>NC_084908.1:14725494-16045910 GCF_949316345.1 Pungitius pungitius | reverse complement strand
CACTATAATTCAATCAGTCCAGCCTGCAGCTGACAAAACCTGAACGTGTGAAAACTCTTTCATAATACTGCTTTCCCTTCCTCTCTGTGGAAGGGGGGGGGGGGGTGTAACAAATAGAAAGGCAAATTGCCTTTTTACACTAGAAATCCACAGGAGGTCTGGCTCTAACGCCGCGTGCTACAATTAAACTATTGCAGAAGACCGACTGTACGAGCCTTATTCTGTCCAACTACATGGATGGAGGGCAACACGTGCTTTTTGAATCATGTTATGATGAACATGTAACTTTGCCATACGACTCCCATGACGTATTGAGTATACACAGAGGGGCTGAAATGAACCCTGGTTTTTAACCTGTATCATAATATATTTCTTTTTTTAGTATGTTTCTGTTTACTTTCTGGCATTATTTGTTCCTGGCATGTGTATAATGCTCCCACTGTATTATTATTTATCCTATCAAATGCAGGCTCAATGGGAGTGAAAAGTAGCCAAACTGGCCCATTGGTACGTGCAGTATACTGCATATGTGCGAGGTAAACCAGAGTCAAACTGAAGTTTCATTCTGTCTAGCTGCCTTTTGAAAGAATTTCAAAAAGCAAATTAAAAATGTGAATCTATTTTCTTTAAATCAGATTTGCGATTATTTTCACATTTCAATATTTTACCTCTGTATCTTAATTTTCTTTGAAATCTCAACGCCATTGTTATATGTAAAATACTACAAACAACATTATTGTTGGTGCTACGCAATTAAAACTTGAAGTGAAGAGAATCTAAATGCAAAAAAGGTCAACTTTACACTGATTTAAAGCTCCTAACAGCTATATATATACTGTATGTGATTGGAAATATTTCTATCCATTTGCTTTACCACAAACAAGCCCTGTCTTGCTTTCTGCCCCTCTCTCTCTCTCTCTCTCTCTCTCTCTCTCTCTCACATACACCCTCACACCACACACATTGGACATGTTTCAAAATGCATGGTGGCCTATTTATTATTGGAGGGGTACTCCAACTGACAAACAAATACCTAGAAATGAAGTCATCTGGCCAGGACATGTTTACACAAACACTGCTGAGGGATTTTATGGCTGATGTTTCCCTCTAAGCCTTTGCCGCCCTCAGTTCCTCTTTCCCCTTCTATGTTCCCAATCACGGCGCTAGATGCCATAATGGACCACAGAAACCACCGTACTCTAAAACAAACCTCTTTATGAGAGGGCTTTAGGGTCCAAATGGAAACGGAAAAAGGAGGAGGACCACCAGACTCGATAACGCGCTGAGGTCAGACATGTTAGCTACCCGAGTTACTCCCCCCCCCAGTCACCCCCTCTCTCCATCCTCGCTGTAACAAGATCATAATAACGAAGCCAGAGTGAATTAGGAGTCAAGACCCCGACACCACAGGATCCGCACAGACTAAACAAGTCCACCTGACGGTGGATAGGATTGTTCTTTTTAGAGAAATGCGTCCCGCAGTCATGCCAGAAAGCAAAGGTATGCAGCGAGGCCCCCCCCCCCTGGGAGCCTTTTAAACATCTTTGGTCAAATTAATTGTGCTAATGCTTGGAGGAGGGGGGGGGGAAATCAGCTGTCAATTTGTTCCTATTGTGATCCTAAGCAATGCAAATTCTCTCCCTCTCTCTCTCTCTTTGACTCTCTTTGAGTCTGCCTCTTACTGCCTCCTACTTTATCTGCTTCTCATAATCAAATCGGACCTGCCCCGAAGAGATGTTTTTCCATTTGGGACTTTTAAGTTGGACTTCTACCCACTCACTGACCTGAGCAGATGGACCCAACCATGCAGGATCCTACTCTATCGACTTCCTGCAAAAGTGCTGATCACAAGATAGGCAGAAACACGGGGGAGGAATTTGGCGTTTGGAATTTCCTTACTACCAGGGTAGTATATCAGACACATATGCTTATACATCCACACTGAATCATGTGGGATGAATGCATGCCTGTGCGCAAATGTATGTTATATATCTATCCCGATCGCAATCATTTCAGATACTGAGGTGGATATGGTTTGGGTTATGACACAATGACACATACCCATTGGAATTATGAAGTGTCCCCCACATTTCAGCTGTCTAACATCAATTGATTTAGCATTAGACTGCACTAAAATGCATTGCCTCGCTGCGTTTGGTGTTCAAAAAATAAGAAACATCACTATATGTGTACTATGCTTATTCTTCACTTCCTGCTCAGCATTTGCTTTGGCCTAGGAAGGTGGTCATGTGATGACTTGTTGAAGGGCACAAACATTGGGGGTGACAGTGATGTATTAAGTGTGTGTGTGGAGAAGACATGTATGGGTAAGTGTGAGCTTCAGGATTGAAAATTAGCAAGAAAAGATATCACTCCAGTGAAATGTGATCATCTCCATGGTGTCTCCATAAGAGTCTTGTGTGATATGCTGCCTGTGGGTTTGTCGTACTGCCACCATGATACAAAGCCAGCATGGGCTTAGGGGTGGTGGGCTGGCTTGCTGGAGTCTGTGTGGATTGCGTGAGGGATCTCTTAATTATGGAACTAAGACCGAACTATAAACGGCAACAGTTGACAAACAATTGATGGCTTGAGAAAACCATCCCCTGAGATAAAGGAAAGTTTCTGGATGTACCTTTTAGGATCAACCAGCTTGTAGAGTTTCCCACTGTTTGACTGCACCATGATTTTACTGCTTGCCAGCATGTAGACTTCACCTGCAAATAGGAACATCGAAAGGGGCCATCAGCTCTATTTGCATTACAGATTTTTTTAACATGCAACATATGTCCCAATGATCAATCTCTCTACCATTCATACAATACTTGCAAAATGAGAAGAGGAGACAAGAGGAAAACGTGCAATGGCATGAGGGCAAAAAGAGAATGTGTGTGGCTATAGCTTCTGCATTGCTGCACTTGCCAAAGGACTATAGGAAATAGTTTAAGGGGGCGAACGGATACTCGTGACTGGGAACCAAGCAGATAATTCAATGAGGAACAAACCAACAAGAAAATTGTAAACATGTGTCTGTGGGGCCCACACTGTGGGACACAAGCCCACCCCCTCGACGATTCTTGCACCATTTGCAAATCATGATCGAGTGCAGGAATCTTTAAATACCTCGACAAATAATAACTCAAGATTAAACATCTTCTGATGGCTGTGTGAGCGAGCCACATCGTGTGTTCGTGCTAATCAGAAACACCAGAGCTGGCAGTTAACAACTCTGTGTCTTTGGTGGGGGTCCAGCTGGTAAAAAACGCATTGTGTGTCATATTAGTCTGCTCACCTCAGCTCACCCTACCTTATTTTAATGTTACAACCTCCAACCCCCCCCCCCCCTCTCACCTTTGACCCGCCCCTCCATCCCCAGGTAAACAGTAACTCATCTCTCTACCCACGCAGAACATTGCCTGGTAGGTGGCCCTAAACACACGGCTCGTAAGTGGGTCTTTTGGAATAGCATTGCTATCTTATGGAAATGAATTCAAAAGGAAGTGCGCCCTCTTTAATATCCTGTTGGGAACCTGCCATCGGGGTGAGAGCGGTATTAGTTCCCCCGGAGGTTTAGATCTGAGCGATACTCCTTGATGGATAGGTGTTGCAATTTTTCCAGATTTTTAATCATGTTCTTATGCACCCGACTGTGTGAAACATTACAAACACATTTTTGAATAACCCACTGGAAAATTCCTCAACGTGATGTTAACATGACATTACGCTGATAAATATACAACAAAATGACTCTAAGCCATGATTTTTCCATGGTTTTGATATCTGTCATTTGAGGCCAACAAGCCTTCAAGGGTTGACGTTGTGAAACACCACAAGGGAAAATATGTTAATACATAACTGTGACTAAATGTGGATGCCAGGAGGAAGAACAAAACCGAGGAAGAGAAATGAGAAAGAGTGGCTAGAATGAAAATCCGAGAAGGGAAAGAGAATTCTGCAGAACAGCGTCGGTTCCTTATCGTTGACCCACTCACCTAGTTCATCCTCCCCGAAGCCCAGGATGTGTCCCACAAGCATGTAGCCACACGAGCCGGCCGAGCCCAGACACAGAGCTTTCTCCTGCCACTGTTCACCACCAGCTGATATAGACAACGGAGACTTCTGGAGGATCCGCAGGTTACTGAGACAAACCAAAAAAAGAAAAAACACACACAGAGCACTCGAAATGAGGTCATGACTTGGTCAGTTTATCTGCCCCAGAGACTGTTTCCGTACTATTCAGGAAATGCACAATTTTTACATTCATAGCTCGCTGTACAAGTGAGAAATACCCAAAAATTAATGTGCCGCAATATTAGGCCCAGAGATGTGGAAACCGAGACACCTCATGCTTCATGCAAACGCGGTTCATTGACCCGTCACTTTTCCACCCCGTGTCTCACATGGTGTTATTTAAGACCTCGGCTTTTAGTTTCAAAACAAACATCAAGCTGGAGCCTTTCACTTGGCCACTACGGTGTGCCCTTAAATTGTAACAGGACCCAAGATTAACCGGAAACACATTGTTTCAAACGCAGTGCCAACTCCCGATAGTGTACTCGCCCTTTGCTATTTACTTCCTTTGTTTACTCAAGCGTCAGTGTTTGACATCAGCAAAGTAGGATGAATTACAAACCAAAGAAAAGTGTGAAGGGCACAGAGCAGGATGTCTAATCTCCATTTACACTGAATGGGCCGTGACGAAGCGGTGACAGTAACATAGAACTTGTTTTCCCCCCGCGTGGATGGAAATTTGTGTGTACTTTGGCACACGCTGATGCAAGGAACAGCTTTTAAAATTGAGAATGGGAGAGAGTGCCATTTAGATCTTTAAAAGACTTTGTCCGACAACATAAAAAATCCAAGTGCGCTTCAATGCCAGTAGGATAAAGCCACTACTGTGTCTTTAAAATAAAGCCAGTCAACAAGTGTGCAAAGGTGGCAGTCTAGATTTCACAACACTCAGCACAGAGGAAACTGATAATCGATGGCTTAGTTACACTGAGGAAGCTCTGCCAGTGAGCCAGAAAGCACAACACCTCCCCGTAAGTGCAATGTAATTAAATGTCTTCTGCTTGTCCTGCAATGGCTCGTCTGCTGTGAAAAGGTTTTTCTTGCTTCTTACCCGTTTTTGTCTCCAAACACGTAGCTGCCATAAAGTCTTCTGGACTGGCAGCCTCTGTAGATGAAGCCCCCCACAGGTGGGGCTCCTCCACTGGCGTGCAGGTCGTAGGCGGACGGCTCGTTTTCTGGGGACGGACGAGGAGGCAGAGGTCTGATTTAGGCACCGTGTGGCAGCTACAGTGACACACATTTTCACGATAGAGGCAATTTAATAAGTGCATTAATCCATCAATCTGCATCCTGCATCCCGGTGGGATTGGAATGTTTTTATAAAGTTTGTGTTGAAATAAGAGAAGACGAACCATGTTTACTTGGTGTTTAGTTTTTGTCAGAGAAACTTCATTCAATGAGAAAAAGAGCAAAGGCGGCATCTAACTTTAAATTAGACAACGATATATTTTAGTTTTTCCTCGGGAGGCAACGCGGGGCCTCATTGAAACGGGAACAGAATGCACTCATCTTTTATGGTGGTGAGGCAGTGTGGCATGTTTTCTGGGTTAGGGTTGTCTTGGCAGAGTGAAAAATATGAATGAAAGGTTGCTGTCTTTAAAAATCTATGATCCAAGACATTGTGTGCTTATTTTCCAACAATGCTCACTTTAGAGTTGGCTTTTGGCAACTCCGAAGTGAGCATTGTTGGAAAAGGAAGAGGACTGGTCTGTGGCAAAGACCGACACTTTGAATTGGAGGAAGAAATCACGGTTGAGGGAATCATTCGGGTTGCCAAAATAACAACTCACTGTGGCGAATAAAAGCAGACATTAAATCTGGAACAAACAGCAGTTTTGTGTTTGCGTGAAGAGAAGAAGGCCAACAGCGTGACCCTGCTGCGGTTATTGATTATTTGCTCAATGTGAAAGAAGCAAGTCTCCTCTCAGCTGCGTTTTCAACCACGTTAAACCATCATCTGCACAGTTATTGTTACTGACAGCTTTAAATCTCACTTGTGGACGCAATCTCACAACCCCTTGGCAAATCCACACTCCGCAGAGGGGGAATTTCTAGCTCATATAATTTTTGCATTCAACCATCCCTGTCTCAACTTGGGGTGTTTTCTAAGCATTTTGCCAAAACACCATGTTCTTACAAAAAACAGATGTTATTTTCAGAAAGATTATCCAAAATCTTAGTGTATATTCTTATTTTCTTTCTCAAGTAATAATGCCACTAAAGGAACAGAAAAAGGTTGCGCTCAATAATTTGCATCATCAAATACCTGCATTACATATTCACATCGCAAAGTGATTTACTCATCCCAAACTTCGAAAAGAGGACGATTTTTGGAAAATCTCATGGAGATTCCAACTCACCGTAATCTTTCCCCTTAGTGATCTCCAGAATTCTTCCCGCTGACGCGTTTCTGCCGCTGGCATCCGTACAAATCATCAGGAGACTCCCGTTGTCCGTCTGAAGCCGATCCACTGCACATCTGCAGAACAGAATACAAGGAGACACGTTTATCAAACAGCAGTAGTAAAAGAGCACATATAATAATTGCTACGTGAGCTACAAACGCTTGAGTCGGTTTTAGTGTTTAGGTTTGACTTTGAATGTTTCACTCACCTGCCTGGGTCATGTAATCCATGAGCAAAGATTTCAGGGGGCTGGTTGGTGCTGTTGAAGTAGGGATTGACCTGCGGTATGGAATAAGGTGATGTACAGCAGTCTGTGTCCACATCTACCCTCAGGACGGACCCTGTGAAATCACTGCATTCAAAAAACACAAAAAAAAATACACCTTCACGATTGTTGGAGCTAGAAAGGATTTAATCTTGGGGCACAAACACCAGCAACCATCACATATATAAATACAATTGTTAAATGTGATTGGTTGATGCTTCACTGCAACATTTGAGCGCCAAAGAAAGTTGCGACCAGTCCAACTTTGACTCGCTGCACGCCATGCAGCAAGCAGCGGCCAGGTCAACGGCTGCTGCTGCATCTCTTGCAGTGTGAGCTTCAAAGGCCTTTGGTCTCACCTGAGCCCATCCATTTCCTCCATATCGTCCAGGGTGATCATGCCATCTCCCAGTACGATGTGCAACAGACCATCGGGGCTGAACAGAAGTTGACCACCCAGGTGCTTCCTGTGCAGCTCGGCCACTTCCATCAGCACCCGGACGGTCCGCGTGTCCACCTGGTTCGGGTTTTTCCTGAGGAAAAAAGGGTCGACACGTCATTGTCACTGGGTTTCACGGGTATGCACAACATTTCTTTACGCTTCCACGCAGTTCATGATTATTCACAAGTACACACTGCACCGGGGGAAGTAGCTTAGTTGGCTCTTGATTTGGGCAAAAGCCACTGAAGAAATGCAACGTAATCTTTCAAATGATCTACTCTCTAAATACTAAGAGGAATAATTGTGTTTGTGCATAAAATGATACAAAAAGTATGGATGATGCTAACAAGGTAAAGAAAAAATAATAATCTTAAATCAGCACATTAAACATTAAATCAGTTTAAATAGTTTCTCTGGAGACATTAAGTCCAAAGCAATGTCTTAGTAAAGTAAAGACAGTGGGTGGAGATGTGCCACAGGCTTCAAAATGTTGCACAAGTTCTAGGGCAAAGTGAGGTTATTGCAGTATCAGCAACACATATTTCATGATGTGTTACTTTAAGTAGCCTTGCAATTAAAAAAAAAGAGAAAACAACATGCAAAGGGAAGAAAAATGACTCTTGAAATTTCAGGTTTAACACTTTAACTGTCATTGCTGTCTATACGCTGTAGTCACCAAGACGGCGTGCCCGGGACTATAATTAAGATTAGATCATTAAGTTAAAATCACAACTGTGATTACGCAAATTAAAATGTAACACTAAAACACGTTCGTGAGAAAAGACTGTTGTCTAAATTACAGGTTGTTGTGAAGTGAATGTGAGGCATCGACACAGCAAAAGGCACACGTTGCTATCATAACAAATGAACGCCCATATTACTCCATGTGCTCTTGAAGCTCTCATATTTACTGCGGTTGCTACGGTTTCTGGCAAAAAAAAAAAGTGTTCCTTCGGGGTTTTTGTGATCAGAACTTTTTTTGACAACATTCAATAGATTTATTGAATAACTGATTCTTAATAATCTTGTTGCGTTTGAAAAGCTTCCCATTTTTTACAAATCGAAGCATTGCACTGAGAAGCAGATTGTGGGTCTCCTCACCAAGAGTCATGCATTGCTACGCATTACAACCACATTGTAAACTGTCCTGTTTTTCTTCAGCGGTTAAATAAGTGGGCTGTGTTAATCCCCAATAGTTAATAGGTCAGTTTAATGTTGTGCAGACTGTAAGGCAGCTGCAGTTGTTTGGTTTCCTTTCAGGCATCGAACGGCCCATTATCAAGGTGGATTTGGCACACACTCCCTCCTATTACCTCGAAACGGTGTATTCAACCACACGGAGAATGTGGTCGTGTGGTCCGATGGCCCAGCGCTCTTGGTTGGTGGTGTAGGAGACGTAGAGCTTGCCATTCTTCTTGTAATTGGGGTGGAATGCCAAGCTTAGCAGGCCCCTTTCATCTCCACCCTGCAGTCAGATGAGGAACACAAAAGATCCAGCAGTTAATTATGTCCCTCCTTGGCTTCTGCTCCGCCGGGTGGTGTTGAAATCACCCCCCTAGGTCATCTTCATCACCGCCAAGACCACTACATGCCACCCCTACACACCCATCACCCAACCTCTCTAATCCGCCCCCCCCTCCTATTTTTATCCATCACATTCCCTTTCACACCCCTGCTATTCTCATTCTTTTATTTTCTAGCCTCGCCTGTTTCCCTTCACACCTTCAGCAACCTCCTTGAATATACCATTACCAACCATTATAAAGCATTTGACTCTGAGAGAGAGCTGCACCTCCTCCACAACCCCCCCCCCCCCCCCCCCGCCCCCGCCTTTGCCCCGTCCTCTCTGCAGCCTGGTTATGTGCGCTTGTCCACGGGGTCGGGGGGGGCTGTGACGGCTCGGCCCTCCCGGTGGCCTCCATTGTGCAGTGATTTGTGTGTGTAATCTTTGGGGGATATCCGTGAATGCTGCGCTGAGTGGCTGAAAGAATTTATTAGCTCACTCACAGTTCATAGAGAGCACAAAAGTGCAGAGTGCTTCGGTCCGTGCTTTTTGCTCCCCGTCCCCCTCTCGCTCCTTCCTGGTTTACACAAAAAAATCCATGCAGAATTCAGGGCTTGGAGGAGTTTGGAGGGGGGGCGAAAGGCAAAGAGCTGCCAACTCCCACTGTCTTGGCAACATGTTTAGAAAACATCTAAATTGCTTGTGTAATATGTAAACCTTTGTCTCACCCCGGAGGCAGCTACATCAGTTGTCACTACCCTGGTGGTCCTTCCATCATAGTTAGCTGTAATAATCAGCTACAGCGTTTCATTCCCCCGGCAAGACTAGCCAGGTCGCCCCCTTTTTTTTTTTTTTTTTTTTTAATCTTGTTCTCTGCCTCTGCTATTTCTCCTTGACAAAAGAACGGACAGAATGCGAGGCTTAGGTGTGAATAATGTTTATAAAGTGGTCCGTCATGCAGAGACGTTATCTCACTCATGGCTAACTAACCGGTACCATGGCTAAAATGAACTCAGCCATCTCGTCCTCAGGTATTACTTTTCAAAATAGTAAAATAATGGAATCGAGCGTCAAAATGTTTGTATCTATTTGATCACAAGTGTCAGGAGAGGTGTAGTCTATGTCAGCCACTTCATGAATAATGTGTACTGAATCTCGTAGTTCTGTTTGGCTTGGCCCGGTCAAATAAGGTAGTGACATAGGCCGAATGCCCAATGAAAAAGAGATGGTTCTCTGCAAAGAAATATGCTTGAAGCACAAATGAACAACAGAGACCCACGTGAAAAGCCACGGGGGGCGGGGGGGGGGGGGGGTTCGGTTAGTCTGAATATAAAATGAGATGTTGTGAAGGTTGACCAATAAATCGCCAGGAGGCAGAGTTCCTCAGCGGCAAATTTACGAGTACTACTAAACGTCAGATCGCTACAGTCAAATAAAAAAAAAGGAGCTATGTGGGCGCTGAATGAAGCTCACTACACAGCTGGATGTTAGTGAGAGCAGAGGTGACGGCACTTTGCAAAACAATGTCAAAAGGTTTCATCTTAGGAAGAGAAATTCTCCACCTCAACCTTGAACCTTGCGGGATCCATTTGTTAGATTTGGGGGATGCTTTGACCCACATCTCCCAAAATAAAGTTGACATGAGGAGTGGGTTAAAGACGGCGACTCCAAGGACGCCTCGAACAAGGAGTCAAAAGAGGACCACCGTGATACAAAGTGGTTTAAAAGGGCTTAAATATTAGCTCCATTGCTAATGACAAGCAAAACAAAAAACCAACCGGTGCTTTAGAAAGCCTTTTACTGCAGAATCAACAAAGAGATACCGTGATTATAAGAAGTCCAAGTGGCAAACATTGAGCCGGTGCAAACGGCTGCAATAGTCAGGATAGTCCACGTCCTGCACGAACAAAGATTCAGAGAAACTACAGGTTTCACATATCGTCGTCGGCTGCAAAGTGAATTTTCAGCTTCTACATTGTGGGTTTAAAAGCCGTGATTAGATTCAGCTGTTTCGGATATTTGTCTTGAGTCATAGTATGGCACATTGGTACAATTCATGCACTTTGATACCATGCACTTTGATGCTGTGCTTTGTGGCATATTTTCCTCTTCAGTCGATTTTTTGGGGGGTAAAAGAAAGCAAGATCCTCATTAACACAAACCCACCTCCATACTGTACTCACCACCGAGGTTTATATTATTAATTATCTCCACCATCTCAAGAACCGCAAACTGTACTAATGTCGAATTGAATCACATTCCCTTTGTTTTTTTTCTCCCTCTTGAGCAATCTGGTGTGTTTTTTTTATGAGTGCCATCATTCTTCCACAGTCAGGCAGGGGGCTGTGATTGAATCTCTCATGAGGTATTATCTCTTCATTTTTCCCCAAAACACCTGCCTTTGCATTCCTCTTTCCCCTCCAAGTGTTCTCTGGCTTTGGCACTGTCAAAAGTGTCACTACACAGAGAGCTGGGTATGTGCGGTGCAGCGATGGGGAGCATCTCACGGTGCATTAAACTGAAGTGCTGGTCTTTTCTGAGTGGCAGGGAGACGGTGTCTGACACACACACACACACACACACTACACACTACAACTTCCAATTGTGCAGGGGCAGCTGTCTTTGAGGCCATGTGATGCACCTGTTGGCTCATGCATCGTGACCCTGAACCTTTTGATCCTTCCTCATTGGCAAATACCAAAAGATATTTCAAATGAGTTGATTTGACCAAATGTCTGCGGCCTACAGCCAAACGCTACCTGCGGCATCTACGCTTGCGCCTCCCTCACACATTGTGGTGACAAAGTGTTGCATTATTGGCCTTTTTATGTGTAAAGGAGAACCGAATCTCCAGTGAAACTTCTTAGAAAGTTCATAGAATATACTATTTTTTCCTTGTTAGCGTCTTTCACTGGCCGGTATCCCACCGATAACGGTGAGATCGGAGTTTTAGTGAAGATGAAGCCTCTTATTTAAGCCTGTATGAGCCCTGGGCCTCTGATGGCCGCTCAGAATGCAGAGCAGCTGTCAGCGGAGCAGAGAAAGAAAGAATAACACGCCGCGACTTATTTGTTTTAACAGTAAACTGTGACTCTATTGCTGGCCCCCTCGCCCACGCTACATAGGCTGATATGTCCGTTTTGGGATGCTGCTCACAGACGTCCACATTAATACAACTCACTGTCACTATCACACCAGTTACTCCCAAAGTGTCTTTTTTTTTTAGAAAATAGACATAAGTTGTAGAGTGCAATGTGCTGTGTTTGAACAGAGGCGGAAGCTCAGCGTCAGACTGCACAAAAACAACAACATTGCACACAATTTACAGTTCAATCAGAGAAAATTGCTTTTGGATTGAACAGTTGCTGCTTAGAATAGGTTGTTGCCATGGGAACTACACACACGTTCAAGGATAATTGTTGTTGTTGTCATGTTTAATTCTAATCTAAGTTGTATCATTAACCCCTCCACACAGCATTATGCAACGCTTGCACTGCGATCGGATAAACATGTTTGATTGGGAAAATTAGAGTTATTTGTCTGAATATTTTAAATAACTATACTTTAAAGAACTATACATACAATATTGCTTAAACCTGACGCTTTATTTGATTTTGAGTTAGTTATCTTCATAATATGTCAAACTTTGTATTAGTAGTCACATACACACAGAAACTGACTGGAGTGCTTCCGAGCTGAAGCAACAAAATCTCCTATACATAGAGATTGAATTTCAGGAGAAGAACACCCACAGCGTAGCAAGGAGCCCCCACCACTACAGCACAGCATTGTTTCTGTGCAATTCAGCCTAATTGGCACCGGGGGGGGGATCGGTGGAACGAGGGGGATAGAGAGGCCGAAGGAAACACAGAACATTACAATCAAAGCATGTGCGTGGAGCTGATGATAAACCCGTTATCTGCCCCCGTCCCCTGAGAGCCTGGGTTCCTCTCTCTGTATAAAGGCTGCTCCATCCTGTTGATGCTGCCAGTAAACACCTTAGCCCTCCCCAGGTTCTGTTCACTCCCCCCCCCCCCCCCCCGTGGCTGGGAGCCCGTTACGGCAGCCAACATCACAGTATAGGACTCCTGGGGCCCTGCGGGGGATCTAGCCACGTCTAATTGTCATAATGATCACTTTATCCACAGCCAGTTTGGATTGAACGACGATAAGATGCAGAGCAGTGACAGCATGCTGCGGGGGGGGGGGGGGGGGGGGCAGTTGCACATTCAAATGCTGCGCTCCGTTTGACTCCTTGTAAGCAGAGGGTCTTGTCAGCGGAGGAGCAGGAGGCATGCGTGATAGATAAACTTCCTGTCTGGGAGTGTGCCCCACAGAAATACCAGCAAACTCATCTCACCGACCTATGAACATTTCTCAAATTCCCAAATCTGAGATGAAGTAAAGATTAGGGATGAAAATCAAAAACAAGTAAATGAGGACATTATCCTGAAGATTACTGTTTTATACAATTCAGATCCATAGAGATTCTTTGAGCTATAGAATATAGTATATAACAACACAAACACACAAAATCAGGTTTCCAGACCACCTGAAAGGTCACCTGACCATTATGTAGAGTGCAGACACATGATCATCTGTCCAGCAACTACTATTTATATGTGTGTTTTTACAGACCTACTTCGGACAAATGAAAAAATATACTGCATGTAACCGTATCTATTTATTCAGCCCTGGTGGTGTTAATGTTTCTCGGAGAGGGCTCAAAGCCAAACAGAAGTAGAAGAAGGAGTACTTTCCCCAATGACACCTCTATCATGTCCCCTCTTCTGGCTGGCAGACAGTGTAAATACTAGCTAGGTACTTATTGCGGACAGAAATATAGACGTAATCCTCTTTTCAGCTCTTCTAAGAGAGAGAGAAAGAACCCCTCAGTAAACTCCTCATGATTTAACACAGGGGGAGCAGGAAGGCAAAAGCATACACCCAGAGTATTGGGTAACAATGGGGGGATGTTAGAACCCTTACAGGAACAATATGGGAGAGATTAGGAAAGCCATTAACCCATCTTGGGAGAATTAACAGAAAATTAGCAGTATGTGTTCTGTATGTACAGCAGATAATAATAACCTAATGATTAGCCACAATCCCACTTGATGAATGACTGCCTTTTTGGTGTAATTATATGATTGAATACTAATAGTGAGCAGGCACCATTTTCAAGGAATTTGTCTTTGGTTGTGCATGTTCCTCACACACTTACATGGGTGCAAACTGTTGCAAAGCTTAGTGTTTAAAGCTCTATTTTTTACGCTAACAATATCTGCAACTCCATCAAGTTCCTTTCACCGTTGCCGTTTCTCTGGAAACCTTCCGACCTGTTACCACGAAAAGGCAGGCTTATCCCTACCTTCAGGCCGTTTTGCACCAGCTTGTGTATGTCCAGGAAGGGCTCCTTGATTAGCTCGAGGTCATGGTTGAGTATCTTGACAATTCCCTCTCTCTCCAGGACAAAGAGCCGCTGGGATCCATCCCCGCAGTGCACCACGGCCACCGGCTGCCGCAGACCACTCAACACCTCCTGGGCACAGTAGCAGTTGTGTTTGTGTTTCCTGGGTAACAAGGAGGACAAAGGGTCAGAGACCTACGGTGGCAGTGAATAATCCAGTTTTGAGGGGCACGATAGAATCTTAACCAGTAATATTTGGAAGGAAGCAAAAAATATTCAGCAGAAAGGTATATGCGGTCTAGGACAGCAAGTACTGGATATTTGCATCAACTGACTTCTATTATTGTAATGCCATTGGTTTAGTTGGATATTGCATTTTGCAAAGTTTAGAGAGGTTTTGTTGCCAAGGTGGTAACATTCTTAACCAGAAGAATGCAACCTATGAATGGAAAATAAAATTGCAATGCAATTATTATATATACAATTATTATAATATGACTACATCTAAATCGTCTTTCTCCTCTTTACATCACTGCCTTTTAATAGAGCTCAGTCTGTCCCTCCATCGTACACCATCTGCTGTGCGGGTACCTGAATAATTACAGATTTAATTCAGACCTTTTCTAACAGCCTCTTATGTAAGAATATTTTTTCATGACTAGACCTCTCCGGAAATAAGAAGCAGAAGCGACAAGTTATCCCGTGACGCTCTAAATTTGAGAAGTTATTTGACTGAATGTTGGTCGTTGCTATTCAGGTGCACATGCTGCTTGGCCCTCTTCCCTCGGGGGGGAAAACAGAGATGAAAGGCATCCCCCCACGGACAAAAGGGCAAAGCCCTCTGTGATGCACAGACCTTTGCTGTGAGAGAGGCAACCAGAAAATGACGCAGGATAAGCATTTTTCATTATGCGAGCAAAGCTGAGCAAATGCAGTCTGGACAAACTTTAGGATTAGAAAGGAGATGGCATGGCATTTCTGTCTGAGGGTATGGACCATGTCAGAATGCACCAGTGAACCCAGAACACAGAAAACACTGGCTGAATGTCATGAATCTTGACCCATGAGTACAAATGAAGTGGGAACGTTAACTCGGCTGAAACACATTGAAGAACTGGCCAAAGCTTG
Organism: Pungitius pungitius; assembly: GCF_949316345.1. Classification (NCBI taxonomy): domain Eukaryota; kingdom Metazoa; phylum Chordata; class Actinopteri; order Perciformes; family Gasterosteidae; genus Pungitius; species Pungitius pungitius. The sequence goes on along the minus strand of NC_084908.1, from coordinate 16,030,685 downwards.
TTTTTAATAAGAATATGTTCGTCCTCCATCCCCGAATGCTGAACGCAAGGTTACAAACCTTTTCTCGTCTTCCAAGAAGTTGGAATCTTGCCCATGCAGTTGCTTTCGTGGAAAATCTGGAAAGCACATGCTGGCATCTCTCCTCCCGTAGTATTGGCAGAACTCATCCACGTCGGCCTGGAACAGTTCTAGCAAACACAACAGATACAGACATGGAGAGAGGGTCGAATTCAAAAACCTGGGAAATCTAATTCATTTTATTCCACATCTTAATGGTACTTGAGCTCTGTGTGTGCACATTTCTGTAGTTGTGTGGCTGTGCGATAACTGTAAAGAGCATTTAAGAGAACCAATGCGCTTTGGGAGGGTTACACTCGATGAGCCAAAATAAAACTCCTAGCTTTCTATAGGGCAACGTAGTGTTTCTTTGTTCGCTTGTTTCACTTACTCTTACTGTCTGAATCAACATGTCAAAACACTCCCTTCTTTTTTTTTTTGAATGAAGGGGGTCTAACGATCAGTGTCATACGCTCTACAGTTTGGGCTAAATAGAATCGACTCGGCTTACTGATTGTTTACTACTGAGTCGAGGTGTGAATCCATGGTACGACTGCCGCCTCATCGTTCTGAACAATGTCTCCCTGCGGGTTTCCCTAAAAGGTTTCATTGCCGCGACCAAAAGTGATCTGCGTAAACACGGCAGTCACACGCAGCTGCGCCTCCAGCCGCTGCAGTCACAACACTATTCCTGGAAAATAGCAAAGTGTGCAGCGGGTCTCGGAGGCCCTCTGCGACCTAAAAACAATCCTGGCAATATTGTTTCCTTTAGTCAATCCCTCAGAGGACAGGGGAGAGCAAATACACCAGTGATAAAAACACAAACAGGACTCTCCCTGTCCCTCCTTTCATCTCCATCTCCTGCCACACACCGACCACACGAGCTGACCGCACCAAATACTGGAGGTGATAGGATATCCCCTCAAACATCTAAACACAACATGAAGATCAAACACACACACACACACACAGAGCTATGGCTATACCACCCACTCACTCGAGTCTGCAGTTATCTTAAGCATGCTGGTTGGGGACCTCGGGTGCAGGATGGGAGTGTTGTGAGTGAAGAGGGGAGGAAGACAGTTCTGAGAAGGACGGAGGCCCGAAAGTCAAGGCAGTAAGCGTCTTTATGGAGACCAAGCACATGCCCTCATCATGGGCTGGTAGGCACTTCCATGGAAGCAGGACGAGTTACGGATGCAGTAAAAGGCTTCATTTTGAATTCCTTGAGCCAGTGATTTTGAATTAGAAGAAGATCTTCATGTCTGTGGTTATATTCTCTGTGACCTGCCTCTCACGATCTCAAGATTCAGGTCCATAAATATTTGGATCCAACAAATGCCAACACAGTTTACATAATGTGTTCAACCTGATCAATTCATAATGCCTTAAGTAAGGCGTGCGATATTTAGGCATGTCATCCTCCATCCATCTAGACAAGTCCCATAAGGAAATAAAGAGAGGACACAAAGAGCAGACACGTGAGGAGGGAGAGAGAGAGAGAGAGACACAGAACTTTGTCCATATTCCTGGCTCCCCAGCGCTGAAGTTATACTTCCATCTGGTTATCTTCCAAGGCAACCTGGGTGGCCCACCCAAAGTACTTGACATCTTGATGCACTTCAGCAGTTTTACATACACACAACCTTTGTAGAAAAATAAATGTGTCATTCGTCACCACATATGCTGATCTGTGGAGGGCTGGATGGAGAGGGAGAGGGAGAGGAGGGGGGGGGGGCGACCGTGAACAGAGGGAGGGGGCGATTCTGAATCCTCTCTCAAGCTTATTTGGTTTAACCCGCTGAGCCCACATGTCTGTCAGCTCCTGAGCGAGTCTTCCCCTTCTTCTCCGTCGCCCTTCAGGCTGCGTCGCGTCCGACTCGCCGACCTCGGGCTGCGCGCTCAACCGCGGTACAAGACGTGCGAGCAGGCCATTAGATGGGAGACCCAGATGGACCCAGATGGAATGTATGCGTTTGATATATTCGACTTGAGCTGAGGCATACCATGTGGGTGGGTCGCGGACAAGTGTGTTTGAAAGTGTTCTCTGTTCGCAGATCTCAGCAGATCTAATCAGTGCGTGGCGACAGAGATTGGAAGACAACTCTGCTGGAGGAGGAAAGACAGTCGGAAAGTGTTTGATCATGCTTGGTATGCACCGTGAAGGCACAGGTACCTCTGATCTTGCATCCCTTCAAAGGAAGCTCTGAAAACCAAACGCTTTCAAAGGGCAAGGTGTTTTTTCCCCGTTTTCCGTGGATTCCCTTGTTTCATCGTAGAGCTCGTAGTTTGAGGTGACAGTAACGTTTAGATTAACGAGAACGTACTAGTCAGACTTACCAGTGGGAGAGCATGAGCCCCAGGTTATCAAGTGTGAGGAATGCAAGGTGCTGGGTAGCCTTGTCTAGACCTCAGCTAGGGTACGCATGCATCCCGAGGAGAGAAAGAACCCCAGGAGCTGAGTCTGGCGAGCAGTATCCAGGAACAGGTTATAAAATACTTCATTTTGCTGCAGCCCAGCTTTCTGGTGCATTGGTCAGGCTGGGTGAGCTTTGGTTAGTGCATGTTTTTCCCACACGCCTAATATTTTCCATTCACATGACAGGAAATGCCTTGAATCTGTGAACTGTTACTACATTCAAGGTCTTCAACTAAACTCACATGTTTGCATATTCATGCCGATTAAAGTAAACTTGCACGATCCAAGCAAACCAAACAAGAGACGAGAGAACAAAGCTTTTTGCACCTGGTGCCATAAATACAGCCAGTGAGACTACTGCGTCATAAAAAAAAAGCCAGAGTATCGCAAGAGCAAATGTGCTGCGTCAGACTGCCGACTGATCAGTGTTGTGTCTACGTAGGCAGTGTGCGGCCAGTCGTTTTACTGATGCATTAAAGTGCAACGGTGAAGCGAGGAGCGAGCAGACGGCCGAGGCTAGCTCAGCAACAAATGGGAGGCGAGGTCAGGCGAGGTGAGAGCTGGATAAATAAATAGTCGCAGGCCCGACTACTGACGCACCACCTCTCGCAACAGTGCAACAAATCTGCCCGGTGGAGGCTACGTCTCAATGAGAGATGAGGCACGCCGTGAATTGGAATTCATCACGTGTCAGTTTAATTTCAAATGCATGAGAGGCTCCGATGAGCAAGTATGACGTGTGCCTACTTTCACCTGCTCTGTCCATGTGTGTATGTTTGCATGCGGGTCACCAGGTAACCACACTGTGCCTATAATTTGGGGTCACATTCATTGTCATTATTATCTGTATTATTACCTGGTATGTGCCCCCTGCAGGTGTAGTAGAACTCGCGGCAGAAGTCCAGGCAGAGCCTCGGCAGGTCTGGCTCCCTGTGTGGCACCTTATCCATATCCAGGGAGTGGAACAACACCTGGGCATTGGGGGAGCAGCGTGCACACTTGATCTCCTCCAGGAGACGTCCGCAGTCGGTGTTGTTGGTGGAGAAGATCTGCGGACCACACGCAACCAGGACAAAATGCCCGGTTAAAATGTTGGCTGGGCTGATAACTTTGACACATGCCGCGAGGCCGACCAGGAACGGGGTCGCTCTGCAGTCCTGAGCAGACTTTCCCGTTTGGCGGCCTTAAATTAGCCAATTCCACCCGAGTTACCCCACTGAGTGCACAAATATTCAGAACAAAGTACAACAACGTTACAACAAAACATCCAGGAAGTCACTGTACGCTAACAACATCTTCCTGACACGGGGTGCAACACCAGATCGATTAAACACATCCCTTCACATGCCATGTTAATGTCGTCATGTAGTCTGTTGAGATCTTCGTGATCCTCGGACTCGACGCGTGGTTCGATATGTTGCTTTTTGCTGCAGAGAATCTCTTTTTTCATCATTTCATCATTTGACGAATGAAGAATGAGAAGAGACACACCACAGTCGCTTGCACGGTGTGAAAGTCTGCAGCGTCTCTTCAGTACCCCAATCTGCACCAACGTTCACACCATTCACACTGCAAACACACTCCAAAGTTTCCACTGGTAGAAGTGGTATGGCCTCTTACCACATTCTCCCACTGAAATGTTTCTTCGGAGATTTTACAATCTCAATCTACACAAACGGAATCCTAGCAAAGCCCTGTACACTGTAATTTTCACATTTCTATCCTAACAACATTTTCTGTATTATGCAATTTCATATTCTTTGAAACCAATTTGTCAAACGTTGAGGTTGGAACACCATGTCTGTTTGGAGAAATAAACAAAGAAATAATCTCATTCACTGCCTACTTGCCCGAGTTCATGAACAGTTAAAGGCAAACTACAATTTCCCATGTATGACAGATTGCGGGCGTGAAATCAATGATGCCAAATAAGAGCCTAAAAAACGGACTCGGGGTCATTACGCAAAAGTACACAAAGAGTTAATCCAAAAGAAATTAGCAGGATTATTTACATAACAAATTAGCTGTAATAAAACACAATGTAATCTGTTTTAGGTCAAGAGCAGGACGGTTTGGGCAGCCAGGCGGGCAGGCTGGTAGTGCTTTGCTCTGTGTGAGGTCCATGTGTAAACACCAATTTAGAGATAGACAGGCACATCATTCCCACTCTGGTATCAACAAATTAGCAGTCTGTCGAAGTCAATTAGACCAGCGGACCCAAGGCCAACATATGGACGCCTTACACTTTGCCCTGACAGCAAAACAAACTACAACTGGAGAAAAGATGTTGTGTTTAGCAGTCATTTGGAGCCGTGTTTACCCAACAGGTAGCAGAACATCTGGCAAGAACGCCACGGTCTACCTGAAAGATACACTAACATATACATCTTGAATATTTAGTCTGTATTCACAAAAGGAAATATGACGGAATAGAATCCGAGAAGAAAACTAAATCTGAGGTTCCGTGGATAAACTCGGTCCCACTTTTGTGCTATATTTTATCCCCCAAAAAAGGGGAGCTCCAGGCAGGTTATGAACTTGTATTTGTGGTGTGTGTGTGTGTGTGTGTGTGTGTGTGTGTGTGTGTGTGTGTGTGTGTGTGTTTGTGTGTGTGCCTATTGTAAAACTGCCATGCAGTGTGGTGGGCATGCCTGCCCTCCTGCTCCAAATTGCCCATTGATTCAGTGTGCCATGGGCTGGCTCCGGGTCCAGGGTAGAGTAGCATTTGTGTGCTCTCAGCCATGCCCTGCGTCCATATGTTGGTGGGATGAGCTCCAACGTTGCCATCATCCAAAACCAGGACAAGTGGACCTTTGTTTGTTGTGTTTTGCTGAATCTCAGTGAATACGTTCCTCAAAAGCAGGGAGAAAAATGGCAATGAGGCTCAGCTGTTGCAGTTTCTGCTAATGATAATCAAACAAAACAAGGAGCAATAAGTGTGTAAGAAACTAAAATAGTCGTAGAGGTCTTACTCGGCTATTTCAGATGTTTACATTACATTCTCTAAAGTTGGCATCGCACCAAGCTGCATGGCGTCACATGGGAGAACAGCTGTTACAGGATTACTTCTTTCTAGGATGGCATCTACATGATTGCTTGAGCCAATAAAATCACCGGGAGAAAAAAAAACAAAAAACAGATTGCTATCCAAACAGAATACCGAACTTGGAGGGGGAGGAAAAAAAAGAAGAAAAAGTTTTTCTTTCAAATGAAATAAATCCACAACACTGTGCAAACCTCATGTGCTCAGTGAGAGAGGGCTGGGTGGGGGGTCACTGACGGGGGCAATTCTAAGCTTTAACAAAAAACATGTCTTGGGGGAATAAGTGTAAATGGTTTGGCAGGGGAAAGAGAGGAGGGGGGGGGGGGTTGTATAGTGAAGGACAGACACCCTCTCAAAGGCATTGCGATTGGACAGGGCTGGTGACTGGACCAGAGTGATGTTCTCCAGCTTCTCCCATTAGCGAAACCAACAAACACAATGGTGTGGTTGTTATTCTTTTGCCATAATCAGAAAGGGCTCCGTGTGTGGGCAGTGTAGTGGGGAGGAGGAGAAGTCGAGTTTGTCCTATTCACTCCCCCCCTCCTCCTCCCTCCCTTTCCTATTTGCATGACTTGAGCAAATTAAATGATGCAATATGGCTTTTTGTCGCAACACAAAGTAAAATACCACCCAGCCACTGAACGGTTTACAGGGGAAGGGCTCCAGGTGAAGATCCCACGGAATCAGCACTAAATTCGGCGCACGGAGAGGCTTTTTATTGCCTTTAACCCACCGGAAACCGAGCACGTTTTGCTCTATTCTTGCTCACAAAGCGGCTGTCGCGCTCGTTTGATCCATTCGGTCGATGACGTAACCGCCAAAAGGCTTTTATTTGATGTACTTTTGTTGTTGTTGTTGTTGTTGTTACCGTGAAAACACCAGCAGGGTACAGCTCGTTAGCCGAGACCACTTGACAAATGACAAATGAGAACTAGCGGCTTTCAAACTAGACAACAAGTAAACACGTCGTCGCCGGCTTCCAGCTACGGTACACCGGGTCGACACCGGACTCCTACCTTTCCGCCTCTCTCTCTCTCTCTCTCTCTCGTGACAGTTAAAGCGGACGGTGACGAGAAGTACCGTAAATCGTCGAATGATTACCATGGTAACGCCGAAGCGCATTGCACAGCTAAATTACTGTTGCGCCACAGTGTGTAAAAAAAAAAAAAAAAAAAGCAAGATACGCGCGAGAGAGAAAATGAAAACGTGTCCTGGAAAATTAGGTAAGTAAAAAAAAAAAAAGACTTACGGATTCAAGATACGGGCAAAATAAGTCGCTAGCGGAGCATATTAAAAGGAGATATGGTGAGATTTAACGTGACATGTCTGTTGTTTACAGACATAACGTGATTCCACGAGTGGGGATTTTACCAGGCGAACTATTAGGTGATTTGAAAATGTAAAAAGAAAATGGAATGGTAAGGTCACCTGCCGGGATACCACACACACACACACACACACACACACAAATCAACACTTTTGCATCGCGGCACTGGAGAATCAGCCCGAGGCAGCTTCCCCTCCACCGTCCCCGAAACTCCGCTCCACTCAAATTCAGCTAGAATGACAAAAGCGCTTTAAATGAAAAGCATCCCCTCGGGTGTTTAATCAGTTAACACCCCCCCCCCCAGTAAAAGTGGATGTGCCATTAAACCTACCCTGGCATCCCTGCGGTGCAGGATCTGGTAGGCGGCTCTCCTGGTGGGACAGCAGGAGACGCGCGGGTACAACCTGTGGCAAACTTCTCCGCTGTTGCTGCCGTCCAGCAGGACTTTTCGCTCCCTTTTCTTCAGCCGCTTGGGCAAGCTTCCGTCGTAACATCTTCTTCTCCTGGGGCTAATCTCTCCTCTTTCGCCGAATTTGGCGTCCCCACATTCCCACACGCTGACCGCAATGGACAGGACGAGAACGACTTGCAAATGCTTCATTGTTTAGAATGAGAAAAAAAGAGCCTGAAAACGGACGAAAATATGAAAATAAAAATGAAACAAGTGAATATAAAAAAATAAAGATGAGGTCCCGTTTTTCTAAAATAGGTGTGGGTAAGACTGCAATGCAGACTATGTTATTTATTTTGAGTTCTGTTTCTCAACCAGCAGAAGTCAGTTTCTAACAGAAAATATAAAAATATCCTGTTGGTCAGAACAGGTGTCCGAATTTTGACTCTGTTTTAAAGAAAGCAGTTTAAAAATAAATGGTTGCTGCTGTTGCTTCACCGGTATTTTAAAACACAGAATAAAATAAAAATAAAAGCAAAACAATAATAATTTATCCTGATGAAACCAAAAACTCAAAACCCCAACTGCAGAGTTCCTTCCGATGTAAATCCTTTTACGCACAACACGAAGGTCTGTGCATGCACGGGGTCAAAAAAAACCACATAGAAGACATAAAAGTTGTTTCTCACTAAAGTCCTCAGACCGCTCACATGTTTTCCCGTGCTCTTTCCTCCCTCTTTTTAACCAGCGCGCGAGAAGAAGAGCGAGCCCGGTGACGTATGACTTCGCGGGAGCGCGCACGAGGGCCACAGACGCGTCCGCGTGGAGATAAACAGTTTACCTGCAAGAGGCGAGGACGCAGAGTGGAAGAAGTGGGAGACGCGCTGCTGGGCTCCGTCGAGTGAAACAGTAAAGAAAGTTGTCACTCACGTCTGTTTCTGCCTCAAATGTGTGATTTTTAAATGTAATAAACTAAAAATGTAATCACTTATTTTAGCTTTTCACTGCAAAAATGAGACATTGGTTTTACATTAGGCTCTTTCTGTGATATTTTTTACTTTTACTTTCTGTAAGATAATGAAAACGTGACTTTTACAAACGGAGTATTTTTATATTGTGTTATTGGTGTTATTGGTAAATTGACTGAATGTGGGGTATTACAGTGCTGTCCATATGTCGGAGTAACTTCATGGCTGTGAGCCAAGTCTTTAAAACATTAGAAAAATAAGCCATACCTCGTTCTCAAATAACTGAGTTTATGAAAGAGGCATGGACATTTCTGTGAGACAATGACATTATGAAAATTGTAAATATTAGGTCACATCCCAACAGGTGTTTGACTTTGTTTCTAAATATAATCTTAAAGGTTCATTCTGCTAACTGCATAAGTACAATTACGCATGGAAAATAAGCTACATTTTGAATCAATTATTTTGAGCTAATGCGCAGCAATTTGTTGCCTTTACAGTTGCACATACTGTAGGGGGTCTTAATTTGACTCCTGAAAATACCGGATCGAATGTGGGACCAATTGCCTTTCATTGTCCTCATCAAAACAATCCCACGCCTGCTATCCAAAGGGGAATGTCCAGCCATGGCAATTACTGGAGTAAAAACAGCCCTCCCTTTCTTTCGGATACACAGAGAATCTGAAATCAGTGACATTAGCGGCACCTGTTCTTACTTGGGGGTCTACGGCACTCACCAGAGCCCCAGCTCAGCTTATCTACAGGAATCCAGGAGGGGTTGGTTTGATTGTGGGCAATTATGGAAATGACTGTGTGTGCTATGAAGCCCTATAGCAGACCCTGCCAGATCTGACCCCCACCCTCAACATTCTTTACGTTACCCCAACTGGAGACATTTCAGGACCAAGTATAGCCAAAGTCTTGCTGCAGTGCGCTGGATGCACAGGAGGGAAGGGACAAGACCGCGTGCGGATAACCAGCTCCACGCAGAGTGGCGTAATACCACTGCACCCTGCGAACGGCGTGAAGAACATGTGGGATGCAGCTGTGGAATAAATGAGGGGTACATCTGCAGGGAGAGATAGAGCGTAAGAGAGAATCACATTTTGACAGAGCACAGCTTTAAGCTGACAGAGTCCGTGTGAGGAACAGGCTGGGAGCAGACACACGCTCACATGCATACACACAGGAATGAATGAGCACACAACCATACGGTTATCAAAACCAGTTTGTCCGTAATACATTTATTGCATCACAATTCAGAATTGGGCGTGATTTTCTAAAGTTCTCAATTCTTATTCAACAAATTTCTTTAAAAGAAAATGTCAAGAAAAAGAATCCCTGGAAAGATACCACCTGCTGTGTCGTTTTATTTCTGCAGGGTCAGTAGGGGAATTCTCATGCACTAAGCAAGCATATCCCAGAGGAAGATGGTTAGGTTTGCGTATGACCACATGAGGATCAACAACATGGGTCTGGAGTTTTGATAGCTCTCCTCGCCGCCTACACTGTTTCTCATACTTAGGAGATGTTGAAAGTTTACTCTGTTCCCTCTGTCCATTCTGTTCCTGCATTGTTTGCTTCATAACCCACTAACGTAACCATTGGGACTACACAACTGCACTGGTGTGCAGGCAAAAGCCCACATCAAAGTTTGCAAGTCTCAAAAGTTGCCTCGAAGTGTCGTCTGAGTGGGCCAGCACTTAGTTGTTGGTCCATCTTGGTTCATCTCGAGACCTGCAGGAAACAAAATATTTTCAACCATAATTTGACTCATTAACAGACGTTTTCCAATTGCTTAAAATAAATGATTGTATTGTCTATTTTGAAGTCATGTCTTTAATTTATTTGAAGCAGAAGTGATTTTTTTTTTTTGTTGGTCTACAACTTGGGTGGAAATATTTCAAAGTCGACATGTTCATCTATGTTTGAATCCTATGACTCTGAGTGGCTCTGAGTGGAAACCATTAACAGTGATTGGACGGATTGCAGTTAAATATATACATATGTGCATATTCCTCTCTGAATTAATCGCAATCACTTAAATTGGTAATTGTTAGCGTGCCTTGTGTTCCTCAGACGGTGAACATGGTAAGCATTACCCCTGCCTAATACCTACATGTTAACCCTATAATTGTGAGCATGTTAGCATTTAGCTAAAAGCACCTCTGAGTCAGCCGTCACAGAGCCACAATCACGGCTGCAGACTCTTGTTTGAGTTTGACTGCGACACGCTGTGAACTTGCATAGAAACAAATCCCCATTATCTTAAAGCAGTGCTCTCGGCGGATAAGACTGTTCCCTCTGCTGCCTTGTACTGCTGGACTACACACAATGCACGTGATATGCAATGCAGCAGTGTAGGGTTTTCTGACGGCTAACGTGAAATCATTAACTTCAGCCCGACAACAGTTCGAGGATTGTGTGTACGTTGCTTTCGTGGCCTCCATCCCTCACCCTGCAGCACACAGCAGCATTGTGTTATTTTCACACCTTCTTTAATGGCCCAACTTTGGCCATCGCAGGCCCTTAAGGCACACAGAACTCGGAAAGTGTTCACAATGTCATTAATAGTCCTGACAACAGCTTAATGAGCCTCGGCCATCTGTTTATGAAAGCTTCAGGGAGAAACGAGAGAGAAACAAGAAAATCAGATCCAGTAGCCATTTCCAGCTGTGTGAGCCCGCCTGATTTCCACTTGAACATTTCTAAACATATGAGGACATTTTAAGTGTAGTGACTTATGCAGCGTCATCCACAGTGAGTCAGTGACTGAGCCTGGGCTTTCTGCCCGGTATCAACAGCCCCTAAATCACTGGCTTCGACCATCGGACCACACTACCTCAAGCCTTCAGCTTCCTCGCCCCTCCTTCCTCTGTACCACCCTGGAGTGTCCTTAGGCCTTGTTTGGCTAGAGTATACACATGGCATGAGTAACTGAAGCCACCCAGGGCTTACTGGCGCGGTGGCACGAGACACATACCGGGTTGCACAAGTCGGGAAGACGGAGTGTCCCGTCCCTGTTTACTTGATACTGGATGCCTGATGCATACAAATACACACAAATACAGCGACATTGCTCCGGGTGGAGAGGGGGGGGGGGGGGGGTAAATACAGCAGCATTGGCTTTAGATAGATACCGTTCCAGATGTGCCGGCACGGCGACGCTTTAGACTCCAACTCGGGGAGCTTAGAAGTGGTCATTCTACCTCTCAAGGGTCTCAAATCTCTCACTTCACTTTGATCATGTATTTTCTGATCTTAAATCAAAGGGAAGACAAGGACTGAAGTGACCATTGCTTGGTGCTTGGCTAATTGCCTCTTTAGCCTGCTTTGAAAGGGGTCTCTTTCCATTTCCTCCCTGTTTCAGTTTCTTTTGTCCTCTCTCAACCCTATAATGGAGAATAGCACAATCCCCCAAAGGCAAGAGAGAGGTTAATGTGTGGATTGATGGCTTTACTTTGTGGCCGCTTGTTTGTAAATGTTTCCATCGGGAGGGTTAAAAGATCCCAAAGTAGTACCACGTTGGGGTTCGTACATACGTGTGCGAGTCGCAGATCCATTACAGGCTAAAATCATTTAGCTGCAAATTAATTTGGTGGGTTTGGGGCGGGGGCGGGCGATGGTAGGTGGTAAGTGTAGTCTGGTGTGGGCAGCAGTGATGGTGGTCCCTGCCTCCCTTTACTCCCTTTTACTCCCTCATTTCCAGTTCCCCGCCGGGCCTCAGTCCATCTGTTCCCGCTTGGCCTCTCAGGCTCTCCATCAGGTAGGCCCCAGCTATTCAGCGCTCCCCTCTCGTCTCATGGCGTCCGGGTGAATCACGTTGAGGAGTTTGCACGTGTGTGTGTTTTTGGTTTTCTTTAAATCTACCGTCTAAAACGTTTAATACATGAGGGCTCACCCTTGACGTTAGCTCGCCGTCAATTTTCCGTCAGAGAGATCAGCTAAAGGGAAAATATTTAGCGTACATCACACACTCATTTTCATTTCCTGTTATCCTTTTAAATACAGACCGATAGGAAGGACAGAAATGGCATAATATTCTGATGCCATTTCTGTCTCATTGGGGGATTATTTCTGAAAGGCAACGATATCTGCCTTGAACATTTTGACTGAGGAGTCTTGACTGCAGTTTCACGGCTTTACTACTGGGAATTTTACTTGTATCAATCAAACAGAAAAAGCGTGCGGACAGATTAATCAATTCCACCGTTATTTAGATTGAGCAAAACGGAAAGTATTTTTCTTCTATTATTTGGAAACGTAGCTCTCCAGGTGGTCCTCAGCTGGAGTTTAGAGGGATCATTGGTACGATAGCGCTGTGCTGCACAAGTTCTCTCAAGAGTGCACATTATATGATTTTCTCGGGGCTTGCGGTCAATTGTGAAATCCCGGCTTACACAGCCTCTTTACATTGGGATCCACTTACAACAGAAGTAAAAGAGTCCAAAGGAACGGGGGCTCCAAACAAAGCAGTAATGTGTAGGGTGGAATCAGTTGAGATTTATTCATTTCATCCCACCGTGGAAAGGTCACTGTTTTTGCAACCCACTGGTTTTTTTTTTGTCCCACAAAACTGTTCAGAGGTCTCATTCCAGCGTCACATGTCCTCATCCGTCTCTTGTTCTTTCATATCAAAAAACCAAAGTGAAAACTTCCTCTTTATCTGAGATTTTGGTTACAAAGCATGAGTCATTTTTATAATGTGCCAGCCTCTCCTGTCAGTATGTTTTTGTTCTAATCCCTCTCAGTTAGCCCAAGGTACATGTGCTTGAAAACACTACCCAGTTATTACAGTATACATTTTCATAATAGCTCCCTCAAAGTAATTCAAACTGTGGTCTCCTTTGTGTGTTCATACCAGCCATGGGAGGTATTTAGTGGAGGCTTTGATCCAAAAAGCTCGAAAAAATGTAACGTGCCAGAATTGCTACTGCTTTTGTCAGCCTGACTTGCATTAAACCCACATTGACATTGACATGTTTCATTATTTATGTGCAGCTGCATTTCCACCTTGCCCCTGCTGTTACTCTGTATGTATCACCTAACACTTAAGTGGCTGCAAATGCTAAGTATTGGTCATGCACAACTGTGTGTTAGTCAGATGTATTTTACCTCCTCGGCCTTAAGGTTCTCATTAGCAGCGAGCGAGCGAGTGTCAGAAGGTGGTCTCCACGTTGGGCCCAGTGAAGACAGACTTGAGTCACCCACTACGTCTTCCATGCGCACGAGAAAAAAGGTTCAACTAAAGCTAAAATGACATCATCGCAGAATGGGTTTTATATTCACTGTAGTAATGTTTTGTGTTCGCTGCATGCAGTGATCGGGTTTCTTTTTTTAACGTCTACCATACCGTGGCGTGTATATATTAAGAGTCATCAGTCAGTTGAATTTCACTGCAGCTCAACAAGTTTTCTCTTTCATTTATAACAGGAGCTTTTGGATTGGCAGCGCGGGAGAAAGTGTATTTCTACGTACTTTTATTGCATTAATTTAAAATATTTGTCATCCACACAGGCACATAAAAGAACCCCCATTAAAAAAACTGAGCAGTTCCGTCCCCGGCTCCTTATCTCGGACGGACGGACGGACGGGGGGGGGGTCACTGCCCTTTGGGCCACCGTGTGTCCCCCTCTCATCCCTCAAAACCCTCCGTCACACGGACACGGACAAGGCGAGACGTCCCTGCCAAAAGATGCAGATAGGCTCCGTCCGCGTGCGTAAGCCCGTCTGACCCAAAAGTACAAAACAGGCAAACAGTTGCAGGCCTGAAACCGCAAGACACTCAGAGACGTAAACACTGCATCATTATCTTCATACTCCCTCCGTAGCCGTTTAAAGCAGACAACAAATTAACCAAAGTCCAGTGACCGTAAACACAGGCTACGTGTTTGTACTCTCTTGTGGGAAAAATCATTTTGTAAATAATTTAAGAAACAAAGGATAAATCAGGACAGTGTAAAACACAAAGTTTATCTTCAGTTAATTGCAACGATACAAAGCAGAACTTTCTGGGTGCAGTCCCCACTGTGCTGCATTCCATATGCTGATAGCTGTATTGGACCACCAAGGACTTAAAGTATACTTACATGACTTGAGATGTACAAAGACCCTGATAAAATGTCTCCCTCTGCTTCTAATCCATCCTCTCCTTGTCAGAGAAGCAGTGTTTTGTCTGTGAGAAGGCGTCTTTTATTTAACGTTAAAGTCGATAAGCAAGTTGCAGTTCTGGGCCTGAAACTACATTTTAATCACAAAACCTACTGCATCAGCTGTAGTTCCCTGTCATTCTGAATGACCCGCGCCACAGGCCGTCGATTCTTTTCAGAGATATACGCGACAGATGTGTATATATATATGAAATATAATTTGAACCGTGCTTTTGCCAAGGCTCTAAGCGTTGTGATACTGTTAGGTGGGACGGCCCACCACATTGGTCTATACGTAAAACTATTACAACAACTATCGAATGAAATGCTAATAGTCTTCATTTAATGGAATTTAATTCAAAAATGGAGGTGGTATATCTTAGATTCTAATGTGTCAAAGCGTGGGCAAATCTGCAATATTATACACAACAAGGGTTAAGTGAAAGGCGTATGTTTAATGTACTTTCAGTGAACCGAACATTCAATTTAGGGGTCTGTTTTCAATTCCACCCAGTATATACTGTGCATAATTGCGAACAGAAATATTATTTTTCAAATGGTGGTCTGCGTAAGCAGGTGTTAGACGTCAATACTCTTAGATGTACAGTTTGTGCTAATTTCCTGTAAAACACTGACTTCTTTTAGCCAGCCTTTGGCAGGGGAACGTAAAGAAAGAAACAGGGTGTCTTGCCAATATCAGACCACAACTGGAATCAGTATTCCTTTTACACAATGTCTTTGATTAGTAAGGCTGTTATGATTTTACAGGCCAAGACATAGAAGCCATATGGTGTGTTTCTCATTAAGATGCTAAATGAACTGAGCCTTCATGTTCTTGCGGTGCACTCGGCCCACCAAAAGAGCTCTGTGAATTCTGAACGCGAGGCGGGAGTCGAGCCAGACTCGGCGATCCTGGGTGAGACAAACCAGCAAGGAAATCGGAGGACGGATTGATCATAAATCATTTGTGCACTAACAGCGCAACGTTCAGATGCATTTCAACACTTTGGGAAAGTGGATTTCACAAGCTGTGGCTCGCATGCCGTCTCAGGGAGAAGGAAGCTGCCAAGTATCACTGCGTACTCCAAATATTTGTGTGGTCAACTGGACAGTGCCGTTGCGGTTGAATCCCATCAGTGATGTTCAAACACTCTTCAACTTGCTTAATGTTTGACACGGTGCTGTTCAAGTGTTGGCATTTATTTTGTTATTGGATGAATAACACATGGAAGACAATCAAGGGAGGAGATGTTTTGTTGATTTCGGTTGTCCTGCTGAGCAGCATGAAATAAAATAATAATAAAAATTAAAGAAAGTTTCTCATCCAGTCACCCAATCACGAATAAAGGTGCATTTCACTTAAATATTGCTCTGTTTGTCATCTTATTTGACTTAAATGTGGAGTTCTTTGCTTTGCGCAAATTAAACAGCATTACTGTACAGGTGACATTTCGTTTGAAGGGAGGGAAGGGCTTGCTCACAGGTATCTATCGCAAGACATTTCTTTGCACTACTGGTCTCTGATAGAGTTCAATGACGGTTGTCGTGTTGAGAATGAACTCAACCTGCACTAAGTGTCCATTTTTCACATGTACAATATAATAGTTTCACATTTGTCTCCCTCTCAACGATCACTACCGTGCCCGCTGTTTTCGTTTGTCTGACTTAAAACCTGGTTTTCACTATCTGGACGGCTACCACAAACAGTGCAGCATTATATGGAAATCAAAATAGTATTTGGCAGTATGGATGGCCACAGCCGCAGTACACAAACATCTATCATTGCTGGATCACAGCTCGGTTACTGTAAGCTCCGTGTTGATTCATCACCGCTATAGACCTCCGGTGTGGACGGAAATGAAACCCGAGAGTGTAACATAAACTACAAAACATAGAAAAAAAACACACACACACATTTATTTGAAATGGCTTGGTCTCCAAGTGCAACCGCAAAATGCTGGACATCCTTAAATCCTGCGCCTGAAGGCTCATTAGTAAGCAGCGGAGTAGCGGAAGCCATATTTTAGCAAATGTTTGCACAACCAAGTGTGACAACTACACCAGTGGCCAAACACAGAGGTGTGATGTGTTTGCACCTGTCTTTGTTGAATGCTTAGCAACCAGCGGCATAGTCATTAAAGACTATTTTCCGTCGTTTAGCATCGAGTTTAAACTTTTATTTTGTGAAGCTAGTTCACCGCTGTCATGTGAGAAATGGGCCTGTTGCTAAATCTTCTTACGTAGAATTATTCCTATAAGTACAGTAACTCTCAGCCAAAGACTCTGCCCAGTGAAGCTGTTTTTACATCTTTGGTGTACTATAGTTTGCAGTAGCCGTTTTTTCTGTGGCCTGCCTGGCTATCAACATTCAGGACCGACCACCTTGTGAGCATTCAACTTGTTTTTCATGCTTAAGTCCTACAATTCTTTTGTTGGAGGTACGATACAACCCCCCCCCCCCCCCCCCGCAGTCACTGCACCTCATTTACCAGCCTGAAATGTGTATTTTCTTTCTGCGCGGTGTCGGAATGACAGTCAACACACATTCACCGCAATCTGAAGATTCAAAATGAACAAAACATCACGTGGCGTTTTAAAGCCAAATACTAGGAGGCAGCGCTGTATACAGCCTATGCCAATGATAATTGTTTAGCAGGTTGTTTGGACTCACTGTGTGTCACGGTGTGGAGTCCTGGCTAAATATTTACTGCGTGCCGGGGGGGACTAGAAGGCAACGTAGGCCACGCTTGTGTCTCTGGTTCAGCAGCCGGGATGCGGAGAGGGGGGGGGTAAAGGCGGTGAAGTCATCGACACCGGCCGACGTCGTTAGCGAGCCAGCGATGTTCACTACTGACCCTTTTACCATTTAGGGGGGCCCTGGACCGATATGAGTGTCATTGACCTTGAGGCCAAGCGTGGCATGTTTGGGGCCTGCAGAATATATCCCAAGCTTTAACCTATACAACGCAGCCAATTACAACTGCGAAAGGCCAAACAATACAATCCATCAGTCAGGTTTCTTGGGTAAACAGGAATGGGCGTCCCACGTCGGGGCGTAAACTCCCAATCCCAGAGAAGCTAAGGGTCAGTGGAGCTGTTTGATTGTCTAATTGGGGGTGGGGGGGGGTGGACTATGTGTGAGTGTGTGTGTGTGTGTGTGTGTGTGTGTGTGTGTGTGTGTGTGTGTGTGTGTGTGTGTGTGTGTCTGAGAAAAAGGGAATGAGAGATAAAAAAAAAAGAGAGAGTAAATGCATGGGTGTGTGTGTGTGTGTGTGTGTGTGTGAATGTGTGTGTGCATCACTGCACAAACACTACGGATCTGCACCGAGACACCTAATGAATGTGTGTTTGTCCTTCAGACCCCACACACCTCTGTTTATTTGAACATGGGATAATGTTCCTGAGCTGTTTTATCCTCCCTGTGTTTGCCACTTAACACGTGCACCGCAGGCTCGGCCTGTGCAGCAGCGTGCACCACGGCCTGTTTTTTTTCTTTTTCCTTAAGAGGAAAATATTAGTGGGCCCGAAGATAATGATAGACAAACACACTTTATCTTTGTATTTGTGGATACAGTGTTCCTCTTCATTATTGTTCAGCCTTCATTATGAAGCGGGGTGATAACACAAACAGCCCCCACAGCGCACACGGTGCCAAGGGCAACAGGCCAACGGAAGATTGTCGGTCGGTTTAGTGTCAATGATGTGGTGATGTGGGTCAGGGATAGCAGCAGCAGCAGCAGCAGCGGCGGCGGCGGCGATCATCGCACAGTCGCTGAGAGCTCAGCCGGACCACCGGGGAGGAGGCCTTCACCTCTTTCCTCAGCTATCAATCACTCACATTCATATAAGCAAAAGATAGATACAAGCAAACACAAGCAGGCGCTCATCCTCACACTCACCCATTGAGTGTAATTTACACTTACTTTCTCATGGAATTGGTTTCGCTGAAAACATTTTGACGTATTATTATTCATGACAGATCTTTGGTGCATTGATGAAGCAAGTAATGGACCGACGTGTGGTGTACTTCAATGTGTTTTTTTTTTTTATTCTCTCAAAGCGGACATTCCACCCCTTATATGTAGTCACAGAATACATATTACAGGCTCAAAACAATATCTTGATATGGTTTGTCCTTGTCAGCAGCCACACTGCACACGCCGGCTGACATGGAGAAGTACCGGACGCGGTATCCGTCAAACAGGGAGGACCTCACACTTTCTTACTTCCGCACCTGCCGCAAGTTTCCCTAAGTGGACCTTATAGATGAGATAGATCATTTAAGTTTCTGTCAAAGATGTTGAAGGACTGCAACTCGGATGCTTTTTGACCATCCAACAAGCACTGCAGTGGAAGTCTAACTACGCTGTGAATTACCACGTTCAAATAAGGCAGTAATCAACACTGACCTCCAGCTTTACGCTTAGCGATAAGGTGGTTTATGTCTCAGTCATCAGGCTAGACCCTCTTTAATCTATATTGCCATATCTAGCCTACTTGGGAAGGGGCCACTAATGGATAATGCAGGGTCTGTGGGACAGTATCCACTGTTTTAAATGCATGTTTATTTTAAAAAGGATCGCAACAAAAACAGCTGCTGTGAAATGCATTTTATCAGAACAAAAACACGTCCTGAGTCTTTCATCCCTTGCATTATATCAGTAACGGTGAAGTGTGTCTTCGACCTTTGAGACCTCGGCGTGTCTTCTGTGAAGGCCTGCTACTCATTTGGTGTCATGCTGGCCTCATAGCTGACAGTTATTCATTTTTATGGCAATCTGCATGAAATTCACCATGAAAGCGACGAGAGGGAAGGGACGCTGCGGCGTCTTTGATGTTCATTGCATGATGTGTTGCGCGGTGATATGTGGTTATAGTGAGTTACGTGTTGAAATACTCCCAGGGGTGTGTATCCGTTATATAATTCCCATCAGATAGATAAAGTCAATTTTTCTCACTCAACTTTACACACATGTGAGTATGCATGCGCCACTACTGTTACGACCACTACTACTACTACTAACACACACACACACACACAGGCTGCTGCGATGTAGCACCTCTTTAATTCACACCAGCACTTGCTATTCTCTGCTGGTGGTGTGATAGTATTCGCTGAGAGCCCTTCCTTCCTGAGTCTTTCACTTGTCTCAAACACTCTCTACTTCAGCGCGAGGCCTTATTGCCCACCCAAAGAGGTTATAGGGATTCTCGACTGCCCTCTCTCTCCCTAAGTGGGTGGTCCTCTGGGGTATGGCTGAGGCACAGGTGGAGCATTGTAGGGGTGCTCACAAAAATACCCCCCCTCTCCTCACCATCTACCCCTCTCCCCACGGCCGTTTTTTGCCACGCCTGCTACACGGAAAGATGGACTTAATTTTGCAGAACCCTCCATTAGACCGTGAAGGCACTGAAGGTGAAATGTTGACACACACACACACACACACACAAACCTGTGTGTTGGACGTGCTGGCCGAGCTACACAGATTAAAACACTCATTCACAATACAGCATTCTCTCTTTAGTAAGTAAGAGCTTAGATTTACGTAAAATGGCTTTTGCTTTGAAAGTGTCGAGGTGCTTGTAAAATATAATTCTTAACACGAATGCCCGTGGGGCAACAAACTTTCCCCCCCCCTTCCTCCACTAAAAATATTCCCATGCTCTGGTTTTGTAAATAATTACAGTTGGGCTGGATATGTTTTATAAAGTTTACATGGTAGGTTCAGTGCACCCTCATCTGTTGTTTGGAACCCTGCAAACCACCAGCAAGATGTTGACACATGGCAGCTCTGTAGTAGTGCACTAGGCATGGATTACTTGGGACCATAATAAACAGGAGCATAAAGAGGGATCTGTGCGCAGAAGGTGACCTGAGAGGGTGGACTGTCCTCAGACCTCCTTGTCCCAATATCCCTGTGTTTCCGTCTCTCCGGCTTTCTGAGACCCTGTGTGTAAGTAGGGATGCTGTACGTTCGCGCTCTCTCATCCTCCACAATGGACTCGGCTGGTGGGAGGCCGCCAGCCACCTGCGTATATAGAGCGATTTATTGTGAAAGCATGATAAGGATCAACTCCAAAACAATGTAAAGGGTAATTAATGAGAACATGTTTTATCGCCACGTCATTTTGACACATAATAGAGACATATTTGTGCAGGAACACGGCAGGTGCTCCCAGAGGTGATACTGCTGGTCTGCACAAAGACTTGGCTGTGTGCTCCATCCACCTGCACTTTGGTAAAGAGATGCCAGAATTTCTGATTCAATGAACCATTTATGCCAGGTCGAGTAACACAGAGGTCTGCGTGCTTCCCACCTGCACACCAACGCAGAGTACATTGTGCAAAAAAAAAGGAAAAAAAACAAAACACGAAAAGCTTGTTAACGTCCCGTTGAGCGTCTCACTGCAGGAAGGCCCCGTTAAGATTGACGACTTTGGCAGCGTCGTCAAACACGCGGTGACAGGCACTTCAGACAGTGACGGGATTGCGGAAGAATCAGCCAACTTTATGTGAGGCTAAACATCCATTATCAGAGTTCCTATCCTCTTACGTCTCACATAACTTCCTGCTCAAATCTTTGCGAGGGCCAGATGGTTACATTGGCCACTGGGGATTGCAAGAAGCCCAGAAAGACAGTTTTACAATGTGCAATTACGGCACAGATAAGCTAAACGCTCAACAAAGCAAGGCATTTCCAGATCTCTGACTTCCAGACTTTGATAAGGAACAAGTTGCATTCCTTGGCCAATTTGCTGTCTTCAAAAATGAAATACCAGTGCTAATGAAAAGTGTTGGTGGAATGGGAGTTTTTTTTTGTCCGGGGTCCAATGAAGGCAGTGCAGTGAAGATATACTGCAAAGCATGCAAGAGTAAGTGATCTGACTGTGGAAGCAGCAATGTGTGCTTGGAAGGCTTCGCAAAGCACTCAAGGCCGTTTTCATTTGTTTCGGGTTTGGTCACATGCCAATTGATGTCAAAGGGTGCGCAGTTTCTTAAAGTCTGCGCAAAGCAGCAGTAACAGAGATTTGTTTGTAAGATTTGTCACATTATGTATGTTAGAAAAAAATTGCTAAAAACATGTAAAAACCCTGTGAACTATCTCGTACTGAATTGTAGCGTTGAACTGTTCATCATTTTTTTGTCTACGTCTTTTTCGGGGGACCTTAAATCATGTCTTAATGAAGCACTGGGACCATCCTTAACATAAAACATTCCTCAGCATTAAAAACAACAAGATCTCCTGGGATCTCCTGGTTTTACAGTGTCACAGCACTACAGCCTACAGATAGCTGGCAATGACTACTCAACAAAAAACAAATTCTATTTACCAAAAAGAAAATGATGTGACATGAATATATTTGATTCACTTTGTGAAGAGCATCCTTAAGGGAGAGCTTTGGATAATCACCAATATCGCTTCCACACCTATTTAAGAAGACAACTGAGATTCAGATATATTCTGCTGGTGAATGGGGCTCGATCCGACAACCTCATTCCCTGGACTTCTTCCTCCCATCCCAAAGACGTCTGTCATGCCCACCAATGAGGGTGCATTGCCTCGCTTTCTGTTTTTATAATGGCCAATGGCTAGTACAGATGGACAATTGTTAGTTTAGTAATATGCAAGAGATTTGGGAATTCTTGTCCATTAGATGAACCCTAAAGTAAATGTCTACGGTCCACCAGTGTATCTCGATGCTGCCCTCACCCCCTCAGCCTGTCAGGCAAAGCGGGCGCACGGGGGCCTCGGGGGAGAGACGGGAGCGGCGGCGCTCAGCGCGGCTTCGCACATTGCTACACTCAAGAGTTCGGGCCTGTTTTGTTCCACATTAACATTTCACAGAGAGATCAGGCGCCTGCCCTCTGTGCTTTTACCCCAAGGGGGCAAGAATCCCCCACACGCTGACACTGATACAATCTCCAGGTAATGGCTGCAAGCCAGAGGGTGTCTGAGGATATGCTGCGTGTGTGTGTGTGTGTGTGTGTATGACTCGAGGAGGTGCTCAGCCCCACTGGTGTGGTCACGGGGCCAAAGTTCACCCAGAAATGTGTGGCCCGGGGTCAAGAGGTGGTATGGCCTCCGTTAACGGCGAGGGTTGAGTTTCAACCTCCACCCTCGCCCTCTCCTCTTTCTCCCGACTCCTCTGCCACTTACATTTCTCAGTATGACACGCATGACGACCCTCACCTTTCAAGTCAGGTGACAGAGGCCTGATGGAGGTGAGGAAAGAGGGAACAACAAAGCGGGACAGCGTGGTGTTAAAATACAGACTAATGGAGCAAAACATCAAGAAATGGATTGTTGAAACACTTTCATGTAGGACTTGTGGGTTGATGGTGTAATGATTTAAGTCCTTGGTTCACTTATCAAACAACTAGTCTGTTTGTTGGGAGACCAGCAGTACAACAACTCAAATGCTGCACTACAATTAGGAAGCTTTTTACCTTTTTATTTCCATTTCGTGTCACTTTTTAAAAAACTTTCTGTTAACCCTGCATCAAGCGATTTTGGTCCGTTGAGGCATATTGAATTAAATTTGTGATTCAGAAATATTGTAGGTCATACAGATGTAACAACATCAAATTGAGACAGTGATCTGTTCTAGTGATCTAGAGTATTAATGGGTGCAACTTGTACACACAGGCACAAACACACACACACACACACACACACACACACACACACATTCTCAGCCGGACTTGTTTAAGTGTTCCCCAGACAGTATGTGATCCTCAGACAGGACAGTGCTTCCTCCTCCAGTAGCCAGGTCCCGTCTGAAGGATCAGTGTGGCGAGGTCATCCAGGCGGAGAAAGAGAGGGAGAGGGGATCTCTCTCCTCCGTGATGCTCCTGAGCCTCATGACTTTCATCTGACTTGATGTTACCAGCAAATGCTGTCGACATCTTTTTAAAATTCTTCAGTCTTTCAATCTTTACCTTTTCTTTTGGTGTATTTCCCCATGCTGTACCTGCATCTTTCCTTTGGCGTTTTACAGAGCATTTTACATGTTAACTCCACATTCACATTGCTGTCATCGCTTCGACAATATTTTGCACGCAATGTGTTCTCTGTTGTTTGTTGTGTGCCTGAGCAGTTTTACCTCCTCGCCTCACTCTGTCTCGCTTCCTCTGTCTCTGTCTCGCTGCCGGTGTTTTTCTGAAAAATAACAAGGTCTGGGGCTGTGCGTGTGCATGTGTCTCTCGCTGGCTAGCATGCACTAGATGGGCTGGCTGCACTGTGCTGGCTTCTTGTGTGGTCCCCCGGCAAACTTTATGATTTATTCAGCTAAAGGCAGAGGAGCACGACCCCCAGTGACCACAGAGAGAGAGCTGCACGTGGGTTTAATGATTTCACCACAAAAATGTCCGCTATGGCTGGGTCTGCATGGAGCTCAGAGCCCCCCCCCCCCCCCCCACACACACACACACACACTGGCTGAATGGTGTGTGTGTGGAGGGGGGGGGGGGGTGGTGGTGGTTGAAAAGAGGGCTCGGCTGACCAGCCTGAGTCAATACAAACGCTTACCGCTACACATCGCCTTGGAGGGATTACAAAGGGAGAAGACGACAGACAGAAAGCTATCAGATGGGCCCGTTCGTTTCAAGTGAAACCTCAGTGATTCCCGCATGCACGGCATCATACTTTATCACACATTTTGCTGTTTTTCTTCCTCTTCTCCAAACGCAGCTCCCCAAACTTAGTCACGTAGGCATTATTGAAAAGTGCACACTGAGGATGATGTAACCGAGCTTCCAACAACAGGCAAATAGGCAGAAATAAAAGGTGGTGGTGGTGGGGGGGGGGGCATTTCTCTCTGCTGGTGTCCAGGTCTGCTGGCTCAAGAGAGTGCCTGCGGAGGACTTGGATCGGGCTGCTGCGCTCGGTGCGGCTTCTCTCTCTGTCTGTTTGGCTGCAACTCCCCAGAACAAGATGATGTCATCCACAGGGATTCGTGAACATTCTTGACAAAGAGACAAAATCCCGGGGGTGAGTCTGATTATGCAGCAGGTCAGTGAGCTGCATCCCGCTCCTCATTTGGTTCATCATGTACTTTCAAAGAAGAAATGTTTCTGAATAAATAGACGTTTTAATACGTGAACCTGTGAACAGTTTGTGGAAGATGATATCTGGTGATAGAAAGATGACTTCTTATAGCCCTTTTTTATTTTTTTACTAGAGACATTTTGACACTAAAAAGTAGCACAAGTGCAAATATTCAAATAATGGATGGCTGCATTCCATTGAGATGCTTCAGTGTCAGAATCTTGGCATGGTGCATTTCGCCTCCCGAGACACACGCATATGATTGATTGTAAAAAATAAATGAGAATGTTTGCGCAGTTTTGAAGGACCCCACCACAGAATGTTATGCTCGAGCTCGTCCCACAGTTCAAAGGGTTTCTCCAAAGTCCATCGACTCACGATTGTCAGCAACTCGGTCATTTCTCTGGAGCTTGTATGCGCTCTCACGGAGAGCGTTGCTGTGATGTAACTGGTCGTCCTGTTAGCTGTTAGCAAAAACGCACATTCCCAAAAAAAGATGGAGCAGTCAGTGGTGGCATCGCGCAGGCCATGAAGGCTGGGGCACCGCGCACGGGCGTACGCTAACTCGGGCCACGGAGCCACGCGAGAACCAATCCTCACCGATCCGGACTCCTGGCCGGAGTAGCGTGGCTCATCTGAGGACCGTGCAGCTCTCTGCTCCCTCGGACTAAGCCCCCATGAGGCAGCATGCACGTTGCTCAGTGGCTCGAGTTCAGTTGTGGAAAAAAAGCTAAATGCGGATTCAAATTGGAGATCATTTGTTTTGCTTTCAGTTGCTTAAATGCTTTAGGGGGACATTTGTGCATGTGAACTCTCATCAATTACTTGGCTGCCAAGGACAGAAGCCCTCGCTGGGTAGTATCACTTACGCCGCAGAAGGTTTTGGTTTGTGTTTGTGTGTCGATGCCTCTCCGACGTCCCCGAGGGTCGGAGGGTGAAGCCGTATCAAAAACCAGTCACCGTTACCAGCTCGTTCCACAATCCCAGGAGGGATTACACAACGGTCAGTGCGTAGTGGGTGTGGCTTCTCTGGTCAACCTCAGGCTCGGGGCACTCAGTGAGTAATGAGTCCACCCGGCAGAACCCCGGCACACGCCTA
The DNA here is from genome assembly GCF_949316345.1 of Pungitius pungitius. Taxonomy (NCBI): domain Eukaryota; kingdom Metazoa; phylum Chordata; class Actinopteri; order Perciformes; family Gasterosteidae; genus Pungitius; species Pungitius pungitius. The sequence continues at coordinate 16,005,183 of NC_084908.1, read as the reverse complement.
AGGGCCCGAGGAAATGTATGTGCTCACCATGTCTGGTATGACAACCCCCCCCCCCCCCCCCACCCCCTCATCGGCTAGCCAGGAACCCAGGAACTCATATCTGCTGCTCTGTCTTTGATCCTCATCAATCCCCCCCCCACCCCCCACCCCACAAAACATATTACGTGTTTTTCTTTTTGCATGGCAAGCTGTGTAAGTAAATGCACGAATGTACACAGAAAGCCGACTCTCTGTCTGCTTCTCTCTCTCTCTCGCTCTCGCTCTCGCTCTCTCTCTCTCTTCTTGCTGTATCTCTCAATTTTTCTATTACACAGGCACACACACACACACACACACACACACACACACACACAGAGCGGTCTAGACATAAATCAATACGACTCAAAATGCAAAGAAAACATTGACCCAAAACATACAGACATGATGAAGGCATTTATTTGCTTAAAACGGAGGTGGATTAATTGATGTGCGGGGCAGTGTAATTTAATGTCCAAGGGCCTGTTGAGCGCATTACAGTCAACCGGGGATTTCTTCTGTTATCCTGGGTTTCGCTGCCCAACAGACCTCCATTAGTGCATGCCATTTATAGAATGGAAGCACAGGTTATGCAAAAAAGTAAAAGTAAAAGTAGACTTTTCAACTCTGTTAAGTTCTAAGTGGAAAGTCCAGAAGGGGGGAGGGGGGGAGGGTGGAAGGAATGACCGTCCTCGGAATGAGACAGCTCTTGTTCGTCTCCACTTTTTCTCTGCCCTCACCTCTTGTGGTCCGTCCTTCCCGCCTCCTCCTGGTACTTGGAGGGATTCGGTAATGCCAACCAGTTCCAAGTCTGACATATCCTCTCGCTACTTCTCTCCAGCCTCCCCCCCCCACTTACCTTCCCTCCCCCTGACACACTGTTCGCTCTTTAGGGAGCGTTTGTTTCTTAGGCCTTGTCACCACCATGCATCGTGCGGTTCCAGCCACCATGGTGGCGAATGGCTTCTTGCTAATTAACGCACTCCAGATGAGTCACGGAGGCAGAGAGACCCACAGAGAGAGAGAGAGAGAGAGAGAGAGAGAGAGACGGTCTCTGCTATTTTTGGCCCCTGACACCGGCTCACGAGAGCCTTTCCCCTCCGTGCCTACCCCTCTCCGTCCCTCAGATCTCCGGACCCCCTCAGCAGATGAAAAGAGATCTTTTGAGGAGGACCTCCATCGCCGGAGCCCTGCTCTCCCCTTTGCTGGCCTTGTGTGAACAGTTGCCGGTTTTGTTTTGAGTCATGCTCCCAAAAACCTTCGTACACACCCTGTTTAGGTTTGAAGGCCTCTTGCCTCGGCTCCTCGGTGTCCGATGAGTTATGATGAACGTTACTATGCTCCCTTTAAAATGACTTTACCAGAGAAGGTTGTCGTGTTACCCGAGTGTCGGCCATTTGGCCGCCACCCAGTGTTTGAACAGCTGAAACGAGCACTTAACGTTTATAATAACTTCACCATAGAGAAAAAGAGCTTGACCAAAGATGGAGACTTTTTTAATAAACGAAATAATTCAGAGGGAAACATTTTTTTCCATAGCTACTTACGTGTGAATATTCTTTCCTTCCAAAACAAATACTGCTTCATAAAGGATGTCATAAAGGATGTCAGTGTCATAACAATTTTGTTCACAGAATTCACTTGTTGTAATTAAAATATCCACAGCCAGCAGGAGTCATCTGACTGGTGGGAGTTCTGTTTCTTGATGTTTATGTTTGGATAATAGAACAACATCCTTAGGCAGAGAGTGCTTGCCATCACACGTTTCCATTTGTCACTGACGGAGAGAAGCACATTTGTTTCATTTTTACAGAGACACATAGGGAGTAGTAAAACTGTACTTGCACTTGCTTTTAGGCCACCCTTGCCTGACCCAAATTAGACTTTATGTGCCACTTTGTAATGACTAGCTACGGCCCCAATTTTACCCTTGACCAAATTTAAATAAGGACCCATTTGCTCTGGCATCAGTGGTGTAGGTGGCAAGGCAGCCAGCCGGCTGACAGGGCATGTGCTCTCAGCCAGAGCAATCTATCATTACCGGTGTAATAAGGGGAATGGACTCTTTTTTTCTTCTTCTTGAGAGCAAAATGAATGCTTCCACACAAAGTGATCATCACGAGTGCTTGCCAAAGGAGACGTGGCCAGAAACGCACTGCTGCTTTCTTTTTCTTCCTGCGGGTTTCGGAGGCCTCATCCCCGGCTGATAAGCTGTTTGGTTTTGTGCTGACCCTCGACAACTCCCAAGGTCACAGAGTTGCTATTATATATATATATATATAAAATATCTAACCACTGGGAAGATATGGATGTTCTTAAACGATGCATTGTAATAACTTTAATGAATGAAACTTTTGTGATCAACTTGTCATGTAGCACCACTGTCAATTATCCAATACTATGATGGTGACCGAGTACCTACAAATCAAATAATATTACCATGATCCTCAGCTAATTATATATCCCCCCAGAAAAAAACCTCTCTGCTCTCTCTCAACTTTTTCTCCTACCTTAGCGTTTTACATACCAACCTGCGATCCAAGGGAGACAAAGACATTAAATATTGTTCTTTTCCAGAAGGATTATTACAGTAAGTTTTCGGTCTGAAACCTGGCGTAGGTCAACCACTGTGTTGGAAATCATTCATTGTTGTGTGGTCTCTCTCTCTCTCTCTCTCTCTCTCTCTCCCATTTTCCATTGTGAGGTCAGGAGAATTGAGAGGGCCGCTTACAGTGCTCCATCCCGCCCAGTCAACAGAACAGGGGGGCCTCTCACAGCAACCAGCGGTTGTTTGAAGATGAGGTTTGCGGCTGGTTTCCACCCACAACGCCAAGCTGTCTCTGATTAGACCTGAGATCTAATTTGAGAAGGGGGCTAAGAGCGGGGTTCGGGGTGTGTGTGTGTGTGTGTGGGGGGGGGGGGGTCTGTGTGGCGCAGCCATCCTCTCCCAGAGGGCCCTCAGCTCAAGGGCCTGTGTGCTTGACTTTCTCTCAAGAAATGCATCCCGATGGCATGAATAAAAAGTACGAGAAGAGCACGCAGACACAGGGATGAATGGGTGAGGCACCGGCATCCTCCCTTTCCGCTTCCTTTTTCCCTACAGAGAAAGTTCCTGTCTTTGACTCCCAGCCAAGAGGACTGAACCCCTGACTCACACACGCACGCACACACACACACACACACACACACACACGTACACACGCAGGGTCCCATGGTCCCAGTAAACATCGACGCTGGCCGACCCTCTGACCCAAGTGATGTATTTCTGTGCTGTGTGTCAGCGCCCTAAGTGTGCGTTCTGGCTCCAGTCTGGGTCATGCATTGTCGGGAATGTTGATGAAATATGACGGGCCGTTATGACATGCCGTGGCTGTCCCCTCCTCTCTCGCCCTGCCTCACCACTGATAGGGGGATACGTTTGAAAGATCATCGAGCCCAAATTGAAAACCGCAGTTGCTACTTAAAATAAACCCCCCCTCCAGCAAGGTCGAAGTCAGTGCCAATAGGGGCTCTGTTTTGTTGCGTTGTTCCTGAAAAAGCGACAACTGAGGAGCACCTTCAGGGATTTACGTCCAAATTGGTATAAACATTCACCTGAATTCAAGGATGGACTGATTAGACTTTGTAGTTCAAAGGTCATTGTGACTCATACATCAAAACTGTAAATGATAATTATGTCAATTTTTATGAAACCATTTTGGATGGACATCGATATGATAACCATCATTTTAATACATTTGATTCATTGAGTACTTTAGTCAAAGATGCTTTACAGTCTTTTACAGTAAACTATACCTGAATGGAGGCAGTAATTCTAAGTTGGGAATTTAGCAGAATATAACCCAGACAAAATTTGTCATCTTTTTTTTAAATTTTTGGTCAGCTACTCTCAGCCCGCCTCCTTCATCCTACTCCATTAGGTTTTTATGGACTCGGGTTTCTCCGTTGAGGTCATTACGGTGCTAATGTTCTGCAGGGTGGAGAACAAAGCGCGGTGTAAAAGAAGCCCGGGTTCCTGAGGGAGGAGATCAGGCAGCTGCAGGCAGGGGGTCTTGGAGGGTTTAGGTTACCTGCACACTGACTCTCCTCCTCCCGACTCCAGACCACCTGGGCAGCCGGCGCTGCTTCTCTGGTAATCAGATGCGTGAAGCGGAGAGACGCATAAAGAATTTGCACAGACAAAAAAACAACAACGATCACACAAGCACACACACTGAAGTGATGAACTTGCACATCTCCAGCCTCCACTGACCCATATCTGCGGAGCACAACTCCCGGGGTCTTGGGTGGATGTCAAGAGGTGTGGTTGCTGTCAGCGACGGTTGACCCCGCACCAGCTCTCTGATATCTCCTGTCACACGTCACTGCCCAGGAAGCACTTTTCTTTCTCTTCTGGTCTCCTAACACTTCATCATGCTGTCTGACTACAAGGAGGCTCAAACCACAGGCCGCTGACCCGTGTGTGTGTGTGTGTGTCCCGTGTGCGTGTCGAGCAGCACTTGGGGATTATTGGTAAACTCTGATTAAATCATATATTCTTATTGGCTTGTTTGTTGTTTGACATTGGTGTGTCTAAGTATTGGATTTAATTGATGCAGTGGGTGAAGAGACACTTCTATGTTAAGAGAATAACAATCAGACCAACATTAATTAAAAGAGAGTCATCATTTCACTTACTTAAATGATGACGTTGCTCTGTAAACTGCTGGCTGTGTAAATAAACAACTGTTTGGTCAAATATTTGGCATATAAACTCAAAACGATGATGAAAAGCATCCATCATTGGAGGTTTGAAAGTCATTTACTGAAAGTAAGTATAGGAGATTTAAGAAAAAGCACCTTTTTGTATATAATGTGTATTCATTTATTAGGTGGAGACGTACATCTAAATCATAATCATGTGTTTCCACACTGAGAAATGTTTCACATAACGAGCAGCCATGCCCATAGTTGGTTACAAACCACAGAATGAATAGAGTGGAACACCACATAGGTGGTATTTGTGCACATTGTAGTCCATGTGCATATACTGTATATATAGAACATGTGTACATATGAATTACTTATTTCAGTCAGCCATAATTTCCCCCCACTCAAAGGAACCAGAACATTCAACAGGAGTCCACATCAAGCAGAGAATCGTTCTCGTCTTATTATCTGGAAACATTTAGATGTTGTTGTTTTTGCTCAGCAAACACGTGCAAGTGGAAATAGTGCTGCGGTTGACCACGAGGGAATAAATATGGTTTTTGATCAGCACGCTAATTACTTTCCACAGAGTAAATTTGAGTTTAAAAAAAAAAAAAAAAAAAAGTGCGCCACCCGGGTGTAAATGCTAGCCGTCGCACACCAACGTGGTCTTCAGATGCTTTACCGACTAAATTGGTGTCTTGGAGCACTTTATGTGGGTTACTACACCCTAGTGTTCATAATGCTGCTACGTAACAACATCGCCACATGCAGCCTTTTTTTGGGGCGCGTTGCACTGACTCTACGACCAGGCATCGAGACGTCTCCTGCGTGCACGGAGGTCTGTCATCGGCCCTGGAGACATTTGTCACTCCTGCACCGGTCTTGTGCTCCAGGTGATTTGTTTTTTTTTGTCTGCTTGTTAGACAGCTTAACTTTGTGTGCAACGTTGCATAAAGGACGTGGTGAGAGCACACACACACACACGCACACACACCCGTGCGCTGTAGCTCTATCACAATCTGAAAGTTTCCTGCCAAACGGACACATGTTGTTCTTGACCGCGGCCCAGTTTGGAACATGTGGATTGCGGCTTGACATCCACTTGCACACGGGTCAGGGTGCCGGGTCAGGACGATGATGTGGCTCTCGAGCACCCTTCCTCTCTCTGTAATGCAATGTAAACAGCTCCAAGTGTATTACACTGGGCTGCTTCCTGCTGCTGTGTGTGTGGCATGCTGCTGCGTCAGTCTGCTCAGTCATAAATGCAACCAATGTGAATGGAAGCGGCCCCGATTACCAAGAACTGTTTTGATGTGTCGGAGAGAGCGATGGGGAAAAATCCGGGTCGAATTTGATCATGACTCGAAGCTGACAAAGACGTGAAAATCCTTGTTGGATATGTAACTGTTTCTTAGAACATGGACACCAGGGTTGAACGTGTATTGCAAAACCACTTCCCTGCAGATTGATGAAATTAATAAAGCACAAAGGTTCTGTTTGAGACCGTGTTTGCCAGAGTTTACTAGTGGACTTAAGGCTTAAGCCCCAGCCGTGGAAACTCAACGAGAATCATCGCCGGCAGTGTCCTCCTGTGGCTTCCCATCTGAGACAGAACCAGGAAAGAGGGGCAAGTTCACCCACGTGCAAATACAACATCTCTATCCCACCTCAAACATCAGGAGTCAGTGAAACCTATGATCATCTCATGAAAAGCAAAATAACTTCATCACTGCTGGAGCTTTGAGACTCCATCGCTAACTGCTGCTGCTGCAAATACAAACTGGTACTGTTCATGTCTTGTGTGCAACCAAAAGTCAACATCTACTAATTTTAGTCCATGACTTGAATAACATAACAATTCAAGGCCAAACCAATGTTTTACCAAATCAACATAATTTACCAGGAATATAACTTGGAGGAAGCGTTGAGATAAGGAGCACACAAAGGAATATATATTTAAATTCCTCGCTTTATTTGCTTGTGAACTATTTTAAAGAGGCATGACCATCAATTTGTGTTGCACAATTCAGTTTTCCTGTTTAAAATTTTGATGAAAAGATTAACCAGCTAATGCTCTCAATTGCGTCCGGCCACAGACCTTCAGTTTCACTATCATGTGATCGTTCATGCAATAAATATTGAAATTGCTTCTAGAGAATATTTTTCTATCACGAAAAAATACATCTTTTTTATTCAAGGGGATTTTCAGAAAAGCGCACTACGCTCTCCAAGCTTCTCTTTAACCCAAACTACCAAAAGCTCGGAGCTACAATCAACAGTATCTGTTGGTTTGGAGTCAGCGGGGCCTTAAACCCCATTGAAGTGTATCTGGGGGCGAGACAAAAGCAAAGCAAAGAGAGAAAGTGGCAGAGAGCACGCTGCCGCGACCTGGAGGTCATTGGCAGTAGATAATCCGGTATGAGAACAACTGATGGCCTGTCAGTAATGATGGGGCCTAACGCCGAAGAAGAAAGAGGAGGGGAGCCGCAGAAGAAAGAAAGAAACCTACTGAGGAACTCCCCTATGTTTTTTTGTCATCTGTGGGCCAAATTAGGGTGAGTGGAAAGAGAGAGAGGAGGGAGGTGGGGGGGGGGGTGATGAGAGCGAAAGAGAGAGTGCAGATGGACCACACCGACTGACTGGTTGGACTAATGTGGACGTTCTCTCTCCGGGGTCAGATATTTACTCCTAATTAGCCGGAGGAATGCGGCGCATGAGAGCGGAACAGATACGTTACCGTTTTGGCTGGAATTTCCTCTCCTTCCGCGGCATGCGCTGCTTTAACCTGATTAGGTATGGCACTTATCAAGAGGAGATGAAAGCGCTCTGTGGGGATCGGTGACGCATTGCTGGACACCCCTGCTCTGCTCCCACTTCACCCCCCCCCCCGCCCCCAATTCCCCCCCACCGGTGGTCATTACCAGTGGCGCAGTGTGTTGTGGTACTCTGGAAAAACCGGGGCTCCTGATTTACAGTAAGACTGACACTGTGCCCTCAGCGTGCAACTTGCAGCACGGGATCAAAAGGAAGTTGTTGGGATGTAAAAAATAAAAAAGTCTTGAGGGGCCATTTCCATTCGTGTAGTATCAGACCTGATTTTCTCGGTGGCTCTCCAGCGCAGAGAAAGCAGACGTCACTTTCTGCTAATGGTGGATCAGAAGGCTTCAAACGGCAGATGAAGTCGGGTTGGTGTTGGCGGGCCGGGTGGCGGTACGGCTTTGATCTCACACATTCGTGGTTTCCCGACAAAAAGGAGCAACCCCCGACTTCGGCCCTTGGCAGGGATGCGTCTGAGAGCCATTTGGTTTTAGTTCACTTAGTGACGTTTGCTGGTGGAAAACGCCTATTAAAAAAAAACATGTTTTCTCACTTCTTGTCACTTCTTGTCATGAATATAGTTTGGGTTTAATTTGGCCAGATTTTTACCTTTCATGTTTTGAGATTTACAACACGACCCCTAATTCGTTTACGGTGTTCACAACATGAAAGAACAACAGTTTTATTTTTTGAGTTTTTAAGTGTAAGTAACTCATTTCCACCAATATAAATAGTTCCAAAGAACATTTTAAACAGTGTTTATTCGGGAATTTTAACAAAGAAGACTCATTGTCGTTCAACTTTGGCCACATTAGTGGCAAGGCTCTGTTTATGCACTATTTTCATGATTTCTTACAGTTGTAAAAGACCGAACTCCTCCCAGGGATTAAACCCGATTATTTTCAAAATCGGACGGTGGCATCCTGGGACCTTAGGCTCTAAAAGTTGCATTTTGCTGGAAGAATTTACAAACTATGTGTGTAGGGAACATTTAAAAAAAAAAAAAAGTTAAGAGTTGTTTTAACTCGAACAAACTTTATCTAATCTGCTCCATAGTTCTCATATAGCATGAACTTCTCACCCTTTAAACACCCATATGATCATTTCTAACCTGTCTTATGGTTTTAAGAAGATATTACGGTTAATGAACTTTGCAAGGGGTGTGGCTTAATCTGGCAAGATTTATAACTTCCAAATGGCTTGTTTATTGTTTTGTTTGAAAGTGACTTTTAAATAAAGTGTTTTATGGACACTATAAAATAAGATTGTTAACATTTTAATTTTTAGATGTTAAATATTAGCATGTTAGCATGCCAACAGTTATTATCTGAAAGTACTAGCGTAATTATTTATTCTAGTCTGTGGTCACCATAAACACAATTTACCTCCATTGTATTGTATTGTTATATTGCTTGGTTGAAGCAATCCTTTAATGTTGTCCTTAAAAGTCGTGAAGCTCTCGATTGATGCTTGCGGAGGACCTGAAATGTGTTAACCTTCACGTTGAGGAAGGGGCTGGTGGTCTTCCATCTGATGTGGTTCTGACTTTAGGCTGAACATATCTTTTTCTGAAATCCCCAACGCAAACAAAATCAATCACCCGCTGTCACACAAAACACCAGTGAGGTGGAACACCATGATTACACGCTTTCCTTATCAGTGTCCGCACATAACTTCATTTTAAAATGCTCTTTACAGCATAAACGTTCGTCCTAACAGCAGATTCATTTGCAATCTGTTTTCCTTCTCCGGCTGTGCTTTTCCGAATCGAAGTGACGTCAGGCTTCACTGTTACTGCCGTACGCCATATGAGTGCTCTCACTTCTAAAAGCAGGGCCTAGATCTTCTCTCGCAGCCAGCGGCACATCTGGGCACCTTCTGTGGTGGGCTCTGCCTGTGGTGGGCTCCGCTTGGTGAGTATGAAGCAAGCTGATACGCATGATACGTGCACATGCTTGCAGACTGCCTGCTGCAGGTGGGCCCCCAATGTGATAGCAACAACAAACCCCTTTCACTCTTTGATGAACAAACTCCATTCAGAGCATAGAGTCTCAACCACTGATCACATGCTCAGGCACACCTGGAGGAGATGTCGGAGCAGACCCCTGAGCAGTAGGGGTGCCTCTGGGCTGACGGCTGCACTAATGACCCGGGGTGCAGAGGGGTAATGTGTGCTACAGTAAATGACAATTAGGCCTCTAAATAAAGCATTTTGTACCCCACACAGAGCTTGCCCCCAGCTCCTAATACTACAATTTCCCCTCTTGCATACACACACACACACACACACGCGCACACACAAACGGATGGTCTGCATTTGCTCCGTAGTTCCTGGAACAGACCACATTGAAGTCTGGCTGCAGAAGGACATCCAGCCTCAAAGCCTCCAGGTCTCACGGTTCCACTGATTGACCTGATGAAGACCAAAGGCTCCAATCACTGGGTTGTGTGTGTGTGCGTGTGTGTGTGTGTGTGTATGTGTGTGTGTGTGTGTGTGTGTGTGTGTGTGAACATGCCGGCGTGTGAGTCGACACCTGACCACACACACTGTTTGGCTGAACCGCCGTTATCATTTGCACATTAGACTTTAGAGAATACTCCGGCAATTCTGGGGGCCAGAATCCGTCCTGTCCTTTTCCTTCCTGCTGTCTTCTTTATTCAATCCCACACAAGAAGGCCAACTTCAATAGTCTATCAAGTGTGCCTCTGTGTGTGTGTGTGCGTGCGTGTGTGTGAAGATACATAGCAGTTGGTTTTATCTGCTCTCTAGGTGGCACAGTACAGATGATGTGATGCTGAAAGCGCTGGAGCCCTGCCAGCGTGCCTGGATTTAACAGCTCTCTCTACATGTCCTGGACACAAGCATCTTATCATTGACTTTAGTGCTGAAATTATTAGCATTGTTGATTAATCTTCCTATTTATTCAATTAATTGATTGACGGTTGAGGGTTTTTTAATATTTTTGACTGCAACTAAAAGCCAAAGATGTGCCATTTACAGTCATAACAATGAGAAAAATAAGAGCAAATCCCCACTAAGGTGACGTGGGACCATTAATGTGACGTGGTTTAATTAAGGTTGACTTAATCTCTTGTTGCAAAGCTTTCAAGGAAATCACCTTGTTCTCAACACCATTGGGTAGAGCAACAGAATCCTTCTCATAGAACTCCTTATCCATGTGGGCTTCACTGTTCAATGTTCAACTAATCCATTTTTTGCAAGCTTTTGCAACAGCGTCTGCATGTAAACAATGTATGTAATCTAATGTTAAGGTAGTCTTAAAATGGCCCCGTTGATTTTACCTTGTCTTCAGTTTAAGGTGATTTCATACTAAAAACCCTGGGGTTATGAACTACGGCTCTGCTGTAATTGGGGTGGGTGTATTTTCATTATTTTCTGACAAAATAATTACCAGATTAGCACGGTTCCTGTTATCGGTACTCACTGCTGCACTGCTGACCAACTGGAGGCCGATCTCCGAGCTGTCTTTACCACACACAAACATTTCCCACTCATTTCTTCTTCTTTTTTTTTTTGTTGCTATTATTTCACCGGCTCTGTTCTTGGCATTTGCATAGTGATTGTAGCCTTCATGCCGTTTCCTTCTCCTATTCCCATGGCTAATACTTATTTATACAGGAGTTTTTGCTTCCCCATCAAACAAGGTGAGGATGCCAATACTGTAAGCCGCTTTCATTCATCAAGCAAACTGGCATCAGCTGAGTTATAAATCCACTCAATAGTGTGTGGGTGGTATGGGCTGTGTTCACTGGGTGGCCATATTTTGGAAATGCGAAGTCCAATAAAGGTGTACAAGCCTCCACCAGATGTACACAAAATGTCCTGAGGTAAGCAGCGGCTCCAACACTACAATCATTACGTTTATAGGCATTGTCTTCATATTCCCTTTGGTAGGTTGGTCCAATTTAATGAATTCCCTTTGGATCTGTTGGCAAATGAAAATCAGTTCTCCCAGAAAACGGTTCCCCATTCGGCCCGAAGTGCAGAAGGCGCTGGGAGATATGAGTGTGGATTTCACTGTACACAACACCAACCCGGCTTTATGGGTCAGAGAGACCCGCTGAGAGCCGTGAGTGACAGAGGGCAGCGGGGAAGAAAGAATGGAGCGAATGAGTGCTCTGGCTTCTTGACCCCTGAGCGTAAGAAGTCTTCTGAGTTCAAACTTCAGTGATTACAAGCTGAGCTGAGTATTTAAAGAGGCCCTCTTCCCTCCCTCCTTCGGCTCCCCTCCCCTCCCCCCCCCCCCCCCCCCCCATTCACTGCAGACCCGCGTGAGCTGTGTATGACAATGTCTGCGGCTTGAATATAAGAGTACATACCTCATGGACGTGTGTGTGTGTGTGTGTGTGTGTGAGTGTGCAGGGGTTTAGTGGAGTAGGTGGGCAGGGTCAGGGGTTGCTTGGTGGGGTTCTGGAGCCAGTGGGCCTTCTCTATTGTTCAGACTGGAGGAGCCAAAGGGGGGCAACGAGTATTGATGCCAAAGGTATTGCCTGCTTACGGTAGGGGGTTAGCAATAAGTGTGTGTGTCTGTGTGTGTGTGTGTGTGTGTGTGGAACCCACAAGGGGCGGGAAAGGGAAAGTAATTACAGATGACATAGGACCAAAGGGAGGAAATTGATTAAAGAAAATGGGTGACGAGGAAGTAAGCAGGGATCTTTGTTTCCCCCTTCAATTAAACCGAAATGTCTCGCTCTTTGAGCTGCGTGTGGCGGAGCAGGACTTTGGGGAAGAGGGTGGACGGTGTGGGGGTTCCTCGTGGAATAGGGGAGGTGATGTGGACGGATGGAGGGGGACTCGACACCCATGAGAGCCTCCATGCGCCAGTCCAAGCGCTCATCTGGTTGAACAGTTAGCTGTCTGCAGCCGGGCACACTTTAATGCATGATAGGATAGGACGTCAAGGCAGAGCACTGAAGTCACAATGCTATTGGCTTCTTACGGGCTTCTGCGTTCTTAGGTCATGACCAGCGGGTGTGCTGCGCGGACATAACACACAAAAAAAAACTGCCGACGGCGTTTAGGGAGACGGCTCCCGGCGATTAGTTATCCAGTTTGATCACTGCGTTTGGACTTTTTTTCAGAGCTCCTTCAACGAGCCGAGCTTTTCCCCGAAACACATTTAACTCTTCAACCATTTGCTATAAATGGTCAGTTCTTTGACTGAATTGCTTTGGCTAAATAGTGACATACTAGTACTGCACAAGTTAATAGCTTGAGGCTGGACATGTGGCAGCATCAAAGGGTCGACATTGGATTTTGTTGTCTTAATAAAATTCCCTCTCTCTCTCTCTCTCAGCTAATGTGAGTTTACAGTTTGAATAGTTTTACAAAGGCCAAGAGAGAAATACCAGTTGGTGATGGTGTATATGTGGTATGGGAGTGTGTGTGTGTGTGTGTGGAGAGGGGGGGGGGGTGACAGGGGGGGATAAAGAAAGAGAAAACAGGTTGTCAGTGTGGTTGAACAGCAAAATAGCATTTTCTCCCTCGGGCTCAGCCTCCACAGATGTTTCATTCAGGCCCCATGGAAGGGCCACTCTAAAAAGTGCTCCAGTCCCGACACAATTCAGCCCCTTTGTGCTCTGAAGGAGAGAAGCTCAACCCGCTGTTTACTGCTCGTCCACCCCCCATCCCCCTTGTGTAACCCCCCCTCCTCGTGTTAGCAGGGGGAACAATTGGGGAGGGCCTTGCCCGGAGCTGGGGCGGTGTGGCAGGTCAACAGAATGGGCTGTGAATCCTGTGCCTCTGAATCCTCCGGGTGGGTGGTCCAGCTCTCTCCCCTCCCTGTGTCTCCCTCTCTCTCACACACACACACATAGAAACACACTCTGCTCTCGGCGATTAGCTCATCCAACGGGTCGGGCCCGGTGCTGGTGCCTGGTCCTGTGTGATGTGGTGATTGTAGGTCCAGAGAGGAAGCCAGAGGACCAGCCTTTCCTCGGGGATTAGCAGGGTCCCAGGTCCTCGTCCCGGGACGGACCCGGTCGGGGGGGGGCGCTTGGCGGGAGGGGCTTGCAGTGGCCCACGTGGAAACTGCCAGTGACCGGGTGGCGGTTAATACTAATCCTTGCTGCTGATTACCACTGGCACCGGGGAAATAAACAGCAATACACGAACCTACAAGGCTGAGCACACGTACGTCCGACCGAAACTTCTTCCCCACAAGACGAGTAATGCGGATACAAATTCACAGGCAATGAAAATGCAGAATTACAGATGTAAAATGTCCCAAAAACACTAGTAAATACTGGGGAGGATTCCCAACAGAGCCTAAAGATATGTTTTCAGATGTTTTGGGCATTTGGACAATCAGTCCAAAACCCAGAGCTTTTTATACAAAGAATAAAGAACATCAAGCCAAATGTTTGAGAAGCTGCAACCAGTTGTTACCTGATCAATTAATAAAGGTGTCAGTTGGTCATCTAATTAGTTGCCGTTAGTTCTGTTTCTGTAGTTTGATTAATAAACAGATTTTGGCATCTTAAATTGCTTTTTCCAAAATAATGTTATAGATATTCATTTTTTAAACTGCATTACAACTAAAATATGTTTTGTGTACCTTCTCTAGTCCATGGGAGAGGGAAATTGATTTAGTTTAGTTCGAAATTCATTTCAAGACAAAATAAGAGCACAACTGTCTAAACCCATCTGGCGTTTATCCCTTTTGTCACAGCGACATCTAGTGAGCAGAAAATGTACTGATTGCAGTGGAAACGTTGCACCAAGTAACCTTTTTTGCAACACATTTCTCAAGAAATGTCACAGACGTTTCCCTCTGGCTCCAAAGTATTTCTCAGTACGAGACCTGTGGTGATGGAGCTTTTGAGGCTCTGCCTGCGTTTCTGCCCTGTAAAGCACTTTGTGATCTTAATTGTAGTTTAATTGCTTTTACTTACTTACTAAATCACTTAAAACCTCTAACTGACAAATTCATTTACTTTATATATACAGAAAAACTTTGGCCGACTTGAGTGCTCGTGTTGTTGAAGCACCAACAGTCGGTTTCCTCTCCCTCTCACCGTTTGAGCAATACCATTCTTTGATGCATCCTGCTGTGGTTAGAGGCGTTGATCCTCTTTTTGGGGTTCTTTATAAGCAGGCAACGCTCCGAGGCATTGAGGAACAAGAGCAGCGCAGGAAAGCAATACCTATCAGAGCTTTTATAATACACACATGTTGTGTATCTAGACTATCCTCACCTGCCGCTACCGCCAAACTAACTCACAATGCCCTCGATCGGTCTTTCCCTCTTTATCCTGGGTAAGACTTTACATTTTAACTTTTCTTTTTTGGATGTTTAACTCTATTAAACAAGTGGTATTAACTGTTAACTGCCAAATGTTGTGCTTTGTTGTGCATGTTAAAGTTTTTTCAGAGAAGCTGGTTAAGAGGCTTGTTATTTCTTTAAGTTGCTCTGGTAGAAATGCAATGGAACTATAATGTATATAAAATGTCAAAGCTTGACACCAGGGTTTATGAGTAAAACCTAAAAAAAAAGGAAGGGCCACACCTCGATATACAGAACATACACAGCTTACAGTTTACAGAGTAACTGTAGTTATTGTAGTAAGGTTTATTTGTGTGATATCAAATGTGATCAATTTTACAAAAAAACACAAGACAAACAGACCAAGAGGAAGTTCAAGTGATCTTGAATCTGAACTGAATGTTCATTTTGATCCGGCTGTTTCTTTTCCCCCAGGTTTGGTTGTGGCTTGTGTCTCAACAGAGGATGGATCAAATGATACAACTTTAACCATCACAACTTCAAATGGCTCCACCACCACCACCACCACCACCCCCCCTCAGACAGCTCTCAACACCTCCACCAGCGAGCCCAGCGGCACTGCCGCTGGTTCCTCAGACAACACCACGGGCAACAGCACCATCTTGCCCTCAACACCAACGCAGAGCGGTGAGAGCTTATTCGTGTTGCCTTTGTGCAAAGTAGTTTTTCCACGAGGTGGATGAGCCTAAAATATGATGCTTAGCCTTCTTTGTTCAACGACCGCTCCTGTCCGCCCAGTCGTCAGTTGCTTGTAACACGATTCTCCGATTCAGATGGGGGGGTTGGCAAAAACACCACAGGTGCACCCCTAGTCCCCACATCCACCGCACCACCCACAACTCGACCGATGGGCAAAAGCTCCACAACCACCGCCAAAGCAATCGAAGAGGACACAAGTGAGTTGTTGATTTAAACAATTCAACACTTTAGTGCTTCTTAATTATTCACATCAGACGTTGTGATACTGTGGGGAGATACTCATTGTTCAAATACTGTTGTTACAGTTACTTTAAACAGAATTGTAATATATTCAGCTGCATAGCCTGCATAACAGGTGTGAATGAAACAACTGAAATTACATTTTGGTTTGTTAGATCAACATTGATAATCAAGTCTGGAAGCAGACTTCCGTAGTGAATAGAAGGTGACATTTGATTAATCATCAGCTGGTTTACACTCACAGACTTAGACTTCATGTTCAGAGGAATTGTTTCATTTGTTTCTATATTTTAAAATCTTAATCCTACCTGTCTTTTCTGTCATTTTACAGCCGACCCTACTAACCAAACGAAGGCGGCATCAATCGACATCATCGGTGAGTGAGTTACACTCCAGTGCAACACGTCCATATGAAACCACCACAATGTATTTCAAACATAAATAAATGTATTTCTCCCTTCAGGCATCATCGTCCTCTTTGTGATCGTCCTCATAGTCCTTGGATTTGTAGTTGTCTGCTGCATGCGGAGGAATAAAAGAAGGGTGAGTAAGGTCAGCCATTTGCCTACAACGTTTGTAGTAATAGTTTGATAATTGATAGTTTGATTTTCAATTGCTTTCTTTTATTTAGAGAAAGTCATTAATAGTTTTATTAATATAAAACTGCTAACTGCTGGTTAGCATAGCGTAGCATAAAGGTATGGAAACAGGGAAAAACGCTAACCTAAAGCCTACAAAATTAAAACACATTCTGGTTTGTTTAATCCATAAGACAACCATTTTTTTCCATTTTTATCCAAGCTAAGTTTAGATTGGATATGAATAAAGACTAAAAAGAGGCAGAAACCACTCATGTTAAGCGCCCGCAGACATGAAAGTGAACCTCTCATTTCCAAAAATGTTAAACCGCTCCCTTCCTTTCTGTCCCCTCTGTTTTTCAGCGTTACTCTGTGGACTTCAACTCCAGACCGGATGATGCCCACATCCCTCTCAGCACCGTGGAGCCTGACTTAGCCATCGATGCTGCGCCTCAGAACGGTCAGTGACTGAGAACATCTCCAATTTATTTTTGAAAAAAGAAAAGGTTTACCCTTCAAACTTGTGCCATTCCGTTTTTTTGCATAAATGGTGTTAAATGTTAATCCATGTGACGTTTTGCTTTTCAGGACTGCAAACCTTTGAAAGTGCAGAAGCCAAGAAGGAGCCGCAAGAACCAGAGGCCACACCTGCAGTTAAGGAGGAGCAGAAAGAACCAGAGGCCAAACCTGAAGTTAAGGAGGAGCAGAAAGGTGAGAGCAAACATCTGGCTGTCGTATCGATGGAGCTCAGAGAAGCAGATGAGGATATCTGCTTTTAGCAAATCAAGTTGCGGTGCGTTATGGGCTTATTTTGCGCTGTCTCTCTTCCTCTTTTACAAGATCAGTTCAACAGAATAAAAGGAAGTACGGTGAGATCGCGTGAATAAACTGCAAGCGTGCGGAGCGCTTCACACAACATGTTGCGCTCCACTCCAGGCATTGATCAGTCAGTCTATTACAAATATGAAATGAAGTGATGTTACATTTTTATGAACTGATTATAAGCTCCCTTGGTGTAAACCTGCAGGAAGGAAATCTGCTTGAGCTTGAGTTGAAAAGGAACTTCTGATCCGTCTTTGCACAACTGACACTCAACCGTTTCTTATTTCGAAAAAAAGAGACAAAAGGGAGAAAAACGTGTCCTGCAGTACTCGTGTCCAACATGTGGTGGAAATAGAAGCCCAGTTAACAAATCACAAGCTGGCTTGTTTGGGCGCCTGTGGGGTGAGTGGGGAGCGCGGTTGTCCTCCTCCAATCAGAGGGTTGGTCCATCCTGTGTCCGGCTGGCCCGGGTGTCAATGTGTCCTCGGGCGAGACCCAACATCGCTCCTGTTGCTGTGACGACGGCGGGCGGATGTTAGATACCGATGGGTGGGTGGCACTGTGGGTGGTAGCTCCTGACGTCAGCCTGTGAATGGGTGAGA
The DNA here is from genome assembly GCF_949316345.1 of Pungitius pungitius. NCBI lineage: Eukaryota > Metazoa > Chordata > Actinopteri > Perciformes > Gasterosteidae > Pungitius > Pungitius pungitius. The sequence goes on along the minus strand of NC_084908.1, from coordinate 15,987,411 downwards.
GGGTGAATCATGACATAGGTGTTAAAGCGCTTTGTGTAGGCGGAAGGCTGGAAGAGGGCGACACAGACTATTTGCCTTAAATGCCAGTATAACTCAAACGCTCATAAGAAATCCAGATGTTCATTAAACATTTGTTAAGATATTTAGTGTCATATAGTGTAATATCCATGGAGGCAAAGGTGCTGTTTTACTCAGAGCTTTTCCCAGGCTGAATGAGAAAAGGTGAAATGCACACGTATACATGTCTGGGCTCGCCTGCCTGCCCCGGGCCACCCTGTTGAAATGGACAGTGCTGACGGGCCACTTTGAAAATCAACACAACTGCCCTTCAGAGGGTTATTCTCCTCTCATTGGTAAATAATTGGCAGTCAGTGCAGGTGGGCCCGCCAGATGCTGTTTGGATTCAACGACTGCTTGTCCAGTGCACTAAAACTCACCTGTTCAATCAAGCCTTTTAATTGATTAATGACCTGAACGCTGAAGAAATCCGCCAGACGCAAATTTAGAATCTCATAAGATCAGAACCATGTCTCTGGTTTGTGGTGTCTAATAATGAAGGAGGTACTAGTGTCAAACGAAGGAAAAACATACATCGTCTTTTTTTAAGACTTGACTTGAGCAGTTAAAACGTATTTCACCAGCAGTCGGGTTTGTCGTCCTGGATTCAGTGCAAATACGTCCTCTTTCCTTCTTTTCATAACAATCCAACCTCATTTTAAATACCCACGAGGCAATCCGCCTGATAATTATTCTGTAAAATCAATGGTTTAACTTTTTTGAAAAGCTGTGCATGGTTACCGCACCCTGTTTTTAAAGTGTTGATAATGATCGTTAGAAGTGTTTTTTTGGTAAGAGGCCGGGCTTGCAGTTCCTCCCTGCTTCTAGTTTTCAAATGAAGGTAACTCCACATCTCTCTCTCTCTCTCTCTCTCTCTCTCTCTCTCTCTCTCTCTCTCAGTGCATAACACGTGGACATGTGAGTGGAATGGAGCTGTATATCTCAACATTGCATTTGAACCAATTGCTTTTTCTTTTTTTACATAATACAAAGAAGAAACTTCACATCCCATGACTTGTAGTACAGCATAACATGTCAGTCAGGTCCGGAGTCCGCCTGTGATAGAGCACGAGGTCATCCGCCATAACCCAGACATGAGGATTCTTTCTCTCGAGAAGCTGCGGTACTCGTGGCAGAATGAACGGTCACCTTGCTCTCCCCTTCATCTCTGCTTTCCCTCGGCCTAACCCTGGGTCAGATAATGATGGGGCCGCCCTACTTTCCCACAGTGCTCCAACAGCTGCATGGCCGTGGCTCATTAGGAACTGGTCAGTAATCAGGCGCCTCATTAAGAGCATACCTTCGCCTGAGATAAGTCGTCCCCTCCCCCCCCCCCCTTCCCGACCCCCACGACTGTCAGAGAGGGTGAAAGCGCCTCAGGCTGCATGGGTGTAAATACGGTTATTATGTGGGCGCAAAGTACAGAACAATGAATAGCAAACATGCAATCTCATAGAGGTTAAAATGATGTCCCAACAATGTTACACAATGAATTTATCGCAACAGTCTTACTTCCTATTGAAGACACCCTTCCACAGATGTTGGGTGTTTCTAGTTAATTTCATTGTGACTCGAACCTGGTGTCGTTTTAATTCACCCACATGTTGTTCTTTGTGTCACAGCACGCGGATGGGATTCACAGGAGGACAAACACAGTATTAATGGCGACCCGATGTGGTTGGCTTTTGTTTTGTCCTTCCCAGGTGAGGCCGTGGAATCTCACGTGGCTCCCAGCGCTGAGCCTGCGGCGGCTCCGGCGGCGACCCCGGAGGGCCCCGAGGACGCCGTTAAGCAGAGTCCCCCCGCACCTGTGGAGCCGAGTGTGGAGGAGAAAACGGATGAAGAAGGCGACGCCTCCAACCGGACCTCGGTGGAGTCGCTGAAAGAGACGAATGAGAACAACAGCAACAATGCTGACTTCAATCCGACTGGAGGTTGATATTTCTAGTCCTTGTTCTCATTATTTCACAGTACCACTCAGTTCGGGACACTCGTCTACTGATGTGTTCTTCCCCTTGGGATTGGAAAAAGGACGTTAAGAAGGCAGAATAGTGACAGAATGACAGCTTCTTTGTTCTTATCTCAGTTCCCACTTACTGCAACATGCCTCGTTTCAACACATTTCCCGCTAATGATAAAACAAGAACTTACAGCCCCTTAAGTTAGTCACAACATTCATTTCCTCTCTTGTTTATACCTTGTTGAGGAAAAAATGACCCGTGCAACATTACAATTATTTTCTGAGATACACACATTTTTATTGGTTAGTAGTAATTTGTTGCTGAAAAATGATGATTTCTTGGTGGTACCTGTCTAATTTACAGTACAACAAAGTAGTCGGGTCCCATTTAAGCAGTTTTGTCTTCAGTTCAACATCAGATCATTTCTCTCTCTAAACCAGCCATTGTTAAGCCCGTGCTTCTGTTCAACAGATATGAGGAGCATCAACTTCTGGGACGTGCCTCTCAATTCTCCGGTGTGAGACATTTCACCTATCTGTGCCCTTCTTCAGGAACTTGGTAAGTGGACAGATGTTCTGCTGCAGCTGCTTCGCAGGTGATAGTGAAGACAGGAAGACAGCCTGGCAGACATGATGAAGAGCATGGGAGTGCTTAAACCATAAAATCTTAAAGCTTAAAATCATATTTTACAGTCTGAAAGGCTACAGCAATGGCGTTACATCTAACTGCATCTTCATCTACAGGTCTATATGCTCTGAATAATCATGAAAACAGCAGTTGTTTGATTGCCAGATGTTTACGTAAAGCCCCCCTCAGCATCATTCCCACCTCCTTCTGGTCCCTCCCTGCTCCGTCTGCCACTGATGGATGAAATTCCTCTCGCTCCAGTGCTAACATGGACCCTCTCAGTCTAGTCATCGCGTGCTGCAGGATGTGAGGGCCCGCGTCTGCACCTGCGCTGCCCCTCTCTCCCCATCCTGAGGCCCGAGGGCCGAGGAATTCACGCCGCTCTTAACAGCCGATGATAAGCTCACATCCGAAAAGGGGCGAGCGGGCGTCAGCAGTCACGGCTCATCTCTGGTCCCGCGAAAAACACCCGCTACAGGAAAATCCCAAACACCTCTTTGTCTCAGCGGAGATTTGAATTCATATTATCGCGATGTCTGTGACGTGATCTGATAAACATGTCAACTGGCTATCCATCCAAATATACCTATTTTTACTTGTCATAGTAGGAGGAGCATGGGCGCGTCTAATAACATTAGCAATGGGGGAGAACCTGGTATTGTGCATTGTGTCTTATTGGGACACTTGATGAGGGAACATGATGTCATAAAGTCTCCGGTATCTATTAACAACAGATCAATTGACTATTAGCTCGTGATAATTCAACATCCGAAAAGGATCTCACTATCTGAACCGCTTCTTGTATTCAGATCTATTCAAATCTTTGCTGGGTGGGAAACTTGATTGAGAATTTCAGTAAAAGAAAAAACGCTGTTTTATGAATGCTTGATGATGAATGATTTGTTTCTGTGTTGTGATGTCATTTTAACAAACGTCACACAGCAAATGTGGAATTAACTGTGTGACAAGGCTCTTCCACTTGTGAAAACTATTTAAATAATTTTCAAGAAGAGTTGTTGGGCGGGCGGAAAGCCTTCACCGCCCGCAATGCGATGATGATTTGAGGCAGAGAGGAGAAAAAGGAAAAAAGTGAACCCTCACCACCTTCCCACCTGGTCTGGGAAGCGACGAGCAAGCCGCAGACCGAAGTTAGAAGGCTGCGCGCCGTTCTGCGGGTTGTTGATAAATGGAGATGAGCTGACAGGTCATAAACTAAACCTGCATAATTAGACCCGAGACTCCACCGTGTTATTTTCCAGTCAGAGCTCTGCTTTCATGTTTGATGGTTCGTGTTGGAGGGAAACGGTCTGTGCCGCCTGCGATGATGATTTCACAGCGCAGAGAGCGGCACAGTGAGATTTGTTTTATTTGGATTCGGTTTTGGTTCAGAGGGGTCACGCAGCCGAGGCCTGCAAGCCTTATGATTATTAATTAGTCCTTATACTGCACGTTGTTTAGTACGAACAAGAGTTTATGTATGAGTTGACTTATTATCGTTTTATTAATTCAAGGCCAATACAACAGGTGTGAACACAGATATCTTGTGTGCGATGACAATAGTGCATGTTTTAAATGCAGGATCCGTGTCTCAGTAATAACAGTGAGGCGGAAGCTTCCTGCGCCTGTGGTTTGATGTGGTGACAACTGGCTCGTTTGGCCATGACACCTTGGCAGCTCTTCAGGGAGGAGGGACTGCTGGAAAATACAGACTGAAGAAAACAGCTGGCGGAGGCCGGTTCTTCCTCTTCCTCTCGGGGCTTCCGACCACAAACAAGCTCATTTTAAGCAATGAGTTGAAAACTCGTCATTGCAAAGTTGTGAAGATAGCTATTAGACTTGCTTCATTATAGGACTGTGTCATGCATGCACCGTACACGCAGTTTATGTGTCATGAGCTGTTGATGACGTTCATGTCACCACATGAACCTAAATGATTGTGCAGGGGGCCCCCCGGTGAGGAGGGAGGAAAGTTGTTGGTGAAATGAATTATTTTTTTAAAATGTTTTTTCTTACCTACAAGGTAAAGTGCATCCTCGTATTTGCAGTTTGCAGCAAAGAGAGGGCTGGATTCAAATGAATAAATAATACATTTGTGTCATTCAGGATTAGGAGAAAGGGATTCGTAAGATTTCTTATTTAATATATAAGTAAAGGAGACCTGATAACAGCAGTAACTCGCAAAACAAATATGACGCTAGCAAGCTCTTATTGAGAGGTTTAGCAGTAGCTAAAATTGAAGGAATACTTAAACACGTTTTTATTGTTGAGAGTTAGGTGATCTGTACCAAAGTCCTCAGCTCCAATGTAAAAGCTAAAAGGATTTATTTATTATTAGTTGTCCGTTTTTGGGCAAAATATAAAGACAATATCTGACCTTTGGCTTTTGAGGTTGGCCTTCTCTTTGACGCCACTTTAACATATTACTTAACAATTTACTAGAGTGCTTACATAGTGTGCTTTTGTAAAGAGGAAAAAACAAAGGCTCAGACAATGACAAATGAGGTCAATGTGATCGTCTTCAAACCGACCACAATGAAGAACCTTTTAGCGTGATGTCATTGGGCATGAACACCAGCGCGGGGTCTGGATGCATCCTGCACTTTGGCCTCTCGGGTAAGCTCCCTGTCTCATGCACTTCTATCCAAACCAAGTTGGGTGTAAGGTCATCTTTCTGCTTGGCTTGCTCAAACTGCACGGGTTTCTAAGTTGGAGTCCTTTCCAAAGGTCATAGGTCAGACAATCCTAATTAAAGGGTACATAGTGACTGCAAGAGAATAATGTGGCCTCAATGTCAGAGTCAACTGGTTCACATTCTTTGCCTGTCTCCAAGCAAGTCCCTGCATTTCATCAAATGCTGCTACGCATGGCACAACCTGAAAAAAATGAAAAACAATACACGAAACGTGGACGGAAACTTGAAAATTTGCATACAGGTCGGCATCAATTGTCACCTTAAAGAAGATAATTCTCCATTATTCACCCACTGTGTTTAAATTGTAGGTTCAAGCATGCCATTTTATAGTTCTGAATCCAAGTTTATTTCTATCCTGTTGCAGGAAGCAAGTTAAAAGGAGCGGTCACTTAAGAACGTACTTTCTATGACCTACAGTATATCATTTTATTTTAAGAGATGTCAAGTTACACCCGCCCTTGACCAGTCTACACGATAGACATTTTACAAATAGTGTCACATTTAGCAGATTCTTCTTTTGTTCTGCAGTCCATACTTTGTGATGCTTGTTTGACTTCTTTACACCACGCTGCAGGGCTGCAGGGGGGCTGCATACTAAGGATAATCTAGAGATTACAGAAACAGATTAACAGCTGATATTTTGTGATTGATGTACTCTGTGAAGACATAAAAAACACTAATGTCAATGTTCACGCTACCAGAATCCAACGCAGCTGACTCTTACAATGACCCACGACTACAAACCCCATGAGGTCTATAGTCATGTCGTCCTCTCCGGGCTGCTTCAGACATTCCTGGCCTGGCTTTGGGCAGTTGGCAGGACCGCTGTGATCAGTGGGCCCGCTGACAGACGGACATTCATTCACCTGCCGCTATCGCCCCGCGGCATCGACTCCGCATTCCTCGGGCAGTGTCAAACAGTCAGAGTCACACCGGGGCTTTATTGCGGCTCCGTGCCTCTTCCTATCACACGGGGTTTGAAGTGAGCTCAGGTGGAATCTCAGACGACGCCGGATGAAAGTTCACTAAAGACCGCAGTCTCCTTTCTTCAATGTTGGAACATTGAAAGGCGGAGTTGCTATGAAATATGCATGTTGAGCCTGATGTGTAAAGCTACTCAACCCCCGGAAAGTGATACACACAAGATTCATCCCAGAAGACAAAACAAAAGTAATTTACTTGTTCACAAACTCTAATTGTTCTGCCTGAATGGAATTTGGATGCTTCGTTTCGTGGTCGACTGAGAGGATGAAAGTCCTTGCATGGGATTCGGGTTGAGCGTTTTCTTCCACACAACTAAATCCCCGTTGGAATTCCCCATCTTTCAGCAGCGAGGTTTCACTACAGCCGCTATAACTGGTCTCCCCAGATCCCTATCCATCCCCGTGGCTCAACTCAGCACGTCTGAGATCTGTGTGAAGTCTTACCTGCAACCTGAGCCCCAGCAGTCTCACCATTCATCTAAAAACCCCTTTATGTCGAAAGCAGTTCAGATCGACCCGTGACGAATAACCACTTGGAAATAAGCAATTTTGAATGATTGTCGACCATTTTGTCCTTGCACCTGATGTTTTAAGTGTAAAACGTTACATAAATGGCCAATTAAGTATTTATTCAAACCACTATTTGGATAAACCTCAAGATTGACCCTCCCTGTCCCACTGTCCCATTACACTAGAATGTCTTTTAGCCACTTAAAAGAAGCATAAATCACATCAATAGAGGGGGAGAATGATTACGTAAGAGATACTTCACCTCTAACAGATGTCTCTCCGTAGAGGTCAAAGGTCAAAGCAAAGGCCACATAAACATGGTCAAAGCAGAAGTTACAAGTGGAAAAAGCAGGTGATACAGCAGACATTGTCTTCATCGTTCTGTGCCTTTTTTCTGTCTTTCAGATTGAAGGAGTGACCCGATGGAGAAGGACACAAGGTCTGTTCGTACCGTGTGAGATATTTAGCGGGCTGTTTTCTACTGGTTAGAAACAAATTCTTTGCAGTTTTAAGCATTTTAGTGATTTAACTGAATTAGTGTGTTTTAGTGCTAAAGTACTTAAACACACTAATTCAGTACTAAATACTAAACATTTTTTACTGAATGTTATTATGTTTGGTACTGCAGAACATGTTGTATTTCATCCCCCCTCCCATTTAGCATTCATAAACAGTATATAAACATATGATACATGGTGTCTAACACACTGAGATGTAGTTTTAAGCAGATATAATTGACTCTTTTTGCGGAAATATATTAATAGTGTAAAATGCTTTACATTAATCAACCTTAACTAATGTTCTTTTTTCGACAACGTTATTTTTGGAACACATTTGTAAATAAGGGTGTATAAATAAGCAAAACAACATAAGATCAGATGTTAGATTTAAATTAGTGCTCTTTCTTCAATTTAGGATGTAATGGTATTTTGTAAATGTAAAATTCATGTGTTTCCCATTCAGTTGTATGAAGTTTTTGTTAAAAATTGCAATGAATGACCTAAATGTATGAAAGAAAAGTATTGTAATTTTGTTTTTTTCACATTTCTGATTTTAATCAATAACGTGTATACTATCAATATCATTAACATGTTTGGCCTCTAAAAAGAATGATAATATTCCACCATACTGTGACTTTCACCAACTGTTCTTTTAGATATAGAAATAGTATCTGGTAGTTAAAGTGTACAGTCATTATTGGTGCTGAATAAATCTTTAACAGATGATGAATGGAGGTTGAATCTTTTTTTGTTTTATGCAATTTGCCTAGAATTATTTACTGTGTTTCAAACTGCTATACAACTTGTGTGGATCTAGATTCTTGTTTAATTTCCTGAGCCAAATAATATTTTTATAATTTCCATCTACAGTAATGTGTTGCCCAGTGTTTGGGTCTGATATTCTATATCCAGCCTATTTCCATCGGCTTCCGCTCTCCTTTAAAGACGGGTGATAGCACCGGCCTATATCAATCTGCTTCGCAGGATGCTTTAATCCACCAGTAGGCGGATGAAATGTTGCACTGAGCCTGCGGTGCAGCAGTGACGGCAAAGGCAGGTCTAAATGCTGTGTGCTTACCGCTCAAACCTGACCGCAGTCATGGACACCCTGCACCAAATCATCCAGTGCAGCAGAACACAAACCCGTTCCTCCTCGGAACTGGATTCAAATGTCCCAGGTCTCAGTATCCTCTATTTATAAGCTGTGTATATTTACAACGGGCCGGATGATCGGGGCGCTCGCGAGTAATGAAGAGAATGTGGGGGCAATCTTCTTTCGGCTATCCGGAGGAGTCAAGAAGGTTATCAGAGAGGAGACATCTTGCTGACGTCACTTCTTGTTTTCAAAGAATCGGTCAGAGCTACTTCCCACATTCTGCAGTTGATCTGATAGTAAACTGCACACTCATGTTTGACGTAGGAAGGAAAGGTTTGGTGATTACTTGATAGTACTGTATGTCAGAATAGTGAACCCAAGCAAATATCTGGTTTATATATTTGTTGGTGTCTTACAGTAAAAAGTGTTGGTGTCAATGCCTGTAGCCGCGTAGCTATTAGCTCACAACTATTCATCAATGTATTTTCTTATTGGATTATATGCATAGATATGCGTAGAGCAGCTCTGATGCTGCAGAGCTTTACCCGCACACTCTGTACTGTCTCCAGGGGCAACCACAAACTCGGTGACACATATCATGTACCCTGCACAGCTGGACTGAGCCGTTCATCAGCTGTATGACTGCTTCCGATGCTTTTGAGTAAGAAGAGTTATGCACACGACACAGAAGGTGAAGAATAATGATTGAAACTGTTACCACGGTAACCAAAGAACATCCTTTACTGTCTGTGTGCTAAGTTGATGAATGTTGTAATGATTAAATTTTGCATTCATATTATCATAGTAAAGTGTCATATAGACAATTCCAAATATTATTATTATTATTATTATTTCTAGTCAATTATTTGTTGAGCTTTAAATTAAATGTTTAAATGAGGTATTTTTACAACCTGGGAAACATGGAAATAAATAATAACTGTTCAGTGTTTGTTTGGATGACATGATGAATGGAGATAGATAGATAGATAGATAGATAGATAGATAGATAGATAGATAGATAGATAGATAGATAGATAGATAGATAGATAGATAGATAGATTAAAATTGTCGTTGCAAATCATTGCAAATTATGCTTTTTAAAATAGTGTGTAAATCATTATTGTCCCATAGGCTGGTGGACTGATTCATGAAAGATACATCCGCATTATTGATGTGCTAAAAAGATGACATATATGAAATTAAAAAAAAGAAAAATACAACACTGTATTTTAAGATTATCTACAGAGATTACCATTAAAAAGTAATGGAGATCTGGATCTGAAAGTGGCTTCATCTTGACAGATGTAAAAGCTGCAACAAGAGGTAAAAAAGCCAGTCCTCTCCCTGTGTGGCTTTGAGGGTTACAGAGATGGGATCCAGGCTTTGTTTTCCATCTATCATGAGGTTGTTACCGCCTGCTGTCATCATTGGCTGGGCCTGGATGAAGAGTTGATCCACAGGCAGTGGGGCTTGGATTCGACCCAACTTCCCTTTCTGTTTACCTTAGACACTCATTAGAGGCATGTTGTCTCTTTGACATATGAACTGGACAAAGTCAAACTAATGGCTTAATGAATGCCATGCTGCAGCCCGAGAATATGTGCATTTATTAGCTGTTTTCTTTTTCATATCAACAATCACCCACAGCTGGGGAAGATGTTTCATTTCTCATGCATTCGGGATCAATATTTGCATTTGCTTTTTTAAAGGATATTTTTTTGATCCATGACCCTGATTCTTGCAAAACGCTCCTCCAATATCAGAAGAATGTGAGTGAAACCAGGAATAACAGAGTATAAAAAGCTGTGTGTGTTTATTTACAGTTACAGTACATACTGTGGTGTGTGTGTCTCTGTTTTTATTCTTGGCAGGTCAAGTGAGGAGGGCAAGATATATTTAGGGGATGCAATGAAAAGTGTTATACAGAATGTCTCTATAGAAATGGCATCTTTGCTATTTGGATGCGAGTGTTCATAATATTGTCCTTAAAGCATTATCTACAATAAAAAGGAGAACCTTCACTAAGTAATGATTCATATTGTTATAGTAGTCAAACAGGGCTTCAGTAATTATGTGATTTAGGTGCAAATATTTCCACATAATATTGTCTTTCTTGCGTTCTTGTTTTTACAGTTTATTGATCATAAGCACTATAATAGTATTTTTAGAAACATATTAGAAAATGTAACAGTATATAAGAAGGATCCAGCTATACAGTAATATATCATATGATCAAGCGACTGTAAAAAAAGTTTAAAAAGAATGTAAACCATCGTGTTTGGAAGAAACGTTTGAGCGGTGCACGCGGTCTGTGTCAGGCACAACTCAAAAGATGATCCATAAAAGGCTACTAGGTATTTTTATCTTAACATGACCTTGTGCGCCGCACTCAGTACACATTCTCACATTCTCCCTGCATCCAGTGCTTGATTTCTCCATACCGCGCTGTCTCAGTATCGCTGCAGTAAAATCTTCCCTCTTAATAGATATTCGAGATTGGACACTGCAGGGTTTAGGTCTTAAGTTAATGGACGGCCTTCGGCCTATTAACGATGTGGAATTGTTGATACAGAACTTATAATTCAAAGTGTCTGAGCAGTATTTTCAACTATGTTGTCCTTTCTTTGTGTGTGTGTGTGTGTGTGTGTGTGTGTGTGTGTGTGTGTGTGTGTGTGTGTGTGTGTGTGTGTGTGTGTGTGTGTGTGAGACCAAACACCTGTCCAGCCCTCTGTGTGGGACTAACGGCCACTCCGGTGCCGGCCTGTCCCACCAACTCGACCTCAGATGCACCCACGAGAAGGACACAAAAACCTTTGGAGGGACGTTTCACACAGATTGTGTGCGTTGTCTGGTTATGGTGCTGTTGATAATAAATCCTACATACAATTCAAATACAAAATATATTGCATTATTTATATTTGACTAGAATCAGAATTTACCAGTTGCTAAGTTACAAGTTGAGAGAGTTTTAGTTGTGCGTTGCTAATTGTTTTCACTGTTCACAGAAATAGTGTTTGAACTATATATGATGTTACTGAAAATACGTGATCGTTAACTTAATTCAAATAACTTTCACTCATTGCCCTCTGAAGTGTTTAAAATCAGAAAGGCCAAAGAACATATATACATCGGACCATAGCAGGTTTTAGAGTCACTGTTAAACCACTCGCAGAAAATCTTGACTAGAATCAATGGCAGGTATTGCTTTTTTTATTTATTTTTTAAACTTCAAATTCAAATTAAGTAACAATGAATTTGTTCACAGACTTTACTGAATTAGGTTAGCTTTTGCACTGGATTTTCTCCCCCACCTTTTTCGGAGAGAGAAGGGGAGACGGTGGGTGTTGGTTTGGGGGGAGCACTTTTGAGGCTTGTCCAATGGTCTTTCTTAAATTAGCCATGGGGGCAGGAGGCTTCCCCCCTGCCCTGACAGAAGGGAGGGGCCTGCGTCTGTCACTGTCTACTGTTTCATTATTACCTGCAAAGCCTTGCAGCCTTCACCACACTTGTGTGTCTGTGTGGCCTCGTAGCAACAGAGGGAGACACAGAGGACAGACTCCAAGACCCAGACCGACGCAGAGTTTTATTTATTTTTTAATGCTTTTTCACCACTTTGGACAGCCTGCTACTGTTGACTTGTAAAATAAATTGCAAGGCAACTAGCAGTGGATATGGCTGCTTGTCTGCAGAGGCCGCCGCTTTGTCAAAAGTGGGGAGTTTTAAGATGCCTCCTTGTGACATTTTCTCTCAGTTTCTGTTTTGCTTCAGTAGACGCAGAGCCGTTTGACCCAGCTCACCTTTATCACCACAGATCTGGACCTAATGAAGACAACATCATTATCGCCAACAATGGGATACGGGTGCCCTTAGGAAAGTCTGTGTTTCTGGACCCTGTGAATGACCTGGTCACAGAAGTGCAGCCTGGGGACCGGTGCCACATCACAGTTTTAGACAATGACCCGCTGGCCCAGAAACCCGGGATGCTGACCCCTAAAAGGTTTCCCTGTTCATTTGGACCGGATGAAGTAAAATACACTCATTTTGGATCCCGAAGCCCCAGCAAGGATCGCGTGAAGCTGCAGCTTCGTTACGACTCCCAGACGGACACGGTCGTCATTCCTTTCATGCTGGAAGTGGAAGTTGTTTTCCAGCAGCTTGAGATCCTCATCAGGAACATGCCCCTGAATGTTGAAAAGCTCAGTGGTGACAGCAACCCTATTAACAAAAAGGGCTTGGAGTTTTCCTTCGAGGACGGTGTCACGCAGTGTAAAATTGCCACTCTGGTCGGCGCAGGAGGTCTTCCCAGGTATGGCACCCTCTTGAATAACCCCTCAAATGGCCAAATGGTTGACTGCGATGAGTTTGTCAACCAAGACATTCGCTACAAGCACACAGCTAAAACCAACTCACCAAACAGAGACTATATTCCAATGGTGGTAGAACTACAGGATAACGAAGGCAACACCATAATGCAGGAGTATTTCCAAATGATGGTGAGAATCAGAGAGGGTGCAGAGAATACCGCTCCTAAACCCAGCTTTGTAGCCATGATGATGATGGAAGTTGATCAATTTGTGATGACAGCTATTACAAATGACATGCTGGCTGCTGAAGATGTTGAATCTGACACGGATGATTTAATCTTTAACATTACTACCGCACTGAGCCCACAGCAAGGCTATATCATCAGCACAGATGATCAGAACCTGCCTATCACCTCTTTCTATCAGAGGGACATCAAAGATCTTAAAATAGCATATAAGCCCCCCTCAGAAGACTCAGAAGTAGAGAGGATTTTCCAGCTGGAGTTGGAGATTGTGGACACTGATGGTGCTGTGTCTGATACATTTGCTTTTATGATTGTTGTGAAGCCGATGAATACCATGGCTCCTGTGGCAACTAAAAATACAGGACAGCTACTGTTTGAAGGGCAGTCCAGAGCTCTCTCAAGCTTCCAGAATTTAGAGATTAGTGATGAGGACAACCTGGAAGATGTGAGAATAACTGTTGTTGATGGCTTAAAGCATGGAGACCTGACTGTGCTCGGAGCCCGCAGGAAATTCTTTACACCTGCCGATCTCGATGCCGGCATTGTTCTGTACCAGCATGATGGCAGCGACACCTATAGCGACAACATTATTTTTAGAATGACTGACGGCAGTAACGACGTGGAGTTTTTGTTCCCCATCACTATTGCTCCCACCGATGATGAGGCGCCTATTATCAACGCTAACACCGGCCTGGTGCTGTTTGAGAGAGACGTCATGCAGATTTCTCCCTTCATCCTGAGCGCCACAGATATTGATTCAGAAGACTCCACCATTACGTTTATCTTGGAGGCACCCTACTCAAGTGTAGGGGAGCTACTGCTGAGGCAAGCGGAGCCTCCCTCTGACCCGTCCGTCTGGAAGTTCAGCGAGACGGATGAGATGTTTGAGCAGGTGGTAACTGAATGGTTTCAGCGGGATATTCTTGATGGAAAGCTTTTCTACCGTCATGTTGGACCCCATAGCATTACCACTGTGATTGATCAGTTTGTGTTCCGGGTCCAAGACGACAATGACCCCCCTAATCAATCTAGCGAACATAGGTTTACCATCAAAATCCATCCGGTTGATGACCTTGCCCCAGAGCTTTTTCCGGGCACCACCCTTCACATGACAGTCCAGGAGTACGAGCTAACACACTTCAAGAAGAACTTCTTGTGTTACAGTGATTTAGATTCAGATGACAGGGACCTGAAGTACACCATCATTAAGCCCCCAACTGACACAGACGAGAACAATCCTGCCCCCTTAGGTGAAATTGTACTGACTGACAGCCCAGACACTGTAATTACAGAGTTCACACAGGCCCAGGTTAATCACCACAAAGTAGCTTACAAGCCCCCGGACCAGGAGCTGGGCATTACTCCGAAAGTGGCTCAGTTCACCTTCATTGTGGAAGACACGGCTGGTAACACATTAGATGGACTATTCACCATTTTCCTACAGCCTGTGGACAACAAACCTCCACTCATCACCAACACCGGATTTAATGTTATGGAAAGAAGTACGTATATCATCACTAGGAAAGAGCTACATGCCACAGACACAGATACAGATGATGAAAATATCGTCTTCACTGTGACACAGATTCCCCGGTACGGACAGCTGCAGTATCTAGGGATCGACATGGCAAACGGAGAAACATTCGAGCTTGAAGACATTGCAAATGGTCGCCTAACTTACATCCACGGTGGAGAGGAATCCCTCGTTGACGGCATCAAGATCGATGTCAGTGATGGTTTCCATGAGGTACCCATCACCATTAAGATCACCATTGAGCCGGTTGATGACGAGACTCCCACAATTATGCTCCCGGCCGGTCTGCTCGGGGCAGCCATCGATGTGCTAGAGAATGGAGCCACGGAGATAACAAGTAATGTTATTCAGGGCCGTGATGAAGACACAGATGACCTTGTCCTTACTTTCATTGTTGAAGACCCTCCCAGGCTAGGGGAAATCCTAATTAATGGTGCTCCCGCTGAGAGATTCACCCAGGAAGACATCATCAATGGGGCCGTGGTGTATGCACACACATCCGGTGAAATCGGACCAGTCAAAAAATACGACTCCTTTAACCTTACCCTATCTGACATGTCAGAGCAATGGGTTGTTGGTGGCAACAAGGTCCAAGGAGTGACAGTTCACGTCACCATCCTTCCTGTTGACAGCCTTCCACCTATTGTCAGTGTTGGAGAGCAGTTTGTAGCACTGGAAGGGGAGAAGAATGTCATTACCATGGACCACATCCAGGCTGAGGATATCGACACTGACAATGAGGATATCCTTTGCACCATCATCGTCCAACCAACATCTGGTTATGTGGAAAACATCTCCCCAGCTGCAGGCTCTGAAAAATCCAGGGCTGGGACAGCCATCACTGCCTTTAGCATTAAAGATGTTGCCGTTGGCCATATCTACTATGTCCAAAGCATCCATAAAGGAGTTGAACCTGTGGAAGACCGTTTTACTTTCCGTTGCTCAGACGGTATTAACTTCTCTGAACGCCACTTCTTCCCCGTAGTCATTATTCCAACTAATGACGAGAAACCGGAGATTTTCATTCGCGAGTTCCTGGTAATGGAGGGAATGAGTCTGATCGTCGACACGCCGATTCTGAACGCAGCCGATGCCGACATCCCGGGGGATGAGCTGCACTTTGAGATCATCAAAAAACCCAAACATGGTACAATAGTTCAGCAGCTTAGTACTGGCACCGTTCCCGTGGAAAATTTCAACTTGGAACAAATCAAAGAGGCATCAAACATTGTCTATGAACACGATGACTCCGAGACCAAGGAGGACAGTTTTGAGATCAGACTCTCAGATGGAAAACATACAGTGGAAAAAACAGTTCTTATCATGGTGATTCCTGTTGATGATGAGACACCAAGGATGGCTATAAATGATGGCCTTGATGTTGAGATCGGAGAGACCAAAGTTATCAGCAACCGGGCTTTGAAAGCCACAGATCTTGACTCTGAAGACAAAGAGCTAACATATGTTGTGCGTTATGGCCCCGGACAAGGCTACCTTCAGCGTATCAGTAAGTTTGGTAATGTTTTAGGTAATATTACTCTGGGGATGAACTTCACACAGGACGAAATTGATAAACAGCTCATCCAGTACGTACACACGGGCCAGGAGGGAATCCGTGACCTACTGAAGTTTGACGTCACAGACGGCATCAATCCCCTTATTGACCGTTACTTTTACATCAACATCGGAAGCATTGACATGGTATTTCCAGACGTTATCAACAAAGGTGTGACTCTGAAAGAAGGAGGGAGAGTAACTCTTACCACTGACCTCCTCAGCACTACGGACATTAACAGTCCTGATGAATTCCTCAGCTTTAGCATCACGAGAGCACCTAGTAGAGGCCACTTGGAGTGCACCGACTACCCTGGTGTTCCCATTTCAACCTTTACCCAACTGCAGCTCGCTGGCAACAAGATCTACTACATCCACACCTCTGATGATGAGATGAAAATGGACAGCTTCGAGTTTGAGGTGACGGATGGTTACAATCCTGTCTTCCGTACCTTTAGGGTGTCTATCACTGATGTAGACAATAAAAAACCTGTATTGACTATAAGCAAACTGGTCGTGGAAGAGGGAGAAACCAAGCTCATCACACCGTTTGAGTTGACAGCTGAGGATCGGGACACCCCCGACCACCAATTGCGATTTATAGTCACCCAGGTGCCAGTGCACGGGCAGCTGCTCTACAACAATACCAAAACAATCACAGCCTTTTCTAAGCAGGACCTCAACGATAACCTCATCAGCTACAAGCACGATGGCACTGAGACCAACGAAGACAGCTTCTCCTTCACAGTCACCGACGGCACTCACATCGATTTTTATGTATTTCCTGACACTGTGTATGAGACACGCAAGCCTCAGATGATGACCATTCACATCAACACTGTGGACAACGGTGTGCCCCAGATCGTGGTTAACAAAGCTGCCGCCTCACTGAAGCGCCTCCAAACAAGCCACCTGGGCTTTGTAATCACCAACAAGGCCCTTCGATCAGAGGACCGGGACAGTTCCAAGAAAGTCCTAAAATACACTGTATCTGAGGCTCCTCTGCATGGCTTCATCATGAACACTGCCCTGGGCAACGACAGCGTCAAGACCTTCACACAAGGTAACATCATTTACCTTTTTTAGAATGTAATATGCAATGGATTCATATGTAATATCAAAGAGGTTCATTATGACCAAATTCAGATCCATTTTCTCCAAGAGTCGGTGGACACCAAAACACAGTAATAAAGAGAGGAAATATTGGACTGAAACGTGACTTCAAGTGAATGATAATGTTGCTTTTTGTTTCTCGAGGTGTAGATAGGCAAAACGTATGTATCCTGTTGCCCGCCTCACTTTTTTTATTGCAGCCTAGGGATGTAACCAAAACCTTGTCAAAGTGGCTTAATCGTCAAAGTTACTCTCTAACTATATTCGTCACACCAACAGCTGATATTGATGACATGAAGATCTGTTACGTGCTGTTGGATGGGAGCAACGCCACAAGTGATATCTTCTACTTCACTGTGGAAGACAACGGTAGGAGTCCTTCAACATTTCATTTTATTACTAGGGAACCGTTTACCCGAGGGCTGTCCTCAGTCTTTCTCTATCTTTTAATAGCTTCTTAAAAATGTAAACTTCCTGCTCTCTGTCAATTTCCCATCTGTTTGCATCACAAAGACTTAAGGCAGTTGGCCATGACTCACACCCAGTATAGTGGAACTGGGTAGCAAGTGCATAGCACAGGGGCCAAAGGGGCCTCCAGCCAAACACTGACGGGTTGGTAAAAGGGAAAGAGGTGGGACTAACTTCACGCTCTAAACGTTATTGTTACGGACAATGGGATCTTTTCCTTCAAATCACCCCCATTCATCCTGTACTTCAAGTGACACTGTGAAATGTGTAAAGATATGCCTGGTGAGATTTTGGTCTGTTTGGTCTATTATTATGTTGTATTGAGAGCCAGTAATTATCTTAAACATGGTAAATATTCATTTTTAATGAGGGTCAGTATTAATAGTGGATCGCTAGTGGTATTATTGTTTATGTAAACTCACAATTGTGAGCTGTTACTCTTCCAGAAGCCAAGCTGGTTATCTTTTTTTTTTTTCTTCTTCTTTATATGGAGGTTTAACTACAGGAAGGAAACGCAGAGTCTTCAATTAGCTCAACAGTCCTTTTTCTGTTTGCTTTCATACGTTGTTTAAACTCCCAGCCAACTCAGCTTAAGCAGGTGCAGCGGTGCAGGCCGTGACATAAAACAAAACCGGGTTTCTGCATGTAAAAGCCGCGGAAAGCTCGCGCCACAACGTTCAAGCAATTAATAAGCGTACACATATACAATTCCACAAAATAGATCAAGTGTTTATTATGTGCTCAGCTGCCCACTGACAAATAACAGATAAAAGCGATTTAAGCCAACCGGGAGAATCACTAATGTGTGTTGAGGGGGGACTGTTGGGGGAAGTGCTGCTATCCTGGACATGTAGGGACATGAAGGTGGAGAGGATGCCGATGGTCAGTCTATCCGCTCATAAATCTAAGTAGGTGAGCTTTTTGTGTGGGAAGCAACCCTCCTGGTCATTTGAGATTTGCACCCGAGATTATCCACTAAAACCGGTCTGTCAGCAATCCCTTTTCTAACCTTTCACAGAGTTGAAGAGAAATGTTTGCTGGGAAACAAAAAGACGTGATTACAATTTATAATTCCAGAGTTTGAAATTACTCGATTTTTCAAATTTTAGAAACCTTTTTTGGAAACACACTCAGCGATTAGATTGACAAAAAGAGACAGAAGAGTGCTTGATCCAAACGGAGACGGTCCAAAATGATCTCATTGGATTCAGCATTTTCAAAACTATCCAGTTAAGTAAGTCCTTATGTTAACACTGTTCGAGTGTGACCTCGTCTAAGAAACAGCCCTCAGATTAACTGGCAGCTGCTTTAGGGTTTTAGCAGCATTTAAAAGATACCTGCCACTACATGCACTGCACTGATGGCTCTTCATCAGTCAAGAAAATACACAAATAAACACAGTCCAGATCATTAAGGATCAAATGTTGTATGTTACGTGCCTATTTCCTCAACTGCGTGTTTGTGTGTGCAGATCTTAATCTCAGTGGCTTCATAGTGCTGTTACGTGTGTGTGTGTGTGTGTGTGTGTGTGTGTGTGTGTGCGTGTGTGTGTGTGTGTGTGTGTGTGTGTGTGCGTGTGTGTGTGTGTGTGTGTGTGTGTGTGTGTGTGTGTGTGTGTGTGTGTGTGTGTGTGTGTGTGTGTGTGGGTGGTCATGCTCAACTAAAGTGTGACTTAGCAAAAGGTCAGGAGAAGACATACGCAGATAAACAATGTGTGAACCAGAGGAAGATGCACAATGTGTCATCAACCTTTCTATTCAGAGGTGCAAACATACAAATATATTTATACATAACTTGCAAAAACTTAAGCATTTCATTTTCTTAGTAGAGAAAATGTTGATATTGATCCATTTTTATGCAACTTTCTGTGTAAAGTCCATAAGTTTAACAGCCTTTTATTTCTTTATATAAATGTAATAACCAAAGGACCCACGTCTTAGAACTCGAACAGCTTCCGGATGAAGGGACATTGATTAATGGGCTGAACAGGAGGACGGGGGGGGGGGGGGGGGTTGCTTCATCCTGTGAAGCAGATCTTGTTGTGCTGCCTTCATTTAACCGCAGGTGGGATTTTGATTGATGACTAGAGAATGCTGCATAATCACACCAAATGATTTACTTGATAGAACAGCAGATGGATTCTATCAAAACAGTCTTGTCCTGTGGTCGCGACCTCAAAATCAAACTGCAGTTCAAACTGGGTCATTCTTTCTCTCTCCGCCAGGAATTTCTATTGGAAAAGCAGTAATCTACGTGAGCAGGTCAGAAGCTCCCTGCGGCCATAAATACTTGTCCTTACAAGTGGATACTCAGCTCACATCTATCCTCGTCCACTGAGCCACAGGGCAAGAGAGGAAACTCGTATTTACTTTGGGATGTGTGTTTAGGTTTCCGCTAATTTCTTAGACTGAGAACTAGGATTGTATTTACGTCAGATATTAGGCCCATGTAGTGTGTTAGTTTATCTGTCTCCAGACAACACTGCCTCCGCTAGCCAATGTTGGTTGAAAGATTTTCTCCAATAGCAACAATATAGTCTTCCAGCCCTGGAGAGACACGGGGGACCCGGGTGGGTCGAGTGTTATGTGATCATTCAGGGCCCAGGGGGAGGAATGCACTTCCTTGGAGACTCCAGACTCCGGGGCCACAGACAGAGCAAGGCCTGGAAGTGAAGTGGTATCCCGAGTGGACAGGTGTGTACGTGAGAGGGAAGGCTGCGGAGAGGGGTGTGTGTGTGGAGGTGGGGGGGGGGCGGATCCCCTTTCAAAGCCCTCCGTCAAACCACTCTGCTCTGCGGAAATCCAACCCAATCTCAGATAGCATGATAACCCGCAGACTTCCACTGCTGAGGTGCCTGATCCGGAGGAGCACTCCCCGAGATGGTGCAACAATGACTTGCAACCTGACTTCCCAACTGTGTTTTGGGGTCTTACGCGTCACCCATGTCAACAGTCACCAGGAGATTTACTGGCCAACAGTCTATCCCCCCTGCGACTAGAAGCTGTGGCGTCTTACCCCCCCCCCCACCCCCCGCCCACCTCACCCGACGCTGTTGTCACTCCCCCTGCTTCCCCTTTTCTAAGACCCCTTCATGGTATTACTTTTCTTTTTTTCTTTATCGGGTTTGTCTTTTTGACTTTTTCTCTATTTCTTTACCCTTCCTTTCCTCTCGGGTTTCCCCCCCGTATCCCTTTCAATGAGCCTTCTTTCTTTCTCTTTTTTGTCCTTTTTCTTTCAGCCTTGATTAATGGTGCTTGGAGGGCCGGTCTGGTGGAGAGTTATGATCTATAGCTGCCGCGGTTATTCTTATCTGCTCTCATATGGCGACGCTGCGGCTGCCTCTAGCCAAGCTGTCGTTGCCCCGCACGCCTTTCCTTGTCCTTTACATTTGGGCGCGGGGGCAGCTCGGGGGAGGGCAATGTCCTTACTGCTTTTGAATTTAATTTTGTAACGTGAGAAACAACTTACTGGAATCAACACGTTAGGAATGTCAATAGGAGCATGTTGACGTGCTCACGTTTAACCCTTAGCTGATTTTCTTGCATCCTTGTTCATCATTCTGTACATAACAGTTTGACTAAAGCTGTTTATTTACAGTACCACGTCTCTTATGTGATTAGATTTCACCAAAGTGTTAAAAGCATCCGTGTTACTAATTCAAGCAAGCGTCAAGTGAGAGGCTTTCAGGCCCTGTCAAATTCTGATTTGTAACATCCTGCAAAGATAAATTCACTGTCACGAAGTGAAGCAGCAATCGAGCCACTGCGACGCGTTGATTTACAGCTCATGCTGCTAGAGAAGGAATGATAAGAGTTGTTAATATAAATAATCATGCTGCATTCCTAACATGGATTTCTTGGAAAGCAGAGAGGAAGCTATAGCCTTCACTATTTATAAAATGTTTCCTTTTACATTTGAGATGTTAAAGAATCAAAATAAAGGAACATCCCATCTCCATCATCTAATAAACAGTAGATTTAAAAAGATATTGACATTTAAATACCCAGCATAGCTGATCGGAACTTCCCCAGTATTTATATCAACAGGAAGATTAATGAGGACATGTATTAATGGCGATGCTTGTCACCTGATGAGGATATTCGTAGAAGGTTGCTCCTCCTTGCATCATGCTGGTGAACATTAAAGCCTCGTGTTGACCTTCCTCTCCACCGGTATCTCCAGGCTCTCCGCTGCATCTATGTATGGTGCAGCCAACATCGCTGCTGAAATATGACTTAATGAAGAATGTCAAAAAACACAGGAGCAGGGAAATCTCAGGGCTGTGACCTCCTCTGTAGGAACAGAAGCAAGATCTCCTGCCATGCTACCTCCAAACCATCGCACAAATATACAGCTTTGTGTTTTCTGATGCTGACGTTGAGTCGTTGGGTTAATTGCTGCACCGTGATACATACGTATGCCACGTTGTAGCAGGCCACTATGTGACTCACTGCACTGAAATAAGTCAAGCAGCTTTTAATGAAGGTTTTGGGGCGAATCCAGATGCCCTCACTCAGATCCTAAAAACATGATTAATGTAACCGTACTTCCTTGAGTATTCCTTAATATTCAATCCCTGCCCTTGTCAGCGATGAGCATCAATCCCATTAAAACTAATTTATGAAACAGCTGACAGCAGGGACATTTAGAAACACATGCAGCCTATAAAACTTTACATCACCGCAGGAACGATGTCGTTTGTCACTTTGAAAAGCTAATGGAAATGTGAGCAGAGCCAGGCAGCTACTGTATGTATTGGATTTGATGGCCAAGTCTGATATAGTTTGTGCCATGAAATAAACCATCCACCACGTCCATAATCAGATTGACTTTACGTTTCACAAGCTTCGAACGCATCTATTCTGAGAACACTGAAACCATGTTCATTTCTCGGGGGCTCTGGTTGTTCCCCTTAAGGAAGTTCTGCTTCATGGGCTACATTTTTTTTTTCTCGAGACTCCCGCCAGCTCCAGCGTCAGCGGGCGACAGCACGCATAAAAGGAGTCAAAGGGCGGGAGCTTCCCCTCTCTGCCACTGGTGTGAACAATGTGGAGGCAGGCAGGGAGGCATGCCGCGATGGTAGAGCTGGCCCACCCACACTGCGGCCTGCTGTCCCCCCCTGCGTTGTCCCCTCGGCGAACAAAGCCGACACACAGGGAGGAAAAAGGGGGAGGAAGAGGGGGGTGGTGGGGGGGTTTGTGGAGTACAACTGTCACTCTGGTGAGTCTGGCGGGAAGGAGGAGAGAGACACACAGACGGACAAAGACAGGGACGCGGAACGAGACCTTGGCTTTTAACCACGTGACGTTTGGTTTCGACGTAACAATGAACGAAGCGTCGCCTTCACTCAGGAGGCTGAGGAGGAACTCGGCACAAATGAAGGACACAAACGATGCGCTGGTTATTTTGGGCGATGCTAACCACCTGTACACAGCAAACAAACGGCACCTGTAGACCACACAGTGTAATTAGCCCACTGAGTTCAAAGCAAATGGCAGATGTCACTTATTTACTTGTCTTTTCAGTCCTCTTGGCTGAAATGTTACGGGGATACTAATTCCGTTCTGAAGATTATTGCAGTATTAGTGAAAACAGGAAGCATTATTTGAGAATGTAGAGTGGGCTGAAAGCCCAGGAGGATTCCCAGTAAGAGATCCTGTGCTAATAACTTGTCTCCTGTCT
This sequence comes from Pungitius pungitius, assembly GCF_949316345.1. Lineage (NCBI taxonomy): Eukaryota > Metazoa > Chordata > Actinopteri > Perciformes > Gasterosteidae > Pungitius > Pungitius pungitius. The sequence continues at coordinate 15,964,085 of NC_084908.1, read as the reverse complement.
GAATTACAAATAAATTACAGGCAATATTAAATGTCAGGAACGATGTGACATTCGATGGCCATGTGTGCAATCCTTTTGTGGCATTTCCCATAAGGTCCATAAGGTCCACAAGAAATGACTGCGACAGTATCCCGAACCTCTGAAAAAACACTGTGTTTTTTATTCAGTCCATAAAATACCAGTGCAAATACGGTGTTCTTTTCTTATTAATAACAGCGCCATTGTTTTACCGGTGCAGAAACCCAAAGCTGCCTGATTGCTTTACGCCGAAACAGAGGCCGCCTTTTGTCTCTGCCGTGTTCATTCGATAATCCTCGTTGAGAGCCACTGACTAAGCTTTTCCTGATATCATCTCCACATGGGGGCCGGCTGCCAGGACTAACTTTCTCTGGCACGGAAACAATCTGATAATTGAAGTTTGTCAAAGACTTTATTCTTATTCCCGTTGGAACTGCACATCAACACAGAGTTTTCTAATTGGATTTCTTCTCGGTTTAACAGGTTCAGAGCAGAGAGCAATGCAGATTTATTTGTATACCAATTCATTTGTAGGCATATGTATATTTACCAGAATACAGTTACTGTGTATGGTTGTAACTGCAGTGAAGTGCAGTTTTTTACTATTTTACTTTACAGTATAAAAAATGTAAGACTATTGGTCGAGCAAAAACAGACATGATACATGTTATGATGCATGATGTATTTTTAGCTGTGACTGATGGAAACATGAAGGCTGCTGGTCTATTTGCCATTTGGGGCTAAGTGTCTTCCCTCTGTGCTCATACAAATTGGACTTGTGGAACCTGGGATTTGAACTGCGATCTTCTGATTCAACGATGAGTTATAATCACTTCACACGTCAAGCGCATGCCGTTAATCAATACCCGATAATGGACACCTGGCCGGGTACTCCCCTGTCTCTTAACTTAATTCGCCTCACAGCCATCATTAGTCTTTTCATATCAATCGATCCACTTGTTGCTATGAGGATCGTCTGAACGTGCTCCTGTGAGTGAGAGCGGGTTCGCCCCGTGTTGTGACCGGGCCTGGTTTGGCATCAGGTTGGAAATATGGGTGGAAGGAAGTGGCCCCCTCACCATGGTGAATGCCCCACTCTCAACCCGCTGTCTTTCCATTGTCTCCGGCCACACAGCATAAAAACGGCAGCCTCTTTCTTCGTCACTGAGGCAAAACGGAGCTCGATCCTGGTTCATTGTGTGGATGGACAGGAGCTGCTCGCCATTGTTCTACTGTTTACTTTTTATCTAAGTTGGAACGATGTTCTCTTCACCATTTGATTCATCCTTTCTGAGATGTGTATCACATTGGTCAAAAAAACGATTTGTTCTTTTCGACCAAACAGCTTAATGTTATTTCTGGCTTTAAGATGTTCCCTTCTTCTTTTAACAACTTGAGCAGGTTTAGGTCTGCAGGGCCGCTGCCGGTGTGACCGACCATGCAAGACTAAAGAGACACAGCCCGCTCTAACCTCCCTGATCTAAGGAACCCACTGAGCTCGACCCATTTCACATCATGTCACAGGTCACCAGGCTCTTCTCCCTGAAGGATAAGCCATTAGGGCTGCTAAAAATTTTTTTTAAAAACATTCAGATAATATAGCAGAAAAAACTGAGTTGACAGTTTGAGGGATTACATGAGTCATGAGACAGTAAGGACTTAGAATTGGGTCTAAAGTTGTGGATCAGAGGCCGAGTGTGTTGTTCAGATTTGTAGTTTATGAGCTCAGCTTCTTTCACATGACAAAGATGAGGGTAGAATGTCGTTGAGTTTATTTGGCAAAACTAATAGTATGTTTGTGCGCTCACTATTGGAGCATAAGGAAGCCTCACTGCTCGAGAAATTATGCTCTGACATAATTTCTCCACATATATATATGTATATCTGTACATTTCAGGATCAATCATACAACACAGCCTTAGGAAAAGGTGGACGAGAATCCGAGGAAATGAGAAGTAAGCCAACCCTTCTCGAGGCTAAGTGAAGTGAGGCTTTAGAGAGCCCTGGTATTACGGTATCAAGTTTCCCTTCCCAAGAGAGAAAATGCTCCCTTGATTCAGCAGATTGGATTTTACATGCCTCACCGGTTTCTAACATGAACAAAATACATTGTCTCCTCAATGCGCAGCGCTGTGGATGAGGTGCTTTGGATGAAGTCATGTGCAGTAAGCTCTTTTTCTGTCTTTAGGTGGAAATAAACTAAAGCCTCAGCGCTTTAGGCTCAACTGGGCCTGGATCTCTCTGGAGAGAGAATACTATTTGGTGGATGAGGATGCAAAGTTCCTGGAGGTGACACTTAAACGCAGAGGCTACCTGGGAGAAACCTCCTTCGTCAGTAAGTGTTGACGGTTTTTATGTTTGCTTTTGTATACTTTTCACCTTTGTTTCCCGTTAAGAATCCAAATGCAATTCTGTAGCATTATCAAATGAACCTGCATTATGCCCATTTAAAGGGTTAGTCCTGGTGTAAAACATGAGCATTTCAAATCTCTGCATATTTGTCTTAAGCTCAGTCCATCGCAAAACTTCACTGCTCATAACAACATGTTGTGCTCTTGTTTGTCTGGTGCTCAATTTCCTCTATTGTGTCTGATTGAAAGAACGTACAATATAAGCTTTCCTTGTAAAGCTCACAAGGAAACGGCTGCAAACCACAGTAATTAAAACAGAACATTAAATGTATACGCTTCTGTCTTTGAAGAGGAAAGAGTATTTCTTCTTTACTTTGGTTTCCCTTTCTCTCAGGTATCGACACCAAGGATGGAACCGCAAAGAAGGACGAGGACTTCCGTGGCAAAGCCCAGAAGCAGGTCCAGTTCAACCCCGGCCAGACGACCGCCACCTGGAGGGTGAAGATTTTCACAGACCAGGAGTTCGAGACCTCAGAGTCTTTCCAGATACAGCTGTCGGACCCGGTCATGGCTGTGCTCGAGTTTCCAGACAGCGCAACAGTCGAGATTGTGGATCCCGGAGATGGTAGGAATATGATGTTTTAATACCTGTCAACGAGGCCACGCCACCATTGAGCGAGAGAGCGGTTCATGTGCTCATCGTCCGCGCGTCGCTTTCCGAAACAGAATCGACGGTCTACATTCCTCAAGCTGAGTTCAAGATCGAGGAGGACGTTGGAGAGCTGTTGGTGCCAGTGAGGCGATCAGGAGACGCCAGCCAGGAACTCATGGTTGTTTGTTTCACTCACCAAGGTGATTTTCATGTTCATTTCCGGTTTACCTGTAACCAGTGTTACAAGATCACGTGTGTATAATTACATTTTCAGTGGATTTTCAGTAGTTAAATGTAGGGTAGCCTATTACGTTACCTTATCTCTATTGAATCACATGACTTGGTTTAATCCCCCCCCCCCGTGACTCCTCAGCAACGGCCACCGGCACCATACCCAGCTCCGTGCTGTCCTACTCCGACTACATCACCCGGCCGGAGGACCACAACAGCGTGCTGCGGTTTGACAAGGACGAGCGAGAGAAACTCTGTCGCGTCATCATCATCGACGACTCCCTGTACGAGGAGGACGAGAGCTTCAACGTCAGCCTCAGCATGCCCATGGGCGGCCAGGTGGGCGCCAACTTCCCAACCGCCAAGGTCACCATCTTGGCGGACAGTGATGATGGTGAGTGAAGAGTTCAGGGCTTTTTCTTTTGTGACTTCTCCCCAGTTTTAGCTGATGGATGGATACACATTATTATTATTTGGAAAATAGTATTTAGGTGGAGGCTTCAAATAAGCCAAGTCAGCTTACAGCCTCTTCCTGCACTGTCAATTTATTTCATCTCTGCTCCGCTTGTTTATTATTAAATTGTGCAAACAAATACAACTCAAAACTTGTTTGCCAAAAAAAATAAGATAATTTTATACTTGAAAGGGATACACAACCATTAACAAAGAAAAGTCACGGAGCCCTGAGAACCCTGCTTTGCTGTAGGCGGGGGGGGGGGGGGGGGTAAAATGGCATCATGTGCCGCGATTACAGTGTAATGGCATCGCGGTGGCAGCTGTGGTTGATCCGGTTACTCAGTGCCCCTTTGATGCTCTATTTTGACGTTTTGGTATCTGCACACAATTAATCCACCAAAAATACACGGGCGGCACAATAACCACAGGATACTGTACTTGCCTTAATGGCTTTAAAGTATATTCAAGTCTGCTACCCTTCCTGTCTCTAGGGCTGACGGATTTGTTTACACTCTCTGCCTCATTTGTCCACCATTTCTCTGTCTGCTGGGGTCCGTCTGCGTGTGTTAGAGACAATAGACAGGTGCTGAGAGGGAGGAGGGCGGCCTCGGTGGATGTTATGCTACACTACAGCCTGTGTGACAGATAAAAGGGCTTTAAACTTGACTGTGGTCCCTCCAGCGACCCCCCCCCCCCCCCCCCTGTTCCTCATTGACATTCAGGGGAGCTCAGGGGAAACGGAGGGCATCCCGATGTCTGAAGGGACCCGAAGGCAGGTGGGGGAGAGAGAGGGACCATTGTGCAGGGAGTCCAAATGACTGGCATGTTTTTACTCCCCCCCCCCATAAGTATATCATTGCTTTCATTTGATCCTTCAAAGAAGAAAAATTGACACATTGCCTGCCCCAAATTCTTAAGTCCTGTCTTGTCTTTCTTGTGCGACCGGAGCTGCATGTGTCTTTCTCACATTTCCACCTCTATTTCTCCAACCTTTCACCAAAGGGGACTCTTGGACCTGCTTGTTGTAGTGACAGATGTGCTCGCAGAGAATCCCAACCAATTTGGGACTGAAGTACAACTGGACCTTATGTAGAAATAATCAGTGTGCATTCCCAGACAAGAGAAGACTCCTCAGTGCAAACCTTAATTGTGGTTTTACTTCTTGGTGGGTCCTAAAGTAACACCCCATCATAAATCTGGTTTAGAGTACTCGTGTTTGTGTGTCTGCCTGTCTGTGTAAACTTAAGGTCTGGATTCTCGCCAACGTCGAGTCTCCATTGTCACTGTATTTGTCGAGCTCTTCCTCCCGCTGATATTTAAGGTTGCCATGTTGGCACTCATTCCCCCTTACAACCCCCATTGTTATCCTCTTTTGTACTAAATAGCTGTCTCGGAGGCGGAGAGGTATTTAAAGCCTGCCAAGAATCCTTCCTTCAGCATCGGCTGTCTGTTGCAACGTCGATCAAATCCTGAATAAGATTTGCCAATTCCGTTCCCACCCGTCACCGTCCAATCAACAGAGAAAACCGATGGGGTTTAGCCTATACGGTCGTCAACAGACCCACAGAACATTTGAACAGGAAAAATCAAATGTTTCTGTATTTAATTGATCACAGGACCATATCTAAAACTCACTTTTTGCAACAAGTGATCTATGTATGTTTGATTACCCCACCGACACCTTAGCTTAAGTTTGTGTTGTTTTTGTTTGATGGCCCTGAAAAAACCCTTAATTTACATTCTGCATAGCAATTAGCGCATCATTACAACCCATGGTGCATATTTGTTGTTGGAGATCTTTGTTTAAAATGTACACCTCCATTTTCACTGGAACTTTGTATCTCCTTTAGTGGTTTCTACCTCACCCAATTGGTGAAAATATATCCCACGGCCGGAGTTTGAGCCTCTATCACACGATCTCTAAGTGCAGAGGCCGAACAGAGTGTGATGAAAACACACTTTATAAAGAAGTGAGGAGAGATGACCTGACAATGCGTTCTGAAATCTTGCCTTCTGCCTTTGCAAAGTGGACGGTTGCCAAACCCTCACCACACCGCTTATCAGCTTCTACATCATCAGACACTGGGAACATCCCCCTCAGCACTGCGCCACACAAGCGCGCGGCTTATTCTTCAGGTGTATCCCCGTCCCTTTGGCGTTGAGTTCAGACAGAGCTATCTGGGTTTAGATAGATGGGGGGGAGTTGAAGGAGAAAAAAATAAGACCGATGACAGCTCCCTTCCTGAGTCAGAATTTATGGAGTTTGCTCAGCTATTCCTACCAATGTGTCCCTGGAAACGTCTCTACTACGTTGCTTTGTCTCGTTAATACGAAGATCTTGGTCCAACAGAACTGATGAATATGAAACATTGCCATTTGACATTTTACAATATTGCACATTTTTTAAACATCACCATGTCTTTATTAACTTACTCTTACTCATTTGTACAATTCCCAAATTTCACAGAGCCCTCGCTGTATTTTGGAGAACCGGAATATGTGGTGGATGAGAATTCAGGCTACGTTGAGGTGAAGGTCTGGAGGACAGGGACCGACCTGTCCAAGACAGCAACTGTCACCGTCCGGTCCAGGAAGAGTGAGCCCGTTTCTGCAGAAGGTAAAATCAGCGGCCCAACAAAGCGTCCTGTCATGGTTTCACGGGACAGTTTTTAGTTAATTGTTTCCTCTGTCTGGCCAGCTGGACTGGACTACGTGGGCATCAGTCGCAACCTGGACTTTGCACCCGGTGTGACAATGCAGACCTTCAGAGTGACCATTCTGGATGATCTGGGTCAGCCAGAGCTGGAGGGGCCTGAGACCTTTGACCTCGTGTTACGGATGCCCATGAGCGCAGTGCTGGGAGAACCAAGCAGGGCCACAATAACGATCAATGACACAGTCACCGATGGTGAGTGTCAAGTACAATAAGGATATTTTTTAAATGCCCCTATCTATTGATGTGAATATTTATATATATATATATATAATATATATAAATTACGGCGAGACTCACTTGTAACAATTTCAATTCCTGTCATCACAGTACCAAAGGTCCAGTTTAAGGAAGGAAGCTACAAGGTGGATGAGTCTGACGGGGAGGTAACAGCCATAGTGTACCGCAGTGGAGACATCAGTCTCAGGTCCACGGTGCGCTGTTACACTCGCCAAAGCTCTGCTCAGGTCATGATGGACTATAGTGAAAGACCCAATACTGACGCGTCCATCATCACGTTCCTACCAGGTGAGACCTCCCACTCCCTCCTTATCCCTCCGTCCTTTTTTTAGGAAAATAAGTGAATTGAGCGGGGGGGTTTTCTCCAGGTGAAACGGAGAAGCCGTGTGTCGTCAGCCTGATGGACGACTCCGTCCACGAGGAGGACAAGGAGTTCCGCCTCGTCCTGGGAACTCACAAGAGCAAGTCACCGTACGGAGCTTCTATTGGCGAGCAGAAAGAGGCATTGGTCACCGTCACGGATGCGAAAGATAGTACGTTCTTTACTTCCAACAAGAAAAACAATTGAATTACCGAAATATTGAAAGACAAGCCAAATGACTGTTATTTTGGTTCATAATTATTATTCTTTTGACTAATCGGATTTTCTTCCCGGTTCTAGAGCCCATTATACGTTTCTCTGAGATCAAGTACAGCGTGCGTGAACCTCAGGTCAAAGGTAACGTGGCTCTGGTAAAAATTCCCATTCTGCGTCTTGGAGACACCTCAAAGGTGTCAATGGTGAGAGTGCACACCAAGGACGGCTCTGCAACCTCCGGAGAAGACTACAACCCACTGTCAGAGGGTAAGGACATGGTTTATTGGCTTCAAAGTGACGCAGTGACTTTCCCAGAGACCGTTCCTGTGAATGTATACGTTCACTTCGCTGTGTCTGTGTCCAAGATGTTGAGTTCAAGGAAGGTGAAAAAGAACACTTTGTTGCGATTGAGATCCTGTACGACGGCCAGAGAGAGATGAGAGAGGCCTTCACTGTACACATGAAGCCTGATGACAACATGGTGGCCGAGATACAGGTGACACAAAGGTTACACAGCACATACACACACACAACCTAATATAAGCCACTAGTGAAACAGGTCCGACATGTGCACACGTACAGTGCTGCATATGTACACACGTGAGCATGCGCCCCTGTCATGTCCGATCTGTGTTAAAATAGCCAGGCAGCAGCTGGCATTGCTGTCAGCGCGCCTGAACCACAGCGTTGTATAAAAAGCTTTTCCCTCTGGAATGAGATGCTGAGGGGAATGTCCCAGCAGAGCCAAACAGTAGGCGAACCTATAAACAGAACTGCGACATTTTGCCATCAGGCATAAGGATATGCGCTACCTTTTCTTGGACAAGATGAACAAGAAAATGTTGGAGGAATGAGGAAAGGATGCTATGCTTTGACAGGAGTCATCGCTGAGGGTTGAGGTTGACCCCTTTAAACGTCCGACTCCAAAGTTGACAGCCAGCTAACGGCGCTTTCCTCTCGCTTGCTAGATGAACAAGGCCATTGTGTACATTGAGGAGATGGACAGTGTGGCCGATGTCACCTTCCCCGCCGTGCCCCAAGTCGTTTCTCTCCTCATGTACGACGATACAGCGAGAACCAAAGACAAGCCCCACCCGGCCAATGGATACCCCGTTGTGTGCGTGACGGTGAGTGCAAAGGCTTTTGACAGCCACACATTCCTCCAGGTTTCTTTGTTTTTTCTCAGCTGCCACACGTCCTGTCCGTCCTTGCAGGCCTGCAACCCGAAGTACCACGACTTTGACAAAACCGGCTCCATCTGCTCCGCGGAGAACATCAACGACACTCTCACCCAGTATCGCTGGATGGTCAGCGCCCCCACCGGGTCGGATGGAGTCACCAGCCCCATGAGGGAGGTGGACACGAACACTTTCTTCACCAACACCAAGTCCGTCACTTTGGATTCGATCTACTTCCAGGCAGGCTCAAGGGTTCAATGTGCAGCCAGGGCCTTCAATGCCAATGGGGATGCCGGTCTGGAGCTGTCAAGCCCCATCGCTGTGGTCAGCAAGGAGGAGGGTGAGAGAAGCACTGATTGTACAGACGCCAACAGATACAGTGGCCAAATACCTCATTGACTAAATCGTTGCAGGTATGTGTCAGCCTCGGATCCAAGGCACCGTTGGAGCTGAACCTTTCTCCGCTAAGATCCGCTACACTGGCCCCCATGACCCCGACTTCCCCAACCTTATTAAACTCACAGTCAACATGCCTCACATGGACGGTGAGGGGTGGACATTTGTACATCGGTTTTTTTTGTTTGGTGATCTTGACAAAGACGCAGAATGTTAACAAGCTTCTCAACTACAACAGGTATGTTACCAGTGATCTCCACAAGAGCCCTGTCCAACTTTGAGCTCACCCTGAGTCCGGACGGCACTCGCGTGGGCAACCACCGCTGCTCCAACTTGCTCGACTTCAACGAGATCCAAACGGGCCACGGCTTCATCACCGATTCAACAAAGAACCCCGAAGTCATTGGCGAGACTTCGCCGTACCAGTACAGTCCGCTCATGCGCTCGACCAACTCCCTGCGCTTCTACAGGAACCTCAACTTGGAGGCCTGCCTCTGGGAGTTCACCACTTACTACGACATGTCAGAGCTGCTAAATGACTGCGGGGGCTCCATAGGCACCGATGGACAGGTAGGACATGCATATTGTAGCTTGTTCGCTGTGTTGGATAATTCACATTTATTCAAACTCTGTTGGAATATGAACAGCTCCACAAACTTAACGTCGTTTGCAGGCCGTTTTAGGACCAACCGCCCAGTGTAGAAGTTAATCTTGTGAATGAACTGTGTGACTTAGCTTGCAGTAGCTGACACTTAGCAAGTTAGCAAATCTATTTTTTTAAATTACAAAACTTTTTTTACCTAAACTCTTCAACAGTTCAAAGAAAATATGAGGCCATTGTGGTTGACATGACCAGCCTTTTCCCACGTGGCTAGTTCCTGGTTTGCTCGCGAGCCACAGTAGTCACAGAGCTTAATGTCGTCCTTGATTTTGGCCTATTTATCTCTTACTTAGGTACTGAACCTGGTGCAGTCCTACGTCACCCTGCGCGTCCCTCTGTTTGTCTCCTACGTCTTCCACTCTCCAGTGGCTGTTGGAGGATGGCAGCACTTTGACTTGCAGTCAGAGCTCAAACTCACCTTTGTGTACGACACAGCTATTCTGTGGCAGGACGGCATCGGCAGCCCTCCTGAGGCTGAGCTACAAGGTATGTCCTCAGGGCGATGCTGCTCCCTGCTGGTCCAATGTGTGAAGCAGCGTAAAAAAAAACCTGTCCTCTGTCCTCATAGGGGCCATGTACCCAACAAGCATGCGTATAAATGAGGAGGGACGTCTGGTGGTTAACTTCAAGACGGAGGCTCGCTTCAGGGGACAGTTTGTTATGTCTCATCCAGGTAAGACGATGACGAAACTCACACACACCCACATGTGCCTCGAACCATCCAGTGAGGTCATTCTACACAGCCACCTCCTCTCGTCATCTATTTCTGGAGTTCCACAGTGGGGGGTTCCTTCCCGAGTGAAAGTGTCAGAGGTCATTTCAGCAAATGTCAAAATGTCACTTCAGCATTTACAGTTAGGAAGCAATTGGCAGAAACAATGTAGAAGGTCAATCTTTAAATAACAAAAAAGTAGACTAGTTTTACTTTGGTTGAAAAGATTGATGACTGTCTGCATGTTTATTTTCAGGAACCAGCGTATCATCCATGGTGATCTGTGCTGACCACCCTGGGCTGACATTCACTCTCGCCTTGGTCAGGACTGAGCCCACTTACAACCAGCCCATGCAGCAGTGGAGTTTTGTCTCAGACTTTGCTGTGAGTCAACATACAATAAAAACCCGCCTGCTGTGATGAAAATGAACTTCATTGACTTTGAGCATCGTTTCCTGTGTGGCCGCTAGGTTCGAGACTACTCCGGGACTTACACGGTGAAGTTGACCGCCTGTGTGGCATCACCCAACGGGGAGTTCAGCATCCCTCCGGTCTGCCACCCAAGAGAGCCGCTCACATTTGACATGGACATTCGCTTCCAGCAGGTTAGCCTCGATATCCTGACAGAAATACCATGCCAGCATTGTTTAGTTATTACAGCCAGGTCCAAAGCAAGAGATAACACAACAAAAATACCATCTTAATCATCATTGAGAGCTGAGTTACTTTTAATACTTTCCAAGTTGGAATCTGTCTGGAAAGGTCAACAACATTTACTACAAAATTGTAGTTTAGTGACTCCTAACTCTGTTTGTGTGCTCCAGGTGAGTGACCCAGTTGCAGCTGAGTTCAGCCTCAACACTCAGATGTTCCTCCTGTCCAAGAGGGAGTTGTGGTTGTCTGACGGCTCCATGGGCTTTGGAGAAGGGACCGATGCAGCTTTTTCCGATGGTACGACAACACTGCAGCCTAGTGGATTTTAGTAAACATTACAGCTGAAGACCATTAACCTTCCGGGAAGCCCGTGTTATAGTCGTTATAGTTTTATTTCATCTGCTCTTTGCTTCAGGTGCCATGATCTACGGTCGGGTGATGGTGGACCCAGTCCAGAACCTGGGGGATTCCTTCTCCTGCAGCATCGAAAAGGTCTTCCTCTGCACTGGAGCAGACGGCTACGTTCCCAAGTACAACCCTACCAACAAGGAGTATGGCTGCCTGGCAGACGCTCCCTCGCTGCTTTACAGGTTTAAGATCCTGGTAAGATGCAATAAAAACCAAAGGGGCAATACCGTGGCGAGATGTGTATCCAGAAGAAGCAGGAGGCGATGTCTTATTTCTGTGTGTGTGTTGTTCTGCAGGACAAGGCCCAGCCCGAGACTCAAGCTTCAGCATTTGGTGACGTTGCTTTTAAGGCCACACTGGCTCAAGACACACCTGGAGGCCTGCCTTTGGTCAGACAACCCGGATCAGATGGCTTCACACTCTCCTCATCGCCACTTTTCCAGGTCTGTATGATTTTCGTAAATACGTCACGCGTAGGCGTCGTATCGCCAAAAGGGTCATGACGGGTGTTTGTTCTGCAGGTGGCTGCTGGTCGAGAATGGTTCGTTCACACAATTTACACAGTCCGCTCCAGAGAAAACGCCAACCGCAACATCGGCAAGCGCAGCGTAGAGTACCTGCATCACAGCGTGTCCTCTGTCGAGGATCCTGAGACCTCCGACCTGGCCACCCGCCCCCGCCGCCAGCGCCGCGCCGCCCCGGCCTTCTCCGACCGTGGCGTGGCCCAGGACATCGGGGTCGAAAACAACCGCGGCACCAACATCCAGCACATCGCTCTGGGCCGAGCAGACCGCATGGTGGTGAGCCAGCGCCAGCCCTGGTCCCCTAACCGCGACCCCCTACCGGAGCGCCCCCTGCTGGAAAGTTCTGGCAGAGAGCTGGCGGACACTTCCACTCTGCCAATGTTGGTGGGCCTCGCCGGTCTGGTCCTTCTCGTCTGCCTCATCGCCACCGTTGTCATTCTGCTGCTGCGTCGCAAGAAAAGTGAGAAGAAAACCCAGTTCCCTCCTTACACCTCCTCCTCTTCTTCTTCTGCCTATAACGGCTACGGCCGGGGCCCGGCGGGCCTGTGGAGCAGCTCAGACAACTCCGAGGTCTAGATGGGGACCTGTTCCGCCTCAAAAAGACTTGATAGTCTCCTCCACCATTGTGCCTTCACAGCCCAACTCTTGTAGCACTGAATAGAGCCCAGTAGAACCGGTGGGCCGCACAACAAGTCAGTGATTGGGGCTCACTCAATACAGAACGAGTTTTCTGGGACTTATTGAACCCTGATGATTAGTTCTTCTGTAATGTGCTGCATGCATTTGCAGCCTATTTTAAATCAAGGGTCTACAAATACCCCCCCACCCCACCCCACAAGAAGAATTCACTGGATTTAAGGGATTGGCCTCATTGGTTGCAAAATATCACTTTTATCCAGTGTTTGCAAGTGCATGAAAATACCGATTTAGTAACAGCAACCCATATTCCTCATGTAAAAGGCAAAATTGTTTAAATTTCTTGTTGCTTCTTAAAAAACAAAACTGTTTTTTTTATTTTTATTATTCACTGTTTTTTTGTGGAGTAGGACAAAATGGACTGAATGTTAGTTGAAGCTGACCTTAATGAATGACGTGATAAATGATTTTTACGGTGTCATTGAAAGGGATTGTAAATGTTTTCTTTTAAAAAAAATTCCAGGTTAATGTGGCTGAACTCAGATGCAAAACTATCTCTGTACATATCGATGTAGGACTATGAAAAAAAGTATTACTACACCCTGGTGAAACTTGAAAAATGATTAACTACACGTCTCTCTGGTTTGTCGATCGAGTCATGAAATAAATAAGTGCGGTTTCAAAGTTTGAATTATTGTTCCACATAGAGGTGACCTCTGCCAAATACAAACTTTTTTTAAATTCAGAGCCTTATTTATCAGAGGAAAATAATTCGTTAAAAAAAACGAGGAGTTTATTTTTTATGTTCAAAAAGACATTTTCTACTTCACATAGGAAGTTAAAAGAAACAAAGGTTTTCTTAAAAATCAAAAGGGTGCATATTGCCTCAAACAATGGAATGTGGTACAAACAGGCATAAATACTTTTTTTTTCCTCAATTAAGTACTTGTAAAAAGGGACTAGCAAACCAAAAACTAAACCGGCACAACTGCAGTGTTTAGGCAAGTGACAATGCAGGCTTGTTCTTTCTAAAATCCTAACACAACGAGGTCAGTCCATCGGGGGGCGTCACGCGGTATATTCTCACAGCCCGGCAAACGAACACAGACACTAGGACTAATGACACCGGAGCCGGCGGTCGCCCTCGAACTCTGACACCGTCCACAGTGGATTTAAGCTCAGCTTCACAACTTGAGCTTTTTCCTGCGGCCACGACCGTCCGGGGTTCCTTCCGACTTCCGTTTCTGGGCCTGTACAGGAGGAGAACAATCAATGCCATCCAGAGTTAAAAGGGCACGGAAACAAAACTTAAATGCATTCTGCTCAACATTTTCAAACTTTGCTTCCTTTAATGTGCAACGGATTTCAAAACTTACTGAAGCAGTCTTCGGGCCACGTTTCTTCTTCTCGGCCTTCTCCCTCTCCTCCAGCTCCATGTTCTCTCGCTCGATCAGGGTTATCAGGGTGTTGCATCGCCTCTGTAGCTCCTGAACACCAAAACATACGTTTTAAGCATCATCTTTAAAAAACATAAATGAACAACAAAGCAGAGTGAAGCCAACAATTACCATGGCAGTCCTGGATTTGAGGAACCAGTCGAAGCGGAACTGAGGCGAGTTGCGGATGCACTGACGCAGCTCGTCGTACACGCTCTCCTTGTCGAAGCCCAGCTTGTGTAACATGCAGATAAGGAAGCGGTCCTCCTCCTCTGTGTAGTTCTTCCCTTTGTTGGTGCCGTAGGAGATGCGGAGCTGATGGAAGGGAGCCTTGTAGCGTCCGATCTGGGCAAGGAGATTGGAGGGGAAAACAGTGAGCGGCGGAAAATGAAAAAAAAAACAGGAATGGGAGATAATAGGGCGAAGAAACATCTTAAGTCTAAGAGCTACCTTGGAGTCCAGCGCTTTCTTGATGCTAATCCGTCTCTGGATCCGGGCCTCTCCTCTCTCTATCTGGGCCATGATCTTCTCGATATCCTGCAGCTCATTGCAGCGCTCCCAGAAGACAGCTGAAAGAACAAACAAACACAAATTTACTACCTCTGCAAATAAAAAAATTGCAGTTGAAATACATGATGGATGAAAACAAAATTGTCATTACCAGAATATTCCATGACTTCCTCTGGCGTTTTACCCTCAACCTCTCTGGCAATGTTCTCAATATCATCTCTGCCCCACTTCTCGTTGGCTTTGATGAACTGGTTGAAGTCTCGTTTGTTCCAAATAGTAAATCCCTGCAATGAAGGTATAGTTGATCAAAATACGCACACTAGATCCAGACACAAAACATTAAGACATTCGTCATATTAAAGCATAAAGATTATAGCGTTTGAGGAGAATATTCAGTACCTGCTGCAGCAGGTTCTCTTTCTCCTCCAGTTCCTCTTCTGTGAGAGCCTCGGCCTCGTCGATCTTTGTCTGCTCTTCTTTCTGGAGCTGGGCCGAATTTGGCACGTCTGGATTACGTGGGACCTAAAGAGACACGGCCACACACCATGGACACGTCATTAGAGACAATTCTACTCAATCCCAATGGGAACAAATAATCTAATTGTCGTCAGAAAACCCATCTCTGTACCTTGTACCCTATCGTTTTCCTGTAAAAGAGAATTTCCTTTTCCAGAAGCTCGAAAAGACGTGGAGGAAAGAACTGGAAGTCCTGGACATTTGGCTGCTTGGGGGGCCGAGGAGCCTGGGAAAATGGAGCCAAAACAAACAAATGTTACGCCTCAACCAGGATAACATGCCATCCCTACGAAGGGTTTGATTCCACATTTTGTTGCATCAAGGCCTTGTATCTGAAGCTTGTTTCTAGAGGCATTCGTCCCGACCTTTGGAGCTTTGGGCTCACTGACTCGCAGAGCCTCTCTGAAGTAGGCGTCCACGGCGTAATTAGCTTTCCTTTCTCTCTTGGGTGGCTCGATCCAGTTGGTGATGACCTGAAGGAAGAAGCAAGAGGAAGCAACGGTAAAGACTCCAAAATACCATGTTGTTGGCAACAAAGACGAACTACTGTTGTTAAGTGTTTTTTACCTTTTTCTTCTCTCTATAATCTTCCCCTTCAAATTTGTACACACTGCTGTTCTCTGTGTCCATGGTGAAGTTTCTCAGAGTGCTCTCCCCCAGAGAAGACAGCTTCTCCTTCATTTCCATAGTCTAGAAAAGGGAAAAATCAAAGTGCTTATTTTATGGCAAGTTCAAATCTACCAAGCTTTTCCTCCACTGAGTTCAGACTCACCTTCCTTTCACCTCTCTCCAGGATTGCGTCGATGTCATCATCTGTGATCTCACTCTCTTTGGAAGCAAACACATGCGTGGCCCCGTGGCGGATGATGGACAGCATCTCATCCTTACCCAGCTTGTTTGCGCTTGGGTCAACCAGTCTTCCTGTTAAACAAAAAGGAATAAAATCTCTAATCTCCCATTGGTATGGTCTGTGTTGAGAGTTTCTCAGAGAATCCGCCTGAACAAACAAGACGGGAAACGGGAGTTACCTTGCTGGATGACGATGGAGTCCAGGCGCAGCTTCATCTCAGCCCTCTCCACAATCCTCTCCTCCACCGTGTTTTCAGTGATGAAGCGGAAGACGCGCACCTGCTTCTGCTGACCGATCCTGTGCGCTCGGTCCTGAAATTACAAACATAAAAGTGGTCATGTCTCCTGCATCTGAAAGCAAAGATTTACAGCATCCACAATTATTATAAAAAAGGTAACCGGGTTCCTGTAACTCGTTACTGAACAAGGAATGTGCCGTTCAGTACTAACCATGGCCTGAAGGTCCACTTGGGGGTTCCAGTCGGAGTCGTACAGGATGACCACGTCTGCTGTAGCCAGGTTAATACCCAGTCCTCCAGCTCTGGTGCTCAACATGAAGATAAACTTGGTACTGTTGGGCTCATTGTATGCATTGATAGAGATCTGAAAACACACCAAGAGGCATGATGATAATCACATGGATTGGATTCAAACGCATCTTATATGACATCACATAAGACAGATTCCTATGGAAGAGCCAAACACCACACCTGTCTCTCGTCGTGCGGCGTCTGGCCATCCAGGCGGCAGTAGTTGTAGTTCCTCCACATGCAGTAGTCCTCCAAGATGTCCAGCACTCTGGTCATCTGACTGAAGATGAGCACTCGAGAACCTGCAGAGGAAAGACGCTACAGTAAGTCACCGTAGAAAAAAAAAGCTGTCTTTTCATAAAATTTGAGATAACCCATTATGAGAATGGGCCATATATACCAACGGTGTGATTCCTCCGTGCCGTCTGTCCTAAGCTATGTACAAGACACTTGTAGTGTAGGATAGTGGTTGAAAGTAATTACATGATTATTCTATTTCACAATAAAAGCAAATGCTTGAAAATAAATATTTTACATAATAAATATCTGATATATACTGAACTGAACTCCAACTTGCATGGGAGGATTTTATAGTATTACCACTTCCATCACTTATTAACAGATGACAAAGGTGTCGTTCTGTTGCATCTTAACATTCTAGGTTCTGTAGTAGAAATAATCTAAGATGATAACAGCTAATTGTCCTGAGGTGACAGCCTGGCCATCTACGCACCCTGCTTCCTCATCTTGGGTAGCAGCTTGTCCAGCACCACCATCTTGCCACTGTTCACCACCAGGTGAAGGTCCGTTGTGTATGGAGGACCGGGCTCGGCTCCGTCGAAAAGGTACGGGTGGTTGCAGCACTTCCGCAGCTGCATGAGAACGTTCAGTAGACGCATCTTGTCCATCTTACCCGCCGAGTTCAGAATGTCTATGTCCTTCATCAGGATCTTTGTGTACCTGGGGGTCAGAGACGCGACATAATATTACATGACAGAGTGAAACAATTTAATATGAGTATCCAGTTCAAGCAGGGAAGAACAAAAGAAGGTTGAATAAAAGAGGGACTCTTACCACTCTCTCTGCATCTTACTCAGGCCCACATACATCTTGATCTCTTTTTTCGGCAGCAGAGTCTTCTCGACGTCAGCTTTTATACGACGAAGCAAGAAAGGACGCAGCACCTATGAAAAAAAAAGGTGAATCAAAAGGAGCCCAGATAAGAGGAAACATCTTAAACTTCACAGAGATTAGTTGGAAGTTGACACGAGGGAGAATGCAATACTTACAGTGTGAAGACGCTCGACCAACTTGGTGTCACCCAAGCAGTTGTTTGTGTCAAACCAGGAATCAAAGTCCTTTGGGGGGGGAATAAATCAATTAGAAACAGAATACAACCGAATAAGTCCAACTTAGGGATCCAGATCGAATGAGCAGTCATCATCTCATGAAAGTCACATTAGATCTTATTCACTTCTGGGTGATTGTTACCTCAGCGGAGTTAAAGACATCAGGTAGCAGGAAGTTCAGCAGGGCCCACAGCTCGTGAAGGTTGTTTTGAAGGGGGGTTCCAGTCAGCAACAAACGATTGGTGGTCTTAAATTCTCGCACAATCTCTGACAGCTAGAAAATAAAAGGGTTGCTTCATTAGGAAATATTCTAAAGAGGGCTCTGACATATGTAAATGTTCAGATTGTTTCAGGGGCTGCCTGACCTTTGATTTCTCATTCTTGATTCTGTGAGCTTCGTCAATGACCAGGTACCGCCAGTTGAACTTCTTGAACACGGCCTTCTCTATGATCAGTACCTCGTAGGATGTGACACACACGTCCCATTCTCCAGGCAGCAGCACATCTCTGATCATGGCATTCTGAAATTGATTCAAAATCATTCAGCCTTTAATGATATAGTACATTTGATTTCCTTTACTGAAGCTAAAGCTGGCTGTGGACCTCAGTGACAGACTGATGAATGTTTAATAATATAAATCAATTATATCCCATCAGGTAGACAAATGAAATATGTTTAATTGTCTATGAATATTGTAGAGAATTAAGTTGGTGTTATTTAATTTAACTGCAAAATTATCTCCACAAAAATAATTACCACTAGGGATGCAATGCTTTAATGTTGTGCCAAACCACATTCATATTTCACAACGAGCACATTGCAGAATAAAATACAAAATCACGGTATAAGTATTTCCAGCTAGATTGAGCTTTTCAGACATTGATAATATTCTGACTCAGCCTACCCTCTCTTCTCTGTCTCCGATCAGGCAGACTGCACGGAGTGAAGGCACCCATCTCTTAAACTCATTCATCCAGTTGTAGAGGGTGGACTTGGGCACCAGCACCATGTGGGGACCAGGGATGTTCCTGTAGTGCTTCATATAACCCAGCAGAGAAATGGTCTGCAGAGTCTTCCCCAAACCCTAAGAAGCAGCAGAGTGTGCAAGTTAAACATATATATATATATATATTCATCACTCCATGTGAAGTGTAGAGGTGAACAGTTGTGCCTGTGAGAAAGTACTGACCATCTCATCAGCAAGGATGCCGTTGATGCCATTCTCATACAACGAGATGAGCCAGTTCAATCCACGGACCTGATAGTCTCTCATTTTTCCAGATTTGACATCTAAATGAGACAATAAAACGCGTTATCAACACATCTATATAGAATATACATTTGCAACGCTTCTTACTTTAAACCAAATATGAGTTCAGGCATTGGCTTACAGGATGGAGAGTTATCGAAACGAGTGCAAACATTAGTGGTCTTGGTGCTCTCGCTCAGAAGCTCTTCATCCTCCTCTTGTTCTGTGCGGCGATGTCGGTTGCTGCACAGAAATGAAGCGATGATTCATGAATCGCAATGGGAGGGACCTTCCTCAGATGAAACAAATACGTGCGCATGTGTACTCACTCTCCGACAGACAGCAGGTTCTGCTTCTCATCGTTCTTAACGCGAGGACGTCCCGGCTTCATCTTCAAAGGGGAGGTGGGGGTCTTCTGTGCCGCCGGTTGGATGAAATGAGCAAACAGCTCTGTTTGCTTCAACAGGTACTCAAATCTGTTGGTCCGGTCTGTAAGCTGGATACACAGAAAGACGTTCTTGTTAACATATCCAACAAGCCGGGTGGTGAGCCGGGTAGTGAACGCTATAGTAAAAGGTTCCATACCACTTTCTCCTCATAACCTGGAGCAAAATCTTTAGTGGATGATGAAGCATCTTGTCCATCGGCCCCTGCTTCCGAAGAGGACTCCTTTCCAGCATCTGAAGAATCAGACTTCTCCTGAGCAGGAAAAAGGTAAACACAAACATTCTTGTTTACCGGAAATGCTCCAAACAACAACAACAGACAGAAACAGATGAGATGAACTGTAAACCACTCCTTCCCCTGTGGTCTGTGAAGGAGCACTACCCCAAGCCTTGGGTTCTTGCTGCTTTTGCCATTGCGGAGATGGTCAGACCACGGATTGAGGGTCTCGCACAAAGTGCTCAACCTCCTGAAATGTGTGGCCTTTGAATGAGGCACATTTAGGTTCACTTTGCTGCTTTCGGTGCTGCGAAAAACGCTATTTGCCCTGACGAGACCCTTTCACACATCAAACTTTGATTTGCGTCAAGTGTAACTTTTGTATATAATGTGTTATGGTTCCTTATTTGTCCAAAAGTTTCTCCCAATAGATATTGCATTTACTGTTCACGCTAAATATAGGGTTTATCTCCCATGACTCACTATTTTATAGTGTATTTAAGTATGATAGGTGCCCATAATGTACGGTACAACTCAACCTATTTAAACAATGCCTCAGTTCCTGTACTCTGATTGCTGTGAGACGCAGGTTACCTGGGCAAGATTAACTATTAACATCAGGCTTCCATCAACACAAAGTGCAGCGGAAGGCAACGTTACGGCATCCCGCGGTTGTAACTGTCCTACTGAAAACAAAGACGCGGTCCGGCCAGCTGAGCGGGAGGCTGCTCGTTCTTTTTTCTTTAAAAAAGATGATCCTAAGATATCTACTTAAAAAGCAGCTCGCGGTGTGTATCTGAACTGGGAGTACATTTTTTTGTTTAAATGACTCGCTGAGGGCTCGTAATGTCACGATCGACGGGTTGCTAGCGGGGCTGTGCTAGTAGCGAGAGCGTTTTAGTGAACAGGGCTGGCCTTGTTGCTGCCGTGACGTTAGCTTCACGTCCCGAGTGAATGGGACCGAGCTGTTGTTGTCGTGAGCTAACCGCAGCGGCGCGGCGGCTAGTTAGCGTTAGCTCACACAGTCCGCAGCACGGTTGACTAACAAGGCAAAGCTATAAACAGGCTTATTTGAGGAACAAACGGGGGTGAAAAACACCAGTTGGCTTCAAAGTGGTGGGGCCTTGTCTGCGAAAGATTTACGCTGCGCTGAGAGTAGACAATAACGTGATCGTTACCCATTTTAAAACCATCTTACCTCGGCTCCTGCGGCTTCTTCAACTTCAGGCTGCTCTTCCCGCTGCTCGACGCAGCTTAGGATTTCAGACATGTTGGTCTAATTTCCACTTCGATTAGGAAGTATCCTGTTGTGTGGCTAAAACGAGACGTTGGCAATTCCCCGAACTTTCTCGCAGCTAGAGAGAACTATTCTGTTGTTTATATGAAAGACGCACCGGTTGGTCGCAGCGCCAGCACGTTCCCGCTAGCAAGATTTTAGTCGGGCACCCGCGTTCACACGGCGCTCACTGCTTCCGCGCTATCGCGAGATTTGGTTTTGACTCAACTGTATTTCCGGAAACATTGAATAAAATAAAACAAACCTAAATACAACACAATTAATATATATGTATTTGTCCTATTGTTTGAAAAAAAGTATCGCCCGTGCTGTGGTGCATTTAGTGTCTGTTATCTTTTGTTTTGACTCGGATAATTTCTTGTCATTTGTTGTCCAATTTACTGTTTGTCTTTACTGTGAAACTTAAAAAGATCCCAATATATTATACATTCTAAATGATCGTACACTGTTGTATTGTGTTTATCAAGTCCTCTTACTTGGCAATAAACCGTTTCTGAATTCGGAATATTATAATAGGCCATTTATTTTCGACCAAAATCCACGTTCGCCGTTCAAAGTGGAGGTGGACTTGGTGTTTGAAAGCAGCATATTAACTGTTGTGCTCACATATCATATAGTAATATTACAAAAATGCGTGAGTCATGTTGAAAAACATTTTTTTACGGGAAACCATTCATGATTGTAGCTCTCAAAATTCACCAACTTCTTTACAGGCAGTGTTAAGACAAAAATGACTTCACACAAGGGTCCTGCTAACATCTCTGTCCATGGCAATGACGTCGATGGAAGGGTAATCAGCTGATTCGAAGCGAACGAATTAACCAAAATATTATAGTTTCATCAGTCAAAAGTCGGTCCACATCCACCGACAACTGAAGATATTCGGTTCGGACATTGTTGACATGGTTTATTTGGGTAAGCGACGATGGTAATGATTCGGTATCACGAAATTACACGACCGTATTTATGCTAAGTCAGAGGCACCTAACGTTACCCAGCGAGCCTGTAGGCCTGTTGGGTTGCTTTGTTCGTTTTTGTGTTGCTGTCGAGGGACTTTAGTAATCACCGTCGCTTACGGGCGGCATAACGAGCCCCGGTAGTTTACCTGTAACTGTTAGAGCCGTATTTGAACTGCCGGGCGCCAAGAAACCGCCATTGTCGTTAGAGCTAGCGTTAGCATGCTAGCCGCCTGTAGCCGCAGGAGGAGCACAGATAGCGGCTTGTCGCTGCGCTCCCGACGCGGCGAGAAAACACCAGATGTGAAGTTATCTTTTTGCGGCTACAACGTTAATGGTTTCAGTGTTACGCCGAATTGCTAAAGGATTATGTAATGCGAACGTAACAAAATAAAGGAAAAATACTACACCAACAAAAAACATGTTCGCTACCTGTCTAAAGAGAACATTGTGAGCAATATTTAAAAAAAATATATATTGTGATTGATTACACATAAATATTAGTAATTTGATTAAATGTCACACCAAAAAAAGGAAAAATACAACGAGTTCAACGAATGTTTTTTCCTCGATAGTCACATCCCGGTTAAGTGTACAAGCTCATTGTTTCAGTTGCAACACACAGTCCGTAAGCGAGTCTCCGTTTACAATATCGGGACTCTCAAACTGAAGCACCTAGCCGGAAGTCAGCCATTGTTCATTTTTGTTTTTTACATCTGTCCTTTTACACAGGGTCATATGAAAATATTCTCTGTGAAAAAAAGCCGATCTTGAATTGGACAGGACTCTTTTGGTATGTAAAGTCAGAAGATAGTGCAAACGGTGGTATTACATGTGTATGTGTCACCTCATTTCTTTCCTCATTTGCCTTCTGCAGATTGTCATCATGGACAAGATTTTGGAGGGTCTTGTAAGCTCAGATCACTCTGTTCCAGTAAAGAGGGCCATTGTGAAGAAGGTAGTGGAAGCAGCGGAAAAAGAAGTGACGGAGGAGCAGTGTCAGGCATTGTTTACCCTTACCACCCGCCTCATCTTGCTTGGTGAAGATGCATTTCAGAAGCAGATCGGCTACCAGGTTTTGGAAGCCTACGCCCGTTACCATCGCCCGGAGTTTGAGCGCTTCTTCAGTAAAGACTTTGTCCTCGGCCTTCTCCAGCAGGGCTATGGCCAGCTGGACCGCAAAGACCCGGCCACAATAGACTACATTCACTGCTGCCTGCGGCTGGTCATCAGCTGCCCCTCTGTGCTTGAGATCTTCAGCGTGATTCAGGTGGAGGTTTTAAGGATGGTGTGTGAACGCCCAGAGCCAGCTCTTTGTGCCCACCTGAGCACTGTGCTGTCAGACTTTGTGCAGTGCATCCCAAGGGACAAGTCTGGTGTCTTGTTCTGCCAGCAGCTAGTGAGGACCATCAGCTACTTCCACTGCTTTGCCAGCCAAGAACGGGAGCTGAGAGAGTATGTAGGTCAGGTGACGAAGGTCAGCACACTGCTGCAAAACATCTGGAAGGCGGATCCAGCTACACTGCTTCCCTCACTGCAGGAAGTGTTCTCAATTATTTCTTCCACAGGTAAGACTTCTTCTGGCCATCCTTTCTTTCTTCCAAAACCTTTTATAATACAAAACAACCACTGTTTTCTGTAGGATAGGTTTAGGGACACAAGTAGGTACAGATGTTCTTTTATTTATATATTTATACATGTCTGTATACCAATAATGATATAAATAGTACTTGCATTTACAGCATGGGTCCATGACGTGGAACTCTCTCTTAATAAATCTTTGCAGTAACACCTGAGTTGTTCATTTTAGGGGCTCTGCCAAAAGTCGCCTTTGGTCCTGTGGCTTGATTCCCCCTTTTGATTAGGTTGGCTAGTGTTCATCGATTCAGTATTATTGGCACTGATTATTTTCATTGTTCAAGGTAGTGGCCTCACTTTACACTGCGTTGCCTGGATAAATTCTTATAGCAAAGAGCCTTCTAATCCACAAGGTGTGCATTTTTGTCAAGGGTAAATATTGAAGCTTTAGCTCTGACTGTGTCGTTGAGTTCAGAATACTAATGTAGGGAGCGGCACGAAATAACACAGCACGCAGCAGTTTCATTTATATAGACATGCTGACGGCATTCGTCAGTGAGCGGTGCACGCAGACCAGCTCAGGGGTTAAAAGGTCAAGGCCTTGTTTTCTGTTGCATTGTTTTCTTCTAAAAGGCAGCTGTGAAAATCCCGTCCCAACAACAAATCACAACAATTCCTCTTCCCATATATTACACAGAGACTGAAATACAAATGATCAAAGGAAAGCTGTGATTCAGGATATATTTCAGTATAGTCTGTATTATATATATCATACCTGCTCAATATCAGCAAAGACTTTGTATCGAATGGGAAGACAAATTGAATATTTATTGGGAGCTAAAACCGTGACCAAAAAAAAATCACATTAGCAAAACGATTACAAGTGTAAGAAATCACTGGAAATGCACGTTCCATTTTTACATCACCACCACTACTACTCTCGACTGAAAAAAGAAAGGATGATGATGATGTGTCGTCATGCACCATTTCTACTGTGATTGATCCTTGGCAGACCCCTCCTTTGACCCCTCCATTGCTCTGGCCAGCCTGGTGCAGCACATCCCGGTCCAGATGATCACCGTGCTCATCAAGAGTCTCACCACAGACCACAATGTCAAAGATGCTAGCATGACTAAAGCACTCTGCAGGTTAATGATCACGTCTAATCGTCCAAGGTCAATATTGCCATAACTTACCTCCATGTTTGCAAATTATTTTCATTCTATATATACTTATTTCTGTCTAGGATGATTGACTGGCTTTCTTGGCCTCTGGCCCAACATGTTGATACCTGGGTCATTGCTCTGCTGAAGGGACTGGCTGCCGTTCAGAAGTTCACTATCCTCATAGACGTCACTCTGCTTAAAATTGAACTGGTTTGTACTGGGAACACTTGCAGTAATATTCAAACTGGATTGCAGCACTTTTTTCATTATGTTTAATTACCCAGTGGTTGTATAACGGTATTAATGTAGTAAATGGCTATTTGTTTTTACCTGTAGGTATTCAGTCGTCTGTGGTACCCCATTGTGCGGCAGGGAGCGCTGTCTGTGCTCTCCCACATGCTGCTAAGCTTCCAGCATTCTCCCGAAGCCTTCCATTTGGTATGGGATCCCCTTCCTCCTCACAGCCCATTTCCCTCTCATTCGGCCACTTCATTGGTTTTCTCATTTTCTTCTTTTCTGGCTTAAATCACTTCAAAGCTGCATCAGCTTCTTTTCCCAGAACGTACGGGTCGGCTGCGCTCTCCCACTAATGATGTGTGAAGCACTTAAATGTCGAGAAATGGCCCTTGAGTTGGACAATTGTATTAGCATTTAAAAATGTATACTTTGAAATAGTAATAATATGAACCCTCTGCAGGGTTCCTCATGTACAACTATCCTCTGGCTGCATATTTATTTATATTAGCAGTTTCTACCGTGTTCACGGGGTCCTTAACGTTTTTATCTTCATCCCTCACCGCCCCAGGTTGTCCCACACGTGGTGCATCTCGTCCAGTCTTTGAGGACAGACGGTCTCCACAGCAGCAAAGCATTCTTGCTGCAGTTCACTGAGCTCATTCACTGCATGATGTATCAGTACTCTGGCTTCCCTGACCTCTATGACCACATACTCGAGGCCATCAAGGTAAACAAATGCACTGTATATATCCTCACATTGCATAAATAAAGTGTGCTCTGTCTAATCATTTAAGCGTCTCTTCCCAGGATCTCCCAAAACCAGGGGAAGAGAAGATCAAGCTGGTGTTGAATCAAAGTGCCTGGACGTCCCAATCCAACTCCTTCGCTTCAGGTCCTCTGAGGCTTCTTGGAAAGTCTGAGACTGGCAAGACTGGCCTGGTCAACCTGGGGAACACTTGCTTCCTGAACAGCATCATCCAGACTCTCTTTATGGCGACAGAGTGAGTGGTGAATAGCTATATACTGAAACATAATGACTAAATTATGGACGGTTTGAGTGTAGTTAACCCTTTGTTTATATTTTTTGACAGTTTTCGGCGGCATGTTTTATCGTTGCATCTAAATGGCTCCAACCCGCTAATGAAAAAGCTCCAGCTGCTCTTTGCTTTCCTCGCACACACTCAGGTCAGTGCTGTCTTGTGTAATATATATATATATATATATATATATATATATATATATATATATATATATGAGAGAGAAAGAGACTGAGTACTACTATTCATGACAACAGCAACCGTTGATAACCCAACAACTCTGCGTTGCACGTGTGTCCCCTGCAGAGGGCAGCATATGCCCCCAAAAACTTCTTGGAAGCGTCTCGGCCTCCCTGGTTCAATGTTGGCTCTCAGCAGGACTGTTCGGAGTACCTCCGATTCCTTCTCGACAGGTACGGTGGCGTCGGAATCAGAATTGGATCGTGTGGATTAGAAATAGAAAATCACAAATTGTATGACATGACGCAAAATTATGCACAGCACAGCATTCCTCTGTCACTGAATAAAAAAGCTTTTGCCATTAAGAAAGCTATAAGCATTAAGAATTTTGAGTTTGCATGACTGTGGTTTTCTGATACAAACCACACTTTGTTTAGAACTAGCAGATGTGACTGAGGGGTTTCTGTTGAGAAGGACTAGATCTAGTACTCAAGCAGTGCAGAAAATAAAAATCAATATTGCAGGTGTATTTTTTCCCTCCAATGTTGAGTGCCCCTTGTCTCCTGATCTCAAGGTTACACGAAGAAGAGAAAACACTTCAAGTCCTGGAATCGGTTAAGCCAAAGGTTCCTCCCCCTGTTGACACAAGCAGCAAAGACCCAGAAGCTCAGAATCCTCCGGAGAACTGCGAGAATTCATCTTCGTCTCCTGACGAAATGAAACCCGAGAATGACGGGAGGACTTTGATAGAAAGGACGTTCGGCGGGAAGCTGATCACAGGTATCCGCTGCATGCAGTGCAACTGCATCTCTGAGAAAGAGGAGCCTTTTACAGACCTCTCCTTGGCCTTCTGTCCCTCTGCCTCTCAGGGCAGCTCTGAGCCCGAAGGGCCCATTGAGCAACCCACGGTCCTCTGTCAGGGATCAGTCAATGGCGGCAGTGAAACTCCTGAGGCGAGCTCGGCCAAAGCACCGGCTAGCAATGTCCATTTTGTGCCGGTGACGAATGAGCCTGCTTTGTCCGTGCCTGACTTGGTGAACTACTTCCTGGCTCCCGAGATCCTGGACGAGGAGAATGCCTATTTCTGTGAGAAGTGTAGCTCCCTCCAGCGAGCGGAGAGGACCATGAAAGTGGTGTCGGCACCTGAATACTTGATCCTCACCCTGCTGCGCTTCTCGTATGATGCCAAATGCCATGTCCGGAGGAAGATCTTGGACAACGTCACCATCCCGCCACTCATGAGACTTCCCGTGCACGCCCCTTTAATGCCTACACAATGTTCCTCTTGTACCTCTTCTCCTCTGCAAGTGGATTCTCCGGAGAGCAGCGAGAATCTGGCCAAGAAGCTCAAGCCGTCTCAAAGGGATGAGGAGGAAGAAGAGGCGGAGGGAGCAGTTGGGGCTGAGCAGATGAATAAAGGGGCCGAGATGTCGGTCCAGTCAGTGCCGTATGTCCTCAGCTCGGTGGTGATGCATTCTGGGATGTCGTCGGAGAGCGGTCACTACTACTCTTACGGTCATAACATTAATGGAGCCGACGGAGCACAGCATCCAGCCAACCACTTTGCCCTGGTGGAGGATTTGGAGAATGGCCACCCTGACTGTGGCCTCTCCACCTGCTCGGCTCTCTCAATGCCACCCGAGCGAGGAGTCGCGCTACCTAATAGTGGCCAGGAGGCCAGGGATTGGCTGCTGTTTAACGATAGCAGGGTGACATTCACGTCCTTCCAATCAGTGCAGAACATTACCACTCGCTTCCCCAAGGACACGGCGTATGTGCTCATGTACCGGAAGCAGAACATCAACGGGGCACTGATGGCGAATGGAATGCGATTGAGTGTTGAGCCTCCGCTGCAGAAGGAACTGCTGGATGCTATAATCAAGGACAACAAGCTCTATTTACAGGTATGTGGGGGTGATTAAAAAAAAAAAAAAGACTACTAAATGCTCGCCAAGTGTGAAGTGAGCAAGAATTTAATCTGCTGCTTAAAGTTATTATGAGAGGTCTAAAAGATCCTCTCGGGTAGAGAGAAGCTGAGTGGAAGCCAACTAGACTTTTACAGAAGAATATAGCTTTTCCTTTTTTTTTTTTTTTTTTGTGTGTGTGAACTTTATGCCAAATCTGAACTGTCCTCCTATAAGACATAAGGTGTAATTTCACAAGTCATTGAACTGTAGTGTGCAAAGATGACTTTCTAGTGCGCTTCTTTAAGTGAGTGAAGTAAATCCCCCTCCAGAGGGTGAAGAAGTAATAATGTTGAGTGACGCCGTCCAATTGAACTACATCGATGCTAAACGATCCCGTCGGCATACCTGGTACATTTCAGTCCTAATCTAACGTGCTCTTCTCTTTCCTCCACGCTGCCCATAGGAACAGGAGCTCAATGCTCGGACCCAGGCTCTGCAGGCCCCGTCATCCTCCTGCTCGTTCAGGCCCAACGGTTCAGATGACAATAACCCACCAGGGAGCTGCGGCCCATCTGGTGGAGGGGGTGGGGGCGGGGGCTTCAATACCATTAGTAGGCTGGTCTTCTGAGGGGAAAACCAGACGAATGGCACTAAGAGTCGAGAACTGATCTTACTATAGATGTGACTATAACCTCGTGAAAAGAGCACTGAAATGATCTAACACACACACACAACGTCAGCGCTCATTCTAATACTACAGGTGATTTTGTTCTTTCTAAAAGAAAATTCAATAGAACTTTGATCTCAACGTTGTTATTGTTGATCAACCTTCCAAGTTTGAAAACTTGAGCTAGACAATACTTGGTGCAAATGTATTCTTCTCCCTTAATTGAAATAATAAAAGAATAACAATGATTGTGGATTGCATACGTGGCTCACAAACTTTGTGTAATTTTTCTGATTTGCATGATATTTGGAGCAGTGTGTGTGCTTTGCTGTGTTGTACAGGTTTCATATCCCATGCAATAAATGTACATATGACTTCAAATATAATCATGAAAGTGAAAACTTTTCAAATGTGATTACTACATGTGGGTCATCTGCATGATGCCCCACATTTTCAACAGGAATAGTTAATGCTGACTAATAAGTTGTGTTGAAACATATTTGAAAATAGTTAACAGTTGTACAGCATATTTTAATGTTTTCCTCTGCGTTGATCATTCAGGGAGACTTTTGTGTTCCAGCTTCTTTGATGTGCCTTTTTGATATATTTAATGCAGATTTTTAAAGAGGATTTGTCAGGATACACCTCAGCTGTACTGTGCTAATATTTAAAAAAAAAAAAAAGGGATTTTTTGTATTGTCTACTTAACCCGGCTGATTATTTTAAGTAAAGAGGTGGGCCAATGTTGGGGACTCAACTATAAATTGAATGCCGATCACATAACATGAAATTAGTAAGGAAGACAATTATTAAATACTCAATTGAACTGCAAGACAACATTTCAGATGGTGTATGGTAACCTTGTATTTAATTAATAATCAAACTGAGTCTTATGCTCAAGCGTAGCTCAATGTCTGCATGACTTGTCTTGTTTTCACTGCATGTAATATGATTCCTACAAGAAGCCATCTAAATCTTGC
This sequence comes from Pungitius pungitius, assembly GCF_949316345.1. NCBI lineage: Eukaryota > Metazoa > Chordata > Actinopteri > Perciformes > Gasterosteidae > Pungitius > Pungitius pungitius. Next base: position 15,934,570 of record NC_084908.1, on the reverse strand, counting down.
CTTTGATTTGTTTGTGGGATAGTCTTCCACTCTTGGTCATTTGTATTCTTTCTTGCAGTATATACAGACATTTTCAAAACTAGGGCCGGATGTATTCTACATCTTAGTTTGACAAGATAGATTTGCAAATAGTACCTTTTTTATTGAATTTATGCATCAAACTGAAAATGGTTAAATGTTAAACTATGTACTACTCACGTGAACAAATCCACTCTAAAGCCCGCAGCTTTTTATTAACTCTGTTGATAAGTCTCCTCTTTTGCTTTGACAGCAAAATGTTTTCTGCATAAATGGAAGTGAGTAAAAAAGCTGTGTCTGAAAAAGGAACTGGGAAACAACATGCAATCGCTTATTATTCCCTTGGTTCACAAACAACCAACAGGGTGCCATTTATTACTAATTAGCTATTGATTTGGGAAATAAATCGTAAAGGCAAAAAAACCTTTCAACGGTAATTTGGAAAAAATAAAGGAATGATTTTTAACTAACAAGTGTGACACTTTTCACTTATTTATGGTATTATCTATCTTCTGTTTAAATCTGTATCATACACAGATTTTCTCATATCGACAAATGTTATAGGTTATAGTTCTATACAATACACAGTTCACATATTCATTTGGCATGCACTGACTGTAAACCCGGTCTGTTCATCTGCCTTCATTTACAGATGAGTTATGCATTGCACACAAAAACTGTAGATGTACATCACCAAGAGACAATAATGAAGACAGCTTCACAGACACAAATGCACAGCCTCATTTTAACAAAGCATGATGCATCCAGAACAAGCTAATGAACTTGGTAAAAAGGACTGTTTGAGCTAAATATATGGTAGGCTACCCTCATAAGAAATGTAGTATTGTGTCTACATCCTATATTTGCTCCCTATTTATCAATACCACGGCTGTTGAAGAGGTAATGCGCATTGACAAGGTCATCAATCATAGAACAACAACAAACGTCCTTTGGGGGAAGGGTTTACCATTCCGATGGCATTCCAATAGATTCCTCGGATACCACCCTGGGTCTTCAGAGACCAGCCTTTGCTAGTGATTTACACTAGTTGTTGATATTGACCAGATATGGTAAATCAGATCAATATTACACTTGTATAGCAAAACCTTTACTTACTGTTGTGGTGTAGCCTACAAATAGCCTGAGAGATCTATTTTAGAATTTAGTTTAATAAACACATGATGACAAAGGATATAGGATTAGGATTTGTTAACAAGTACAAATAATAAAATATAAAAAGGATATGAATAGGAACACAGAACATAAATGACAAAGGATGACACCCTGGAGTAGGTAGATGAGTACAGTGCCCTTCTTCCTTCTATTCTTCTAACATTATATGACGACTTTTCTCAACGGAATAAATACGCATTATGGATAATGTAGTTTAGACGTGAAATACATCTCTTGGACATGTCGGTTCAGACTCCGGCGGGTCCTTTCTTTGTCTTCTCTGCAATTGTTTGAGTCCACTTTTTGGAATAACCTAGAGGTGCATGTGGCTACATATATCACATCAAAACGCCCTACGGCATATACGCAAAAGCTATTTGTTGCGTATTGGGACTGAACACAATTGATTGATAAACTACATGTCCCACGTTTGAAGCTTTTTAATTTTTACTTCACGCCGCTGCCTCCACATATTGCCCTCTAAAGTAATTAGCCGAGCAGCGCTGCAAAACCGTGACATCCGGTAGTAACTTTCAAAACAAATCCCTCAACGTCTAAGAACTGAGTTAAATAAATGGGTTTTGCGTAGTTTTGCTATGGAAACATAAATATTACCTTCAAGGAAGATCATAATCCACGAGTAAAATTGAATGGCAGTTGTTAAACTGCCGCTTTTACTAACTTAAATATCAAATTTTCACGGCATTGGAAGTTTGGAAAAATCCTTGCACTAACCAACAACTGCTGCTGCCAAATATTAACTAACAAATCCAATACGGCGAATGTGCATGGTGTCAGTTACGTTAAAAATCGGTTGGAAAGAACCGGTCAAAGGGAAGGTTCGTGACAATGCTAAACACTTATTTTGAAATGATCGTCTAACATCCGCCCTGTAGCCGTTAGGCAGCTTGACACCCCCCATGTTCCAGAGGAGGGTGAGTTCAGGGAAAGACGGAGCCACACTGTCAATCGCAATTAAGGAACCATGGGAGGAAACTGGTGAGGAAGCTCGGCGGAACCACAGTGTTTACGGTGAAGATTGTTTTTTTTTTTTAAATATCGCGCAGAAACATTATGCACCGCTACACTGTGGGACTTTTACATCCGATTTCGCCAACTGGGAATCGCGCTACTTTGCCGGGAATAAGCACGAAGCGTTAAATGTAACGTTAACAACACAAAACAACTTAACGACTTTCAGTTGCCTGTGACTCCCCCCCCCTCCCGCCTGCCTTCACAGCCGTCCAGCCTGAGCAAAACACACAAGTCACCGTTGATATTTGTTCAAAAGGCGGTGCCGTGGAGGCTTATATTAAGCCCAAGCCTTGGATATACCCGTGTTTTTGACTCCCAACGCGTGGAAAATCTGGTCTGTGCCTTTCAGAGAACTGCCTTGTCGGCGAGTCGACTTTCGAGGGAGTGACGGTATTTATCCCCCTCTCACCCCTCCCAGAAAAAGAACACCAACATACTTCCCTCGAACTTTTTATATAACAATTTCACCGTTTGAGCTTTGTGCCGACATTGTTTTTTTTTAATCAAAACAAAACGTTTTCTTTCCCCAGGTACAAGAAGACACTCCCAGAAGACAACCCGAAGCCGAGCGGCAATCTCCCCTCCGACTCCAGGGAGGGCACGCAGGGAGCAGATATGAGCGGGGGAGAGGTGGTGTGTTCGGGGTGGCTGAGAAAGTCTCCTCCTGAAAAGAAGTTGAGACGTTACGTAAGTACACTTTGTGTGCCATTTGTTGCGCTGTGGTGAGTGTGTAGTAGGCCTCATCTTGTGGGCTATTGAAAACAAGATTTTTCTGAACCCGAAAGTGTATGTGGGAGTTCTCCTAATCCAGTTTGGCGTGTTTTTTTGTTTTGTTTTAACCCCCCCTGTAAAGTTCGAGCGGTTATACCATTACAGCTTCACATGTACCACGGGTACGAGTTGCTGTTGTCTCGGGTCAAACCCGAGGCGTTCTCTTTGAGCCGGCCTCTTTTATTAACCATTTCATGGTGCCGCACTCCGATCTCAACTGCGAGGGTTTGATTTGCTTGGACCGATACACAATGCATTGATTACCGTGGGAAGCCGAGCTTGTGCAGTCCCACTAAGTACTGCCTGTGTCAAAGGTGGTGGATCAGGGAGGCTCAGCCTGCTTTGCCCTAGGGGGGGGGGGGCCCTTACGGGAAATGAACTTGGTAAACAAACAATATTTATCACTGGTCCAGAACTGCACAATTTTTGACATTCATTACTTTTAAGTTAACAGGCTCATTAACCAACTAATCTTGACACAACGCCTCTTTGACAGAAACGTTAGATAGTTTACTGCATTTATCAGCAGTACCTGCATTCTAAATGTAAATGCTTTGGTTATATTTGACAGACTTTATATAACAATAACTGCAGTTGGAACCTTCTCTTCAAGATATTGCCCAGACCAGACACTTCCAAGCTACATCCTTTCCTTGTAGATTAGTGAATACCTCAGTTATTGATATTTGAATTACAAGACCCGCATATTACGAGGAGGAATGTTCTCGCATAAACCACAGGTCCAAATTGAGTGTCATTCTAAAAGTACTAAAGCTCAAATCCATCCGTTAAGACAGGATTTTCATGAGCATTTTTTCTTGTTAAACAGATTAAAGTCTGATTTAGATATATAAAAAGTCAAAACCTTAGTTAACTTACTAATTATGGACATCTTTCTAGTTTTAGTTTATGCCTTGTTGGGAATTAAAAAAGAAGGAAACTTGGTTTCTCACTTCCTCATCTTTTGAGATGATCTCTGAAAACTGTGTGTCATCTGTCATGACAAATATTTTAGATAAACACTGTAACTGCTCTCTTTTTGGGGGACTTTTCCCCACCAGCCCATTCCCTTTTGTGGGTTGTTGGTAATTTGGTCTATCAACAGGCTTGTGATGCCCAACTCTTTAAATGTCACAACCTTATTCATCAGTCTGAACAATTATCACATTACAAATGGCATTTCTATATGTTGTTTATGGTGAATGCCTGCGCCAACTGGCTCAGACCCTCGCCAAATATTTACCTTTTTTATGATGGCTAAGAAAACATAGCTAGTACATGTATGCATATTGATGTTATGAACTTTTGATGAACTTTTTAATAATGATTCCAGATCAGTCGATTGCAACAGATACCAGATCCAGCTATATGGAGACAGTATTGGTCCGATATCCGATATATCTCTTTTAATATGGTAATTGATCACTGCATAATGTTTAAAGGATCACATTGCCAGCCTCAGCTGATCATGCAGTCAAAGTGACATTTCTTTCACACTAAACCGTTTATCACAAAGATGAATTAAGGCATTTGATCGGTAAGCAGAATAATCCAGGATTTGTGCACTTTACTTTTAATCAGAGTAGAGTGAACTATTTTTAACCTGAACTCAGGTCTGCACGTATGTTATCCAACGTATATTTTTTAAATTGTTATAAAACAGACCAAGTTTTTAACTACCTAGTATAGGGATAGGCATCACATTACAATCGCAGGTGAACATGCCACCACTTTCACAAGTCCCTTCTCCAGCAGTAGCCTGGAAGCCGGAGGCCCCAACTTACCTGTTTTACCACTGAGGGCAAAGTTTGCCGCCGAGGTTCTGCTGCTGATTGGTGGAGCTCAAAGGTGAAAGCGGTTGAGCAGACCATCCTGTGTCTGAGCGGCCCCAAACACCAGGAGCTTTACACCAGCTAGAAAATGTTGCCTCTCTATTTGTTACCGATCCAGTTGGTGTGAGAAGGAAATATTGACCAATCAAATTAGGTTTTTATTGAATCAGTGTTTTACACCCCCTTCCCCCCCCTTTTCCATCCATTCTGATGGACTGATTAAAATCTTAGCTTTTTTTTCTCTGAAACAACTCAATATGTAATAAACAGAATGCCCACTTTATGTCCATAATGTCTCATTCAGGGACAGCTATGATAGTATCTAACCAGAAATTGCGTTTGTAGGATCCTTCCCAGTCAGAGTTTTTCATAACTATCCGCTGCGGTTTTCCATTTCATTGACACTGCATTTTTCCATCTGGTTCTCTTTTTGGATTTGTGATTTCTGTCGAGGTCCATTCATAACCTTCTTCAAAAAGCAGCTTAACGACTAGTATCTTCACGCCAGTGTGCTACCAAAGGGACCTGCAGGGATGAAGTTACCTGGTTGTTTTCAGCATCACTCTGTTTGGTGATAGTGTACGTGTGCTCTTAGCCCATAGCTATTTGGATGGAACGTTATAATGCCTGTAGTCCGTTGGTATGCACCCACTAGAAACGGATAAGGATTATGTTGTACCCTTAATAGGGCCTCAGCGAGGCTGCTTTGACCGGAAGAAGGAAAATATTGAACCCTGAGGGTCCTCGTTTGATGGCTGTAAAGGGAGAGAGAGGATGAACCCCATGCTCGTTTTGAGTCCTCTGCTGGGGGAAAAATGCATTTACAGTTAAAACTACTCTTATTGGAAGCAATTGTCGTTTGCAAAGGGATGAGAAATGTGAGAGGAAAACGAGCCGAAGAGCCATAACTCTCCCACTCCCCACATGCTTGAAGAAACAAACAAACAAACAGGCAATTTGAACAGGATGCAACAGAGGGCTACTTGTGCAGCATCAGCCTCTCAGGCTATCGAGGAATGACTGCACTGTGTACTGGCCACCAGAGCGACTCGGGTCTCCATTTGGAGCGGACGTGCTGCTGTTGTGTGATCGGCCACAGCTTGAAAATGGATTGCATGTGCCATTAATTATTCAAACTCCATTACGAACAAATAGCCATTAAATATTCATATCTGCGCTACTACAATAGTTATCCTTACCGGCCTACTTTTGTCCCAGACACAGACTATCGCCGTTGTGTCAAACATGGGCGGATCAGTTACAACGTAGCCAAATGGCCAACTACAGCGAGTTATGCCTCGAGAAAAAGAACACAGACACCGTGCAGACGGCTGAGGTCTGGTTGAACTCACTGCGTAGGTTTCTTTTCTGGTTGGGAGCTTTTATGAACAAAATTTATGTTTAGTCTCTGCATTTCAAAACACAAGAGAAGTGATAACCGTTGTGTCCCAGTTTTCCCTCCTGGATATTTATCGGGTGGCGTCCGCCTGAAATCATGTTGTTGCATCACAAAGAAAAACACAGTCACAAAAAAAACAGCCAGCAAGAGCAAAGCCCTCTGAAAGTTTGTGGCTTGTGGTATTTTGAAGCACTCAGGCAATATGTTACCATCGTTTTGCAGCTCTGCATTAGTGAGATGATGTTTGAAATGTGTGGCGAACATCAGGCCGTTCTTTGGTTTAGGCAGCTTTCATTATAATATGTGTGTTATCCGTCTTTATATGGTGGCAGTTTAGATAATATTCAAAGCTGAATTGGACATATCATTCCAGTTACCCGACAGGGCCATCCAGTAAAGAATGATTCATCGAATGTGTCTATTTCGGACAGCTCATTGTCCTTCCGTGGTCCCTCACAGCATTGTTTTGGTCGCCCACAAATCAATGCATAAAACATGCATTTGCACAAATACCATGCAGAGGCCTTTTCCACAAAAACTGGTATTTACACGAAGAAGCACGTCTTTTGAGAATGCGCGCACCTCACACATCACAAGGCGTGAAAGATATAAGGTGAGAGATGTAGACTTATGGTACAACATCTGCGTTTTTTTTTGCCAGTTTCCCAGATATGAGTTATTTAAAAAATCCATACAGAAATCTATGACATCAAATAACCTGAATTAAATAACTTTGGAAGGAGAGAAGTTTATTAAGCTAACCTCGAGTTCATTTTCACTACATATATTTTAGGTGGAATGGGGGTAAGGGGAGTGGTGGGGGCATTTTTTTAAAGGAATCGGTAGGCCAGTGCATTTAGTAAACAGATGTGTATCTTTTGGCCTGTTTTTTTGCAGCTGTTTACTATCTTGTGCGCCAGCAGCTTGCCGCGTGACTGCAGAGAACTGGTTCTCATGCAGACTCAGTTTTCCATTTATATTCTTGGGAACCAAGTTGTTTCTGTTGGAGTATGATTCCGCTAAGTTGTAAATTGATTTGTTTTGTCACTGTTGTACACACATGGGTTTTATTAATCAGCACGGTTTTCAACAACTGATTCAATTTAAAGAGTGTGTTTTCCTATATCAAATGTCTGTCATACTTTGCTTTGCATTGTCTCACGTTGCAACTCTTACAGCGAATGTCACCCAGCAGTAAAAATAGTGTGTTTCGCAAAGCGGATTTCTATTTTCAGAAGAGGAGTTGTGGTCTGTTCTGGACATAAAATAGGGCTGGTAGGGGATCACAGATGGCTAAAGAAGTTCTACATGAGTCATCAATTCCCATCAGATCAGTGTGTGTGCACATGCTCGCTGTGCGTTTGTGCACGGCATCTTTAGAAAAAGGAAAAAGGACAAACAGAAGTTGGCCAAATGTTTAATAACAACGTGCATTCCCTGAATTGCTGGAAAGGAGCGGGAAAGTTCTTCAGGACTATTGTCAAATGCCTATAGATATGTTTTCACTGTCAAGCTGGCTGTCGTTCTTCACAATGGCGATAGACAACCTCGGCATCATTGTTATGCAGGGTGAGGAGAAGGCGAACGGCATGTGAACGACTGGAGGGCTTCTCAAAGCAACAGCGCTAGGCAGCCTTCCAGTGAGAGCTCTCTGTTCTCGGCCTCCTTTCTTTTCCGTTCCCAGCGCTTCTTGGCAGGCCCAGACAGCAGGAATGTGAGGTTCCTCTGTGCTCCTCTCCAACGCTTTGTGAGCATCCGCCCGGCCTTGGGCTGCAGGGTGTTCAACTCGGGTGAGGATGGGTTTGACGGCAATGCTATGTAACGCAACGCACTGCTCGATTGTTGGTTCTGCAGCAGTGCAAGGGGAGAAGAGTCCCTCCCTGGCGCCCCAGCAAGGCATGGCCGGCCCTTCCTGTGTGAGGCGCTGATGGCTACCAGATGGCGGGTGAAGAGAGAGGAGGAGGGGTCCTGTACTCCCTTCTGCTCTTTATTCATCCTCTTCTCTTATTGCTATTTTCTCTCTTGTGTCCTGTCTTTTTCACTAACAACATCTTTATTTCTTCTTCATCTCATCTTAACCCCCACCCACCTACTCCTCTCCTCCCTTAGATGCAACATCAAATTGTTCTCTTATTAAAGAGAACAAAAGGGAGAGTGGTAGTGAACCCGACATTGCTCATATCCAGGTTACATACGTTTCTCTAGGTGCTACAATACCTGACACAAAAAGCTTGAGATCAGTGACTCACTGAAGTATTAGTACTTTGAAAGCCCATTGGGGACGCGTACACCTTTTAGTCTGCACCTGTCGAGTTGAGGGCTACATTTGGCGCTTCATGGGCTTCGACAAGAAGTCATGAGAATTGAGCCTTGTGACCAGTTGTTTCTCACCAACAGGAGGCCCTCTAAACTCATTGCACATAGAGACCACAATCGCCTCCTCAGCTGAGTCTCAAGGCTACTACAAACATGGTCTCGAATGACTTGACACTCATGCCTGATTAAGTTGGCTCTAATTACCTTGTTTGGAGGTTGATGTGTTTGGGCTTTTATGCATCCTCTTTTTCAATTACTTTTAAAGAGACATCGGATATACTGGGTGCTTATTTTGATTGCACACTTGTCCCGGAAGAGCAGCATTCTGTCCTATGGCATACTAACACTTGGATAGGCAGTTCGGCCTATAGAGAAAAAAAATGCAATTATTGCTTCTTAAGCTGTGAGTATAACAATGACTATATGCTGCATGATGCATACAGCGATGATTATTTTATTGTTGATTGATCCATTAATTGTTTGATCGCTTTTAAAAGATTGCATCAAATATATTGTACATCATTACATTTTATTTATGTTTATTAGGTTTACGGTTATAAGAAAACCAGCAAATATATAATTATCACATTTGAAAGTAAATAAAAGCTGTGGCTGGTAGATTCCCCTTTTTGCTTAGCATTGACCTGAGCAATCAAAATTGTTCTGTTGATTGCCTACTTGATAACTACATGCATTTGTTAAGTTTAACTGTATTGAACAGCAGCAACACTACACACTTGATGATGATCAGTGAAAACTGGCCTCAGGGCTACAAATTGTGTAGTGGAAATTATTGCGTGACTGATGTTTAGCATCTCAAGACAGGCGGATGAAAAGATTTCTGCCACATGTCTTGTGACCTACGTCTTTAAAAAAAAATGTCTTCCTCTTTTTTTTTTCTTCTTGTTGAATTCCTGTCAAAAAGAAAATTTCCACTGTGTCAACACTACTGGTTGTACTAGATTGATGTGAGCAATTCCCACAAGGTTGTACAGATAATCTTTTCAGGGAACTCCTGTGGGTGTACAGTTCTTGAGAATGTTGGACGATTAGAGTGAGCGGGTTCGGGGAAAGCTTTTGAAGATGGTTATATGTGCAATATTATCGTTTCACATTTAACTCCAAAGGTTCACCTGTCATTTCCCACACACACATGCAGCTGGCACTCTAGTCATGTGGTGCTGCGTGATCTGACCCCAGTCGCTGTGTCTGCAGCCCCTTAAAATAGCCCACTGCTGTCATGGTACTTTTTACTCCCTCTTCCCTTGCTCTTTTGCTGGGTGCGCACTAGTATCTGTGCATGTTTGTCCGGGGCACGAGGACCGGTCGAGTTAGACTGGGGGGGGGGGGGGGGGGTTGTTGGGGTCACAGCCTGGAGACTAGATGCGAAATATTGCTACTGACCCGTGTAATTTCCCAAGTTGCTGTGACTCAGACAGGCCTTCAATAAACACAAGAAAGGCTGTACCTGTCTAATTGTAATTGATTTGTATGCATGTGTAGGTCTTTTGAAATTCATTTGTGTAAATTAGTTTTACAAATCTGCTTCGGAAACCCCAGAGGAGACAAAAAATCCAAAAGAGACTGATGGCCCTTTGCTGCCCACCACTGGCCCATCCCTGATTACGTTAGTTATGATGGTGCTGACCGATATCTTCGACATGGCCTTAAGCCAGAGCACTAAATTTGCGCACACACACGCGCTGCAATGAGAGAGACACAGATGCAGCAGACCCCCCCCCACCCGCTCTCAGAGAGTATTCCTTTCCAGCCTGATTGGAAGCTGAGAGCGTGGAGAACCTCCTCCCCTTGTCCACCTCTTTTTCTTGGCTGTTGTCTGAACTTTCTCTGGCGCTCTTCTTTTTACACTACTTGCTGGCGTGTCTAAAAAAAACCCGTGGACTACCTCAACCATCTTTGTGTCCCAGCTCACGCTCATGGCGTTCGGACGATCAACCGCTAACTGTTTGGAGTCCAATCAGAACTCAAGGTAATTCTTGTGCCTCGACTTTGATATGCAAATTGGAAATATTACAATGAACTGCTGTTGGGTTAGGAATACAAGTAACGATATTGGCGGATGCAGGAGGAAATACACATTTAACAATTGAAAGGGGAATTTCCTACATGATCCTTTTATGATCAGGAGGATTAGTCACCAAAGTAACCAGGTGTTCAGTGTAACAGACACATTTGTAGTGTAGCTAAGATTTGAGGCATATGTTTTATTATTTTATTTTGTTTTATTAATTACAGCTTTTGTAACGTGTTACAACCCTATAGTCCAAGTGGTGCCAGCTGCTCAGTAGTGCTGTCAAAATTGGAAAGATCTTGCTGTGCTTGTGTATTTAATATTTTCAGCTGCAAACACATCTTGAATCAGGAGTTTGTTTTTCTGTGTACGATTGTGTACACTCTTGTCTGGACCGCACTGTTTGACCGATTACAGGAAAATAGGGGCTAAAAGGAGAATTGTCTGAGCCCCTCTCGTCAGTGGTCAAGGAACAGCGTGATCATGTGAACCAAGTCTGCCATGCCAAAGGAATGTGTTGAATTCTAATGATGCTGCTTTGACAACAGCATGTGACTCAAGAGCAAGAGCTTAGATTGGCGAGAGCAGGAGCAGCAAAGGCCGATGGGGGGGGCATTGAGAGAGCCAGAGGGCAGGTAATCACAAGAAAGAATGCAATGGCTAAAAACGACATGGTTGTGGAGTAGCCAAGCACGCAACATTTTGACCTCCCGCTTATCTGAAAATAACAACTGAAAAACCAAACAACAAAGAGATCCTGTGAGAATGTGATAAACATGTTTGGGGAGAAACGTATTGCCAAGTCAGATGAGTGTGCCTTTATCTCTACTACAGCTTTGGTTCTCATGGGTGAGAGTGGGCTGCCATCTGCACATACAAACTGTACTGTGAGCCTGCAGATTGAATAGGCGACTGTATTGATGAGGCCAATTTAGTGCATCGCGTCTGAGCCATTTTCAGCAAAGATCACTGTAATATAAAGAAGCCAATGTGATGTTGGTGTTAATGTATTAGTCATGGATTATCACTGGGTTTCTGTCTGGGCATTTCTTTATTAGAGGAGTTAAATATACACACAGTCAGATACTTGTTCATTCATGAGCAGCTGGTGTCATTTGACAAAGAAATCAAAAAAGATCAGAGGTTTTGTCACGTTCATGCGTCAGTGTGGCAAGAATGTCATCTGATTCTTCAATGAAGTGAGCTATAAAACATGTTTTTAAAGTTTAGAAAAGGGAAATGGGCTTTTTTAAAGTTCTACTTTCATTAGTGTTTTTACAAAAGTGACACAACAACAGGAATTGGGGGTTTAAGCACAATGTGCAATATGGATGCACCGCTTCCATTTTTCCAACAGACTGGTAGTGTATGAGTTTTGTATATTGACGGAGTTCTGCAGATTATTGATGATATTGGTAGATGGTAGTTTTGAGGTGTTTTGTGGTGAAGACTCTTCAGTTTCAGATGTGTGGTTGGTTTTGGAGGTTATTTCATTTCATAGTAGATGGATTCTTAAAATCAGTTCATGGATTATGGGTATTATGTCAACACTGGTTCCAAACATTGCCTTTTGACCTTTCTGTTGGCAACAGCCATTATCCATACAACTTTAAAACCACAAATGTATTTAAAAGTTTTCATTAAGCATTTCTGAATGGGTTATTTAACACAATAGTTCAGATACTTAGGAAATCAAAACATTATGATAGAAGCATGTGAATGCGTGCAAAAAAGGCTATGTGCAGGTGAGTTGACTGCAAAAGTGAACTCCAGGCACATACTCCCACGCAGCTAAATAGAAAGGAATTTATTTTGAAACGCTCGTTTTTGGTACGTTTGCCTAATGACTTGGCTTGGAAAATATTTGGGATTGTTACCCCTTGCAGCCTGTGTTGCTGGCTTAAAACGATGCAAGGGATTCCACGCATTCTTCACTAAATGTGAATCACTGTACGGGAATTGCATGAACACGCATGCAGAGCGTAACCTCTGAGGTATGTGTTGACAGCGTGCACGTTCACTTTCAACAGAAAGTGAAGCAGTATCATCTGAATGTGACAACAGTGGCGATGTGCAGCGGTTTGTGGGGACTGGTTGAAAAGGGAGGTGTGTCTTTTTCGATTTAACCAGTCTCGGCATGCTCAACAGCTCAGCTTGTAGAACAGGACGCCAGACTCGCTCAAAGCAAGTGCTAAGAATAAGCATGTTGTTGTTCTGATTGTAGATACATTAATACAGCAAAATAAGATTTGAAGCAGCACCTTTTAATTAATCATTTACTTAAATTATCACTTATCCTTTAGATTTCCCTGTTAGTTACATAATTTCACATTTTCATTGACTGGAATAACCTAAATTGTATTGTTTCATCTCTGGTTTTGCTTAGTACCCAGGTGCCACTTCTTTGAATGCAACACAGATGTGCGTATTAGAGTGCATTTCCTTATCCCGTGTATGACATCTCAATCCATTTCCTAGAGGATAGTTTCTAGCCAGAGCTGGTAATTAGATCATGTCTAAGGCAACCTCTCACTGGCCACTAAATGCAATTTGGAATAATTTTCATTGGACTGATTGGATTAGACTGCTACTGCTCACTGCATGGATACCCAATTGGGTTAGACACATGCACACCCACACACAGTGCTCTAACACAGTATTAACAGGGGACCCTACAACAAGATTTTTTAAAAATGTTATTGATTTGTAAACAATGAAAAAACCTTTGAATATATAAACCACACTTTCTGTTGCTTAATTGATGGTTAATTTGACCTCAATAATTAAAGATTTATGAGGCAAAACACAGGCTTTGGAGAGGTCATCCATCCCACCATGCAGTGGTTCCACTGCAGGAAGCAGTGGGGCCACTGTGAGTGCGCTCAACCCACAAGTGTGTGAAACCTTCTGCTTCACTGAGATGAAAGGGTTGAGCCATCGAAAGCTCTTATTGAAACATTTGATGTTTAAAATATCACAAAAGGACCATATTTGTAATACAGATCTCCCTGACTTGTGCATGTGCAGGAGGGAATTGAAAGCTACTATGAGAATTTTTAGCTTGTGGGCACAGCTTGTTCAAGTAGTGACGGATATTTTGGGTTCTTCCCACCTATGTCGGGCCGGTGTATCGTAGGCGTACTGTAGTGAAGAAGTGGTGTGTGATGTGGGGGGGGGGTGTGGCAGTTGTTGCCAGGGGAGGAGGTGTGTTATTTTCAGTCCATTGTGTCTACTTCCTGTGGGTCAGGGGTTATTGGAGTGGGGTGTTGCAGACTTGACGGAGTGAAGAGGAGGGAAGGGAAGTCAGCAGGGTAGGCAGGAAAGTGGCCAGACTCACTCGACAACAGTGACTGGTCGACAGCCTGCTTACCTTGCTGCTATCGCAATGGTTCTCGTTTTTCTTCGTGCAAAGCTTGGACTCTTCAGAACCAGGTAACGGTCCATGAGTTGTATTTTGAATATTTATTTGTATTCAGTTGCTTTCGGGCTTTACCAACATCGTTGGCTTGTTTGCTCAGCAGAGGGCGAGAGACGGACTGTAGAACTGATTCTTCTTCAGCATCAGTTTGGAGATGTTCGTTTTTGGGCGATGGCTCACCAGCACTATGGAAGACAGGAAGTGGGTGTTTTTTTTTGGCTCTCATTTTTGTAAGTGAGAGCCATGCCCCAGCAAAGAGGTGTCTGTATGTGTAACCACGTCAAGCGAGTGCAGTGACAACTTTCTGAACTGTGAAATGTTAAATAAGCAAAGTTCAAAGCAACCTGAAAGAGAAAAGTTCTATTGTAATTGTGTAATTACTTTGTGTGTTCTGCAACAGGGGACACTTATTTTTTATGGTTAGTCACAGACTGTGTTGTTATGCCAATATTTGATTGATTTTGTACCATTCCCGCAACTGACAGTGTGGAGATATTAATTATTTCTTTATAGACAAAGCCCTATACCGGCACGTCGACAGCTCTTAAACAGCCATTTTAGTGTTGCATAATTAGCATGACTCCCTTGCACTTCAACATCAACATAAGAAAAGCATAAATAATGCAACATTAGACACAGATTCCTATGTATTTGTTATGAGATACAGGTAGCTCAATATTTATTTTAGGTTGGGCTGTATATGTATCAATTAATATTGTTATAATGTGGCGCCACAAGTTACTTGTCTGTAGTTTTAAAATCGGTTAATTATTCATATTTATATTGTTCTCCTTTGATTTTCCTTATCTAGGGTAAGTCCCCAAAAAAAGCTTCCGCTTTTTCGGGTTCCTGAGGCACAACAAAGCTCAACTGGCTCAGCATTAAATATTTCCTTACTATTTCAACACAGGACAGACATCTTGCAATTCAATGTGCCGTCTGTGAGCAAATCATCCATTTCTCCCCGCTTTGGCCACTAAAAACAGATACAGTGACCGTAATAAAATCCTGTCCTATGTTGGACAGAATATAGACGTTAGCTGTTCAGAGGTCTAAAGTTAGCTCCCGCCCGCCCCCAAACACAACCACAGTGACAAAAGGAGGCAAAAACCGGAAATCTTTTAGTGCAGAGTGTGTGTTGGGAACAGATGACCAGGAAGATAAAAAGTGCTAACAAAGTGGAAACTTCCACCAAGGGATGTTATTTTGCCTTGTGCGTGCGTGTGTGTGTCTGTGTTTGTGTGTGCTATTTTTTTTACCTCCACTTCTGTGTTTTACAAAGCCCCATGTTTCCTTGAAAATCCAGCGAGAGGTAGCTGGTTCTGAAGGAGAATGGCTGTGACTGTTTAACAGTCATTATACGGGTCCACTGATGCTTATATGCTCCCTCAGTCACACATCATGTGAGGTTGTGTTAATGTTTAAACCTGCTTCCACAGAGTTAATGCTTCACCCTGTGAGCAGGGTTTAAGTTTCAAGCTAACCTGTCCAGAAGCTTCGTAGAGAGGCCGGGGGGGCGGGGAAGCTCTTTCCCCTCATTGCAATTGGAGGTGGCAAACGTCAAATGTGGTTGGTAGGAAAGTGTATGGAATTAGCACTTGACTGAGAGTTCCTGTCCCGCCCCAGGAGAAAGTGAACAGTGATTACACATTGGCCTGTCCAAGACACCGCGTAACGCAGTGGTCCTGGGATGTATGGAAAAAACGTCTTAAAAAAAAACCTAGAATTGGTTGCTGAGATACCACTCGAAAAAAACCTAGGTGAAGAAAATACCTGCTGTTGACAACTGGTAAGCAACAATATTTCCTCTGCAGATTTTATATGGAATAAGTTAAAGTTCAATTTTAAATCTAGTTAATTTATTTCAGGTAGTGGCTGTTAGTGTGAGAGCCCATAAACTAAGAACACCTGTTTGCCTTCCAGACGGGTCTTTCATGAAAATGCTGTTTTTTTGTGCGCGCTGTTTGCAGAGATAGCAGTGTGACCACCAAGGTCTGTGTTCTTTGGATGCTTATCGTAGATACTTAGGCCTGGGGTCAGATGGCGCCTGACTGGGTGAGAATTTCACAGCTGCAGATGAAAGGAAGGGACCGTGGGATGGTAAATTAAGGGTGAGAGAGAGGGAGTGTGTTGCCCGGAGAAGGGAGAGAACCGCTCACTATGGACACGCTGTTGATGAGCATGCATGTAGTCTGCTGATGTAACCTGCACTCGCAGAAGGAGCTGTTTTTTCTAGACGCAGCTGCCCAAAGTGTCCATTTGGAAAGGTTATATTTATTTTCTAATGGATTTCAAACGGGGTTAACAGAACAGGGCATGAACTGGTTTATTTTCCTAAAGAGTAAATCTCTATATTGCAGTTTGTAAGTTTAGGGTTTTTTGTAAAGAAGGAATGTGTTTCCTCCATTGTATGAACTACTCTGTTTTGTGGTGTGGAGCTAACCTGTTTGCTGAACTGTGCAGAGGCCGGTGCTGCTCCAGTGTTTGTTAAAAAGATCAAACTCTTATGCTGTTATGGACCTTTCATTGAAAAAAAACCACTGAGGTATATTCTCGTGAAACACTTAACATCCATTTGACCCTATTGATGAGCATGAGGTATGAAATAATTCCGATATTTATGGCCACATTCATTTGATCATTTTGGTCCACCCCTGTTCTTGGCTTTGATTCAACTATAGAGATCATAAACTATTTTAGTTAGTACCTTGATATTTCACAGCTGTGTTCTGGCACACCGTGCAGCATCAGAATGAGGAAATATCAAAGTCATTAAATCATTGATTTTTACAGTGCTTTAAAAATTCTTTGCTGCATTTGTGTTTCTTGTCCCTCATCATTTAGTCTGCTTTTGCTTTATCTTGCTTGTGACGATTAATGCTGAACTAGAAAATAGATTATTAGCACATACAGTTTATAAGGGCCATATGTAATGCAAGATTAGTCATTTGCTCTCTGTTAAAAATGGATATCTAGTTCCTGGAATCCTGGATTCCTGAGCTTTGGGTCTTCGTGAAGAATCAAGACTTGAGATTCTCACTGCTGTGTCTCTGACCCGTGTGGGAAGACGGGGCGCTTGCACACAAAGCAAGGATGTGATGTTTCAGTTTAACAAAGATTTGTTCTTGTTTTCTTTTGGAGAGGAAAGAAATGAAGAGGTTGACTTCTCACGTGGGAGCAGCACCGTGGCGTGGATACGGACGATAATTGATAAGTTCAGATACAGTTGGGAGTTAGAATCTTTTCTCCGTGGGTGTTTGTCGGATGCACTGACTGACTTCGGGGTCAGGAGGACGCACACAGTCACACCTGAGCTGGGGTTGCAGTTCGCCTGGGTGGTCCTATCTTTAGCTTGTGCTCACTCTATTTCTCTTTGTTTATTTCCTCTGCTGTTTTTGCTTCAATCCCAGCTATTATTTCCATACATATTTGCCTTAATTGTGGTTAGCCGAACCGGTTGAACTGGGCAGTACACCCCTGATCTACACCTTTTGACTGCTGTGGGTAGGGTTAAAAAGAAGTTTAAAGTACTTTTGTTCATGCAGAGCGCTGCCTGCAAAGCGCTCATGCGTGACTTGACCTTCTTTAGGCTGCCCGGCAACATCACTTGGTTTTGTGCTGAAGAGGGCTCACTTTGTTCAAACAACATAATAAAAAGTACATTATTGCCACTAGAGTGTTTAAAAAAAACTACAATCAAACAGGCATTCTCCAAGGGAGCGCAAAGGCAGAGAACAGGGCTGCAAATCAGTGCCTCAAATATTGGATGGAAACCTGGGTAAGAGCTTTCTCGTCACTTAAAAGACCTCCAGTCAATGAGTAGCTTTCTTTGCGGCATTAGCAGAAGTGTCCCGGCTTCTGTAAAGCAGGCATGTGTTTTTTATTTTTGAGAGTGTAGAAACAGAATATTTAAGCCAAGGATGGAACCCTCCGACTGCAACACTACAAAGACAAATAAGGGAAGCAAGTGACTAGTGAATAATTCTGAGCTGCATAGACCCGAGGTTAGCAATGTAAATGAAACGAAAGAAATGATGTTTTACTGCTGGAATCTGGGGACTGGGATGCATTAGAACCATTAAGACAGGCAACACAAGTGGTAAGACGAGACAGGCTTTAAAGCCCACATGAAGCGCTCTCTTTACTTCCTAAATGTGGTGCATTTCCTCTTGAAGCAGGATGTCGGTTATGCCATAACACAGTGAAAGACGATTCTAAATCAATGTCCTTTAGGGAGACTAAGTCAGTTGGACAGTCCAGGTAACATCTGAAAGTTTAGCATGCTGCGATGATAGGTTATCATCGGAGAGCGTGTTCTTCAGCCGGGAAGCTGTGTCCTGCTGAGTCATAGCATCTTTGTGGTTTTGCTATTTACTGTATAGTATTAGTCCATAATTATACCAAAATAAGAGCCTAAAAAATGGTAAAATTAAATATTTTACTGTTTATTTATTAGGCTACATTCCGCCTTCTTTTTTGTCAACTGCAGACCCCCCTCCGATATAGCAGTGGCAGTTGCAGAGGGTCTGGGACAACCTGATTACATAGAACAGGAAGTCGAAGGAGGGAGAGGTCTCAAACACTAGACCCTCACACACACACACACTGCTGCACATGCTGCACATGATAAAGTCAGAGGGCGAAGAAAACTCCGACAACAAACAACACGCAGCAGTTGCTTACTCACTTTCAGCACCACACAGCAGGCACAGAGTGAAAACCGCTCCTACGGAAGCACAGCTTGAGAGGTAGGGTCACAGTTTCTCCAAAGGATTCTGTCACGAGTAATCTGTAAAGATTTTTGGCAATATTCAACATTTGTTTTTTTTCCTCATGTTGAGCTTTTGGATGCTTTCTATGTGTACGTGACAGCGGTTAGCTTTTAGGTTGGTAACGTGGCTTTGGAATTAGGGCAAAGGACTTATTAGTTCACCAAAGCTTGCTAAGAGCTTGTCTTAACAAATTGCATTTTTTCCAATTACATAATTTCTTTGTTTTGGAAAAAAAACAAAAGCAGAGCATTGTATCTTTAAATATCCAGTAATACCGGTTCAATTGTGACTGGCTGGGTTCAGTTTACTTTATATTTAGATGTGAGTTCATTCTATGTTTGCAAAAATAGTACACAGTGCTTGATGCCTAAAAATGGCCTGAATGGAGATAATTTAGAGATGTCAAAACCTTCAGCGAAATCTATAGCTGGTCTAATCTGTCACTTTCTATTTGCGTGCTGGATCCTAATCTTTTTTTGGATCTGGGTGAATAGACATGGAAATAGTTGTGGGTTTCGATGCATGCGGGTGGATCAGTTAAGACGCCGTTTACCAGTCAGTCCTTCACTTCATCTGTGGCGATGCGTCGGGTCCCCATCTGAGAGTGTGAACTTTGACGTCAGAAGCCGGTGGCAGAGTTGGCTGACTCTTCTCTGCCCATGGCTCAGGCATGCGTGTGTCGCATGGAAGTCCCCTCTCCTTCCAGCAGGCGGAGAGCCGATGACGTCGGCTGACCTGCCGCACTTGTGCACTCTTACTTGTACGTTGACTGCCCTCTCTGGTGCTCAAGGATGTAAAAATAGCTGTTCAGCAAGAATCCCAGTCATGTCTTGCTAACAAAGACCGATTTGTACAAGTTGTGGCACTAAGCATAGAGGCGCTTTTGTCCCCCCTCCCCCTCCAGCTCCAGACCTCGTCACCAGCGCTGTGTGCGCCAAAACCTCTGACGCTCTTGACACTCCTGTCTTAGAACATCCTTTGTTCAGCAGAGTCCTACGGTCCCGATAGTGAGGCAAAGTGAAGCGCTGCTGTATGCAGTACTGCGCATTTGTTCTTTGGAATTGGGGTCGGATTGCAGTGTGATGGAAACTTTTTCTGCATCAGCAAATGCAGCGTTGTCTATTACTAACTATTGAAAATTCTTAAATGCATTTTCAGAAAATGGCCTTTACTACAACTCAAGATCTCACATGATCAAACTTAAATGTTTACAGCTGAAGCAATTCAAAAAGTGACCACTGACGAGATTGCAAAAGAATACATATAGCTTGCACTAAGTCATGAATATGGTGTATGTTTATTTATATTATCCCACCTGACATTCATTTTTAATTAGACTACCCTGAAGAGTACACAGACATTGACGCATGGTAGATAGAGAGGGAGAGAGATTTTTCGCCCACATTTTATATTGACTGGCCGTGAAACATTGTCTGTTTTCTGCGTGGCCCAAAAATATTGTCACGTTGTGATTTCTGGCAGATTAAACCAGACCACTAATCTGCTCGGTTTCCTCGCCTTCACCCTGTGGCGCTCTCTCTGCGCCCCGGCCCTCCTTCGCTCTATCCCCCCCCGTGTGTGTGTGTGTGTGTGTGTGTTCTGAGTAACAAACAGAGAAGCTGTCCTAGTCGGGGTGAGTCAGTGCAGCTGGGGTGCAGGTCATTTACCCACAGCCCACTCAGACGGGACAGATGGCCCGGCCACTCGCATGCTGCTAAGTGCTAACTATGCACTCAGAGTCTGCGAGCTAAGCTATTGCTAAAATATAGCGGGTGAACTGGAGAAGGCTCAGATAATGTTCTCTGAACCCTGGTTAACTGTATACAGGGATGAATGTAGCACCAGAGGATTTTTTGTTTAATTCTTGTGCCGCTTAATTTATTTTTAGAATGCACAATAACTAAACTTGAATGACATGCACAAGCAAAATCAGGAGAAACCATACAAATAAGAATCCCTTTGTATTGTCATTGAAATGATGAAAACATTTATTGTATAAGCTGAAGTTCTGCAAAACAAAAGCATCACACAACTGTTTTTAACGTAAATATAAGGATTATAATGTCCACCTGAGCAGAGAAGGACTGCCACTGGATGTGCTCTGAATTTGAATTTGACACACAATGTTCTGTTGGTGCGAGGACCGTGTATCCAAACAGAATACTAAGACATAAATACTAGCCTTTTTAAAAGCAGCATGAAACCCTAAGTGCTGATGGATGTGATATACTTGCTGTGCACTTCCCTTAGACACGCACATGTGGTTGTGTTCTTTCATGGACTAAAACTTTACATTGACTCCTATTGCAAAAGAACAGAGAGTTGAAGTCTGATTGGAAGTGGTCTGTGCAGTTGTGTTGATTGAGTGCACATGCCGCTGCAGCATCACATACACAAGACACATCTGGGAAGTCATTTTTTACGTAGCTTGTAAACCTGCTGGTTTTACAGTGAGAGTAAATACAATAGGAAATCTGTTTAGTGGATTGTCAAATGTCCTGCATTTGGTCCGTTGCATTTGATGTGCAAAGGGGGCACATGTTTGCCTGACTGGCGTACACAAATCGGTTGAGACACAAATTACTCAAGTCACTCTGACATATTGTCCAACAGCAGTGTCACAGGAACCTGTCCACGTCCTGGAGACACTGTCTTATGTAATGCCCCTCCTGCTGCTGCAGAAATATAGCCACCCATAGGCCTGTCTCAGTACCATTAGAGACATGGAGGATGTGTGTAGTTTAACAGCCTGTGCTGACTGCACATTCACATTAGCAATTAGTGCACTTAAAGGCTTTTTAGGCCACATCAATCCATCCAAACCAATTGGCTTTTTAAGCGCAGAACAACTGGAGTTTGTGGAGCTTGAGTAAAGTTGTCAGAATAGTTCACAAAATCCTGGATTCATACATAAAAAATAATTGATTAGGTCTCTAGATTAAGTCTTCAATTTCTAAAAGACAGATCTCATTCCTTCTGTATTTTCTGCATGTAGAAGTCTCTCGCCATGGTTTAATCAACACGCAGTGTTGAGATGTCATTTCATTTGTTTTTCTACTTCTGCTGTATTGATTTTTGGCATGGCATGTTGCCTAGGACATCTCCAAAGTCTGGTGTGGGAACGCTGTGGCTTGTTTCATTCGTCAGACGCTGAAATGTTAGCATGGAGCAGTACTACATAGGACGTGTCTAAGAATAGTCCCATGGCTTTGGCGGTAAGGTCTCTGTGGATGCCAGCCAGAGTCTGGGGAGAGTATAACACTAGTGTTGTTGCTGTATCCGTTTTTATCCGCTGAGAGTTCGTTACCACAACAAGTTGACGTTTTGCGAGAGGTTATTTGCAGGGCTGCTTCGTGCCCGACATGATACTGACTGCTCATGATGTAAGCAAATAAGCCAATTTCCCAAAATGTTAAATTGGCTATTTGTTTGTGTATTCACGCCCTCCTTATACACTAAACCCACTTCTCCTTCCGTCTTTGACTTTGCTCCAGTGATGTTGGGTTAGAAGGCCTCTGACGGCAGCGTGACGGCACTCAGTTGGCATCTCCCCTTAACCCCGCCGCCCCCACCACCCCCTGCCCCCTGCCCCCCTTTCCTTCCCCTGTCATTTCCTTAGTCGGACCCTCAATGCCCCCTCTGTCTGGCCCCATAGGCCCTAAGCCCTTGGTGGGCGAATAGAGGGTTTCTTCCTGTCTTTCCCCCAATCAGAAGACACCAGGATGCTTGAAGGAAGGGGAAGAGTGGGGGCAGCTGCCATTCTGGTGGAGCCCCCACCATCCCAGTCCAGTATCGTCCCATGCCGCCCCATTCCCAAGACCGGGGCCCGTTAACGCTGGACTCCTACGCGCTAAACCGGGCTCTGTAACTGTGGAGTGAGCTGAATGGTTCACCACCAGTCGGTGGACTATGTAAGACTAGAATGGATGTCTTATGTTTCCTTCAGTCATTGAGCACTTGACCCTGGCTCGAACAAGTTGGGATTTAGTGCTGTCACGCCGGACACAATGGAATACACACAATAAAGGAGGACCAGGTGCCTCATCGTGTTCTTCACAAGCCTTGACAGGAGGTATGTAATGGTGGACTACTCGGTATTCAGCTGGGGTCATCTGGTGACAGTGTTTCAGGGTTTGTATGTGGCATTGGGTACAAAGTAGTTTGGATTCTGTAATGTTGATATTCAGTGTGTTTACACACACACACAATGAGATGTGTAGCATTTTTTATGTAGTTATATAAAATGTAAAAGGGTTCTGTTCGTACATAAGGAAATTCAGCTCTTTTGTTGTCTGTGATTCTGGGTCAAATTTGCCAGATCTAGTCAAGAGAAATAAGGAACATAGGCAAGCGTGTACATTCATAGCAAATTCCCAGAGTCAAAGCAAAGGATCATAGGGACGAGGGGCAAGATGGTTACGCGTAGTGGTGCATCCTGGCTTCTTGTATAAGTCCAACTGCAAGTAAAACAAATGCGTCTTTTTTACCTTCCTCAGCCGAAGTGCAGATTTTTAAATGCAGACAGATTTTGCACATGCAAAAAACGGTAAGTGCTTGTTCTCTCAATGCGTTCTATGAAAAAAAAGAAAAACAACACTTCACGCTACATTACATATCACTTACGCACTTAAAATCTACCCGCATTGTTTCAAAAATGTGGTGGAGGATAGAGGAGAAATCAAATTACTGACCAGCTGCATGCAAATGTGGATTTTTGAGTTAATGCACTGCATGTAGATGTGATGTCAGACTTTGTCTTAACCTGATTTCATCCACTTTCCTGCCGTTTCCTATGCATATAAATTAAGTCATTTTCCATATGCATGCAAAGTACGGATGCTTCAGACTCTCGGGTACGTTTTGTGTTTTCATGCTTTTTGAATATTTCATGCATGTGTGGTGCTGAATGGCTCCTACAAAGCAAGTGTGCCTATTGCTGTGTGAATGTCCACAGATGGAGGAGAGATGCTCGTGCTACCGCACAGCTTGTCATCCCAGAACTACTACAATCTGCAGGCATGCTAATGTGGCACTTGAGAATCAGTGGATGCAGACTGTCTCCAGGGTGGCTCTGCTTTGAATCTGAGTACATGTGATTGAGCCGTTGCATCCTGTGTAACATTTATTTCTTCATCTCAAGTATTTTGAGATGAATGCATTTTGACTGTCTTGCCCCTAGGAGGGAATGCATGTTGACACATCCCCTTTTCTGTTATCCTCTTGATTATTTCCTTGGTGTACTCATTTTGTCATTCCATCTTGTATTTATATATATTATATGATATAGTAATCCCTTCTTTGTTGTACGTGATGATATCCCGTCGTCCCTCTTTTCATAGTTGCACATTCTGTATTATTGCATGCTGTTCTTAAAGCAGTTTAATTTTTAGTTTTTCAGAAATGTTTTCACTAATTCTCACATACAAAACTAATTAAATGTCAAATATATTGGGAGGTATCAGTACAGTGTGCATCTTATGTCGGTCTCTCCAACACCTTTTAACTCGAGCGTTTACTCGGTTTTATCTCTCGACTGTAAGTAACTGGTTGTTTTTCTCATGTATTTGACAAGTAACTCCTACTCAGTGACTGTGAGGCAGTTTGATCACACCCGTTTCACTACTTGCCCAGTTGTCCACTTGTCACCCTGGGCGGCCCTGGCCTCACGGTAACCTAAGCTCTCAGTCCTTCTGTTCCCCGCAGGGTAACTTGACCCAAGGTTGCTTTGTCATGTGCCAGAGAGCGCGGTTCCCTCTCCACACCCATCGTCTTTGTGCGGCCAACTCAACAGAGACTCATCGGTGTTGTTTTAGCACCTTCACTTCAGCTCTTAGGGTTAAATGTGCTATTTAAGGAGGGCTGCCTCAAAGGATGTAGTTTTAATAGGTTTAAGCCTCGTTTGGACCCAGTGGGTGTGTTTGGTATTATATAATGTTGTCCTTTTGAACCACATGTCTTAAACGTGTGTGTGTGTGTGTGTGCCTGCAAGATGTGAGTGCCGTTTACTTTTTTTGGTGTTGTCGATGTGATTCCTCCAGTTTAAAAGCCAGGGTGGAATTTCAGATCTACAAGTTGATTCTTCATCCTGTTTGTGGAGAAAAAGGTCTGATGCTCTTCATGCTGTGTCCGTCAGGAGCTTGGCTCACTAACAAAGGGCACCCTGTGGTTGGAAAAATAGCTAAGGGATGGGACCCCCCGCCCCCGCCCCCCCATTCCACTCCCAGATGTACAGCATTGTTAATACGGTCAAAATTGTACCCTAAAACAATAAACAAATAAGCTTTAGTTTGCATCCCTCACATTCTGTTGGTCCGTTGCCTGATCCAAGATCTCTCTGCTTGTTGTTTGTGTACTTTGTCGATCATTAACTCGCATCTCCAAAAAGTTTCTGGTGTTTGATCAAATATTTGATTTACTTTTGAGTACTACGGTATTTGATCCAAGTGTCCAAACATACTTTTCCTAACTTAAGGCACAATGAGCAGGACATCATGATAAAATCCAGCAAGTTTTTAGTATTTTGTGGAGAGCTTATTTTTAGCCACAAATCAACCTTCCTCCAATCACTCTGCAGAGTTCATGACCAGGAGTCCTGCTGGATATGTTTTCTAAATATATCTAAACACCATGAGGTGGAAAACATCAAAACAAAACAGTGTGGCGCTTTTTTGCTTTTGCAGGGCTGAAGAAGGTGCTCACTCTAACTGACCTATATCTCTTAAACAACAACACGTGAGATGACTGCTATGCGTGATATGTAAACAATTTCTGAAGTAAAATATGTATGTGCCGTCAAAATTTTAAAAAATTCAGTAATGACTAACCAATATATTAAATTGAATTGGGTCAGAATCAACACAGCTAGTGTTTAATTGCCTTAATGAACTTTTGGAAAAGGATTTTTTTGACTGACTGCTTTGCTGGAGTTTTACATTCTTTTTCTAAAAGAAAATGCCAATAGCCTGTTACCCTTTTGGTTATTTACCCCAATCATGGGGCTGGGCCAAACTATGTGGCTTTTGTTCTGGTCATCTCTGACACATATTTCTGGTTCTGGGCCTCTTTCCTCTCTGGCCTCCAGTATTCTTCAGTGAGTGCAGCTGGTGACGACACAAGCTACACTAGGATGCACCGGCTGAACTGGAAAAATAAAGCATTTGAACAGAAAGGACCAGTCATTGCGAGCAACACACATATAACCTCTGGCCTGGTTTCTCTGCAGGCATGGAAGAAGCGGTGGTTTGTTCTTCGGAGTGGCCGTCTGACGGGCGACCCAGACGTATTGGAGTACTACAAGAATGACCACGCCAAGAAGCCCATCCGCGTGATTGATCTCAACTTGTGTGAGCAGGTATGGTTCCCCGGCGCTTTTGGCTCGCGCTTTGTGTGATTTAATTCTTCATTTTAGTTTAGTCATATTTTGAACAATTACAGTTAACGGCTTTTTAAGTCATCACAACGTTGTTGTTGATGTTTGGGTATAAGTCATAGGTAAAGATTTCTTTGTTGGAAAGAGGACGGGGTCACAAGACAAACTTTCTTTCTTTTCATTACAAATTATTGCTAATAAATATACATGTACATACAGCCCCCATATTTCATGAAGCTAGTACAAATCTATAACAACCATTTTGTTAGAGATCTGGTGACATTGAATAATGACCTCAAAAGTATTGTTATCACAGAAATATGAAATATATAGTTTACGGGGAATTATTACCGTAATTAACCTCACCGCACCAGTGCTTAACATCTTGTAATACTCAATAAAAACTTAATTCCACATTTAGTACATTTGCAAATAGTTTATACACAGGTCGATAACAATGTAAAAGAACATTTTGTATATTTGACAGGCTATTTATTTCAACTCTACCACACGTCTTCACATGTGGCTTCCTTATTCATTGGCTGTAAATATTCACTTTATCCTTCTATGTATTTGCTGATATGTTGTTATATCACACTGCGACCCTTTTGTTACCACTTCAGGTGGACGCTGGGCTGACGTTCAACAAGAAGGACCTGGAGCACAGCTTCATTTTTGACATCAAGACCATCGACCGTGTCTTCTACCTGGTGGCTGACACCGAAGAAGAGATGAATAAGTGGGTTCGCTGCATCTGCGACATCTGTGGTTTTAACCCCACTGATGACGGTAAGCATCGCAATTCGATGGTTAACTACGTGCCATTGCTGCACTACTTCAGTACTGCGTCACCCTCTGGTACGTTTTGCCACAAGGTTTTACTTCACACAAAGTTAACCAGTCACCAGTATTGTTTCCGATCGTTCAAGACGTGAGGAACAAGTGAGAAACAGCCTCAAAAAAGTGAACACCAAACAGAAAACGTCCATCTTCTGAGATCCTCGGATCAATCCGCCAATATGACATAATGACCGCAACCATCAATCAAGCACTAACATATTCAGAAAGAAATTGAGAAAATAAACTTAAAAGTCCATATTATTGACTTCACATTTCTTGTAATAGTCTGGTTGTTGTTTTTAATACATTATTGATCAGGTTCATCACCAGCAGTCCTACAAGTATAAGGAGTCGGGGGACCAGGCTCAATGTGCCGGCAGGCCTCTTTTCAGCAGAGTTCCAATGATTATCCGTGGGTTGTGTTAAATCTCACGTTACCCTCGTACCCAGTACTGTATAATCGAATCATTGTGTGCGTGTCCCTCTTTCCCTCTTATCTGGTTATCATTGTCTCTTGTCTTGCACTCTCTTGTTTCTCCTCTGCCCTCCGTCTTTGAGCCTAAATGCACCTCAGTCTCCTATTGTCCCTACACCCTCATCTTAACATGTCGCCATTTGAATGTGACCACAACTAATGCGCTGCCCGTCACATGGCGCCGCTCAGTCTTTAAGGAGAAGAATGTACATTTCCAACCTGGCAAATGAGTCACCGATTGTTCTCCTCCAAGGTCTCCGTCTGCTTAGCTTTGCGACTATGCCCCCATGTCTTTTACATGGCTGGTGTTGCAGGGCAAGCCCGATAACACTCTTCAGCAGAGTTATCAAGACTGGCTGTTGAAAGCCTATCGTGCAAACAAACTGTTCAAGGAGACTAAAAATCTTTGCAGATAGTCCTCCTCACAAGTCCTGTTACAAAAGAGTGTCCTTGGCTCTCCATTCAGCGCTCCCTTTCACTCTTTTGCCTCTGAAACCCGACTCTGTGTCCTGCCAGAGTGCTTCGTGGCGGGTCCCATATTAGAGCAGGGAACATCAGGAGGGCTCTGACAAACAAACGCAGAGGTGAAGAGGATTATGTGCAGAGGGGATTTCTCCTTTTTCCTGAGGGAATCCGCACATACAGTATCAACAAACCAATGGTGGGGCGGGGAGGGAGAAGATTAAACACACTGTGATGAGAAAAGTTGACTTTTTAAAGAGGGGACCTTCCTGGCGAGAGAGAAGAGAAGGCCATGTCGGTAATAGGAGAGAGTGGGAGGGAAACTGTGAAGAAGAAAAAAGTAGAACAATGCGGAGTGAACGCAGAGATGCTCGTTCACCGAGCGTACGCATCAGCCATCTGTGCAGTGCAACATTCAAACCCAAGCAGAAGGGTCTGAAAGGAACTCTGATATTTGTGTGACGAAGCAGAGACCTTGAGGAAATTCTGTCTGTGAAGGAGTGTGTGGGATTCTGAAGGCAAACGCCGCATTCAGGCTGCTCACTAACAAACCGTTATG
Source organism: Pungitius pungitius (assembly GCF_949316345.1). NCBI lineage: Eukaryota > Metazoa > Chordata > Actinopteri > Perciformes > Gasterosteidae > Pungitius > Pungitius pungitius. The sequence goes on along the minus strand of NC_084908.1, from coordinate 15,906,099 downwards.
CCTTTCAGTGGGTTTCATGCATATATGTGAGTTGGACACGAATATGCCCATTCGTGATGGCAAATGTTATCACGCACTAATTTTGCATGTCCCACCTGTATGATTTACGTCACCTCAAGTTAGACGGTTTGGTTTCAAGTTAAAATGTTTGATTTCTCCGAAATGTTCCACCCAAGAAGAAAGGGACATTGTAGATTCTCTGGGCTTTTTCTGGTTGAGCTATTCTAAAAGGGGAACCAAGATTTGTTCTGAAGATGTTGAACACACACACACACACACACACAATGTATATGAACCGTATCCATTAAGCACTAACAACCAAGCTTTTTAAAATATTGATTTGCAAACAATCAAAAAGCCTTGGGATATATATATAAATAAAGCTCAGCTGCCAATGTTCACATATGATAGAGCTGTGAAGTTGATGTAGTGTGGAAATGGGTTGCTAGGAAACCGTTTGGGTTCACTCAGCCGGTTGACATTGGCAAACACAGCTTACTGTTTACTTTCTGCTTAATATCATCAGTCACCAACATCACCCGCTCTGACTCACTGGGCCTCCTTGGCCCAGTACAAATGTTGTAAACTCAGTATAAAATGAGTCCAATGTGTCCTTTGGCTTTATTGTAATACACAAGATGAAAGTCCAGTTAATGTAAATAAAAGAACTGATCCTTCAAACTTGAATCCTGACGCCAATAATATGATTTTCTACTGTGTGCCTTGTGATGCCCGGATTAATAACCACTGAACAATATGTGAGCCTAGACGTCTGAAAGGTCTTGATTGTGTCTTTTGGTCTCAATTTTAGTCAGTTGATTACAGTCCAGATGATAATGATACAATTCATTAAGTAGTGGCCTTTGTCGTACACGGTAGCACAGCTTAAGGCTTCATTTCCTGTTGGTGTATCGAGAACTGTATTACATTTTTAGTAAAGTTGTAGGGCGGTTCAGTGGCAGCGGCCCTCCTCCTCTACAAGTCATCCGTGACTAACTTTGTACTTTTCTGTGTTATACTAAGGAAGGTAATTCAGAGGATTTAACCTCAGTCTCCTTGTTTCTCTCCTGCAGAGGCAGCGAAAGCTGCTCACCAGTCGGCCATCGGAGGCCTGGTGGTGGACACCGCACCGCACCCAGTGCTTGGTAATATCGTCGGTCCAGCAGCAATGCTCACCAATGTGCCCCCTCCATACCAACCGGTCAAAGTGCGCCACCTGGACTCTCAGTCCAGTTCAGACGAGCCCCAGGATTACCTGTGGCTCGTCAACTGTGAGAGCAAAAAGCCCGAGCCCAACAGGTGAGTGTGCTTATTAGATGTATGAGTCTCTGTGTCCACTTGGTGGCTTAAACTTCTCTCTGTATATTTTTCCAACACATTTCTTCTTTTTGTACACTTGATCTGCACTGCCGCTCTCGCCGTGCCTCCGCTGTGCGGCTTGTAGCTCAGTGCAGCGTCACTCTCCATTGGAGGGGGACCAGGAGTATTTGCTCCTGGAGGAGTGTGAGAGCAAGAGTCTTCCTCTTCAGGCTAGTCTGTGAGTGACCAGCCATCCAGCTGGAACTGCCTGCTTTTGTGTAGAGTGCTACAGGTGTATTTAAAAAAAGACTCAAAGTCCTAGCTGTAGATTGGTATTACAGCTGGGTATTGTCATATGGAAGTTTGAACTGTCTGATCCTTCAGAACAGACTAAATTGTACTCAACCTAACAATGCATCAACTTGTTTTTGGTTGCCTGCATGTTAGCTACAGCGTTTACCAATCTTCTGGGTAAAAATGATGCTAATATAGCAGAGATTAGTGGCGAGATGTCTGCATATACCGTTGTGTTGCTAACCCTGGTTTGCAGGCCATGCTGTGAAGGCTTCCCCAACGGAGTGGATTTCTTGGCTTGTCTACATCAATTGTGGATACCTAACTCTGGCGTATTTGCATATTGTCTCCTTAGAGCTCACGCCGAGTGTTCCAAGTCTACCTCTTCAGAGACAGACCTGAATGACAACCTCCCCTCTCACCGCACGCCCACCTCCACGTCCTCAGCCAAGCACACGTCGCACAACGGCTTCTTCCCGCAGCACCCGGCCCCCGCCTCCGCCTCTTCCATCTACGACTCGCCCCCGTCGCGCTGCGCCTCCCTGTCGACCGACGGCAGCCTGTACCACCTCCCTCGCAGCTTCTCCCAGGACACGGTGCTGGTCCCGAAGTCCGCCTCGTCCCCCGTGGCCCACCTGGACAGCGGGGACGGCTCCGACCTCTACGTCTTCAACACCCCGTCGCGGAAGCCCTCGATGGAGTCGCAGCTTCGCAACCTTTCCATCAGTTACGACATCCCGCCCACGCCCGGCGCAAACTGCACCTACCAGGTGCCCCGCACTTTGTCCGTTTCGGCGGGCGTGGGAGTCTCAGAGGGCGGGGGGGACGCAGTGCCCCCTCCCAGGCCGCCCAAGCCTTCGCTCGGTTCCACCTCAGGACCCCCGCCGCCCCCCGCCGAGCGCTCGCCCACGGACACCTACTTTGTGCCTCGCTCGGTGTCCGAGACGGACGGGAACTACTGCGTGCCCACTAGTGGCGCGAACAAGGCGTTACGCAGCAACACCATCGGCACCGTGGACTGTTCACGCATCCGCAAAGGTTTGTGCGTATGAAGTGGAAATGATGCTTTACGATTTTTAGAATATTTTAATTCTATTTTATGAAACTTTCCTAAGTCATTTTGACCGTTTAGGCGGCGTGATATTTCTTCCAATGTCAACCCCTCGTTTTTGCCCTCAATCCACTGATCTTTTCATAATACATTTAAATGACCAAGCGCTCGTCACACATTAATAGTTGTCGGCAGATGTTTTGACGATTAAAGGCCTCTGGTTTTAAGGGTCTTGAAGATAAAGTAACTTTACAATGATTTGTGCAGGAAATGTGATCATATGTCATAAATAACTCCCATCTCAAACATTGAAATGATGGCAATATAGATTAAGAATCTTCTTATGTCCTCACTTGTGGACAAGTGCATGCCTCCTGTTGCATCGCTAAAACCATTTAAAACATTTAAAACACACAAAACATTGCTTTAACAGAGCATTTCTTTGTTGTACATAAATTGTAATACACTGTTTTCCTTACCATGGAAGTATGGGACTGTCCTCTAAATTTGACAAATACATGTGAGCTATGTTTTAACAATTTAAGTAAGGGTGTCCAAGTCTATGTAAAAGAACAGCAATTTCAGTACCCTTTTATCACTTCCACCAAGTATCAAATACCAGCAAAGGTTAGGTTAGGCTAGACTCTGACAAGCTATTCTGTGTAGACAAGAGTTGCCTTTTCTAATGAAAGACTAATACAGCAAATCTAATAATGAAATGTCACAATTACAGAATCCTTTTTTAAATCAATATGCAGCATCCGTTGCTAGAAAGATCTTCTCACTAGAAAAGAGAAACTTATAAAGTAAGCATGGACACCACATTAATGTTCTCCAGTCACTCCTCCCTCTTGTGGTAACAGATGTCATTACAGAAGTCAGCAAAGCCCAACTTTTGCTGGTTAAGCTGTCAAACGATCACGGCACAGGCCGTGAATATCGCAGGCCCGTCAGAGGATGTTTTGTGTGAGTCTGCATCAAATGCGTCGATGACTGTTGTGAATATTTCACCCCACGCAAGATCGGCTTGATTCTGCTCACCATCTTGAGAGTGGAAATACCACTGAAAGGTATTATTTATACTGCAAACAGGATTTCATCTGAGCAATTCGTCACCTGACCGCTTCTTTCCCTAGCACTGCTGTGGTCCTTGTGGCTGTGAGTGAAATGCATTAGCGACTGCATTAGCGCCTAATGAGAATGCAGAAAGCATTACTTTTGTGCATTAGATACTGTTACACACTGTATATCTACTAAGCTTTATCAAGCTGAACAAGAATGTCTTTCCACTGTTGTGAAAACACATACTGTGTCTTAATAAGGCCTCTAATGTGTGTGTGTGTGTGACACAAATGTGGCATTTGGTTTTAAAGTGGGGTGGGGGGGGGGGGTGACGACGACAACAAAATAGTCAGTGCTCTTCATTTTCCGTTGATTGTTAAATATCGCACTTGATAAAGTTCCGGTATATTGAATTGTCCCGTACATTTGGTCATTTCATTTGTTTTGTTTTTTTACAGATTTTGCATCCCAGGACTGCTATGACATTCCTAGATCATTCCCCTCTGAGAAAAGCTGTTCGTTTGACTTCAATGAAAGCTTCAACATCTACTTTGTAAGTGTTGTGTCAAGATTCCCCTGGTTTATTAACTCACAGTTCCGTAGAACACGTGTGCTTTGACCTTTAGCAATCATACATTATTGTATTTGAGTGAAAGGCAGCGGATAAAACAACAGCTACAGCCTGGTGTGATAGAGAAGAACTAAAAAATAAATGATTGATCGGCTAACTGTTACTGCTCACATACCTTTTTTAGGATTGAACAAAGTGTCAAAGACCTACCAGGCGTAAAGAACCCGTCTCTAATAACCAGCGCTCGGGTTGCACAAAGAATTCAACATAAAAACAGCCTACCTTGTAGGTTTTGATGTAAATTTCCTGATGAGTCTTTATTAGCCCCGCATGCATTTTTTCTTCATGGCAGAGGCAGTGCTACCTGCCGTGGCATCAATTTATGGTGCTGTTATGTAATGTACACTGACTAATATAAAAAATGAACAACCTGTGTGGTTTTAGGGTTGATCCTAGATTGATTTTCCGCAACAACCGTTAAGAAGTTTCTCGCAATGCTTTTGTCTGAAACAATATGAAACACTGAAATAGTTTTGAGTGTGTGTGTGTATACAGCTTTTTGTATAAAAGTAGAATTAAATATTACTACCGTTGCCCCATGAAGCTTAGAGGCACATACCGGCTATGATTCTCCTTTTTGTCTGTGAACATGTTTTTGTGCCGTGTCCCCCTCAGAAAAATAAAGGAATGATGCCAGTTGGCAGCCAGTCCACAGAAGAGGTAGACCAGAACTACGTACCCATGGGGGCCAACTCGCCCTCACACCACCACTCGGGCAGTCTGTCGGAGCCGATGCACGAACCCAACTATGTGCCCATGACCCCGGGCACCATGGAGTTCTCCTCCCTGGGGAAACAGGTCCCCCCGCCTGCCCACATGGGCTTTCGCTCCAGTCCCAAGACGCCGCCTCGCAGGCCTATGCTCAATGACTGTCAGCCCCCGCCCGTCGACCGCAATCTCAAACCTGACCGCAAAGGTGAGAGGACAGCACGCACGTGTAGCTGTGACTTGGTTCATGAGTGTAGTTCTGTAGGTCTTCATCAAGTTTCTTGCTTTGGGGGGGGGGAGGGTTGATGTGTGTTGTGTCTTTGGTGTGCTGCGTATTCACTAATGCAACAACTGACCGTGCTTTGTCTCACACTCCCACTGCTGGCTCTCGGCCATAAAGCCATCCAAACAACTTTAATCATTTCCAGCCTCTCTCAGCAGTCTTTCTTTGTCACGTCCTCCGCTCCCATTGTGGACCAATGTGTTTACTAATTTGGTTTCTCGTGGTTCGTCTGTTGTGTTGAACCCTGTCGTCTCTCTCCTTGCCTTGCGCCTGTCCTCGGCCACCCCTTTTTTTTCACCTCTTGATAAATTAGTTCAGTGGCTGCTACGTCGTCTTATATCCTACACAGTAAGCTGCTTGTCAAAAGCACTTTTGTCTGAAGCTCAAGAGGCCCGCGGGGCGTTTTGGAGGGGGCCGGTCCCTGTGCCATGGAGTGACCGAAGGCCCGGAGTGGTCACCTCAATCCCCTTTGTTCCCGTCATCTGAATAGAGCTCTTTGATCAAAAGACCTAATAGCAAGAGATTTACAACGTGGACGGATTGAAAGGCCGAGTAATGGGCGAGGTGTCAGGGAGGCGGGGGAGTCGTCACTTAGGCAATCCAAAAAGCCGCGACTGTCAATGTCCCCGAAGAGGAACGGGACGTGTTGGCGAGGTTCACAGTGCACCACTCGTGGGCTTTTTTTCCTGGACCTCTGAATCAATCATCTCCGAATTTGGCATTCATCATAGCTGGAATATCAACACTGAAAATATTCTGGTTTCTCCAAATCATAACTGGAAATCTTAAGTGGTCATGGAATTTGAATGTACATTGGCAAACAGTGTAGTATTTTGTCCTTTAAAAAAAATAATGTTACCATGTGTGATTTCCACTATTTATGCAGTTTATTAGACAAGGTAACTCTAGAATATATAAACTGTAGTTAGCACAGGGGAAATCATGCCTCCTATTGGCCAATCAGGTTGCCCAATCCACTCATAAATTACATCCAGTCTTCATATGCGTCTAACTATTGTTACAGAATTTTTTGGGATGTCGGTATAATTCAGATTTAGGGCTGAAATCTGACATTTCTGGAAGGTTTTGGCAGTAAAAAGCCCCTTTTGTACCTTGCAGTTGATCATTTGAAAGTTATTGTACATATATATATTTATTATGGTTTAGAGTTAACCCTCAGTCCCACTGCTACCAGTACAAAGGGTAACATGCGCAGCTATGTTGATCTTGGATATAAGGAACTTTATTGTTGTATTTTGGAGTAGAAACGGCACATGAATAACAATTAGGTTAGATTTTTCAAAAAATGAACACACATCTTTTTGTCAGATGTTTTTAAGTATTTAAAGCTTTACATCCAGACTGAAACTGAAGAAAATCCAACAATAGGGAGCAACATCACTATTTAGATATCTATTCTTTACACTTTATATTGAAAGTAGAGTACAAATAACATGCTCTATCGATATTTTTTACCCCTGGGTGTTATTCATTTCTTTTTAATCACCATAACCCATACAAGATCACGCTGTAGACTAATTGTACTCCCTACCAGCCATGGTCACCTTCTACTTCCGTCTCTCTCCCTCTCTGGTTTGTCTCCTCCGTATGTTGCGAGGTCTTTGACATCTGTGGTCAAGTCCAGACAACTTTTTTTCTTCTTTAAACTTCCTTAACACTATGTTATGTACAAATGAAATGATTGATCTTACTTTGAGATTTAACAATGTTGTGATAAGCGTGGTAATGTAAAAGGAGCTACAGTATGTTCTTACCATGACATTTCTCAGTGTACTCTGTGCTCACGCGCAGCTCGTCGTGCATGCACTGCTGCGATGTCAGTCTTTGTTGGGGGGGCCGTGGTGCATGGAGCGAGGTGCATGTCGGGCATTATGTGTCCGCGGTTGTCATGACAATCGTCCTCTTAAAAACTGTGCTGCACATAAAAAGTGATTGGATGTACGTGAGGCTGGTGTTCCGTTGTTCACCAAAGTCTCGTCTTTTGCTTTGCATGGCAGTACAGTTGTTACTGTAGGGGCTCATCTGTTGTGATCACCAAAGATTTCATAATAAGCAAAGTCTTCTTTCACCAATCAGGTCAGAGTCCTAAAATAATAAGAGCAAAAGGTGTCGGTTTAGAGCGAACCGACTCTCAAACCGTAGGTGAATTCCCGAGGGGACGACGCAAGGGTAGGTACTCCACACCGATCCGCTATTGTTTCCATTCCTTGACCTGTCTCAAACTCTAATTCATCTACTCTTTGCATGTGGTGCACTGTGGGATTCCTCTTGATTCTCATGCCTGTTGGTTCGATAGGAAACTGTGTGCGTACCAGACTACATTGTAGCTTTTTAATGGTTGCTGGCTGCGATGAGCACATCCATCCAGAACTACCCAAATAGGTTCAAGAATAAAACATGGGTGTCAGAGGTGTTGCACTAATCCAGTCTTATTTTAAATCCCAGCAGGAGGGGATTGAGTGTGCACTTCATACACGATGGATTGGATTCACAGCACGCCTCTCAGAATAAATTGTTACTACCACCTTACACTAAATATCTTCTCCCTCTAAAGGGACTACTTCCATGCACATTTTTTTCTTGTGGTTTTATTTAACATAATTGTTCATAAAAACAATATACATTCAGATTTGTAGCAGCTTCAACAGAATTATTGTCACAAGGACAGTCACATGGCTCTGGGGAATGGCGGAGGGCTCTTCTAGAGGAAATTAAACACGATAAAATCTAATAAAAGAGCGACTCAGATCTCCCCTTCTTGTGCACCTACTGCATGATGTGTGTCATTTACATTGTTTTACTCCGACTCCTCGTACACAGCATTGTGCACAATTATGAATTGTAAAATGGTGCAAATGTTTTCAGCTTGTGTAGTAGCAGATAAGATCTACGTGTGATGAGAACTTTGAGTGACAGAAATTGATGGGAAAAAAGGGCGGAAAAGGCTACTGAATATGATTTATTTATTAACGAATTAACTGATCTGTAATTAGCAATAAGTTATACCAGTGAGAGTTGCTATTTAGAATGGCATACGTTTAGCTTTTTGTCGCAGTATTTACACCATTTAATTCGTTGATCTCTTCCGAACTCAAACATGACTAAACCATGTTTCTTAAGCAGCGGCTGATTGTCACGTGTGCTTTGCTTTAGGAAGACCAGCTCCACTTGAGATCAAACCACTGCCGGAATGGGAGGAGCCCTGTACGCCGGTCCGCTCGCCTGTCACTCGCTCATTTGCTCGAGAGTAAGTATCTACGATGATCTGCTGGATTTTACGTAATTTTTGTAGTGTGCTAACAACTAAGGGCATGTTCACACCACTGTTTCCTTAGCTGGGAAAAGAAAGAAAGAAAGAAATGTCCCTTCTTATTAGTTGTGCTTTAAAAAAAAATTGAGGAATAAAAAGCTAGCGGCAATAAAATGTAATTACTGCACTTCTTAAAGGGACGAAACAACAGCAGCTGAAGTTATGGAAACAATGCATTTCCCAACGCATTACTAAGACAATATACAGTTTATTTTTCTTTTGTAGTAAAAATATTATTCGGTGTGAACATTCCTTTTGGTAGTGTATACGGTTAACGAAGTAGGCACTAACACTTCATGCATTACTGTAGTCACCTTGTGACCAAAGTAGCACTGCTCATACACCCTGGTGTGGGAGGTGCCCCAGAGCTCCGTTCCACTGAATGAAGTCTATTGTCGGGTATTAGGTCTATCCTGGCGCTTTGTGCTGCAGGCACCTCTCCGGCTGCAGCGAGTTATAGCTGTGGCTGTTATGTGTGTACTGTAATTTGTGTTCACCAGAGACTGTGCTTGTGTGTCAGTCGGTTTGTAAACATTGTGAATGCTGCTCAGTCTTTCTAGGTTTCCAATGCCGACGAGACCCGCGTCAGTGCATAGCACGGCCTCCAGCACTGACTCCGAAGACTGTGATGAGAATTATGTAGCCATGGTCTCTAATAAGTCCACAGATGAACCAGTATGTAACACACAACTATCCTCTGATATAAGAAGTTGCATGATTGTTTTTTTTTTAAAGATAATCAAGGCTACATGACAATGTGCTAAATGTCTTTTTTCTTATGGTGTTATATGTGGTTTTGTTCAAACAATTTGAAATCCTTGTCATAGCTGACATTTCCAAAGACAGTTTTCACAACAGATGCACAGTCAATACTGCAGAAAGGATGTATGACACTGGCAAAGTTTGAGGGTTGAACACCATGCAACCTAGAATGTTGAGCATTAATTGTTGCTCGGAAAATATTAGAAAACCCATTTCGAGTTCTGGCTCCTCAGAGACACGTTATTGTGGACAAATAACAGGTTGCTGCAGATGGACTCCTCACCACTTCCTCTCTTTTCTTCACAATTTCTTCTTGTTCTGCAGCTCTGCTTTCTTTATTCTCTATTTTGTTCCTTTTCTTTTCAGGTATTGAGTTCTCTAAAAATTAATGTTTGTTTTGTCAAAGTTTTGTACTTCAAGTACCCACACTGTAGTTAAAAAAATTGGGCGTTTTTTGGCGCCTGCTGAAACGGGCACAATTGGCTTATGTAGTAATAAGAATATTGGCTGCATCAGCCACATTGATCGGATGACATTTGTCTCACTGGGGTTTCTTTCTCTTACAGCTTGAGTTGTAGGTTTATCATTTTCCCTGTTTTTTCTTGCTGTAACAATTTCCAACATTTGCTTTGATATTGTCTGCTGACTTCTTGTTCTTTCATCCCTCGTATTAATTTCTTTCTTCCTAGTTCTTTATTTCTTTGGCTTCACCAGGCTCTGGCTTCATTAATTTTCCCCGCATTTTGTTCTTGACCAGCTGCTCTTTCTTTTTTCCTTTGTCACTGCTTCCTTCTCACTCTGTGTAGAGAGGAGTCCTTCTACTGCACAGTCCCCATCACCCCTGTAAAGAGGGAGGTGGAGGAACTTGATACCACAGAGGAGGTGAGCAGGGTTGCCAGGTTAGACACGCATGGCCTGCTCTGTCAGAACACTCGGGGGTTGCCAGTTTAGGGTGTTATTATCTGACATTCAGCAAGTTCAAAGTGCATACTTTGCTGTGCTTTTGTGCCAACACCAGCTAGAACGCTTGGATTTAAGGTTTGAAGCGCAGGGATCTAAAGATGTGAAATACATCTGTTATTATTGTTAGTATGCAGTAGCTTTGTCACCATCTTAGTTCTAATAACACCACCCCAACGTGTAGTTAGAAATTAACACTACCTATGGGTCTAACGTGTGTCTTAAGTGTTGTCACAATACTATAATTTGGACTTTCTACTAATATTAAAGCAATTTCTCCTTATCTTGAATTTTCTGAAAACACTCATGTCACTGACCCATTACTATCCTCAATTTAAAAAAAGGCAAACGTAAACTAAATAATTACATAAACTTTGCAATCTGAGCAAGTACAACGGTCTTTTCAGAATTTAAATTGAAATATGTTCAAATCCGATATGCTTTGCAGTCATGAATATTTAATTTTACAGCATTGCAACTGCAGGTCTGGCATGTTGGTTTGCTGCCCATCTTAGTAGCTGTAGCTGTAGCTGTATCAGTGAAATTATGTGTCCACGCTTCAGCAACTTTGCCGGTCTGGTGCTTGTTTGATTGGCCCAGCCAGATGAAATGAGGTTCACTGATTAAACAAATCTATTGCTATAATGAAACAATCAACGTCTAAGTCTAATATCAAAGTAGAGCTTTTTTTTACTACTTTTGACAGTTCTTGAACATGGTCTGAATATATCGACTGTGCGCGCCAATACCGGGTTAATTGTATACTGGTGTCCATGTTTTCAGCCTTTTAAGTGATCAATTTAAGTAAATTATCTGAAGTCAGGGTTGAATGCAGTTTGGTCTCAGAGCACATCAAATCAGTCAATCTCTTGTAATCTTTGAAAACCAAAATTGGTTATTGTGACAATGCTAGATTGTGTTGAAGTAAGACTTGACTTCACTGGCTCAGTGTTTCTATTCAGTCAATAAAAGCATAATTTTTCTGGCTTATGTAGAATATGAAGCTTGGTGCCCCCATGACTGCGGATGGGGGGAGCAGCCCTATGGCGAAGGTGAAGGGGGACAAACAGGTGGAGTACCTGGATTTGGATCTTGACTCCAACAAGTCGACCCCACCTAGAAAGGTAAGAATGAATCAGCCCCCACATTCCCAGCCTTGTGTTCCCATGCCATTTGAAAGGAACTTTAAGACAGACCCCTCTTCTTTTTTTCCCCCTAAGGTTAAAAGCAATGGAACTGGAATAGCAGTGTCAGATGAGCGTGTGGACTACGTAGTTGTGGACCAGCAACGGACACAAGCCCTTAAGAGCACAAGGGAGGCCTGGAACGATGGCCGCCAATCCACAGAGACAGACACCTCTTCCAAGGGACCCAAGTGACCCTGTTCTCCCAAACCGCCAACACACCTTCCAAACCCCCCCAAAACTGGTTGGCCTTTCACACTAGTGTAGGCTCTGGTGTGTGCTTTGGCACGATCCAGCTGTCACCTTCCACTTCAGCAAGATCCTTAATGTGTAGTGGAGTTTATACTGTTGTTAGGCCTAGGACAGCACTGTGTGTACAGTTGTGGGAGGGGCCAGGAATAAGCTGAATGCAGTATAAAATTGGGTGGAATGACTAGACTGGCCTCTGGGGTTCAACAGTTTCCTTAAATAATAATGCTGTTTGATGTGGTTTTTGGAGTATGAATTGAATCACTTGATAACATGGTCACAGTACTTTATCACTGCATCGCTCTACTAGCAGAGTAGATGTTTCAGTTTCTCCTGTTTGAGTGGGGTGGGGATGGGGTTCCATAGGCACTGGTCAGCTTTACAGGTTTTTACCAAGTTGGTGTGAATTGCTGAAACTCACACTAAAGTGTTTACCTAATACTTCAAACCTGATCTCTGAGATAACCCAGTACGACAGCATTTTTATAGTTTTATTACTTTTAAAAAAAAGTTTAATGCAAGGCATTTTAACTCGCTGATTTTACATGTAACTAAGTGCTCAATTTAAGCTTTGGATTCACTCAAGGTTTAATCCACTGAACATGGTTTGATTTCCATTTAGCTGTACATGGAGATGCTTCAATCTGTTATAATGGAAGTGCAAAGACTGTACAAAAGTGTTATGTATATAAACAGGAAAAGTGTCCTTTATTTGCATGGAATATCCAGCATGTTTGACTTGAGGGTATGTGGATTCTGCAGGGTAGAATCCTGTGCGTGTCTTAGGTGGTATCAGGACTTGTTTTAAATGAATGAACTACTGTGAGTTTTTAAAAGAAAGTGGCAGGTTTTCTATAAGTTATGCAAAGGTATCAAACGTTAGGCTAGAGTGAGAGAGAGAAAATCAGGTACTATACAACTAATCATTTCTAATTTATTTCTCAAGTAATTTCATCAGGTGGATGTCTTGTCCACATTTAGCTCAGTATTCTTGATAATTTGCTAAAGTCTGTTTAAATGCGCCGCTCAATTAGTTTTGTAAGTTCATTAATGTTCCTCATTCCTCTCTCATCTTATGTTTAATTTATTTCAAATTGACCTGGCATACAGTTTTGGGAAATTGACAGCCTCGTGTAGTCAACTTGATACATCTTTTATAGACGGTGAAAGTCTTTGCATAAATCTGTGCTTTACTAACCTGTGAACTCTGACTCTGATGTCCCAAGCTTGTGCTACCACAAGTTAAAATCATTGCTGTACATATTTTGCCACCAATTAGGTTAACATGTATGATTTGAAAAAAAATGTGCCTACTAAGTCATCTTCATTCTACTTCACTATTTCCTTATTGAAGTCCTTTTGTGATACGGACTGCAAAGCTGATGATGCTTTATCTTTTTTAATGAATCTCCACAGAAATTGTACATTTTGAAAGTGGACTAAATAAAATCCAACCTCTTATGCATGTGTGGTCTTTTTTAAATATGATTTCCCGTGATAAGGAAATCAAAATGAGAAGAAGGCACAGAGATGAGTATCCAATTTGATAAAAGTCCTGTACATGGTGAATGTTTTATTTTGTTTTTTACTTCTGTCATTTCAATAACATTCATGTTGCAAAATTGACAATACCAGTCTACCTGCTCAAGTTAGCATCTAGGTCAAGAATTTCAAAGTTCTATTGGAATTTTATCTATAGAGTATTATATAGTTATTTGAGAATGTTTTCTAACCTAATCATTGTTTGCATCTCTGACTAACGTCTGAGTTCTTGTGTTCAATCGTTTAACAAGTCTTGAATCAGGAATTGTTTATTGCCATAATATGTCAGACATACATGGGATTTGACTTGGCGGTTGGTGCATGACAGCAGATCGTACAATAATGGACAACAGACAATGTAGGGCAGGAATAAGATAAAAATGGCCGTGTGGAAGTGCACCCTCATCGTCGTTGGTTGTTCTTCAGCTGCCTCGGGAAGAACAACCTCTGCTGAGCCTTTTTGGTGCTGGAGCTGATGTTCAGCTACCATTTGAGGCCCTGGATGAATATGTGCCTTTCTAGTTTCCATAAAGATGTATATCCAGCTGACGCTTAAGTACTCTGCAGTTCAAATACTTATTTGTTGTCTGTTTTTGACATCTTAAACCAAATAAAGGTTGAAAGTCATGCATTATCCTTTTGCAAGCTAATTAGGTTTCAAATAAATACAATTATGGGAAATTTTATAAACAGTACGCTTTGAACCCAATTACTTCATATGTCGTAATTAAATACAAGGCGTATCGCTTCCGGTTGCCATCTTTGTGTAGTAAGAAGACATCGGGCCCACTACTTAAATCCGCAAACATCAGAAGCGGGTTTAATTACTATTACTATTATATTACTGATAGTTTAGTTACTTCAGCCAGCAAGGGGATTGAAGATTCAAGAAATGTCTTCATAATAAAGGTAAATTGTGTAAACACACGGCACGGTCGTGTTGGCTTACCACGTACTTAACGTCAGCTAACGTTAGCTAATGCTAACGTCAAGTAAGTTAACTAATTTACGATTTATTAGCATTAACTCACTACTTGACTGATGTAAGATAGCCAACGTTAACATGACACTTTTCAATGTAAAAAAATGACAGTAAGTGAATCCCCCTCATCGTTTTCTTAGGTTCTGTTTGTAAAATGTTAGCTTACTTTAGTCTTTAACTGAATTCTAATGAGCTAACGTTAGTTTACAGGTCGGCGACGCAGCGAGGTGGGACATAGCACTAATCGTTTTTAAGATTTAACTTTGTTTTTCAAATAACTTATCATAATAAACGTCAACGCTACATAATGTTATGGATTCACAGTTTTCTACAGGACAATTATTTGGGGGAAGGGAAGGTTGGAGACCCTAACGTGATATGCTGAATTCCTCCATGGAGGAGCTAACTCTACAGCATTTGGAAAGATCCTTGTTGACTTAACAACTTTATCTTGAAAGTTGTGTTAATAGTAAACTTTGCAGGTGTAATGTTGGCAGTTTTTCTCCATTGTTAAATATGGACTACTTTAGTGTCAAAATAACATTTGAACTAATCTGCTTAAAATTAACATTAACTTAAGTGTATGTTCACCCTCGGCTTCACTCTTCCTGGTTTTGGCTTCGGCTCTCAACGTATTGTCTTGGGAAAGATACCCTCCAACTAGAATGGCAATTTAAAGCATGGGTCCTATTATCTTTACTTAGTTGACCACCAGATGGCGCTGTTGTTTGATGAACCACATGCCGTCCCTGTGCCCACACCCCTTTCAGTGCAGTCACTCGACTTGTTCTTCACGGTGAGCCTCACAGGCCAAGTTGCTGTTGTCCTGGGTTACTGCAATGACCTCATTGAAATCCCTGAGTTTTAACATTTTTTTTATTTAATGTTGGATGTGTTTCCCCCCCAGCTGTCCATCCATATTGGCCTATTTTTAATACAGCATGTGCAGTGATCATGGTTAATTCACTAGTATTTGGCTCGACTGGAAGGATGACTACTGAGTTTTTTGAGGGGATATCACAATGATTTTATGATTATTTATTTTTTTATGGTTACCTTCTGATTTGTAAACATTTACTTGCATGTATATTCATGTACTAACCAACCCTCTAATCGTGCATCATGAAGCACTACATTTTAGCATGCATCTTTACTGTGTGCTATAATGTGCTGCAGTACTTTCCATTTTAAAATGAAATGTCCCATTACTCTGTTATCCTTTGACTCCAAGGTTCTCACAGTGTTATGTAGCAATCATTTTCTCTTTTGATATTTTTCTCTTTGCTGAGTGAGAAAACTAGGAAAAGAAATGACAAAATCAATCATTTTTTATAATAGATTGCTAGCACATGAGGGTGTTCGACATGCAAATGTTTAAGGACCTTTACAAGCATTGTTCTCTGCACGCGGTCGCCCTTTGCTTTGGGCGATATAAGTCTATGGCTATATTTTTGTCTTTAGCACAAGCCTCAAGTTTAATCAAATGTAACACCGGCGTCTCAGTCACGTTTAATTTGGTAAATCTGTCGGACAACACATCATGAGATAGCCTATACCCCATCCTACATGGTCTGTCTTTCATTTGCTACATGTAGCCTTTTATATCCCAGCCCGAGGGTTGTGTTTGCTACTCTGACATACAGCAGATTGTAACATTTTGCCATCAGGTGGCTTCATCCTTCAGCTGTAATGGAATTTAGAAGGTTTTCATATTGCTGTCAGACATTGCTGATGGGTTGGCAGGTCAGCACACAGCAGGGTTTTGAGTCATTTTCTTTTTAATTTGCTACTCTTTCAGCGCTCACAAGAGTTGCTGGTTTGCATGTTTAATGTGTCAGGCCTAGATTACTGGTAATTTCGTCATCTGGGGTTATTCCTCTATCTCTCGTTTGACCTTGGGGACCTTGAAACATCCTCATCTGTGAAAATGTTTTCAATGCCGTGTTTAGAAACTTGGTTCTCTTTTGCTTAAAACGAATATTTGATGAAAATGGACAAGCGAACCGCACGCCCCAGTTTAAAGGGAAGTTAGTCCGGTGATGCATTTGGAATGGCCCTATTTCATAGGAAATTCATGCCGCATATTAACCGTTTAAGCCTTTTAAATAGATCTTGTATGCAAACGCTTAACAACACATGCATACATTTATCCTTCAACCGGTTAGAAGCTTGAAGGTGTGAAAACCATCCTAATCGGTGTCCGTGTGGCAACTGCGTGATGGTAACGCACACCTGGAGTCCTCTCCCTCTGTTTACACGTGTGCCTCTACTTGCACAGTCGCAGCTGTGGCGCGGTGCAGCCTCGGGAGCCTCATTGCTGGGTCTTTGGCCGTGTTTGAGTAACGGAAGAGAGGGAGAGTCTCTTAACTGGGCCCGACGGGAGCCCACGAGCTGCAATCCGGCTAGCGACGGGACCGGTTGATTAACTTATTTATTATTATGAAGGTGAAAAGTCGTCACTAAAGACTTGGGTGTCATATTATTGGGGAACACACCACAAGCGTGAAAAATGAACATTCCTCAAGAGACATATTCGCCCTTACGAGGCCTCATTTGGCCGACGAAGCCGGTAATTGATGGAGTTAAGCCGACTGCATGTGTCCCCTGCTGGTTGCACTAACTACAGTGCAAGCGGTACCAGTATCGAAAAGTGGTCATAGTGACAGATTTAACAATATTTTGGATGATGCAGGCAAGTTGTTTTAATTAAGTTTAGTTTTTAGGTCTCTTCAGGGTAACAATTTAGAAATTTTGAAAATCACAATAGAGTTGTGATTATCCAATGTTTGAGGGGATGATTAAATAATTATTCTTTCTTTCTTTCATTTTTATTGGAAAATGTAGTAAAAAAAAAATACAATGATTTGCTTTTATCTGTAACCATCAAGTTTTTCTTTTCATAAGGTCAATATAGTATGATGTGTAGGCCATGGCATGCTTCCAGAAGGGTTATATTTGATTTAAAATGAGATTTTTTCACATTTTGCCCTTAAGAAATATCACCTCTTGCAATGTTAAGATTTCTGTTGGCCATATTGGAATTTAGATTGATTGTGCAGCCCTAGTTTAGGGGCATGTTGTGCAACACATAACAATACATAACAGTTTGTTTCCAGGTGTGTGTTTCCAGCACCTCCGCTCCCGCAAGAGTAGGCCATGTACCTGTTATCTGGAAATAATATTTTTCCAGGTTCTTTGTGCTGGTCTTATTCAATTTGCCAGATGTTGACCAGTTTATACTTACTGTCTCTTTTTATTCTGTCAATATTTCAGTTTGACTGCTAGCTGCGCTCCACTCTACTTACCTTTTCTCCCTGGTAGGCTCGTATTGAGTCATCATGTGCTCTGTTTACCGTTGCACTCGCTCATCTGCCAGAATTCTGGCAGCCAGTCCGTCATTCTCTTAAGCGTCAACCTCCCACCTCGCCGGCACGCCATCTATCCGTCCCCTTTTTCTGCCGGTTTCAAACCTCTTGTCATACCAAGGCAGAGCCACAGCCGGACTGAAATCTAAAACAACACTCAAGTCCCCGAAACACAATTTATTTTTTGTTCTATTTCCCCTCCATGTCCAGCTCTTAAGTTGGACATACAGCGATGTCCTCCTAATGGAAAAAAAACCCACCTGTGGATAACAGAATCCAGCAGAGGGAAAGATGGAAGTTATTTTGGGCGTTATTCAGTGTGAAAATTGAAAAGGGAAATGTAAAGTAAAGGGCTGTACACATCTGCGTACATATTCCATACTCGCATGTCCGTCCTCGTGTGCAGTGCAGATAAAGGTATAATTGTGCACGAGGGGACGTTTTCTTTAACCACGTTTTCTGTATATATTCCTAGATCAAAGCCGCTCCTCTTCCATGGCGGGTCCCCACAAGTCAGCAATAGCGTGGCCTCTCCTGCACGCGTTTGCCATGCCTTTGACACTCTTCTGTGGATTCTTCTCCATGGCAACCGTCCAGAGGAGCAGGGGAAAAAGTGAGTGATTTTTATACTCCCTGTCTTGCTTTCTCTCTTTCATCAAAGCTGGCACTAATCAGATTTTGCAAGGGCTTGAGGATTGAGTTTTTGTGTGACTTCAATGTCATCAGCTGAGATTTGGAGCAGCGAAAGCATTTCTGTATTGAAAAAAAAGTGGTGATTTCATTTAGAGACCAGCATTCTATGGGGACCTGTAACTCGGCTTATGATTTGCATCATTTTTCCGCTCTACAGTTTAACTGCATTTATTACACATTTACACTGGTCCATTAACTAAGCTGATGATTATTATATTACTTGGGCTATAAATGGACAACTTTATTGCTCCAAATACTACATTTATACCATGTAACGAGGTTCTATTCATTTTTAATAGCTTAAAGAAGCTGCCTGGAGATAATACAAAGTTTATCCCTGCTGATAATGCACTATTATGCTTTGGCTAGCATCAATCCTTCCACCCACATTAGGACACAATGTTGCCCAACAGTTAAGTGATTTATGAATGGGATTAGTCAGTCAGCGTCGTAGATTATCAGCTTCTTAAGAATGACGCGGAGATCTCACCCACAATGAGCGGTAAATGTTAATGTAATAATGGGGGGAGAAGGGGACATCAGTTGTGCATACTAAGATGTCCATCATTGATTTTACAGCTGTCTAAAGATGGCATGGTATTTTCTGCCTCCAGAGTGCACACTGCAGGAGTCCCTTGACTCAAATATAGATCTTCTCCTTGAGAGTGCTCTTGGATGTATCTGGATACGTTTCTGCCTCTGTCTTCACTTTTAGTTTTGCGGTGTGTCAGCTCTTCATCTGTGGAGCTTTGGTGTGACAGTGTCAGCGGGGCTTGAGTCACACCATTGTCAGGAATAATCTTGAATCGGAAAATATATATATGTGTGTGTGTGTGTGTATGTATGTATGTATATATATATATTACACACACACACACACGTATATGTTATTGAAAAAGCCTTGTCTGCTAGACTTGTAGAATACAAGCACCTATGAAACGTAACTCGAACATGGTGAAGGAATAATATTCCTTCCCACCACTCATAGTTATGTAGTATAACTATATAATACATCATTGGAGAGCCAATTGGGCAACGGCCCCCTGCGTCATTGCAGCGACCCCTCCTCAGATCCCTCAGACCCCTCCTTCTCGCCACTGATTTCTTGATTTCCGTAATGTCTAGAAAGCGGGATTTTCAGCTTTCAGAATCCGTTGGTTACGTAGATTGTGCTAATAGTTAAGGGGTTACAGTAATTTAAATCCTTCATGTCGCTTTCCATCAGATTAAGAGGTCTGCCCTTGTGTTTTCCTATTTGCCGTTGTGGTTTCTTATTTGCTGTTGTGTTTTTCCAGTTGTCTTTGTGCTTTCTTATTAGCCATTGTGGTTTTCTATTTGTTGTTGTGTTTCGCTATTTGTCGTTGTGTTTTGCACTTCAGGGCCACCGTAGATATGAGCTGCCTGCAGTGTTTTTAGCCGGCTCACCAGGAGACACGGCTCAGTTCTGGCTGGCCGGCGTTCTACCTGTCACAGCGGCTATCTATCTATGGTCTGCGTAATAGGTTCTTCTCAAAAGTTTACCCAGATTCAGCGATTGGCGGGGAGCCCGAGCTGCGATTGCCGCCGAGAGGGGTTCTGATAAGCTGTAAGAGCCCAGTGGGGCGGTGAGCAGGTTTCGATGCATAGTGATGTCTCGACAGTTGCCGTCCTGTTCTCATTCGCTTTCCATTGTCAAGACTGCACATGTTTCTCTTCCTCAGTGCCATACTTAAAAAGCTCAAATAAAAGAGGAATGCAGTGCTAATTTTATTATTAGCTTTTCTCTGGTTACAATCTTCATCTAAGTAATTTGCTGTCGCATTGATTAGATTCACAATTATCAGTTTCTAGTCATAATGGTGCCTCCAGAGTGAGTTGGAGGTCATTATCCGCCTTTTTGAGTTTCAGATATTAATCTTGTTCACAGCTGAGTGGCCAGGACATTTAGAGAATTGTCTTTCGAACAGCTTAACCTGATTGTATCAGACACTGCTCTAACTGATATCCTTTGAGGTGTTAATGTTTTTACATGTCACAACACCACCAATGTGTTTCACCTCCTGCTGTGCACTTTATCACAAAAGAAAACCAGGTTAGATTAGATATTCCGGACATTAATCGCTTAAGTCGTCTTTTGTGTGTGATATTTTTCCGCTTTTCTGTGTTGTATTCGAAACAAATATTTGGTCAGAAAAAAAGCTGGTTTGACTCATGGATGTTATGGTTCTTTCTGCAATATTGTTTTGTTAATAAGTTACCTTGTGATGCAGCTATGAAATCATCTGCTCAGAGGAACCTGATTTCCCTGTGCTGAGGAGCAAAGTGTGAATGTAAGGCAGTTTGTGTTGAGTTAACTCAGAGCGGAGGAGTGCTCTCGTTGCCACAAGTCGAACCGCTGCCTAATTAAGGGAGTGATTCAATATTATAGGAAGAGCCAAACAGAAGTTGACAGTGAATAATATCACAAACCCTCTTGAAACAAAAACCTTTTGAGATGTACTGAACACAGATTAAACATCACAATATTAACAGGCCTCACAGTCAATATGTCTTCATACACAATGTTAAACTCCTGATGTTGTTCAGCACTAAAACACAACATTAAACCGCTCTATTACACCAGTGAAATACTGAATACTGAAATACAAGGACTGATTCAAACCGACAGCTGAAAAGCTAGAATGGCTCTTTTGTTTTGTGTTTCAGTTTGCATAAAGTTCTTTTATATATAGGGTATGAAATTTACATATTATTTAGGGGACCATTTTTCCCCCACTGACTGAAAACCAGGGGCATTTAATAAGAAATCGGGGGCATTTTTGAAATTTTTTCAACATAATAAATATACTTAATTGGGCTTGGTGTATATTTGTCATCAAATGGCAGCAATAAGACTATTAGGCAGTAGTCTACACATTCAGTGTTTTCTTACATGTCAGGGGCAAAATAATGTCTTAGGACCAATTTTGCCCTTTGGCCTTGTGTATATCTGATGCTGATATACTGTTAAAATGTCAAAAAGCATCAACAATTAGTGAAATTAAATCAGTTACTGTCACAGTTGCTGTTTCATTATGTTTTTGACAAATCCATGAATTGTCCTTTTTTAACAGCAATTTTCTTAGAAAACTGTTTTTGACATTTGTGAAACTAACTGGTAAATGATATCCTTTATTGTTGTGTTCTTATTTATGTAATTGCAAAATTTACATTTATTGGTTATCATGTCGACCAACAAACAATAATTGCTTTCAGTCAGCCGTGAAATTCCACATCAGTTCTTTATCTTAATTATGTGCTCAACATGTTGTGCATGTCGTACATTTTCACACAGCGTTTTCTCACTGAATGCTCGTAGGTATCAAAGTGTATCTCTGCGTGGATGCGAATCCATCTAAACGAACATTTCATCCTTCCACCTACTATCCAGCCATGTGACGTTAGCAGCATTACAGTCAGGGGACTGAAGTTCGTAGGCTGCAACTACTAACAACATCGTGCAACAAAGGCAGTTTGACACGACCAGTGTGAAAAGCAATGAAACATCAAAGTGGTGACGCTGCTTGTTAGTAGCAGGGGGAAGAGATACGGCACTGATGCTGTGTCTACCTCTAAAGCTCTCCATCCGGTGAATTACGCTCAGGTGATCACTTTTCTTTGTTGACATAGGGCGGAAGCACAGCTGCGTCCTCATTACGGCAGAGTGGGTAACATGACACTCTAGTCCACACGCTCTACTAATAACGTGACAGTCTGTGGGTTTTTTTAATGGATAATCATGCAGCTCTTCACAGAACGCCTGACCTAATGCGGTTTACATCTGCTAGTGGGGCACAGAGAGGAGTGATGGAAAAGGGCTAGAATGAAGGTGCAAGTTGATTTGGTGAGAGGTGATGCAGTATTCTCCTCGATCCAAAACCTTCTTTTATGGCGGTTTTATCCAATTCATTCATTATTTCAAAGACGAATTAAATCAGATGGCCTTTTCCCCCTCCACTTGCACAGCACCTTGATTCTCACTCAGTGAAGCGCCGCTGGCCACCGCCGTCTCCCGCTTGGAGGCCGACTTGGATGCTGCTACAGCTTCGGTTCCAGCAGCATTTCCTCGTTGAAAGGAGAGCAGAGAGGCGCGCTGAACATGGTTATGTGGAAGATGGCATCTGTTGGGACAGGTTTATTGCGCTGTCTCTAAAGAGGAAACCCGGAGTACAGTATAATGAGTGAAAATTACAACGGCAGTAAAGTCTCATCATCATAATGTGACATAATATATTTTACATTAATTGAAACATCTGTAAGTCAAAGCAGCAGTCTCTCATTCGCATCTCTTCACACGCAGCGTGATTTCAAAATCTGTTCCAAAGACTGAATGTGATGTGTACGCCCATAGCCCATAGAGTAGCTTTTGTTTTATTCAATGTAAAGCCAGCTCCTGTTCCATTTCTTCTTGTTTGGTCACATTCATGCTTCTTTATTTTTAGTTTATTCATGCCTTAGCATTACCTGGTTGTTGGTGCCGTCTGGACCCCACGCTGCCCTCCGGGACCTTCCCGGGCATCTTGCAGCCTGCTCCAGCATCCCTGGCTGCTGCTACTCAGAGCCCAAGGCATTCAGTCCGCCGCCTTTACAGCGTCCTGATGCCGAATCTCTTGATGAAGCTCCGGTAAAGGGAAACCGAGAGGTCTTTTTTTTCACAGCTATTATTGAGTGTGCTGTGTTGGTGCTGCCTCTTTTCCACTGTTCTCCCTCCGTATGCGTACGACTGGGTACGGAGGATGGAGAGGGAGGCTAGCAGGAGGGTTTGTCTTTTATAACAGGCAACTAGGAGAATTAGTGGAGTGCACGTTCTGTCTTTTCTTTTCATGCCACATTTATTACTTGCCAAGACACATTAAAATGCATGCGTGCATGCAAATGAATTAGAACCCGTGGAAGTTTTTGAGAGGTGTTTCATATTTCATCAGTAGTTGAATACTATTGATGAGACTGTCAACAATAGGATAGGCGCATAAGTTGATATAGAGACAGCTGATATGTTTTTCTTACCCTGTAAGGCGTCCAAAAGCTTGTTAAAAGACACGTAATGCCTGCACTATTTATTAAGATATTAGGGATTTGCACTAGAAAGACACAGAGCTTCAAGCCGAGTGCAGTTGAAAATGTACTCCTGTTTGCTCTCTGTAAGCATGTACAGTTTATTTTTCCATCCGTCCAAATGTTGGTATATAATCATTGTGAGTTTTTAACAGGTGAAAGGTAAGCTCAAGAATAGTTTCTTGGCTAATAACAAACCGGCGTTGTGCATTTGAAGCGTGTTTGATGCAATCTGCTGCCGTTTCACAGCCGGCCCTTTCTAAGCACACAAGTGTCCTTTTGTTTCTTTATTTTACGCCAAAATGTTACTGGCAACCTGCTTTCCACTTAAAAGAATAGAGAGCCATAGTTATTATTTTAATCATTGTTACACCACAATGCCAGTTCCTCTCACCCACCTACACACTCACCAATGTTTAAATTACAGTCCGTTGAAGTCCACGCTCTCATGTGACACGGTGCTCTGGCGCGCAGATGAGACCGTTTCAGGTGAGCAGTTGTACAGTTTGAGCCGCTGCTTTTTAAGTGTACTGCATCCTAACGGCTGTCCGGCTAAGATGGACTGCTCCTCTTCCTACTAGATGAGGTAAAGCGGACTTGGTGTTCCCTGGTAAGATAGATGTGCTCATTTGCATGCCAGGCTGTCAGTTTCAACACTGCCAGGCCTCCTCCGTCCTTAATTCGTCTTTCTTCCTTGTATTTTTCTATATTTGGGCTCTCGTAGGTACTACATAAATTACTAGTAGTTAGTAGTTCTACCCGGAGGTTCATTCTGAAAAATATAAAAATGTAGTATTTTTTAGGTTTTTCATCATGAATACTATTATTGGCTTGCTTATATTAATCATTTCTGAATGTTCTATACATTATGTATTGTCTAAAATGTGAGAATAATGGATATATAGCATGAAGTTTAAAATATAGACAAGTGCTATATTGTTTCCTCTGCAGTCGGGCGCACTAGTTGAGCGAGGAAAGGGAAAGAGGCTCACTGCTGTTAACTCTCTCCTTGCAGGGAGTGATGTCGCTCCCCTAAAATATTTACGGTAGGCCATTATCATTGGATTATAATTATCGATGGATTAATGTGTCATTCACTTGAATGCAGCCTTCACCAACCTTAACTACTTTATATGAAGAATGATTAGACTGTGTACTATTTAATAATACACACATGTATTGAGTACATCCACCCATCATGATGTCACTAAATCTTTTTTACAGTAATTTAACAGCAGAAGACATTTCATTTAATATACATCTCAAAATAAAATAGAATTTCTAAATACATTTATAAACGTTATGAATACAATTTTGAAATAAGTCCTAAAACAATCCTTAAACTGAATGTTTAAGGATTGTAAATACCACAAAACATTTTCAATTTGTATCTTGACTGTCTTTTTATGTTCTTGGTTTTCTCTTTTCAACATCACATAGATCACGGCACGTTTTAAGGTTGTTTTGCACGTCTACAAACACAGTTAAAACTACAAATGAAGTAACTGCAAATTGATGAAATTTATGATGTTTAGTCTTTGTGAGAAGTAGGTAAACATCAGCTTGACTGGCAGGCTGTGCATTCTGACTTGTTTGTGTACTGCACATTATGTCACTCTTAAACCACTATTGAAACTAAAAATAAGCTGTTTTTTGGTATCCTACATTCATTTATAAAATGTACTTTCTTGTTACTTGTTCTTCTGAGTTTGTATCTCTATGTGGAAATGCACTTATTGTACGTCGCTTTGGATAAAAGCGTCAGCTAAATGACATGTAATGTAAAATGCAAATGTTAATATAATCGATATAATAGCAAAACAATAAAATGAGGGAATATTGAAGAGCCATTTGCCGTGCTCTCATTTAGTTCTGCGGTAATTGAGTGGAAAACTGACTGCGGAAACCAGGTTGTGTAGAGAACTTTCCAAATCATCGATCGAACAATTTTCAACAATCTCTTGAAATAGAACCAATAGCTAAATGCTTTAATTCTTTCTAACTTTCCGCGCGTTCAGTCTTTGCAGTAAATGGAGCGCTCTGTGTCACTGATGACTTTTGGAGACAGAGAGAGATATTCATGACGGAATTCATGATTTTTTTTTTTTTTTTTTTCAAACTTGGAACACCGGAGTTGCCGCACAAATTTGTCAGTGATGAAATGACAACTGACTTCCAACATCTGTGACAGCCATCTGTGTTGCTCCGACGCTAGCCTCTCTGTGAGTCCTCCATATGCCGCAGCTCTTCCGAGAGGGAGTCGTCGCAGTCTTGGATGCCGTACCCGAGTGCCGTAGTGGGAACTTAACGAGCTCCCAGCTCTCATCGACGATGACTGACTGACAGTTTTTTGTTGATCACAGACTTGAGTCCCACCGGTGAGCACCGCCTCCTCCCGCTCATGAATACTCATAGGCGTTAATGCAGCAAAGCCACCAAATGGTTAAAAATAGCTTTGTTAGGAAGCAGTGATGGGCTTAGGGGTGTATTTAAATATTGAAACTCAATTAACGTCTGTTCTCTGGAGAGACCGTATGATGTGTTGGTTTTTCTCTGCTAATCCAGCAATTCAGGATCCATTTGCGCACAAGTTAACCGAAATGTAGAGTATATTAGGGAGTTTTGGTTGATGAAACCTGTTATTTGAGTTAGCGGCGTGATGTGCCTGTAGCGCTGCGGCTGCAGGTAGAGACGGGACTCAAGGAAAACGTTGAGAGATTAGTCGCGAAACCTCTCATTATTCATTCTTCCTCCTGTCAATGTGAAGTATTACTGCCTCTGCCAGACTTGACACGCTCTCACCAAACCCACAAGAGACCTTTGGTTTGGCCGTCGCTCCCTTCCCAGTGCTGTTAAATGGCTCATTACTAGGGCTGAGATGTCATGTACTCAAGGACAAATGTATGGCCTCTGCAGCCTTACCTGCGCTGGCAGAGCGGAAATTAGTGCTCTCAAATATAATAAAAAGGGGTCCCGAAACTGGGGAGGTGATGCAGGGAAAGTTTTTTTTGGTATAAACAAAACAAGTGTATTTGACGATGATGTGAGAGGGACCTTGCTGGGTGCCATTTGGAGCTTTAATCCCAGAGTAAAAAAAAACATGCAGCGTCGGCCCCCGCTGAATGTTTTTGGATCTGGGAAAGTTTCTGGGTGGGTCTCCAGGGTCAGCTTAAGCCTGTGGCGTTTTACACTACATAGACGAGCCCAGCGGCTAGCAGGCGCTTCTTTTCACGGAGCTGCTCTACTCTCATGTGTAAGTCACTGCATTTCCCAAACAGAACGCTACAGAGCTTTTCTCGGTTTGTAGTTGGTGAAACGGATCAGCTAATGCTGGCAGTGAGCCTGCAGATCCACAGGTATTGGAAAATTCCACGTAAGTGCAGAGCTTAGATACATTCCAACACTTCAAATGAGTTTACAAAAGAACAAGTTCTTCATATACCTAACCAGATACGTGCACTCAGTTTTAAAATCATTTATTTTTACTAGAAGTGCGCGACTCACAACTTCCCTGTGTTCGAGATGGTCGAGATCCGTCTGCCCCCCCCCCCCCCCAACCACATCAGTAAAAGGCTTGATACAGCCCTAAAAATAATCCATCTTAAATATCTGAATATCTGTTTTCAATTACCATGTTGAGTTTTCTTTAAAAAACACTTGCCTGGAAAAGAAGGCAAAGAAAGAAGTTTCTTCAGATTCCTCCACTACTTTCCAGCTCTACATTTTACACATAGTGTTTTACATATGTTGTGGTCAACATGGTATGAAATGTTTTTTAGTATGTATGTACAGTATATGGCATTTTAGATTTGGCCTTTGACCAAGATGGGACTGAAGTAGGTGTTAGGGTTAATATGGATTCATGTTTGCACTTATAAAAAGTTTTGGCACAGCGTTGAATGTAAGGATGTGAAAATAAATAAAGCGAGATGTGGGGGAATGTGTTTCCGCTTGTGTCGCCATCACTGAACGGATCTGCAATGCAAAAATCCGCATTGGCATATTTGTCTTTGAAAATGGGAAGTTGTTGCAAAACTTTGCACATCGTCCTTTCTCCCCGTTCTCCTCCCTATTATTTTAGTGTGTGCGTGTGTGCGTCCCACTTTTTCTCATCCTGCCTTTCTTTGCAGTTTAGAGCAAGAAATACATTGTCTCTTCGCTCCCATAATCAATTTATGTCAGCGCAACAGCTTTTCTCTCTGGAAGTGCCAATGCTGGGAGGACACTTGGTATTCACAAAATGAAATAATGGGCCACCATGAATTCTGCAGAGAGGCTCCATCTGTTTCACTTCTGTTTAGAGAGATCACCAATAGATAACTCTCGATAGCATCTTCCGTGGCTCCTGTGTGACCTCCCTCCTCTTGATTCTCTGTTTCCAAACCCGATGTCTCTGTTGGTCTGACGACAGTGAAAAATCTCTACATAGCATGTTTACTTCTGTGCCACTACTTCAAGCATGTTCTCCCCATATATATATATATATATATATATATATATATATATATGGTAGTAACGGTTTGAGGTTCTTTAATGGCATCGGCCTCAACACCTCGCGATATTTCCTCTCATTTTAACAGACTACGCTTTATCGTTCTGAGCACTCTAAATATAGCAGTTTTTCCTTTTCTTTCCATCCCAAGGCAGAGGAGAGCATTGAGGGAGATGCTTCGCCGTGCAGTCACTAAGTCATTGAAATTCGGGAGGAGAGGGGGAGAAAAACGAGGCTAATTTTTCAAGAGCAGGTTCACAAGCACCATGCCATTTGTAAAAGCTGCTCAGATGAATACACATGAAATAAATGTTAACTCTGCTGACAGGCTATTAATAAAAGGCCCCGCTGTGTGATTTAGAGGCAGGACGCGCCCAGAGAGGCGGGGATGGTGTAAGTGGGCCCGGCGAGGAGAAGCCTTATCGCGGGATAAACCCACGACTTTCGGGCCCCTTTGGCTCCCTCACTTTGAGTCGGACCTCTCTTTATCACGAGCGGCGCACGCCGAGGGGATTAGCCGGCCAATCTTGGATCAGTGAAACAAAGCTGCACCGGTGACGTTCGGATCGATTATATCCTCACGCGACTTATTACGGCGAGCCAGATCTGGCTGGCTGGGAACTAAACCAGATTTACGGGGCGAGGTAAACCGAGGGGCCTGATGACATGAGGTGGCTGTTCTTGCAGGTTCTGATGATTAAGTTGCTCTTTCTTTAGTAGAGACATCCATAGTAGGATATGGCCAAGTTGCATTCATACCTTAAACAATGGCTACATTTTATTTAATTAAAGGTTTTTATTTGCTTTTTACCTTTTTTAAATTGTAATTAATGCTTGTTTTTGTCTGTTAACTTTTTGCTAACGTCATTAAGGTATTCTTTGTTCATTCCTACTTACCGGCCTTAGAAGCAACCTGTAAATGCCTCATTGGCTTTCATTGTATATTACTTTTTTATAGTTAATATAGAAAACCTGTCAGATGATATTTATACTTTGGAGGAGCAACATTAGCATTTATTTGACTTTCTCAATCAACCTCTCGATTGTACGTTCAATTTTTACAACCCTTTTTAGCTGAGGACACTTTTAAGGGAAATCTCTTAGCTGCTTAATAGTCCACTATGTTTGCTGGTTTACCACATGCTATCTGGTTCTGGGCAGGAGGTGAACAATCCGGTTTGTTTTTTATTTTTGTTTTGCTGGAATGCACCACCCAGTGTGTGTGAAATGATGGCAGTGAGAGGGATCAGAGTGATCCAAAGCAATGACGTTTGTGTTGCAAAAATAAAACCATGAGGTAAAAGATATTTTAAGGGTGGTGAGAATTTGCTCTGGTTTCATCGCCATGAGTGACTTTTCCATAGATTAATAATCTCCTGTTAAAGGCAGGGTTTGTAATCTGAAAGTGTTTTGTTTAAATTCTCATTACACAATGACAGCAATCATTTAACAAAAATTACTGGTAAAACAAAAGAGAAGAAGCTGCTCTGCGTTCTAACAAAAGCTGTCATCTTCGCTTATGCCCCAAACTGTAGTTTTGGGTGGAGGGCCTTTTCAGGGGGGGGCTGTTGGTTTGAAAATTTAGAAAAGTACTGTGTGTGTGTGTGTGTGTGTGTGTGTGTGCGTGTGTGTGTGTGTGTGTGTGTGTGTGTGTGTGTGTGTGGGGATCATTTTAAAATGTAGCACACACTGTTATTACTTACTTTTTATATTTTCAAATTACATTTTATAACTCTAGGATTTGATTAACTGTGCTGGAAAAAACACTGAAGCCTGAAAGCAAAGAATAATGGAGTAGAATAAATAAGTATCCATTGAAACGCGCCCGTGGTGGTGCCTGCAATCAGCAGGTCTCCAACATGCGCCATTGAGGCACTGTTGATGCTCCGAGCTGTTAGTTTATTAAGCAGGGAACAAGCCTGATGTTTACCTCTCACCGCCCCAAACACGGCTCTGTGTAACCCGCTGTGTCCTCCGTTTCCCCACTGACCTGCAAAAGCAGTGCGCACAATCTCCCATCTGCCGGTACGCTTCTAGTTATGTGAGATTAGGAGATGAAGGAGCGCTTGTGTTTTGGGCTGTGTGCGTCCTGCGAGTGTGCTATAGGTAGCGGTGAAGATGTCTGATAACTCGCCGTGAGGATCATGAGTGAAACGCAACAGCGGGGTCTTTTGTTAAAAGGAAGCACATTTAGTTGCCGCAATTGATATTAAAATGATCCCTTTTTGCTGTGTTATTTCAGGGTAAACATCACGTAGACACGAGGGCATGAAACTAATCTTTGACATTACTGTACATACCTCAAAGCAACAAGCAACGGGGCAGAAATAATGTCCTGTGCCGCATTTCCATACAGGCAACTAAAAATTTAGTTTCGGGGGGGTGTTGGAGATAAGTTCAAAGCCACATGGAATGTGCACAGCAATCCATTACACTGCCATGGCGGGGGAAGAGATTGCGGGCCCATTCTCACCAGGGGAATGTGCCAATTATTAGATAATGTACAGAGCAAGCCGTCGTGGATTAAAGGCCTGCAAGTCAGGATGCTCTTCAAATGAAGATGGTTTGATTAGCTTCCACTCAGCTCTTCCAACTGCTGCATGGAGTTTGAGGTTCAACGGGGGGGGGGGGGATTTCAGACCCTCTCCTCGGCTTTGTTTGTGACTCGCGCGCAAGAAGTGCATTGTCAGAATAGGAAGTGCTGTGTCTCTTTGAAGTGTAATAGTGCACGAATGTTGTCGTTTGTTCTGGAAGGAAAACTACAACCAGGCCAAACGTTTCTAACTTGGATGCTTAAATTACTGGTACAAGTTGTAACTGTTAATAGTTATTAGAAACAAATCTGCTAACCCCCCTTTAGAGCTCAATGTCACCATGCTCTCAGGGGCATTCCTCAGGGCTCAAACAAACTATGTATTTTTGATTTTATCTGCATCTATGAATTATTTCATCCTTTAGTCCAAAAAATGCCCAAAATAATGCCAAATTGCTATGAAACACTTCACGCTTCTGTCACAAATAAACATGTATCACTGTGGCCAAGCTCCACTGTGCAGCTTCTTAATAGGAGCTGATATTGAACGGTTCTTCTGCCTTTTGGCTATCAGAAAGCACAAGAGAAAAACAGCCAACATCACCGTGGCCCAAATCTCATCTGTAAAGTTAAAAGCCTTTGCTATTCATCATCATCGCCTCCAAAAGGTAAATCAATCATCACCTGCATCACACTCTTACACTTGTTTTGATCATGTGAGATATTCACCCACCTTTTGACGAAAAATGTTCAGTGCGGAAAATCTTTTGGTAACAAGCCCGGAACAAACGCTTGGCCCGGAGTCTGTGATCGCGGACCAATGGTCCACCCACAGCCATTGTTTGTTTGTTTGTTTGTTTTGGAGCTGCAGTTCTCACTATTGTCAGGCCTCCAGAAAATAGTGGTTCTTTTAAATGCGATTCGTTATTAGCCTTGTGTGGAACATCATCTTGGGGCTTCACAGTATGGCCAAAAATCCATTATCACGGTATGAAGAAACATTCTAACAGTATCCCGGTATTGTAAACCCATGAATTCATTGACCCCAAAAACAACCACGACTACCCGAACAGCTGCTCGCTGGCCAACTTGCTCGCAACCGGCCGGCGAGTTAGCTCGTTAGCGTGTTAGCTTGTGTTGGCTGCTAGTGTGGCCACCAGAGGCTCGACAGACTTTGCAATAAATCGTTTTCTGATCTAACGTAACTTACGTCGGATTGCCGCCTACCAAAGAGCAACATCAGTTGTTATGGAGTAACACCGGTATGAACAATATGTGAGCATTTGATACCGTAAAGAGGTCTTGTACTGGTATAGCGTTTGAACCGTGCAGCCCTACATCATCTTCATCAACTCTGTTTATATAGTGCTTCATTTTAAAGTGTAGTCCATTAGTCACGTTAGAGACCGCCTGCAGTAAACGCTCACCATAGTGCACATGATCATTCTGAAAGTAAAATTATTTAGTATTCAAAGAGGGCAAGACCATATTGTACATTAACTGTACTGTTAAGAGGTTGTCAAAATATTGTTTCAACCTCCTGATGGCACTTTATCAAAGTCAATGGATCACCAACCTCGCGGTGCTTCATTATCTTGGGATGTCGTTATGACCGTCAATCTGCACTGAGCGGTGGACCCACCAGGTGCCATTTCCATTGCTAGAGCCATATTACTAGCGTGACTAAAATGAAAAACTAGAATCTATACTATCTATTAATACATCATTCCATGGGAACAGTTGCAGAACTTTTATGTTTTGAACAGAAACAAAAATCTAAATTTGTTGCAGGTTTTTCTTACATTTACATCAAGAAATGGTTGAGGATGCCCTCGAAATACATCAACACACGGAAAACCCTCACTGCGAGAGGGAAAAACATCTTTGCTCGACTCCTGAATAAATATCTAGTCAATCCTGGAGGAAGCAAACCACAAGACTGCCATCCTAGTTGTAAACACTCACCAGTTTAATTGAAGAAATAAACATCCTTGAGATCTAAATAAGTCACTCAGCCAGCTCGCTTGCCCCCTTTAAGTAAACATTTCAACACCTTTGGCAATAAAATCTAAAGAGTGGAAAGCCTGTTGGCTGTGTGGACCCCCCCCCCCCCCCCCAGGAGGAACATATGGGGAGGTGAGGAAGCAGGATTTAGAAATAAAGAAAATACACCAATGAATGGGCCTAAAAATATACAGTGATAATCCTGCTACAGTTGAAGCCCAGGGGATGGAGGAGTCGGGTTTTCCAAGTGCTATCAGATGAAGACACTGTATACAGCGTGATCGGCTGAGCTTTAATTAAAGCATTAATTCAGGGGTAAAAGCTGCGTGCCCACTAAACCAACCCAGCCTGTGTGCAAACATGATAAACCAATGCCTTCAACTGAGCTGACAGCCAGCAGCGTTTGGGCGTCTTATAACGGCCCCCAAGGACACCCGTGAAGAACAAACAAATATTATGGGAATGCACTTTGAATCCATAAACTGAAAAACGCCTACAAATCGAGAGTCCCTGCAAATTATTTAAACAAAAGCAGAATGGAGGATGCAGATGTGACAACGGAAATGGGCTGAAAG
Organism: Pungitius pungitius; assembly: GCF_949316345.1. NCBI lineage: Eukaryota > Metazoa > Chordata > Actinopteri > Perciformes > Gasterosteidae > Pungitius > Pungitius pungitius. The sequence continues at coordinate 15,873,026 of NC_084908.1, read as the reverse complement.
AGAAGACCTACACAATGGAAAAAACAACTTTGGAGAAATTAGCTGAAGCGTTTTAAAAGGTGCCGCTGTTGGGAGAAATGGTATGAAAGAGCTCAACTGGTTTGGCTCGATAGATAGTACGTTAGATATTAATTCTTGATCAACAAAACCCACCACTGAAGAAATAAAGTAGTTCATATTTCCTAATTGTTTTGAAACAGCAATCAGCGACACATAATGTTGATGTACACACGTTTAAAGCAGCATTTAGTGTGAAGCTGAGCCTTACGTACTAGCGATAGAGTCCAGTTGTTTCTCGAGGCTCCTGGATGAGAGGTGTTGGGCTGATGGGCCCTCATCTGTCCGTCAACTAACAAAAATAAAATACAAACGATTACCTTTCAAAGACGACAAAAGGTACTTTTTGTTATCGACCTGTTTCCCCAACACAAGGATCGCGCTTGCTGTTACTAAAAGTAAATGCAAAATAATATCTCAGCTTTTTATTATGATTCATAGCTTCTTTTCGAGCTCCATTGTTTCACAATGCTCCAGAAATCCTCAAAATCCAGTGCAGTGCAACAAGGAGATAATATAAAATGAACTGTATGATGTCTCCCATACAGAAGCCTTAAAATATTCTCCCAAAAAGCCTCAGTCAGGCTGCAGGCGTCTACCAGTGGCTACTTTGGAAACCTCCCTAAAACAGAGGAGAATACAACCTTATTTCAGTTTACCTGTGATTACAGGTAAATGAGCCTACCGACTATTTGCAAGAATGACATCGCTACGAGAAGAGTTGCCTGAGCTCACTCATGCACTCACAATGCTGAGCCTTTTCTTTTATTCGTATTAACATAATAGTGTTTTCATCTGCCCCAAAGGATTTCCTTTTTACCACCCCAACTTCTTCAACGCTGCTAGTAGCACATTGCAACCGCCGTGATGGAAAAAGCAAGATTTTTGCATTTATGCAATTATTTCAGTGTACGTTCAAGCCCAGCAATGTGTCAGAACATATTATCCGTACAGCAGCAACACACACGATGCTGAGAGTTATGGTAAAGTTGCCGCCGGCTCTGCCGTTCAATAAAAAAATACAATTAACACAAATGAGAGGACAAGAGCATGAGATAATAACAACTGCACAGAGAAAAGTGACGTCAAGATCTGAGGAGCAGCAGCTTTAATGACTAGATCCAGAAATCTGATGATGATCAGATTGAATGATCTTTCTGCCAAAGACCCCTCAGCTAATAAGGATACTGTTATTATTCTTTCTGTGAGGACGGCGTAATAAAATCTATTGCCCAGCTCTGCTGCACAGCGATGCAATGTGGACGCTTGTTCTCATTGTTGCCCCTTTTGTATTTTTTTTCGGCACTCGCATTACACATCTTTTTTTTTTTTGTCTTCCGCGTGTACGCGCACACAGAAGCCCGCTCCACACTCATCCGTTCAAAGGGATTGTTTTGGAGTGTTTAACCCTGATCCTTTTGTTATTTGCTATTGAAGCCGCCCGGTGGCTTTGTGGTTCTACATCTTCCTGTAATTTCTCCGTGAAGCTTTTAGCCCCGGAGCCGGATAAAAGCCTCTGAACAGAATCACTCCCGCTGTGGAGTAGTGTTGACATGAAAGACGTCTGCGCCGTGATGGGAGCTCCTGTGTTACGTTGGCGTGCTCGGACGTTGTAGCTGCAGCCTTGGTGCCATGTGCGGAGTGCACATTAAACACTGTTATGAATCATGAGAAAGCATTGCTTTAAATACCCTGGAAAAGACCAAATGGGGAGAAGCTCTTTATGCAGAGTCAAGAGGTCAGGCTGGTAAAAAAAACACGAGAGCAGAATTACAGCGTGACCTTTAAAATAAAGGGATTGAACAAACTTTAACAGAACCCCGTTACAGCAGCCTTTCCGTGCTCCGAGTAAAATGCCGCGGCGCCTGTTGCTTACAAGGGTCTCCGATGGTTCTTGAAGTGTGAACGCGAACTACAGGTGTGAGGGATCGCACCATCACAGCATGTTTCTGTCCTAATGTGTGACATCATGGTTGAGTCTGGTGGGGAGGGCTTTGTTTAAGGTGGATGCTGAAGATTGAGTCCCGACCCCTGACTTTCGTTTAGAATGTCTAACTCTGTCTTTTTTTTCTTGTAAGATAAAAAAATCCATCCCCTGAGCAGTTAGTATTCAGCTCAGTTTTGGATCAAGTCCAGAATTGGACCTCAATTCCATAGAGACATTTCACTTGGGACACATCTGTCTAAAGTGCACCTTTTGAAAATGGGTTTTGGGGTTTATGGAGGCAGCCTCTGTATCGTTAGTGTTAATGTGGTCACATTCTACATTAATAGATTTCTAGTTACACCTCTTCTTATTACTCTTCTCTCTCTCTCACGCTCTTTTTTTTTTCTGCATGGCACTCCTGCCATCAGGCATTTCCGCAGCAGCTCCTATGTTTCACTTCCCCAGCAAGTGCTCATTAATTTAGTACCTTGAGACTCTCTTCCTGGCCCCCAGTGGAGCCTGCGTGGGGCCTTTTTTCTAGTCCCCATGAGTCTCAGCTTCCCCGAGCAGCGCGTCCGCCCAGAGACCCGGTGCCAGAGGAACGAGGGGCGGCTTCTTGCCTTTGCCTTGCTGCAACCCGTTCGCCGCCTTCGCCTTGATGCTCGGCGCCCATTGGGCTTTTTACCCTCCCTCTCAACTCAGCGGGTGGTCTGCAGCAGTCACTTGTCTAGCTCACTGGAAATTACGCTGCATGAGTCCTCGGAGATTACGTCATTTTCTTTCAAGTTCTCCTGTCAGTCGGCGAGCCGAGGTTCGAGACGCACAGAGCCGTCGCCTTCAAAGCACAAAGTTGGGTAGTTCTTTAGCGTTCAACCCAAACTGTGTTGACCACCCAGACTTAAAAGGAAGCAACCAGATGAACTGCGGGGAGGTTTCCCCCCCTCTCCGCAGTCACAGTTAAGTTATTCATGTAGGAAATCACAGTGTATTTTTTCCCTCCGTGGGTTTAAACGCAATTAAAAAGAAAGTTAGTCATAGTATATAAAATATGAGTTTTTTTTTATACAATACTGTTATTGTCTCTGTTTGTCCCTTTTACATTATCTCTCCCTTTGTCTTAATCTATAAACAAACCTGTGCATATTTACCAATGTTCATTACTTAATGTGGCCAAACTATGGCCAGGTGCACGATACCCGTTTTTTTATTTTTTTATAGGCCCATGGTGATTTAATAGGAATAGTATAGGTTTGGCATATTTCTAATTAATTGCAGGTTCATTTCAGTTCAAACACGAGGTGCAATTTTTTGTGAAATTATCTTTTACTTACTTGTACCATTCCTGCTTGTTTTATACTTGCAATATAATATTCTTCCTCCTGTTTTAGATGAATGGATTCACACTTAACATCAATGTTTTCAGTTGGCCTTTAGAGTTTAAAAGTATATAATTCATTATAAATGTATGAGCAGAAGACACCGAAACGTGTTTTTGTTACATGTAAGCACAGCACTAAACCTTTTGATATTTATTTTACATGCGGTGTGCCGTTTACTAATGGTCTGATTTATTCTTTAACATCAATGATGCAATGCATCTCTAAATTATTCTCGCTAATTCATTTATTAACACATTTCTAACGGTACAATTACAAATACATAAAATACATTTGCTATAATAATACATTTTATTTCCATAGAGCTTTAAAAGGTACTTAAAGACCCTCTACCTGGTAAAACCATAAATACAGTACTAATACATTAAACAAAGCGGAGGTATGACATAACATTAGGAAACATACATAACAAGGACCATGGGATAAAAGCCGATTTTCAAAGGTGAGTTGAGGTGTAGGTTTTGGGAGAATGTCTGAGGTGGAGAGGCACAGAGCTCTTGAGTATGTGCTGCATACGTATTATATGGAAATAAGAGGTGAACATGTTTTTAAGTTAAAGTGTTTTTTTATATCAGTTCGAGGATTGCATCGGGTTTGTACCTTCCACTTTATTTCTTAAGTGATGCAGGTCAGGAGTGCAGCGGCCTCGCCTTGTTCTCAACCCCTTCAAAATGTTGGGTCTCTCGGTCTTGATTCACTCTTGTCTCTACATACAGTGAGCTCATGAAAGCCATCTGACTGTGGTGCTCTTTCTAAAGTGCTGTTTCTGTTCTTTAGTCTCCCCACTTGAGTATAAATGGGGTAAACAAAATAACAGAAACAGCCTCCAAAAATACCAATAAGTTGAGTCCAAAGACTCTCATAGCAGTTCAGTTTACATTCGCTATGACCAGATGTAAAACGGTGCACTTTGTGTAAATAAACAGTCCTTTCCCCTCCATCTGATATCTGACTGATAAGTAAGCATTGATCCCATCATTCCCCTCCACAAATCCTTACTGCTCACAACCTGCCACTTTCTTTATTATCACCCAGGAGCAGGTGTGTTCATAAAGCTACATATCACCCAATAAAGAACGCACGTTCTAAAGAGGACGCAAATATTTCAGTACATTTCATTTGATGTCCGTAGAGTCGCTACAAAGGTGCAGAAGGAGCGGCAAGGCGGGACCACTGGTTCACCGCTTCTAACCGTATCGACCATCCGTCAGTGAATTGTTCATACCCGGCGCACTGCTTGAGTACAAAGTAGCCAGGAGAATGGGAGTAGTTGCACCACCTGCAGTAGATGGCTGCAGCGATGCTCGTTCTGGTTGTCCAACTCCCGGGAGTTAGAATCGTACTGGTTCCACGGAAACGGCTTTCGTATTGCTGCCCAAAGGAGCTCCGTGGCAAACAGCCATTTATAATACTTGAACGTACAGTTATTTACCTTCCTCTCATTTTTTTTTATTCATTCATTTAAACTTTTGGTTCTCTTTTGTCTTGATGAATGCAGAAAATACATCATGGGTTTGAGAATGAGAATGAGCACTGTGGAAGATGTTTTTTTTTTTTTTTTTTAAGCGACATTGCCTTTTAGAAACATTGGACCTCCGCAGTTGAATTTTGGGGCGTATCGCACCTGTTTATACCTCTGTTACTCAAACGGCCGCGTGCGCCTGGTCGCTTGCAAACAATCAATCTAAAGAGATGTGGTCGCAGAGAGCCACCGGGAGCCGGCCGGCCACTTCGCTGGAGCTAAATGAGTGAAGCCAGCAACTCTGCCCCCCCTCTGTGTAAAAGCCCATTATTCCTAGCACACAGTGCAATAACTCGTTATTACCGTGCTGCATTCACATCTTTAAAGTGCTCTCCCAATAATAGTTTTGCAAATGTCACCAATATTGTTTTCCATCTGCCGTAGATTGAGGTGTAATTTTGAGTGCACACGCCCCCCCCAGATGTTTATCCTGCAATATGCATGAATATCAGTAAAGTATTTAGCATGCTGGGCACATTTTCTTTGGTGGTGAAAGAATGTGTGGGCCGATTGCTAGTCCTGTCTGCTCCCTTTGTAATTATCAATTAGACTTTATTTCCCAGGAGAACAATAACTCTGTGCCATAGTGTGCTGGCGGTGGACCCGCATCCAGCTGCATGCGGCGTGAACAAAGCATTATCTCAGCACTGCTGCTGCAGTATGACACTCACGGCTTCCGTGTCATAAATATCCTTTTAAATGCACACAGTTAAACCCAAACACCTTTTGAGTATTCCAAATGTATTTTTCTGTTACATCACCTCATTTTCGGACAATGGCCGGAGCCCGTGGTGACCCGCGGTTGAAACGCTTGTACGACTACAATCGGACAGCTGAGGTTAATTAGATGACACATGATGTATGTTTAGCGCTGACCTCCCTGTACTTCCTCATCCTTTGTCCCACTATTCATACTTTTCACAAACCTGACGCCCATTAAGATGACTGAGACCCCGTCTCTGCTTTGAAGGGGTCCCTTAGGAACGAAGCTCAAGCTCATCACTTTCTTTGGAGTGAAAAAAAACTCTGCATTTAAAAAAAATGATACGGCTAAAACAATAAAACAAACCCTGAGATCCACAAGGGTAACGAGTGGAAATTATGTAATTTAGTCTTTTTTTTGAACGATGTTGCTCCCTCTTTGCCTCTTATATGATGTTGCATGATGTTTTGGAAAAATATTATTTCTATTATAATGTATAACATTTAGTCTTTTCACAGTTTCAGGTTCACATGAGAAATAAGAATTGGTATTGTTATTATATGATTGATTTTAGTAGTATTAACAATTATGTTATTATCAATTATGTTATGATCAAACGCTGCATGGCGTCAATGACGTTACAGCTGCAGCACTAAAGGAAAATACAAAATGTGGTGACACACCGCTGGTATTTCCTCCCCTACTTTTGAGACCACAGTTCTCAGCATCTTCTGGGGTAAAATGTAGCTGCATTCTTTCTTCTCTCTGCCACTATGTGCGTCTCACGCTGTGCTAAGCTGTTGTGTGTGTGTGTGTGTGTGTGTGTGTGTGTGTCCTCGTGCAGAGACAGACGCAGAGGGAGGAGGTTTGCGACCTCACTCTGTACCTTGAGTAGCAGAACCGTTAACTCTGGAGCTAATCGATTCTCCGGGTTAATAGAAATGCATCAATTGCCATTTTTGTGACCAATTCTGATCTAGTAAAAATCTGACACAGCTTATTTATACTCTTTTCGAAGCACTTTAATTTACGAGTTCAGATTGACGTTTTTCACCACTGTGTCAAAATTTCTCAAAATTACTTCTGAATGAGGTGTCAGATGTCCCAAAAATATGAGAGACTGGGAGCATTTAGATTGTCTCTCAACGTGTTTGGCTTACAATGGTTAGAGCAGACCCACGCGGGCCAAGTGAAGACAAGCTCATGAAGCTAAAGACCTAAATTATCTTCCGTTTAAAAAGCTCATGTGTCTAGAGTGTATTTCTCCTCTGAGACAACTCAATTCACCAGTTTGAGCAAATCGGAGACTTTATTCCTCCCGCTGAGAAAGTTGGCAAAACTACCCGGCGATTGTAGGTTGGATCCCTGTAGTGGAAACGGCTGTTGTAAAGACTAATGGGCCTTAAGATAAGATAGCTTGTCAAAGATACAAACAGGAATACAGGACGGGTTGTGTCCTTGAAAGCATATTTACCATACACTGTGGGAGGAAATGAATGATGTATCTGTGTATAGGTCAGGATGGAGTGTCGAGGGTTTACTGGGTTTGTTTGGTTATATATTTTTAAACCTTGCTCAATGAGCCTTAAATGACTATTTTGTATGTTTTAGCAGCCGATTTTTTGGCGCCTTACTGAAATTGTGAATATAGTTGTTTTGAAGGAGCGGATTTTACTGCAACGTTAAATACATATTTAGGTCTGACATTACGACCCGTTTAATTTCCTAACTCTGAATGAATTGATGAATACAGTATAGCCACAGTAGCTACAGTATTCTGCTGTGACAAAATATGAAAATGATTTTGGTTGATTTCTCAGCAACACTGGACAGAGGTGTCACTGGACGGGATAGATGATGAGCGACGCTGTAGTCACTACACTCTAGAGATTTTGATTTGAAAACGCGAGGGCCGCAATAAGAATATGGGGAGTTCATTTTCATACTGTAATGTAATCTTTATTTGAAGATTTAGCATGTAGCACATTATATCTGATTTATTCAATAATACCCTCTGATCAAATAACACCCCCAATAAGGAAGCATTTTATACCACACACTACTTCCTCCATGAATAAACTACTATGAGAATAAAGGGCGGAGCTTCTTGTTGCACTGCGTAGCATCTATAGTTAGCACATGTCTTCCTACAGTTTTGCACTTTAAAATGTAAAACCTTTGTTCTCATTTGGCTTTGTGCTGCAGTATACGACGATATAGCCCAGTTTGTCAGAATAAAATGATTTAATTTAAATGGCTTGTTTGAACGAATTGACGAGTCTGTGAAATCGTCCACAGATTATCCAAAAGAGATTTGCTAGTGGCAGCCCTTCTGCCTTTTCATTGCAGAAATACACCGTAGCAGCTCTGCAACTACGAACGGATTCATCCTCAGCTGTGAATAAAAGCGTGTTGCTCTTTGATCCACGTCGGTAAGGTGCAGCTCATCAGCTGTGCTGGAGTGAATATATTTAAATAGAAATCACCGTTTGTCGACATGAACGAGACAAAGAAGGAGACGCGGCACACCACCTCCTTCATCGGGGGCCTAATGCGTGCGGATTTCCGCAGAGCCACCTTCTCTTTGATGAAGAGGGAACCTACTGAGCCCCTGTACAACACACGTGTAATACTGTGGAAACCTGCGTGTTAGCAGGGTCTTCTTTCCCTGCGTGAAAGGAGTAGCAGGATTAGCAAGCACGCGTATTTAAAAAAAAAAAAAAAGACCGTCAAAGAGACAAAACTTCCAGTTGAGATCAAATGATACGAAGCCGGGAACAAGCGACAAGGAAAGGTTTGCCATTCAAATGTATGTCGGGCTGTGTTTTAATATTCCCCTGATGGGACAAATGGCAGCTGGAAGGAGGAGGAGAGTTACCATATGCAAACTCCTCTGAGTTAATGTTTACGATTACAGTGGTAGCAAATTGGAGATTGGTGGCCGGTTTGCATATCAAACAACGCCGAGGAGGAACTCTCTGGCGACGGTGCACTGGGCTTCGTTTACTCAGCAAACAACTGTTTAATTGGCAAAATCATTTTCCAGCTGCTGTGGGTTTTGCAGGCTGTGTGTGTGTGTGTGTGTGTGTGTGTGAGAGAGAGAGAGAGTGCACACTCGCACATTTACAGTACGGGGCTCCCAAATAATTAAAGCCAGCCAAGGGGGAAATTAATGGACATGGCTCGTTACTGGGCTCCATCACGATAAGACCACCAACCACACAGCCGCCGTAACAGACCTGTCAGAGCTCACTGCATGTGACGGTTGCCATTCTTTGCCCGGGCGCCTAATTGATCCTCATGGAGATTGGCTGCCTTAGAGAGCCACTCGCAAAGTGCAGCAACCGAAGGAGTATCGATGAAATGTTGGTGAGACTGAAGAAGGAAGTACACCGGCTATTGAGCGGGGGGGGGGGGGGGGGGGGCTTCCTTCGGGGAAATCTTATTTTTCAATTGATGTTATGGCTCTGGAATGGGATGCAGCCCGAAGCTTCAGAGTAGCCCCATTTCACGCGAAGGTTTGATATGTTTATATGTGCGTGGGGTAATAAACTAAGTAAAAGCGCAAATGGGCAAATTATATGGAACAAGCACTATTCACTTATATTATTTACTCTCCTCGAATGCTTGTATATAAAGAAATTGGGAGATAAATCCAGAACAGAGGCGCCTGAAAAGGATGTTACAGTGTCTTTAGATTTAATAATGAGAGACTCTCAAAGGCCCTGTAACATTTTGTTCTTCATTACTTCCCGGGGAGAAAAAACTGCAGGTACTTTTTCACAAATCGGCTGTCTAGTGTAAAAAAATGACGGGTGCTTCCTCTCCACTTCCTCTTTCTCCTCATCTTTTCTCACATCTCCTCCCCGTGGCAGAGGAGTCATTAGGAAGTGGACAGAGGCACTTTGTCAAGGTGGGCCACACGGTCCCCTGGCCTTCAGCCTGAGTATAGCTGTGCTGGAGCTCCACAATACTCTTCTGACGGGAAAGCGGGGCCAAAACAAAGAAGGGAATAAAATGGGGTGAAGGGGAGTGAGATGGCAAAGTGGAAGGAGAGAAATGGATATCCGTGTTAGGAGACTGCTAATGGGGAAACAAACAAACAAACTGCAACGTGCACAGAGAGATAGGATGGATCAGTCCCTGTAGTGCGTATGTGATGTACCTGAGCTATAATTTGAGAGGTTTGTATCAATTCAGCGGTACTGTTTTTCTGACTTAATATCCGATCCTTTGCAACCAACGTTTAACTGTTGTTTGCCTTGCATGTGGGGGAGTCGTGGTCGACGTCCCCGGCCGCACCGATTCAAACACACAACCAGGTTGAATCCACAATGTTTCACCTGTTTTTACAGAGATGGCAGCCACGGTGTCAGTCGCAGGCGCATGCGGCCGCTTTCCCAGTGATTTGCCCACGCGTCGATTCTATTTTTGCCTGTGAGGCTGGCGGCTGTGTGTCTGTACGGCTGTCAGGCACGCCGGCGGTGTGTGGTGTTGTAATGCCCGGCGTAACGTTGTGTCTCCACCTGCCGCTTGATTTAAAGTGAAGGGAGTGGGTTCCCAGAGTACATCTCAGGCTCACTCAGGGTGGGCTGACCTTTTTAATGCTTCCTGGCAGTGAGGAGCAAGCCGCTCCCCAAAGCTTCTGCACAGCTTATATGACTGGTTTTATTTTCATTTTAGCTGTTTATTTCTTAGCATTAATCGGTTTACAAAAGCAATTGTGGTTGACTGGTTGATTGTTAACATCCACCCTGACATATTGGTAGGGGAAAAAAAACAGCTTGTATTATGAACCATGATTGCGAAATCAAATGTCTGACATATCCCCCAAAATCCTGCTTTGCCGACCGCGGATTCTGAAACTCGGTCATTTGAAAAGAAAACAAATGCACGATCGACCCGACATGAGGTAGTGCCGTAAGACGCTCCTCAGCCCCAAAGGAAGGCGCCAGCGCCACATCCACAACGCCTCGCCGCCTCCATGTCAGTGCCAGTTGTCGGAGCAATCAAGCACCCAGCTGGACTATCATCGGGTGCCACAGAGGCAGTTTCTGAAGTAATAGGATTTCTTGCCCTCCAGAAACAGACAAGTCCTCGTGTGTGTGTGTGTGTGTGTGTGTGTGTGTGCGTGTGCGACCCAGGACCATGTGGTGCTTCTGACTGAGGTACAGTAGGAACACTGGTCCCAACATTTCTCTCAATTCTCCCACCATTCTGTTTCTTAATTTTTCTGCTCACATCCGGTTGTGTTAAAAGAACAAGATGAAAAGCTTTATTGGTGCCTCTTTGACATATCTCATATTGTCATATCCCTGCACACACACACACACGCACACACACACACACAGACACAAATCTCTATAGACTAACAAGTCCAAACAGACCAGTAGTCATTCTCTCTGAGTTTGTATCTCTATGGTGGAAATGCACTCATTGTAAGTTGCTTTGGATAAAAGCATCAGCTAAATGACATGTAATGTAATATCAGCAGAGGTTTTAGTCTGGTATTCGTTTCATTTCAGACAATGTTCCACGCACATCCACTACCACGTCCTGTGGGAATCTCCTCACAATGTTGGTGGAGTTTTTCAATAAAAACCTTTTGAACTCGGTGCCGTGTTAGCACTGCCTCCAGAAAGGGTCAAGGGCTGGTCATGTGTGACGCCGAATGCTTGAGCCGGGCCGACTGACTGCTGGCGCAATGTCGCGCCATGCGTGAGGATCCCATCGCAACGCGCTCTCCATGAAGCAGCTCATTGACTCTCAACTAATATCCAGAACTCCGACTGGAGCTGCAGCTTCTGTGCGCCGTCAGGGGGACGGTGATGGGCAGGCGCATTTGGGGGGTGACACTGACACTGACGGGGGAAAGCCCCGACACGCCGGAGGGGCCACGGTGCGTCGAGGGATTCAACGCTAGAGGAAAGCTTTTGGGAGCGACTGGGATGTTTTTTTTTGTTTTCACCTCGTTGTTGGGAAATGTTTCTGTCCAAAGGAAGAAATGCTTTTAATCTTATCTCTTTAGATCCGTCAGTTTCTAGATTCCGGATCGAATGTGTCGTTGTGCATGCTGCGCATGTTCCTCCATAGGCTAATGAAACGTTTGCCTAGCTCGCGGACATTTAACAGATCTGCGTTCCGTCTGTTCTCAAAGGCTGTTCCCAATGTTCAATTAAAATTTTCAGCGACTTCTACCTGGGCTGCAACTCAAAGACAAAATGCCTTTGGGGCTTTAGAGTAACTTTCCGCTCTTGGCAGAGGCTCCCCAGCACACAGTTTGGTGAAACCGCATCTTAATCAGTGATGAAAAGAAGCTAAGGACTTTTCTGAGGGACAGATTTTGTACACTACTTTTTTTCATTTCTGAGGGAATTATGAATGACTTTTTAGTTCACTTAAAGTATTTACAATGTCTCTATGACATACAATGCATTCTTAAATAGACGGTTTCAACATAAGACATGTTTAAATAATAACTTACATTCACAAATTATTAATGAATTAATAATGACACTGGCTCCTTCACTTTAATCAGTGTCTAAATCAACGCTCATTTAGCTTTTTAAAATAAAATACTCTGTTCTAGGTAACCCCTAAATTGATTGTTTTGTAGAGTTTGCATGCCTGTCACATGCAGGCAGTACAAGCTCACAGAGAGAGCAAATGAGCCCCCCCACCTCCTTCAGCGCTGACATTTGGACTTTTGGGATGGAATAGACGGCGGCTGATGTGTAAACTCCATAATTAATGATCGTCACGCACTCACCCAAACGCAACCGGGGGAAATTGCTACTCAAAGAATTGTGGCACATGCATCCCGGAGCCCTACTTTTCTACCTGTCGCATTAATAACGTTCACTAACAGACTCTCAGTCCGCCTGAATGCAGGAGATGGAGATGTGTATTTTAAAGTTGTTCTTAATGTTGAGTGCTGAAACGAATCATTTTGATAGTGGGCAACAGCAAATCCATAATTGATTCACTATTAGCTATTAGTAGAGAACCAAAGTAGCACATTCACTGATTGCGGTTTGTTACATTTCAGGATTTGGTTTTCAAATCATTAGAGATCCTTTGTTTTGTGATACAAAACCTGCCGTTCATAAAACGTGACCTCAAGCTCTTTGTAAAGTGGTAATGGGTGGATATTTTGTAAATGACTATTTCATGAATTGAAATAAGATAACAATAATATTCTGAACCCTACTCTGTAAACTATTTGCAGGATATAGATATAATATTTCAGTTACCTAATTATCACATCACTGCAGTCTTTCACAATGTATTGCAGTAAATGTGACTTTTAATGCAAAGCATGGCTATTGCAGCCATCATTACGGCACATTACTGTGATTCCACCAGAGTGGAAGGTTTCCCTGCTTTCTGCCCCCGGCTAATTTGAGCTGCACCAGCCGGAGCTTTCATCCCGACCTGATGCCAAGCTACCGATCTGTTCCCAGATGGACTCTGTTACGTGTATGTTGCTCTATCTTTTGTGACTCATGTCATTTAACTCCGTAGTGTGAAATGGTAATCACGAGAACAAGACTTTTAGATATATATATTCCAATATTCCATTCCTTTTGGAGAGCACTAATGAATGCAAAATTAAGTTGAGACCAGATGCAATCTTAAGAAAATAGACATTTGTCTCTATGAAAGGCCTCTCAATGTTTACCAAAGATGGGTGTAAATGAACTGCAGTTCCCTAAAAGGAGGGGATGGTAACATTAACAGCCGGCCAGGTTCACGGCTCCTAAGAGGTTTTGGTGAAATACAGAGCAGAAGTAAGGGCAATAGTCTTCACTTGACGTATGACTGCAGGGGAGGGGAGGGCCCCCCATAACGTACAAAGCACTTACTGATCCGACAGGTTCAAGTGCAGAAACGGGGTCCGCAAAGTGCTTGTAATCCCACAGGTGCCTCCGGTGTCCTCTCATCAAGCCGAACATCCACGACCTATTGATCAACCAAATGCTCGAGATAGTTGGTCTTTTCCTGATTGGAGAAAAGGGCAGGAAACGGGATTCATGTATCTCTAACCATATAAACACACAAGTAAACAGACAAAAGGACAGTCGAACACAGGCAGGGCGCTTTCAGAGTGCAGTGTGTATCCCTGAAGTGATGTTACCCTTCTTCAAATGGAGCAAGGACAATCAAAACTGACTGAGATGGCAGCATGAGCATTGCAGAATTCATGAGTAAGAACAGAAATGATTTAGGAGAAAAGAAAAGCTACTTTGTTCAACTAAAATTCCCTTTGAAAGATCAAAATAGGATTTCACTTAGAATGAAATATTTTTAAGAAGTGTTGCTGTAACGGAATACACAGCGTTGAAGACAATCAGTCTGTCTGTCCAATCAGGAGGGTCCGTCCTCTGATAGAAAGGCCCTACCCTTTCCGTAAGAAGTTAATGTCGTTGTGTTCACCTATTTGTTGTTGTGTTTTCATATTTGCTGTCGTGCTTTCCTATTTGCCGTTGTCTTCTATGATTTGTTGAAGTGTTTTTTTGTTTTTGCCGTTGTGATTTGCACTTCAGGGCCACCGTAGAATATGCCTAATAATGAGAATAATACGGCATTCAAATGCAACAAACCAAAAATCCTGGATGTGTTTTTTCCTGATAATAAGACCTTGCAGTGTTTCCCCTACCATTATTTGCTCTAGCATTTCTAGTTTGATTCAATCACTATGTATTGTCACGCTATCGAACAATGTGGTTGAATAGTGCGTGCATTTCAATTAAATGTGCTACTTTTAACCACAACTTCCAAACCGCTTGGTAACCGAGGCAAACTGAAGCTTTTAGCCTCGTTAACATAAAAACTTTACAATTAGCAGAGCAGAGCTGCAATGTCTGACTTTGTTCATATGACGAGGCGCCAAAAGTAAGTTCTAAAATGGTACAACTAATCCTCCCAGGGACAAACTGTGTTCTAACACTGATGCGTGAAAAGACATATGTCACGTTTACACACACGCGCACACACACGCGCGCACAAACCCTGTAGCCATTCTCTTCATCACTCTAGAGTCACAGTAGCTACACAGTGCTTTCCGGAGCAGACACAGACTCATCCCCATAGACCTGTCGTACATGCTTCACTGCCTCATTTTCAATTGTTCTTTAGACCCCAATAAATCACCCTCGTGTGTGTGTGTGTGTGTGTGTGTGTGTATGTGTGAGTGTCAGAATGTTGCGATCTCTGCCAGCTGTTCACACATTAGCAGCGTGGACTTGTAATAATCGAGCCCCGAGCATGTTCCTACCAGCGACCTTTTATTTTCTCTCGCGTCGCCGCACTGTCATTCATATGTTTTCATGTATTTTTAGCTTTTCTTTTTGTCAGCGCTCCTCTTCCTACGTGCTGTTAACAAGCTGATTTTTCTCGAGCTTTACTTTTATTTCTGATTCTTTCTTTCTGCTCTCATTTCAGTTGCTATGCTATCTAGTGCTATGCAAACATCTGTCATCTGTGTTGCATTCTACAGGTTGTAGGATCCAAATCCAAATCCTGGATATTTCTCACCATGACTGAATTCTTTTTTTAAACTTGATGTTTTCCCTCAGCTGATCCACCCTTCCCACTTTTTTTGGAATAGGTGCAACAGCTTCTGCATCTGTGCAGTGAGTTTCAACTTTTTCCCTCAAACAGCTAGGCTATTTGTTAGTCCCAAAATACTGCACATATTCAATGTTATCCTTCTGCAAATTATCTGAGCTCCAAAATCCCCAAGGTGCATATAATAGCTGCTGGTGTGTTTATATTTATGCGCCACCTACACTCACCGGCCACTTTATTAGGTACACCTGTCCAACTGCTCGTTAACACTTAATTTCTAAGCAGCCAATCACATGGCGGCAACTCAGTGCATTTAGGCATGTAGACATTGTCAAGACAATCTCCTGCAGTTCAAACCGAGCATCAGTATGGGGAAGAAAGGTGATTTGAGTGACTTTGAACGTGGCATGATTGTTGGTGCCAGAAGGGCTGGTCTGAGTATTTCAGAAACTGCTAATCTACTGGGATTTTCACCCGCAACCATCTCTAGGGTTTACAGAGAATGGTCCGAAAAAGAAAAAACATCCAGTGAGCGGCAGTTCTGTGGGCGGAAATGCCTTGTTGATGCCAGAGGTCAGAGGAGAATGGCCAGACTGGTTCGAGCTGATAGAAGGGCAACAGTGACTCAAATAACCACCCGTTACAACCAAGGTGGGCATAAGAGCATCTCTGAACGCACAGTACGTCCAACTTTGAGGCAGATGGGCTACAGCAGCAGAAGACCACACCGGGTGCCACTCCTTTCAGCTAAGAACAGGAAACTGAGGCTACAATTTGCACAAGCTCATCGAAATTGGACAATAGAAGATTGGAAAAACGTTGCCTGGTCTGATGAGTCTCGATTTCTGCTGCGACATTCGGATGGTAGGGTCAGAATTTGGCGTCTACAACATGAAAGCATGGATCCATCCTGCCTTGTATCAACGGTTCAGGCTGGTGGTGGTGGTGTCATGGTGTGGGGAATATTTTCTTGGCACTCTTTGGGCCCCTTGGTACCAATTGAGCATCGTTGCAACGCCACAGCCTACCTGAGTATTGTTGCTGACCATGTCCATCCCTTTATGACCACAATGTACCCAACTTCTGATGGCTACTTTCAGTAGGATAATGCGCCATGTCATAAAGCTGGAATCATCTCAGACTGGTTTCTTGAACATGACAATGAGTTCGCTGTACTCAAATGGCCTCCACAATCACCAGATCTCAATCCAATAGAGCATCTTTGGGATGTGGTGGAACGGGAGATTCGCATCATGGATGTGCAGCCGACAAATCTGCGGCAACTGTGTGATGCCATCATGTCAATATGGACCAAACTCCCTGAGGAATGCTTCCAGCACCTTGTTGAATCTATGCCACGAAGAATTGAGGCAGTTCTGAAGGCAAAAGGGGGTCCAACCCGTTACTAGCATGGGGTACCTAATAAAGTGGCCGGTGAGTGTATTTCTACATTTTAATATATACTTGTGGGATAAAATGTCTCCTTCCAGTTGCTCTCTAACTTATTTGAAGTTTTAACTCTGACTCCTCTGCTCTCCAACCCCCCTGTAGCTTTCTGGTGCAAGATAAGTATTCCAAGTCTATTCTCTAATGCAAGTTAAACTTCAGAACATTTTTTTCTGTTCTTTCTAAACGTTTATAACTTAGGATAACTGTTCCCGACACAGCCTCTCAGTGGGGACTGAAATTAACATTTGAAAGGCACAAATGAAACAATCATTCTCCATGTTTCTCTGGTTAAAATCATGACCTCCCGCCTCACAAAATTGCTGTCAAGAGCCCAGTGTCGGAATAATGGAGCACTAAAAAAGTGGCCATTTAGGCTGAGTAGCAGGAACAATGTGGCAAATTCAGGCAACCTCAATGGTGGTAAAGAGGGAGGGGAAAGCGCTGCCCTTTCAGTTTCCCTACTCAGATCCTTCCTGACTTGGCCTGATAATACTCTTATTACCCGACTACGGATATCTGACAATCAGCCAATGCATGCATACATTCCCACCTGCAAGACACCAAATCAACAAAGTACTTTGGAGTGTCCTGTCTACATAACCGTCGCCATGAGGCGTGCCCTTCATTCAGCTTGATAAAACGCTTCTTCGGCAACATCCCGGCCAGCTGGTTTGTACACACAGCCAGCAGGTCGTCTCCACTGCTCTCAACTCAGTACATGCCTTGAAAACAACAACGCCTACGTGATTGTTGGCTTTAGCTCACCTTAACACGCAATCTCCCCCATGAATCGGATTGGTAAAGGTAGCACTCTGGAGCGAACTCTGCTGTGACGTTCGGAGATAACATTGCCGTCATCGTCGGGATTACAATAAACAATGATGCAACCACCTACTGGTCAATGGATTTTTTTAGAATAAAAGGCAGTGAAGACACACACTGTCTCCAGCACGGGGAATGATTTGGAGCATTTAAACAGTCAAACAACCTGACAATGTCCACTCTGGTCTGAAAAAAACCTCAAGCAGAAAATCTCAAATTTCTGTGACAAGTTCTTGTTAACTTTTACAGAGGATTAATGAAAGCAAGCTGAGGGGAAACATTGGCAGGGGCTTTGAGACTCATAAATGCATCCTCCACCCTCCACAATATCGTATAGATATGCTTTTTTTTTTTTTTTTACTTACATAGCAACACTGGACTAAAACTGTATTTCATTGTGACAGTAAAAGAACAGTGTAACCTTGAAACCAGTCCCAGGAGCAGCCTCCTTTTCCTCCAACCTTTAGGCCCGACATTGTTGGCTGTCAGAGTGATTAAATATACAGTATCCCTACACTGATTCTTCAAATCTTCTCTAAAGATGAATGTCTTTGTCTTATTTTTTGTTGATGTATTTACATAATAAATCTATTGGGCAAAAAACCCTTTTGGGCATTATTAACATTTCCAGTTTGGGATTTATCTAATTGCATTTATATTGTTCAAAAAGGGAGCAAAACTGCTGAAACATCTCTTGGATGACATCTCTTTGTTCATGTGGGAGAGTTTAAATATGGCAACATCATTGGTATAATTGCGATCAACTTTGATTGACCTTATAGCCAATGGCCTGCAACACCTCACTCACACATCATAATGTGGGCGGGGGAGGGGGGGGCACATAATGCAGGTGCTTTATCAGGATTGCTGTGGTTCAATAAGTAGCTGAAGTTGCTGGTTCTCCTTCAGAAGGGGGGCTTAAGAAGCAGCATGCGTAGGGTGGTTCCATAAGACCCTAATTTCCCACATATCTGGCCAGAAAACCTGCATACAGCTGCTGAAATTGTGAGCAAGGTGATTGATGAATGAATAAGTCATTGTCAGTCTGCAGGGAAGGCACTGCAATACGGAAGGCAAAACCACCCCAAATGTTCACCACCATGTTTATACGGATGCAAGATTGGACTAATTGAACGTACTGCTTCGTAGTTCCCAGAAAAACAGCTTGAGCCTTGAGCAGATTCTTTGGGACTTGAATGACACACTGAAACACGCTGGGTTTCTATAAGTAGGAACCACTGATGAACACAGCAAATATAAACATGATTTAGAGGCCAATATATGCGAGGACCTCACTGTTTTTATTATGGCACTATACTTCCCTATTGATTAAATAGCATTTATTTGAGCTGCGGTGCACCATCCACTAAATCCTTGAGTGAAATTACTCTGAGCAATGTGTCCATTGTGAAATAAAATCAATGATCAGAGACGGGCAACAACTGCTGGATTTACTGGTACAGTTTATTCTATTTAAATGGTACATTCTTCAAATGCATTGTCTTTATTAAATTAAACGTATTTACAGGTTTTAACAACATTTCAGTGTTTTTAGGTGTCACGACATTGATTCCCGTTTAATAGACCAGACGAGATAACAAGCGGCGGAACTAAAAACCTTTTCTGAGGAAATATACTTTCTCTATTAAATTTAATACGCACATCTATGATAGAGAAAGATGGATAGGACATCTATTCCTTGATAGTTTCAAAAACTTTCATCGGATGTGGACAAAAATATCCATTTCCTTTTTAAATGGCTTTGCATTGCAAGCAACAGCCATGCTGTCTGTTATCAGGCTCAGACAATAGGACAATGTGTATGGCAGAGCATTTTTGTGTTTACAATATTTAACCAGGTCTTTCAGACAACTAAAACAGTTGACAACTCCTGCAGTTGACTGGATCACAACCCCTGACAATATTCATGGTGTTGTTCTTATGTCATTTGTGTTCACTTGCTGAAATTGTGAACATGCAATGTTAAAAGTTGTGCACATTGGCCATGGCTTAGGCCAAATCTGAAGTCCCTTTGGTGAAGAATGAAGATGAATTATCAAACCCTCTTCTCTTTCTCCATGAGACAATCCGATCTGTGTTGTGCTCTTCCACGTACTGAAATGCCAACTTCGTACTGGTTGCCCTTCACCAGTGGGATATTCTTTAAGTGCTGCTCAAGCTGGGTTTCTTGTGGGCCCTCTGGCTATGCATTCACTACCCCTATCAGCCTCTCGCAGGTGCACTGGCAATATTGACGTGCCCTGATAAGATCTCCATCTAATCCACAACCACTAGTGGGTGAGTGAGAGAGAGAGAGAGAGCTGACACATCTTTCCCAATCAAATTTTTCTCCCTTTTTTAATTTTATTTTTATATACTACATTATTAGTCTCTGAATATGGTTGGTTTGGGTACATTTAGAATCAGCTCAGAGGTAACGTGAAACCCAATAAAGTTATAAGTTACAGATTAAAAAAGATGACCATGGGCTGGAGACCTGGTGAAGACCCATTTGGGAGAGACATGCATCAGATCATTTTAATGCATTGATAATGTTTTTTATTGTACTGGAGAGGCAAAGCAACCTCTTACTGGTCATTTGCTTCCAATGTTTACTCTCAGCAGTGTCAGTGCCTTTGTGAAAAGGAAAAGACTTGCAAAGAGTTCCAGTGTCAACTTTCAGATTGTTTTGCTCCCAGGTTGTGCCATTTGTGGCCACTATTATTAGGAGAAAATAGTGTGATTTGCATCCAATTTCCATAAGGTTGATGTCAGGTGAGGAAATGCAATTCTAAAATGTCGGGGTATAAGAAAAGCAACCTTATAGTTTAGCTCCTCGTATAAAGGATTTTTTTAGATTTTTATACAACAACTGTGACATTTCCACTTGTCTTTGTACATGGTGCAAGCTGTTTTACATGTCACTGACTTTGAGACACAAAACAGCACATTCAATCTCTCCCCAGATAAGATGGCTGTTGCCATTGGAGTCTCTACAAGAGAATAGTTGTTTGTTTGTTTGTTTGTTTGACATTGTGCTTTTGATCTGTCGACTACTGTGGCTGCTGATTCGCTTGTTCTGCTCGATGCCCGAAGCCGTCTTCTAGAACTGGAGGTTTAAGACCATAGTTATCATTAAAAATCAAAACTCTTCTTCTTCAATATGACCTTGACTTGTTTCTTGACGGAAGCGTTGCTGAGGTGGAGCGGTGTCGTAGCGCGGATGCGAGGGGCTGAACCGACTCCCACGCGGGAACACGTGCTATCATAAGCGCTGTGATGATTGCTACACTAACCAGTCTGATGTATGCAGATTATGGCCGGGTGGGTTTGTGATATTTGTTGTGACTTTGTGCCTCTACCTCATTTGAATACAAATCCAAACCACCTGGCGTTATGCAATACCAGGATGGGGAAAAAAAAGGTCTGCTGGCTAAACAGGAAGCGAGAAAAGTCGTCCGGGGAAGTCTTATGAATAATGCATGGTGCGTGAGGTGGAGAGAGGAGGCCAGTTTGGGCTTTAAACAGAGAATATTTGACATCTGAGTGAACACGGACCGACTGTAGATCTCTGCTCTGACAAACGTGTCCTTCACTTCACCGCGCTGGCCGGCCCTGGCAGCGAGCCCGCCATCTTCATTTCAATTAGCCAGTGGGGAGCGAACGCTTTTAGTGTCTGTGTGTGTGTGTGTGTGTATATATATATATATATATATATATATATATATATATATATATATATATATATATATATATATTATGACTACGTGGTATATTGTGGCTTAGTTTGCACTATGATGGCAGCTTTGCCACTGCACAGCCAATTTAGGTGAAGAGTGACCTTGATGAATGTGTTGGAGTCACGGCGTCTTGCATAAAGGTACGTGGACCGTGTTGAGTCACAAGCCGGAGGAGAGAGATCGGCTTCAAGCACTGGAAAGAAATGATTTAATGTTGTGTTATTTTTAGATTGATTTATGACCAGTTTTTTTTTTTAAATGTACAGTTACCAATAGCTGACGTATAGTTTTGTGTGCCATTCTCATATAAATGAAAAAAAAGAAGCGGAGGCTTTTCCTTGTCTCCTGTGCCTGTGTGTGTATATATAACACCTGTCGAACACCATAGGGTGTGCATGCACCCTGTTGAGGAGACTTTCTCATCATATTTAATTGAGCCATACTGTATATCCGTGCAGCTTGGACCAGAGGCGCTGGAAGCCCCGCGGCTTCGCAGATTAGGAATTCGTCTCACTTGCCTGATAATTACATGCTGATTTTTTACGGCCCTTTTTGAAGAGCCAGCCATTCTTAATGAAGCCTAAGCCAATGCCCTCAAAGCTTTCAATGGGCGTTCGGTCCTGCCCCACTTTAAACATTTGCTTCTTCAATTCAAATTCAGATAACTAACACTGTGCACTAAACTCTTTAAATGGGGGCCGCATGTCTGGTTCGCTCCATCCGTGTGTCAGCAGTAGGGATCGGTATTTCTACTTATCCACTCGGTTTGGTCATCTATTCTCCGAGTTGTTTTTTGGCAACGCGATATAACTTGTTAGGTCTCATGTGCTCTTCTGCTTGTGTCCTTCTGTCCTGTCCTGTGTCGCCCAATCACATACTGTACTCCGCTGATTATTTCGACTGTAATCAAGTGATCGGTCATTTCTGTTAGGAATAAAGTAGGCTAGGTGTCTAGGGGTGTGAGATGATCAAATAATGCACCAACTCCCCGTGTTGAAGAAGCCCACGTGGCCTCGGTTTAGAAACTCACTGACGCACACATTTGTTCCAGAACGTCGGCCATGCGTCTAGCGATACACTCCATGGATTCTGGCTTTAGGAAACCAAAAAAAGAGGATTTCTCCCGAGGAATGATTGTGGCTTGTGCTTGAGAGCTCAGGAGATGTCGTGCTGATGTGAAGACGAGTGCTGCTGCAATTCTGTGACAGAATCTCATCTTCTATTGTAGATCCACAATACTCCTGCTGTCAAAATATTAGGGGCCAAGGTGGTGTGTTTGTCTGCTTAGTGTTAATACTTTAAGTGCTTCCTTGTGTTTGTTGCAGGCTGCGGTTGCCTTGATAAAATGTTGTGGGAATCCTATTGCCTGGAATGAACAGCAGCCAAGCAGAAAGGCGGGTTTGCATGCAGAGCTTAGGCTTGTAAGTTATTCATTCAGGTTTTTGGATCAGTGTCTCAGACAGGATGTGCATTTATATTATGCAGCAGCATAAAGAGACACATTTGGAATTTCTTCAGTGAATAAAATATATTCTATAATGTGTTTGGGTGTCTTCCAGAAGACAATTTTTATGGATTTGACTTTAAACTATGCTTTCTTATTTTTGGCTTAAAAACTAAACAAACCACAAAAGTGTCAAATTATGTATAAAAAAAAGCTCTAATAAGAGTCATCAATTAATGACAGGATCCTTGTTTCGTCACGGTGGCTCGTCCAGATGCTCTCTGCATTGTTTTAATGTTCACATTTCTATGAGGCGCAGCGCAAAGAGACAGTCATTGCCCGCTTATGAATCAGAATTATGATGGCAGAAAAGAGGGACAGCATCCTGTGAGAAGTAAAGATTAATGAGCACTTTACAGTATTCCAAGGTATTAATGGACAAAAGTGCTTGCGTCAAAACAACTACCTACTTTTTACGGGATCAAGGAAATCATAAAAGAAATAATATTAATTATTAAATAGGTAATAATCCTTTCTGGTTCAGTAAAGTAACGATGGGACAAGATCACAACCCACAATCTGTTTTGCCTGACACACTACCAGTTTAGCACCCCGTGTTATGGGCCTTTAATGTGTCATATTCAAATTAACGACAGCACCTGGGTGTCCTGGCAAAGTGGGTCAGTTAAGACTAAAGAGTAAAGAAGTACTTTGATTAAAATATGTAGCTGAAGGAAGGAGCATGGTGTACAGGATTGACAATAATACTCATGTTCATCACAATGAAAGAAAATTTGGTTTGTTTTGGTCTTTGCATGTCATTTTCTTAGTTCTATGTTGCAGATGTAACATTAACAGCTGCAAAAAAACTAGAGCAGCTTTAAGGCCTTTAATTCATGTGTGGTGGTAGTTATGGAGTTACTTGTTCTTTACTTGGACTGGAGGTTTCTTTTTTAAAATACATGATTTGATGCCTTCGGGCAGCTATTCCCTCCGCCGTCCGCTTTCATCCGCTCCTCTCTTGTGCCAGGTTGGAAAGTGACGGTAATAGGACAGCTCCAAAGCCCGCGCTGCTCACAGCATGTACTGTAGGAACTCCGTAGTCACACAGATATCACCTGCATGCATTTGCAAACACGCACTCTTTCATCACCTCCAGATATAAAGTCAGAAGCAGAGTCTGTAACAGCTGGATTCGTGGGTCCGAACATCAAGGAAAGAAAGTGTGGAGATTTGGCATTAGAGTTGCTTTCTAGCGTTTCACCAGTAAAGAAATATCAAAGGACCCATGTTAATCTCGACACATCCTTACAGCCGGTTGAAGCCATGAAACACACACAGAGCATGGGATTGATCGTCTCCATGTGAACGTCCACAGCAAAAGAAATAAGGTTGGAGAATGAACTCGGAGCCAACCCTTCCCGTCCCTGGTGCTTCATCAATTATGGAGGTAGCTGATGGCGCACGCGGTGAAGCAGTAAGAGCAGCAGGAGACAGCGCTCCCATTATCCGAAGCCACGGACGTTAACAGCAGCACAACAACAGCACAACAACAGCACGAGCCGTTATTAAATCAACACACACACACACACACACGTGTGTTCGTTAATCACCACTACACTGGATCAATGGGTATCGGTGTATGTGCGTGTGCGAGTGTGGGCCCAATGGATCATCCGCACGCAACTTCAGCCCTTTGGGTCGGACCGCTCCGTCACTTCCTGCGCGAGGAATGTCTGCAGACAGCGTTTGGCATTTTCCCCGCGTTTATGAATAAATCATTCCCTTTTATCCTTTGTTTTGTTCAATGTACACTTCACTCATAAGAGTTGCTGTTGTACATAACTCTGCGCTGTGTAATGATAGTCATTCTCCTGTGTGCATAATTGGCTAATTGTCGTGCATCGTTGGGTCATTTGAAAGGGACTAAAATGAGAGGATTTATAAAAGCATTGAGCATGTGGTTGGTATAAACTCCAACCAGCGGCAATTTCTATGTGATGTTTACAGAAATGCACCAATAATCATTTTAATCTATGCTGATCCCATTGGACACATCGGCTGCAGTGGAAATGGTGAGGGTGACGTGGATTCTACCAGAGGTACGTCACTACTGCTTAGAACCGCTTTCATACGCATACATTGTTAGTCCATAAGTAGTCTGCATGATTCACTTGTTTTTTTATATTCTAAGGACATCACTCTGTGATGTCACAGTCTTTGAGCATCCACGTGATAATCCCTTGATTGGACTCCATTCTCGTCTTTTTTTAACTTTGAATCATAAAAGAAATCCGACTTCCTCCGTCAAAAGTCTACCAGGGAATGTTGGACTCCAAAAGAAATCCAATAATTCACAAGGCACACCAATGCGGTCTCGCTGTATTTTTTGAGTTTCATGCCATGGAAAATCCCCGCTGTGCGAGCACTGCAGCACTTCCCTGTTAGGTGGCATAGTGTGTCGCCTGTGTGAACCTCCTGATCAAAGCTCCAGCAGAATAAGGCTCAACACAGCAGGGCCAGATCCCCTCTCCACCGCTATAACAAGACTCGAACATTGCAGGAAATAACTTTGCAGTCATGGCGATTCTCCAGTAAGCAAACAGATTGTCACGCGGCATGAAAATGGGCCGAAGAACATGTTTGTGGAGATGCAAACATGTGAACCAAATGTTTTTAATCCTTAGGGCTACAGTGACTTCACTTAAGCTTTCATAAAAGCTTGTTGAGAGCGTGACTTGCTCAAACTCGGTCTCTTTACTCGCCTGATTCCGTTGTAAATGCTTTGTAATTACGTCTCGTGCGCGCCTGCACTGTTCAGGGAGTCCGGGCGCTTTTTATCGGATTCACTTTGAGCCAGCAGATTGAGTTTAAACACAACTAAAGACAATAGGACGGAAAAAATTCATTAAGGGGAATCCTCTGAATAGACCTGATGAATGAGAACCGCGTCGCATTTATATCACAGGGACGCGCCAGCTGTGGCCGACAGCTTTGTGAATCCACGAGGCTAATGCAATCAAAGCTGTCAGAGTCACCTCGTCGGGTTGAAACCAGACAAGCTGCCCGAGTGTTGTGAGGCGGCTGCTCTTATTAAGGCAATAAAGGCAGGGAGCGTGGCTTTTCTTCTCTTAGAAGAGTGGTTTTTAATATTTCATCACAGTGCTTTTTTTTTTTTTTTTTTAAAGCAGAAGATACCAGATATTCCTCTTCACGTTTTTGACCATGAGAAAATGTATAATCCTGCGAGCTATTGTTCTGAGAAAGCCGCAGAAGTGATTGGGCTGTCTTAAGTCTCGTCTTTTCAGAAAGCTTTTAACCCCGGTGATTAGCCTCTGTCGGCTCCTTCAAGTCTCTTTGTGACACCTCTTTGGGCTTTTTATCGTCCATTTGTTTCTTTTCTTTCTGCAGGCTGGGAGGAAAGGAAAAAAAAAATCATCATTAGCTCCCCGCCTTATCTACTCTTTATTTTACCCTTGTTGATGAGCCTTGTTGCTGGGATTTGGCTGATAATGATTGGTGCGGCGGCGTACGCTTAATGGCTTCTCTTTATCTGAAAAGGGCTTTGATTCCTCATTGTTGTTGCTTAGCAGACAATTAAGGGGTCAAGGCCTTATTCGGGATGGATTTCTATGAATGTTTTCATAAGTACCCTGCTTAGCTGAAGCCCTGATTGAAAATAAGACATTTGGTTAATAAAACACCCTCAACCTGTTTCAATGAGAAGAACCCTTTGCCGAAAGATGTAGAATTAATTCAGCTTTTTCACTGCTTCTATTCGATTGTAGGCCAGAAGAAGGTGTGATGGCCGATTTTCTCTGTCAGTTCAGTGTCAAAACGTCACAGAGCACGATGTAAAGAGGATGCTGACAAGCAATCAGAACCGTTTATCATGGGTTTGCGTATTTGGCAAATATGTGGTACAAAAGGCTATCTTGGAAGACACCAGTTTATATATTATATACATACAGTATATGTATGTAATGTAAAATCTGGTGTCTGCCTACAGTATATAAAATGTTATTTATTAAACAATTGTGAACACACGTTTTACTCTGTAAATTATAACTTGAGAGTACACATTTTATTATTGGTAGAGGAGCAGCAGGTATACAATTTAGATAATGTTTATTTAATTTGCACGTGATTCTGAATAAATGACCACATTTAGTGTTACAAATAGCTTGTGTGGGACTTAATTGCTGAACTAATTATAGTCCTAATTAAGAAGTGTGGGCTTATTTGTCCCTGTGTACTTGACTGGAGCTTGTCATGTCCTGACGGATGCTAATTGATGTTTATACATCTATGCGTACAGCACCCGCATTTATAAACAGTACAAGTTCTGTTCCATCCATCTTCATTGCAGTTCACAGTGCGGCACGTTCTGATTTAATCAATTCAGGGGATATAAAATTAAATCTAAGCTAGAGATAAGCTTCGAGTCCTTGTTGTCGCTGTGATATTCTTCTTTCCACTCCATGGTAACATTTTTGGTGAGTAAAGATTTCCGTGCTGATGGAGCGGAACGGGGCGGCAGCATTATGCTTGTTGATTGTACTATTGATCAAATCTCACAAACAATCGCTTCTCATGGACCGTTGACCTTCATCAGGCTGAAACAAGACGTGTTTTTGCAGTTAAGGGAATTTGATCAATTCAACTTTGAACTAGACAGAAAACCTAAGAGAAGGTAGTTTAGTGCAAGCTAGTACAAGCTTTTTTTGTGTGATGGGAGTTGTGTAAGCCACCAGTAGGCTCCTCTGTGGCCGGGGGACCCCATGGTGTGCTGGGGGGGCAGAGGGGGGGGGCATGTGGCCGTCCTTTATTAGAGCAGCCAGCCAACCAACTGAGAAGCTGGTGTGCAGCTGGGAAAATAACAGCTCCGCTGTGGCTCGGTCATGGACAAAGATTCTGTTCTGTGATGCTGACCCTGGAAGCTCCCTTGAAGCTAATTCCACCACTTCTAGAGCAGTAGCACATCATTGTTGTGTTATAGTTGAGCCACTGCAGCCACCCCCTCTACTTAAGTGTGAGGTTGTCAAGAGAGTATTAGAGATGCTATGGTTGACCTTATCAACGCTCAGCCGTCCCTCCCTCATTTTTTTCTGGGTGCTCTCAACATTGTTCCAACTTACAGTTGCATTTTTGCACGAATTGTCCAGTTTTTGTTTGCATGCATTTACAGAAAAATAGGACAATTGTGTAGGTTGAGTCCTTGCGTTTGGCACACAATGTCACATGACCTGTGCTTGAGACGCCTTTTTGCAAGTGGACACTGGCCCCGATTGATGAACCGTGTTAAGAGTATTCAAGCGAACTGGACTTAAGGGGCAGTGATACCGTCTGACTCCCAATACACCGTGTGGGTGAAGAAGGTAGTGCAGTATGAGATGTGTAATAATGTGGCAGTAAAATGAAATTGCCTAAATAATATGTTGCTCTTTTGCGTAGTTTTGGTACATTCATGCTGAGGGGGGGGGGGGGCAGGGGGGGGATAGTTCTGAGTCAGGTGTCTGTAGAAACTGAATTTCAAGTTGATGTTCTGACCTCTGCGTCGTCTTGGCTAATTAAAAAGCAGCTGCGGAAGCCTGCAAGGACTTGGCTCTCATTATTTGGTTTGACAGCTCTGGATTAAAACGCATCTCAAAAAGGTTTGACCCCACCCATCCCCTCTCCTCTCCGCCTGCCTCTCAGTAAGGGCATGGCAATTTACCAGAACACCCCGACCGATTTATCTCTAATAATGTTGAACACACAGAGCTGTCATTGTTCAAAACACTCACTTGCTGCAACAGAGTAATTATGGCCTCTCAGGAGAGGCAGTCCTACCATTCTCTCTGACCTTTTTTAGGAAGTACTTATAAGTTAAAACACTGTCGTGCACAGCAGGTGTTGGGCTACTCTCTCTGAACTTGTTTACTCAGTCGCAGCGGGTCAAAGATTTACTTCTACCTGGCCTTTGCTTTTTCTCTTTTCTTTGTTGCCGTGCTGCTTTTGCTGCTCTTTGCCCGCCTGCTCGCAATCAGCCTCGTTAGTCCTTCCCTGCTCCCGGTGGGTTTCCCCCCCCCGCCAGTCGCCTTCCTGCCGACTGACATCACCTCACCCAGCCGCTCGTCTCCCATTCCCATGGGCCCTTTCTTTGTCTCCCCCACCCTTTTTTCTTGCCGTCCCTTTCCTTTTTGTGTTAAGCCGGTTCGGGCTGTCGGAGCGCCCTGAGTGCCTGTTTCAAGAAAGCTAGCGCTCGTTGCTTCAATCCTCTGAGCCATGCAAATAATTGTGTTCCTGACTGATGCCGCATGCATTTTTCATCCGGGGAGCGTCACCGTGTTGAGCAAGGGGCAAAAAAAAAGTTCCTCCCTCGCTGCCTCACTATACGTTGCCCCCCCCCCCCCACCCTGCCCCCCCGCACTCTCCCCACACCCTCGGCCTTCACCTCGTGCTCATCCCTCGGCGCGAACATGTCCTGCTTCTATCATTGGAATCGATGGAATTGATTCTCTAGGGGTTAATGGATTTTGCCGCCAAGGTGAGGGAGATGCACTTTAATCACGGCAGATCTTAAATATTTTATCAGGGAGAGCCAAAGATTGGGTGCTGACAGTGCGGAGGCGGGGACGGGGGCAGCGGGGGGAGCGGGGTTCACAGTGCAGCATCGCAGCACTCTGGTCTAACAATGGGCCACTTGTTGCTCACGTCAGATGGCACGAGGGGAGGATGGAAGGACTTTACTGACTGTTGACAACTGTACGGTTCAGTTACCCGGTGAGGAGGTACGCGTGTCAGATAAACTCGCTTGAGAAGAAACACGGCAGCCCTGTTTTTTGTTACCATGAAAAAACGTAGGTAGACAGTTTGTGAGCTAGTTTAGTAATACAGTAACGGTAGTTTATTCCACCGCACTCCATCACTAATAACAGCTTTGAGCCTGGACTGCTCTGACATTCGCAAACATTACACGTGGCTTTTTGCTACAACTTGTAGTGAAAGGATGGAAAAATAATGAATATGTGTTTAGGAGTTTCCCAATTTGCCAAAAAATTAAACATTAAAAACGAATGGGCTTGTTTGTCGCATGTTCTTAGCCCAGGGATATCCTTGGCCCTGGGCAAACTTTGCACCTTTCCACTCGACGCTATTAGTATTAGCTCAGGGTTAATATAATCCCAGGGCTATACAATGCACACTGCACTTCTTATTGTCCTGAAACACAGACATGTGACACATATTCCTTTGTTCATTTTAGCCTGGTTTCACGCTGGCTACGTTTACTATTGTCGACTTTCAGGCAATAACACTGCTAACTCGAGGCTAACGCCGCTAACGGAAGGTTGAACTGCTCAGGAGCACAGCCGGCCAAAGTCAGAGTAAGCCCACTTTGGATTGTGCAGGTGTGAAAGCTTGTGGTTTGAAAAACCTTCAAATTAAGATGAATCATAAAAATATATATAATTTCGTAGTATCACTCCATAAATTAGTTAAACGCAAGTAAATATGTTGGAAATAATTGACTTGACTCTGTAAGTTACTTATAACTTTAAATCTGGATGTTGATATTTATCTATTGATCTTCTGCAAAAAAAAGAGAATTGATTTTAAATTATTCACATCCTGACCCCACGTATAACACGTATAAACCATGTACATGTCTAGAATAGGAAAGTCAATTATTTGGATTTAATGATATACAATAAGCCCTGCCATAATGTTCTTGAGTTAATTATACCACTTATCCCATTGGAATGGGAATAATTATGTTAGGTTTACAATCTTCTAGCAGCCATTCTGACTAGAAGATAAATATGAGCCAATATCAGTTCAGACTTTAACATAGGTCCTAACATAACCTTTTTGTACCTGAATAACTTGATTCAATCCCCTGTTGTCTGTACCCGCGATTAATTGCTTCTCCGGTCACAAGTTGTTTACAGATTGTTTTTTTTTCAGCATCACGGCAACAGTTTTGGATCACAGGAGTTACTGCCTGTCATTAAATCTGAATCTGACGCATCGTTATGAAAGGCAATTTGATGTTGTATCTTAATTGACAGTAATACGCCAGCACGATCATAATTACTTCACTTTCTTCGTCAGCAGACCACGGCGCACACACACAGCTACATCAGAGACACACAAGTTAAATTAACAAATATTCTGATTACACAGAGGGAATGAAACACCAGGCGATGTTCAAAATCCATTACTCACCGGTTCAAATTATTGTGGGGTTTAAAAAAAGATGCCCGTTATCAAGAATTAAGATGCAACCAATGGCATGCTAGAAGTGTTGAAGAAATTATTTCGGCTAAATTTGTTGAAACTTATATTACATTTACATATTAAGACTTTTGCCTCTTGCTGGCAGAGCTCATATTAAAGTTCCCTGATGTACACTATAATGGCACAATATACCGTATTTTCGCGACTATAAGGCGCACTTAAAATCCTTTTTTTTCTAAAAAAACGGCGCGTGCGCCTTGTAATCCGGAGCGCCGTATTTATGGCTCAATTGGTTGATCCATACTGGTTAACGAGGATCCATTGGAGGGAAAGTCTGGTGCCAGCAGCCGCGGTAATTCCAGCTCCAACAGCGTATTGTAACGGACTGTGTTTTCATGTTGTGGAGCGGCATTGCACTTTACAGAGTTTTGGGATGGTCAGTGAAGGGCGCACAATGTGACGTCACTCATCTTAGTGCCACCTATGGGGACGCGGGAATTGTTGTTGTTTTGGAGAGCGATGGTGTGTTTTTGTTCGGCGTAGGCTACGGCCGACAGTAGCCTGTTTCTCGACAATAAAACCAGAAGATAAGCACATTGTCCAGAGATTCATTAGCGAGAGTCGCTACAGTATATTAAAGCTCGTAGTTGGATGTCGGGATCGCGCTGACGGTCCGCCGCGAGGCGCCACCGTCTGTTCCAGCGCTGCCTCTCGGTGCAAGATGCACCAAAGCATTTGCCAAGAATGTTTTCATTAATCAAGAACGAAAGTTGGAGGTTCAGAGATGTTAATATCCACATTAACGTTTGAACAACGTTACCATGGGAGTGAAGAGTTTTCAGAACGCTTAATAACGTTTGATTTAGCACAGCCCGATCTAGTGGATGCATAACGCAGCCCCAGTCAAACGTTTTACTGCAGTTACTTCTATGCGCCTTGTGATCCGGTGCGCTCTATATATGAAAATAGTTCTAAAATTGGCGATTTATTGAAGGTGCGCCTTGTAATTCAGTGCGCCGTATAGTCGCGAAAATACGGTAATGATATTGTTGTATCAACAACGTGGTCTTCTACCAACATTTCACCAGAGAGCCCACACTTATGCAGCATAGATGTAATTTATTAATTACATTTGCTGTTCTGTAGTAATAATGCTGTTTCCTCTTTCACAAAAAAACAAATCATTTTAACCTGGGTTAAATGAAGGAAAACAAATAGCACTCCCGCCATGGACAGATACCCTGAAGGCCTAATTTACTCTGCTGCAGCATCAGGAGCTCTGCGTTACCCTTCAACTTGATTAAGAGTATTGTGAGGCCACATAGATGCAGTTTAAAATGTGTGAGGATGTAGGCTGCACGGAGCCTGTTGCCCCACAAGGACCAGGCTGAGCCAAAAGCGAGGACACACATCACTTAACTCGCTCTCACCGATGTGAGAGCGAGTTAAAGCTCATCGCTGATTACTGCTGGCAATTAATTAGATTGAGGTAAATAGCATGAGCAAGAGTTTAATGGACAATAAAGCAATGGTTATATGACAACCATAGGGAGTCAACCAAACTCATTCCATGCTCAGTCTTTGTAATTTTATGTATTTTTATTCTGTGCAGACTCTTAAGAAGCTACCTTTTGAGAAAGCTGTGCCGAATAAAAAGACATTTTCACTTTGAATCTGGCCCGTGCAAGGCAGTGTCCTTCTTAAAAGGCAGTCGCTTATATGTTTGTACTGTGGTTCCAGATTTTCTTTGACATCTATTTGTGAAGAGTAATGGCTGAGTGCTAGCCTGGGTATTTATACTCCCACGGAGTCACAGCCCAGACCGTCTCCTTTTCTCATCTCTCCTTCCTGCTGGAAACACCAGCAGGTCATGCATGCTTGTACGTTTTTATATGGAAAGCCTGGAGATGAACAATGACATGATTGTAATATTCCGGGATCCGGTAGATTTGTCATTTATCTTCCAACCTTTCTGTGACCTCCCGCGTGATTGTGCACTTTTGTCCTAAAACAATGAAGTTAGTGATCGACAAGAAGGAAATCACTCACTAAATCATAAATGATGGACCACTTTACCTTAACATTTTGTTATTCTATGTATTTACTTCAAGTAACCATTTAAAAACAACTTAATGTTTGTAAATTATTAGCGATAAGAAATTATCAAATTAAAGTTTAATTGTGTTATATAAGTATATCTATTGTGGGATGGATTTAATTTCAAACCAATCCCACGAGGTTGTCCGAGTCACCGATGGCATAATTGGATGCCGGTTTGGTGAATCAGATGCTAATTACACTCCGATTGTGAGTGCTGCAGCGTGAACGCAAATCAGGGTCTTTAAGGTTAATTTTGATGGCTTTTGATTGAGGTTGTATGATTTCATGTCAAAATCAAAAACTAGCAGTGCTGCTGGTTGTTTCCATTGTAATGAGTTGTGTTGACAAGTTGCTGTTAAACTGTTTGATATTATAATTGGCATTGCATTCATTCGTTGAAAAGATAAGTAAAACATTTATGAATTTTTATGTAATATTCCCTGATCTGAAATTTGTATTTATAAAGTTTCACAAATCCAACCTGCTGTAAGAACTATGGGACTCTTTCTATAACGAACGCGTAACTTGACACCACTGTAGAAAACAACCTTCAGAATGCCACGCTTTTACTCCAATGCAATCTGAGTGTTGACATATCGTGTGGTTGGTTTAACAGTAGCATCATCTGAGCAGGGAGGAGTGTGTTGATGGGCGACAGAGTGCAGCTGGTGGATGCAAGAGGATTTCAGCTGTTTGCTGAGCAATTGTCTTGTGCTATCTAATTTGCAGTGTCTCTCTCTCTCTCACACACACACACACACCATAGACTTCTTATGTGGTGCCAACAGAAGAGCAATCCATGGGGAGCTTACTGTGTCAGAGACAGTAGCAACATTACTGATTAGGGACCAAACTAATAAGTGGCTTCTTGTTTGGTTTTAATGCACATTGATTATTTAATTGAAAAAGTTTCTCAATTTTTCGGTCACGGGGTGATACATCTGGGCTTGCTTGTCTACATACTGGTACTCGTCCTTGCTATTAAGGTCATCCAAAACACTGCAACCCATCTATAACCTGAAACATTAGCAATCCCAATTCACTCCATTCTCTACAGTGTGAGGAATTCCCGGCTGTATCTTCACGTTGCCTCGCTGGGCGGAGCCTGCGTGCTGCCCGTCTGTAATTACCCGCCAGTGGCCCCAACTAATCTGGATCGCGTCGTGTAATGCTTTTGTGAGCCAGCTGCAACGAGAGGCATTCCCTACTCTAAGAACCGGCCAGACAAACAACGGGAGCACATGGAGCCGTGTGTGTGTGTGTGTGTGTGTGTCTGACAGCAGACACACACGCACGCAGCTGTCAGAAGGGCAGGATCAGGGGGGCCGCTCCGCTCAGCTGTCTCCGTGCCCCGCCCTCAGCACCCAGCCGGCGCCAGCTGAGGGTTGGCAGGTCCCGTCGTGCAATAGGTGCCATGTATGTAAATCCGTTGCTTTTAAAGAAAAGAACAAAAAAGGAGCATAGGGGAATGCAGCAAAAATGCAGTTTGTTGATAGTGTTTGAATTGCTGTGTGTGTATTTATTTGGGTTTTGGGAGACGTCCCGCTGGCCAGGTGTGAGGCGCTCGCAAATGGAGGGCGACGTGCCGAGTGAACAATCAACCCACGTTTGCACCTATGATACCCTTCCTCCTCCCTTTGTCCTCGCCTCTCCCCTTGCTCTGCAGGTTGCCTGACCTTTTCAAGTAAAACTCATCCCTCTGCTGATCCCTCCTCACAGCGCCGTCACGTGTAGCAGTGCTCTCTGCTCGACTCAGAAAGACAGAACTTTTTTTTTTTTTATTATCAATGAAATAATAAAGAAATTATGGAATAATATAGAAATATTGTGGACTCCACTTTCTGATTAAAAGCGTTAACAGTTTGATTTGGAAACTTGTTTATCAATATATTGTAGCCACCCCAGTTTTGGTTTCATCCTATGGGTACTCAACAAGTATAAGGCGTGAGACTACAAGACCAGACTAAATGTGTGGACTATAGTGATGGTAATTTTAAACCTCTCGTAATTAGCTGAGTTGGATCAACAACAATCATGGCGTTAACTTAGCTGCAGCAAACACTCATTCTGTATCTGAAGCTGCCAGACTAATGGGTAATGTTGTTGTTAACACCTACAGCCTCCTAACTGTTCTCAGTGTTATCACCTTCTCAGATAGACCTGTGAAGTAGGAGTCATGAAAATGCATTATAATGCATCTCACATGTGAGTGTGTTCGACTTGGATCGGCTTGTGAGGGCCCTGCCATGAAGCTATTACATTTCAAGTTTATATTGAATATATTCTCAAAGTTGTTATCTCCCTGCCTGTCACTCATAGCCGTATCATGAGGGCTGTAATACTTTGTCGGTTGTATTCCAGAATGAAGCAACACCTCTCGCACTTGTTGCTTGGCTTTCCGTGTTCATTGATTGCCGTTTTCTTTTTTGTCAAAGTAAAAAAAAAGGTTGAAATAAAAGCCAGTCAACACCTAGCTGCACAGAGCGTTGTGTAACGGCATGAGGTGAGATCAGTATCGACCTTTCCCGATGAACATAATGTTACTTATAGAAGAACAGTGGTGATGATAAAGAAGTATCCAGAGAGTCGGGCTCGGTTTAAAGCTGCTGCAGCCTCGCTGGGACTGATGCGAGGATGTTGGCTCGCCGCTGTGTGTTTCTCTGGCAGCCAAACCATTCAGGCACGTAGTAGAAACAGATAATCCATACATTTCCTGCACCTTCCACGTGTCTGGTCCTCGTCGGGAGATTGAGTGCCCGGAGCCATTTCGTTTCCACTGTGTCGGAGCCACTGCTAGCATAGTCCTTTTGTTCCTTCTAGCATAGTCCTGCTGTGTCTTGAGGCATAGTCCTTCTGATTCTTCTAGCATAGTCCTTCTGATTCTTCTAGCATAGTCCATCTGATTCTTCTTGCATAGTCCTTCTGATGCTTCTAGCATAGTCCATCTGATTCTTCTTGCATAGTCCTGATGCTTCTAGCATAGTCCTTCTGATGCTTCTAGCATAGTCCATCTGATTCTTCTAGCATAGTCCATCTGATTCTTCTAGCATAGTCCTTCTGATTCTTCTAGCATAGTCCTGATGCTTCTAGCATAGTCCATCTGATTCTTCTTGCATAGTCCATCTGATTCTTCTAGCATAGTTCTGATTCTTCTAGCATAGTCCATCTGATTCTTCTTGCATAGTCCTTCTGATTCTTCTAGCATAGTCCTGATGCTTCTAGCATAGTCCATCTGATTCTTCTTGCATAGTCCTGATGCTTCTAGCATAGTCCATCTGATTCTTCTAGCATAGTCCTGATGCTTCTAGCATAGTCCATCTGATTCTTCTTCCATAGTCCTTCTGTTTCTTGAGGCATAGTCCTTCTCGTTCTTCTAGCATAGTCCTTCTGTTTATTCTAGCATAGATGCTAGATTTCTGTATGTCAGAACCGCATCCACCTCAGGTAAATAAGAAATAAAGTTTTATTTTACACCGAGCAAGTGAATTTCCTTTACAAGACACTGGAAGTCAACTCCTGGGATACCAGCGGTGGTACAGTAGGAGAGGATGTTGTAACCTAACATGACAACACGTGAGGAGAAATCAATAGCCTCGGCTTTCCGCATTCTCTGAAGGGAAAGGAGTGAAAAGAGAAGGGATGGGTTGGGGTGTCAGTTCCTTTTTTATGTTGAGAAGATTCATGTGGCCCTTGACAGATATTGATCGTTGGTCCCATTAAACCAGATGATACTGCTGAATACAGCTAATGACGCATGGACAGAAACGCTGCAGTGCATGTACACATACACTCGCATTGTGTCGACCATGAAACAGTGCAGGTTTCATGTTTCATGCTCAATACAATGCGAGTTTACCATCAGTGAATTACAACATTTGAAGACAATATTTGCATACCCATGTGTACCTTTTAAGGTTGCTGTAATTGTTTCACATCCCCATACTGGTGGCAAAGAGATCAATTATTTCAACCTAATGTACTTTGAAAGTGATGGGAGACTAAATCTACCTAGCATCATTACATTCTGAAGTCTCTTTTGCAGTGAATTTCCTTCTATAGGCTTAGATATTGTTTTAGGCGGGATAGCACAAAGCCAGACTTTGAAGGTAACCCTTGATTAATTACTTACTCTGACTGCCGAAGCCTCACATTAGCTCTTCATTACTTGACTCAACAATGTGTGTGTGTGTGTGTGTGTGTGTGTGTGTGTGTGTGTGTGTGGAAGATCTGCGAGGGCAGGATTGTTTCATTATTTAGCATCAAGCATTTAACTTTAGCAATAGATTTACCAGCCAAAACGCCAGACTACAGGATAGTCTGTTTCATTCGTTGATATTTAGCCACATAAAGTATTTACTTAACATTGTAATAGCTTTGATCTTTCGGCATACATTTTTTACACTTGGTGTTACGAGTGTGGCGGTGTCTTCTCTCTTTGCCGTTTCAGAAATCTACGGCACAAGCAAGATGAATCCAAAGAAAGGGCACTCAGCGGGGGGAATGTTTTGATGTCGTCTTTCTGGTTCCCGTAGCAACCAAAGATTCAGCACGCTGTTCGCTGTAACCACAAATAAAACATAAAATCACAATAAATCCCAAAAAAATGCAACAAAGCAACCTGCAAATCCACGTGATGGTGCACACCTGAATCAATGGCTGCATGATTACACATGCAGGCATATAAGACTTTGGTTTAAGTGATGTCAAAGTGCCCACAGCTAATCCCCCCCCCCCCCACCCTCATGCACCCTCGACTTACCCATGAATCAAGCTTTTTGCTCTCTATAGCAAATACCCCGAAGGAGTGTATCACAAATTTAAATGGGCCTCGGGTGCTATTGAATGAGTGAATCCATTCTGCAGACTTTTGGGGCCAAATAGCTCAAAAAGGGCATGTTTCTTTTCTTCCCGGCTTACTTGTACTGTTCTCCATCTGTAGTGCAATGTCTATTGATTTTTCTCCAGCCCCCTCTATCAGTCAGGCTTTAATAAGACAACAGATGTCGCCTTTAAAAGAAACGTATTAGAATGTTAATGTATCACTCCACAGACGTGTTTGCCTCTCTGCTTTGGTTTAGAGTGTGTTTGTGTCTGTGTGTTTGTGTCTATGTGCGTGCCACCATATTTTCATTAAAAAACAAAATTCCTCTTGATGGTTTTAGGGACTAAAGGGGGGCGGGGCGGGCGGGGGCGATGAAAATGGGGCACTAGTGGGAAGAAGGGAAAAGAATGGATAGAGTAGTGGAAAGTGAAGAAGAAACCTCCTGGTGCAAAGTGGATTCATCTTCTGTCTTATTGCTCCTGCAGGGACCAATTTATCTTCATTTAGGTTTTTGGCACCAACCCCAATCCAGACTAGCCGCCTGAAGGAAACTTGGGAGCTCAACGTGGCTCTTTGGCCCCGTTGTTGCTCGGGCTTGACCGGAGGCTGATTGGATCCTTTGAGGTTTCTGA
This sequence comes from Pungitius pungitius, assembly GCF_949316345.1. Classification (NCBI taxonomy): domain Eukaryota; kingdom Metazoa; phylum Chordata; class Actinopteri; order Perciformes; family Gasterosteidae; genus Pungitius; species Pungitius pungitius. The sequence goes on along the minus strand of NC_084908.1, from coordinate 15,834,621 downwards.
CAATCTAAGAAATAGCTTTACATTCCACCAGTTGTTAAACAAAGAAAGAAACACTAATTATTGCCCCCAAAGCTAAAGTTGTACACAGATGGACCAAGTCATACTTGTTTTGTTTTTTTGACGCTTTCTTTTGTCTGAGACACAATATCTTGGACTGTGCTTTATAAGTTTAATGCATATTTCTTCAAGTCAAGCTAACATCAAAAGGCAAAGGAAGGCAGTTAAAAACAGCGGGCATTATTAAAATAAATGCATGCTATTTAAAAATAAATCCACGCTTGTTATCACCTATTATTTAATACAAAATGACTTCACAGATTTCATGCTTTTTGTGGTGGTGTTATATTAAAGCAATCAGCAATAATCATTTCTAAGCAATACAAATTGGTTTGGCTGATTGTTACCTGAGATTTAAGAGCCTTTTTGTTCACTTTATACCATAGCATTGTCAAATTTGACAATTTCTTTAGAGTTGCCTTATGGCTTCAGGTCTGTCAATTTTCATGCGTACTTGGAGACCAGCAACAACCCACAACTTTTAATCAACATTTTAATGTCAATAAACAAAATTGAGACGTTGTTTATTTTTGTCCTTAAAATGGTTGGTACTCCGCATAGGTCACGCTCATAATTGGACGGAAGTACATTTAAGATTTTACATGCAAGTATCATAGAAATACTGCTTGAAGCCCCAATTTTTGAAAATTCCCTAGTTATCAGCTTTGTTCCTGTGTTTTAGTTAAAGGTGCAATACTTGTTTTATATAACATTCGGCCTGTGTTTACCTCCTTTAGGAGTTTTAGGCCTTTGGGCTCAGTGTCTTTATTGAGCTTTAGCAAGATTCTTTCTCCGTTCAGCTGGGTATAAATTAGAATTGATTTTAGTGAAGCATCATGGCCTTGGTGGCCAAATAACTAACAATAACCTTCACAGTACGAGTGGGCGGAGAGCCGGCATGGGCAGCAAATAAAGACACTGAGGAAGGCAGCAGCATTCTGCTCTTCATTATAGACTCACAATAAGAATCAGCCTTATTCGCCATGGATGCTTATGCATACATGGCATTTGACTCTCTATTACAAAAGCCAGTACATACAATAACAAGGAATATACAAAAACAATGGGGAAAAAATAACAAATAATACATTTAAAACAATTTAACAACTACACAATATAAAATGGGTATATAGATGTGTGTATTTGTAAATATATACACACGCACATATATATATATATATATATGTGTGTGTACAAAATATTTTCCAGCCCAGTTTGTCACTATGATGCATGTACATTTTGTCTAGAAATGACAAGATTCATCAGTTATCTCTGTCACATCCTGCATTCAACCTGTTGATTTAATCCCATTGCAAAGTTGCCATTTTGAGTAATACTGCCTCTGCACTGAGGAAACTCTCTGCCCCTCCCCTCCTCCCCCTTCCCTAACTAAGCTAACTTTAAAAAAAGACCATCCTGCACAACGCCGGCTTCACTGTATGGAGCTCAGCAGTCAGGTCGCTCATTCATTGTTCTGCTTCTCTAAAAGGCAAAGCACGGATTGGTGGAGGGAAAAGAGAGAGGGGCGATACGGGGGAGTTGGGAGACGGATGTCAGAAATCACAGGGACCCCCGCCGCCGTGTCTGGATGCAGCACTGGCTGCGCGGTGCGAGCAGGTGAGGAGAGGGAGCGCGGCGGAGTTTGTCGCTGCGCAGCTCGGTCGAGGCGCTCGACTGACAGCCCGCGATTGATGGATGGAGCTGCGTATCGCACATAACATCAATTCTGTCCCACTTTCTCTTTCATTCCAAGTCTCACTCCCTCATCACTCCTCCCTTTGCCTCTGTATCCGCACTCCCCCGCCCCCCCTCCCCTCCAACGAACCCCTCCCTCCCGCTGCTGCTGCTCCCGGTCCCTCGCTGGTCCCTCTCTCTTCCGTACTAGTTTCCAGAAGGCATCTCTAACGCTGCCGGAGAGCGCGCTGTGAGGCTGCGGGGAAGCGAGGCGAGCGGATCGCTATCTTTGAGACAGCTTTTCCGCTGGGAAGGCTGCTCGTGAGCCGAGGAACTGGACTGGACTGTGGTGTTTCGTGGAGGAGGCAGGAGGGGAGGAGGAGGAGGAGGAGGACGGAGGACTGGTGGACAGATGGAGGACGGCGCCCAACAACTGGGACACTGCATGGTTGACATGAAGGAGCTGAACGCCGACCCTGAGGGACTGACCGCTGCCGGTGAGCTGACTGCGTCTGTCTCTTGACCCGTCTCCCCGAGGTCTTTCCTCTCAGAACACGCTGCTGGACAGTGTCCCCCGTTTTCTAGAAACGTGTGTCTCCATGACCAGTTTGTGCATGTTTTTCCTCTATTAGGGTTTGCAGTGGTTTTTGTTCTCTCTCTCTCTCTCTCTCTCTAACACACTTGCAGAGATCGAGTATGTGCTGGAGAGAGAGAGAGAGAGAGACTTTTAAATGCACCATGATCGATAATCACTGAATTCAGTGGAACGTCTTTGTGTTAGACAGCTGATGTCTCAGGGTCACATTGTCACAGTTAATACAAGAGTTAATACATCAATTTTATGTATCATTGAAAATCAAGCGTGTCCAGGTCATGGAAAAGGATTTTATTCTTATTCTTTTTAGGTAAAAGTCCTGCACTCTGGAGTACTCACAATTTTTCAGAGCAATGCCAAGTTGCCTGGAAATTTATTTTGAAACTAAGTGGCAGCGTTTCTACGGGTTTCCATTTAAGTGTTCTTTTAGTGTGGTTGCATTTAAAATCTACAACCCGTTCATTTTCAAATTTGGTCAATCATATCAGAGAAAACTTATTCATGGGAACCTTTCATTTGAGTTTAGTGGCTCTGCAGAGTTTGAAGTGTGAAGACTCATGTCATTCTCATTTCGGTTTGTTCATAGATGCCCGTGTGTGTGTGTGTGCATTCAGGTCAGCGTTTGTCCTGCGTGTGTGTGTGTGTGTGCACGCTTTGCTTGAATTTTTTTATGCAGTCATATTCCATACTGCCTGAATGTGCTGTCCCTAATGAGCCTTGGCAGGGGCACACTAGATGTCTCGGTGCCCGACACAACAGGAGAACGCTGAAGAGATTAACCGTATCGGCGATGCCACAAAGCCCGCTCTCCAAGTTAAATACCTTTGCTCACCAAAAGGATAGTCGCTGCATGCAGCGGCGCTAAGCATCTGCATTGGCATGCCAGCTCAACACCATCATCTTCCCCGCGGGGATAAGTAAACGGAGGCGTAGAGAGAGAAAGCGCTATTTCACGACGCCTTGTCTCCTTTTGCTTAAAAACTCCACGGATACACGCGGAACCAGCTTACATCCACCGTTACAGACATGCTAACAAACGCACACACACACATGCTAACTGGTGAGTCCTCACATACAAATGCACACACACTTGCTCATCCTGCATGACACTTCTGACCTGATTAGGAACCCTACTATAGAATAACACAGTCACAATTTGGAGATGACACCTGACAGGTGTGAGAGTATAACGGCAATGACAAACACCTCAGTGTATTTCTGTTTTGTTTTCCTTCAAGCATCCTGGGAGACAAAGGGGAAGAGCAGACACACAATTACAATGTTTGGCACAAGAGACAAGTTGACAACCCCACATTATCAGTCGCAAGGTGAAATAGTTTACCTCCTCCTCCATGACAGGTGATGTTCAGTAGTTATTAAGGTGGGATTGAATTGGCATTTAACTCCCCACCATAAGGTGTAAAATTTGTACCTATTAACTATTCATAATTCATTTCACATGCGCATGTGCGTTTAAAAAAACAACACAATGTAATTGATGGGGTTTTAATTGCACAATCTTTGACATCAGGAGGCGAAAGGTGTCACTCCGTGCCCTTGTTAACCCCCGCACGCTTACATCTGCCATCTAGGTGACAGTGGAGACCTTCTCAGCGCACCCAACTGATTCACAACACTTCATTAAACGCTGGCAACAAACCCATCTGTCCCCTCTCAATCTCCCACGGCAGTAATGTGACGATAACTCACTCTCCCATTCAGCGCCACTTGTCCTAATAGGATGCCTGTTTGTGCAAACATCAATCGCGTTAGCGGCATGTGAGCCTGGCTAAGGAATCATCACAAAGGGGAATCATCACAAAGGACGTGCAGGTGTTGTTTTAGGCAATATAAACCACGGAACAGAGGAGCGCGGCAGAGGGCTGGATGTGACAATGGGAGCCTGGAAGAAAGAAAGCCCGCCGATAGTGAGCATGTGATGCCGAGTCGGACTTGGACCGGTTCATCGAGCGAATGAATAGTTGTATCTTGGTAATGTGAGATCCCACGGTGAGCCACATAAGGGAATTATTAATATCGTCTCTAAATCCAGAGTAAAGGATATTTAAAATAAAAGGATCTGTTAATAGACATAGGCCCTTACGTGTAGTATCTTTTCATGAAGAGGATAAGCAGGAGTGATTAACAATGTGTGCTGCAGCCACTGCGAGAGGGTTTATCAAAGCTCTTTTTGGAAATTGCCTGATTTTCTCAAGCTGAGCTGGAGGCACAAGATGAAGACCGGAGAAGCGACAGGCTGCATTTTGGAGCTTTTCTCACAATTTTATTTTTGTAGAGTCAGGAATAATGCAAAATCCCAGCTAGCAGCCCGTAGGTGCTCACCACACTGCGCGGTGGGTGAGGTAGCAGGGCCATGGCAATGGGGATGAGGGCTAAACCCTCATCTGCGGGACGGACAGTTTGAGTTCCTGTACATTAATTAACTTTGTCATTCGGGAGGATTCGCCCCGTCTGCACACATCCAGAGCGAATGACTCTCTCCTCTCCCATCAGCGGGGCTTCTCCCCACCGATACCACCCGCCGACTGTGAGGCGGGGGGGGGCTGATAGATTGGAGGTGCAGCGGGGCTTCGCTGTTATTCCTAGAGCCAGATGAAACTGCAGTGTGGCGGGCGGGCGGGCACACCTCATTTGCTTCGGGCCCCTCCGAGGAGTTACATCTGCATGTGTCGCCTGCTCGCCCGCCACCTCGCTGAGCTTATTACCATATTCATAATGCCAGCGGATATCGATTTTAAATAGCGCACCTGTTCCACTCTTTCTCACACACTCATTCGCACGTCGTGGGCTGAATCACCTGTGAGGCTCGAGATGGGATCGAGACGGACAGTACGGGCGCGTGACCTTTCCCCCCTGTGTGATGGGTAATTATTGTAATTACACTTTGTTTGGGTCAGCCTGAGTCCCACCGAGAGGTTAATGACATGGTGTGGGTTTGCTGCTCAAAGACAAGAAAGGTGCCACAGTGTACATAACGGGTGTCTCGCCCTCCTGTTGTGTACGCATAATTTGTCCCTGGCCTTTTATTGAAAGTTGATTTAGAGCTGTTTGGAGGGTGCGCTTTTTCATTTCATGCATTCCTCCTGAAAGATGTTGCAGAGGCCGCGTTGCTTGTCTTTTAACTGATGCATCTGCCGTGAGCCTTCTTTAAATACGTGACACAGGCACAAGCTGTGCTCCGAAATCAAACATCCTTTAAACTCCAACCCCTTCTCCCGCTTCAGTATCCAGCATGTCTAGCTTCTTTGCCAACTGCAGGCTATTCCTGTGATCCTTCTCCCAAACCGACATCGGACCCAGGCTCGGCTTTTCCACTCGTTCTACAAGATCCGTTGTTACTAGCACAGATGGAGTCGTCCGGAGTAACTGGGCCGTTCAAGTGACGGCCCCTTACGATGCCACCAGGGACAAGACCCGACCGACAGCTGGCACTGTCTCAGCCCACCTCGCCGAAGGACTCTGTGTTGCCGCCACAGAACACCCGGGCTTATTAAAGTTTCATCAACGCTCACAAGGAAGCCTTGGTGGTGATTACATGAGACATGACCCGCGAGGATCGGGATGGAGATGAAAGTAATGTGAAAAACCAGATCGTGACACAGAAAGTTTATTTACATACATAATTGGTGTGTGTGTGTGTGTGTGTGAGAAGAACCTGGCTGTGTGCAATTGATTAATTAGACGGTTACTCGTTACACGTATGCATAACAGATATTGAGCAAAGTTTGCCTAAGCCTGTTTGATGCATACGTAGCCCATCCTGGCAGCGGGATGAAATCAGTTTCGGAAACACCGCGAATCGAGAATGAGATTCTTTGTCAACAAGTTGGGGCTGACCGTGGCTCAGGGGTGAAAGCGGGTCATCTTCTAGGGTGACGACCTTTGAGTAATTGGAATACTAGAAAGGCACGGTATGAATGCAAGTCCTTATTTAATGAATTTCAATATGCATTGCATGTTGCTTGTGTTTATTATCAAGAGCCCTGCATGTGGTCTTCCTCGTCCTTTGTAAACATGTAACTGAAAGAAGCACTGAAATCTGTATTCTGTATCTTATATAGAATTCCAACAGTGGGGTAAACTAACTCAAACATGTATTTGGATCTTATATTTTTTGCGTACGTGTGGTCCAGTAGGAAGCTCTATTTCCTTGGTGAGAGTAAGATCCCAGGAGGACTACCGTGACAACCGCTAATTATACAGATGACAGGTCCGTGGTCGGTGGTATTATTTTAGGTTTTTATCTATTCCCGCCATGAAATCTCGCCTTCCGCTGTTCTCTTGCCTAAAGATTGCATCATGTTGTTGTTTCGTCCGATCGAAGTTGACTTGTGCTCCGCAGAGACCTTGAAGTATGATGAAAGGCTTTACAAATACATTGACCCGCCTTGAAATCCAAGCTGCCAGAAGACGGTGGTGACTGAAATAATAGCAAAGCCAAAGTAAATCATTTCTAGTGAAGGATCCTCATTATATAAAATGACTATGGGCTAAGGTAGTGCGGCTCCCATACATCAGTGAGCATCGAGTGTCCCCGGCCCATTAGTGGGCTTGATGAGCCTTAGAGAGGCCAATTGTGTCCCAGCAAGGAGAGAAGGGCTTTTAGCGGTTTAGGGCGCCAGCTACGTGTTGCCTCATCGTGCAGGTGTTTCATCTGTCTTGGTGCTCGGATGGTTGTGTGTCGCGTTGGCGCAGTGACGGATGTGAGACGATACAAGCGGCAGTCCGCCACCCGTCAATTGGTTCATGAGCCCTCAGGGTCAGTGGATACTTCTCCCAGTCTGTGTTGGTATAATCTAAGATGGACAGTTCCACCTATCACTTTGGCATTTTCAGACCCTGTTGTTCCCTTTTGGGCATTTTAGAATACCATCCTCTCCGATTATTATTTTTGTGTTAATTAAGATTCTGTCCAGCCAGAGGTGCCGGTGAACAGGATTGCAGACACAGTTGACTTTAAATTCTACATTTATGGGTCCTACATTTACTTGCCTTTTTCTGAGGTGTGGCACTGTGGGCACTTCTTCAGTGCCCACATTTGGACTAAACTATTGAATTGATTCATCTTAAAAGTAACTGACAGGTTAATCCAAGTAATTATTGGTCGTATAAGTCTTAATCGTCACTCAGAGCAAATGTGTTTTATTTTTTTCTTTCATTGTCCTAATTTTTACTGCCCTCTTTCTCTCTCTCTCTCTCTCTCTCTCTCTCGCTCTCTTAGGTGCGGTTCTTAAATCGAAGCGGCCTCAAGTGGAGTTCAGCCTTGGTAAGTCCTTTCAAGGGTAATTTTAAGACCATCCCGTATTAGGACCTTCTTCGCCGCGTCGAATCCCTCTTCGCCGGCTCCGAAACGCGGCGCAGGAGGGTGTTGGCCATTCAGACCCCTCTGCTACAATAAATTCATTCATGAACACACTAACAGTCACATGACGACCTCGTGCACTAATGCAGAAGTCAGTCAGAATTAGTGGCATATCTGTTGACATCCGTAATCTTTTCTCAATGCTGACACATACAAACACCCCAGTGTGGCTGGAAGAAACAACAGAACAAAGGCATCGAGAAAATAAAAACCACTGAGGTGTTTGAATTCTATTTTTAGACACTCAGGTAAAGTTTCCTGACGTGAAAATCCAAAAAGAATATCTTTCCTATGGTCTCTGACTGAAGGGATTGACAGCATCAAAGACGGGTGTTTTTTGAAGTGCACTGGAGAAAAGGGTTCACGCGATAAACAAACAACGGCCAAATACACATATGGCCACATATGAAGCTGGGAATGTGACTGCAATTCCTGTTTCATCTTAATAGCGAGCACACATGTGTAACTCTTAGTGTCACTTTGATGACCTCAAGTATGTGTTATGATCATTATGTTGATGCCTTGGGAACGAGCCTAAAGGCCCTGTTGCCATGTAACGTAAAAGTTCATTTACTGCGTGGGGCTCAAGAGGAGAGTCGTTATTACAAGAACAAGCATACACTCACATAGTAGATTGTGGTTAATAAGATTAAGAATGGTAACCAAGCGTTCACCCTGAGCACAAACAAACTACGGATCCAAGCGAGCCCAAGTCCGAAGCACATTTCAGGCTCAGTGTGGTTAACAGGAAGAAAAACAAACAACCATTCACAAGCAGAGAGGGGTCTGAATCTAAATATACTCCACGTCGATGATAATTATGAACGGCAACAGAAAAAGAAAGCAAACACGTTGAGGCTGCGTATGAAAGGAGCACTTAGAGAGAACCTCACATCCTCAGTGAGCTTATTTATTTTTGCAAGCACAGATGACAGAAAACAAAGGCAGCTACACCTGAACATCAGTAAAGGCTCAGTACTAGATGACTGAGAAACTTGGGTAATTAGTTTTGAGCATGTTGACACCTGAAGGTCATCCAGTGCTTCACATGTGAGCAAGAGAATTTCAACACTACGGAGCGACATGAGGAGAGATGTAATGTTTCTGTGCTTCCTGATTTTGTCCCTGTCAACACTCAGCGAACTGAGGGTAGGAATAATTATTCCTTGTTAATCCTGTGCACATGGCTCTGTGTTTGTGTGTGTGTGTGTGTGGGTAAGATTTGTCCACAAAGGACTGCAGATAATCAAACTTCTTTTACCTAACATCACTATAGTCCAAAATGGTATTTGCCAGAATAAGGCTACTTTTAGAATGGTAATTTCTATGGCTTTCTATCGAGCCAAAGAAAAAGTAAATAGCTACATACAACATCTGAGTGGTACTAATTGTATTATTGTACTATTCGTGCGTGATATCAGTCGAGTGCCACTTCAAAATAAAGTTGACAACTCAAAGTGTAGGTGTTGAGTTTGAAAGAATTTGCTATTAAAGGACCCATATACGCAATCGCGTGCATTTCTATTGCTTCTCAATGGCTCTTAACATGGCAACGGCTGAGCCGATGGTGAGCAGCGAACAGCACTAACATTGCTAATGGTGCTCAGATTGCAAACAACATGAAGGTAAAGTGAACTCTCTTTCACAGGTGGACATTACTCCTCCATATCTTTTATATAGCGAGTAGTTTATTTTCCGCATTTATCTTTTGTAATAATATATTTCTTTGCTTATCATCGCTTTAATCCCACCTAGGAAGACGATAAAAATAAATATTTTACTTACTTGTTGCTCTAAGCAAGCAGGATCTGAATATTGATGTTATCACCGTTAAGGAGAAAAGGAGGGCTTAAATAATTTTGCTACCCGTTTGCATTCTGGGAAATTTAGGATGCTGCATTTTCTGGAGCGTGACCAACAGAACAACAATGTGCCCTAACTAATTGGAGTGTAAAAGTAAACCTTTAGAGTGTCTCTCTGCTCCGTTCAACCATATAACCAGTTAATAATGGCCAAACCATAATGTGTCTTACCTAGACTATCAATCTGCATAAATGTGGCATTGATATCCAAAAGCATCATCAATTTGTCAGCTTCACAAATACCCTTTGTATTGTACAAATTCCCTTTTGAGAAAGCCCCTGTTCCCGTATGAAACAACAAATTACAGGCATTGTATTAAAGTACATTTTCATCTTAAAAAATAAATAAATACGTGATAAGCAGCATTGTGCAGCAGGTGAAGGACATATTTACTGCAACACAAGAGCCCTTATTTTCTGTGTTTTCCCCAGACCAACTGGCAAACAGGTGTGCAAATGGCGGCACATGCAAATAATGCTGTCAAGTTAATTGAGGCGTTGAAATAATTATCATGATGAATAAGCGTCTCCTGGAGACAGGCGCGTATTCCTGTCTCCCGTTGCCACTCCCGGGGCTGCCCTGCGATTAAATGGAATTTAGATTAGTTGTGGGGGTCTCGGAGGCCCAATGTATTAAAACGTATTTCGCGCAAATTCATCTTGAAAGGGCTCGGCATACTCCAATCACACAAAATAAATACACCATAGTAATTCAAGCCTCTATTGATTGGCAAACATTATTACTCCAATTGCTCAATTATTATGGTAATTTAGGAATCCGTCTCAGTATACTAGATATGTTGCTTGATCAAAATGGAATCATGTCACTGTTGAATTTATTCTCACCAAAGAAAAAAGGCATTTAGTTCACTTTAAAGTGACAAAAAATCTGCAAATGTCACTCTATCCTACTCTCAATCCATTAATTGAATCCCTCTCGCTTTAATAGGCCGTAGTCCTCGTTCCTCCTCCATGTCACTCCCTCATTATCTCCCCTCTCACTTCTACATGCCTCTCCAAGGGACTCCCTCCGTCGCCCTCTTTGCTTCCCTTTCCTGCCACCCCCACCCTGCATCACAATAGCTCTGAACCCGCGGGGTCAGTCGAGGTGTCATATCCCTGGAAAAGAGCCGGGGTGGTGCTGCATGGATGGGCAACCGGCCCCTTTTCAATCAGTCTGGCTGTTGTTAACTGTGCAGCGGGGTAGACACCATCCCTCAGGCCAATCGAATAAACGTCTCCTGGGGGAACTGATGGGGACGGTCAGCAAGCTTATCTGCAGTATCTCATCTTTGGTTTGATAAAAAAAAAAGGGAAAGTAATGATAGAATCGTGTAAAAAAATAAAAATGTAGAGGAGAATAGGGAGATCCACAGAATGCTAAGAGGTGTGTATATGATGAAACTGAGTGAAAAAAAGATTAAGCCCTTTAGAAGCCTGATGTTGGTGTGTGTGTCTGTCATCGCGAAAAGCACACGCTTCGGTTGCACGTGCAGCTGCGCGTCAATGCGGGTCCGTAAAACGTCTTTTCTGCGCCTCCAGTTTTTGACGCAGCAGACCTCCGATCACCGCCAGGCAGATGCTCTTCATGTGAACATCAGATCCAATGAACGTTTTCATTACCGAGACTGGGTATGTGCCCGCACAAAGACTCCCTCTGCTCTAGCCTTCCTCCCTCTTAAGCAAATGAGCCCTCCTTTAATGTGAGTGTAACAAACCTGGCACCAGGATCTTGAACAGGCAGAAGGGAATGCGGAGTCAGGGTAGCTCCTACAAGATAATACATAATGCTGTAAGGTAGCCCAGTCCGGCCCTCGCTCGCAGCCTCCAAGAGAAGACAATCCCGGAATGTTAATGTTCCATGAAATGTTTGCTGTCTTGTTTATTCCCTCAAGTCAGTCATTCATGAACGGGGGGGGGGACACCTGATTTCAACCGCAGTTGCTCACTTTCGTTCAAATTTTAAGATTTCACGCTTTGGAGAAATTTTGTTTGGCGTCAAAAGATGAATTACAAGCCGCAGTGAGATTATTTAGATACTATCAAATTAGTATTTAAGATGTTCAATATTCCTGTCTAATATCTATAAACAGATTCTCCATTTAAAGTGGAAAGTGATGGGAGAAGTTTTGGGTATTGGCAAGCAGTCTGTGTTGTGAGCGTCAGCCAAACTGCGATCGTGGATCCCAGCGGCTGCAGCACGAGGATGATTCTGATTTCATTGCTATTAAACTAGCATGAAAATTTGTCCCTTTTCAAGTAATACGGTCACATAATCGTCCCTTCTTTCCCATCTCAAATTGTAAAGTTGGCCACGCGGAAAAGACAGCCCTGGTCCTGATATCCAAAGGCTACACATGCACTGCAGAAATATGGCCGCTTGCCCCCAGAGGCTCATCCGTCATCAGAGAGGTGGCTGATGGGTTCAGAGGTGGACGCGGTTGTGATTGATCGTGCTGTGATAAAAAATAAAACCCAACGTTGCTGCAAAACAGATCACGCTGCCCACATCTTCTTAAACTGCCTGCAGGCCCATTTTCTCCCCTTTTTCTTCCTGTGCTCCATGAGGATGCTTTCTTGTTTGAATAAAGCTTCATTTGTGTAAGCACCTGCGTGTTGACAGGTCGGTAGATGTTCACACGGTGAGCATAGAAATGATATGAGGCGTGATGCAGCTGTGGTTAGGAAGAAAGCCCAGCGCTTGTCTGCCTGCCCAGATTAATACGCACCTTGCTCAGTGATAAGATGTACATCTGTATGTATAAGATTGTGTATGTACGTACAACAACAGACACATTGAGAGACTGTCATCCTCATGTACGTGTCTTTCATCCTCTTTCTGGTTCTTTGGTGAACAAAGGAGATGCAGATCAATGCTTCTCAGTCCCGGCTCTGAAGACTGAGTGGTTTTAAATCTTACACGGTGCAGTCCTGCCGCGTTACAGCCCGGGCATCCGAGGTAAACTCATACAGATGAGAGGGGTTTTAACCCAGGTAGAGAAAACCTACATCCCAGATAGAATGGATCACAATCTTTACAGAATGACAAACTAAAGTACTGCTGCAAAGACGTCTTGTATGGGCAATAAATCCCTAAAATATATAAACATACAATACTTATATTAGTCTGGTGAACAAATGAGTTTCTTTAAACAGCCTTCCTGTCTTTTTGTATCCGTAGCAGAACAGCATCACTAATGCATCTTTCTTGGTTTGCCTTGTCATGGCTGCATGCACCCAAGTCCATTTAAAGCAAGTTATTCTCTTCATAATTCCCTCGATGCCCCCCCTGCTGAGGCGGTGCTCCTCACTCCCAGACGCTTTAACCAAATCCTCAGCTAGAACGGAGACTCGACCCAAGAATGCAGAGACAGTTGTTAATGGCTTCAATGCAGCACTTTTGCATTTAGTATTTTATTTTGATTATTCTTCATTGAGTCTCATTACAAGACAAACGCTGGAGAATTAGTGAACGTGCTTCAGTTTAATGCAGTTGCCCCATGGCGTGAAGGTAATAGATTGGATTTTTTTTTACCCGTATCAGTCCTACATTCTTAGATCTGGACCAATTAAAAAGAGAACAACTCAACCATGTTACCCCCTTGACACTTGATCAGTTTCAAAGCAAAAATATCAGATTTTCTTTTATAATAGTTGTTCTCTGAGAAACATAAATCAGTCGCATATAGCTACAAACAGTACAAACTGTATTTTGAATTAAACCCTTTAATTAAACATTTAAAATGTGCGAGCCAACCTTCAACCAAAGATCTCTCTAAAATAGGTTGAAAAGGAATAGCAAAGTCACAGATTACAAAGAACGCTTTGAATTGTGTGTGCTGAAAGCGTCTGGTGGTCCTCTGCTTTCTTGCAGACATGTGTAGCACAAATTCTCATTAAATCTCTGGTTTGTTTGTGTTGCTGTTAAATAATACCAAGGACAGTCACCTTGACAGCACAATCAGTATACCAGTACTGCTACAAAATGTCAGATTCCATCTTAGTTGACAGGTTTTTGAGTGTGTATGTGTGTGTGTGTGTGTGTGTGTGTGTGTGTGTGTCAGAGCACAAACAACACCCTGGGCTTCAGACTGAGCCTATTTTACAAGTTGAAAACACAAGGCACGTTGCCTTTTTATTTTGTGCCTGGACAGATTTTTCTTCTATTTTTGCAGTTTGCTACAGTTCGAATTAATAAGAATAACTTCCCTGAAGTCTCAAGATTTGCACTTATTTGCCAGGAGCCCTCTTGTTTTCAGTTCAGATCACGATAACTGTATGTATATGTTACTGTATGCAGCAACAGTCACCACATAAGTCTAATCGGATTGGACGAGGGGGAAACTCCGGGCGCATATAGCGACGAAACACATCACTTAGCAACACAAATGCAGCCTGCAGAGAGCTTCACTCTTATTGAAATAGATCACAAAAAGTACTGTATTGTATCTGTGTATGTCTTATAAGGTACAATTTGAAATGAATTATTTTCAAATAGCACGTAAAGTGTTGTCTTCACCAAACACTTAGAGAGTCCGATAACTCTTAAAGTGTCAGAAAAGAAAGGCTTTCATCCTTTTTGTTATCCTGCTACTGGACTCTACATTTATTTCTGCCACTTACTTCCTTCCACTTGAACGCCTTACATCTCTAGTTGCTTTTCATTTGCTTGAACATTAAATTCAATCCCATGAAGATGCAGCTGCACCCAAAAAGGCAATCTTCTGCCATTGCTGTTGTTTCTATGGAGTGTCACCCACCAAATATTATTACTCTGACTTTTGTTTTGCAAAGTAACTCACCGGGCGTTTGAAGCCAATACACTTCAGTTGACATGACAGGATTGTGCTGCGTAGACAGAACAACACAAATGTTCATTTATATGTGACGTAAGCTTATTTGTACAGCACATTTCAACAACAAGTGCACTTCAAAGTGCTTCACATAAAACTATGAAAATCATCAATTAATTACAGTAGAAAAATTCCTAAGAGCAAGCAGGAAGAAGAGCACGGGGAAGCAGGAACATCAGATCCCAAGCGAAATAATTGAAATGCAATAGTAAAATGTAGCAAATTGATCAACATTCTTCATTCTGGTTCACAGTAAGGCAGCATTAAGATGTTTTTATTGGCTTTTTCACTTTGACTTTGTCCAAAGTGCACATTTACTCCCGTATGATCTAGATAAAGAAGTATCGGTTTAGCGGTGATGGGATCGGCGAGTGTTGTCTTCTTGGATGGAGTTCTATTCGTAACCAGGAAGCGTTGGTTTCCTATAAAGGAATTATGGGATGCAAAGTCTTTCCTGTCCTTGGGAGCCAGCGGGCTGAGTGACACGCTGCTTTTGTTGTTGGAAATGAAAGCGCTGATAAAACTGATATCTCTCTGCAAGGAGGAAATTCTACTGCCATTTTTATATTCAATGTATATACATGTCCCTCAAACATTTATGATCTTTCTTCATTTGTGGTGAAACAGCTCATGGGGCATCTAATACAACTGGAGATATTTCTAAATCCTCTTACCTTAATCGTTCTTTTTTTTTTTCTTCTGTTTTTACAAGTTTCAGTCTTTCTTATTTATTGTCACATTTCACACACAGAGTTGATCTGTATGATTTCTAACCTCTCATCTTGATCTTCTTCCTCTTTCCATCCTGTCCTCCCTCCATCGCCTCCTCGCCTCTGTAGCCTGTAATGATCTGGTGGCCTCAGGCAGTGACAGGCAGCCCAACGCCTTGGTCCAGGTGGCTGTCATAGATCCCCACAAGCAGCACCTCATCTCTCAGACCTGCACAGAGATAGTGGAGGTAAGGCCTCGCACACACACACACACACACACACACACACACACACACACACTCGTGCTGATACATAGATGCACTACCCTCTCTCGCCGACCTTTGATGTTTTTTGTTTTTCTGTGTCTCTGAGACACTGTTGGTCTTCCTTCCAACACTTTCATCCATCCTTTCTCTGAACCTTTCCTTTCTCATGTGGCTCACCAGAACTTTTACTTTCTATTTCATCTGACAGTCCAGACATCTGACAGAGTTGATGTGTGGCTCTAAATCAGGATCATCGCTTCGTATGTACAACCTGTGCGTACGTGGGTTTTACGATGTGGGAGTTGTATACGGTGAATGTGTTTAGTGGGCTTTAACCTTTTTTAAATGCTTCTTTTATTCCCTCCATGCTGACAGTGCTGTTCCCAAGGCAACAGTCACACAAGTGTGTTTTCGGGCAGCAACAGCTGCCCCCTGCCCCACAATGGAACACCCACAAACATACACACATACATATTTATATATATGTATATATATATATACACACATACACTTTTTTCCCTCCTCATATAAGGGCAAAAGTTCTGTGACACGTTTAATTTTCCAGTCAATCCTACAACCGTCTCTTTCAAAGACTCTATTTTGCCTGCTTTCCCCCTTGGTCCTGTCAAGGGAACAGCAGTGTGTGTGTGTGTGTGTGTGTGTTTGAGCATGTGTGTGTAGGAACACAGGATGTGGTAGGGTACTGTATGCTGGCTCAGCCAGCTCTGCAGACACTCTGAGTGCTACTGGAGTTTTGATTTCATGGCTGGATGGTTCAGGATCTCAGGATATGGACTGCTTTCGTCTTCACAAAAAACGGGTACGTGCGCTTTCTGTGTCACTTTACAACTCCGTTTTAATAGCCTCATAAGGAAAGTTTAAGATAGCCGAGGAGTTTTCTCTGCAATAGATTCATTTTGTTAGTCTGGATATTGTAATATAAATGATGACTACCATAACACATATGAATATATTAGTATTGCACACATAAATCTGATTAATTCGATTAGTGAGATCTGAGTTTTGACCCAGAAGCAGCTCAACATTGAAAATATTCTATTTGACTTTCAAATCCTCCTTGAAAGAGTGTGTGTGTGTGTGTGTGTAACACATTTGAAAAGGGCTGAACTGCCACTTGTGTTTCTCCTATTTGTCACATTCCTGGGATGTCAGCTCTCAACAGCTGCCGCCGGCTTTGCCGGATACTGATGGGGGTCTTAGTTGCACGGAGGCTTCAGCATGATTTAGGCGTATTATCAGGAACCCACGGTACATGATATAAGGGTTTAATTTAGAAGATAAAGGATGCAACTCAAACCCATGAATCACTAGACAGGGGTGAAAAGAAAGAGAAGAAAAAGACCAGGATAGCATTTAATCACATTGGAGCTGAACTTTCTATGTTAGTGAAGTGACCTCTCTGGGTGTTATTTGATTGTAAAAGGCAGTTTTTGAGAAATCACTATTTGCAAATATATCCTAGATTACTAACTCATGTACTGTACAAAAAGATAAAACGAATTAAAGGCCAGAATGCTATTCACTAAAATACTTTTTAATCTGATATATTGTACTATTACAAAAATGTATATAGCATTAGTTTCCTGTATACCAATTTCCTAAATAGTTCACTGTTAACATAGGCATATGGTTTCTACTCGGTAGTGTTGATTGACTGTATGGTATGCGTCAGTAAGTCTCTCTTAATCTACTGTTGGTGAAACGTACCAGTGCCACAAGAAGCGGCTTTGACAAAATGTCCTCGAATGCTGGAGACACAAAAACGCTATCTACCATCTCGTAGGAAAGTCCCGTTCCCAAAACATGGGCAGTGGGTCCGGGGTCCGGGGTAGTACTGAAGCAAAGCCAAGGGAGGAAACAGCCTTTGATGTCATGCAAGTCAAGCCAAGAACCCCCGGCCTTGAACAAGTTCAGAAAGTTTATCTCTCTGTCTTTCTGTGTGTGTGTGTGTGTGTGTGTGTGTGTGTTTGTGCGCGCAGAACCCCATCCAACCATACACGCACACACCCTCTAATGGTCTAAATTGGCTATTCCTCTGAGGTTCGCAGCCCAAACAAGAGGAGGGCGGGGGGGGGGTCGGCTGTCTTTTTTTCTCCCCTCCCCCCCCATATGTTGACCACTTGTATGACAGACTGGCTGACTTCTCTGTGTAGACGGAGACAGGCTCACCACTTTAGCTCATCTCAGCCCAGCATCAGTGGCGCTAAGAAGATTCAGCCGCGGCTCAGGCTGCCAACCATGCTGGTAAGTCTGAATGAGGCCCATTCAGTGTGCCAGCGGGGCGAGTGTAAGGGCTTGTGTGCGCGTGTGTGTGTGTGTGTCTGTACCTGCACATTCTTGAGTAGAATGGCTCTGTGTCTTTTTGTTGGAGTACAGTACTGGTGTATATCCAGCTTTGCACTAAGCTCCGAGCGGTGCGATGGTTCCACTGCGTCTCTCCCCGGTGCGTTGAATCGGGTTGTGTGTTTAGGATGATGGCGCACGCGGACCACAAAGCTTCATGGCATCGAGACTGGTATTAGCATGTCTAGAGGCGCCGAGACAAGAACAGATAGACTGGTTTTATTTCCCCTCTGTCAGCTCGTGGACAATTTCTAAAGGATCAGCAGGGTTACTGGTGCAGTGAGGTGGAGTGTCTGTGTATTCCCTCTGTGTGATTTGTGTGTGTGTGTGTGCGCGCGCGCAGTTGAACACTTAATTTGGCCTTTTTCTGGGTTGCATTAACTACACTACCCGATCCTCCAGCCATTCCTTTGCGTAGCAACAGATGTGAGGCCCGATGATGTACAGTACCAGTCAAAAGTCTAGACACATTTTCTCGTTCAAATCAATGAGAATGTGTGTCCAAAGTTTTAACTGTTACTGTAAGTCTATTCTGAGCTGTGGCCCAGGTCAAAAATGAACTTATACTCCAGCCAGAATGCTTCAACCAGCCATTAAACGGAATGATTTAAAAAAAACACACAAACACTGACTAGCTGGTGCTATTTGTGGAGTACCTACCTTTGAATTGACAAATGCAATCATAAAAGTCAATTCCCCTCCCCTTCTGTGAAGCCTTAGCTTCTTATTGTTCTTTAAACAAAAACGTCCACCAGGATCTTTTTATTTCTTTTTCTTAACAACGTTCCTCCACGTTCACAGTGAAATGTGTCTGGCTGCAGTCATTCATTCGGCATTTTGTCCATCACACAAACTGATGCAATGTTTGAGTCTGATGCAATAATCAGCTAATGTGGAGGCAGGAGTAACATGTGTGCACTGACTCTAAACCACAAATTACCTTAGTAGATAAACAGAGGTAGCGCTTTCTATATTTAAACATTTAAACCTCAAATCAGATCAGAGATTTAAAAAAAAAAATCGTCTGTTTAAATAATGAATTTGTGGTTTGGAAAATAATTTGGCCGAGTGATGTGCGAATGTTACTGTGAGAGAAAAATAGCCTTTAATTAATTCATTTTTGTTCAGATCAGTTTCACGGACTTGATCTGAGTACTTGCCAATATTTCTAATATGAATAGAATTTTTTTTTTGTTTTCATCAGCCGTTCCGACTTTTAAACATCAACATTTAAAATGGTAAAATGGTTTTATGTGCGTTTGTGCCAGAGTAGTTCTATACAGGTCTGATACAAATTTGAATTATATGACAACAAAATGGTCAATTGCGAATCAAGGTAGGAACTAACAATGCCTTAATTCAGTGATTTTTTCTTTTTTTAAAGCTGCAGTAAAACATTGTCTAGAATATTTCTCTTGCCTTCAGTTGTCGCATACAGAGGTATTTATTATTGTTTCTTCCCTGCTGTGTTTTTACTTTCTTAACTCACGGGTGTGATCATACATTCATATGTCTGCCAGTCTGTCTATGTCGGTGTCATTACCGCTCCCCAGCCCGTCTCCGCACAGCCCCGAAGGACTGCATTCTGAAAAACGCCCATCGGAGCGCAGCCGAGGAACAGGAAGCCCCCAGTGTAAACACAAAGTGCTTTGAAACAGTTCAAGTGGACAACACCAAATTACTAAATAATCCTTGAGATTTCCCCTGAAAAGCCCCTCAGCTCCTGGTGCAATACAATCTACTTATGTTACGATTTATTGCACATTCAAAAAGCCATTACTTCTCAGACTTTATTTTGAAGGGCGTAAAGAAACAAGTCCTCCTGCCCGAGAATGGACACCTGTAGCTCGGTGAACGTCTTCCTTCACTGAGAACCGTGACATCTTCTTGATCACCACTCCCACTTGGCTCTTTTGCAAATTAAAGTGAAAAGTGGACAGGATTCCTCTACAGCAACAATGTCCTACGTCTCAAAAATCGTGGTTGCAATGAGGGGAGTATCACACAGTAACAATTGTTCCCTTTTTTCAGAAGGTTTGTAACGAGGCCCAGCATCTGGAAACTTGTCTCACTTCATGAGGCTCTCTCCTGTTGGAGTGAAAAAAAATAAGACAGCCAACAGGTGAAACAGAGGACACACGGTTCCTCACTCTGCATGCACTGCAGTGGTTTTAGAGAAGGTTTTAGATTTAAAGTAACCAGCAACACCCTTGTAAAGACACTTTTACAGAGCAATAAAAGCAAGGTCTGTGAAGGCCATGGCGGAACAAGCCACGCTGCTCAAAATGAATGGAAGTTAAAGGTTCTGAGTGCTTTTGAGTACAGCATTCTTCCTCGTGCCAAACAGCCTCCTGGTATTACTTGTAGAACCAACTGTGGCCACTGGGGACACTGGTTTAATCCCATTGCCAATTTACCCATCAACACTCCTGACCTGCAGGCTGTGTTGGGAGTCTGTAGTTGGGCCAGAGCTCCAGGGAGACCCACCAGGGTGAGCTCTATCTTCTCCTCTTTTCGTGCCCAGGAGAAGGCAGCTGGGGAGCCGAGGGGAGAAAAACGCCAGGAGGACGGACTGAGCACAGCTGTTGCCCCCCCCTCCCCTCTCATCCCTTCGGCTTCCTGCCCTTTTTTCCTTCCTTTTTTTTTTTTTGCTGTACAAACGTGCATATAAGATTACATGCACACACAAACACACATGATTCACTCCGTTGTCCCTCTCTCTGACAGGCGAACAAAGACCCGCTGTTTCTGACGGGGGTGACCTTCCCTTCAGAGTACCATGCTAGCCCCGAGACCCTGGTCAAGCTAACTGTGTATGATGCAAAGGACAAGAACCAGGAATCAGTGAGTAAACTGTTGTTGTGCTTCTGTCTGTGTTTGTCGTACGTTTGTACCTTTTGTGTGTGTGTGTGTGTGTGTGTGTGAGAAAGAGTGAGATGATAATGAGAATGTGTTCAAAGCCGGCAGAGAAGCCGTCCTCCCACATGTGGCGCTTGTGCAGCACTGAGCTTTACACTTTACAGAGACAACACATAAAAAGCTGGGAGAATTAAATATTTGTCCCAAAGATTTGAGGCGCAACAAGTTGTTTCTGGATTTACCGCAGGGCGATGAATGATAGTCCTCACTTAGTCATCAGTCCTTGGAGGCGGTCTCAGACCTTGAGTTTGGAGCGTCAGCGGGAATGAGCGAGTCATGGAGTCCTCTCATTATGAACTTAAACAGACCATATGTTGCAGACAGCACACGGCCGTTTGCCAAACGTGTCAAAATTGCTTCTGAGCAAGATTCGCTTCGGCATGATTTTGCTGCTTTTCTTGCCAAAAGTTTAAATCTGAGGACGTTTTAAAAAACAAAAATGTTTGAAATCCATAAAAAAGGAAACGACATTGAATAGAAACCATAGCTATAAGTTGTATTCTGAATTTAGACATTACTGATTGAAAAGTGGTACAGTTTACCTCATCTTTCACGTGAGGTTTGTCATGCAGCACATCATTTACTCCATTTGCTTTACTGTACAGTCACCACATGCCTCTTTGAATTCAACCTTGAAACGTAATCCCGGATGGAATTTCCTTGAAAGGGGAACACAGTGGTTTATTCTAAGGTGTGTGTTGAATATTCATGTTGAACAACACCCATGTGAGCTCCACACTGTGTAAACTCTCCATTCATCCCTCATTTCCTTCCTTGGGGTGTTTCTGGTTTTGTGTTGTGTTGTGCGCTGCATTGCCACCAGAGGTTTTTCTAAACAGTGTGTGTCCAGGCAAGCTAATAACTGGATACAAAGATGATACACTGGTGCCTGGTTAAATATCTACCACCTAAATTCAAGTTCATAAGCTATATAACAGCTATATTGAAAACAGTTGCAGGCACATTTCTAAGGATACTGCAACGTACAGATTGAATATTTTAATAACTCTCACTCTGACACTCGCTGAGCAATTTTTCTCAGTCGCTCCTGTCAGTCTGTCTAGAATATCACTGATACGCAACACAGCATCTCACTCCAGCTTGGTTTCAAGAGCTTAAGGCTGAATCATACAGGACAGGTCAACAGGTCCTTTTTGAGCCTTTTATAAACATCACTCATCTCCACACTTTTGAATGACGAGTAGCGTGACCATTTTCCATAAAATAGCTGAATCATAACTTTTTCTACCAATTAAATAAATGAACAAAGTCTCCTCTCTCTTCCCCTTGACGTCACGTGGTGGCCTTGCATTATTCATACTTTCTCCTTTTTTTCCCCCCTTTCTTTGGCACCAGTGCTCTTGCGCTCTGTTTGCCTTTTTATATTTTCCGGCTACGCTCAACTGGTCACAGTGTGTTGGTCTGGGTCTCATTAGAGCGTCTTTAAGTGACACAGGCATGACCCTGAACAAGAGCTGGCACGATGCGCCAGCCCCCCGACGCTTAAGTGGCAGATCCAAGTTCCAGTTATTTAATTTGGCTTTTTGAGCGAGAGAGCGAGAGAGCGCATGGGGACAATCTGCTACGTACGTGTGTGTGTGTGTGTGTGTTTTACAAATCAGCTGTCAAAAAGTTTTACATACTACTTTCAGCTCCAGTAGCAGATGTTGTGCCTCGAGCTGATTCACTGCATTGGAAAGCCGATAGCACATATGGCACCCTCTAAATATTTATTAATTCCTTTTTTTTTTTTTTTTTTTTTTGCAAATTGCCGTTTTGTATGATGTGCTATAAAAACTTTGGAGGGGAAAAAGGAGGCAAGGAATCGTCACGGGGAGGGTGAGGGATCTGTCGGAGCGGGGTTTATAGATGACTGCTTTAACATCTGTCGGGGGCCAGAGCCCGGATGACCAAGGGCTTCCCATTTAGAGATTCTAAGATGACACTGGCTGCATGCTCATGCATATTTGAGAACATGCACAGGGCTGAGAGAGCGATGGAGGTGTGAGAAGAGGTACGACTGGGTTAGATTTCTCTCAGGTGTAAGTTTACCCCCCCCCCCCCCCTGTCTTCAAGCTCTAGTTGTCAAAAGGTTGACAGGGTAGCCTTACTTTGTCTCTAACGTCTTACCTGCAACTTTGAATGGCTCCCAGAGGCGCTACCTTCCCTTCCAGCCTGCATTCTGATCACTGAGTGAAGAAACATTCCATCTGTGGCTGGAGAGAAGTTTTAAAACTAAGGGGAGAGAAGAGCCCATTTTGTTTTTCGTTGAGGTCAGACAAACAACGTGGGGCCCTTGAATTAATTTGTCTGCAGTCCGAGCAACGCTCCTCTGAGAGGTAAGAAGAAGTGAAAGCCTTGAATTAAGAGCGTATGAAATGGGCAAATAACATTATCTGTTTTTGTTTGGTGCTTCAGGTTTAAGCTCACCTACCTCTGCGAAAAGGCTCAGAGACACCCCGATAATGAGATACCTGCGGTCTGTCGTCCGTAGAGATCTATTACAGAGTCTTCGTGTGGTAGAAAGGGATACGCTGCCCCTGGAAGAGCTCTTCTTACTAATCACAGCATCATTATTCCCGCCTTTGCTATCTGCAATCTGGAAGGAACCTTGTAATGCAGTTTTCCCCCTTGGCATTCTTATTCCCGGCCATGGTGACAGGTTTTGATTGTGATCCGTGCCATAGTGTGACAAACAAAACAGCTCATCTGAGTAAAACAGGAAAACGCTGCGTGACCGGTGGTTTCCATAAAGCCGCCATAAAATGGCTTCAATCAAGTAAAACACAAGCAGAGGGGGTTTTACTGTGTTAATGTAATAGCTATTTCATCCTCTGGCCGCCACAGGCAGCCTGATAAACAGGCACACACACACACACACACACACACACACACACACACACACACACACACACCAGCTGCACCAAAGGGGCAGAGTGAGATGTCTTTTGTTCAGAGGGTGATGGTACTGATCAAAGTTTCATCTCAAACAGCTGACCCCATTGCCACGCGAACGAAGACTCACACACCACCAAAATTGGATGGAGGTAGTATGAGAAAGGGTCCCACAGCAGGACTACCATGAGGGCTTTCTTTCTAAGGCGTTTTTGAATGTTACTGATGTGTAAATTCTGTGTCGTTAAAATGGAATCATTTACTAGTTGACGTTCAACACATTAGGGATGATTACATCATCATCAGCATCATTGTATGAATGTGTTAACATCTTTCTTTCAAATACAGTTTACGCCACAATATGCTAAATTTACCATGACAAATATCTTTAATATTACAATTCATCTTTTTGAATAACAATGTGTTTTTGCAATCAACGCCCGAGGAGAAGCCGACCGTCAGTAAGCGCGTCACCAAATGTCTTGCAGGCCAAGCGATGGTGCTTTATTTAATATCGTCTTCTTCAGGTCGGTCAGCCTTAGATTGAGCATACATACTTACAATTCCACAAAGATGTTAAGGCTGAACTCCAGATCAGCTCTCGTGCCGGTATAAAGAGACCCGGCGATAATGAGGCAAAGCCGTGTTTGTTGCAGGGCCCCTTACTCCGCTGTCGCCGTGTTTCAGAGCCACCAGACCGGCAGATATTAGCCACCTCTCAGGAGGCGGTTTGAGCAGCCACTGTTTCATGGTGAATTGTCGCTCCAATTACGAACTGCTGAAGTATGAAGAATCCCAGCCTCGGTTAATCCTGCCCCGTCAATAAGCATGATGTGTAAAAGGTGGCGACTTGACATATTTCTGGCCCAGCCACTTGCTTTTAGCTGGATGAGTGCCGGTGTAGTGGGAATTTTCTGTAAGTGCACGCGTTTTGGGGGAGGGAGGGGGTGGTGGAAGCAGACAGGCAAACAGCAGACGGCGAGGGACAGCTTGAGGGTGTACACACACACACACACACACACACACACACACACACACAGAAAAACACTTTTATAAGAACCAATCTTGGAGATATCCAGGAAAGGTCTTGGACGTGATAGGGTGGACAGCTGAGCGGCGATAACCTACGTGAGTACCGGTCCTCAGATAAGGACTGTCCCTCGTCTGATGGCCACTTTGCTTCTCTCACCATCACTGCGCCAATGTCACAAGACATTTATTAGTCAAAACAGGGCCCGCTCTGTTCCTTGCTGACTGGATGTAGAGAATGTCAAATTTATTATTATATTTAGTGACAATTTATTTAGTTTATTGGTGCTTTTATCTTGTATAAAAGCTTTTATCTTGTATAAAAGCACCATTTCCCTCCTCCCCCTCCATTGCATGAGTCGGGTGTAACTGCTGTAGTGGATGTATGCCATGCTTAAAATGCATACTTTCTTGTTCAATCGGTGCTTTGTCAACACAGTATATTAAAATGTCAAAAAGACAATCAATACATGAGTTTGTCCTGTCGTATCACTTTGATGTCTTCCTGTTAGATGAAAGCAAATGTATTCACGCCGTCTTTTTACGATAAGCCACTGTTTTTGTGAAGAGCAATTTTGTTAATATTTCTTTTTTCATTTTTTGATGCAACTTATGGTTGACACATTTTTGAAAACATTACTTAATAACAGTACTTATTTAGCGCTTTACTTCTTTAGTAATTTGCCATTTAACCATCCATCATACTTGACCACCAGGAGCATCCTGGGTATCACTGTCTTGCTAAAGGGATCAAATGAACAACCCAGAGATAAATGGATGGCCTCCATAGCCACAAGCACCTGCTGCATGAGGCAGATATGCTGGTCCGTTGGCCACTGCTCCATTGAGTGCAGTTGAGGGTTTGGGGTTACGAGTCAGCCCATAGAGCACCACAGAGGTGAAAATGAGGGAGCGGTGAAGCGCTGCTCTTTAACCTTTTCCTTCCGATTAGGCCTGCAGGGTCCAGGGACTCAATCGGCAGCCTCGTATGAACTAACAATGTAAACTGCAGGCTGCCACGTGAAGGGGCCCATGCACTCATTTCAAATATAAGTGACTCACATTTAGCATCAGGTTAAAGTTGTTAACAGATTATACCAAAGCTTTCACCCGCAGGCCGGCTGGCTCAATTGGCTGTCTTTAAATCACTTTGGAAATCATTTTGGGAAAACCTAGCAGAGATGAATGAGCTGCATTGACGGTGACAGGTTTGACACCTGGCAATCATTCGGATGGGGACAAATCTTAACAATGGAAACTTGAGGGGTAACGTGTGCGTGTGCGCGTGTGCGCGTGTGTGTGTGTGTGTGTGTGTGTGTGTGTGTGTGTGTGTGTGTGTGTGTGTGTGTGTGTGTGTGTGTGTGTGTGTGTGCGTGCTACAGTACAATGGGTAGGAAAAATTCTGCACCCTCCATGACTATGAGGTGAAATGCTGTAGACAGAAGGGCTTCTCTCTTAATCTTTCCATTCCAACTGGTCATATTTTATGCCCATATGTGTGCACTTAATTTTGTGCATAGAATGTCACATTTCACGCAGGAAGGCAACAAAGATGCATTTGATGGATTGCACAATTACACATTGGTGAACTTCCAGTTACGTCTCCACATCCAGAACTATCTTTTGTCTGCGTAAATACTCATCAGGCACCGCGCAGTTTCTTTTGAAATCCTCTTTCAGAGATTCTTCTTGATTTCAACTTCTATCGCTGAATAGAAATGCCTTTTCTTTCAAAGCCTCGTTAATTATTCACTTGATTACTGAACCTCTAATTTTGTCTTTAACAAGTGGCCTCAGTGTTTCATGCTCCATTACAAGCAATAGTGAGAGGACAGAATATTCGGCAAGAAGGGAAAATGCAACCGTCTTTGATAGATAGTGGAGCTTTCTCCGTAGCAGCAGTGAAACACCTCTGCATGAGACTTTTGCCTTAAGTGCATGAGCTGGAAAATGTCCGGGTAACCGGATATTGGAGGAGTAAAGTCTTGTTTGTGAGCACTGCCTGCGAATCAAGCTCATCATTGAAGACACACGTGGCAGCTTTTAATGTTATGGATTCAGAATATATCGCCTATGGCCAGCCTCCAAAACCTGAATGGGATTCGCCTTTCATAAGACGGATAGATTAGACATAGCAATGAATTGAAGTGCTTTTTTAACACGAGGAACCGTGCAGATAGGGCGAGATTGCCTTTGGAAGCTCTGCTCTGCTCTGTCTGCTTTTTCTTATTAAAAAGGAAATCCTGTTAACTCGGGCACACTTGTTAAAAAGTGTTGGAGCCAGCCATGACAATTAAGTTGGAATAAATGGTCCCTGACCCCGCAGAATGGAAAGTTTAAACACCCCAAAGCATTTTTTATTGACAACTGTGTACTCACTGTGCCATGTCAGGGTAACACTGCACAAAGCCCCACGGACGGCTGCTGCGATGTGATGGAAAACATTCCAGAGTTTTTCCCCAACCCTGACCTTCTGAAGCACTTTTTCGCGGCAATGATATCGTTTTTATTGTCGACAACACTTCAAACTCCTGTTTACTGTATTTACTGTTGGAAGGCACCAAACAATGACTTTGTTTTCCCAAATAGTCCCTCCCACCGTGTTGACACGCACTTCTATAAAAGTGACTCATTGTGCCAATGAACAATTTACAATTGTTTGGAATTAAGTAAACTCTGGGTCTAAGTGGAAGCAGTCATTCGTTAACATACAGTAGTTGTTGGAACAGTGCAAGCTCATATAAAGCAACCAACTAAATCCAAGCTGAGAGGATAATTACTTATAAAAACTACTGAGCAGATGTCTGGTGCTGTAGCTGTGGTGTGGTGTGACGCCCTTTCTTTTTAGGTTAAGGCCACATGTTAACAGTGAAGAGCACCAGTACACAGTCTATTTTCGCTGCTTTATTTAGTCACAATTAGTGTATTTTTATGACGCGCGAGAAAATCTAGATTTAGAAAGCCTCAGCCAGGGAATGGGTACCAACCACACAGGTCACACCAACAAAAGAATAACCAATATTAGTGTACATAAAAAACATTCTAAAGGACGGCTAAAGAAGAATCTACGAAACAAAGCACCAAGGAAAAAGAATACTTCAGCATTCTGAGCAGTATCTCAAGTCACCATATTGCCGAGAGTAAGATGAGAAGATTGAATTTTTGTCTGTTCTTTATGAAGCTGCAACCAGCAGCACATTATCTCAGCTTAGTGCCTCGACTGGAAACTGAAGGAAACGACCAGCGCGGCTCCATTTAAAGGCAAATAAACCCAGTGGTTCCCCACAAAGGACTCTGTTCCGTCTTATTTGTTTACCGAGTACAAAAGCCAAAGGGTATAAACAACAAATTGCCTTTTTCTTTATGATAAGCTTAGCAGGCTGCTGCTGCCCGCTTCATTTTTTATCACTACAGATACAAGAGTGATATGAATCTCCTCATGCCACTTTCTGGAGAAAAAAAATTATAAAAATAATAAAGTGCAGCTGACTACACTAAACTGAACTAATAATCTTTAAATGTATATATAGCTAGTTATAACTCGGAAATCCTTCAGAACAAAACATTCCATTTATACAATACATCAAAAAGCAATTCAAAGGAAAGTGAAAATAACAGCTTTGTGAACAAATAAAGCAAATAAAACAAGTAGGGAACAGAAACAGCTTGAGCTTGGTTTTTCTCTTTTGTTCTCAAGGCCCTCTGATTGAAAAGGTTTTGGACATCTGCATCCTACTTTTAGGGCTCTGCCGAACACAATTCTATTACTGTGCCGGTTTCTCCCAGGTCGTCCTCTCTCCGCTGTGCCGCTGACTTGCATATAAATGGATCAAACATGGAGTGCACCTTCCCAGGAAGCCTCCCCTCCGTCATAACCTCTCCCAAAACCTTTCCCCGTATAATCCTACTCCAATCTCCTCAAGGTGGGATTTGTCCGGATCAATTCCATAATGCATTATTCATTTGAGAATTTAATCAAATATCTCCTCCACCAATCAGGCCCAGGCCACACCGCTGCCGAAACCTCCCCTCCGCCCCTCTCCCCCGTCGTATCACTGATTGTTAGTGTCACCTGCAATAGCAGATTACCAGCCGAATGAATTAACGGGTCACAGGTGAATAAGACGCTTGGCTGACTGTAATCTCTTTTTCTCGGGCAAAAGTAGCTTACTGTAAGTGAGTAAGTTTTTCTCTTTTTCTTTCTTTCTCTTTTTCTTTTTTTTTTTTTGACAGCGGAAGAGAGAGAAAGTGCTTGAGAAAATCCCCTTTCTGCCTGGCTTCCCGCGGGTTTCTGCAATCTAATGGTTTCCTTTGAGAGGCACTGGTGGAAAGTGCGTGTGTGTAAAGGCAGCTATTTTCCATGGCTAACCGAGCCGTTGACGAGCTTGCCAGCCAGGCCAGGGGCTTGTACAGTGTGTGAGTTTTTGTGTGTGTCTGCACGTGTGGGCCTTTAGGGTAATCGGCATTCGTTTTTGGTTTTTTTGTGTTTTTTTCCCCGTGCGTGGGTGCCAGCGCACTGTGCCGTCATGCTGGCTGCGATTAAAACCCCCACAGTTGCCTAATCTAACTGTGATATAATACAGCCTTTTGTGGCGGTAATTTCCCCCATCTGTCCGGACGCGGACATTAAATTGTATCGCCGCTGGTGCAGCGGCCCGCCTTCTGGCCTGGTGGATGGAGGTAGTGACACAATGCTTTTCTCCCCCTCCTCGCCCCACCCTGGAGGACAGAAGAGTAAATGAGTGTGAGGCAGAAGGGTTCGCGTCGCCGCTTTGTTCCTTCCGTTGTGTTGGCGCAGATGGATTTATATGATAATCAAAAATCCGCCGGCGTTGTTCCCTCCCCTGTACGGCCTCAGAGGGTGGGAAGCCTTCAAACATCTTAAAGGCCATTTTATTCCCCTCCCCAGGAAATAAAAATGTATTTGTTTTGATCTTATCTCTTCTCGTTCTTTTCTTGTGGAGAATCGGATGTGCTATTCATGAGTGTACACAACAAAACCACTGAATCTATTCATCCGCTGTCACGGCCATGAAGAACAATTTCCACTTTCACATAAGCAGTTTATGTTTAGTTGAAACCGCTATTTTCTCGATTTGGTTCCGCATCAACTGTTCCACATTTAAAGCAGCTAATACGGCTGCGTGGAGCTCAGGGAACCAAAGTGCCGGCGGCTGTTTCCTGCATCTTGTTGTCGAGGCGGTGCGAGCCGTCGGAACCCGCGGCCTCGGTTGTGTGCGAAGTCGGCGCTGCGCTGTCCGGCGGGAAGGCAGCCGAGCTGGTTCAAGGGGGGCGGGGGGGGAGAGCCCGTGGGCTGCCACGGCTTTTAAAAGCTACAGTTTGAGGCTCACCTCCACAAATTACACTCGGTAAAGTGCGGCGTGTCAGTCTGTTGCTGCAAACAATATAAAACCTGAAATGCACACAGTGCCAGCAGATGAGACCTGTTATTTTCTACTA
This sequence comes from Pungitius pungitius, assembly GCF_949316345.1. Lineage (NCBI taxonomy): Eukaryota > Metazoa > Chordata > Actinopteri > Perciformes > Gasterosteidae > Pungitius > Pungitius pungitius. Next base: position 15,804,554 of record NC_084908.1, on the reverse strand, counting down.
ACACAATGTAGCATTTACCTATAGTAAAAGCGGGTTGGTGCCAACGCACATCAGCAAATCAGTCCGTCAAATAAATGTTGCATGAAAAACTGTCCACCCTTTGACCCCCGTCTGCTCCGACGAAATGTTTTACATTAAGATCTGCACCGACGGTGTTTGGACCCGGTGCGGTCTGTGTATCCTCAGGGCTGAGCTTGACGTGTTTCGACGTGTACGCTCGGGCTGTACAGGCGAGAGCCACGGCGGAGCGCGCTCCCTAGATTATACGGGGCGTCAATCCCTTCCCGTCTGCCCGTCGGGGCTGTTAACCACTTCTGGGCCGCACCATTGATCTTCGTAATTGTCTCCCGCTCTTCAAAGGGAGCCGAGAGTTGGTTTGATCCGAGCTGTTTACTTTCACAGCCCCTATAGTCCTGCTCTCTGAAGAAAGAGAGCTATCAAACACTTCAGGCATGAGCTAGCATATTATAGTGCTATTACTGTGTGTGTGTGTGTGTGTGTGTGTGCGTCTGCAATAGGAAGGAAGCAGAGTACAGAGAGAGCGACCCAGCATTGCCTGTAGCCTTCCAGGCCTGGGGGTGAGCTAGCAGCTTTTCGCTGTTACATAAGAGCAGAGAAGTGCAAAGTGCACACGGCCTGTAATCTGTCCCCCCGGGTATGTGCGGGAACTCACCCCGAGAACCCTGTGCCTGTCTGCCGGGCCCAAAATGACAGGCTCTGTTCAGCTATTGTTTGTGTGAGAAAGGTTTTCTCCCCAACTGAGAAGGGAGACGATGTGACAAACAGGATGTGTGGGTGATGAAAACAATAGTGCGCGCCGTGTCTCCACTGCGCGAGCGTGGCCTTTTTTTTTTCTTCTTCTTTTTTTTTTCGTTGCCACATTCGTGAGGCCTGAACTCTGACCCCCGGCGTCAGAAGAGGAGGAGGAGGAGGAGGAGGAGGGGGGGGGGGGAGCTGCTAACCGCAGCCTCCGGCGGGTTGAGTGGCCGATAATACACGGGCGCACGTTGCAAGCGCACACGTCTTATGGATCGGTCTGATCTGCTGACAGCGGGGGAAAAAAGGGCTAAAAGTTTGCCGTGCCCCAATTTAAATAGAGTAATCAAGCTTGTATCGGGGGTGTGGCGGGGGCTGTGCAGGCTCTGGACCTGCCACCCACCACCCATGTTTACGGACTGGGTTGAAGGAGCCTTTATTGGTTTTCATCACCCAGCCTGCAGTGGGTGTCGCACATTAAAGTTTACGGACCAAAGCCGGGAGGGTTGGGGGCGTGCTTTTCACTGACACCAAGGGCAGGCTTCGTCACGTCAAGTTTTTTTTCTCCTACCTGAAGCCTTGTCCGGGAGATGAATGGACAATGCACACCAAAATCTGATCTCCTATGTAATGTTACGCGGGACAATTTTTCCAGGGTGCCCCCTGTTGTAATTGGAGGCTTCTGTCGGGAAAAACCTTAGGTTCCCTTTAGAGTTTGTCGGCTCTGAAAGGACTGCAGCCAAATCCAGATTCAATAAGGCGGAGCAGGAATAGAAGGAGGGGGCAAAGCCAATAAAGGGCAAGCAAAGGCTTTCGCTTTCGGGGCAAGCATTGACAAGCTGAAGAATGTTTGTGAGAGCAGGCTTGAACAGCTGCATTGTAGTGTTATTTTCGCCTGCCACCGCGGAGAACCAGAGGTACTTGGTAAACGGTGTTGTGATAAATAGGATTGTTAAACTTTTCGGGGCACTGCAACGTCATGTGGCTCTATTGACATCTCTGTGCGTAGGGCGACTGAAAGGGAAAGGAATCCTGAGAGGAGTTATCCCCGCCTCTAAGTGAGTATTTACCCTTCGGTTCAGCCTTTTTTTTTTCAGTCCTATAGTCCGCCTTGTCAGCGCTCGCATTTATCGAGTGGTTCTGTGACACAAACTCTTTCAAACATTCACACATGCATTCAGAGACCAATAGTGGCCAGACTCTTAACACATGGCGAGGAGAAGCTTGTGGTTCAGTGACAGGCTCAAGGACATCGGTTTGTTCAGTTTGCGGTTTTTAGATGATGTAAGATTTTGTTGAACTTTTTTCATATGAATTCGGACCTTATCTGATGAAAAATCGCCACATTCACAGTGAGATGTCTCTGGTCGGTCGTACATGTGCACTCCACCAAAATGTGCATAATGGCTATTCAGTGCGTTATAGGGATGTGAGATAATGATTGAGTTGGTTGGTCATTGCGGCACTTGATTACTCCACAGGTGAACTTCTTAAATGAAGTATTGACGAAACTGCGCCATTGTTGCTCCAATTTCAACATCAATCAAATATTAAAACATCGATTCAGTTCTTCGTCACTATGATTCCCTTGTTGTTATTCCCCACGGTTCACTTCATCATTTACTTTAGATATAGATTTTTCATACACCCTGCGTGTGTTTTCATGGTAATTTACACTTGTCTGACTCCAAAGAGAGATAAGAATTATCCCTAAATTATGTGAGCACTAAAGTTAAGTCATGAAAAGCTACGCCAATTAAAAGCCCACTTTTATGATTTTACCCAGGCTAAGCTTTCTAGTCTTGAAAAAGATTCGTGTTAAGTTTTCTTTATATTAAATCGGACCCAGAGGGCTTTTTGTTTTACTGTAAGAACGTTTGGTGCCTTTGATACATCTCAAAGGTTATTCATAAAGCTGACACAAATAGTACAAACGATGAATAAGGCATTTAAAGGCACCGAAACCACCAGACCAACACATCAAAGTATTTCGTATCCCAGCACGAATCATTATTATTAGACCCGGTAAGTCTTCTTCACATTACACACGCAGGACAGAACGTTGGTACAAAACAAGAAGCGACCGCGGAACGATTAGAAATCTCTCATTAACTGACTCGACTAAATCCTAACTCATGAAATGATAATGTTGCATTTGCATTGTACATAAGACAACTCTGGTCTTTAAAATGATTTGTTTCATGTCCGAGGCGCCTTTCAGTTACTCTAAGCGGTTTTATTAGGCTTCCTTTTAGCTCAGCGCTCTCTGGTGAACCGTCATTCAGCATGTATGTCTAGGTCTTTTATTGTGACATGTGAGAGCATAAACAAGGAGATCTGAGAAAGTCTTCTATCTTGGTTCGGAATTCGGAACCAACATGTTGCCAGATTTTTTAAATATTTCCACTCGACCGGGTTGATGCAAAAATCAAAAGAAATCCCTTCTTTGCCCGTTAATATTCACGATATCCACTCGTGAAAGAGCTCAAGATTGAAAGAATAAATACATTTGCAAAGGATCCCGGTCTACAGAGACCTTTAAAGTAAAGTTTATAGCAACATTCTGGTATAACACCGCGTTTGCCTCATATATTTAAGCCAATACGGAAGATTCCCAGGAGAAGGTACTATCGATGCTGTCTGCTTGTCGTTAACGCATTGAAGAAATAGGTGGGGAAGGACAGAGGTGGGGGAGCTCGGGTCTGTCTGCGGGGGAACGGGTTCAAGGTGGAGAGGCGCGAAGCGAACAAGTCGCGTGTAAAAAACGGAGGAGAATGTCGCGGGTGGACAGCTGAGAATGAGAACATCAGCTCATCCTGCGAGAACACGGCCGCCTGCATTTGTCTGAGCCTGTCTGGGTTTTAGGGGGGGGGGGGGGGGGGGGGGGGGGGGGTCTGGTTGTCTAAGATCCCTGGTTGCCTCTGAGCCGGCAGTAGCATTGTTGCTGCGATCTTTACACCGACTAACACATCCACCGCCTACAGATGCACATACGGTCCTTGAATAATGTGTGGGGCATGTGTGCCGCGGTGATAGTGTTGACGCCAGCTGTGAGTGCTGGCTAGGAAGAAATGCTGAAAGGTAGGAATTAAGGCATGCTTAGGGTTTTTCGTTTTCACTGCCTCAGACGTCTCCCTCCCGTTCGGCTGCCGGCGCCTCGTGTGTCGAACGGCCATCCCCGACGGCACCTGTGTGCTTTTCAGGAATTCACAGCTTAAATGCTCTAAAATATGTCTGACACGGCATTTTTTTTTTAAGTTCAAAAGAATGAATCAAACCTAGATCCCCGTATGTCTGTTTTGTTATTAAACCTTAATTTTTCTTCCTTCCAGAACAATTCCAATCGTACAGCAGGCGTCTTGAGTATGTACAGAAAAAAAAAAAACGCACCAGTGATCACGGACACAAAATGTAGCAGTGTGTAGCAGCACCGTTACACTGCCAGAGAAATCTGCCTTTTGTTGAATCTTTCCTTATGTCTGACTTTGGCTTCCACTTGGTGCTGTGGTCAATCGTCATGGTAATGGAAGGTGTTTCCACCTACGCGGCCTGATTCCGTCATTAGGGAGTCATCACCGTGACCTCCAGGGCGCCTCGTACGAATGTCATGTGTGCGAAAGTTTGAAGCGTGTGTGCGTTTCTCATTGTGTTTGCTTGTGTACCTGCCCGCGCTGATAAGAGCCGGTGTTAGTGTGTCCTTTGTTCTGCCAGAATTACTCATCCCCCTGTGTCAGCACGGGCAAATTAAACCCCGCTTAATCCGAGGGTTCGAGCCCAGACATTTCCAACCTAAGCCTGGTGTCAGCGGGGTAGTTGCTGTGGGTTTGTCCGTCATTGTCTCCGTGTCTCAAAATGGATGGATTGGTTTTCTGTTTTGCGACAAGAGTGTTTCAACAAGCCTCTTGTGTGATCCTCGAGTGCGTCAGTGTGTGTTTTTTGAAGTGTTTATCCGAGTCGCAGGCGCACTCCCGTGCCTCGCACCATGTGGTCGGAATTCTTGTTAATTCAAGTAGCCGTGACAAGTGCTTCTTTTCCTGCTGGCTCTCTGAGTCACAGGCTGCGGCCGACGTGTGACACACAACTCTGTCTCTGTCCTCTCTCTCTCTCTCTCTTCTTCTACGGCTCCCTCCCTTCTGTGTGTTGCTATCTTGGTTCTCTACCTATTAATTGTCTGTCTTGCTTCTTTTCGGTCCGTCTCTTCCTCCTCTGTGTTGTTCCACCCTCCTCCTCCTCCTTCCCCCTCTTCATCTCGAACTGCATGTGTATTTCTCGACTCCCTCCCCTCTTGTGGCTTCCTCCTCTCTCTCTCTCTCTCTCTCTCTCTCTCTCTCTCTCTCTCTCTCTCTCTCTGTCTCTCGCTAGTCTTGCTCTCTGTCAAGGCAGCCACAGCAGCAACAGTGGTTACGCCAGCAGCCACTTCTCAGTCACAGCGGAGGCTGCAGTGTGCGGGTGTTGTGTCTCTCGCGTTTGCAGTGTCCGTATCGGCCGGTCCGCCTGCTGCCCTTTGAAGAGTGACTATAACCCATAATCCATGGAGTTCCTCTGACCGACGACCGGCTGGAGATATGTAGGAAGAACCGCCCTGAAGCTCATTAGGAGGAAGAGCGAGCAAATAACATTCCTTCTCGTCCCTCGCACTTTAAAAAAAATTATTTCAGTCTCTCCTCATCTCGGTAGCTCTTCCCTCACTGTCTTACTCGCTCGCTGGTGCTCGGATTGTGTGTGTGCAACGCAAACGTAAGTGGAGTTCCTTTTCTATGTTCGTGTCTGTCTGTTTATATATTCTGTATACGTGGGTGTGTGTGTGTGTGTGTGTGTGTCTGAGAGACCTCACTGAGTGCACACATTTGCATGTAAGTATAAATGGCGTGTCATGACATCGCCATCGACTTAATTAGGCCAATTTGCAAAGCACTAATTGTAGTGAAGGAGCTGTGTATTCATGTAGACGCTACTGAACCTCCGTGGTATACACGGGTTTGCATTCATACATTTTGGATGAATTCGTATTATTCAGCAAGTGGCAAAACTGTCACTGCTGCTATTTATAGAAAACGTCACTTGTTGGCGTCCTCTCCTGCGGGTACGCTCTGCAGCCTGTGGGAGTGAGAGACAGCAAAGGGAACGAGGGAATGATGGAGGGAGCGAGAGAGTTAGTGTGTGTCTATGCGAGTGTGTCCCACCCCGTCACCCAAGGCACGGAGAAAATCGATGCATCTACAGCTTGAGCTGGACCGCCAAGTGATGGACAGACACCGCTGACCAGTGCTCGGGACGATCATGAGCTCCGCGCGGTCCTTCTCGGGTGCCGTCTGTTTTTCTGTCTGTTGATCGATCGACCTTTCAGATCACTTTTTGTGTTCGGTTAGGCAGGTGTGGAAAAATGCCTTCGCCGCGTCCTGTGAGCTGGTAACAGAGCGCACGGGTCAAAACTTTGTCTTGCGGCGTGCAACCGGCATGGCCGATAGAACCGGCCTTACCAAGGAGCGAGAGCGGGCAGGAAAAGATGGATTGGAAGAAAAAAAGCGAGCCGGAGCATGTGAACAGAGCGAGACCATCGTAATCAATCCTCCGTGATCCCGGAAGAGCATCATTTGTCTTCTTTTCTCCATCCGCTCCTCCCTTTGCCCCCATCTTTCTCTCATTTTCTGCGGCACAGTCACTTTGATCTTGCGTAAGAGGACGGTCTCCAGAGCTTCATTACTTTTAAAGCCTTCATCGTGAGGGGCCATAAAAAGATGTTACGGAATGGATTCCTGACACCATTTACCCGACGGTCTGTGGCGCCGTGCGACTAATGACCACGTAGGGATTTAATGGCGTGTAATAGCCTTTTGAGCCGAGTGCTGCGGGTCATCGGGGCATACAGATACGTCACTGCTAAAGGGCATGACGTTGTGCATCTCAAATGCTGCCCGCCGGGGGGGGGGGGGGAACCTAGCTGTTTTTAATTTAATACGGTAGACATAGCTGTGAGTGCTGTGTCAACATGACACTAAATATAATGCCTGTGTGTTTTACTTGATCATGTTGAGCTGCTTTTAAAAAACCCTTCAGTGTGTGTTTTCTGTGCTGTTGTGTTTTTCTTTTGGTCGTGGCTCTGTTAACAGACCTTGGCTGTGGTCTCTTCCTCTTTCTGCTGTGCGCGCGCATGCGTGAGCCGCCGTGTCTGCCTGCCCGTGAGTGGGCCAGGCCAGTGGAAGGCTCTGAGGCAGGGTTTTTGCCCTTAAGCATATGGGAGGGTTTGGGGGGGCAGGAAGATGATCGGGGAGGAAATGATTGAGAGAAAAGGTCAGCAGACAGGATGCCTTTTTTTTTTTCCATCCGATGCGGGGGACAAGAAAAAAAAAAAAAACAGAGTGAGAGAGAGCGGTGCTGTGGTAGGAGCCCACAGGTTAAAGGGAAGCCAAACAATCGAAGAAAAGACAAAGAAATGTGAATCAAAAAGAGCATGTTGGCATAAGTAAGTCAAGGCAGCCATGAAGAAGCCTTCATATTAAGTTATGCCACATTCACGTGACCGTTGCCCTTGTTTGTTTGGATGTTGTAACTCAGTGTGAGCTCTATGATACTGTTTCTTTAGAAAAGTATCTTTCTGGAGGCTTCAATTTCAGGTATTTGGTGACACGGATGCAGACCAGTCCTCTCATTAGACCTTTTTACGAAAGGTGACATGAAGTCAGGGAATATTGTGACCCAACAGAATGAGTTGGTGGTCTCCTGTGACTGAATAAATGACTGATCACAATAAAAAAAAAAGACTGATGAGGTACCATGTTGCACTCTGAGTAGTTCTAATGGGGATATTTCATAGACAACATTTTGGATCAATGAAGCAAGGAAAACGTTCTGCAGATTATCTTAACATGAAAAACAATTGTTACTTGCAGCAGAGGTCGGGACTCTCGCCTCCAATGGTGATTCATTTCAAAAGTCTCCTCTGTTTTGTGTGTGGTGAGTAGAATATTGAGTAGGGTAGTGAGTGTGTGGGTTCGCTTTCAATACAGGAAACACCTCAACTCATGACCATTATGCACTATGTTTAGCAAAACTATCACTATTGTAAAAGGTTTCCAATAAAAATGCTTTAAAAAATCTGAATTTAATAGCTAAAGGGCCATAATTGACACTGTATGAGTAACTCGCAGGAGAGTGTAATTAGGCTCTGGATAGTTTAATTAATGCAACATTTTGCTTCACCTTTATACATAACACTGGGCCTTGGCTTTGTTCTAAGCAGCTCGTGTCCTTGGCACAGTCTTAGACCTTAACGCTGTTACTTACAGGTGCAGGAGTGTGTGTGTGTGAGGATGTGCACACATCTGTGCATTGCGTTGAGGAAATGTGAGAGCAGGTGTTTTGTACAAATGTAGATCATCTCTCTCTGCTTTATTGATGGGCTCATCCCTTACGTCTACCTCCATGACCCAGTTCCTGTGTGCTCACACCCCGTGCTCACATCATGCCTGCAGCAAACACAAGTTGTCAGGGCAGCGAGAAAGAAGAGGGAAGGAGGGGGGGGGGCAAGGTGAACGGAACGCACTAGAGATGTCCCGAGTGCCTTACATCTTCACATATATGTGGTATCTCACATCTTAGACTTCTTAGACCACAGGTCTTGACATTAAATTCTAACACATTTTCTTTTTTTTCTTTTTCTAACACCTCTACAATACCATCAGAAAGTCCCAAAGTGTCACTCGGCGGATGTTTTCATATTGTTTTGACTTTTATCCGTTTCCTTGCTGCAGAAGTGCTCTGCCCCGCGTTAACCGCCCGTCTCCTTTCTTGTCTGCCCCGCCTGTACAGAGCAGCTTCCTGGGCAGCGCCACGTTTTCAGTCGGCGAGCTGCTGAGGGCTAAAGATGAACGACTGACCTTGAGTCTCAGGTGAGTGCGTGTTTCTGTCACACCGTGTTCATCTCTCTGTGTGTTTCCTCAAGGCTAAATAAAAGCCTGACTCCGGAGTCCCACCATTATGCATCCTCACACAAGAACTGACAGAACAACTCAGGAATCAAACTAAGATGAGTTGGGAAAAAAAACGTACATGTTCCAACGGCAGCTTCCGGAATGTTGCGGTATCCGCCGGGGTTGTTAATCTGTTGTGTTAGCGTGCGGCACTACTACAGCACTCCCATCTCTGTTTCTGTTGTAAATGAGGATCAGGTAACAAAATGAATGCAATGAAAAGGATAACATGTCTATGCTATGTGTGATTGTTAAAACAGGAGCACCCTTTTTGCTGTACGGAGCGATCATGTGCCCTCCACTTTAAGTCAGTCAAGTGACGGTGTGAAAGTCAAAAGAAAAAGAAGCAATAACAAGAGCTGTGTGTATATATTTACTTCCTATTCCTTCTTATCTTCTTACATAAGAGCACTAGTCCTTAAAGACAGAAGACCAAAGATATAAGTGGTGAATTTTTTCAAGATTAGTGGTTGGCCTTTTGAAGGACGCATTGATAGAAGCAACAGATAAGCACTTCCCCTGGTGGTGTGTCCTCCTTATGAAGTGCTGGACTCATGACTTGTGTCTATCAAGAAATGGCCTCCGAGGTCTGACAAGCGTGAAATGATGTGTGGTAGCTCTTTGGCGAGAGGATTTACTGTCAACATGTGCATGAATTTCACAATTAGGAAATAGCTGTGGCCTGGTTTGGATAAACTGAGTTCTTTGCATTCACAAAGAAGGAGATATTGCTTTTACGTGCCTTTTACTACATGCTGTTTTCACTGTTAAAAACAAATGAAAAACGTGTTTTTAATTAATAGTCTTATGCCCCTCATCCAATCTACGAGTGGTGTTAAATATTTTTGCTAGATATTTGTTGGACTGTGAGAGGCACCATTACAGTTATAATGAAACCTTTTACTCATTCAATTCCAGTTCTTATCCCCTCCTTTGTAAAAAAAATATTTTATCATTAACATTCATCTTATTATTTAATTTATTTGTGCTTGCGCTGGTGAGTTATAACTATTCCATATGCACCTTTCAGCTGTGGAAAATATAAACCTACTCCAGTCTCAAATAGGAGGACTGGACTTTCTGCTGCTGACCCCCGTGGTCAGATGTCGAGGGAACGTGGCCATGGCTGGTGGCAGCATTCAGGAAGGTCTTCCTTGCCTTTCCCCGGTATTAAGCCTTACGCAGTGCTTTTAACCTCAACCGAGTTAACTAGGCAACTGATTCAATTATTATTCCAAGAACTAACCTCAACCTGCACACCTTCACCACCCCACATAAATTTCTTATTAATAGCTGTCCAATTTAAACGGCTTTAACATAATTCAGGTGCAGAAAGACAGTCTTACATTTACTTAAAGAAGATAATCACACAGGGGTCAGGACTCGTACTTCAGCTTGCTACAGCCATGGCTGCCACTGCATTGGACACGCTCTACCAACCTGATGATTTGGTTTAACTCAACAACAGTGCATTCCAACATATATTTCATCATCCGGCGTGTGTTTGCATACAGAGTGCAGCAAGTAACTGATCTCTATTTCTCCAGTTTATGTTGTACAACCAAATGTCCGTTTCTCTTCACACTCCTATTTGTGTCTGAAAATATTCCCCTTGGGCAATTTTTTCTACTCTTATTGTTTTGCTTTTCATTTCCTGTAGGTGATCCCATGTCACGAGGTATAATTGCGTTTCCCATGATTGACTCTATGAGCTGCATGAAGAGTAGTAACACCGCGCTGAACCCCTGTGTGTTTGCACATTTGTTTTTTTTTGTATGCAAACTGGCATGCAGGTGTTGTTCTTTTGTTGAACAGCAGAGAAGTGTCACTTTACTCCCCTGTTGTCACACTATTTTGGGTGCTTTTTGTCATTGAGTAGTTTTTTTTTAACAAAAAGTCATCCTATAATATTTGGAATTCTACCAATGCTTTTTAACAACAAGTTTTTTTGAAAACGCCAAAAGTTTGCTTCAGTATTCACAGGTTGCTGTTATTATTACTAGTTACTTACTAGTGTTCTCCACCTACACATACTAGAGGCTACACGATCAGCTAGCAGTATCGGCTGTCCAGAAAATGGCTCTGAGGTAATATCTGAAGGAAAGAAAAGGAAAGTGGGAGGAAAACTATACTAAGTCATCGTGGCCTGAGGATCTGCTGCCGGTGTTGCAGCTCAATGTGTCAATCCAATCTTGTTGATTTAATATGCTGTCTCTGTTGTTGGTTCATCCGCTGGGAACGCACTGGAGTAGAGGAGCGTGTGCAGTTCACTCCGGGCCGTGTGACCTGTGGACGGGCCCGTGATTCACGGTGCAAAATTAGTTCCGCTGGCCGAGCAGCTCGGACGCTGCGGCACTGACGCGGACGAGACGGCCATTCTTTGAGCGCGTTGAGGGACGGATGCTTCATTTTGTCTCCAGTGTTCTAATCCCCACCTGGTGAGTTGTTGCAAGAAGACCGTTGGTTTGAGTTTTCTTTGCTCGGCAGAGGGATCGAGGGGCCGCTTTACTCCCCGCGAGGCTCCTTTCTGTGTGAATCTGAAAACCAATATGACTTTGACCGACTTCTCTTTATACTCGCCAGATTAACGTCGGTGCTGGGCATATGTGGAGAGGAAATTGGTGTTTGACCAACGGCAGTGTGCGTATGTGACTTCAGCTTTTGCTTTGACCCTTTTCGGTGGAGTTGGCGTTTGCCACCTCTGAGCTCATTCTTTTTCTCCCATCGATTCTTTCTTGGTTTCGGCTCCTCTCTCAGGTTGTACGCCCGCCTCCTTGTGGCACTCGTTAGGGTTGGTTTTTGATTCCTTTAAGGCATGACGAGTTTGATTCGGGTCACTTTGAATGAGTGAATGTCAGATTGATGGACTCAGTCCCAGTCTTGGCTTTTAGAGGCACCATAAGCCCTTGAAGAGAGGTTAAGGAAATGCCATCTTCCACAAGTACTCACACAAGCAAAAGGAATCAGAATCAACAGCATTCAAACAAAAGCAGTGCCGAATGCACACAAGATACAACAGGAGAGAAGGCTGGATTTAGAATTGAGTAGTTTCTTTGAAAACTGTATACTCCTAATTCATCAAATTAAGAAAACTGGTTTTAACAAAATGTTATTCATGTTGTTATGACGTTTTGTAGTCATTTCAAGCTCGCCTTATGACTCTTCTGTAAGTTAAGAGTGGAATGAGCGTCAACCCTGTGGTCACTTGTTATTTTTATCCAAAAAATAATACACTTAACAAATTTGTTTCCTGTGCAATTTAGACTGTTGGATGAGAATATGTTCAACACTAGGGTTGCTAAAACCATATAATATTTTCTTCTGTAGTCCTTCATTTGTTTTTGTTATTTCTATCAGTTATCACAATTAACCCTCCTGCACACCAAACAGGCCGTCCCATAGTGCAGCATATCAGCTGCTCGGAGCGTGTATTAAATCTCTCGCGGTGTGTTTTATGGATTCAGAGTCCTTGCCGGATTCCCTCGTGGCCATTATTCACACAGAACGACGCAGCTGTTGTACCTAGATGTGGTCCCACGTCGTAGCTGGGTGACGCATCACAAAACCATCAGAACCGTTTCTTTACTATGCAGTAACTAATCACAATCATATCCATGTCATACAACCATATAAATATGGGGTTCTCAATTGTCTGCTTTTTGCAAACACAAATGCATACTTCACATAATCCGTACCATTTACTGTAGTGTTTGTATTTAAGCGTTAGGGCTAATGATAGCAATGTAACATGGATTTTCTGCTTCTTTGGTTTGTTCTCAAATTGTCATTTGTTCTCGATTTTGTTGCTTTTTATTTCAATCTCAAGTGAGAAATACATTTGCATACATTTGCAAGTTTTTTCCTCCCCTCTCGTAAGCTCTGTAGACGTTTCTTACTGAATAAGCTGAAAATAGTGCTGTACCTGCTTCCTCCTCCGGGGTGGAGTTTGGCTCTGCAGGCACGCACATTTCTAAATCTAGCACGGTTAAAACGGGGACAAGGGACAAGCAACACAACCGCTGTGCAACAGGAGCTGGAAGGATGTCAGCGCTGCAGAGGTCCCTCAATAATGCATGCTATGTATACACATTGGTGGAAAGATTATTATCTCCAAAAAAAGGGGGGAGGTGAGCCTCCCTCACCCAACCACAGATAAATATAGTGTTGTATGAATGGGAGAATAGGTAGTATGAAAATGTGCATACAATGTACAGAAGTGTATTCGCTTGCACATTATGTATATAGGGTCAAGGCGTGTGTGTGCCAAATTACTGACACACTTTCCAGTGCTGAACGCTTTGCGTTCATTTTCTTGCCCTCTCGGTATCCGGCTGTAGTTCCCCTTTTGCTCTCCTTGTTATCTGTAAAACTTCATGCTCTCAGTAGGAGAGGCACTCCGTGACCCAGTTCTGCTGCACAGTTTGAGATTTGATTTTGATATGAATTTGTGCGCTTGTGTGTATGTGTGTGTGCGTGTGTCCGTGGGTGCGTGTGCATCAGAGGTTTACCATAGCAAGGCTACATTAACTCAGACCAGTGCCTCTGCTGCCTGGCTTCATGGCTTATTCATCCCCTCCCTTCGGATAGACTGTCTCTGTGACTTCTCTGTCCCGCCACAGACCGTTTAGCCCGCTATCATGATAATAAGATCTTACCACCCCGGAGCCCCCACTATCGCCCTGTCCCAATTCTCACGCTTAGCCAGAGAGAGCCACCTCTCTGTGACTCTGTATCCCTGCGATTTTGTATCTCCGCCCGAACCTGAAAGACCAAATATCCGATGCAGTTATCCTGAAGAAAACAAGTGTGTGTATGGGATTTTGTGTACTTGTATTTGTCTTTTTAAACACTCACATAGTGCAGACGTTACCCCCCCCCCCCCCCCCCTCCCACCCTTTGGGATGGGTGGTCCCTTTAGTAAGTAGGTTTTGTTGAGGTAAGGTTTGGTTTGGTGGAAGGTTGTGGTTAGGCTTGTGGTGGTTATGGTTGCATAAGTCACAAAAACCCTTCAGAGGAATCCTAAATGTAAATATTGTAAACGGCATGACGTTAAAATGCCAGATGGTGATCCAATGAGTGTTGTGTGCATATGAGTGCGTTTCCCAAACGTAAAGCAGTCTTGCTAATTACACAACTCTGCAGAGTGACTCTTCTTCCCCCCCGTGTGACAGCCACACACACTCACATATGTCACCAGTGTTTATTGCGTAATCGTAAGCTGCTCAATTTAAAGCAGAGCAGTATTGAAAACAATGAAATAGGGAGGGTAATTACTGAATACGTGAACATATTTACTCATGGTGTTTCCATGTTATCCATGAATATACCACATGTACTGTAGCAGTACAGCAGACCAAGGCACACTTAAAGGCTGTGTCTTTCCAGTGGATGGCTGGTGGGAACAGTTTAATCTGTAGTTTACACATTGAAGAGGCTCCTGGAAGCAGGTTTGCGTGCACGTCTGTGTTCCTGTGAGAGATGGGCCTCGTTGAATAAAATGTGTTTAATGCGGATAGACATTCACATCGCTTTGCATGCATGCAAGCCCGCACACAAGGATGACCACGCACACATTTCTCTGCATGCAGGATACATGTATAGATCTATCTATATGTGTACTGCAGGCAGAGAAACTCTGTGTTTGTGTGCAATCAATACTAAAAAATACTTATTTTCCGCACCGTTTTTCTGCATATTCTGTGCGTTCCCCGAGGCATCAGAGCTCATGGGCAGAATATGAAAATGTTAAAAGTCGGACCATGCAGCACCATGGAATCAAAATTCAACTCTGAGAGGAGAATAGGGGCAAAAAGCATATTACACTGACTAGCTTTCTTAATTACGTGCTGTGGCTAATTTAAATTCAGTAAAACCTTCTGTTAACCTAATTTCAAACCCGGTAAGATCTATTAGTCCGGTCCAATCATTCATTGCTTCCCATAGCTCCCTTTGCAGCATGAAACATATAGGTCGAAGGGATGTGAAAATGAGATGTGTTATGAGCCAACAATGGGGAGATAGATTCCATAAATTAGGCCCAACGTGGGGCTGAGGCATGCTGGGGGCACAGCTCATGCCAAGTCCTTGTCTAAAAGATGAGAAGATGATAATGAGGACAGAACCGGGGCCGAGGTGTATAAATTCATGTCTTACAGGTTTCTGTTTTTCTTGTGCCATTGTCTGTTTTTGCTCTGAGATTAAATTGTTGTGTGCCATCATTCAAACACCCAGCTGGAACGATGAAACGGAGCAATGCAATCTTTCCTTTTGCTTTGATTCAAATATGTGCACCGGAGAAGGTGAGGTCAATCATAATATCCTGGCTAGCTTGCTATTTAATATCATCCCTAATAATGCAATGCGGTGTCCATTTGTTGGCATATAATGGCGTCAAAGGTTTTTTATTTCTTGTAGGGGTGCATTGCTGAACAACAGGCTGCTTCTATATTACCATGCATGTCGATAGCAAACATGAACAAGCATGAGCGTTTTTTCCCACATGTATTATTCTTGTGATTTTCTTTTTTATATGTGCGTGTATGATACCCCCATTGATCCCTTTAGGGTACAAGACAGCTTTAAAGCCCATTTTGGCTTATTTTCACACCCAATTTTTTCCCATTTGGTATCATGGGATTATACATGGAGCTCAAGGTATAAATTATACAATAATTAACTCATTTGAACACAACTTTTATTCCATACCACTAATATGTGCGGTATATCACGGCGGAAATAAGTTCACAGACAAAGAAAAGGTTCATTCTCATGGCGTATTTGTCTTGGTGTTCCGCTAACCTCGGGAAATTTCCAGAGTCTCCGGCTCGCTTTCCAGCATCTCAACAAACAGAATAACTCTCTCCCTTTGGATTTGTTGTTGTCCAATCACACAGGCTGCATATCCACTGTGACATGTATCCCCCACAACCATAACAAGAGGCCCATGTTGACTCATAGTGTTGACACTGTTTGGAGTAAACTTAGAGTTGGGCTGCACCGCGGGGAAATGTTGCTTGGGTGCATTCCTATTATGTTGTTCACCTGCATTTACATAAATGGTCACTTAGGTTCTGTTCCGTGTGTGTGTGTGTGTGTGTAAGCAAAAGAGCACACACACACACACACACACACACACACACACACACACACACATAGAAACAGCCCAGGGGATGGCATTAGTGATGTGGCCAAATCCTCCATTAAAATGCCTTCATGTTTTTCTACTGAAGGCCATCTTTGTCTTTGTTGGAACTGAGATTCTTCATGTAAGGTTAAATCTGTATTGTGACGCCAAAACCCAGTAAAAGTATTCTGCACCGAGGTATTCCGTCTTACTTGTGTACCCGGGGTTTATTCTTTTGTTGGACTCTCCTGGAGAAAAAAGAGAACAATTCAACAGTGGGAGAAAAAAAAAAGAAAGAATCCTTACTAAAGCTTTGGCTTCTTTTGATTTTTCTTCTTGTGTCCAGGAAAGGTGGAAGCACAGAGGTCATGTTATTACTCTTGCAGTGCACATACATCCACCATTACTTTGAAGTTAAAATTCCTAAACGGCTCGGTGTGTTATTTTAAATAGGAAGACGCATGTTGACGATGCACAACAGCAGCAGCCTGAGCGGGAGCAGCATGCCAGCTGCCTGTACCAAAGACGGGGTCTGTGCTGCCTTTAAAAGGCTTTCCTTAGCAGAGGTGGGCTGAACTTTTTTATTGTGTTTTTTAAAGTGACTTAACCTCCCGAAAGCTGAAAACTCCAGTGCTGCTGGAGCGTGTAATTTGCTGCGTTTCAAGTGCTCTCACAGCAGCAGTGTCTTTACGCCGTTATTTTACTGAAGGAAAAAGACTTGGCCTCTGCATTAGCAACGGGGGAGCAAAGTTGTAACATTTTGACTCACAATGTAAACTTAAGAAATTAAAAGAATTCCTTCCAGCCGTTTCAGGCAGCTCTGAAGAAGCGTTTCTGAGGTGGGGAGCGAGCCCCTTTGGGCTTAGATCAAGCTCTGCGGACCTTTTGTATTTGCAGAAATATATGCTGGGGGAAATGAGGAAAAGCATATTTTGGGCCTCTTTAAATTGATAGCTACCCACTACTTAACCTCACCTTCTCACCCGACAAGCCAATCTCCAGAGCTATCACTCTGCTCCCTCCTCATTTCTTCATCGATGCACACGAGACGCAGCGGCAGCCAGAGGTGAATGGAGTAAGTGGAGCTGCCAAGAAGAGCGGAGGGAACCATGTCCAAGCAGGGACACGGCAATAAGGGCTGCTAAAGGCTAATAAAGGCCGCATAAGCCTTTGTTTCTCCACCTCTCCAGAGTTTACTCCTCATCATGTTTGTGTACGTCTGCAAAGTAGTGCTGGAAGCAGGAATTTCATGAGCTTGAAGCTGGAAAATGCTGGCGGGCCATTTAGCTATTTGAAATAATCGAGAGAAATGACCTTCAAACACTTGAGGCTCGGCAACAGAGAATACAATACGTCGACATTTGAATTTGATCGATGCTCCCCATTCAGCTCACAACAAAGCTGCTGTGGTTGAGCCCGAGTCCATGCACGTGCAGATGGACGGATGAACATCTGGCCGAGCCCGACAAGCCACTGTACACTCGATGTCATGGCCTTTAGCTCCTCCCTCTTCAGAGTTTCTTTACAGAACCGGAGAAAAGTTAACAGTGGCAGCGTCACCATCAGCCTACACGCTGCAGTCCTGCTCTCCGGACACGAGCCACCGCACTACTGCCCTCCAAAGCAAACCACCGGTAAACACAATCCTCCTTCCTCTCCAGCGCACAGACACAGACGGACACGGAGGTTGTTTGCATGAAGCATCCCCTTCAATCCCAGGATGGAGGTCGTGTGGGGAAACGCACACACGGGCTTGTTAGTGGCTCCTTCGCGGAGGGATTCCCCCGGTGGCTTCGGTTCGGTCAGGTTCCCCCGGGATCGTGGCGGCAGAGCACCGCGACGCGGCCCCCGTCGCCGCTTTGCAGGTAACAGTCGCACGCCACGGCTCAAGTCTTTGTAGGTGGAATTTGTGGCCTCTGGCTGAGCCAGGCCTGGCTGTGTCCCTCTCTCTCCGGTCTTTGATGCCAACCACCACAAGAGTGTTCCCAAGCCTCGCTTTGGTCTATTAAGACACACGACTCGAAAGCCTGAATAATTACCTTGAATTATGCCTCGATCGTTAACTCATCAAGCCAAGTTTTACCATCTTTAAATGAGAAAATGAAAGATCACCTGTAGCCCTCCAGTAAGCTCACGCCCGATGCTGTTGGTCGACTTCTTACTCAACCGCAATTACAGAACAAAACCTGCAGTTTGACAGAGATGAAAGGAGGCTGTTTTTTTTCTTCTCTGCTCTTTTACAGTTTGTCGAAAAATAATTATGGAGCCCTGGTGACTCTGGGCGCTCTCTCTGTTTCTGACTCATTACTCGTCTTTTCTAGTTTGTCCCAAATCTTCTGCATCGGTCAAACCCATTTTTGCTCCTTGTCTCGCAATGCCGCCACTCAGATGTTGATTGGGTGGTGATCATACTTCATACTTAGAATACACACAGCTGGATGCGATGGAGTTGAGATCAAGACCTTTTGACACTTCTCGTCTTTACTGGGACACTGTGCTGTAAACACATTAAAATCGTGATTTAGTGCTAATAAGAACCGTTGGCGTGTGTATAAAACTGTCTTGATCCTCAGCCAATAACTCACCATGGCAGATTTCCATTAAAAACCTGAGCTTAGACAAACACGTAAACCCACGGTTCTGCTTTCATCATCTCAGTAACACTTCAAAGACGAGACCATTTCTTTCAACCAAGTATTTCAGTAGTTTAGGCTTCTATAACTTTGCTCTCCCCTCTCCTAGCAGACTCACACTGTCAACCTGTTGCTATCAGAAATGGTTTTAAGGTTTTATTGATCAAGTTACGCCCTAACTTACCTATCAAATATTGGCCTGTAACACTGCGCCCTTAATCTCAATATTTTTCCTTATTTGGCACAAAGCAAAGAGTTGTTCACTGTGCTCTTGATTTTGTGCCAAAACACCAGTACCCCTTATTATATATTCTGGGTGGTTAAATAAAAAAAACATCGTTGAGCAGTTCCAACAGGACACACGGTAATTTATGGTATATTGAAACTAGGATTAGTGAGTTGCTTTGAGAAGATTACAGAAATATGGACCTCTAATACGCACAAAATCGTACAAATACATGCTTAGAGTTGGCCGTCATAGCACATACAGTCATACTTTTGGGACGCTGGGGTTTTGATAGGTGTCTATAAGAAGGTGGTCCACACAACAGGCGAGGAGGTGAGGTTTCTTGACCTCAACCGCAATCACTTCCTGACACAACAGCAGATGTTCATCTTAATCTCAATGGATGATGTGATTTTATCTTCTTCATTTGGACATGCAATAGCTTCTGCTCCCAGTTCCAAATGGAATATCCATGCAACGTGTTTCTTTGTGTGTACGGTACAACATCCATTTAGATTCATATCTGTGAAGATTACTCTGGCTGGTAAATAAATGTAACGATTGATGAGGGATTTTCTCAGTTCTTTTTTCCTGCCTCAACAGCTTTCTCATCACCTTCTTTGTCCCGACGTTACTAAAACTCTGCATAAATGCATAAGCTGTGCACACAGCAGTCATCGACCACATAGTTTTGAGCGCCAGCCAGAATTAATGTGATTAGTTGAAAAAATGTCTCTGTTCTGCATAGTTTTTCCACCTTGCTTTGTCTGTGAAAACAGATTATCCCAGACTGCTTCTGACACTGGTTAAGCACGAACATAAAAGCAAATGTAGTGTGAAGACACTTCTCCTCATGCAAGAATACAGAAGTGTGTGTGATGGGACTGGAAAATATGTGACGCGTTAAAACAAATCTATAAGTAGGCATCCTGGCCCGACATAGTTCCTATTCTGATTACTGCAGATGTATTACAGCAGACAAAATGGTTTTCATTTTACATACATTTACATAAATGTTCATGTTGTAGAGATTAATCACACGGGTGTATTCTGGATAAATCTGCTAGTTTTTGCTTGGAAATGTTATCCTCCCTCAGCCTTTCATGCACACTGCCAATGAAATGTACTTGGTTTCCATACCAAACATCCTTTTTTTTTTTATTTCCGGAACTTAAATACCAACTATAAACATACACACAGTGTGTGCTGAGTTCAGGCTTCCCTGGTGCTTCTGTCCGGCTCTGTGTAAACGAGGCCTCCAGTGTCGACTATTGATGGAGTCCGTCCTTCAGTCGCAAAATGTAGCGAGTGCTGCTGAGTCACTCCTGGTTCTCGCTCATTTGACCCTAATATAACGTTACGATTGTCCCTGTCGCTTGTAAAGCTGGCATTCCCCGCTGTTACAGTACGATGCTCTAACATGTGTCCGCAGTGAAAACTAGCCAGCGCTAAATTTAGCCCACCCGTCCAGTTTTATATAGGTCAAGAATCCCATCCACCTCCAACGCTGCAGCGTGCATGTTGCCTGTGTAAGATCCTCACCACTCCCATTCAGCAGGGAGAGTACACTTTTAAGGGATCTTAAAAGACTAAAGTGCAGAAATTACAATATATTCTTTCTAGTTTGGTAGCATATATTAAGTTTACTACAGTCGAACAAAAAAAGCCCTTGTAAAGGTAAAACTTGTTGCTGTTTAGTGGTTGTCGTGTTACCCCCCCCCCTCACAGGCATGTGTCCGTCCTTTGGCTATAGTCGAGTGAGTAGTGAGTAATCCCTTCGTTAGAACCATGAGGCAGCAGAAACAGCATTTATTTGGTCACTTTTTCTCTTGTATTTTTTATTGGATGGGTTTATTTGGTCTTTGAGTCAACTTGCCAACGTGCTCTGTTCCAAGCAAAACCAAGTATTGGCTTGTATTTATAGGGAACACACAAACACTGACATAATAACAACAACCCTCACCATCTCTGTCCCGTCTTATATTTAAAGTAGAATCAGAAAATACTGGATGCTGCAACTGATGCAATGGAAAAAACAACAAAAACAAAGGTCATCGTTTTTTTTCTGCACACACCTACTCTGTGTCCCGATCATCCTTCAAACCACTCAGACTGGGTTAATGATTTCAAGAAGTGTGACGGTTCAAGTCTAAATAATAACAAGAATAATCAGTGTCAATTTTAAGCCAAAATGAACAGACATTTTCTTCAAGGGCCTGGGATTATCCGTTTCTCATTTGAATGAATAATGCACTCAGCCTCATTGAAAGAGTTGCCATATCTTTCCAGAACTTTAAAAAAAAATGATGAGTTTCACATTTTTTTTTGTCTGTTTTAAATAGATTTGCCAGAAGGACAATTTTAGAAGGACAAAATTGTTTTACGGTGATTCGTGGCTTATCAAAATATTCATTGTTTCTAAATATGGCTACAAATAAACACAATGTCTTGCTGAGAAGTAAATGTAAGATTTTTTTCACAAAGTAGGATACGATTTAATGCAAATGATTTATTGTTTGAGCAGTTGCTTCATGGTACCGTGTAAAAGCATTTAATGCACAAGTCTCATACATCAGGAGTCCTCCATCATTGGAAAATGCGTTTGTAAATTGCAAATGTAACTTATAACTGCTAATTATGTTTTTAATTGTGTCAAATTTAACGTTATTTTTGTCACTTCATCAAATCTGTAACTTTCGTCATAAAAGATACCTTGGGCCAATTAGATAATAAAAAAAATCTACAGATCTGTTTCCTTGCCAACATGAACAGACGGAACGAGATGGTTGGAGGAGGAGGGGCAGTGGGAGGGAGAGGTGGGTTCAGACGTGGTTCTTCTTCTTCCACAGCTCTTGCCAGAACCTTCAAAGTGGATTCAGGGTCACTTAGTATGCATTCATAAAGACTTTACTTTTCAAAATAAGAAAGTCTTGTGTCACTGCAGATCAGTCAATCTGTCACAAAGTTAACATCTCTGCCCTTTTCTTTGCCTGATTTTTTTTTAGCAGAATTTATTAAATAAACCAGCAATGCGGCAATGTCATCGCTAGGATGAGCGTTTTTTATTTCCTCGCCGAAAAAGAATGTGATAGATTTATTTGAACAGGTGATGAGTTTCAGCTTTGGCGCCATCTCAAAAGAATAACAATATATCTCTCTAAGGCATATATCAATTATCTCAAAGCAATTCTAACAAAGTCTCCTCCGTCTGCTTTAAATGGGGAGTTTCATTAGTCAATTGAAGCGGGGCAATCCAAAGAGTAGAGGGCCGCTTTAACCCCGAAGGTTTGCACAGGGGTGAATATCACCGACTTTGATGTTAATCTCCATTTCCTCGATGATGTGCAGGCCACTGTCAGGACAAACTGTTTGTTCAAAGTCAGGGTGACTTTCTTTTACCGCGCTCAAGTCCTCTGTTGCACAGAAAAACAGAGCGAGAGAGCGAGAGAGGGAGGGGGGGGGGGACCTGATGAGGAGAAAGATGAGTGGGGGAGTAAACGCTGCGACAGGTGTCTGGCGAGAGACAATGATTAGATTTATAAACCAAGCAATGTTATTTTGTGTGCTCGGGGACTTCAGTGAGACATTAAGCGCTAACCGAAGCACCAAGCCGTCCCACCGCAGAGACCCTCGCTGCCCTCTTTTTTTTTTTCCCTCCTTGGAAAACCCAGGCCTGCTGTCTCGTTTTCCCCCACATTCCTCCTATAGCCTCTCGGCTCGACATCTCCTCTCCCCTCTCCTCTCTCCCCCCCCCCCCCCCCCCGGGCGCGATTATATTTACTCCCTCGCGTCTGACCCAAGATGGATCGCCCTTGAAAGCCTCCTTTCTGCTTCCATCACCTTCCTCGTGTTTCCTCCTCCTCCTCAGTCAGGGGTGTGTCATCCCAGTCTCTGCAGACCACTGGCTGGCACATAATTCATTGTGCAATTCACTCCCAGCTGCAGTGGAACTGAGCGCGTTAGAGACGGGGGTCTCCTAAGGGGATGAGACTTGTGCGATGCCCGGGGACCATTTTTCTTTGTTTGAGAGCATCTGTCATGCTGTCGATACTACAGGTTTTCTATCAGCTCCCTTATTATGGCGCCATGATTGGGAACGTGATTATTCGGGCTCCCCGAAATAAAAAAGTCAATTCTGTGTCTGTCAGGGCACACGGCCAGGGTTTGTCAGATGGCCATTTGAACAATGATACAAAATAATTCCTGCCTCTTCCCCCTTTCAGCGTACGGCTGCAGCAGGGTCCGCTTTTTTCCGCTCGCACACTCCTCTGCGAAATCTGTCAGGAAAAAAAAAAAGAAATCGCCGCAGCACAAGCATCCGTCTCCTGATTCCAGCTTAAAAACTTCACAACCTGTTTGAGGCTCAAAATAAGCTCATTAGGTGTGGAGAGTTTGGGCGCGCAAACGTGGAAATGAATATCATTCAGGCCCGCGGAGGCGTGGAGGAGAGCGTCGTTTCACAGAACAGACATTTTGCTCAACAGATTAGTGTAGCGCAATGTGAATACCTCTCTCCCTCCCTCCCTCCCTCCCTCCCACCAGGTCCTCTGATGGCGCGTGTGCAGCGGGAGCAGTGGTGGTGAGTCGTCTGAAGATGGGGGAGATGCAGGAGGTCGACGTGGACCACATCACCACCGACATACCGTCACACAAGGTAGAAAAGACACGAGGCAGGAGTCCCTGTGCGGGCCTAGCGGTAATGCTGGGATTAGACTGGCACTGCTCAAGCCCTCCAATGAGATTAAATACACTTCAGTAAGCCCTAATGGGGATTTGGAGGGTGTGTGTGTGTGTGTGTGTGTGTGTGTGTGTGTGTGTGTGTGTGTGTGTGTGTGTGTGTGTGTGTGTGTGTGTGTGTGTGTGTGTGTGTGTGTGTGTGTGTGTGTGTGTGTGTGTGTGTGTGTGTGTGTGTGTGTGTGTGTGTGTGGCGAGTGTGAGTCCAGCCCCGCAGCCCGCCTTCATCTGACCAGGTGGCAGATGCTTCCCGACATTCCCGGGGTTCTTCCCGTTGCACCCCCCCCACCCATCTCATCTCCGGTCTAATCTCATACAATACAGACCGATTAGCTCGGCTCTGAGGGGACTTACCTCGTCAGTGGAGAGAAAGCGGGTGAAATGGTGTTCTCCTTCGGAGACAGAGGAGGAGCCTGACATCCCGATGGGGTGCCACTACACCCGGAATGAAGTTGTATGTACACTGATTTCACTACATTTCCTGTACATTCCTGATGTTTGACAGGTTGCTGCAGAGACAGCTATCAAACGAGCTTTAATGATGCTTCTTATCTGCAAAGAGGAACATTCAGATTTTCTCTCACCACAGCGAAGCTCTGCAAGGCATATTTGTAGTCCTTGACTGCTTTTGATGCGTTGTTTTGTGTGGTTGTGTGGGGGTAGAACTGTGTGTGTGTGTGTGTGTGTTTGCATGAATCACTGTCTTATATAATTGACCGAGGGCTTCTACATGGCTCACTGGCTTTCGGATGTGCCAACCCCTGTTGCTGGTGCAGGGAGGTTCCCGGCTAGGCTCCAGAGTGTCTCTGACAATCTGCCCACGTCGCCTTGATGAATGTGTCGCCTAGTGCGCACGTGTGCGTGTGTGTTGTCACTTTACATCTCCCCTTCTGTGTTGTTACTTGTAGAAGATGAGGGGAGAATAGGATCGGATAAGGAGGGGTCCGTTGAGACTCAAAACTCAATTGTGGGGAAGTTTGTGTTCAATTGCCTTAGTTGTGTGTAGGCCTCACTGCCTCAATTGCTTGTGTGTTGTGGTTTGAGGGCCTTGTTTGATATTTTTGCCGCTGCCACTCATGAACATCCCGCTGAACCCTCCAAAATCAGCTGAAACAAGAAAGTGGTCAACCTCGATCTCATCTCTTTACATATTTTAGTCATGAAAGAGCCATTCAACACATGCTGCCTACAATTACAATGGGACTCCTTTTCACATCTGCGGCTCATTGTTAATACGTTTCATAATCTGAGTCCGTAAATGAAGCCTTACTAAAAGGTCCAGATTGTTTCTGTCTGTATTTTTCAAGGGACACGGTGTATTTTTGAGTTTGTGTGAGCATAGGTGCTGTTTGTCTCTATTATTCAGGATCAGTTTTGAAGCTAGAAGAGACGATGGATCGTTCCCTGCGGTCATTGGAGTCCTTTTGTGGGGACGGGTTGGGCTGTCTGCCCGTGCTAAAAGGTTCATCAGACGGGGCCGAGCTCATCAACAGCAACAGTGACAAAAAAAATGTTAGTTGTCACTGTTGCTGTTGATGAGGAGTCCCACACTGAACGCATCCAGAGGCTTCAGTGGTTTTTAGTATCAGAGATTGTAACCAGGCGTCAAACTCTGAATCCGTCGAGCGATGCCATTGTTATATCTTAAGTATCTTAAAATGTGCCTTCTCTCTACTGACAGTAGCAGGGGTCAGTTGGCAAAAAGAAGTCAGAAAAGGTGACTTTACTTCTCACTGTATTTATTAAGTCGGTAGACATTGTGAGCATTCTCAGCTATCCTTATTAATGACACATGGCGACGGCAAAATCGCCGTTCTCAACTAATCTATACAAGCTTGTATAGAGTCAAACAAAAGCCAAGACAAGTACTATTTCATACACTAACCCAGGGGTGTCAAACTCTTTTCAGGTTCGGGCCAGAGGCTGCCCGGTTCGACCAAACCGGGCCACTGTCAATCGGTTCGACTGACGACGCCCCGGCGGGCCGGATATAGCCGCGAGTTTCACATATGTGAATTAAGCACAACGTGGGCCACATAAAATGACGTGGCTTGAGTTTGACACTTTTTGCTAGTTTGCACTAACCCATCCATGCATCATATCTGCAGTCATGATGAAAGTCAAGAGATGAATATGGTTATTATTTGAATATTTTCTGTTTCTCTCCTGCCAGTGTCCTTTGGTTTGTGAGTCTGCTTCCCCCGCCGGCATTGACCATGAAAATAACCCGCTGACAGGTCCAGGTATGTTTTTCACCTTAAACTAATTAGTTAGTTAGTCATTTTACTTTTCATTGTGGAATGAAGTGGCAATCGAAGAAAAATGGGTTCTAGAATTTCCTTTTTTTAATTCTTTTTTTTCTTTGTGCACTTGGAATAAAATAAATGTAATGAGCTCAAAGGAAAAAATGAATTCAATCACCTGGATTTTGAAATTCGGCATTGATCTTGTTAAATTGATACGGGACTTTTTCTATTACCAAGATCTCTGGGATTCCATATTTGAGTAAATCAATTGTATTATATTTCCTGGGCAGTGAGAATGAAGAGTGCGAGACACTGAGGTATTGGTTCTTTGTGGACTAATTGAAGACAAGCTAGACTAGATGTCATGCTGGCTGAGTGAGTTAAACACAGAAAGTAGACGAAAACAAAGAAAATGAAACACATGTAGACAGAAAAGTGGTGGATTTGACGTGGTCCCATTTTTGGCTGTTTTGAAACTTCACAGCTTTTTTTTTGGAGGACACTTTTCACGCCATGCGTTTGTTTGCTCAACATACACACTCTCTCTCTTTTATCCAGTTCCAACCCCCATCCTAAGCTTCCCAGCAGCCCCCTTCCTGTTGTCACGGTGTCATTGTCGCTCACTGTTTCTACGGAGAATAGCCGGTGAACTGAATCCATGTTTGTAGGTGCACATCTGCAGCCCATCGAAACAATATCCCTCCTGCAGACCCCCGCAAGATTACGTCATGCAATTTAGTCTTCCACTTCTATTACCTTTCAAAATGTGCATGCAGAGAGCAGGGAGAGCGGGGAGCCCACACACAGCGGGCATAGGAAGTCATTTTCTTAAGAGGTGTGGGGAAAGGAAAATGGAAGCACCTGATTGGTGGTCAGATTAGTGTGGTGGCAGCGAGGAGTTCGGGGGTTATCTGCCTCTCTGGCGGATGTGGAAGTGGGCAACTGTCGCTCCTCCGATTAAGGTCGTGACTTCACCCCGTTTTTCTCCGCGTGGCCCTCGTTCCCCATTTATATTCGTGATCCATTTCACTTTCTCTAATCCCCTTGACAACAATGTCTGAATATCCCATTTAATTTAGTTGCAGTTATGAATCCTCTCCGGGGTTATTCTAGGCTTAACCTTAATCATCGTTAATTTTCACATCCACTTCAGCCACATAGAAAAATAATAATAAGCCTCTAGACAGCATTTGGCTAATGTATATGGTCCTTGAGAGAAACTCTCATTTTTATTTACCTTTCTTTATATTTTAATGGTATTTTGATGCTGAAAATGTATTTCGTAGTACCCAAAGATATGTGCTGAAGAGTGTTAAGACATACTTGGCAAAGAGGGTCCGAAGGGTCTTAAGATGTCCCATGGTGCTTTATTTCATCAGCATTGCTGTGTGAACTCATGAACCGCATAGTTTCCACCTTTTGAAAATATTGTGAACAGTGTTTCCCATTAATAACAGACCGTGGCAGCATTGACCCAATTTTTTTTAATCGCCACATTTTCATGTACCAAAAATATTTGGGGGGTGCCCGGGTGGGTTTTTTGCCCGGCGTAAATTCTCCTTGGTGTAACGGAGCGGCCGGCTCCAGTTCGGCTTGTAAAGGCCGCTGCATCAAAGTGGTTTGAAGCTTCAGCTACACAGCGCGTGACTAATTTGGCTTTGTCATCACCGCCGCTATCTACGGAACCGGGTGTTTATGATTCAATTGTTTACTGGAGCACAAGGAAAAGTTTGCATTTTACAATCTTAGCAGTGTTGGCAGACCAAAAATACACTTGCACCCAAAACAAAAGGTACTCATTATGCAGAATGGCCTATTTTAGAATGATATTCATAATTATTGTATCATTGGATTTTAATTATTGATTCAGTCCCTTAAATGTTTCACCTGCTTTTTACGGTACAAAATGGAAAACAGGCTCCACGCTCCTATTACTGTTTAACTGCACCTATTACCTCATGTATTGTGTATATATTACCTTTTGTTCTGTGGACTCCGGGACGACTGGTGGCTGCCATGGCATCTGCCAATGGGGACCCACTAAATTAAATATTAACAATCTCCGGCAATACCAGCCGTGCTGCATACCACTTACTCTCGTTTCCAGTCTGCGTAAACCTTTTTATTTCTCTGCCCAAGCCAGTTTTTGCTTGTCATCAAAATGTCTCTTAAAAAAATGAACCAATGTTTTCGAAACTCAATCGATGTGGTTGTTAAAACTTGACCGTTGCAACACTTCCCGACATTGCGTCATGTATGAATCGGCGTGTTCCGCATGAGCAGAAGCGGAAGCTCAAGCATTCCACCGGTGCCGTGCGCGGTTGACTCCCTAAAGGGAGATTGTCGAAGTTCTAACACCGGGTGCCTCAGCGCCAGCTTATTGAGGGACACCCTTTACGACTGCAGCCCTGCAAATGGAAGGAAAGGAGTGGTTGGAGGCAGGCGGCTTTCTCGCCCTTTGCTGCCAGCATGCAGATAAGAGCATTAGAGCTGTTTTTTCGTGTGCAGCCTTCGATTGATTCCATTAGTCACTCTGCAAAAATGACGAAGATGGGGCTGAATCTGAATAGTTTTTAATGGAGCTGGGTGTTGGAAGCAAAGTTCCAGTGAGTCCAATCGCTCTGAGCGACTGTTGTACAATAAACAAGCAATTAAAATGGAAATGGGATAAAACAGGATAAACTGGACAAGGTCTTACTATTTCAGTTGGTATTCTAGCCTGCTGTGCTGCCACTGAAGTAGAAAGAGAGAAGGAAAAAGGGCCTTCGAAAACACCTTATCTTTGGCAGACACAGTTATTGATTATTGAATTTAATTTGTCATACTTTGTGTGCCTCTTGAAGACTTTCTGTCTGCAGCTTCTCTGAGGGTTACTGTTGTCAAAGTTGGTTTAGATCTTACAATTACAAAAGTTTAAATTATTTTTGGAGAGATAGTGTTTCATTTTCTGCTTTTAAAAGGGTTCAATATGTGATTCTTCTCTCTTTCTCTCTCCCTCAGTATTCAAGAACCCGATATGCAAGGTGTACAGATTTCAAACAGAGGACAACAAGTGGATGCTCGTGCGAGAACAAATGGAGGAGTGCACGTTGTCCTTTAGCGTCCCAAAGCAGCTGCTCTCGCTGTACATTCAGGAAGACATGAGCAGGTTAGTCCCTCTGTCGCTGCCAGGTTTCCTGTTGCATCAGAAAGCCCGATTCCTTGTTTGCATCAACTAGTCAGCCAATGGAAGACACCAAAAGTTCAAAGTAAAACTCTGAGCAGGTGTTCCCTCATAATGTGTACAGTAAGTGTGTGTAGTTTCTAGATCATCGTTTCCGACCCAGTTCACCTTAAGTGATTGTTTAAAAGTTCCGCCCGTATTTGGAGAGGAGTGAATTATTCAGATCTATTAACACTTCAAACGCTGCTATGCCCATGCATCCAGAGCACGGCTAACACTGACTGTGTCAAACACACACTCACGCTGCTCCAGGTCCTTTCGTCGAGCATTACAAGGAGGCACTTTGAACATCCGGCCTCAGGTGCTGAACAGAACCAAAAACCTTAAAGTTATACTCCCAAAGATTTCCGTACTGGTTAATTCGGTGACAGAGGTGCAGGTTAATACTACAGGTCCCTTAATTATGGCGACAGCCAACACTCCTTGATCAGCCATTGTGTATAAATAGAGAGGCAACCGTGCATCCGTCAACACAGCCAAAGACAGGAAGCCCAGTTAATAATTGACCTTTTGACCGTCATGCTATGAGCAATTATGGTTTTAACTGTATGCCAGGCAGAGTGCACACAATGGCTGGTTAAGGTAAAGTGGATTACCTTGCTGAGGACCCTTCTATCTAACCGCTTACTGCGTCTTCTTCCTCTTTTTCTACTACTCCCCCTGCTACATTTGTAAAAAATATATATTTCAGAAAAGGTCTCTAAAAAAATGTATGTGCAAATCTCAATCAATCCAGAGCTCAGTAACATTAACCGCAATTAAAGTCCAGTCCAGTTGGCAGTCATAATGAGCATAATGTGTGGGAATGAGGACAGGTGGGTGATGTTTCACGACCCGTGATTAGATCCCGGTGTCCCTTCGTTCAGGCTCGACCAGCGTTTGTCAGGGCAGATCATTCCTCAACTGGCTTGTTGTCCCTGGCAACCCCTTCTCATATATACACACACGGCTTCAGGGGATTTAATTATTCCCTTTTTAAAACATTGAATTAAGAGGCAATACGATGGACCACAATAGGACCGCAATGCCATTTGAATTGTGCAAGCAATCACACGTATGATGATTGTCATTTTTTTAGAAATCGTTTTTACACACATTGCTTCTCTTTAGGACAAAAAGATGCAATCAGAGACTGACGAATCGGTGCTGGAAGAATAGCTTGATTTGTAATTACAGTGTGCACCTAAAGGGCCATGCTGAGTTCAAGGACACAACACAAGCTAAAACATACACTAAAGTGGGTTTTTTGAAAAATACACCAGCGCATACCTGCACATAGAAACAATCACACAGCCACGATTGACAGATGAACTAGACCAGTGTTTTTTTTATCAGTTTGCCTGTCTGACAGAAAGTCTCTTCACATTCCTACACCATGATGGCCACTTCCTGAGTACCCTACCTTACATTCTGCTTAAATAGAAGATGATCTACTTTGCAAACCCATCATTTAATCACACATACGTTAAGGGGACAATTATAGCATATTTATTAAAGGTCTTATCTGTACAATGCAGCCCGTGAGCACTCAGCAGGCTCCAAACCATGACTACCAAACACAACGTTGGTTCATTAACAGGCATGTGTACCGTATCTTCAGCTTGGTCGCTTAAGCGCCTCTCCTGTAATCCTCTTTAAATGTTTTCTTTCTCCACCGTGCCTCTCCGTTTAGGCGACTCTGTCAGCCAGCTCCACTCTGGCTCTTGCTCTTTTTAATGATTCAGTCAGTGCTGCAAAGTTGTGAGAGCAGCAGCAGCAGCAGCAGCAGCAGCAGCAGCGGCGGCGGGTGGTGGGCGGCTTAGCTTCCCTCACCACTCTGTGATAATCTCAGAAATGTCTTCCTTGCGCGTGTTCTCTTTGATGTCTACGATCACGTATGTGGGGCTGATTTCTCCTCTTTCCTCCAGTGGTGATGCCGTGACTCCTTGGGTTTCTGTGTGCGGTTACAAAGATAATTAATGTTAATTAATTAATCATTAATGATAATTAATGTATAATGAAGTGTCCGTTTTGTGGGTGTTGATTTAACCCAATTCATTGAGAGATTTTGTGTTTCTGAATAATGGGAAACAAATCACGCGCCCTTCTATTCCTGATAATAAATAGTGATATAGCACTGTGATATCAAGATCATACAGCTTCATCGTTTCCAATGGTTCCCTACTTTTAAACTCCATACTAATGTCATCAGGGCCTGTTGGACGGGTCGGTTTTCAGAACAAGCTGCATTCTTGTAAAAGGTTTTCTTTTTGTAGGTTTGATTGACCCCACACACAAAACCCTCCAACACTCTTAATGTCCCAATAACAAACCATTAAATACAGGTGCCTAAATGACAGGAAATGTATACTAACATTCATTCTGTTGTCCAACTTCATTGGAAACCTTTTTCTGCCTGACTTTAGTTCATTGGTTAATTTTCTAGTACCTCGCAATTTAGTCAAGATACTAAACTGTGTCAGCTAATATGTCTTTGAATCAAAACGCTTTGTTGTATTGAAGGTACATTGTTATTCTATCCCCTTCCTTCTTTCCTTCTACTGTACTTTTATCTGTCCACCCGTTTTTATTTACTGTACCTTAAGTCATAATGATTCTCCATGTGATCAGTCCTGTGTGTGCGTGCTCATGTCTGTCCACAGCTAATCTACATTATTTTCACAGTTTTATGGCTTCATGCTCAAGAACCTCAAGGCGCTGCAGTAACTCACCCAGTCTGAAAACACCTTTTATTGCCTGTTTGATATTGCCAGAGACAAAGTTATTCAGAGTCTCTTCATTTGGCCTCAACCTCATAGTCCACGAGCGGTGTCTAAAAAGTAGACTTGAAGCCTAACATAACACTTCAAGTTGCAGTTAAGCCTGCGAGACGCAGCTGAGGCTGAAGTCGTGTCCACGTAGACCGAAACCAGGGTGTTGCTTGTGAGAGACGTGATCGTTGCAGACACATTGATCTGAGATCAAATGCACCTTTGTAGTTATTTTTTTCCTTTCAAGGCCTTCTTCTTTCTCTCTTTCTACGGTTGGTGGAAGAACCAGAATGATATTGTTTGTTCAATGTGATTATTTGGAAAGTATTATCAGCCTCAAGAATATATAACAAAAATCTTCTTTCGACACTGTCGACACTCAAAAAATCACCCTGTGTGTGTATATATATATATATATATATATATATATATATATATATATAGTTTGTATTAGTATATGTATATACAAGTGTATATTTATGTACTGCATGTAGATATACATGCACACACTTTGTGACCCAAAGGTCACATGAGTCACACTGTGACATTTCATTACGTGCATATAGTTAATTATTCTACACTTGCTCTTATCGCGCCTCTTCCAAATGACACCTTTACTCCTTACAGACAATAGACCACTGATTTAGGAAGTGATAGCGTATCTCTATAACCACTGCCTTATCACCCTTATTTAGCAAGCAGATATGTTTCTCTATTATTTTACCGTATCACCTACTGGCTGAGATCGTCCACCCTGACCTCCCTCTCACACTTTGCTACTCAAAATAACAGATCTCAATTTGACACTGCGATCCACAATTAGCTGCGTCTGACAAGTATAGTTAGAGGTTAAGATCATTTTAAATGGTTGCAATCTGTGCATACTTAGGATCTATTACATATATTAATATAATATTTGCTACATAAAGTGAATTAAAGAACATTAACCCTTGATTTTTGACTGGCAGTGGGTATGCTGGATACAATTGCCCCATCCCATCACACCCCGTTCCCTTTATTCTTGGCTCTAGCCCTTCGTTTTGCACATTCACATTGCAGGGGTTTCCTGAGTCTGTTGTGATAGGGGCAAGAGCAAAGCTGGAGATCTAATAGGCCTTCCAAAAATACAAAGTGGGATGGGCGCATCATGTTCCCCACAAGCTGGAAAAATGCAGATTTGCTTTAACATGCATGAATGAAAGTTAAAAAAGAAAAAAAAAAACATTTGTTTTTTTCTATTTTAAGGACAAATGCTTTTGTCCCCCTTTGTTTTCTTTTTAGCTTGAATAAACATTTTATTCGTAATCGGTCTTAAATTCCCCAATAATTAACAATTGTTTCAAGCACTATTTATACAGCAAAGATGTATAAACAAATATTCTTCCTTTGCTTTTGGTAATCTGGAGTGTACAACGTTGGCAGAGTTTCCCAGGACAAAGCACTGCAGCTCTCTGCCAGGGCGATCTTTCAAGCTGCTGGCTTGTTGAGGAGGACGAGGATAATATCGATATCTATCGAAAGTCTATGATCTACCATTTGTTTTACAGATGGCTCAGTTGTTTTTAGTCGGGCTCGAATAAAATACACAACAATATGTCGTTATCTGATTGAATACTGAGTGTATTCAAATATCCAGTTCACCCAAATTATTCTTAATGAAAACATTGTTTTTAATTACATCTGTGGTATCTACTCATGCAGATACATTGATATCTACATTTAGAAAAAAAAGCTTCTTTTTTTTTCTATATTTTTGACCCAGATTCCAACTAAGCAGGATATTTACGAGTTACATATTAGTACTCTCCAGTTGCCAAATATGGAGACACTGTTACTGAATTTCCTGAAATCTATTTTGGCATTGTGTTCAATTTGTTATAGTTACTCCCAACAAGGAAACATCCTGCTAAGCACAGCAGGGAGCAAAATGCTAACAACAACAACAGCAGCAGCAGCAGCTAGTGACAGAGTAGCTTCCTGGTAATCGGTAAGAAGGCAAACATGCAGCAAAAGAGCGAGCAGAGCACTGACGGCTTAAGTAGAGCACCGTGTCTAAAAGGGAGCTTTTGATATATGAGGCATGGAGGAGCCTGCTCCTTGTGTTAAGCTTATATCAGCCAATACGTCAGCCTAGCTCCAACAGTGACATTTGCTTACATTTAATTGTATTTGGTAAATATGTCTGAATAATTAGCAGGCCTTCTGTAAACTGTTTTTATTACTAGGAAATTCGTGGAGGAATTGTGTTAGACTAAATACCTCTAGAGAAAATGTCAACAAGTTTGTTTTGTCGTATTTTCGGTTGAAACGCCTTTGAAACAACTGATCATCCTTATGATACATATGACCTTGACTCACTCTGTCTCTTTGGCACTCTTTCTATTGTGCAATGCTATGTATTGAAGTACTTCAAAGTGGACTAAAAATAACTTAATTACCTGGAGGCGACCAGGAAATAGTCTGGAGAGGCTTTCAGCGCCTTACTCTTTGTTGTGGTAGTCAAACTATATAACAAAGAACTACTGCATAATGCATTCAAACAATTATGCCTGGTCTTAACAATAAGTCAAACTAGTGAGCATGCAGCCTTTCATTTTAATATATATTCTATACAAAATGCATGAGGTATAATTACGGAAAATTAGACTCGTTATCATGAAAGCAGTGCCTATGACCATGTATTTGTTATCCTGAATACAATGTTGAGCCTCCTTCAACCTCTATTATCTATAATATCCATGCAATTTTTTTCTTTTTACATCTGTCCATCTGATGTCGGCTTTTATATGCTAATAATGAGCCAATGAAAGAGGCTGTACTTCGTACTATGCAATCAGCCCCACACACACAGCCACGGTTTATTCCTAAAGAAGGAGACCAGATGATTTGTGCCTAAGGCTGCAGGCACAACTAGATGAAAGACAATCTGCCCATCGCTCCAGGGACACCAGTAAAGGCTGCATGGGTTTTTATATGTAATGGGAAAAGAATTTGTAAGGACAGAGTGGATAACTGGGCTTCGGCTCCTAGCCTCAGGAATGTCTCTATCTGGCTCAGCACAAGGTGCCTTGGGTCGCTACTTCGTACGTGTGTGTCAGGGCCAGTGAGCCTCAGTCTGCGTTTTCCCATAATTGTAAAAGCATTATAATAATCATTCCCAATTTCTCTCATCTCTCTTAAATTAGACAGTTTTATGTCTAATGCCGTTGTTTTTAACAAAAGCAAAAGCCAAGCCGGAGAAGTCTAAATGTATGGATCTCATCAAAATGCATTGGTTTCTTATCCTTTAAAAGCTCAAAAGGTCCTGATCAATCTGTGTTTCTCTGCAGGGTGCAGGACCTGAGAGAGCTGGGGGAGCTTTCTCCTCACTGGGACAACTTAAGAAAAGAGGTGATGACACGATACGGAGGAATCATCAGCTCCTATCAAGAGACTTTTGCTGAACTGGACAAGATTGCTGGTATGACCGCACCTGCTGCTACGTTTCATTCATATCTGTGTCCACGCATGAATCCATTCTGCCCACTCTGCAAGCAAAGTGTTTATACAACCTGTGGGAGTTGTCTCTTATTGTAATATAGGCCCATTTTGGGCGTAGTTAAAGGCGTGTGGTCTTTGATGCCTGTGATCTGACTTGTCTGTAGATTCAGGGTGATGTCAAGGAAAAACTTAGTGCGAGGTTGATTCATGTATATACTTTCTGTCAAACAGTTTCCATAGCAACAGAGGTTTAATCAGGGGCAATTGAAATGTGTGTGCCGATGTGCCCCACTGTATTTTGTGAAAATACATTTGTAAACATTTGCAGTACGGAAAAAAAATACGGATGCAAATCTGCATGTCATTCACAAATATTTTGGGTTCTACTCGGATTGCAAATAATATTGCACACTTTTTGCAAATGTTTTACATATTAAAATGAATTCACACAGTCCGCTCTGATGTGAGCACAGAAAGTAATTAGGCGTCTTCTGGCGAAACATAACATGTGATCATGCCACACAATGCTACTGCCGTGTTTGAATTGAATGTAGAAATAGAAATGAAGCACATTTTTTTAGTCTAGCAAGTGGTACGATTGAATTGTTTTATCCCCATTTGAAGGAGCTGAACCTTAATCAGCTGGTTTGTGCGCTTCCTCCGCCTTAACTTAGCTGAGCTTGAACTGTACATAATTAATCAAACCTTATCTATATTTGTTTGTGTTTTTAAGAGCCTACAGCAGCTTTTTCCCCACATTTTTAAAACTGACTGGGTGGTCAAAAATACAAACTAAGAACATATTTATTGTTGTGATTTACCTGGATTTTAAATTATTATGGATTTGACCAATAACAGCAATAACAAAACGGACATTTAAACCATCATCAGTCACTCTGGATTTGTTTCTGTGTCTCCATATGCTCTCGCTGAGCATATTTTAATATGGAAACATTATGGCTACCAATAAATTTAACTGTGATTTAGTCTCATCCCCATAATGAGATATTTGTCACTGCTTCATTTGCTTTGCCCAGCTGATAAGAGAAGTTGATGACTTAGCATCTGCACTGCCTAAACTCCGAGGGAGCAAAGGAGTCGAGGGCGAGGGGAACGGATAATAATGGTATTTGTTATTATGGTTCCTGACAAGTCCCTTGTGTGGCACAGATGCTGCAATACACAAAGGCCCCCTATCACAACTGCTGCTGTTATTCAGCGGTATTAACTTAACTGGATGACGGACATTGCAAAAAAAAAGTTGGGTGGGCAAGCTGTTCCACATAAATTATTAATTAATTCATCGTTAATTAAGAAAAATGATTAGAAAATGCAGATGGTGGAGACACAAAGAGAATGTGTGGTGGAAGATGAGGAAAGAGGTAACTTATCAATAGCACACAATCCAATATTGCAATATGCATCCTATTAAGAGTTTCCTTAAAAAATCCATATCACTTATTTTCAGCTTGAATACACAATTCTGTTATGTTTGTTGCAATGCCAATGTCTTTAAATAATGCTGCAAAATATCTGAGAGATCTACTGTGTCATCTCTACATTTGTTATCATGTTATCAAAGCAGTTGGGTATTGCAGCTTTGTATGTGGACATGAGGGGTTATGGCCATGAATGTTATTAATAATGCAGTTATATTATATAGCTACTGACTCAAATATAATTTAAGGTTCGAGTCAGACTTTGGAAAAATAAAAAACTAAATTGTAGCGATGAATACAATAAACATTCTACCAGGAGGTTTGTTTTTGTTTGGGTTCAATTTAAATGAGGTAAGCAATCCATTTGGATGCTGTAATAGCTCTATTCCATTCAGCCGACAAATTTAAGGCATAATTAACCCCATTAGCGTGGTGTTTGTTGGGCCTCCAAAACTGCTATAGTACCTCTCTGCACAGAAATGTCAATCACTCTTAAACTCCCCTTACGGGATCATTTCAGTTTAGAGCCCAGAGCCTCGTAAGTTAAATTAAGGATCAAAACTTGCTTTTTCTCTTTAATACCTGTAGCCTCTTGTTTGTTGCCTCCCGGTGACGCTGTTCTCGCTGTGGATTACACAGACATGTTATGCGGGTTTCTACTGACTACATTAAGAATTGTAATAAATATGTCCTTAAAATTGAATCACCAAATGTTAGTAGAAATAAATTGGAACCGAGTTAAAAACAAGGTCAGACATGACTCACTTGTCCAATTCCCACATCTGTCAGGCTGATTCCACTGCTCTCACAGCGTGTATCCAATCCTCCGCTATGTCTACAACATATCTAACTGTGGATTGATTAAAAATGCCTGCTGTGCACTCTGCGCCACTGCGCCACAGAGAGGAAATCTTTAACATGCCACCTGCCCACCTGACGGACCTCACTTACGAGATGGTGTTGCTTTAAGCCATATAGTACAGGTCGCTCACCTCCTATAGGGTTCATAGAGTACATAATCATTCCTGGGAGTAAAGAAAAGACAGTGAAGATTAAAAGAAGCGATAGTGGCCATATGTTGGTCAGTATTGCTGGCATCCGGCCCTGCTGTCACATAGCCAGCCCACCTGTGCAAACAGATGGGAATCTGATGCGGCTAATTCATCTAACCTACAACGGCAGCTAGCTCCATTAGCCTGGTCCCCGGAGCTCCACAGCAGCGGCGAGAGTCCACCCAGCAGCGCTGACAGCTGAGCCGTTGACTCCCAACCTTTTGCAAGCGGCTCCTCCTCACACAGCACAGAAGTGGGTTGGTGCACACGGAGGAAGGCAGTTGAAGTCCGTCCGGGTGAAGACATTTGCACGTACGCCACGTACCTCTAGAGCTTTTATAGCGCTCAGTGCTGTTTTTGACTGAAAAGAACTATTACATTGAACATGTTGATGAGGACGAGGCCTACTGACTTTCTTCATCCTTTTTTTGTTTTTTTTGCTCCTAGCACCACCAAGAGATTGACTTTTACACATTTTATAAAATGTATAAATACAAAGTATTGAAGGTCCCAGGATCAAGTCGAATAGTTTCTTTGTTTCGTTGCCAAATTACTGCAGAAGTCTGCCCTTCCCTTCAGACGGTTAGTGGTGAATGTGAAATGTTACCATGTCTTCTACTCGCCATTTGCTAGGCTACTAGTGAACACTGTAAAGAACATAATTTCCATAAAAACCAATGCAATTTATTATTCATACATAGATGTACACACAATTGGCAGTGAATTGACAATGAATATGTACACAATATTTAGTAATGGGCTTAACTGGGAGTGTTATGTCTAGTTTATTGTTCTGCACGGAGATTATGTTTTGGTCTTCACCATATTTAAACAGACAGATTGTCTATTCAGGCTTTGGAAATTGCATCGGTTTGCGTTTGCACTTTGGTAAGTGGCAGCAAATCTGTTAACGCCTTGGGAAGAAGACATGATGGATTTTTCAGTGCGTGAAAACAATAAGTCACATCGGCGTCAACACCACTGAGTCATATATCTGGGAGAGGCAACACATTTCAGCAGTTTCAGCATTATATACCGTGATTGAGGCGCCGTTGAATTGTTTTCATGTTGGGCAAACCTGCTGAATGATGTTCAAGATCCGTGGCAGGTGACATATTTTCC
Organism: Pungitius pungitius; assembly: GCF_949316345.1. Taxonomy (NCBI): domain Eukaryota; kingdom Metazoa; phylum Chordata; class Actinopteri; order Perciformes; family Gasterosteidae; genus Pungitius; species Pungitius pungitius. The sequence goes on along the minus strand of NC_084908.1, from coordinate 15,765,800 downwards.
CATCTAGATTCTGTGTAAACACACACTGAAGCACTGAAACTTTAATTGGTGCATATTGGTCTGTTGCCTCGAGAGTAATTAATGAACAGGACAGAAAGTGTGTGTGTGTGTGTGTGTGTGTGTGTGTGTGTGTGTGTGTGTGTGTGTGTGTGTGTGTGTGTGGTTTAGTTCTTCTCAACACAAACTCAGAGTTAGGACACATGTTGTCTCTGTGCTGCACATACACACATTGTGTATATAAACATAGTTTGCATACTGAATGATATGCAGAGAAGGGGTCCACCGATGCATTTGTTCCCTGACAGATACCACGGCCGAAATTTAGGTCCTTGTGTCCTCATTTTGAAAATAACACTGATCAAATCTCTCTGATTCTAAGCCCTATATTACTGCACATTTCTCTGGTTTATTTAAGTGTTTGCATTACGGACTGGTTCTATAGTGACAAAAGGGAGTGAGCCATGACTCCAATGGGTGCATCGGCAGATCAGAGTCACATACTTGTATACACGTATGCATTTTTTAAAAATGCTGATAATCACTAGGTTCCTTCTCACTCTCCTCGCTGCTCTAGAACAACTGCTGTTAAATCCTGTAAGTGCGGTTCCTAAAGACAGAACGTTACCAGCAGAGAGACGGGATGTTTTTTTCCACTTGAGTGTGGAGGACTGTGATGTTCATCATGTTGACACACCGCTCTGCTCGCTCACCGGAGCGGCTGCAGTCTGGGTCTGCTTCTTCCCGTCTGCTGCACAGGGATCTTCTTCGGGGGGGTTGATGTTGCTCATAAACCAATCGGAAATTGCTGTGGCTGAGGCGTTGAATGAGAGCCAACGTAGTGTTTTTTTCGGTTAATTTACTCTCAGCAATACAGATGTAGATGGACTGAATGTCGGGCAGACAGTCGATGAAGTTCTTGTGTGCGATAGAAACAAAAGGGTTTCTCTGCAATTACACTACATGTATGATAAATATGTCTCGCTTTACTCTAGTTTATTCTTCTCTAATGTTAACAGACCGACAGACAAATGGATACATACATAGATACATAGATTCTACAGCTGTTAACCGTGTGGGTGTGATCAGAAGGCACAAGCACGTCAGGGTATTTACCTGCAATTCCATATAGTCAATTTATAAGATTTATTCCGTAACAATTTGGATTAATGAATCAAATCCTAAATTTCAAACTGCCAGTGTGCTCTGCGATCGCTGCGATGAAATTCCTTCTCCGCCCCCGAGCTGGAAAACACTTTTGTAACTTTTCTTTCATAGCTTCATGCCTCAAAATAGGAAATTCAAAGTTGTCTGTCTTTAAAGAGGATTTAATAAGCCAAACGAGATGATGAAACTTGTGATAATTATTTTTATTTCCCCCTTGTACTTCTGCGGCCTTCATTTTAACTGAATTACCTCCACTTGCAAACATCACAACTCCTCTAAATTGTCTTTGTTCCTTGATTGTTGTTGAAAGCTTCGCCTCATCTCAAAGAGGCTCATCAACCTTATTTACATATCAGAGCAGCCAAGATGGAGTGTCAGATTGTGTTTTTGAGCTTAAATATAAGCCAATAACAAAGAGTATCATTTTAATTGGACGTTTGGAGCAAAGTAGTGGCATCAACGGGCATAAAGTCCTATGCTTAAAGGATTACTCTGCTCATTAGAGGATGTTATAAGCAGTTGATTCAAATGAGCCACTTAGCAGATGCTTGTTTTTCTCTAATTGATACATTCTCTATCTGACATACATGTATGGACCCGTGGGCCTTTAAAAGCGGAATGGTTTTGGATGATCTTCCAGCCCAATGCGGGAACAAAGAATAATCTGTAGTTTACTATTTAAAAAAGGAAATTGGGCTTAACTAATTTCAAATATTGGCTGCGCTGTTCTTTGTTTTTGGTGTTCTGAAAGCATTGTTATGCAACCATTCACTCAATTTAACATGGTGCTTTTCATTCAATTTATATCAAGTCATTCAATTACACAAAAGGTTTTCCTAACATTGGAGAATCCATCTTGTTATCTAATGTTTTGTTTTTTTAATGTATCTGTCTGTGCACATAAAAAGCGGTCCTGTTAAATGGCAGCATAGCTGAAAGCAGATGGTTGGGTGTTGAGTGTATCACGATAATGTTGCATATACTCGTGTACTCTTTTCTTAGGTCGTTCATTCAAGCCGAGCTGCTGCAAAGCCCAGAAATCTTTGGAGTTCATCCCAATAAACCTGCACACCCAGAGGATGAGAGTGACGTGCCCCAAAAAAACCGGTATGATGACGCTACTGCTTTAGACTTCTATTAGACCTGTTTTTACGCCTAACACTTACACCTGGTGACGGTAAGTTCAAGATCCACACTCGTTTTGGCCCGGTGTTTGGTGTCTATCTACACTATCACTAGCTATAGGGATAGTTGGGCTTTGGAGGTGTGGCAAAAAAGAATAGACTTGACCTGGAACTTTCCAACAGAAAAGCAGGTATTGTGGAAAGGTGGTTTCATATGCAAACGTCTAGGTTGCTCTGGTCGTCCCCTACTCATGTGCTTCTATGACTTCTCCACCTGCCAGAGATACTCACAGGGCTCTGACGGGAGGGTTCTAGGTCAGCGTCCGGGTTGAAAGGTGAGAAATAAACTTGGCCTGAGAAAGAGAGACTGAGTACTAATTAAGCCCCTAGTGTTTTCCCAGAGAGAAACACAGAGTTGTCTCTTCTGCAGCGGCTCTGCAGCTGGCAGAGCCGGTTTATTGTCCTGGAACTGTCTGTGTCTGTGTGTGTTAGGGCAGCTAACTGCTGCCTCCCTACCTGCGGGTGGGCTCCATGTCGATGATTGATGGAGGAGTTGAAGACGGACAAACCTTGATGTGAACTGTGCTTCTTTCAGACATCAAGGATGACAGATAAAGTAGGTCAAATCAAGTCGTCCCACAACCCTGAAACTGTCTTGCACTGTCAGGGCGGAAAAAGAGGGGAAACAAGATAAAACAAGCCTGAGGGAAGTTTGTTCGATTGATTGACACCCGGAGAATGACCCGCTCGACGGCCAATTCACACGTTCACTCAGTTCCAGGCAGTGGTGCTTCAGTTAAAATCAGTGATAAATGGCTCACAAAAACCAATCCTTTTTTGTTCATAGTAAATTAAGGAAATCTCTCACATTCGAGGCAGTTACAGGAAATGTCGATGGCTTCTTGAAAAGAGAAATCAATTGACATGCAGTGTGCCACAAGTCATTGATACCTGAGTGTGACATTAAAGCTTCTTCTAATGCAAGGTTTTTGTTAATGGTGACTTCATATTCATTCATTTATCATTGACTGTATTTTTTTCCACACAACCACGTTTATATCAATATTCTGCACGTTGGATGAGTATATTTTTACCAACAGTTAATGAAAAATTGCATAAAATGATATTGAATTGTTTAGAATGCACAATCCCAAACCTGCCTTTGCATATGAAACTTATTTTTGGTTTTCATTTTTTTCAGATTGTACATAACATAAAGATGACCTTTTATCCAATTAGCTGAATTATATAATGGTCTTTCACGCTGTGTTTCAGTAGGAGCACATGGAAGCATCCAGGTGGAATAGTGGTTGAGACACATTGCACACGGTGCAGCGCTCCCATTTAACCTTTGTTCTACATCATTGACACCGCTTTCTCCCTGCCTATGTTCCCTTTGCGCACCGTAGCTGTCATGTAAGGGATAATGCTAAAAATAATGGAACCTGATTTGTAACGTAGCGAGTCCCAATTTTGTTTTTTGGCCAAAAAGTTGTCTGAAATGTTGTTCAGCACTCATTTGGGTCAAAAATGATTTTTTTCCCACTGTTTGCAAGGTTTGCGGGATGCATTCAGTGAGAATTTTATCCATGTAGTACTTATGGGTATTGCATTGGCTTAAGGGCGAGGCCACACTAATTGAGCACAAATCGGTCATTGCGCTTGATGTTCTGAAACCTGCCGTTGTATTATACTAAACTTCTGCCTGGGGAGGACCAATTAAGTGACAGCCGCAAACTCTGGGGGCCAAAGGTGTGGTGGACGGGGAGCCCTGAAGGGTAGCAGCAAAGCCTCCGTATCAAACCACGATTGCCCTATTGTGGTGTCGTCAGGGGACGGGAGGCTGGTGGCCGCGCTGCCAGCTGGATTCCGTCATTCATTTCCCTGCCTACAGCGATCTTTCAAGCAGTGTTTTTTCCGACAGTAGGACCTGTGTCTTTCACTGAGGTGATCATTAACTGACCCGGCACTAAACAACAAATTCCCCCCCCCCCCCCATAAACTCCTGTCCACTCTGCCTCCTCCCTTTTTTTCCTGATTTAATTGTGAGCCTCATCCATTACTCATTGATAACAAAGCCTGTTGTAAGCAGCCCTGTGTCCGCCTATCCGTCTGTGAAGTGTTGAATGAGACATTCATCGTCCCTCTGGCTCAACGTGGGACCAACGTTAAGACCCAAAGATGTCTGCAGAGAATATGATGCATCGGTGGGCCGGTTATCAAAAGTAAAACATAAAACTTTGACATTAAAATTAATAGAAGCCTTGAAACGGCTGCATTGGTATACTCAAGAATGCTTAATACATCTGTAAACTCAGGTTGTTGCAATACCAGAAAGGAAGGCCTCAATTTAGTAGTGAATACCAAAAGGGTTTCTACAGTAAATAAATACCTCATACTTCAAATGTACTCCTTTATTACCTTCTGCATTCCATTTTCTGTGCATTAAAAACTCCAGATTTTTCTGAAGTTATTGGTCAAAACCAACATTTTCCAATATTACATTTGAACACATTATGATAATTAATTTTTACTGAAAAGAAAGCTTGAAGCAATCGATGTAACACTAGAGTACATTTAAATTCGGACTCAAAATTACGAATATTTCCCACTTTGAGTGCAAAGGTTTCAAGGTGCTTATAGCGTAATCCAATCTATTTTCTCTCTCACAGATGCATTCTACGACATCGTCACCGTTGGCGCCCCTGCGGCCCATTTCCAGGGGTTCAAGTGCGGTGGTCTGCAGCGTCTCCTTAGCCGCTACGAAGCAGAGAAAAAGAGGTAGGAGGAAGAGACACATCTGGCCTGTGCACCAGTGGTGTTCAGAGGGCGCGTGGATGATATCAAACACGCTGAGGTGGAAACAGCCTTTCATTGACACAATCATTTCACGTGGGCATAATTGATAGTGTCAGAGACATTTGTTCTCACGCTGAATATAGACCGGAACTCCACTGGAGGCAACAGACATGATGGAAACGGCATGTTGAGTCAAAGGTTCCTCTGCACTGGTTCTCACCTTAAAGTTGTGCGTTAACTTGGCGCTCAAAAAGCCACGCGTTTAGCTGCACATTTCACTCCACACAACGTTTCTGCTGCTCTTAGAAAGCACTTCAATTTAAAACCAGGGGATCAGTCCCGATGACCAGAGGTTCTTGTGCAGTGAATGAGGACATTTCTCATCTGGTATTGTTACTAAAAAAGGGAATGAGATTGTTTTGAGTGCAATTGAAAAGCCATCTATAGTCAATTTATAATCACTGAGAAATGAGTCTATAAAAAGCGATGATCAATCCTTATTGTGGAAAAATGAGTTCACAAGAACTGAGTTTTTATCCGTAAATACCACCAGTGAAGTCTTTTGTTGGTCTCACTGACTCAGGGAGTCGCTCAGATTTATGTTTGATTGGGTTCAAACTGTGGCTGTGTCTCTGCTTGATTGCTTGATGGGGAAAAAACGTTCCTTGTGTTTCTTTTACTAGGTGAACCCGCTGGCTCCACCAACACTCGAGGTGGACTGAACAAAATGTGTTCGCCCATGTATTGCTGTGTTATTCACACACGCGGATACAAAGAGCACAAACGCTTAAATGCACATGACTTCCTCCGACCAGGGATCATCAGTGTCCTGTAAATGTTGCTGTCTTTGCCATTCGGGTGGAGGACCGAGTGATATGCCGCTGGAGTTCAGTATGTGGTCACTTGAGTGATGCCAGAAGAAATCAGGGGTGATTTTTTTCTTCCAAAGCTCCCCATCGAGTGCAAAGTCATTACAGACCATGCCAGATCCAATTAGTTACAGGGTTTGCAGCTGAAGAAAGATGGAGAGGGCTGAGGTGCGGGTATGAAATGAATAAGTTGATGGGAAAATATCGTGTGGCCTTTGCTGATAATAGAAAATAATGTAAGGACTTCTTCATGGAAAAGTGCGCGAGTGAATTTGCTCAACATGGTCACTTTTATCTGTGGGCATGAACTATGTTAGCCTATTTTCGAGAATCCACCGAAGAGAAATCATTTTCCTTGAACGAGAGAGATTAGACTTCAGAAAGAATTCTCCGGGCAGACGTTTTTTTTGTTTTTGTTTCATGTTTGACTTAGCTAATGAGTCACTGTAGCTTAAATTTTCCAATTTTACGGCTGGCCGAATGACAACATCCTGCGCTGAGGCGTATCCGTGTTTCACCTGCAACGAGTTTCTCACAGGCCGTTGTAACAAAGGTTTATATGGGGAAATGTAATTATTTCATAGTTTAATAGGCTTTTATTATGCATACAGTAGACATCTGACCAAATATCAAGTTCATTATTAACTGAATTATTAACTATTAACTTCAAAGAGGCCTTATGGGTTTTCTGTATTTGTCAATGTCTCGCACTCAAGTCCAGCTGAGTGACTTAGTTGCGTGTGAAAGTAAGCATGTCATGAACTTCATTTTTTTGTTTTTTTACTCCAACAGATTTCACTCATTTGACAGATTTTCTATCAATTCTTTAAACTGCATTGTGTGTGTGTGTGTGTGTGTGTGTGTGTGTGTGTGTGTGTGTGTGTGTGTGTGTGTGTGTGTGTGTGTGTGTGTGTGTGTGTGTGTGTGTGTGTGTGTGTGTGTGTGTGTGTGTGTGTGTGTGTGTGTGTGTGTGTGTGTGTGTGTGTGTGTGTGTGTGTGTGTGTGTGCGTGCGTGCGTGCGTGCAGACACTGATTATACTTCTCCCAGTGTGTCTCATTGCCTATCTGAAGCAGCCTTTTATAATCACATTTGATTAAAAAGGGGAAAAAAAGCAGCAAGATGTGAGACTTGGCTATTCAATGGGATATTAATTCATCAAAGAGAAGATGGAAAAGAAGCGAGACATGGGGATAAAATAAGGAAAGGCTGAGCACAGAGGTGTTACAAAGAGGGCAATAAAAGAGCAATATGTCTTTGTTCGCTGGACACCAGAAGAGGGGAAGGGGGGTTCTTTTCAGATCCATTACAAAGCTGCATTGGCCGGGCTTGGCAATGACCAGAGAATGCAATGTAGTTTGTCTCTCAGGATGGGCCGGGAAAGAGTTTAATCAATAAGTACATTTAGACCTCCTCCAGAAGCCTTGCACATGTACACACAGGGCAAGAGCATTTATCTATCATTAATGCATGCAGTCACACTTAAATGGCTGTTTTAAAAGTCCCTGGATTTTTATCCTTTTTTAATTGAACCCTATAGACCCGGCTGCGGATTTGCTGAGGTGGTCTAATGTTTCATTAACAGCCTCTTTTAAATTATTCATCTAATCTGCATGTCGACGCCACTCACTTTTTTATGAGACCTAAACATTGCCAGTCTTACTTGTACTGATGATGTGTGTTATTTTTTAATGCATGAGGATGGAAGTAAAGGAGATTTATAGTCATGTTTTTTTTTTTTACTTACCATATCAAGACAGGCCCCTGTTTTCAGGTCAGATGTACTCAGTTGGTGCAGAAACCTCTCGACATGTGTCTTTGAAGGAGAAACTGTCACCTCGCCAGGCCTCGTGGTCAAGAGGATCTGCAGAGTGACAAAGCGGTTGAAACTACATAACACAATCTGTTCAGATTTAATGTGACTTACAGCGCGTTGTCCAACAAAATAACTTCACCAGGAGTGCGTGTGTGTGTGCGCGTGTGTGTGTGTGTGTGTGTGTGTGTGTATGAGACACACACACACACACAGGACCTGACCTTCTGGCTGGACTCAGTTCATGCTGATGGACAGCAGCCTCTTAGTTGTTTGCGTCTTTGTGTCTTGGCCCGCTCCAGGTTCTGTGGGCGATGGTGTGCTGGCAGCAGCTTTGAGGCTTATCTGTTCTCAGATCAGGGTTCCTAGTTTGTGTCTGAACCGAGGGAAGCTTTGGCTGTTACTCTGAGAGCTCATATGAAATCAGTGCCCAGTGGAAGACTCCGTGACGGCTGGTCTTTGGCTGATGAGAAGCTGCTTTTAGATCAGATGTCTCAGCTTGCATCTGTAGCCGTCTGTATGTTTCTTTGACCGTGTGGCTGTGTGTCAGCGTCCTGGTGTAAGAACAGTGATTACAGCACGCTGTCTAAATGACGAAGGAGGCTTTGGCAGTCACCTGCAGTGCTGCAGGCCTCTCTGCTGACGTAGCTGCATTTTTCTCCTGCCGGCTGTCAGCAGCATGCCGCAAGCTCTTCATTAATTTCCTCCCCACTATTAATTAGCCATGCGAGATGCTGCCTTAATTAGGCCGCTGGGCCCAGCGGTTTTCTCCCTCTCATTACAGTTATAGCCATGTCCCATTGATCATTTATGAAAAACAAAGGAGGAAGTTCATCCTGGACACACTGCTAGTTTTAGTAATCTGTCCATGTGACTTTACCTGATGGAGTGATGGAGTACAGTAAGTGGATTTGCAGGGGTATGACATGAGTCTGGATGATCAAACTAATATTCTCTCTGCTGGAGACTTTCATTATAGTTCAGCACAAATATGTGTAACAACCCACAGAAGTTGAATTCATAATTCTGAACATATAAAATATCCAGCAGCTTCCTCCGTTGTTTTATGTGATGATTTGGTTTCTTTGTAATTGATGCGTTGCTTTGACAGCTTACAAAGCTGCCAAACAGGGAACAAAACCTCTTTATCTAAATATCACTGTAATGAAAGTGGATGTGAGCCATGAATACAACACTAGAAGAGTATAAAAGCTTTATCACAAACGTTCAACACAAGGCTGTTAATTTGGCGAGCACAGTTAAATGACCAATTAAGATCACATGTGCTGGGTGGATTTCAGGAATTGGTTATGGTAATTTGAGTATGCATTTCCAACCTTTCTACGTCGACGTAAAACATGGATATAAAGGTTTTGTGTGTAACAAAATCACAAAACACAGGTGCACCATGTCGACAAGCAGGCAGGTGGTTGTAGGGCAATGTAGCTGTGAATGTCACTATAACTATAATGAGATATATAGTTTTCCATAGTCTGCACAAAACTGCTTCTGCATGAACGTCCGGACTTAATAGCGTGCAAGAAATGTTTATTACTCATCATTATGTTTAAAACACTCAAAAGACAACGTTTACACTAAAGCACTAGTCCTTGTTTCTTAGTGAGGGGAAAGATGAAAGCCAGCTCCCTTGAAATGCTCTATACTATACTATATATATATATATATGAATTTAATGAGTCTCTTTGGTCAAAGACAGATACATAAATATTAATAAATACAATGCAGACCTTTACAAAAGTGTACGTACTGTGGTTGCTTGACAAATGACTCACATTCACATAATGAATATTAATGAAGATACGTATATTCTACGCTATCGATGTCAGAAGAAATTTGCAAATTTATAATCGAATTAAAAACAGAGTCATCTAACTTTTCATTTTAATGATAAAAGGATTTATCACTCTCTTTGTGACCATTGCAAATAAGACAAAGAAACAAAACATGTTGCAATCAAAGGCTCAAAAAGGTCTGATCAAATGGGAACTGCATTAGAACCAAATTGATTAACTTAAAAGAACAGCAACCTAGTTGTAACATGAAATAGTTCTACCTTCAAATAAACAGTAAATCATAAGTTCTGGGAGCAGTATTTGTGAAGCCTTTCATAAGTTCAGGTTTGCTGTGAATCAGCTTGAGGCTGAGACTGGATATAGGTCCTGCCAGGCAAAAGCCAGACAGGTGAAAGGACTTCCTGATCTCGTGTATATTTATTCAAATATCATGAACTCAGGGTTCAATCACCACCTACACAATACAACAGAGGTAATTATTAGATCCACAAAGGGAATTTAGGCGTGTTGTATTGGATTATATTCTGCATCCATCTCCAGTTTTATTCGCACCATCTTTTAAACAATTTACAAATTACTTAAGGGATGGAAAACATACCCAAGGCTTGGACTGGCCATTAGCTCCTCTCGGGCAACATCGCCTCTTGTTTTTTCATCAAGTTTGCAGATCCAGATTTATGCTTTTTTTACCTTTTCATGGTAGATTCATTTGGAAGGAGAGCCTTGCTGATGAGACTATTAAAGTTCCTTGCCTGAGCGGGGCCTTAGAGGGGATCAATTCTGTCGTCTGGCATCAGGTAGCACTTCCTAACATTCATTATTGCCTGCAAAGGCTCCCTAATGGGATTGGATTTGTACTTATAAGTCAACAGGGCCGTTATTGAATCTCAGTCGCTGGAGCCATTGTTCTCTTCCAACAACTTTCCCCTTTTTTTTTTTTGCCGTTGTTGCGGCAGGATTTTCAGGATTTTTTTTGCTTCTCTATAGTTCTGCATAATGTAGTCAGACGAACGTAAGCTCGCAGAGGATAAAAGGGGTTTGTTACAGATTATTCAATTATGTTCTTCTCTGTTACTGAAATCTTAGCATTTGGAGGCATGCTTGTGAAAATTGGGGGCAACGGAAGTGCACGAGCAGACGCGGTGGTGGTGTGGTGTGTGGTCGAGTATTTCACACAGTTTGCCCCGTGTATTTTTCTCATTTAGTGATTCCTTTGATTAGCCCTGAGCCAGTGGGTGGGGGGGGGGGGGTAGTCCTCCAGGGGGCTCATTAGTAGTAATGACGAGCCCAACATTTTGAAAGTTAGCCAGTCGGCGGCGTGGTTTCGAGGCTACGACCTACAACGCCTAATTTCCTAAGGCCTTCAGATTTCCATCATTTCCCTATACATCAGGTAGTGCTCTTCCACACCGGGGCAAATTGTAGGAGGAAGGAGCCCTCTTTCCCTCGCTGAAAATATTGAGAGCGCTGCAGATAATACAGTATTATGCCAGCCCTTTGTATGGGGCCCCTCCCTTCCTCGATCGTGTGTTCTCTCCCTCTCTCTTATGTCAACTATGCCTCAGGATCTGGCTCTGGGGTCTGGCCTACATAGAGGCTTGCAGAGCCGACTCTAAACTAGCTGGGAGGGTTGCAAATGACTGCCGCCGCGCTCCGCGCTCACATCTGATGGCAGGAAGTCAGCAGAAACTCCTTGAAAGTCACTGGAACTTTACCCGGAGGAGAACAGTGGATCGGAGTGATTTGCCCTGAATCGAGGAACTGACAAAAGGTGTTTTTGTCTGAGATTAAATAGCTCCCCTAGAAACGAAGAAGCGATTAATTATTCATAAAGAGAAAATGGGTTGACATTGGACTTCAGTTTCAATTTGACGGTTCATGCCGAATACCTGGAAAGCATTTTCTAGGCAGTAAGAGTAGAGTACATTAGTGTCCCACAACCCAACATGTAAGGCCAATAAAAACCCACTATTTGTCTCTTCGTCAGTAATTAACAAAGAATATTTGAAATTGCAAAGTTATAATCAACCGCTCTTTGACTCATTTTTGATTTGAGGTAAAAAAAAAAGCGCTACTAAGCTTTTCTAAGAATGCTAGGTATCTTTATTCTCACACTTCTCATTCAACTGACAAACGCTGTTAGTAAACGTGGCGCCTGATGATAAGGGATGAGCACGAGGAGCAGGTCAACTAGGGAATGCTGCCAGGTGGCTTCTTTGATATCAAATATGATCTCTTCTCAACAAACATGGCATTCACAACTGTTCAGTGCTGTTCAGTCTACAATCTCCTTCCGTAAAGGGCTGCTTTGGTGTGTTTTTTCAAATGTGGCGTCCATTACAGCGCTGCTGTGTTTCTCTTCTTCCCGCGCAGCTTCAGCACTGCCTACCAGTGCATCTACTACTCCCCCCAGCACACGGCTGAAGCCCAGGAGGTGCTCAGCACCATGAGCCTCCTCCAGCCCCTCATCACAAGCTTAGCGGACCAGCTCCTCCAGGCTGCCCAGGAGCACTCCTGCCCCGGACTGAGGGAGGCACTCAAGAACCTTTCTGACAAGGTGAGACCGCCCCCAAACATCCCCCCCCCCTCACCCTCCATCCCATCTTAACTATCCCTTTATTCTTCTTAGCCTCAAGACACTGCAACTAACTTTTCTATTCTTGGACACGTCAGCAAACGTAATCAAGTAATACCTGAAAAACAACGTTCTGCTTCTATGACTACATCTGATAGTTGTCTTGGTTGAGTCGTCTACTCAGGACTACATAGGACTAAAATAACTCTGACACAGTTTACCGAATGTTTACCTTCTTTCATTCTAGAAATAACTTTCAAACGTAAAATCCAGCAGTTTGCTTCAACCCCAAAAGAAAACTATATAATGAGCATAACTCATCATAAGAATGCCAAACTAACAAAAGTGAATAGCAGCATGGAGTTGAGACGTTTTTATCAGTATAATTAATGAATTACATCTGGTGCTGTCAGATTGCAATCTGTTGTGTGCGAGATTGTTTTTGCCACAGTGGAATAGAGCCCAATCAGCCTGCTTAATTGGTACATTCGCACTGTCACCACTTCCTCTCATCCTTGATTAGACACACACACATTGGTAGTAAACCCCTGGCCTGGTCAGCACAAGCAAGGCGGCTCTCTGATTAAAATCTCAAGCAGTGTGTGTCTGCGTGTGCGTGTTTGTGTGTGCTTGACGGGGGTTGAGGTGTGAAACTGCTTCTGCATCTGTGTCTAAAAGCTTATGTTCAAGTGACATCACTCTCTTCAAGCCCCACAGACTCCAATCATGAATCACACGTTTGATATCAATAACATTTCTCCTTCATATCTGGTCCTGTATCAAAACAAAAATCTGACACACACAGAATCATTTTTACTCTCGCATTTCCATCCAAGAAATCATTTGGCAATATCTGTCCATTAATACAAGGCAAAAACTAGCAGCCGGTTAGCCTACCTTAGCACAAAGCCTTGTGATTAAATCTATTTTTTTTGTTCCTTTAACAAAGGTACAAACAAAGTGTTTTTTTTAAATGAAAATGGCAAATATTTCGATGTCTCAGTTTCTGAAATGTGTTGCCTCTTGTCTCTGTGTTGCTTCTCTATGTACGTGTGTGTTCTGTTGATGATGGCAATAACAACTTAATCACAGTGAAACGACCCTTTGCAACACATCTGCCTTCCCTCCAGCTGTGTCTAAGGACACGGTAACGGTCTCCACCTTAACAGCTACCTGGGGAGGGCTGAGGTTTGACCGTCCACGCACGATTATGTGAGAACATAAGCCGTGTGGAGGTCATGCGTGCAGTTGTGAATAAGTGTCCTGACAGCCAAGTGCTATTGGAATCTGACCAGCTCTCTTCACGCAGCCTCCTTTAACTTCCCTGAAATTAAGTTATACAGAGTGAAGAAGCTCTATTTTTAACTCATCCTTCAGGGTAAAACTATCTGAAACCATTCCGAGTGAATAGATTTCTTCAGGTTTTTTTTCTTTTTTAAGATCAGCCGTATTTTTTTTCAGTGCAGGTCCACAGAGACACTTTCTGACTTGAACAACTGCTCAGTCAAAATCATATCAGCAGATATTTTGACGAAAGACTAGCAACAGAATCTGTCTGAAGGGATTTTCAGCCTTTCTGATCTCTCAAACAGGCAGGTGGGAAAAAGCCACACTCAGGAGTCCTTTTTTTGTGCCGGGAGGAGCAAAGTTGCTTGAGTTTATTCTTGGTAAGAGAATGACGGCAGCGGTGCTTTCCTCCTCTGCCCAAAGGAGTGCACCTGTGAAATTCTATTTTGAACCGAGTATCTATACGGATCCTGGTGTACAGCGTGTCATTAAAATGCTGGCTGCACTTGGCTGTGGATCCTGTTCTTAGATGAAACACGGTGCCGGCTGAATATTGAAGAGCGTGATCGAATGGTGGGTTGGTTCCAACGAAACCAATGCCTTGCTTGCATAGAAAAATAGGTTATACAGACAGTTACTCAGTTATAGTCAAATACATGACTTATTTCATCCTGTGGTTAATAAAGTGCCAATAAGACCCAGATTTCATGTTGGGCTTTGTTCGCTCATCTCGGGAATGATAATGAATAATACATGGTTTCATAGATTGCAAATTAACATTGAGGTCAGATGAGCAGAGTTCAATTGGAATGTGTTTTGATTACTCAATCAAGTGAAGCTCATCCTTCACGTAGGAGATTGTTTTGATCTTTACAGTCATGTTTACCTCTTTGTGTACAGTTGTGTGCAGCAGCACAGGAGATTTTTCCCAACTAATTACACACACTGTTTTTCCCATCGATTTCGGCACATCATCGACTTTAAGTAACGGAACCCATTTGGATCCAAGCAGGTCAATTCAAATGGACGTGAATCGGATAGAATGTTGTTTTAAATGTAGTCGTCATTTGCTCTCTCTGCTCAAACGTTCGTCACGTGGCTCATTCTATGTGTATTTCTTATCAATATATGTTATAGATTTTTTTTTAAATGACTTAAACGAGAGACGAGTTCCACTTCCGAAAACATGCTGTGCTACATTTCAAAAAGACAATCATTGTAGTCATATATTATGCAAGAAGACGTGCAATCCACATTTCATAGGCGTTGATTCGTGCTGAATTGAGGGAAAGAGTCCAAATCTGCAACAGTCTTATTCCTTTTTCTTATGACAGTTGGATGAGTAATGGATAATTAACCAAATAACACAGTCAGAGAAGTGCCAATCATTTTCTTTTGTAAAATACTGACAAGTCACTCAGCCTTTTTAAAATGACAATGAGGACAATGCTTCATTTCACGAGATCACCAGCAGAAAAAGTTCTGAGTCAATTAACACCCACACTACGGGTCTGTCGTACTCTGCTGTCCGCTTCTTCGCTGACACGCTCGCTGCACCTCAACATCAAGGAGGTAGAAGGAAATAGGACTAATACAATTTTTTTTTAAAAAGGAAAACGGGTTGGGGCCAGCGCTGCATAGGGCGCAGGAAACGCCTGTTTGTGTTTCAGCTGTGTGTATGAACACAAATGACACGGCGTCTTTCTCTGCACGGAGGGCTTGGCTCCTGTTTTGTTAGATTGCATTTTGCTGTGGTAATAAAATTGCTTATTGCGGTGCTAACTCAATTACTCCGGAGAGCCCTTATCATTTTTCACGCAGTGGCGGCGGCGAGCGCGAGGCTCCTTGGCACCGGGATCATCATCAACTAACAGTGGCTGGTGAATTTGAGATCAAAGGAGGTGTGCTCCTCGGAGAAGCCTGCTGGAGGAGGAGTAATTGAATTGTTTGTTGTTTGTTGCTGTTTTTGTCGCTCACTGGCGTCGCTGCAGTAATGGAGAGGAGCTGGTTCATTTTTCCTGTTTTTTTTTTTTCCTTACCCTCCTTTGTAAATAGTTGCACACTTCCCAGATTACTTCCACCTGTATTTTCTTCCACCTGCAAATATGATAATCTCTCCCCACTTACTCTCTCATTTGCTTTTTCAGGGCTACACTTTAATTTGTCACGCTTCCCCACAACTCTCAATATCTGTATTCTTTTCCCTTTTTCCTTTGCTACAGACGGAACAATTTGTTCACACACTCAAGGATGAATTGGTCAAGAGTGCGCTACTGGCACTGCACGCCGCGCGGCCCGGGTACGTTTCCAAGAGCCAGAAGCAAAACCCGGCGCAGGCAGGCCAACATCAGGGCCACGTCCTCCAGGGCAGCGACCAGAACCCGAGCCCGGCGCAGGGGCTCCCGGGTCACAGTCCGGCCACGTCGATCACCGAGGACACGGCCGTGTGCAACAACGTGGACGGCTCGCAGAGCACGGCGAGGGGCGAGGGCGGGCCGCTGAAGCACCAGGACTCCATCCCGCACCACAAGGAGTACGACGAGGAGGAATGGGTAAGCGGGACTACTTTTTGTTTAAGGCAATTAGACAATTTTATCAGAATAAGTCATGTTGCTTCTCTTCATTAAAGTGTGTAAGACAGTTGGTTGTGAGGACGGCCTCTGCCTCACAGACCGCAGGAGCTTGACACCAATGACTAACTATCACTCAAAATGTTCTCCACCGTTTAATCAAATTCAAACCAGAAACACCCGGCCATTTACAAAACGCATTTGTACACGCGCACACAAACAAAACCAGACCAGAGTGAGAAATATCTGATCAGTGATGCCGATCTGACTGCTGCTTGTACGTTTGGCTCCTTTAGGACAGGGTGTGGGCCAACGTGGCCAAATGTCTCAACTGTGTAATCGCCATGGTGGATAAACTCCTGGAAGAAGACAACAACAAGCAGGAGCCGGTGCCTGAGCAGCAGCAGCAGCAGCAGCAGCAGCAGCTCGCCGACGTCATCATCTCACACAACCCCGGTAAATAACATCAGTGAGACGTCTATTAAATGTGGCAAATGGGTTTAATCTTTGCACGTTGACTCACTGGAAGCCCGGTTCTGTTCTGTTCTGCCCTGCTGATGGCTGGTCAGTGTAAAAAAAAAAAAACATGGTGCTGCTTTCTCTTTGGGTGCATCAGCTGGGATTTGATGTTGACCCACACCAAATCTTAGTGGTCATAGATTTGTCCTCATTTTATGGGTTAACTCGTTTTTTCCTGCCTTGGCTTGTTTAAAGTCAGCCCTTGAATGAATTTGCTTTTGATTTTGTTGTTTTTATAGTCAGCCCTTAAATTATTTTGGTTTTTATTATGGAATGCCGTTTTAGTCAAAATTAAATAAATGAACAAATACACGGTAATGCATAATGACACTGCATTTCATAATAAATAAATGAATAAAAACACGGTAATGCATAATGACACTGCATTTCATAATAAATAAATGAATAAAAACACGGTAATGCATAATGACACTGCATTTCATAATAAATAAATGAATAAAAACACGGTAATGCATAATGGCACCGTAATGCATAATGACCCAGTATTTCATTTCACGTTCTTATATGCAAATCAGGGGGCGTGGCTATCTATCACATTCAGAACAGACGACAGAGCCGTGTGCCGTCGACACCGCTAGCGAACGCGGAAGTACACACCCCCCCCCCCCCCACCCCTTTAAGGGGTAAAGGTGGGTCCCGGAGCCAGACAAGTTGAGAACTACTGGGCTAAGGGACGTGAGAGTGTTGACATAATGGAAGACATTGGTGGGCTCCGAGATAGCATGCTAGCATTAGCGGATCAAATCGATCAACATGGGTTATCTGCAGATACTATTTTGACACATATTGAGGGTTTTCTGGAAGTACTAGGGCTTGCGGTTCCGACTTCGGCAGCTCTAGACAAACGGCCCACCAGTTGAGAAACACTGCCTTAGCCAGCCCTTTTTGCACACGTCTCCGTTGTCTGTTCTGAATGTGATAGATAGCCACGCCCCCTGATTTGCATATAAGAACGTGAAATGAAATACTGGGTCATTATGCATTACGGTGCCATTATGCATTACCGTGTTTTTATTCATTTATTTATTATGAAATGCAGTGTCATTATGCATTACCGTGTTTTTATTCATTTATTTATTATGAAATGCAGTGTCATTATGCATTACCGTGTATTTGTTCATTTATTTAATTTTGACTAAAACGGCATTCCATATTTTATTTCATCAGAATAGTCTGCTTCAGTTTTCTTTTGTTGTTGTTCTTCAGCTGCAGAATCACACCCCAAAATGATTTTTTTTATATTTAATTTTTTAATGATTTTTTTTCAATTGTGCTGTCAGACTTAAAAAATAACTAAAATGAACCTGTTTGTAAATAGATACACTTGGCAGTGTGATGGTGGTGCAGTGATGAGCACTGTCACCTCAAAGGCAGAGGCGCCCGTGTCAGCATGTTTTTTTTCTCTGTCTTATTCCCACAGTCCAACGACATGCAGCTTATGCTGATCGATGGCTCTAAATTGCCCGTTGGTGTGAGTGTCAGCTCCAATGGTTGTCTGCCTCGATCTGTTAGCCTGTACGCTGCTCTCGCTCAACGTCAGCTGGGATTCGCTCCACGTGGCCGCGAACGGGATAGGTGGTTAAGAAATAATGGATGAGTGGATCTAGTTTGTAATTCATTACTTTTAATTTCAATCAAATTAGAGTTTGATTTATGCCTCCGTGCAGGCGAGGCTTAATGTGTTTGGGTCGTCCGTCCAGTCTATTCTCATGAACGTGATGTTTCAGGAACGTCCGTGAGGAATTTCTTGAATTTATGCAGAAATATTTTGAGATTTTGGATGGTGAAAAGTTCTCTGCAGTGAAAACTGATCCTTTAAGCCAGCCTAGGTAACTTAATGTATCCATTGTTAAGTTTAAAGCTAATTTTAGCATAAGAAACTTATTGAACCCCAAAAAATATATTCAAACACATTTCCCACGGAAGGAAATATACCTGAGAGCTCAATGTTTTGAAGTCAATGAACAGCCTAAATAAGACAAGACTCTGGTTCAACTTCGACTCCCTGATGTTTATGCATGTGCAACAGAAAACGCTGTTGCCAGTGAAGTGGATGAAAGCGATGCTTGAAATGCAGAGCCCTTCGCTGTTGACCGCAGGCTGCCCCGTCTCCCCTTCCCTTCCAATGAAACGCTGCCTCAAGCCTGTGTCCAGACAAGTGCCCGGTCTGTTCCTACTGCCAACTGGCTCATTAGTGTGACCAGGCGACAAGGGGGAGGCTGTGTGTGTGTGTGTGTGTGCATTTGTATCATTTTGTGCCTTCTGCGCGCATGCCTTTCTGCATGTGTTTATCCGTCCAAATGAGCTGGCAGATGAGAACAAGCCCCTCTACCCGGTGTTTGGTCTGAAACATCCCTCATCCCGCTGAACACCTTTATTACGACAGCAAGTGGTCAGCTGCCTGTCTAAATACAGAATAATGAGAAGCGCTTCATCTCCTGGCGGTTGTGGGGGAATTTTGATGTTTGGACAGGTGGGCCGGCGAAGAGGTGACAGCTGGAGATGTGCCTCTCCTTCTCTGTGCAGAGGCGGTATTTGCACAATGAGATGCGATTTTTCTGGCGAGGGCCTTGCTGATGTGCCATACATTATTGGTGGAATCCAACTGCACTTCTGTGTGCCCCCCCCCACCCCCCCACCAGGACAACTAAATATGTTGAAGCTGAACCACAGGCAGTTAGTTTTGCTGATTGCTTAACCAACACTGCCCCCTGTTGGCTTGTGAGGGGGTCATTGCACACTTGTCTTAGAACTTGCATATAGTATATGGAATGTAGCCTTGATACTTCCCACTTACTGCTTCTAAGCAGGTTTGGAGTTTGTTGTGTGACCAAATAAGGCATACTCAAATGTGTATGCATACTGAATCCATTTTATTTGTGATTGTGTTGTGTTTTACAGTGTTTTCCCACTACGGGAAACTAAAGGAAAAATAAGCTTATTGCCATTTCATCAGGGAGACATGAATGAGGAAAATGGAACAAACAATTTTCCTATTTTTTTTTCATCAGCCTACTAATGAATTGTTCAAAACCCACCCCATTGACCATTTATGGTTATAATTATTATGCACCTTCCTGCAACCCGCCCTGGTCGGAGACACACCAGCACCTTGCGCTTTCTGTTGTACGTATTTTTGTTGCCTTTGATCTACTTTTTGGGGGGGGGGGTAATTCCTCCCCTTGTCCCAGCGAACATGAACCCGTTTCGCTTCATAGGTTAACCCGTGTTGTTTCTGCCAGACAGCACAAGCGTAAAGACATATTCTATTTCAGCCACATCACTGGTTATATATCTCTGTCTACACTCCCCCCCTCCTCTTTTTATCCCATTTCTTTCCTGCAGGCACCTGGAGGGAGCAGCTGTGTCCACTGGTGACCAGGTTAAAGGAGTGTGTTATGGAGGTGGTGGAGAAGGCAAAGAGAGGCATGACCTTTGTGCTCCTGCAGGAGGCAGCCTGCAGCATTCCACAA
The DNA here is from genome assembly GCF_949316345.1 of Pungitius pungitius. NCBI lineage: Eukaryota > Metazoa > Chordata > Actinopteri > Perciformes > Gasterosteidae > Pungitius > Pungitius pungitius. The sequence goes on along the minus strand of NC_084908.1, from coordinate 15,745,774 downwards.
GGCTTCCTCCTCCAACAGAGGCGAGACGTGGTCTTCAGTCAGGCAGTAGGTAGCCACGCTGAGTTCATCTCTTCAGAACTTCCCCCCGAAAATGTTTCAATCACATCCTCTTGTTTTCTGTGGACCAAAAGGGCAACTGACATCAAGACAAAAAATCCTCATATGAACTGAAACAGTTGCATCAATGTACCCTTTGAATTGTTTCTTTATTCTGAAGTGATAAACTGACTTTTAAAATGTAGCTGCATTCTTTCTTCTCTCTGCCACTGTGTGTGTGTGTGTGTGTGTGTGACAGCTTGCAGCCCTTGCCTGCGGTTTTGTCATGAGGCTGTATGCAGGAATGCAGGACCAAGGCTTCCTGAGGCAGCTCCACCTGGTCGGCCTGGTGGCCCAGTTTGAGAGTCTGCTCAGCACCTACAGTGAGTACATTTTTAACAAGTGGCGACATCTCATTTTATTACACTTTTATAGTTATATGATCAACAACATGCTCCAGGTGAAGGTTGAGCAGAGGGTGAATTGTTTCTTATCAGATAAATAAGGGCTAGAGACCAAATGAAAGTTCCCTTTAGAATCAAAGTGGTTCCTAGTTTTCCAAAGTTCATGGTGCAGCTCTCCAGAAAGGGAAATGGATTGTTTAGCAGATTTAACAGCCGTAGGACAGCTAATTTATTATTATTTATTTTGGCGATATAAACGCCTCTGCGGTATTTTTTGTGGGAGGTTTCTTGTTTTTTTTCATCATCCAGTTTTAACCCTCATTTGACGAGCAAAGATTCATCCAATGTACATATTGTTTTGTTGAACCATTTAAGGCGAGGAGATTGGGATGCTGGAGGACATGGAGGTTGGAATATCAGACCTGCAGAGAGTCCTGTTCCAGATCACAGAGGCCCAGACAGACGACTTCAGGGACCTTCAGCCTTTAGTGTGTGGCCGACGGTGAGACCGACTCTTCCTGCTGCTTTTCTTTGCCCGAATCAAACATTGTTCAATGAGTCCGTTGAGTGTAGCAGAAGCAAATGAGCTAGTGCGAGTATGGCCATTGCCCAATAATAGCTACATTATGAAATCGGACAGTTTAATCCATGATCTTGTTTTAGTTTTGAGTGTTTACTGTTCTTTTGCTCATATTGGTTCTTATCGGTCCTACAATTATTAGTACTACTGTACCAAAAAGGATATTGACAAATCTTTCAGGATCAAAAGTGTTTGTCTGAAATCTTTTTTCACCATGTGAAAAACAGAGTACTTTTAATATGATCCCTGATCATAATTTTTATGTGTGTGTGTTATTGATCTGCCGCTCCATTTGGGAAATTCCTGTTTTTTTGTGCAAAACCCCCCGGTGAATTATGGTATGAGCTGCTCGGGCCACAGAAAGTCCCACGTGCACAACAAACCGGGAAAAGAAAGAAAAAAAAATCCAAGCTGCACAGCTGTTTTTTGAAGCTGACAATAATGACGTAAATCCGATTTTTGCACCCTGCTGAACTATTGCTCCTCATATACATTCAACTAAATGTTCATTCTATGATTCATTCAGTCAGCCTTCAAAAGCTAGGGATTTAGAAGACGCCCTTTCCATAGCAGCTGTTCTAACTTGTAATGGTGAGATAATTAAAAGAATATTATGGCCCAGGGCCAGTTGATTTGAGCTAGTAACTGCATCCCAAGGACGATAAATGAATTCCGCTTGCCCCACCATGCCCCGTGTCGATTAGGATAGACTCTCGTTCTCTGACGCATACGCTCAGTCGCTCTCTACACACAGCTTGCTCAGGCCTGTCGCAAGTGTCCGCTTCTACAACCTCCAAAACGTATCCGGTTCTACAGAGTTGGAAGGGGTTTTGAATTTCTGTATGGTGTTTGTCCCCCCCCCCCCCCCCCCCCGCACTCAGAGACCACTTCACTGTGGAAGTGCCATTACCAAGACTGGTTTTCCAGAACTTGCCAGTGGAGATCAAGGAGGGAAAGCCTCTACGAGTGTTTCCCGTGCTGTTCAACGTGGGCATCAACGAACAGCAAACAATAGCCGAGAGGTACCCCGGCTATGGCTTACTCACCCTTTCGCTTTTTATGTTTCATCACCTCTTTCCTCGAGAACCTTGGTGATCCTGCTCCATGACCGTCCTTCCTCCACTTGCAGGTTCGGAGATATCTCTCTACAAGAAAGAATAAACCAGAGGAACTTTGAGACGTTAGAGGCCTATTACAAATCATTAAGTGAAAAGGTGCCACTAGAATGTGAGTGCACAAATGTTTCCGTGTCTTTTACCAAAGGGGGAGTGTCTCTAACTTGTGTTCCTGCAGCAGAGCGAGTCTGGTGTGCAGTTGTACTCGTGGCGAATCATTGTTTCACACAGTTTAAGTATGCAAGTAAGGCACCGAGTCCCTAATTTACCCAGACATTACACCCCCAGTGGTTTCTCACCACAGAAACATATGTAAATACATACGTGTTTTAACGTACTTATCTAATCTGTTTGTGTGGTTTCAATTTTGCTTGTATATTTCAATGTTTTTTTACTGATTTAATCCTATTTTATTCTCATTTCGCACCAATTACCGACAACTTCCTCTATGTGTGACATACGTGGCAATAAATGGCTTTCGATTCTCTCCCTGAACAGGTCTACCGTCTTTTCAGACGCAGGCTGACATAAAAGAATTACTTGAAACCCTGGGCCAGAATGTAGTTACAAAGAAGAGAAAGAATGTGGAGATCCTCTGGACTGCTGGAGCGGTGAGTCTCTCCCTCGGTAACTGATCCCTAAACGCTGTGTTTATTCAGTCATTACTTACACACGGGTGCAAACTCGTCACCTTTTGGCAAAATGTGCCGTCTGTCACCTTTTTCATCCCTGATGAGTTTGCACTTGTGATACAACACAATGCGTGAAGCATTTATACAAACCTATATACACTGTGACTGAAAAGTTACAGGCAGAAGCATAATGCCTATTTATGCCCATCCTAAATTTGTATCAATTAAGTTAGTCTCAAGAAAATGTTGATATTGAATAAAGATCAAGAAAGTGGAGAAGAACAGAGCAAAGAAAAAGGAAGTGCATACGTATCAGGTTTTTGAGATGGAGCCCCACTATGATGGATGCACTTTGGAAGGAGATACTGTATGGCTATTGCATTGCTTTGATCTGGTTTTCATTGGCTGTCAGCCGTGTTCTGCTGTGCATATGATTCATAAAACTCTGTTAAAACAAGTCGAAGAAGTCAGCAACGTTGTGCTGATGTTCTTAATGAATGTGTCATCGTGCTTATATTTTGTAGTAATTACAAAAGGTTGGTTGCGGTACTACTTTTCTGCAATATTTTTTAGTTCTATTCCACTTATTGGACAATACCATGAGCGATCTTCTTATGGTTCTAAAATGTACAGAAATGACAAACAACAACACTTGTGTTTAAGCAAGACCAGATTCAAAGTCAGTGTTAAAAGGCACACTCTTTTCAATTGGAATCAGCATGGCTGAAATGTGTTTTTAGTTTTTGTTTTGCACTTCCCTCTAGATCTGCCGACGGTTAAATGGCATCAGGTTTACCAGCTGTAAAAGTGCCAAAGACCGGACATCCATGTCTGTCACACTCGAGCAGTGTGCCCTCCTACGGGATGAACACCGGCTCAGCAAGGACTTCTTCATCCGGGCTCTGGACTGTATGCGGAGGTAAGAGAGCCACACGAGACACCATCAACATATTGTGGGTGCAAGTTATTGTTCCAGCTTTTCCAAATGTACTACATTTAAAAAGTCAATCCTCCACAAACGACATATTTTGCCTCTGTATTATTATAAAGCCGTGCAGTTGGTTCTGGTTTCATGTGGTCACAGAGATTCCTTCAGAAGCATCTTGTCTCACACAAATGTCCAAATCTCAACTCACAAAACTAAAACAAACCTCACGGCTCACTACGAAAAGAGACAAGTGATTTCAAAGTATCCACCAATAGACATCTGGTTGAAAGAAATGACCTGCACCTGCCACTTGCACGTGAGCAAACGCTGACACCATCACCGCAAACATTAAACCCCTTTTGTGTGCACCTTCGCCTTCCATCACGCCGTGGTTTGATGGTCCAGTGTAAACATCACCGCCTTCCCTCGCACATTCAAAGGCAACCAGGCATGTTCCTATCGGGGCTCCAGGGACACTGCTGCCTTTAATGTTTGTATGTGCCAGCAGGGTAAACCTCTGCATCTGTGTGGATCCGATCTTTAAGGCTGTGTGCGAAGTGCATATCTGTAGTGCTTGTGGTAATGACCTGTACAGGCCAGCTGATTGCAGTTGGGTCAGATTGACTTCCTTCAACACTATAAACAGCTCTACGTTAAATTGCCTTCCTTAAGTAGTTTTGAAAAGAAGAGGAATATATTTCAAAGGAGCATAAGAAGAAGTGTAAAATATTCTTACGAGGTAAATATGAGCATGATGCTCTGTTTTATTTCCAGTAGCACTTTTGGCCCACACATTGGTGGATGTATGTGTCCATATGGGTATAAAGTTTAATTTTTTTAAATAAATAAAACTGCTTATCATGCAGGCCCCCGTTGTTTGAGGCTCTAACGTCGTCGCATTAGTAAGTCATATGTTTGTGCCTGATGCTTATTCTGTACAGGAAAGAGGATGAGCTGAGCTTTTTTCTTATTTGCCTGTTATTGGTTGTGGTTTGATGTCGGCTGTAAATAAGAAAGGCTTGAGGCTGATAAGAATGGACCGTATGTGCACCCAACCATGGATTAAGCATTTTGACAGCTGCGTTTTACTGCACATGATAGCAAATCTGATGTTGTTACACAACCTTTTGGTTTGTACATGTAGCTTTCAGGTATTTGGCTGCTGGTGTTGGGCTTCACATATTCTGTTTCTACCTGCAGGCATAAGCTTGTCTGCATGTTCCTAGTTGTTATCCACATAAGCTAAAGTGTCTAATGTGGACACAAGTTGCCTATTATCTCTAAAGGGAGCAGTTTCACTCCTTGATCATCATGATTTATGTAAGCTAAGTCTAACCCAGGGGCAATGAAGCCACATACACTCAACAAACGTACAGTAAATTCTGGTCAGCTCGACCAGATGTAATAAAAATCACATGGCAGAACTAGAAGATGAAATATCCAGAGTTTTCTACCTTCTGTTGCATGTGTTTGTCTAGAAGAACCTCGTCCGTTTCTTTACCTCCGAAACACTAAAGACGCGCTCGTCAACAATAAACCAAATGCTGGAGCAGGTGATGGCGAATCACCGCCCGTACATTTTGGATCTGCCTAAGAAAAGGTTTTGCAGCGGATCCTTTGCACATGTGAGTCCCTGTGTTTGGGAGATCTGCAGGAAGCAATAACAGGAAAGGAGCTGAAAACATGTGAACCATCAAGCAACTACTCGGAAACGCTCCTTCAGGAGTGAACTAAAAATCTGAACAATCTGTAAACACTTTCTTTCTCATTTATAATGTGGTTTTTCGATATAAAAAATGAGTAGGATCAAAAAGAAAATACATTCTACATAAAACCCTCCCTACAAAATGTGCCGTGAACCGCATGCCTCTCCTCTCTCCATCCCCAGGCAACTCGCTCATTTCATTTTGCGGCCCGACACACACACACACACGCGCTTTGTGAGTCTGACATTGCTGCTCCGCTCATCGCCGCCTGCTTGTCTGTGGCTCTTTGAGGCCGAGTGTGTTCTGACGGCTCTGTGTCCAAGTGGGCCTTCTGGTACCGGCCCGGCACGCCGAAGCCCCCCTTGGACGCCAGCCGGACCGTACTAACGCCCCCGGGTTTTGATCTCTTGGTTCTCGCCCCGCCGTGCCGGGCGCCCCCCCCCCTCGCAGCCGGCTCACCCAGGGAGACGTCGGGCAGTGGGAGGACCCCGAGGCCGGCGGCCCGACGGACAACAAACCCGCGTCGCGACACTTTTACCCCATCGCCCTGCTGCTGGTTAGCTCGCACTTGCTGGTTGTGTGGCTCATTTTAAGTCTGGTTTTTCTGCTTGCAAAGTATCAATAAATTGCTGATAATGCCACCCCTTCTCGCTCCTTTTTCTGTGTGTGACGGTTGTCCTCTCACGGTGGGATCTGGTGGACTTTGTTTTTTTGCTGAGCACCAGTGGAGCGTAACTTTAAATCCAATGTCATTTAGTAAAGTGGCCGCCAAATAAATGTTTACGCTTTCTTTTCTATCATCTCTTCTGACAAGCTTTAAGTTGGTCCCCAATAACTGACGAGAAGAAACTTTATTGTTTATCAATAAACATTAAGTTTATATTGACTCACAGGCATCTTCATTTAAAGGTTGATGTGCTTTGCTTCAGTCAATATTTGTTGAGGTTCAATGCTTCTGGAGTATCCCCAACCGTGTTACCCAAAGCCATTATTTCATAATAAAAGAAACGTTGTAAATTTGTAACATTAAAAGAGAGAAACAATTTAATTTCCAAAAGAAAAAGCCATTGCTCTTTTCACAAAACATCTGGGAACTTGTTATTCGCTCTCAGGTTTCGTGAGGATTTAGTCCAGTGGTGATGACGGTATCTTCAGCAGCAGGACAAAACAAACCACAGTTTCTATGTTCCTCGTGATGAAAGGAGCGTGTTGCGGCGACAACGCTCTCCTTGTCGTGCGTTTGATCGTGTTTTGACATCGGTGTGTTGGCGGCTGAGGGAGCCCGTCGCACTGCTGCAGCTTGAGAAAACACAGATGGAAGAAGCAGATTCCACACACGTAGGGAGCGTCCCACAGATAAGACTGAGGGATGGAGGTGTGTTTTGGGATTTTTTATCATTTTGAAGTTTTCGTACAGCAGCTTTCATTGTTTTTGCACCATCACACTGACTCGCTAAAAACACTGCAGAAGAAAATCCAAATAAAACAGTCATACAAGGCAAGTAGAGCATTTAAATGCAGTGTGAGACGTTGCACGTGTCCCCGGAAGCAGCTTCACAGAAACTTTTCTCGGGGGCTGCTGTGAAATCGTCCCGTCTGCGGTTCCCACGGTCAAGAACGAACAAACCTTCAATCGAGCGCACACAAAAGAGTTGTTCAGACGTTCTGAGTGGCATCTGTGCAGAGACGCGATTGGTCCACAGTGACTTCACAGCGTAATACACAATGGAACGAGACACTTAGCTGTAACTCTTTTATTATGTACCTTGTTTATACTTCATCAACTAGACAACCTTGAAACATTACACATGTATCATAGTTGTTTCCATTTAAATGTGTCATCCATGAATTGTTTTTTTTTTAATTCATTGTTTTCATCTTGTTCAACAAATACTCAATTCAATAAGAATGCATATTAGTATCAAGTCCCATTTAAGTCATATTTTGTGTCCATCCTTATCATTTCAACTCATTTTATGTTTACTCATGTTGTTTTCATTTCTTTTCTTCCCCTCATTCCTCCGCCTTGTTTGTTTTTTTGATCACCAGAGAAGGATGTCGGATTGAGAACGTTCAAAAGAATATTAAATGCAGGAAGTACGCCTTCAACATATTGCAGCTGATGGCCTTTCCCAAGTGCTACCGACCGCCTGAGGGGACCTACGGTAAAGTCGACTCTTGAGGAACTAAGCCACCACAATCCTTGTGTGTCACCCAAGTTTAATGTGTTGATGTTTTAAATGGGTTATTGTTTGTAACCCCCGAAAGAACTGAGCTGGATTTAGTATTTTCCAGATTTGTGTTTGGTTGGATGTGTTATTTGTAATTGAACGCACTTTTCTTCATGCATATCGTTGCTGGTTAAACTGCTTAAAGTCAGAAGAAAGATCATTTCATGCAAAACATTTCCTTGGAATAAATACTGCTCTCCACGATGACTTCACAATGCTTCACAAACTACTAATATTCCATGTTTGGATGTTCGGTTTTACGTAGTAAAGATTTCTGCAGTTTCAGCAATTGTTCTCTACATTCTTTCATGTATTCATGCCCAAATATTTGCTTGTTTTTGACTGATTCCGACAGAAGCATGTGTTAAATCTTCTTTCAGGACTAGTTTCATTATTTTAATGGATGCACCGAAGCTTTTTCCAGAATATTTTTATACCTCAAGGTACAGGACACAATTAGTATTTTTAACCAGCGTTTCTGAATGCAAAATATCAAATTCAATTATTTATTTTTGTATTCTTTTTTTATACTTAAATGGTTGATACGTTGGAATGTAATGCATGTTTGCTGTGTTAAACATTGGACATTTAAAATTGTCTATTGTGTTGAAATGAAATAAAAGAAGGGATCAATGTGGATATGTGTAATTGTATGATGACGAGTTTGTGATGTTATTCACATTGTATATCACTAATGTGCGTTTAATTGGAGTAAACTGCTATAGTCAATACTGAAGTGTACACAAGTTATGATTTAAGCCGTGAGGCGTTAAAAACATTCCCAAAAGGAAAGATATATTCAAGTAACAAGCTCCAATAGATGGGAATGTTATGTCATCTTTGGCTGGATAAATGTCAAATTAAAAGACTTTACGGATCAGAACAATCCACCAAACATTCACATGTTCTGCATCAATTACCTAACGTCTTAAAAACAGGGTTTACGCCTTCAACACAAGCACTGGTTTGCTTCAATTTACAGCATTACCTTTGGATTCCACCGGTAAACCAGGTTCTCTGCCCCGCTTCCAACAATCCTCCCTTTGTCTCTGGCCCTTAACGACGTCCAGAAAGACTCGTACAAATGAACAACTTCCCAACAAAGATCACCAAGTTTCCTCAAAAGCTGAGATGTGATCCTGCTTCACCACATACAAACTGTTGGTTCAATATCTTCTGCCAAACAACAGTCGCTGATGCGTCAACAAACCACAACCCTGGCAAAAGAACACCAATGTGTCCAATGAACAATTACATTTTGAAAAAAAAATGAAGTGCTCAGCAGTGAATGGTTGTTTGTCTCTGTGTTGCCCTGCGATTGGCTGGTGACCGATCCAGTACAGGATAAGCGGTTTGAAGATGGATGGACGGATGGAAGTGCTCAGCATGTTTGCAAGGCCTCAAGGGTGCACTTTGGGGAGAGTCTTCGGACAGACTTGAGCTCTGCAAGGATCCCGTAATCTTGGAATGAGCCCAGTTTGTTTAAGTGAGTATCTGATAACATCGGTTTTCCCACAGACAACATAACCAAACATAAACCAGATGGAAGTTGAGATTAAGATATAACAGCTGAAAGGAATGAGAAAGTAAGCAACTACTGCGAGGATACTGGAGTTCATTAGGCATATGCGGGATGATAGGAACATCAGCATCAACAGTAGTGCTTAGCAGTGAGCTTGATAGTAGTATACATACGGTACATGGTGCTACTGTGTCCTTAGACCTGTACAAATAAAGGCAAAATGTGCACTGACTTCATGTACAAAGTTATAAACAATCAATGGCTTAAGATGCAGTTATTTCATTCATTTAAACTCATATTTTAGAATACAAGACGATATATCCTTTGTCACAGGTAGACATAGTTACGGTGTGATATTTACAAAATATAAACTGCCACAATTCTTTACAAATTTTTACAAATATGTAGCTTATACGGTAGTTGAATCACATTATGTTTGCATACTGTACAATTCTTGCAAAAGGCTATTGAGTCTTTCCAGGAATACTGTGATATTCTTAAGTGAGTATGTTTCACATGGTGGACAGTCAACCTAAAATTCAAAAGAGACACAAAACGTATGTTTAAACATAACATGATGAATGCCAATCTTATGGAATGCCGTTTTATTCCAAATTAAATAAATGAATGAGGCAATAAATACATAAATATTAAATAAATGTAATCATTTCATGGTACTTTTATTTCATAATGCCACTTTATTTCACGTTCTTATATGCAAATCAGGGGGCGTGGCTATCACAACAGAGCCGTGTGCAAAAAAAGGCTGCCAGTGAAAGGGCTAGAAATAGGCTAGGTTAGTTGTAGCCTTATATGGCTACTGTCTATGGTTGTAGTAGCAGATAAGGTACTGGTTCATTCATTACAATGTCTGAGAAAAGTATCTCAGGCTAGAATGCTATCATGCTAGCATGCTAGAATGCTATCATGCTATCTCGAGCCCACCGATGTCTTCCATTATGTCAACACTCTCACGTCCCTTAGCCAGCCTTTTTTTGCACACGGGTCTGTTGTCTGTTCTGAATGTGAGAGATAGCCACCTGATTTGCATATAAGAATGTGAAAAAAGTGGCATTATGAAATAAAAGTACCATGAAATGATTCAATTTATAATATATTATATTAATATTCATGTATTTATTGCCTCATTTATTTATTTCACGATGTATTTCAAATGCGTATTTCATTTATTTATGTATTTATTCATTTATTTAATTTGGAATAAAACGGCATTCCATAGGATAGACCCTGTGAGGGCTTTATGTTCAAAGGCACTTACAGAAGGAGCTGAAGCTTCATCATCCAGGTTTTTGTTGAAATCCCAGACGCAAGTTGCTCTCTTATCCTGAAATCCTTCTTCGTTGATGACCATCAACAACTCCAAAATGTAACATTTGAGTGACATTTTTTTACATTTTTCCTGGGAAAAAAAGAAAGAAAGATGGACAAAAAGTTAATGTTTCTTTGTAGCTGATGAATTCTGCTTTAGGTTTATACATTTTTAGTAGTGCCACTACTCTTCTGGCTGGACAATCCTTTTGCTACACAACAAACAAGTGTGGATCTATCTATGTTGATTCTGGGCCATTCATTCTATTAACAAAGTCCATTAAAAGCGCAGAACAAACAACACCTCTGCACACATATTGGTACATCCTCGCCGTATGCTGCTTAGCATACTTTATTCTTACTGACTTAAAGCCTAAAAAATGCTCCCAAGTATTTCATTTGCAAACCCAATATAAGAAGCTACAGCCGTATAATCCTAATATTTAGCAGTTATTATATTTTCCCGGTTCATCCGAGTTAGGAGTCTAGAACTAGCGCTCACAGGAGAGTGAACAAACAGGCCTTGTAGTATTTCATAAATGTCACTCAAATATTTTATTCAATAATGGCTTGATACAGATTTTTGCATAGTGATTGCGTTGACTCAATAAACTACTGTGACAAAGGTCGTTGCAATGACGGACTCTGTCACCCAGGGCAACAATGTGGCTCATTCATGGGAATTTTAATGGTAATGGTCTGTGACCCCCCCCTCTCCCATCCTCCCGGCTTTGACAACACAGACAATGCTAGTCAGTTTATGATCTACTTCTGCTACTTACTTTAACCTCATCAGCTGAGGGAGCATATAGCATTGCATCAGATTTCTACGGGAGGGAAAAGAACAGTGATTTTTTTTATAATCAAACACGTTTGAGTAATATTTCTAAATATTTAGAGGAAAACAAATCAAACAAATACTTTTAGCACAACTGGTAGAACACAAACACGAATTAGATGTAATAGTATTTGATACCTTCTCTCACCTCAATGGCTTTTTTCAGATCTGTTCCCAAGCAATTCTGCATATGTAAATACGATTCCCTGGCGTCAGCATACGTACATGTACTCAAGAGGCTTTAAGAGAGACACAAATTGCAGTATATTAAATAAAATAACGTGACATCTTATTGAGGGTTTTTCAGCCTTTACAAACGGATACACAATATCTGGTTACACAAGGGCTGAGAAAGTGACTTTTATGCACATAACCTACTTTGCCTATTTACAAACATTACCGGCTAGCTTTCATTGTTAATATTTGACTTGGGTTGTGTTCGCTAGTGTGCATTTTCATCTTCATTACTGATTACAGAAATACTCCCTGTGTTAGTAAGTATTTGGTCACCCATGGTATGCCTACCTCAGAACTAAGAAACAAAGCCAGACCTGAGTTTTGTGACTCTCTCTGCACAGGTGACAGGTCGACTGGAACTGGACACCTTTCTGGAAAAAACACATTGAAATAAACGTCAAGCTTGAAGGAGCCTGTCGTGAGAAGAGTAGCGCCGATCAGCAACCTGGATTTGCCGTCGCAGTTCATGAAACATGCACAAACAACACCCTCTTGACCCTCTTGACCCTCTTTCCTCTGGGCCCCTCTCTACCACCAAGCTGTCCCATTCAAAGCGATTTACTTCATTTTGCTTCGCTAATACAGGACTTTCACTTGTAGGGTGAATGCAGGTATATTGGGACACGCATCATTTTACTACTCCTGTGTGATGTCACCTACGTTATCTCATGTGACTTTAAACCTAAGCAATGTACAAGCACCCCTACCTTTACCATAGCCTTTTCAAGGCAGAAGTAAAATGCTGTCCCACATTACCTGATAAACCCTAATAAAGCAAGATCAATTATGCCTGATAAATATGTAGTAACATTTTCTCGTAAGGATTATGAATTATTTATTATGCCGGCTTAGTCTACTTTAGGGTATTTATTCAATTGACTCTAGCCCGAGTTATGTTCTACTAACCGGACTCTCCGAAACCGGACTACTGCTAAAGTGCACGCGCGGTTATGCAAACCGCAGCAAAAAGGCTTGAGGCGCAAAACTGAAAGCGAAACTAAGGAAAAGTGCTACTGTTGCTTTGTTTCAACCAAATAGTCACGATTTCGCAAGCTTCGCCGACGCCAACTGAAATATCTCCACAGGACGCACGTGGAACACCAAAGTGGTCACACCTTTTTACGCACCGATTTTTTTTGCCAGGCTTTCTGTCTTCTAAAAGGAAAAAACTCACCCTTACAACAACAACAACAACAACCCAAGTTAGGCTCCAGGTTGGTCACACTTAGCACCCACACGCACACACGCTTGAGCGCGCAGTTTAGTCGGCTCACCGCGGACAGGTATCCGGGGTGTGAGGCTTCAACGAGGATCACTGGGAACACCGTCATTAAGTCCGTCATCTGCACAGCGGAGCCACAAGACAAGGTTACATCTCTGCGTTTCACTAATTCTAGTAAAGCTCCTTTGGCTCAGTGGTCCGCGTCCGGTGGGTGGTTTTTTTTAAGCCGGCTGTGAGCGTTATGGCGGTCCAGATGTGGTTCCAGTTACGGGACACACACGCCCTGCCCGTGTCGTGTTGTGTTGTGTATCACGTTCACTCCGCCTCCGATTGGTCACGATCTTACCAACCAGTGCGCCTGCTGGCAACTGTTAACGCATTTATTCAGTATTGCACATATTAATAGCTTAGGCAGCACTGAAGGGGTTCGAAAAATGACCACTCAAATTATGTTTGTGTCTTTTTTTATTCCATGCCATTTCGAACCCAAATGTGTCACCACAGACGCAGGGGATGAGAACGATCAGAGTAAACATGTTTTGATAAGCAATCCGGATACCATCAAAGGGTGTTAATTCCTATGACGAAAAATATTCGTTAACGACCTTTTTTTCCATGAGTAAGACGAGACGAAAACGGATCTTAAAAAATAAAAATGACAAAATCTATGTTAACTTTTGTTGACGAGACGTAAAAGTTGGTGGTAACGAAGTCACAATACCTTTTTTTTTATTCTCGTGCACCTAACAGACGTACGGACCCCGCACGGCGGTTATTGGAGCGTCACGATGACGTCATCCACGGACACTGTGGGGTCAGCGGCGGATCTTGTCACCGACACGGACCGCGACGACTATTATAAAGTTCAGTGAGTGTGAGCGTGGCTTCCTTAGATTAGCTCAAGCGGTCTCAGGTTAGCTAAACGCTAGCGGGACTCCAGAGAGCGATGTGCTTAGTGATGAAACACCTTGTTTTAACAGCTCGGGGCTGGTCGGCCAGCAGAGATGTCCATGCGGACCTGGATGGTGAGGGTGCCAGCGTTTGGAGCCACGGCCACATGTCGAGAAGACTGTGTTCAACCGTCTCGGCCACCGTACGTTCGTTACTAAGCAACAAACAACGCGCGAGAACATGTGACAGCTGGAGGCTTTTGATAGAACTGCACAGTGCAGGTGGAGGATGTGGAGGCACAGAGCAGGTGGAGGAAAACCCGGAGTCACGAAACCAAAACATAAAAGAGGAGAGAGAAAAAAGTGGGTTGAGAATGGCTGGTTCATGATCCAGCCCAAAAAATAATGTATTGCACCGATTGTAGGACGTTAAGAGGTCTCTCTTGTTGGGACAAGCAAGTTTCCGTTGGTTGTGTCAAAAGCTTCGCGAGTAAACAGACAAAGACAAAGTGTTGCGTTTAGGTTCCTGGTTCTCATGAAGTCGGCGGAGCTTTACACCCTTGAAAGTTGTTTAATATCCTTGAAAATAAATGCTTTGCTACTTGTTAAAAGCCAAATCCTTTCATGTAATGATTTTTCACGTCATTTGTTTGCTTGTCTTTTCCGTTTGAAGGTCCGACGTCGGTAGGACTTCCACAAGTACAGAGTCGCTATGTTTCCAGGGTTGATGCGGAGGAAAAACGATGGCGGAAAGTTCAACTGTTTCCAGGCGATAAACCACGCCCCCTCCGTCAGTCAATACACGCGAATTGATGCGACACTAATGCGACATCCGCGTCGCGTTCGGTGTGAACGTAGCATAAAGCGCAACAGGTGGCGCATGCGCAAAGGGTCATTAATTAATGAATTTGAGTTCACACGTACACGTTTTAACCTAAATACATCTAATAAGTGAAGCTATTAAACCATTTTATGTTACGGAGATATATAGAAGATGTTTATCCTTAAATAGAAATATTCAAATAGCAAACACCATTTAAAGAAGGGCTTGAATCATTTTATTGAGTGGATGGGTAAACACCTTTTTAAAATAATTTTGAATTTCTGAGCTTCATGATCTTGTTTATTATCTTCTTTATTCAACTTCTATGTTGTATCCTGTTTCTGTGCTGCTAATTGAGGGGGGGGTTACATAGTAAGTATCTGTACTGTTATCAATAGGGATCATGAGTTGAATTCTTAACCTAAACTCATACCGACTTCTGTGATGTGATAAGTCAACATCTGCTGAGGCCCATTGTCTTTGGGACTTTCTCAGCTCAGGCAGCTCCGTCCAGTTTAAGAGCAGCCACGGAGTCTGCCGCTTTGTCCTCCTCTTCATCCTCCTCTTCCTCTTCCTCCTCATCGTCCTCCTCATCCTCGTCGTCGTCATCGTCATCATCGTAGTCGTCCTCTCCGTAGTCCCGTTGGCCACCCCCGGATGCCAGGTTCTTCCAGTAGGCGTCGTAGCCCGACGCTCCGTCGTCGTCCTCGTCGTCGTCGGCACCAGCCTGGCGGCCGAATTTCAACGTGCGAGCTGCAGAGAACGCGGAGGGGAAATTAGCTCTGGCTTCTTTTACTGGGAAGGTGACGCCACAAAAAAGCCAGGTGAGTATTACGTTGAACTCAGTTGTTACTTCCGTGGTATTACCGTAGCATTGGTTTACTTGGAAGATAACATTTACCGCTGAATTAAACAGGGTTTCAGGGCCCTTTGGTCAGCTGCCCCTCTCATACATTCTCAAGTGAATGTGTGCGTATCACAAGTAAAAGTATTTAGTGGAAAGTAAGCGTAGAAAAACCGAAACCTAAATAAAGATTTGTTTAGCACAAAGAGCAACAAGCAATGAGTTATTTTTTACTTTAACTGGAGATAAAAACTCTGTTTGGCTTCTGCAATTTCCTTTTCCGGTATAAATCACTTGAGACTCACTGGACATGCTGAGGTCTTTGGTCTCCTGCGTCTCGTGTCCACATTTAGGGCAGGGTGGGGCTTTGCCTTTTTCCTGTTTGAAGACTTTACTCTTGGCATGGTCGTCACAGTAACAGGCCTGAAAGGACACAGGTGGATTAACATTTCAACCAGTACATGGGATGGTTCGTTCCGCATACATTCGCGTGAAATCCACTAACTGTTCAGCCTCGTTAGAAAAGTGATGTCATCCAGAAGCTTGTATTTACAGCAACATATTCTTTCTCTGGCTGTGATTTTAGAGCTTCTACCCTGCCAGTAAAAGACAAGACACTAAACCCACCATCGTCATTCCATTAAAAAATGAATGCTTCCGTTCAGCAGTTATTATGAAGCCTCTACTGTAAGTGTTGAAAAGGAAAATCCATCATAGTTCAAATCCCCCTTGCTGCTTGTACTTGCTGATGTAGTTCTGTAGCACTACAAAGCATTGAAATGCATAACTGATCCCTCCCGTCAGTATGAAAAAGAGGAATGATTACCCCCAACAATCCTTAAAAATAAACAAATGCCCCTCCCCTCCACTTTGTTATCTTGAGTAGGAATAAATGTTCGCTCACCTTACAGCGCAGGCAGGAGTGTTGTCCCAGTCTATTACAAGAAATACCTAAAATGGGAAGGAAAAATAAAGTATAAACAACACGTTCACTCTAGCGATTATTTTATGTAACGAATAACTTCCCTCCCTCCACATTCAGCACAAAGAACGACATTGCAAAATGAAAGCCGAATGACTCACACTTGTATGTTTCCGCCTGGAGGACTTGGCAGCTCGCTTGGTGCTCAAACTGATCATCCTCACACAAGAAGTTGTGGCAAAAGGAACAGCGGAAGATCCGGCCTCCTGTTTAGGAAGTTAAACTGTTTTGGCTAAACGCCCAGGGGACACCAATGTGATTGTAAATTAGACAGGGAAAAGGTTTGTTCCCTGGGGGGTGGGGGTGTCCTACCATGATCCCAAACAGCGCGGTCACACTCTATGCAGTCTGCGTCAGTCAGAGGACACACACAGGAGTGAGTGCTCAGACACTTCCTGCCGTGGCACACCCAGGCTTCACAGAAGTCGCACACTGCTCCCTTGTGGTTCACAAGGTTACAATGGAAAATGTTAAAGCAAAAAGCAGTTGAGACAATGCATGGGACAACTAGTTTGCTCACTAAAGGTTGTATTCTTTATATATATATATATATATAATTGTTTCTCTTAAGGAATATTTCTTTTAGATCTAAGAAATTGCTGCATAAAACTCAGACACAGCGAATGCACAATTGCACACACAATGGCGTAAATTTAAATATTCTACATGTTTATAAAATACAAGTACATTCTTTTGAATAATAGCCAGATCTAGTACAGTATCTAGTCCTACATTACTGTAAAGGTCCTCATAAGTGTGGATGGGTCAGAGATAAGAGGCGTTCTCGCTGTGTGTTGATATCAGTACAGTAACTTACCACCATGGCCATTCCAGTGGCGTGGATCCCAGGATGTTTGATGACACAATCTGATGACTTCATGCACTTGGTTTTGCCTGACAACACAAGCAATAAGCATTTCATAGTTTGTTACAGTGTAACAACCTATTCTAAGCCAATATTTGAATGAATCGATTGTGATAACAGCTGCTGGCTTTTTATTTTATTATTTTAGAAACTACCGGTCAGGGGCAGCAAAGTATAATATTTGATGATGCTGCCAACTCAGGTGACCTGCAATGGTTTCTTATTTGTGGAAGCTTACTGGTATTGGTGAATAGTACTTGAACATAGTACTTAAACAGTGAAACTAGTTTATGTTGTGTGTTTCTGGAGGAGTGAACTCCACATTTTGGAAACTCTGTTGGCGTTGGGTATTTTGTTAAATAGTATGTAGCTTTCTGGATGTACTGAAATGAAATGAAAAACATCACTTGCTGAGGGTATGAAGATGCAGCATTTATTTTAAATGCTGCTGCCATCATCATTACTTTAAATATGATTCATATTACTGTCATCAAAAACCAACATCTTTCTGCTCTCCCTCCCCACAGAAGCCTCTGTGGATGGTGGTTCGATCTGATGGAGGTTGTCCCTGCAGTGGTCCTGCCGTACACTTGTTCTGCTACTTGCAATTACTTGTATCATTTCAGTTAGAGAAATTGAATGTATTGTACATCTTTTACATTGTTGATTCTGTACACATGACATCCATTGCAGTCTGTCCATCCCGGGAGAGGGATCCCTCCTCTGACGTTCTCCCTAAAGTTTCTTCCCTTTTTTCCCCATTGAAGGGTTTTTTTCATATTTTGGGGAGTTTTTCCTGTGCCGATGTGAGGGTTTCGGGACAGAGGATGTTGCATGTGTACAGACTGTAAAGCCCTCTGAGGCAAATTCGTAATTTGCGATTTTGGGCTATACAAAATAAAATGAATTGAATTGAATTGAATTATTTTATTTTTATTTTTTACACAGACCATACCCAACGTTCACCAAAGGGGACCTCTTTATTTACATGTAAGGATAGAAACCTCTAAAAAAAAAAATCACCCTACTAGCATTCTTCTCAATCTGAAACTGACCTCCACTTTTTCTCGTCACTAAATATTTAAAATAGTTGTAGGAGAAGGTAAATCAAATGACACACTGCAGGTTACTCACCGCACTGAGCGCACACAGGCAGCTTCTGCACGGAGTTGCAGAAGTAGCAGAACGCTCTATTCTTCTGTTTTCTACCAGGTGACATTACGAGGAGGAAAGAAACGTTAACCTGGTGACCAGCGGCACTCGTACCTGAAATATTGTAATATGGTGCAACGTTAGTCACTTACCTCTGGCATTTGTCACAGTCCTGCAAAACAAAGACAAGACAGTAAAGTAAGACACATAACGTGGGGCCATGGTGCTTGTTAGCTGCACGAGCTGCGTACCATGTTAAAGTTGCAGGGGTGTTTGGCCACATCGATGACATCGCGATTGGCTCTGGTCTGCTTCTCTCGCTCTTTGCGGCTCTCTGCCTTTTTCCGGGCGCCGGTCTTCTTTTTGGGCATCTCTGGGTCCTGAGGGCGAGTCGCCGCGCAGCTTACGGCCGGTTTAGCAGTCGGACACCTGGAAGCGTGACACGTTAGTCGGCTAACGAACAGCGAGGATTAATATAAGTTTATGTTACTCTACGGGTGTTATTTAGCTTATGTTATCAATACACACAAATGGAATATAGATCACTCACATCTTAAACCCACCACGAGGCCGAACATTAGCGAATTACGATAGTTTATAACGTTTTAGTAATGTCGGCTAGCTGTTGAGCGGGTAACGCTATTCAACTGACACGTAGAATCGCATTGGTGAATAAATACAATTACCTCTAAATAGAGCCCATATTTTCAAATATTTAGGTTGAATGGCAATTGTGATCCTGAATGTTTAATCAAAATGTCAATAAAATTGTAAGAGTGTGATTTGGAATTTTTACCTAAAGGACCAGCACTCCCGACTTCGTGTGGATCCGGTTCTGAACTCTGTCCGTGCTGAAACATACTACCGAGTGATTGGTTCCTATGTGATAAATATAGCATAGTTTAAGACTTTTCTTATAAATATGTAGAGTCCTCAGTGTGGTAATCACAATACACCAGTAACAGCTAAAGGCATGAACATCTGAAAGTATGCTATGATATGAATGACCATATATAAAACACGATGTTATATAAAAATAACAAATAAATACAAACATCAATTACAAAATCCAAAAATTACTTTCAAAATGCCACTGTTAATAACATAATGTAATTGACGGTTATCAATAATTGGCCAGAACCTATTCGTGAAAGTGGATTACATGATTCACACGATGTATTTTTTAGTTTTTCCACATGCCACCGGGCGTCAGAGGCAGATTGCCCACGCCCAGGTCACGTGTGGATGAGCGGTGGGCAAATCCTGAGCAAGAACGGGAAACAGCTGACGGTGAACAACAACTCACACACACACACACACACACACACACAGCGTCGCCTTTTCGTGCAGGTGTTGGATCGTGTAGTGGATTCCGCACGAAGCTCACAAACTACCACACGGATACCTCCTCCTCTGTGATGGCTGGTGTCCGGCTCACCAGCGAGGTTGACGTTTTTTAGCTCCCGCTGTAAAAGGGAAAAAAGAGCGACGTGGCGCGAGCTTTCGGCCGAGGAGGAGACCCCCCACCGGCACCATTAATCCCGAACCGAGCCGCACCATGGCCGCGTCTCTCATCCGAACCTGCCGCAGTCTGGCTCTCTCGACGTGGCTGCTGTCGTTTTGTTTCGTGCACTTGCTGTGCCTGGACTTCACGGTGGCGGAGAAGGAGGAGTGGTACACCGCCTTCGTGAACATCACCTACCTGGACCCCGTCACTTCGGAGGTCAAGACGGAGAAGACCGAGTGCGGTCGCTACGGCGAGCAGTCGCCCAAGAAAGAAGCCAGAGGTCTCGTGCTGGTGCCCTCGGGCCTGCAGGACAGGCAGGCGTGCGACCCGGGCGTCCGGTTCCCCCCGGTGCCGCCGAACGCCGCCTGGGTGGCGTTGGTGGCGGCGGGGAACTGTTCGTTCCGGGAGAAGATCGGTAACGTGGCGCACTACAACGCCTCTGCGGTTGTCATCTACAACGTCGGCTCCGGCGGCGCAAACGACACCATAACGATGCCCCATCCAGGTAAGAGACGACGGAGGCCCCGAGGGCGCGCACCTCCGCAGCGGGGAGTTCGCCTTGAGTGTTTTAGTTGTATGGTGAGATAAAAGAAGACGGGCAGCACAAGCAGATGAAGTGATAATCACCTGCCATAAATCTCCCTGATTTCACTGTCTGTCATGATTTGCCATCATTACAATTATATATGTACATAAATATATCGTTGTGTATATTTGACCATTTACTTAAAAAAACTGAACACACAAACTCAGATTTCATAGAAATGTCTAAATAAAGTTTAGTTGCCTTGCCTATGCTGCCTCCAAACAGGCTGAAATAATGTAATAAAAAAGAAGCATAAAAAAGATGAATCAAACACAAATACAGTTGCACAGAAACCGATAATTATGTTTTTATTCACACATTATCTCTCCCTTTCTCCAAAAAAAAGAAGTAGCCAGAAGCAATAACAACATGCTCACAACAAACGAGGAGATGTTTGTCATGATATGTGCATTGAACCCCACGGAAGGCAGATATCTAATGTTTGTGGTTTGTCTTCTCATACTCGGTTCTCATGTAGTCCTTTAATATTTGCTTGTTTCTAAAAATCACAAAGGCCATTATGTAAGCTTTCAAAGCAGTCATTCATTTGTGTACTTTACATGTACAGTTGAACTCTTGATCCAAGCGACCTAAACGAGTGGAATGGGATTATTAGTGACATTAAAAGTTGACTTTAAAGGCCTCCAGGAGCTGTGAGAGGAGCCATCTGTGTGAGGCCTGACAGCGGGCGGCTGGTATTGAGGGTCGTTGTGTGTTGTTGTTGTTGTTGTTCATGCTGGAGACACCGGAGCAGGAACACAAAGGCGGTTTGAAGCACTCGGCCAGTTGTTTATACGTCCGTCTGTTTGTGGACAGCGTCACTCCCCAAAATATTCACCCACGACCCTGCAAAATGCCGTCACAAAACTTTACAGGCGTGGAGTTGAGATTGAAATGAAGGCCGGACGTAAGGGGTTGTAGAACGTTTTTTTACTTTTACGCCCCTCTGATGGGGGTCACGGCGGGTGGGAGCCTATTGCAAGTATACATGTGTTTCCATTGTAAATGGCATGGAAACTATTGTTTGTTTTCATCGAGGTGTGGCTTACCAGACCACAACACAATGCCTGGAGGCCGCTGGAGAAAAGGAGTCTGTGGAGAAACAGATGTTGCAAACAAAAAAAGAAAAGCCCACAACATTTGAACATAATTATCTAATTGATGACAAGAAGTTTCTAACTAAAAGTTCTCTTTTGAATTCACAAGTCCAAGGCCCCTGATATGATAAGCACATCATTTGAATTCAATGCAAAACCTCTAACGCTTTACCCAAATTCAGTGACGTAACACAATTTCACATGCAATTGAAAACCAGGCGTTCCATGCTTCAAGCTATAAAAGGCATAAATATGAACTGAGACACTTTAAGTGTCAGAAACGGCGGCCTGGAGAGGTGCAAATAACAATGCTTTTAGAGAAGAAGCGGAAGCTAACACGGAGCACGAGCCCTGAAGTGCAGATTCAATTTTAGAGGGCCAAAGAAGGAATGAAGCACTTTCCTGTCCACAGCCAACACAGCTGGGCTGTAAAATCCACAGTTGCCAGAGCCAGAAACGTCTCACGGCTTAACTTGATTTAACCCACAAATAACCCGAGGTTGAGCGGGGTCAGAGGCATGATACGGCCAGGAACCGTGAGGGTAGTTTGGAAGCAGCAGAGTTCATACTTTAAACGTGCAAATCACATTTGCTATTTAAAGAGTCGCTACGTCCCAGACTCTTCCTGTCCCCTGGTTGCCTGGTAACTGCTTAGCACAAATTTATAGTCTTGGACGCAATTGCCCAAAGAACCACTGGGTTTTTTCTTCACATTTACATTTTTGTGTTGATTAATTACCTTTTAGAGCTGCCTGGGGGGGGGGGCTTTTCATTGGTTATAGTTGGACGGAGCCCGGCTCGCAGTTTCCCCTCGTTTCCATCAGCCCTCACAAGGCACTCATCAGAGAAGGCTATTAGGAAGCATCGGGTTTAGATTAGTATATGGATGTAAATAAAGCACCTGCCTGTTCATTCTGTAGTAATTGGTTCCTCAGAGTCAAAAACCCTGTTAAATGTATTGAATTGGGAGCACTGAACAGGTTGGTTTCGACTGGATTAACTCATTCAGTATTTATTCTTCTCCGCTGTGACATTTTGGTCAACTGGGTCTAAAAAACAAAAAGGGTTTTATCAAGTTCAGTCACAGACATTGCACTCCTGTTTTAGCAGCTATTTTTATCCGCTCTGGCTGCGTCACACTGAAACAAAGTCAGAGAAATCTTGCATGTTATTCCATGCCTTTTTTTTCCTGCTGGCTATGAAGCAGAAGAGTGACCAGACAGGGGTATTTGCTTCCGAGTCTACAGAGTCTGGAAGCAACAGTTTGGACTTCTGACAAGAGATAATGTGGTTTTTCATCTGACAGTTGTTACATCACAGTGATTTGCCCTTTGCAACACATGGTCAAACTAAAGCCATAAATCTGCAGGCCAGGCGTGTGTGTTCCTGTGGTCCCACACACAAAAAAAAGAGGTTGGCAAGATATGGAACATTCACATGATTACGTTGTCAGGGGTTCATGAGAATTAATGTAGGAGAGAGGTAATATATCTCATAATTAAAAAAAAAAGAAAAAGACCTGTTTACCTGGTGTAAATATTCCCCGTCGGTGTGAAGTGGAATCCTGCGTGAAGAAGCTGCTGAGCCTGAACACACATCAGTGTTCCCGTCTGTTTGCTGTCCAAACACAAGGTTTTGTTTCTCTCCGGCATTGTTTGTAGCACAGTTTGCTTTAGAGTTTAGCCTCATTTTGAGGGAGCAGCCGGCACACTGCAGGATAAACCCGGGTGTGTGTTAACAGTTGGGATACTGCCAGTGGAACTGTTTTCTTTAGTATATTTTGTTGTCTATTCTAGCTATGAACAACGTGCTTTGTACCCAGAAAAGAAAATCATTGATTTAAATGATTTATTTAATTGCCAAACAATGCTGCTTTTGCATATATTTGTGGGTAACAAAAGTGAAAACATGATGATGATGATGTGGGTTTTCCACCCAGGCCACAAAAAATGTAGCAGCTGTGCAGATCTTTCAACAAACCTGTTACATAAAGGGATTTGCGAGCATGACAGCAATAATGCAGCGCTGCATTATACTGAAAATGAATCTATTGGATTCAAAGCCTTTAACTCCTCTGGAAAACATCAAAAGGCGTATTTTTTTTTGTCTGGCGTCTTTGGCGCTGAATTACCGCAGCATCTCATTTAAAAATGGCTCTGTGCTGATCTATTCTACAGTACATGAGGATTTACCTGGCAGGCTGCGCAGTAGGTTCTTTTGGGGATTGCAGGTGGAACAAAGCCACTGTTCATGGTGACTGATGGAGGGACCGAAGCACGGCAGGGAGCCACTGGGACTCCATGAAGCCGCAGTCGTAAACACGCAGCAGAAGGAATATGATGTAACAGTACTCAGACTGTTCGTGCAGTTCCCGGAATCATCAACCGGCCGAGTTACGGTAGAGGCTTGTGTGTCCCGATTGTGTCTGAAGACCCAGAGTTATGTCCCATGGGCTGTTCCACCATTAAAGACAAGCCCAAATAAACACTAAAGAGCCTGCCGGACGCTGAACGTTCGCAGAGAGGAATCCGTATTTGACGGCCAATATTTGTCACAGAACGGAAGCCAAAAATGTTTAACTTTTCAACATGTCCTCCTTGTCTTCACTTCAAACTCTAAAATAATAATAAACCAACATTTTATCAGATATTTTTCATCTCTATACTACAATTTATGTGTATTACATTTTCTTTTTTTTAGCTCTGTGTCCTTTTTTCATTGGCTCTGACGTAGTCGATTATTGATTATTAATTAATTATTGATTGTAATATTTTTAGTCAAACCTGCTCTCCAGGTGTTAAAACACAATACTGACACGACTTTAGTGCGTTGTGTGGTACCCACAGTATGGACCTGATTCATCTTCTGAACACCTCCCCTGCTGGTGTGTGTGTGCGTGTGTGTGTGCGTGTGTGTGTGCGTGTGTGTGTGTGTGTGTGTGTGTGTGCGTGTGTGTGCGCGTGTGCGTGCATGCGTGTGCAGGTACAGGCGACGTTGTGGCCGTCATGATCCCGGAGCCTAAAGGCCGGGAGATTGCAGCCCTGCTGGAGCAGAAAATCCTGGTCACGCTGTACATCTCCGTGGGGACCCGCAACCTGCAGAAATATGTGAGCAGGACGTCGGTGGTGTTTGTCTCCATCTCCTTCATCGTCCTCATGATCATCTCCCTGGCCTGGCTCGTCTTCTACTACATCCAGAGGTTCCGCTACGCCAACGCGCGAGACCGCAACCAGGTACGACGGCGTGCACTCAGTTTAATCAAAAGTATGACTCTGTAAGCCGATGTCTCGCTCTCGTAACTGGCCCAAGCGTTTTTCCATCGGGTGTCTCCTTTGTGTGCGGCATAAAGGAAGTGCCGGAAGCAGCCGGCCTGGCGAACAGGGACGTGGAAAACCGCATAACCATCGACCAACTGAGCTCTGTGGCCCTGTGGGCCGAACCCCTCCTCGTGATGAATGGTTTCTGTGACTGTGTCTGTAATAATACTTCACCGCTGCGCTCGTTAAAATAGGAGTCGGTGCCTTGAGAACCATTGTTGGCGTTTTCACTGGTAATTATGTTGATTAATGTTCTAATGTAATTG
Source organism: Pungitius pungitius (assembly GCF_949316345.1). NCBI lineage: Eukaryota > Metazoa > Chordata > Actinopteri > Perciformes > Gasterosteidae > Pungitius > Pungitius pungitius. The sequence goes on along the minus strand of NC_084908.1, from coordinate 15,720,665 downwards.
AAGAAAACTGCCCCGATTGAGATTCCAGCTCAGGAAGTGAACTGTTAAAGCCTGACAACATGCATTGATTATTGCGTGTCAGGTCTCTTAATCTGCTGTCACCTGTTCCTCTAATATTCTTCCTATATTACATTTTATTTAAAAAAATTGTTAAAACCCATCATTTTCTAAAATTCACATGTCCACAGAAAAGTGATGTTAATACATTTGATGTTGGTGCACATGAACTTAGGCTTGTGAGGTGGGTTTTTTCAGCTGATGCAGACCAATCCGGAGTGTTTACTGTACATCAATGAGATACCTGCATGCTGCTGAGTCACTCGCTGTCTGTTATCTACAGAGACGTTTGGGAGACGCCGCCAAAAAGGCCATCAGTAAGCTGCAAGTCCGCACCATTAGGAAAGGAGACAAGGTAACGGTACATGTCACGTACACTTCAAAGCATCATACAGTGAGTTCAAAAGAAAGTTGTACATGACTAACAGTGTCTAGGACATTATGCAAATCATACAGTGCTTATTTTATTTGGTATATCGATATATCCCAAAGTTAGAAAATTTCCTCTTGGAAATGGCTTCTGCTTTTCTTGTCTCCTTTACATCAAAACACACGCCAGGATTTATTACTACAGTTGTATTAGGGAATTGATTTGTCTGTCATATTTGTCTTTTCCATTTCTTTCTTGCTGTGTTGCAGGAGACCGAGTCAGACTTTGACAACTGTGCCGTTTGCATTGAAGGTTATAAGCCGAACGACGTGGTGAGGATTTTACCATGCAGGTAATGTTTGCGTGCGCAATCTTAGTTTCACTCGCTTTAACTTAAAAAAAAAAAAAAAATGTGTGTCTCTTTTTAATGTAGACAAAGTCATTATGCGTTCTTGTTTGGGGTCAGGCACGTCTTCCATAAGCACTGTGTCGACCCGTGGCTACAAGACCACCGGACGTGTCCCATGTGTAAAATGAACATCCTCAAGGCCTTGGGGATCCCGGTAAGTCCCCTTTTTCTTCTAGTGTATTCCTCACAGCATGCATGAGAGCGCCTCTAAAGACAAGACCTTTGCCGCGTTTGCAGCTCAACGCGGATTGTTTAGATGACGTTCCTCCAGACTACGGGATGTCCGGCGGCGGTGAATACACCAACCCCATCAGCGGCGCCAGCGAAATGACGGTCAACGAAAGCTCCGTGGTTCTGGATCCGGCCGGGAGAGCGACCGACCCGCAGCAGCTCCGTCCCGATGAAGACACAGAACCTCGGGCGGCAGAAAGCCAAATCATCGCCGGCTGTGAGTACAAGAAACGCGCATTTGTTACATCGATGTAAAGTTTAACACAATGTTATCACCACATGTTCAACAGTTATGGGATGTGATGTGCTTTAAAATACTTCAGGATATGTAGGAGTTGACGAGACTTTGACCTTTCTTTTTTTTCATAGTGTGCCGGTTCTGGCTTTACTCCCCTTCCCTCTTGACATTTAGGGGTTGAGTTGTTTATTCTGAGGCCTTAATCAGGCCAGCAGGCACCTGGCGAGTGTTTCCTAATCCAGACACTTCTGAGCAACACGAGAGAATAAGAGTAACATTTTGTTTCCAGCCACGGCATGACCCACATTAACTACAAAGGCTGTTAAACATACGTGTGCTATCGGCACTTTACAGCATGAGCTCATCAGCACATGCTGACACATGTGTTCTTTCTTCTTAGCATCTGAGCCCAAAAACAAAAAACATTTCCTTATTTTAAATGTTTGTATATATTGTATATATATATATTTGTCACATATCACAGCAATATTGAGCTTGTAGTGATGACCAATGTCACTGGCAGGCAGTTAGCATGCGATGAAGCCAATCTATTGTAAATACCTGACTTATCACTGACATTTGGGGAATAAAATGTTTAACGGCAATGCAAAATAATTCTACCTTCTTTAAGGAGACAGCGGTGTAGTTGCATCCCCCAGCGACCTCTCAATTAAGGAATAACCTTCCTCTCTCCAACCTCAGGTGGGCACCAGCCTCCACCCGGCAGTGACTCCGACACCTCTGTCATCCTGGGCGTGGAGGTGGACATGCCTGAACTAGACCTTTCCATGGAGCCAGAATTGTACCGGGCCAAATCCTGAGCCAATGAAAGTTGAGATAAAAAGAATGAATCACCAAGAGGAGGACAACAAAAGCATGACAGAGTAACCGGGGCCCCCCCAAAGAGATTCCCCACGTCTTTTATCCCGTGGCGGAGGCGACTTCACAGAAGGGCAAATACAATACAATACAATACAGTGGTCCAACCCCCCCGAAAAGAAAAAAACTATCTGTCCCTGCATCTGTGGATGTGGTTCTTGTTCATTTCCTAGCAGTCATACCTCACATTTTTGTGGGTTTGAGTGATATGCTGACAAGACCACAGGCTCTCACGTTGGTGGCCAAGTTTGTGTAACACGTCGTCTCTTCATACAGATGAGGGTTCATGATGCAATATGCAGAGCGTTAATATAGCAAAGTAAAGATATAGTGGAGTAAACGTCTGCCTGAGAAGAGAGCGATCCAAAGTCCTCTGCCCCGTGCTGACATTTCCAGTCCAGTCGCATGTGTATTTTAGTGCATGTGAGTTTGCCCCCCCCCCCCACCTGTGCACTGTCCCCACAGAGTGGTCACAGCTGATCACGCCCTCCTCACCAGCACCGATGGCCCTGTCAGCACTGTTCTTCGCACTGTTAGCTGCCAGCCAAAAGCTCAGCCATTGCCACGTTGAGAGTCTCGCAGGTGGAATGAGGCCCAATGTTTGAAAAAGATAATGTTTCTAAAACGGTGGCTCGACACAATTTAAGCACAGAAGCAGCAGAGTGTCGTTAAGGTCAGATTGTAGCTTTAATTTTGTTTTTTTCCCCCTCGAAAACTTGAAGCACAGGTCTTTAAAGGTCCATGTGGTCACGTGACACTCAAAGAGTCGAAATGTGTATGCACACGTTATGCTGTAATCTCTTTTATATTTATAAATGTAACGGTTTCTCCAATTTTGAAAGACCTTCATTAATAACCTACATTTTACCCACTGAATATTCCGGTTGCTGAGATAACGACACCAAAAAGCAGGTAGATATTTCTGCCCTTGACAATCATCGCTTTCCACGGGCAACGTCACCGGCTGCCCCCGCTGAGACTGCTGCGGCTTCACGTCACAGTGATCCGCCGGGGTCCGTGTGCACAAACCTCCGACATCCATCAGAGCAATGGTCGAAATATTCAAACCGGTCTTTGTGCCCGGGGCGATCAGTCGTAGATGTTTAAACGCTGTTGTCGTTTCATGCACACGTGAGTGTTAAACAGAATGGCCCCGAAATGAACATGAACACCGGCTGGATGTCGATATCGACAAAATGAAAAATTAGATCCTTTTGGATGCCCAGTCAGTAACACCTTCATTTAAGGTGTTAAATGCTATTACAAACATTTATTTACAAGGCAGAAAAAAAAGTGGACTGGTGGATAAGTTTAGTTTTGTAATTGATCCCCACTGAGTCGGCTCATTTGGGAAACCCACATGCATGCAGACCTTGATAATATCTCAGTACAAAAGCACCTGAGCAACTGAGAAATGACAGGATAAACACCAGCTTAGTGGAGGCAAGGTGCCAAACCAACGAAATAAAGGTGTGTTTTTATATGTAGCTCGTACTCTCGTACGCACGTCTGTGGCGATGCTGACTGTTCATTCACGTGGATCGTCTTTAACGATTTTTGGTAGAATCCATTCATTTTTTTTTCCTTTTTTATTGTTTCGCCGTTGCCCTGCCAATCCCCTCCTCATTACTTTTCCACTAATGTCAAATTGAAGAAGATCCATGGAATTTACTGGATGATTTGTTATGTTTTTATCTCACACTCCTGTCAACTTACACACTGAAGAAGCACACACCAAGTCGACCGAGCCAGTGGAATTTAACTGGCTGGTTTTGTCTTCCCGTCATGGTTTCCATTATATGCTGCCGTCAGGCACTCCACCAAGGACTCTGTTACGTAACACACACACACACACACACACGTCCACGATCCTCTGTTTGGGTTTGTTGTTGAAGGATTATTGAATGTACCAGCAAATATATGATTGTTTTATGAAAGCGTTTGAAGCATTTCATTAGAATGTATCTTCTTGTCCGTAGCCGCTTTATACCGGAAACACTACTTTCTAGACCACATTAAGAAATAAGAATATGTAGTTTAACCATGAAATACTGCCTGTGGTGGGACGCATTCACAAATGTACATTTTCATTCATTATCTATTGGACAAGGCTGTCTGTTAGTTTAAATATCAGGTGTAGGTCCAGCTATGCATCACCTGCATTGTGGACATGAAGGTGGAGGATGTTTGTGATTCTGGCCAACAGGTGAGGCCTAATGAGACCTAATGAGACCTAATGAGGCCGCACAACACATAAGATCATCAACTTCTGATGCTCTCCTTGTCTTTATGTCAACACTTGGAATTTCTTCTGTCCTCTTGTCTCACACACACACACACACACACACATAACAAACACTGTCTCCAGCTTCCCTTTTGTTTGGTCGGCATGGCGACAAGATACAGCAAGTGACATTCGTTTTTTTTCTGGCTGCACAGCCCGACAGGCAGTTTATCTGAAGCTAAACCATCTTTTCTTACAGAAAAAACTGAAAGTACAAAGATATAGAGGTGGTGTTCTCTCAGTTGTGTGTGTTTACAGTGTGTCAATGACAACTCTGGTAGGAAAAAATAGTGGGAAGAAATTTTAAGATCCAGAAGAACTTGGTGTACAACATTGAGTAGCATGGATTATTTCACGTGTGCGCAATTTCCTAATAATTGGGAGTCAATCAAAGCTATCCTATATTTCAATTTGTTCTCTGGCCCCATTTGTTTTCCTCCGTTTGTGTAAATGTTCCTATATTTCAGTTCATCCTTCCACAGAATGAGGAGACTCGAGGAAGTCTGTTTTTAATGTTCAGCTTTTGAGAAATGGGAACAGTATTGAATACAGCACACGACTCAGTTTTTTTCCTATTGTATACGATCGTGATCTTATATCTGTACTATTGTGCGTATATGTGGGGGAGTATCAAAATATTGTAAACTATATCCAGCAGAAATAATGGCATTGCTATTTTGTAATATAAAATAATTGTAAGTATGATTTGCTGTGTTGCTCTCCTTTTTTGTACTATTCCACCCTTCATCTGCACATATGTTCCTAAAGTTTAAAAAAAGAACAGTTCACCATTCAAAAAAAAAGAAAAAAATGTTGTGGACCAATTGTTTTAATAATAAGTCATTTTTATGCAGTATTTTAATGTCATTGTTTTTTATCTTTAACCCTCTGCATAGCTCCATCTTTACACTGCGAAACCATATATTTTGATCCGATTATCATTATTAAAACCATGTGTTCAGGTGTTGTTACTAAAATACGCTGATAGAAAGTAAAACTTCCCGTTTGGAAGAAAACAGATGAACAAACACAAGCTTATATCATCATCAAACATTCATAACGTAATGGACTGAGTGACAGGCTGTTCAGACTAAGGAACAAGTGTTCTCACCTTTACTGAGTGTAGGGGGTCAGTGATGGTCTCATGCAATCCAACTCTCACCCTTTCTTCTTCTTTTTTAAATTTAGCTTTATTTTCTCCTGTTATTACATTAATGGTATGCGTGTGTTGATCCTGTGGAGGGCAGAATTATCACTGCCAGAAACATAGAAGAAGAAAAAGGGTAACATGGGAGGAGAAATCCCCTGCAGTGATTGAGCAGTTTACAGAAGACTGGAGGCCCTCGATTTTGGAAAGACACGTCCAACAATCTCGTTGGGGGCCGTGGTGGAGTTTTCACAAATGTTTGTCCTGCAAGGAAGGAATGTTAATATAGTGAAGAATATGTCGCCCCCTGTTGGACAGACATAAGCATCACTCAAATGTTTATCTACAATCCCAAGTTCTGCATTTGGCCAAATGGGGAACTTCTGATCCCGTGATGATGCACAGTATGTGTGTGTATGTGGTGAAAAGTTATGAGAACATAACAGGCTTTGTGAAAATGGGAATAGGTGACTCAATGTAACACAAATGTGACACAAAAAACGGTGGTTATAAACTTTGTATTAGTTGAGTGATTTACGGGAAATCTTAAAGCATTTTTCAGTTTATACAGTGAATGTTTGAGCTCGTACAGACAAATGCAGACACTATTTATTTTGAACATCCTAACATTCCCTTTTCTTCACTTTTTGTAAAGCAATACAACGTTTGGGGAGACATTTTGCATGTTTTTAATTGGAATAGAATGGACAGTGTTGCCAATGCATTTACATGTATGAGAATAAAAGCTCAGTAATGTCTTTCAGCTTCTGAATCTCTGAACCAGATTTCTTGTCCCATTTACCGCCTGTTGGTCAAGTTGATGAATGTAGATAAATCCTCTATTTTTTGGGAGAGTGCCTGATTCAACCTCCGGGTTTTCTTTGACTCCTCCATGATGTGACTTATTCTATCCATTTACCATTTGGGCTCACTGATACACTCTTAACAGGAAGAACTTCACAGATGTTCCTGTGTCAAATCTAAACTATGATCAGAAGAAAATGATGTCACTGATGATGTCATGGAATGTCAGGTCAGAGCAACCAAGCTTTGAAAATAAACACTAATTAAATCAAAACAAACATTAAAAATACATTTTTACCATACTTTTCTAACACTTCCCTCTGACCACATGTGCAAAATGTAGTGACATACTCTCAATGTAAGAGTGCATTTACCTATTGAGCTAGTCAATATCTCATGAGGTCAATAATGCTCAATGCTTGACTAATCAGATTCCACAATATCTTGCCCTGGATTGGTGAGAAAACCAACAAGGCTCATCACAACACAACTTTGTCCTGGGTGCACACTGCACAGGCGCTATTGACAACTACGTTCCCACTCCCAATTAAACAGCTGCCTGTTGTGTTGAAGAAATGTTTCTACATGGTTACATTATGTGGCTGTTCAGATGAGCTTTATTCACTGCGCAGTGGGGACAGAAGTTTCACAAAAGGGCTATTTGTCCAGAGTGAGTTCAGGCCATGATCATATACAGGTTCTACGGGAAATTCATCCATCAAAAGGAGGGGGTTTGACCAAACTTCTCAGGAAGAACAAAGGAGCTTATCAGCGCAGGGGGGAAGTAGCGCCTGAGTTCTCGGCTCACAAGTAGATTTCCATAGAGGTCTGTTCAATAGAGGTTGGCTTTCCACATCTGGCGATGGTGGAAAACTCCCGTATGAAGGTCTGTTCACGTTTCTTGGCCGTCGGGACCCAGGGGGCTGTAGGCTTTACGTTTTAGTTTAAAAAAGCATAGCACAAAGAAGTATTTTCTGGAGACATTTCAGGACAGGTTTCAGACGTGCTCATGGCCAGACCACACGGGCTTCCCCCTCTCCCTGTAAGCATCCCTAAAAGTCCCCAAAACCAGACAAAAGTCCCATAACAGCTGCGTCATCCAAGAGTTTCTGTGTGGTATTTCGATTTCAAACAGTGTGTATTTGTTCCTCATCTCTCACATTATCACTTTCCTCGTGTGGATATATGTTGATCCACAGTACCTTACGGGCCTCCACCTCCTGCGCGTAAATAAAGCGAGCGCGTCACCGGCCCGTCGGTGACGCGCTCGCTTTATTTGCTCGCGGCAGCGCCACAGCGGCGCAGAAAGGGGGCGGAGAAGGAGACGAAGACGACGGCTAAGACTAGCGCGGTGCTGTGGGGTTTAGTGCTGAGATTATTATTTTTTTCCTGCTCCGGTACACGCAACCGACACCGCAGAACGGACCGTGAACTGTTTCGTTTGTGAAGAGATTTCTCCTCGGCGCAACGAGGACGCGCAAGGAAAACGTCACCGACGCGATCACACCTGCACGGGAGCATGCACAACAAAGACTGATCAGGCACTCAAACCAAACCGCGCCACACCGAGCAAGGCGGTCCCACGACAGCTTCTCGAAGACATAGATTTAAAAAAAAATAATTGTACGCATACAAGAGGCGTGTGTTGTGAAGGTTTGTGTCCGCGACGTTTGGTGTTGGACTTCCACATTGCAGGCCGTTCCGTTCCGTTCCGATCCGTGCCCGGCGCGTTAAACTATAGCAGCACTTGCCTGCTGGCGTTGCTTTCAATCGGACTTCAAATAGTTGACTGTATTTCCTGGGTCGAGGAGGAGAATACCGGTCCTTGATCGGTGTTTTGATCCCGGCTGGAAGCATCGCACATCCCGGTTGGACCGGTCTAGGGGTCGCCCTCGGCAAGCCTCGCTGTTCAATGTCCCCTTAAAAAACAAACCGCAGAACTATGTGGGTCAGTCCCGAAGATGTTTTACTGGCGGGCGCATTATGGATCACCGAGAGAGCGAATCCATATTTCATCCTCCAAAAACGGAAGGGCCACGGGGATGGAGGCGGGGGACTAGCGGGTGAGTCCTAAACACGATATCACGAAAACATTATTCATGATCTGTTTTTTTATGTTGACATGGTGGGTGAATATATATATATATATATATATATATATATAGCCTAAAATACAACAGATGGAGTGTTTGTGTTATTTGATATGAGGAAAGATGGACACGAGGGCGGTCACATGACCAATCAGCTGTCACAGGTGGCCTTTCACCTGGAAGTGAAGAGTACAACGCTTGATTTTCCCTCTTAATTGATTTGTTCACGTGTCCAGCCTGCTGGGGATGAAGGATATACCTTTGATTGAGTATGGGAGCATCGAGGGGCGAAGTCCTGTAAATCTACTGTGTGATCATACGGTTACACCAGAAATTCTGATAATAAAATGGCTATTCCTGCTCGCAAGACGCATTTAGATTTTAACAACTCATCAACGATGCAAACGATCGTCCTTGCAGATTTTGTGCGGGTGGCAATAGCCGTGGAGTCTCGGCAACAGCGAATCTATTTCAGACACCTCTTTGCTTGTTCATGCTGAATCATTCCCCTTCCTCTTTCTCTCACTCCTCCTCTCTCGTGCTTATTCCATCCAAAATGGGTCAGACGGGAGCATGAGGTGGAGGAAAACCTGGACGAGGTTAAGCATATGCAAATAACTCCTTGAGCCTGCTGTCTTGTTTCCTCTCTGGATTTTGAAATGTGATTTAATTTAATTACGTTTGGCCCAGATGGGAAGGTCTGGTTTTTGTAAAACGAGATGCACTACACATACGGGTACTCCATCACATTGATGAATGTCTTTCAAGACAAGTCCTGTTTGTCCCTGTCAAAGTAGACCGTCATATATATTAATTGTAGTGTAGCTAATAAAGGTCTAAAGGATAGAGATTTTGCATTGTTGACCTTTTTTTGATTATTATTTACAAAAAAAGAGCTGCTGCCCTGATTTTCTCAACCTGGTAAGTACTTGATTTAGCAACACAAAGTGAATCCGTGAATTATGTCATTGTTATGTAAAGGCGGAGCTTGCTGACATGTGCCGAGTGCCAGTTGGCACCATTGACCAGCGACACTGGCACTGCCCAGAAGCACTGCTTTCAAGAAGAGAGGAAAGCGATCAGCTGCACCAGCACAGAGCATCTCACATCGCCAGGCACCAATATGGCTGCTCAAAATAACCAGGCTCAAGCGCTGACATCAAGGGTTTGCAGGGGCCCAGTGATGTTTGGTAGAAGGACACACTTTCAGATATAATTCCTCCAAAAAAAAACTCCGTCGGACACATTGAACAATGGATTCTGATTCTTTAAATGTCTTCAACCACCCATCAGTTTCATCTTGACTTCGGTTCACATCATTTATCGAAATAAGTAAACAATCGTCGTTTTTCCCGCTATGTTTCGGGATCATAAATGGTGTTTTGTAGCATTAAGAATAATAATGTAAAGCTGCATTGGTGTGAGCAAAGGCATTGAGGACAAAATAATGCCAGCAAGCAAACCTGAATGTAAACGATGCAAGTTTCAAACCTTTTGCGGTACAATGTTATTTATTTATGAAGGAATATTTTGGGGCAAACTGTATATAAAATACAATTTGACAAAGTAAAGGTCGACAGTATGGGATGTATAAACTTAATAGAATGATATTTAATGCAATTTGCTTCACACATCCAACCTGAGTGTCACTTAGTCTCATCTAATAACAGGGTTTGCATCTGCTGTATTTTATGGGACTGTGTGGAGCTGGAGGGACGTCTGGGATCCTGTTGTTGTCTATTTGTGGCCATAAGCATTATTAGTCAGCATTTTCGGAGCGGAAGCTAGAGAATAGAACAACATCTTATTGAAGAAAAAAAACATGCACAACATGACATTTCAAAACCCAGCTGGTAGTAACTGTATGCTTGACAGGAAGTGTGCGATAGTGACTTTTTTGTAGGCCTCACAGTTGCTCCGCAGTTGAAGAAATGGTGAAGAAGCTGTAAAATGCACATCTTTGCATGTGTGGACGTACGTGATGATGATGACGACGCAGGTTCAGGTTTCTGTTATCTGAGACCGTATGGATTTTGCTGTTTGGATTTTGAGGTTTGAAGGAGCTTCTGTTCCTTTTTGTGCTCAATGCAAACATCCTCCCACAAGATGTGAAACAGTTTCGTTGTTTCTGGGCCGGTGATTTGTTTTTTTTTTGCTCTAACAACAGGACACGGCTTCGTGTTTTCTGTTTTTGTGAGAGGCGCACGAAGCATCACATGATTTCCTAGCTTGTTTTGCTCACGAGGAAAGCTTCCCCCCCCCCCTCCCCCACCCCCCCCCCCCCCAGGGAACAATAGACGAAGCAGCCATTGCAGCTGTTGTCTTTGCTTTAGAGGCCGTGCACCCACTCGTTCAGCGTGTGATAGGAAGTCTCTATGAAGGCAGAGAGTTTGTCATGGGCTGACGCTACAGGGACAGGAGATGTTCCAGGGGTGGCGCTTTGTTAAATAAACGACCCATGGTGGGTCCATGCCGACTTGGGAGCTGCTGTCTTTCTGCGTGTGTTTGCGGTTTCACTTGAATCAATGCTATTGGAGGGGGGCGATGTGGATGTCAAGTGGTCTGACACTTTCAGTGGTCTCCCTTATGGTTTGTACCCCCAAGTTTCCTGCGTTAAACCTCAACTGGTGCGTCACTAACCATTGGCTGTATCGTGAACTTTAGTTCTTATTTGCTTGTTTTTCTTACTTGACTCTTTTGAAAGGAAACGTTTAAATCTATCACATTTAAATCTTTCTCACGGATATTTTGGTCCAGACTGTTTTAAACCATGTGATTTTTCTTTTTTTTTTTTAAAGAGGAAGTTGTGTTCACACACTGAGCATTTTGTTTGTATTCTCACAAAGGGCCAAAATGATATATATATATATATATATATATCCTATAAAATATTTCAACTTTACTCGCATGTCTCTCATCCTCTTTCTGTGTGACTCGTACTGGGTTTGCCCTGACAAGCTGTTGAATAAAAATCACCCGTCTGTCATGGCAGTTGAATGCTCTTCAGTTACGTCATTATTAATTAAACATGCATTTCAAAAGTTTGCAACTCCCATTTATTTGTAATAAGGTTGATCGTCCCTGGTTATGTCTTCATTTATCGCCTGGCTTCAAATGACAATGTAATTGGCTGTCCTCCCCCAGGTATAAATACGTGCAGATCACTGTACCCTCTTGCAAGTAAACAAAGGCATCGTGTGTGTGGAGCAAAGTCATTCAAGGCACAGGATGTTTTCTCATCTTAAACCACAAGACCTCATGGAATTCCCCATGTTTAAGCAGAACGAAGGATCTGAAAGTGTTAACTTTGAAAAAGCGTATTAAGCATTGCACAACTTTATAGTTGTTGTTGCGTGTGTGTGTGTGTGTATGAGAGAGAGGGCTTTTGTTTCACAGCACATTTTCAGGGTAACTTGGGTCATGAGTTAATTTTAGTGTGTTGTATTTATTGTTTTTGGACCAAAACATGGAGTTCTTTATTTAGCCTAATCTGATTTGAATTTGAAGTAAATATTTGCTTCTGGGCCTTTTTTTAGTAACCGTGTTCTTTGGCTCCTGCAGGTTTGCTGGTTGGGACCCTGGATGTCGTCTTGGACTCGAGTGCTCGGATGGCCCCCTATAGGATCCTGTACCAGACCCCTGACTCTTTGGTTTACTGGATCATTGCTCATGGTGGGTGCACTTTAACTCTCTTCTTAAGAAATTGTGAGTATAATAAATGTGCTTCATCTCTCCTCAAGTCCACGTTGAGAACTTCAGTTTGTTGGTATAAAGCACTTGCAGTTCTCGCATCTTTACTCCAGTACCGGCCCCTCCATGTTCTCATACCCACCCTCCCATGTTAGCTGTTGAATGCCAAGCATTACATCATGCCCCGGTGGATTTAAAGCGCAGGATCAGGTTTAGGAATCAATTCTCCAAAATGAGTGCATGTTGTGTTTTGGGGTTTTGTTATGAGTCCACTTCGTCTGCTCGTATCTTAAAACAATGTAATCTGTGTATTCTCTGTATGTAGCGCTTGTTATTTCCAGTGAGAATAAGTCTGAGGGAGTAAATCATCAATCGAGTAGCAGCCACACTCCAAATCGATTAGAAGCAGCACTCTTCTTGTTTGCTGTGTAATTCACTGACATAATGTCAGGACAAGCTCTGACTCAAGACTTCAACGGTTTCATCTCTTAATTTGGTGGTCTACATAACGTAAGAATAGTTTGCATACTCTATGTTTTTGCAGACCACAGCGGTCCTAGTGGTCACATTTGAGAAGTTTCCACTAGTGATTTTTGCTTTCTTTCAAGTTCGAAGGCAACTCAATACAAATGAGAAATGATAAGGAAACTTAGAAATACAATCAAGATGATGCACGGTACGATTTTGATTGAATTAAACTGCTGTAATTATTTTAGTTCTTAAGTCGAACAAGGATGGCTATGAAAACACGTCGGCCTCATTTCACGAGCACTGATGGTTCTCGCTGTCTGAAATGGAGGCCTAAATAAGACCGGCCTGGCTTTGAAATGGCAGCTGCTCCGAGCCGCCTCTCCCTCGCTGCCCCCCCCCCCCCCCAGCCCTCAAGTGGTCTACACAGAGACGTGGAGCAGTGTTGCAGTAGTGGCTGATTTAGTGAATGTGCACTCACTGGAGGGCTGTTTGCAGCAGTGTTGAGGGATAATGGTCCACTGTGGCGGCCATTACTGCGATCAGCTTCTCCGGCAGCCCAAGGAGATCTGTTTGGACCTTACTGATGAAAGGAACAACACAGACATCATTTTGCTGCTTTTGGACCTGGAAGATATTGATTTTATTGTACTTTTTTATATTTGACTCACACCGATGCTGCATGTGGCTTTTCCGCCACCAAATACTGAAACCTTAAAGCGCCATAATCCTCCTGTGAACCCAGTGGCCCAGTGCTCTAACATGTAATCTCTTCCCTTTGCTCTGCAGGAACCTCCCGTAAAGAGATCACAGAGCACTGGGAATGGCTGGAACACAACCTGCTGCAGACTCTCTCCATCTTTGAGAACGAGAATGACATCACCACCTTTGTCAAAGGAAAAGTCCAGGTACCTACTCCAGACCGAAGGAATCAAAATGTAGCTTGGCGTTTAAACTTTAAGTCGTAACCACTACCAGAGCGGAACTAAAAATGTACTACATACGGTCCTGTACATGTATGTATGTGTATATACGTATATATGGCTTTCTGCTCATGCCGCCTCAGGGCATCATCGCGGAGTACAACAAGAACCACGACGTCAAAGAGGACGACGACACGGACAAGTTCAAGGAGGCCAGCGCAAAGTTTCGTAAGCTGTTTGGCATGCCGGAGGAGGAGAAGCTGGTGAACTATTACTCCTGCAGCTACTGGAAGGGCAAGGTGCCACGACAGGGATGGCTCTACCTCAGCATCAACCACCTCTGCTTCTACTCCTACTTACTCGGAAAAGAAGGTTGGCTGTATTTATCACCTCGGAGTCGACTTATACCATAACATGATGGACACTTTAATGATTTCTCCCTTCTTTTTTTTTTGGATGCCTTTTTTGACACTGTTAGTGAAGCTGGTGGTGCGTTGGGCAGACATCACCCAGCTGGAGAAGAGCGCCACCCTCCTGATGCCCGACGCCATCATGGTGAGCACCCGCATCGACGCGCACGTCTTCTCCGTCTTCCTCAACATCAACGAGACCTTCAAGCTGGCGGAGCAGCTGGCCAACATCGCCATGCGCCAGCTGCTGGACAACAAAGGCTTCGAGCAGGACCGCACGCTGCCCAAGCTCAAGAAGTCCCCCACGAAGGTGTCGGCACTCAAGAGGTGAGAGGTTCACAGTTTGTCATCCAGACACTAAGGGAAGTGCACATTTTAGCTGTAAAAAAGCGCAATGTAGGTGTGTTGGGAAACTGGTCTCTACAGGCCCTTTAAGAATGGCCTCAGGATCCCATTTCTGCTTGAGCAACACATTTAATGTCAGCAGTGTTTGGTTCCACTGCCGTATCAAGGTTGTAAGAAGGTTGCTCTTTCATTAACACGGGGGATGCTTGATCGTTAAGCTGTGTAACATTACTGGATAGTTTCATTGTTTTGCTTGTAATTGTGATTATGTCAAACCAATCTGTCGATAAGCTGTGAAATATTGACTAAATTCTTAGTGTGAAATGACTACATTTCTTCTTTCTTTTTTTTTCTTCAGGGATTTGGATGCGAGAGCTAAGAGCGAGCGTTACCGGGCGCTCTTCCGTCTGCCCAAAGATGAAAAGCTAGACGGACACACGGACTGCACTCTGTGGACCCCCTTTAACAAGATGCACATCCTGGGACAGATGTTTGTCTCCACCAACTACATCTGCTTCACCAGCAAGGAGGAGACTCTGTGCAGCCTCATCATCCCACTGCGAGAGGCAAGTTGGCTAAATGTAGTATAGTGTATATTCTTCCTTGTTTCCATTTCACCTGAATTGTTTACTAAACTGCCTTTTAACCATAAGTAAAGTATCTCGGCTGGGAAATTGGTTTCTAGAATAATCGGTGCCATCCAATTAAAAGATATTGATTTCAATAAAGGTAACTGAACCTTATTATTCTGGAAAAAAATATTTGAGCATTCGATTTTATATTAAATTGCTTATGGAAATTGCTTGTTAGTGTGTTCCTAAATTCTGACACATTTCATGTCTGCATGTCAATTACTGCATTATTTTTTTTTTGTTTAACTGGGATCCTGGGATGTTCCTCATTGTTCTTCCAGGTGACCATCGTGGAGAAGGCCGACAGCTCCAATGTGCTGCCCAGCCCCCTCTCCATCAGCACCAAGAATCGTATGACGTTTCTCTTTGCTAATCTGAAGGACCGAGACTTCCTGGTCCAGAGGATTTCTGACTTCCTGCAGCAGACCACCTCAAAGATATACCTGGAGAGGGAGCTCACTGGCAGCCTGAACAGCTCAGACGACGAGGTGAAAGATTATTCTTTTGCTTTCGCGTTGAGTAGGGCCTATGAAATGCTGAGGGAATACCTCTAACTGTGTGTGTGTGTGTGTGTGTGTCACCTCCAGGTTTATTCGCAGCCTGGATCTGTGCTCTCCAGCAGCCCGCCGCACAGCTTGAGCTCGGAGGGCGAGCGCACGTTCAACCTCAACGACAGCAGCGTTCCCACAGCCACGCAGGCCCTCATGACCATGTACCGCCGCCGCTCTCCAGAGGAGTTCAATCCCAAGCTGGCGAGTTAAACCCACATTTGTCACGCAAATCTTTGAGTTTCCAACACAGAAGCAGAACAAATTACCGTAATTGTGCTTCTGCTCCTGTCATGAACTAGTTTCTCCCCCTCTTCGCTCAGGCAAAAGAGTTCCTGAAGGAGCAGGCGTGGAAGAACCACTTTGCAGAGTACGGGCAGGGAGTGTGCATGTACCGCACGGAGAAGACCAGGGACCTGGTCCTGAAGGGAATTCCTGAGAGCATGCGAGGAGACCTCTGGCTGCTCTTCTCTGGTGAGCAAATGTTGACGGGCCTGGAAAAACACATTGACGCATGGTTAAGTCATGGTGTTTACGTCATACCTGAGGAAACCAGACCCGTGATCACAACACCACATGACACACCAAACATAACCACAGACTTCCTGTTGACAATTAAATAACGCAAGAAAGAAATGATCATTTGAAAAGCCAATGAGAGACATGAATACTATTATACTAATATAGTATATACTACACTAATACTATTAGTGCTGCTACTGTTACAGCAGCACAACTATTTCACACAGACTGTATTTACTGGGAGGCCAAACTACAGTGTACAAATTATCCGGATGAGGAAAATTAAGCTTTTTATGCTGATATTCAAAAGCCGTGCATACGTCTTCTTCCACGAGGGCTCAAACTCAACATTTGAATCGTGGCCACTGAACAATGGAATAAAGAACGATTGGTAACTTTCCATGAACCGGGGAGGAGCTGTGGTTCATGGAAACCTTTTTTT
The DNA here is from genome assembly GCF_949316345.1 of Pungitius pungitius. NCBI lineage: Eukaryota > Metazoa > Chordata > Actinopteri > Perciformes > Gasterosteidae > Pungitius > Pungitius pungitius. Next base: position 15,704,176 of record NC_084908.1, on the reverse strand, counting down.
TCACTTTTTTTTTTTTAACTTTCATTCTTTGACGTGCTGCATTTTGATGTCTGCGCCCACTTTCCTGTGTGCAGTCACGCAGCAGCTCGTGCTGCTCCTCACCTGAGCAGAGCTGGGTTCCAAAAGGCTCCTCCCCCCCCTCCGCAGTGACCTATATATGGATCACATGGCTGCATTGTGTTCACCTTAGTCACTCTTACTATTCGCCTGCAAGAAAAGAGGAGTAACATGTTTAAAACATTCTGTGGTTGACCTAATTAGTATCTTTTTTTCTTCTTTTTAGCACAAAAGGAATAACAAACAGTTCGAGCTTCATATGCCGGTTTTCTGAGGCGTGTGGATAACTGAGAGAAAACCTCTCTCAGGTTTTACTGAAAAGTTCTTCACTTGAATACAATAAAATAGATAGCATCTGCTTTTTATTGGTCCTTGTAAGTTGTATGCAGGGTTGAGTGCAAGTAACTGAAATACATGACAGAAGCTCAGATTCAAATCACAAACATGATTGATAATGTAGTTTATTATACTGTGAAAACAGATACCCTCACCTGGCTGGCTCTGTTTAGACATAGTTTATAGATGTCTTTTTTAAAAAATCTAACTAGCTCAATCCATTTTTTATCCAAAAATCTGACTTGTTATTGTTTTGTTACTTTTGCAAATGATGATACACTAACTTAAATATGTATTTTGAATGAAGTATTTGGTCAATTTTAAAAAAGTGCAATTAGAACATTTTTTCTGTTTGAACATAGTATTTAGTACCATTTTTATATTTGATTTTTCTTTTTATGTTTAACTTCAACCCAGCTATTTTACTTTCATCTAATTAACCTTTTACTCTAGTAACTCTTAAATGCCCTTTTCATCTGCTTAAAAAAAGTAGATTTTCTCATTGCATTTAAATACTTAACAGCTTTGCACTAAAATGACCCCTCACAAGGACCATCACCCTCACGCCTGTGGGAGAAGATTTGAGCTGGCGTTCTGTGTCCCACAGGAGCCATCAACGAGATGGCCACCCACCCCGGGTACTACGAAGACGTGGTGGAGAAGTCGATGGGGAAATACAACCTGGCCACGGAGGAGATCGAGCGAGACCTGCACCGCTCCCTCCCCGAGCACCCGGCCTTCCAGAACGAGATGGGAATCGCTGCCCTCCGCCGGGTCCTCACGGCCTACGCGTTCAGAAACCCCAACATTGGATACTGTCAGGTACGCGCCCTCCTCCCCCCCGCCGTCACAAGCTCAGCGCCGCAGAAAAACCTGGCGGGCCCTTGAACTCGGCTCTTCTCTTCCCTGTTGCGCCAAAGGCCATGAACATCGTGACTTCTGTGTTGCTGCTCTACGCCAAGGAAGAGGAGGCTTTTTGGCTGCTCGTGGCGCTCTGTGAGAGGATGCTGCCCGACTACTACAACACCCGGGTCGTGGGTGGGTTTCATTTTAGGGTGTGGTTGGATTCCCCCCCCCCTCCGTCTGTTTTAAAATGTCTTCTCCTTTTCTCCACGCGTTCCCCAGGAGCCCTGGTGGACCAGGGGGTGTTTGAGGAGCTCGCCCGCGAGTACGTCCCTCAGCTGTACGACTGCATGCAGGACCTCGGGGTCATCTCCACCATCTCCCTCTCCTGGTTCCTCACCCTCTTCCTGTCCGTCATGCCGTTCGAGAGCGCGGTAGTGGTGGTCGACTGCTTCTTCTACGACGGCATCAAGGTCATCTTTCAGCTGGCGCTCTCGGTGCTGCACGCCAACATCCACCAGCTGCTGAGCTGCAAGGACGACGGAGAGGCCATGACAGTGCTGGGCAGGTGAGGAGGGCCAGAGGGGACCAAATACCTTAAGCTATTAATCCTGGGGGGGGGAGAAAGACTTTCCATTCATCCGTTTAAAAAAAAAAAAAAAATTGAGTTTTTGATCATTTTGTTAAATGATGTTTGTGTTGCAGATACTTGGACAGTGTCACCAATAAGGACAGCACCCTCCCTCCCATCCCCCACCTGCACTCATTACTGACCGACAACGGGGAACCGCATCCAGAGGTCGACATCTTTAAACTGGTCCGCAGCTCCTACGAGGTATGTAAACTGGCTGATGACCCGTCCGTTGTCTTCTGTGTTTAGTGGGGACGTGTGCGGGGGAAAAGAGGAATTTTCAATTGATGTGATTTGACCCTTTTTCACTTCACATGCAGCTGTCTCCAGCTCAGATGGGTTGACCGATATCTCTCCATGTTTGTCCTTCTCTTTGGATCAGAAATTTGGTTCAATCCGTGCAGATGTCATCAAACAGATGCGTTTCAAACAGAGGCTGAGGGTCATCCAAACGATTGAAGATACAACTAAACGCAATGTGGTAAGAACCCGCTAACACATCTTTAGTGATGCTAGAATTAGATTAAATGTTTGTAAAATCATAGAAGTACTGTATCTTCTAAAATGTTCTTGCTCATCCCTGTTGTCAGCTGAAAAGTAGTCTGAGAAAACTCTATTAGTTCTGCAGGTCAACTTAGATTTGAGCTCTGAAACCCAACAACATTCCTGTCGTAATCGCACACATCGAACAATAATTTAATTCTTCCATTTATACCTACTGTAATTACATTATGTTTTCAGGTTAGGACAATTGTAACAGAGACGGCCTTCAGCATTGACGAGCTGGAGGAGCTCTATGTTCTCTTCAAGGTGAGTTACGTGTTCATGTTGTTTACCTCCAGCTAACACTTATTTGTTCCCTACAGAGGAAAGAAATGAGGCATCGTGAATGTGAACCATGAGCCTTTCTTGAGCTGCATCAACTTGGTTGAGATCAATTTGCTACATTATTTGCTTTTATTCTTAGAGTTGCATTGTGAAGCAATGTTTTGCTTTCACCCCTCTAAAAGCAGCTCTATCCTCGCGTCCCTTAACCTTTTTAACCACTTTTAATTTGTTTTGCGTACAACATTTCAGTCTCTTCCTGTCGTCCTCTCTTCAGGCGGAGCACCTGACCAGCTGTTACTGGGGCGGCAGCAGCAACCCGACTGAGCGCCACGACCCCAGCCTGCCCTACCTGGAGCAGTACCGCATCGACGTGGAGCAGTTCAAAGGCCTCTTCAACCTGCTGTTTCCCTGGGCCAACGGCGCCCACTCGGACCCCCTGGCTGTGCGCTTCTTCCGTCTCCTCGACCAAAACGGAGATGCCCTCATCAATTTTCGGGAGTTCATCAATGGCCTGGGTAGGAAGTGTCTGTGTAGATACCGTGTGTAATGCTATTGATATTAATAATTATTACGAAAACGGATTGATGTGTTTCTAAACTCTGAAGCTGGTTGTTTTTTTTTTTTTAGGGGTCCTGTGTCACGGGGACCACACTGAGAAGCTGAAGCTCCTCTACAAGATTCATGTGATGCCTGGTGAGTGTCTGTGTGTGTGTGTGTGTGTGTGTGTGTGTGTGCGCATTGATGCAGCGCAATGAATGTCAAACTGCAGATATTATTTTTGTGGAGCATATATATATATATATATATATATATATATCTCCAGTTCATTTTTCCGACTTTGTGTCTATAGAAATGAGGCATGAACCAGAGGAAGCTGACTCTGCCTACGAAGCCACACAGTACTTCTTTGAAGACATCACTCCAGAAACGTCCCTTGGTACGAACCCAGGATCATCTTTATTTTTCAGGATGATGTTAAAAGATGAGAAGAAATCACAATCTAGCTGTTGGATTTAGTTTAATTTATTTAAATGACAAATACTTGATATTTGATCATTCTCCTTAGGTCATGACTCAAAGTGCAGAAGTGAGCGGGATGATGGCTTTGTGAGAGTTACATTCAAGACTGAAAAAGGTAGGCAGCACATTGCAAAAGGAATCCGTGTATAGATTTAACACGAAACACTGCGACCCAACACAATGTTTAGTCTCATTAAGGGCAAAAAGTAAGAAATTGCCTTTTCTGCTGTTACTTTTACACAAAATGTTAGTGCTTTAAGATTATGGCTGATTTTAATGGGCTAAATGGGATTGTAAAGTTTCCAGTTTGAATCATAAAGTCTGTAATTACAATAAAGAAGCGAAATCCCACTTATTTTAAGTGCGGCGTCGCTTTCTCTTGTGCATTTTACAGTGAAGAAACTAAACACTCCTGAATACCGACAATACCTGAAGCTGTGGAATCAGGAAACAAAACCCAACCTAGAAAACACAAAAGAACTCCCGAGGCTGAATCAGGTGAGACGTCTCCCCTTGAACCACTCGTGCAAATGCACTCTTTAGTTACCGTACAGCACAAGTGACCTCGTTTCTTTCTTCTTTGCTCCAGAGCCAGTTCATAGAGCTTTGCAAGACCCTCTACAGCATGTTCAGTGAGGACGTTGCAGAACAGGAGCTCTATCACGCCACGGCAACCGTCACCAGTCTGCTGCTGGAAATGGGAGAAGTGGGGAAGCTGTTCTGCGTCGGCGCGGAGGACGAACCGGGGGCGAGCGCGTGCGCCGAGGAAGACGACGGCGAAACCCGCCAGGAGGCGCGGCTCTGCTTCGCCCCCCCGGGTCCGGGGGACGAGCCGAGGCCCCGGGAGGAGGGGGACGGGGGGAGTGAGCCGCCGCCGCCCATGCAAGACGTCAAGCTGGAGGACTCGTCTCCCAGAGACGCGGGCGCCTCATCCGCCATGCTCATCTCGGACGACGAGACCAAAGACGACACCTCGATGTCCTCTTACTCGGTGCTCAGCGCGGGCTCCCACGAGCTGGACGAGAAGCTGCAGTGCGAGGACATAGCGGACGACACGGTGCTGGTGTGCGGCGGCGAGGGCGAGGGAAGCAGCCGGCCCGCCGCCGCCCCCGCCGCCGCCGCCAGAGGGCTTCCTCACAGCGCCAGCATCGACAAAGACTGGGCCATCACGTTCGAGCAGTTCCTGGCCTCCGTGCTCACCGAGCGAGCCCTGGTGCATTATTTCGAGAAGCCGGTGGAGGTGGCGGCTCGAATAACCAACGCCAAGAACGTCCGTAAAGTCGGGTGCCCGCCGCTCTCGGCGAGTGACTATGAGATCTCGCTGTCCGGCTGAGACTTGACGCAGACTTTTTCCCCAAAGGGAGCCGCGGTTATCGCTCGTGGTGTGTGTGTGTAAAAACATGGGAGTTTCAGAGGACAATGGAGGTAAGGGAATGTGTACGATAACGATTGAATGACCAAAAAAACTGCTGTTGGGGACGCATTTTTAAAGAGTTGAAACAATCAGGAGATTCTGTCGGGCTGAGAGGGAACGGGACGTTAATGTATGAGGTTTGCTCGGATGATGTCGGTGTGTACATGTCGTAGCTGTACTTTATACATTATGCATAAATGATATTGTAATGTCGAGCTACTAAGGCTATGTAGATGTAAACGGTTCTAAAGTTCTAAACCCGACAAATCATCCTTTGATTCTATTTGCTGTCGAAAAAAAAGCTGTGAGAATTTAATGATAAAGTAAAATTTCGCATATTGTGTAAACTCTTTCCAGCTCCACTTCTTTTCTAAAGGATAGTGAGTGAAACACACACACACACACACACACAAAAACCTTCCAAATAATACCCAATAATTGTCCTGGTGTGTTTTCTCCAGTTATTAATTGGTAATGCCATGCATTTTTGGGACTGATGGTGAAAGAATTACACTAAAAATGCTGTTGAATGAAAAGCCTGCACTTTCTTTATGTTTACAACACACAATGTGATCCCCTGAGGTGTTACGACCTTTATTTTTACATGTTTAAACTTTTTGCTCTGTACATTTTTATGTTGCAGTTTGAAACTTGTTTTTATATTTTTAATTTTTTAAACTGTATTTTAAATGTCCAGATAATTTACTCTGGATTCCACTGCATTGTCTATCACTCATCTAATTAAAAGTGTGATTGATTCGAAACTGCAGAGTATTCTTTGAGGCGTTTTAGTTTCTGCAATCAGACTGGTCATGAATTAGCGGTCAATCACACGGTTACTGCCACCTGGTGGAGATTATTTATACTACCAATCATTCACTCCAAATGATTTAATGATCGATCCTTCTTTTTAACATGTTGGGTTAATTACTACAGTAATTCCAATATTTATTTCACTTTTTAAGGTACGAGAACTTCAAAATTGTACTCGAGTAAATAATATTGTATTATAAAAAATGTCATTTTGATTAATAATAATTTCATATTTAAGTTAAATGGATGCAGGACTTTAAGATGTTGCAAAGTATCTTTTATACAACACTGATTTGCTTGACCACGGATCGAGAGACATTGAATAGTATTACAGCAAGATGTTCATTGTGAAAGTAGCCCTCAGGCTCTAATGCAACTAAGCATATTTACTCAAGTTCAGTACAGAAGTACAAATTGGAGGTCCCTTGATACGTTTTTTGTTTCTAGGTCTCTTTGTTTCTACTCTCCTGAGGTTGTGGCTCAGGTTAACCAATCACAACGGGACCTTCTGCAGATAGAGGAGTTTCCCTCTCAGACCCTGAACGATTAATTCATCAGAAAACGCCTTGTTACAACGGGATAAACCTCCTTTCCAGTAGAGATCTGTGTCCTCTTTGCTGTTTTTCTGTCTTTACGCAGGTTGAAACGACAGCCTGGTGCTGTTCATCAACTTTAAAGTCTCTTTCCTGGCTCCCACTGCTGTTTGTTTTTTTGTTTGCTCCAGACGTCCCTGCACGCTGACCGCTTTGGTTTAGCATGTATGTTCTTAATGTGGTTACCTATATCCCATTACCGATATCCCATTTATGGTTGTGAACAGAGAATCCGGTTTTAAGGTTTCCTCAAATATGACAAATACAGCAAAACTACTTGAATTCTTAACCGTTGGCCTGTTAACGTCTGCTAGTCGATCCTGGCAATTATCATTTCCCCCCCCCCCCCCCCATATAGGGAAAGGTATTATGAAATAACTACTGAGAGGCCGAGTCCGTTGTGACGCAAAGGGTTTATCTGATGCCTTGTGAACTTCAGTCACCGGCTCAATCCCCTCACATACCCCCTTCCCCTTCATTAATAAAGTTTGTCCCTGTTATACGAAGCAGTGAGGATTAGCGAGCAAAACGTATACGTTAAATCATACAGACAAAAAGATGCGCTACATTTAAATGCAAATGCTTAATGATAGAATCCCCCCCCCCCCCCGTTTCAAAAAGCGAGGCTATCAACGTGTTCAATCAGCTGCTGACACTTTCTCTGTAGTTCACACATCTCACTGGCTCCAATGAACCAACTGATAGTGCTTTATTGTGATTCTGGGTGGCGAATGCGCTCTGCCTAATAAAGTAAATAAATACTCAGATACAGAAAAGAAGGAAAATCAAATCACTGATAGAAAGAAATGACTGAAATGACTGTTTTAAAAATAAGTTTATAGATGTTTTTAATTGGGATGAAAGGCTACCGGTGTTAAAGTGCCAGAATGAGTAATGTAAAATAGTTGTTTTTCTGAAATGTTCCTGCACTGTGGGGTAAATTGAACATTGACTTTCTGAGAGTCTGTGGACTTTGATTTGACCCTTGCAGGAGTACACAGTAACGCCTCTTGATGCCATAAAAAAAAAGTCAGCCAGATAATACATAAATACAGAGCCGAAGATGCATTTCTCTTTTCAGCGGGGAGGCACGTTTTATGGATTATAATCCGACCAATCATATCCTACCGAGGATCAAAGCCTGACACTTTAGACCAACAATGTAAGTACTTCTGTTTTTATCGTCAATACACACTTGGATCGTTGGCTCGTAAAATATTTCAATTGAAAAGATGCACGGCGGTTTCCTCTTGGTCATTTTCTCTGTTTCCGTGTGCTGCTGCTTACCTGCAAATGCAGCATTAGGGAAACATGGTGGGACTTAAACCCTCAGACGTGCCCCCTCCGCTGGTGGTGAAGATGGCGAGTGCCGGGGCTGCGGCCTGTGTCGCGGACCTCTTCACGTTTCCCCTGGACACGGCCAAAGTCAGACTACAAGTATGCGCCCAGTGACACTGACACCCGTCGTTACCACACATGACATGTTTCTGTGCGGCTTGTCCTTTTAACTTTGCACCTCGTCCTTCTGTCTAAAAGTTCTCTACCTATGTTCTGTGAAGCTGGTTTTAGACTTGAGTGCAATCTGAACCTGTGACCCCAGATTCAGGGGGAGGTGAAGGGAGTCGACGGCATCCGCTACAGAGGGGTGTTCGGCACGATCAGCACCATGATCCGAACGGAGGGGCCCAAGTCCGTGTACAACGGGCTGGTGGCGGGGCTCCAGAGGCAGGTGTGCTTCGCCTCCGTCAGGATCGGCCTCTACGACAACGTCAAAGATTTATACACCGGTGGCAAAGACAGTGAGTGGTTACTTTGGAAGCGTTGACACCGAGTGATGTTTTATATGATGAGTTGGCGTGCGTCAACATGTCTCCCACATGCACACAGTGACTTACCTGAAGGCTAAAGTGAGTCGACTGTTATTCCACCGCTTGTTGCTCCTGTGTTCCCCCTTTCCAGAAGCCGGTATAGTGGCACGGATCCTGGCTGGATGCACCACGGGCGCCTTGGCGGTGTCCTTTGCACAGCCCACGGACGTGGTCAAGGTCCGGTTCCAGGCCCAGGTGAACCTGGACGGTGTGGCTCGCCGGTACAGCGGCACCATGCAGGCCTACAAACACATCTTCCAGAACGAGGGCGTGCGCGGACTCTGGAAAGGTGCCATTCAGGACGCGCGCTTCAAAATGAGTGACTCATTGAGGTCTCGCCTGCCACGACGGCGAGACCCAGAGATGATTTGTAACTGCATAGTGATCAGCTGATGTGGCTCCTTTAGGCACGCTACCTAACATCACAAGAAATGCCCTGGTCAACTGCACCGAGCTGGTTACATACGACCTGATCAAGGAGGCCATCTTGAAGCACAAACTGCTGTCAGGTGAGTGAGGGAGCTGCTGCCATGTGTGCCAACCAGCTGTCCCAGAGAGACAGCTGGTTGGTTTGAAATCCACACACCCTCTTCCCTCCCCCTCCTCCTCCTCCCACTACAGCTGATAACAGCACTCCAGTTGGAACAGTACATGGTGCATTTTTCCCTCACAGAGCTGTAAATACAGCAGATCTCAATCACTTATATTGCCCCATTCATAACGTCAAATAATCTGCCGACATGAGATTCTGTTCTACTGACTCCGGAGGCCTCTGAAGGCCCTCCGGCTACTCACCTCAATACTTTGTTTTGTTCCTAATTTTTCTCTCCACAGACAACCTTCCGTGTCATTTTGTATCTGCGTTCGGGGCCGGCTTCGTCACCACGGTGATCGCTTCCCCAGTGGATGTAGTGAAGACCAGATACATGAACTCTCCCCCCGGTCAGTACAAGAGTGCCATCAACTGTGCCTGGACCATGATGACCAAAGAGGGGCCGACGGCTTTCTACAAAGGGTGAGCTGCTCCTCTCTGACCCCAGTCATGTTTTTGAATATTTGCAACATAAAAAAAAAAATGTAAGCAATTTTTTTCTATTTCCTGTAGATTTGTGCCCTCGTTTCTGAGGTTGGGATCATGGAACGTTGTTATGTTCGTCTCTTTCGAACAAATCAAGAGAGCCATGATGGTCACAAAGAAGAGGATTGAGGACAAAAATTAAGATTTCCTTTTGACAGAAAAATCAGAACCATCACTGGGCTAAATATCAATTTAGTTCAGTTTTATTCGTAAGTGACAAAAAAAACATCCTTTGCTGAAAAGGGAATATTGTTAAGTGTACCTTTTATTTGTGTTTATGTTGAAGTGAAAGGCAGTTTGTATTTATAATTGTTCATGATGAATCCATTTGAAATTGAATGGTGCTAACTCTCGGTTGTCATAACCCATTTTGGGAAGTTAAGTGCACTTTAAGATCTGTGAATCTAAAACTGCCAATCACACATTTCAGGCAGTTTACAGCAGAGCACCTTTAAATAATACTGGTGCTCTCAGTAAAATGGAAAACAGGTTTATGTGAACTCTAGATATATTTTACTTGTTTAACAGAACCTGTGCTTGCGTTTTAACTTATGCTTTCATGTCCACCACAAACAAAAATTCAAAACATTAAAATGTGTATTTATTACCTTTGAGTCAGTGTTAATCCTCACATACCTTCCTTAAAAACAGAATAAAGAAAAGGCAATCTCCAGACATACAAATTCATCAAAACGGAGGCAGATAACCAGTTTGAGACCCACATCACTTATATTACAGGATGCAGATGCCATGCACAGGCATATAATAAAATGAATATTAAAAAGGTAGCTGTGGTCTCTGGATGAAAACATATTCCCCAGCAGAACAAGCAACAGATGCGTGTTTATTAAATAAATACAATCAAAACAGCTAAAAATATGCTAGTTAATTTGCTCTTTTTCAATAACATTTCGATTGGCTGCATGCTCACTTAGTGATTAAATCCTTACAAAAGACAGAATTGATCTCTGCAGCAGCTCTCATTTCTCCTTCACAAAAGGTTAATAAACACTGGAATGGTCATCTTTAAATTACAGAGTGTAGATTTGTGCTTTATTTTGAAACCCTTTATTTTTCGAATGAATTATTGGTCCACAATACCAAGTTTGAATTTAGGAATGACCAAAACGCTTCGGCCAGATGTTCCTGTTTTGAATGTTCAGGATCGGATCTTGCCATTTGCACCCGGATCAAACGACTTCATGGACCAAAGAGATGAGGGAATATTTGAATAATGTCAGTTGTTAGAACCGACAGTCATTGTGAGGGTAACATCAGGGTCCTGTAGATGTGTCTTGACTATGCTATGGAATTTCTCTCTGTACTGATTGAACAGCATGATGCTTTCAGGTTCTTCTGCCACCCAGAATTTATCAAATTCATATGCCAGATAACCTAGAAAAGAAGAAATCCACATTTTAGTTAATTTGTTGTAAAAAGCAGAAAACACAATTTGACTTTGCACTTAGTTTGTCATTTTTCTAGAGAAGATCGGTCTGATTTAATCCACTCACAGTATAGCTGATGAAAATGTCGGAGCTCAGGTGTGCCTGGTACTGTATTGTAGAAATGTGGTTTCAAAGCACCGCTCTTCAGGAGACTGTAGGCCATCTCCGTCAAATTGATCCCAACGATGGCATATGAATAACTGAAATATGAGGAGTGCTTAATTAGCTCGAAGTGATTGAGCATAGGAAGGGACTGGTATAGGAAGATCAGTTTTGCCTGACAATATGCCACATGCGTATGAATGAATGAATCTTACCCTAGTTTAGGATGGTTTGCATGAGACAACACCTGACGAGCTTCCTCTGTGTAGTTTTCACTAAAGAAACTAACAAAAACATGTCAGTACATCGTTCAAACAGTCAGATACTTTTCATGTACTTTGAGGTTTAATTGGCTCACCAGTAATGTTTTACTTGCACAATAACCCTAAACTTAAGGTGAACTCAACTGATTTTACATAACACACTTGTATCTCTGACCCTCGGTGGTGAAAGTATAAAGTTGTGACATGGCTCTAAAAGGCGTACAATAACAAAAAAATAATAGTATCTGGATCAATTTGGTTTAATAAAAGAAAGGAGGGGTTGTCTCCTCTGTGTGGCAGTTAATGTTTTATTAAAAATGCTGAAGCTGTTGCGTTAAATGCAGCTCTTGTAGATGTCTATCTGTCCCGGTAGTAAAGACAAAAGCCCGATTGTTCACTGAACGTCAACACATTGCAGCCTATAGAATCCTCAGGGTTTTGATATCGTCATAACGATAACCGCCTTGTGCAATATTAATTAGAAGTTTGATAACTACCCAGTGAGTCTCTTCCTTTGTGGAGACACAAGAGCTTTATCTACCTGTCTCTATAAATATCCTGCAACAGCTTTTATTTGTAAGAAAAGTGATAGTATGTTATGCAATAGAGGCCGCTAGACAGCGAGGGGGGAAACACACGCGTGACTCCACAGATAAATCATTAACCCAAGCTCCGCCTCACTGTATATGTCCCTGGTTTCTTTCTAGGATTGACAATGCAGGCGTATGTTTCTAAGTACGTGAGTGCAAATCATCCCAACAATGATGCAAATATGTATTTGGATACACATTTTCACTTTGCATGTATTAATAAGAATGTACAACTGTTTCTGCAGCAAAGTATCAAGTCCTGCTGACTGTGGATTCCCTCAGCAGGTAAGGAATGAAATCTCAGCCTCATACACACAGCCGGAAAACAAGTTTGGTTTGGTTGGTCCGCTTTCTTGATCGTATAGAGAGGATCGCTGATGGTAATGGTCTTAAAAGGTCTGTAGTGATACTATCTGCATCTTATAAGAACATAGTTTGTTGATTGAGGACTCACACAAGGTTGATTAAGCCCAGCATTCCCATTCCTCTGAAGTCAGTCTTGGGGTCATCTCCTTGGAATCCAATGTCTCCCCACTGTTTGGTTATCCTCGATTCTAGTTTGACGGCTGGCATCAACAGATCCCACAGCTGAGTACAAATAGTTCAAGGGTTACACATTGTATTTGCCACTGTACAGTGTTATAGGTCAAATATAGCATTGTCTCATCAGAAAATGAATGCATCTCATCCTAAAGGCTTAACTGCTGTAGTTGTTACTTCAGGGCATTAAGCCTTTTACAAAAGAGGTGACGGTCAATAAAATCCACTGGCACTGATCCAGACACATGTATACTTGGGACATATGCCAACTTATTGAGTGGAACAGTAACCAAGCAGCTAAAAAGATGATTAACAGGATTGAGCAGCAGCAACTCTCACCTTCAACAGCATGGCCTCGTGTTCTTGGTTTTCAGGGTTGAAGACTTCCTTTCTCAACTCTTCCACAGATATATACAGACTGCTGTTTCCTGTTATTTGTAGCAGACAGATGCGAAGGCTTTCCTTGAAGCTAAAAAAGGTAGAGATATTTCACGTACAATAGTTAAAAAATGTTACTTAAAGTAGACTTTCCGATGCTTGGAAATAACATAAATTGCTGCTGAAAAATGACCTCAATGACACTTAAACATACTTACAGTGGATCTTCTTGTGGTTTCACATTCTTCTCTTTTGTGATTTGATCGACACAATGCTCTAAATGATCCTTGTTGGTCTTCAAAGCTCCTCTTAAAACCTACAGACAAGGAAAGCACAAGAGAGGAGGGGGTAGTTATGATTCAACGAGATATCAGACAAAAGATTGCTGCTACATATTCTATACCTTTCAAAGAAAGATGACAAAGCCCTTTTGCTGCTACACTGAACGGACTGGTTGATGGGACTTTGGAAAAGGACTGATTAAGCTAACAAGAAATGTCTTTATTGGAGTCAACACATTGACAGCCTAACAGATATTAGCAGGCCAATAGTTTAGAAAGGGGCGTTTCCTTTCCTTTACATAGTTTACATGTTAATAACGTTAAGGTGTCGTGTCCACCCAACAAAGACTGCTTCATCTTACAAGATGTACTGTACATACTAGATGATAATGTGTCTGTACAGTATGTGTAGCCTCTGATTGAATATTATTTCCTTTTCTTCATGTGTACTTATTTTATTTTGTAAAAGGTAATGCACCTCTGTACATCTGCAACTAATAAATTACTTGCATTATAAATTCAACCAACTAATTTGTAATAATTTAAAAAATAATTAAAGCAAATACTCAATTTTCAAGCAATTTCAACCAGAAACGAGTGCAACTCAGAAATGGCTGAAAGTATTGACCGTTTAAAATAATTGGTATTTATCATTTTGCTGTTCTTAAGTTTGTGCAAATGCGATTATATGTTTGGCTTTTACATATTTATGAGAAGCTTAAACACACAATAATAGCAGCATAGAAAGACATTGTTAGACCACTAAGACTCTAGCAGGTCCTGGAAATCAATGGTATCACAACCAAACCACACACATAACCTGCAACCAACTAAAATATAAGTTGTAATTTTCTCACCTTGTTCTTTGATGAGCTCAGAGAATATTCTACAAAGGACACAAGAGGCAGATTATTATATTTTGAAAAAAATATACTAAATAGGAAAAGAGAAGCAGAATGTGTATCATCTATTTCACCTGCTTTTGATGTCCTAGTAGCCCCGGCTTTGTGTCCGGAACATATTCTCTGCAGTTCACATTTCCCTGTTGCTTGACGAATGAACCACTTCAGCCAGTATCTCAGGATGGATGTGTAGAGGTACGTCCAGATAAACCCAAACATCTTCTACAACATGGACAGAGAAAATTAACCAGCTACTTTGAGTCCCAGCAGACAAATTCAACTCAGCCCATCGGTGATGTACGGCCCTCTGTCCAGGGCTGATATTGACGAGTTCCATTTTAAAGCTAGTCAAGCTAGAGCTGGATTCATGAGGGATAAAACATTATTTCCATTGTTTATTAATCGGTCAATATATAATATGTATACATTAAATGATTAATTTGGTCTCATAAAAAAAATATTTCCTAGATGCTGAGGAAATTCCATCGGGTGTTTTATTATTGTGTCCAAACATTTTAAACCCCCAAATTCTTCAATTTGATTTATTATGCAATACAATGTAAAAAAAAAAAAAAGTTGGTCATTTAAGTTATTTAGTATGACAAATCACCCAACAAAGTAACTTATGACGAATTGAATGCAATAAAAGACAAAAAAGGTGTATATATATATATATATATATACCTTTTATATATACCTTTTTTGTCTTTTATTCGTCATAAGTTACTTATATATGTATATATATATATATATATATATATATATATATATATATATATATATATATATATATATATATATATATATATATATATATATGTATATATATATATATATATATATATATATATATATATATATATATATATATATATATATGTATGTATATATATATATATATATATATATATGTATATGTATGTATATATATATATATATGTATGTATATATATATATATATATATATATATGTATGTATATATATATATGTATGTATATATATATATATATGTATATATATATATATATATATATGTTTGAGTAAATTTACTCAAAACTGTCGCCATGACATCATTATCATGGCTGGGATTGAAACACTAGGCTCTATGGCGCCCTATGACCACAGTCCAGAGCAACGTTAATAGAGAGAACATATGATAGTTTATAAGTGGATCGTCAGATGGTACGCCACGAGTTCACCAACAATAAAACGGAATCATTTTAGTGTGGGAACAGCTGGCGGCAGAAGGCTCACTCAACTTGGACGAAAACCCAAAACAATAGCATTGAGGGGACTAGCAATAGCAAATGCTAACTTCAGAAAAACGTGAGCCTTCACTTTAGGTTAGGCTACAAATATTAAGGCGAACTAGCTGGCGCTTTACCAAACGGCCTTCAAACATATGAACCGAAGGAAGGTTTTCATAATCCAGCTGCGCTGACTATCATCGACAACTGTAGATGACAGTTAGCGCTAACTGCTAACGTGAACTGCTAGACAACAGGTAGTCTTCGTGTGACGTTACCAGTATGCTAACGCGAGCTACGTCAACCTAAATATGGTCGCGTGGGGAGCATTTGTGTATTTATTTGATAGTATTTTAGAGGGGCCAGTCGCTGAAGTTACTCTTACCTTTCTTTCACAGCGACGAATATTTATCCAAACGTGTCGTCCCTTACAAGCTATCCTCCGTATGTTTAATTACGGTTTGCAACGTTTCTCTTGACAACAGTCTGGCTCTGGTGAGTTCAGGTACGGACTAGAAACACCTCTCTCATCCGAGTGCAAACACACGTTTTACGATTACATTCACACATAAAATTAAAACAACACAAAAACATTCATGCCAGTTGTTTTAAGAGTATATCAGTTGTAGTTTCCTGCTAAATATAAAACCCAATCCCAGAAAGTGGCTTATTTTAAATTGTTTGCCCAATCGACGTGACGTCTTTGAATACAGCACGGTAGTGCCTTTTACCTAGAGTCTACATTTTCAACGCTGCGGCAGCGCCATCTACTGGTTAATTCGTATAACTGTCTGCACCATTCTGCACCCGACTGTGCTGTACAAGTAACGTTAAGTATGAACACAGACAACCTCTTGTCCAAATACTATGCATCTTCAGCATTAGCTGGATAGTGATTCGAAATCAGTAAAGTGTTTACAATGGTTAAAAAAAATACCACACTGGTATTATTGCAGATGTCTGGCATGCTAGCAATACATGCAGCCTTCCAGTCTACCTTTTAACTAATAAATTCCTTTGGGCTAATAGGCAGGAGGTCTACAATTACCGCATTTCATAATGAGCTTCTATCTCAAATAACACTTAGACCAGATCAAAGTCTATACCCTGGGGTCAAATGTGGACGGAGCCTGTAATCTTGACATTAAATAGGTTTTAACAGCACTGACAGACATGACACAAAATTATTTTGAAGGCACTAATTAGGTAAGCGTAAATTTGTAATTAAACTAAACGAGACTTTGAATGTTGTCTCACTTGTTCACATAAAAACGGAGTATAGCCAGGGTTGGCAAATAATTTGTTTTTTCAAGAGAAAAGGATGAAATGCAGACAATTTAGCTCACAGGAAACAGTACAAGGATGTAATCACTCAATGGAGATAGAGCAGCTCACTGAAACAGTCAACAGGCAAAGGTTCAAAAGCAGGAGGCCAGACAGGGATCATTAGTCTATGGATCAAGCGGGTAAAGGTTAAAGCAGGACAGAGGCTTGTAAGCAAACAAAACAATTTGGATGATAAGACAAGGAAGTGTAAATGAGCCAGTTACTGCAGACCCGATAAGGGAAAGTGGAAACAGGTGAGTGAGTGGATGAGGGAGTCATGTGACTGGAGCAGGTGGAAAAGACTGAGAGCATCTAGTGTACAGGTAGAGAATGGCAGCAAACATTTTTGGGGGACTGTTATGGCTGCAGTGAGAATCAGGGCCTGTGTGGATCCGAAACAAGCTTTGCAACAGTTAAAAAAATTAACTCGACAGTTTTGTTCAAGACAGTCAATTAAAAGAAAAAACATGTGTTGACTGCTTGTAGGCAGAGAAACTACTCGTGCTGTTGATTCTCTCTCGTCAGGAACGTTTCAACCAAACACACCGAGTGACAGCCCCTATACCAAACACACTGAGTGACAGCTCCTATACCAAACACACCGAGTGACAGCCCCTATACCAAACACACCGAGTGACAGCTCCTATACCAAACACACCGAGTGACAGCTCCTATACCAAACACACCGAGTGACAGCTCCTATACCAATCTAAAGGAAACAGATCATTTGAATATTGTCTGTTAGAACAGCTTGAAACCACGGCAAAGTATAACCATGTAGTGTGCTATAATCTAGATACGCCACTCTCCAGTTTTAACAATTTCTCTGCAGATTAAATATTTCAAAATATCTGTGGATGGCTAATAGTTCTAATGGGAAGTATTTATTTAAACTTTTATTATGTGGAGTGTTTATTATCATCATTATGTTTCCAACCCTTTTGTTGTTTTGTTTTTTAGAGCCACTGTTTTGTCGTCCACAAAGGTAAAGTGCCATATATTTGGATGAAAAATAACGGAAAAAGCTGCATTTTTGACCTTCTAGTGATGTCCTTATACATTATTTATGCAAAAGAGACCTCTAAAAAACGAGTAAAATGTCAATTTGCAGAAGTTTAGAGCTTTTATCAGACGTCTATAGAAACATACCCCCCCCCCCCCCCCCATACTGCACATACCACACCAGCTGAGGTCTACATCCATAGCGGAAAGATACAAAGGGACGCAGCGAAATAAACCGCAGGTACTCTTGAAATTTTATTTGCAGCATTTACTGCTGGGAAAGTAATCAATCTCAAGTGCATGTGACCCTTCTGTGGATGCCTGCGGCTGATGCAGCACTGCCTCCGCCTCCCCCCGCCATTCATCCATTCATCCGGTCTACTCTCCTGCACAGCGTTGCTCGCGCCGGTACAGTTCAATCTCGGGTGACACACACACACACACACATACGCGCGCACACACACGCACATCCCGAGAGGTCCATTTTGTGAAAGGTCCACTTTCCAAGCATGAAGTGACACGAGCCCAACGGAAAGCTAAGAGGCAGTCTCCGTCGGTCGGACCGCGGTGACTCATTGCGCACTCTGTCGGCGGGGCTTTTTTTTGTGTGTGTGTGTGTGTGTGTGTGTGTGTGTTGCGCTTCGCACAGCAGGATCGATACCTCTGAAAAAAAGGCGTGTTCTTGTGGAAGGCGTGGCTTGCTGTCACGGACATAGAGTTGGTTTTCCATATTCATTTTTTTTTTGTTGAGCCTCCTCTCACTGACACAGACGCGCAAGCGGCGCCCCAAAGGAACGGGACATACACCTCCTCTCAAGGTAAGCCCCCCCCCCCCTCCTCCCCCACACCCACCCATCTTCTTCCTCACTATTCCGTGGCTTCCTTTGTGTCCGATGGTAGTATTTGTCCGCAAGGTCATATCCGAACTGCAAACCGTCAGTGGCCTCAGTGATGTTGGGGCGGGGCTGCAAAATGTAGGCTACAGCATCCTGCATGACACAGATCTTAATTGGCCCCGTATCGGTCGCGTGCATCACTTTAAAGGGTTCAGTCCCCCTTTCTGCACACGCTGTCATTTCCCTAACTGTTGCAGGCAATGACACCAGCGCGTTTCATTGTCGCATAAATGTCATTTACAGGCAGGATGTGCTTTCCATAAATATTTGCACTTTGACAACAGACAAGCAGATGCGTGTAGTGAGGGAGAGAGAGAGAGAGAGAGAGAGAGAGAGAGAGCAAACAAACAAGCTATTTTTTTAAGGACCATTTAGAAAAATGTTGTCTCGGTTTACCGACCAAAGTAAGAGATAACGATTGTTATTTAATCTTATTCTTATTTGTTTGTTGTGATGATGCCTGTTGTAAGGGAGAAGGGAG
The DNA here is from genome assembly GCF_949316345.1 of Pungitius pungitius. NCBI lineage: Eukaryota > Metazoa > Chordata > Actinopteri > Perciformes > Gasterosteidae > Pungitius > Pungitius pungitius. The sequence continues at coordinate 15,685,238 of NC_084908.1, read as the reverse complement.
CAACGGTAATGAAGAAGCTGCGTTTAATCTTAGTTTTATTCATTGCGATGACGGGCATGTTATACTGAATGGATGACCATCACTGAAATAGAAATGGCCAACTTGTACCATCAGTCGGTGGTTCCTCGTCCTCTTCGGAAGAAGCTGTGGCTGTTTTTTGAACGATGAAAACGTCTTGATCCCAGTGGGAATAATTTGTCTGACTCCATCATGTCCGATGCTTTAAACATCCGCTGACACATTACTTGCAGAATTGGTCTGCGATGAAGACATTTGTCGAGCCGTAAGTGAAACACATAGAATTTATATTGGATTGACAAAGAGAAAGATGTTTTCAGGCAACACTTTGACTGTTTGGCACTTTTGCAGTATTCTTTTTCAGAAATCTCTCAAGCTGAACTTGTTCAGTATGTAATTAATATAACACAAATGTCAATATTTAAACAGAAGATCACATGGTTGGCCTTTTCAAAAGGGGATTGATCTTATAGCCCTTACTTTGTTACATAATATGTAGATGAGTCTGGGTATTATTTAATCACGCCACCAATTTTTGGAACCAAAAACCCACCTTTACTCTCATGTTTATGAATTCAACAAACACACAGCGTCGCTATAATTGGGACACAAAGTATTATTCGTTTTTGTCACGAAGTCTAGGAAAGTAAAGAAATTTAAAATTAAACTACGTCTATTTGTATTTCCCTCCCTTAGGAAATCACGCAAAGTAACTGGTATTGCACATCTGGATTACGACCATTTTTAAGGACCGAAACCGTAAATCCAACATGGGAACTAACCCAAAAAGGACAGTGTCAGTCCAGATGGTTCCTCACATGGCTGCGGTGGACACGTTAGGCAATAAGGAGCCTAATGCCAACTGGGCAAAAGAGCCCAACCTCCAACTCTCTCAGGTTTGCCCAAAACCCACCTTCATATCTCCTGAACACGGACAAGACAACTCACCTGTGACTGCTCCTTCCACCAACACCACCACACACACTGAAAACACAGCGTCCAAGGGAGGAGGGGGACCAGTCAGCTGCACTGTGACAGACAAACCAGCAGCAACGAATGGAAACCGGACCAAGTCAGAGCTCGCGACGGGTAGAGACCAACAGGTGCAAGACCTGTGTCCAACAGGTTCAGGAGCGGGTGAGACGGGAGGCGACCAGAAGGATTCAAATGCTAATATGAAAATGCTGAGTACGGCTGATGAAAAGGGAATCTGTAAGGCCGCCGTAGCGCCTGCTCTTTCAGAGCCAAAGGTCAACATGCAGACCAACGACTGCAGAATGAAAGGGCCAAACGCAGCACGAGAGGACGGCAATAAAACTGTTGCTGCTGATAATTCAAATCTCAACAACGCCTGCGACTTACAGCGCGCGATTCCCCAACCGCAACGCGATGACAGAGGTAGCGTGTTGGCCCTCAAAGATGAGCACGCCGCTGTACCGCAGGAATCTCAAGAGCCTGGTTGTGTACGTGGCTGCTCACGAAGCCCTGTGAGTCTGCAGGAAGAAGCCACACCTGAACAAAGCGCGGGGAGTCCTGCAGCTCCTTCTGCAGCTCCTCCGGCAGCTCCTCCTGCAGCTCCTCCTGCAGCTCCTTCTGCAGCTCCTTCTGCAGCTCCTCCTGCAGCTCCTCCTGCAGCTCCTCTTGCAGCTCCTCCTGCAGCTCCTCTTGCAGCTCCTCCTGCAGCTCCTCTTGCAGCTCCTCCTGCAGCTCCTCCTGGCTCCACCACACCTTTATCTAAGACCAAAGATGCACAGGTTGGATTTACAAATACGTCTTCAAGTTCAACGCATCCACAGAAGGATTCACCGCCGTTAAAGAAACCACAAGTCTCCTCAGATGAACACCAGCCAGAGACCTCGCAGACGGACTCCTCGGCTCCGCCGCAGGCCGCGCAGACGACGCCTGCAGGCGGCCAGGTGGCAGAGGAAGCCAGCCACACCGACACATCTGCATTCGAGGCGCAGCGGCGGCAGCGCGACGAGCTGTACAGAGAGGCTTCGACGATGACCGCGTCCCCGCCGCCTGCGCCGCCGGTCAAGCAGCGCCACGACGTGGAGGTTCAGGCGGTGGCCGACACGTGCAGCAAGGCTGTGGCCACGAGTCCCAGCCTGCTGCCCTTCGCAGCGCCTCGCAGGCTGAGTGTCGGTGCAGACGCGAGGGAGGCCGCGCAGAGCCTGGTGGTAGTGTACCAGGTCGACGGTGGTGTGGGGCTCCATCAGGCGGACGTGAGCTCTCTACCCGTCGGTACTGATGAAAGGTCGGAGAGGCTCACTGTTGAGGCAGAAATGTGCCCCAACCAAAATGCCGGCGTGGTTTTCCACTCAGAAACGTTGTCCCAGCAGCAGGACAAAAGGCTCGGAGCGAAGCCTAAAGACCCTGGGTCCGCTCTCTGCAACACTCAGCCGGTTTATCAAATCAACATTGAACACAGCCACCGCAAGGAACCAGGGGACACGGCTAACTCGCCAAGTAAAACGGCGGCTCGGAACCCGGCAGCAGAAGCTCCACCTCTGGGACCAGGAGCCCTCCGAGAGGCCGCCGCCGCTCCCAAGCCCGGATCTGCTGACAGTCACAATGCTGCGCCGCCACCGGCTGCTACCAAGCCCAGTCATGCCCTGCCAACAACAACAACAACAACAACAGCAGCAGCAGCAACAAGCAGCACATCAAAGCCAGGTCCAGCAAAGAACAAATCTGAAAGTCCTAAACAAAAGGCTAAAGGTGCAGGTAAAGCCCAGAAGAAGGCGGCAAAGTCAGGCAAACAGAAGACAGAGCCTGAGGGCAAGAAAAAAGAGGATCAAAAAGAAATGGACATCCACGACGTCGTCTGGGACGAACAGGGGATGACTTGGGAGGTCTACGGGGCGTCGGTGGACCCGGAGTCCCTTGGCTTTGCCATTCAGAGCCACTTGCAGTGCAAAATCAAGGAGCAAGAGAGGAAGCTGGTTGTCCAGACTTCATTCCGCAAGTCCGCTTCTGGCGCCGACTCGCCGGGCCCCGGAGGCACGAAGAGCAAGCGGAGGCGGCAGAACATTTTCAGGTCGATGCTGCAAAATGTCAGGCGGCCCAACTGCTGCGTGCGCCCCCCTCCCTCCTCCGTCCTCGAGTAGCACAGCACAGACGTAGCCCGTGTCAAACTCCGACCTTTTTTCCCCCCCGGGGTCAAAGTCGTCGTTGTCCTCCCGGTCGTCGTGGTTGCAAAGGCAAGATCGTGGGTGAAGGGGACGCCCCCCCCCCCCCCCCCCCGTAAGTCAGTTTACTGGGACTTTGTAGCATAAAGAATTCTTGTGGTGTTTGTGATCAACGGAGGTAGGAATTAGAAATATAAAATAAAACAACCCGAGAATTGTTTTCCAGAAATAGATGGAGAGACAACTTCCACACAGGCAATAATAGTGAAACGCATGTTTATTAGTTACAATGGTACAGAAGTTTGAACTAAACTGAGGTCCAGAACTTCGGAGCAAAAGGCACTGATCATGAGGTAGACGTTTTACTTACTGTCAGAATTTCTGTGCCAACATGTTAACCCGACATCTCACTGCATTTGGTGCATTTGTTTTATGTTTTTGAGGTGTTTTTGGGGACCTTATATTTATAAGATTGCTGTGTTTTTCTTTTTGTGCGCATTTATTTTTAGTGAGTGAATAACATTGTGGAAAAAATAACAATACATGCGCTGTTGAAACTCTGTTCCTCTTCAGTTTACAATTAAAAACACACAAAAAAAAAAACCTAAGTCGAGTCTTATATATTCTTTATTTCTGACCCAGAACTTGAGGCAGGATTAGCCTCCCTGTTTGGGTGATTTTTGAAGTTTATTCGTTTCACAAAAGTGATTTGTTAACCAAGTAAACAATGTCAGGGGGAGAGCAGCATCAACGCAAACCTGCAGGAGAGAAAAGAGAGTGACAGACAGGGAGTAAAGGGGCAGTAGGTAGTGGAGTGTATTGGATGAATTAGTGTCAAGCTTAATAAGACGTGTTCCGACCTCTAACGAGGGCGGGCCGTTTGTTCAGGAGCAAAGGCTAGTTAGCCCCCAAATCTACAAGTGCAGGGCTCTGTCAGCTGGAGAAAATGTTCACGGCACATTTTTGTAAAAAATGTTCAACAGTTCGGGGAAGGACAGGAGAGACGTAAATGTACTATTCTGGAATCAAAGATTCTGAGCAGATCATTCGGGGTGAGAGTCATGGAAGAGACGGCGGAGTTATCAGCACTAAACAGAATACTTTGTCTTTGTCCCACTGTGTATATTTAATGAGAGCTGAGGGAACCTAAAACAGACTTTATTACTATCATGGAGGAATATTAGCAGCTAATGAAAAACGTATTCAGTTGTAAGAGCGATAATAGGATACTAAGACTCTGTAAATCAAATTAAAGATAGGTAGATAAGATGATTTAATTAACGTTTCCAGCTCAATTTTTAGGGCCCTCTGTATAATGTATAATGATAGTCACATTTCTGTTTTGGACATGGTATTCAAGAGGATTTGCTTGGACTCAAACGCCTCATACTCAGAGGAATATTTCCAGGAATCCCTTCTTTGATCGTTAACTCTCCCTGTCAGTGTGAATTTTCCGTCCTGACCGGTGAAACCCCAATTTCATGTGACTGATGATATTGCGATAACAAGCATGCCACTTCCTGTTAGCATCTGGGGGGGTCTCGTAGTCTGTCAGGATCTCTAAAGAAGCGGAGCAAATTGAACGGCCTAATCTTCATTCCTTTAATCCACAAGGATCAGAGGACGACGCTAGGAAGCTGTACTGAAATCTCCCGTCAGACTTAGTGTAAGAACGAACAACGTTTCTGGAAGCAGCGGCGACCTCCTCGAGATTTCAACACACCCCTATTAAATTCAAGACTTATCCCTGAGAGCTGATGGAAGGGTGCCAAACTGACATCACCAATCTGTGGAATCATTTCAAATCAATCCAGCATCGGGCAGCTTAACACCCGCCCCCCCCCCGCCCCCCTACTGTGATGTTTTTGAGGCCCTGTCTTGCCCCGACGGAGTCCGACGTGGATGTCACTGCAACAATTTCACACAACTCACCAACTCTGTAACAGCGTGCTGGGATTCTTCGGGGGAAATTGAGGGCAGCTGCAACATTTCTCTGTTATAATTGAAGTGTCGCAGATAAGTTCCTGTCCCGGTGCGGGTGTTTGAGATCGGCTTCCGGTGACGCAGTTAGCCCCATAAACACGTAAGCTCCAACAGCACCCTTGAACAGAAGCTATTTCCTTTTTCATCCAGGATAACATCTATCCACTAGCCGATCATTTGTGGCAACAACGGATGTTTTTTTTTTTTTTGTGTTAATTAACATTAATTTACAGATCATAATTTGCGATTGCGGTGGGTAATTACGAGTGGCTCTTGATCTCAGTTTCATTTTGCATAACCACGGCTTCAAAACCTCTCTGGTTAATCAACAACTGGCTGATGAGCGCCATTTCTGTGCTAGTTTTGACAATTGTTGTTCATCCTTCTGTTCTCTCTCTCTCTCTCACTTTGCTTCCCGAATCCCAGTTTTCCCTCCCCTTCGTCCTATGGAGCAGCGAGGTGATTAAACAGTCTGCACAACACGTCCTGTAAAACGGTCTCTCTTGGCCTTATTCATCCCTCTATTGTATGAGAAAGCTGGAACGAGGCTCGTGCTCCTGATAGCCGCTCCGCTCCCAGCGGATTATGTGGCCTACATTTGTTTGCAGTGTGCAGTGTTTGGCTTTGAGAGTGAGTTTCTTTGTCAAACAATTCCAGCTTTTGTTTCCTCAAACATTGACTGTTTAGTCCTTCCCTCTGACTTCCTTTCCTTCCGTTTTTCTAGTAATCAGTGGACATATACTGTATGTAGAGCTCCTCATTCATTGCTTACTATTCAGCTCCCAGCACCCGCACTTCTGACATTTATAGCCGGGCACAAGAGGCACATGAAAAAAAGAGAAAAAGAAAAACACACACCTACACACATCCACCAACGGTCACCTTCGCTGGCTTCATGGGAGACTGCCTTATTACGGCGGATTTATGCACACATAAATCATTTCGGTCCCCTGGTGAAGCAACGAGATCCAAAACAAACTCAACAGGGATGAAGGTGAAAAAGAAACAAAGGGACATAATTAAACACATATTTCAATATACCGTTGGTCTCATGTCTTTAAAGAAGAGGGATTTCTTCCATAAGCTGCTTTTGTTTCATCACTGCCTTTTGTTACTTTTGTTACAGAGACAATTTGGAAAGAATGACTTTATCTTTAAAGGGAAATTATTTGTTAAAGCGGAAACACTAAATTCCTGAAAGTGAGTCTGATAATATCCGATCAAGGGCCTTTTGATTCTGGCCAACACAAAGATCCGTCCTGGGAAACGTATTAACTCGAACTGCACTGCAGGACCATTTACACCCTGTACTTATTTCAAAGCCCTTGCTTTGGTCAGATTTCAGATCCCAGTTGATTTAACAAAACATTATAAAACTCTCAGGACATAAAGTTGGTGCAGCATCGCTGGTCAAAGCCTTTTTCTGATTAAAATCTATATACGGTGTTGTAATGAAAGAGCCATAAATAAAACCCTTTCTTCATTTTTTTAAGATAATGAATTTACTTACTTACTGCTGAGCAAGAATTAAAGACTGTTGAGATGCCAACTGCAGTGTGATCAAAACAAATTGGAGTTAAGCTACTGAGACCTTCACCGTGTGTTTGTTCAAACCTTTAAAGAACTGTAATCTCAATGATCAAATGTTGTGACCTATTTCTGGGCCTTTGTGAAAGATATATCCTGTCCCGGTCTATTGATTGGGTCGCCAACCCCGTAAGTACTATGTGACTTCTTTAAAAAGACAGCCTGAGGTATGGCGCTTCGCATCCAGCCGCTCTCCGGGCTGGCGTGCGGCGAGGGCCACGTCTGAAGGGGCTCAAGGTTCATCTCTGCTGTCAAAGTCCAGATAATGTTGGTAATAAGCCGCTGAATTGCTGGACGAGGCGCAGTTTGTCAGGAAAATGGATGAGGAGAAGAGTCGCCGTCGGTCCGGGGGCACGAGCACCCTGGAAAAGTGTCTGATATTTCTCTTTGTGGCCATGACCGTTGCCTGCATCGGCCTCGTGGTCATCTACTTCACTGACAAAGCGGACCCTTCTGCTCATACAGGTGAGTGTGTTTGCGTGCATTGCGTTGTGTTCCACGGCAATGCGTCTTGAAGGCTGAGTCCTTAGAAGATAATGATATGGCATTATTGTAATGGTTAACAATTTGTACAAGAATATCGTTCCCTAATTTCCTCTCGCTTCTCCATCAAGCAATCACTTCCAGCACTGCGATGCCTTCGTAACCAAATACCTCAAATAAGGATATTACCATCAACCTTAGCTGTATTGTTGCATAATTTAGCTGATTATTTGATCTGATCTGATTAATGCTAAATTGTCTAATGCATTGGACATTATACCAGCTTAACCCCGGTATGTTAACAATGTCATTGTGAGCACGTTAGAAGCATTGTTGCAAGATGTTCTTTATTTCAAATGTTTTCACAGTAAACCCACAGGGGATACACCCTGACAGTAACAAGCGTCCTTCTCTGTCACACGTTTTCAGGCCCAGACTCTGGGTGCGGTGGTCCGCAGCAGCTGACCGGAGAGTCAGGCACCTTCACCAGCTTTAACTACCCCAGCAGCTACGACAATGGAAAAAGCTGCACCTGGGACATCAGTGTGGCCCCTGACAAGGTGACATCGGCATCCCTCCCCCCCCGAAACCTCAACCACTGAACGTTGGAACGTTACAGTCAGCATACTACTGCCCTACACCTTGGTGTTTGTGCCACCTTGGTGGAACTGTCTAGTGGGAGGCCAGCTAGTGGAGGAGCAGATGGCTGCCTTTCCTCAGCTCCCCTGCACACACCCGCAGAAGAATCCTTGATTCTTGCTTCTGTTTGCATGGCCGGCCGCACGCAGAGGCTGCTTTCCTTTATTAAACACACGCATAAATAGACACGGGAAGGTGCATACCTACATGTGGACTTGTTCACACAAAGAATGAGCTGGCCATTACTCTGATATGTGTGCACATGCATGGACTTATATTTCACAGGGACTCTCTTCTTCCCTGGGAGCAGCCCGTCTCTTTCATCAACTTCTCAGGTTAAAACAAAGGGAAAAACCTCTTCATTTTTCTGCTGCAGGTGATCCAACTGTGGTTTGAGGAGTTTGCTTTGGAGGACACCCAGCTCTGCATGTCAGACTTCATCACACTGAGAGACTCTCTGGGAACCATTGGTACAAACCTCTTATTTTACTCTCCAACTTAAGTGGGAAAAGAAAGAACGAAGGTCGAATGAACGTGAACACCTGCTCTTAAAGCCTGCAGCAGTCCTACTCGATCAATGCACACAGCTGCACTTAAAATAAAACAAACAGACTGCAGAGTTTAAAGCAGTGAGTACCGTAGATCACAAACACCTTACATTCCTGCTCAAGATTTGTTGAAATAAATTGGGCACATTTGTAAAAATTTGTCAAAAATGAGCAATGGCCAATCCGATGTCAGGGCGGGCTCCCTCATTGCAGATGAATAAGCTACGGATGTAATTTGTGTGACATTTTCAGGTAAATTCTGCGGCTACACCAAACCGAGGCCGTTGGTGTCACTTACCAACCACTTGAAGGTGTACTTTGACACCAATGACAGAAAAACGGACCAGGGTTTCAAGGCTCATTACAAGGCTGTGGATCCAAAGCTCGCACCAGGTAAGAAGATCAGTGGAAATCCATTTCAGCAAAGAAATCGCCTCGGCTCTCACATAATGTCGGATGTTTGTCTTATAGCACCTAGAATGTAAATGTTATGGTGCTGGACCAAGGAAGGAGTAGGTGGGTGGGTGGGGGGTGGGGGGGATGTGTATTGCGGTTTTCCTTGAGATGTTTGTGGAGCTTCATGAAGTGCCCTCCGTCCTTGCTGCGTACAGAAATAGCCGGAGCTGGTGGCTTTCTCCAAGGTGACCAGGGGACCCTGATGACCCCCGGCTCCCCGGAGCAGAGCTACCCGAGTGGGGCGCTGTACCAGGTACACACGTGAACAAGGAGACGCATACAAAAAGCAAGTGTGACAGCCACATGGGTACAGTTACTTTTTTGTATGTGTAAGGAAACACTGCTGACCTTAATCTGATCTCACTGCACAGCGTGCACCGCACACAGGAAAACTGTTACTCTTTATTTGCAATTCTGCCAACATTGCAGGAATTGAACAGGTGCAGGGCGCCGGATTTATACAATTTGGGAAGACTAAGGTATAGACTGATTCCAGAATCAGTCTATACCTGAATTACATCGCAGTCAACCTGAGAGCATATGTGGCTTTGATTTGTGATTAATGCATCTGATTAAATCTGAGTCCATTATAATGTCAGGGTTTGCATGTCGGGTTTGGACGTGGAGGACTCATCAGGTGTCATTTGGTGCATCACGATTTCATCTTACTTTGCTTTAGCTTGTCAGACCCCCACGTGTCCAAGCAAGGGCAGAATAATACAATATGTTATCAGTGATGTGGTTCCAAAAATGCTGCCCATGTGACAAGCATAAGGAAAAGTTACTTCAGGAAATCGAACGATGCAGTAATTAATTTGCCCGTTTTTTACTTTATTTCTATGTTGGAATCAGTGGAAAATCACGGTGCCCAAAGGCGAAAGGGTTCGACTCACATTCACTTTCTTTGACCTGGTGCCTGAGGTCTGTGGAGATTTTGTTGAGGTCTACGATGGCGACAAGGCCGGCTCCTCTTCATTCAGTAAGCATGATGCTCTACATGATTCCAGTATGCAGTGAGGATTAGAAGATTTTTTGTTGTTGTTGCTGTGCATGGATGAGATTTAAAATATACCACAACTTTTTTAAACATTAGCACAGACAAGCTGGGTGAGCAATTATAAGGCAAAGGGTTAGAATTTCAGAACAGACCGGGGCCTTTGTTCAACATTAGCAATGTGCACTATGCGGGCCTTTGAATAAAACATGAGCTCAATTAAAAGTTTGAGAAGTTGTCAAATGGTTCTGGAGTCTATTTTAAACGTAATGAATGTAAGTTTGTCTGCATAAACTTTTTAAAGAATAAATTATATGATAAATTGATTGATTGAGTGTTACTGCTCTTTTTTTTCAACAAGAACGCATGTATTCTTTTAAAGGCAAATTCTGTGGAGGAAAGATTCCTAAGCCAGTGGAGTCCGTCGGCAACACAATGGTGGTCCGCTTCAAATCCGACAACAGTTTGGCTGCTAAAGGATTCATGGCGACTTTTACCAAGTCCAGCCTTCCACCTGTTGTTACCACCCCGACACCCGTACCCACCGCACCCACCGCACCCAGACCTTCCACCGCACAAACACCTCCCCCCACATCTCCTGGTGAGCATTCGCTACCAACTTTACTCCTTGACTTCCCGTCCTGTATATTTAAAATAAACCATCCATATTTACTAGTAATTAAGCATGTCTCTGTTGTTGTTTTTTTCATTTTAAATATACAACATGAACAAAGTGTTTGTTGTCTGTTATTGGGCAGCAGGTGATGTTCCAGTTATCCTTCGTGGCCGTAAAGGAGTGATCCAGTCCTTGGGTTTCCCAAATCCCTACCCTGCTCATCTGAACAGCTCCTGGAGGATATCTGTGCCCAAAGGATTCCTGGTGAAACTGCAGATCACTGAAATGGCCATCACAGGAGAGCCTGGACAATGCAAGGGGGACAGACTGGTCATCTCAGATGATTACAGCACATTAGGTGAGCCGTAACACAATTGTTACTTATTGCAATTGTTACTAATTGCTACTCTTTTACATTAATTACAGCATTTTTTTGACTGTGAGTGCTTTTACACTGTTTTGACTCCCAAATGCATCTCAGATCATTATGTAATAATCTGAATGGAGGAATAGTGATGGTTGTAATGTCCCCCTCTTCTTGCATTTTGAATTTTTACAAAATTAGAAACCAAGATGAGCAAAGCAAACCAGCAACAAGCAGCTCAAAAGCCTCAGCTTACAAGATATCCTTGTTGCCCCCTAACAGCTCTGGTGCTGCGGGGCGGCTCAATTTCTGCCCCCCGCTGTAAAACAGTTGATTAGGATCTTCTCTGCGAAGAGCCCAGCAAACTTTAAATGCCCTCTGCACATTACTCACCGCGGTGACTGCACCGAGGCTGATACAGCTTTATCTCAAGGACTAAAGCGCTGTGGTGCAAGCACTCAGATAGAGTAGGCGAGGAGCCGCCCGTTATTTCAGAAGAGTCGTGTTTGTGTGTGAAATGCAGAGAGGAGTTAAACGCAGCCAAGTCACTCGGAGACATCTGGAGCATCAAGGATCCGTTTAACTGTTGAAATCAGTGAAATCAACAAAGCAGAAACGTATTTTGGTCATGTAGGACCAGCTAAAATAAACAGCATCTCATACTTAACATTACCAGCAGTTTGTGGTATCTAAGGCTGCTCCCCTTTCGGTGACAAAGATGTCTTGAGTGAAATAGTCGATTTTAGGCTTTTTTGATGCCACAGAACTCAAAGAAATTTACAAAATTTGGCCAATTCTTTGTGGAGTAACTGACTTTCACAGATCTGTGAAGATTGGACGACATCGTCCTGGTGCCTTATTGCTGTCTCTTTTGTTCAGAGGCCCTTTGTAGGAGCGTTTTACACCTGATATTGTGTCAAAGTAACGGATAGAAAGTAAAGTCACCTTCATTTGTCAGCGTTTGAGCCTCCCCATCCATCACCCGCTACCACACCCACCGAACGCAGCCTGGCGCTTACTCACACCCAATAATGCTCTGCAGCAAACATTCGTCATTGAACCACGCGCCTTATTCCAGACACTACTCTCTCTTCATTTACCTCCATCTCCCTCCTCTTGCTCTCCCTCAGGCACACACTGTGGCAACCTGCTGCCCCCGGTGGTGGTCGGTGCCAGTGACACAATATCAGTCACCTTCCAGTCCGACGGTCAACTCACAGACCGAGGATTCTCAGCGAGGTGGGAGGCTGTGTATGCCGAGGACATCGCAGGTGCACACACACACACACACACACACACACCCACATGCACACACAGACACACACGCACAGGAATTCGCCCAAAGTGTCATAAATAGCCATTAAACATCTCACTCTTTCGCATATCAATAAAACAGCAGAGTAATCGCAGCGTGAACTCAGCAAATATCACCGGTCAGAGTACAGTTTCAAGTATACAAAGTAAGATAAAAAGGATTTTATCTTTGTCTTTATCAGATTATCAGGCACACATATTGTGCAGAGGGGAAGAAAGTGCATTGTAAAAAAAATATCCTTTTTCTTTTTACAGAGTCTGTCCATTCATGCTTGAAAGGCTTTTGTCTGCTGACCAAATGCATATTTTTGGAGCAGATCTTGTGAAATATCTTCCATCTCACGACCAATCCAACACACTTGAGTAGAGGAAAAAATAACTCATTGACCTTTTTAATGTTACAAGTCCCTTTTTCAACAATAACTAAATTATTAAAACAGGCAGATGGTTAATCTAACAGAGGAAGCGACACTTTAAAGGAAGATCTGATCACATATGGTTCTGACAGGATTTACTCTTATAAGGACTCTCTCTTTTCACAGGCGGATGCTGGAGCTTGTCTACACTTATCTGATTACGATCATATCATCACTCCCTCCCTCTCCTTCTTCCTTTTTCAGAAATCCAGGGATGTGGCATTTCTTCCACAGAGGGAACAGGAGTTATTAAGTCCCAGAACTGGCCTATGAACTACAAAGCTAACGCAGAGTGCATGTGGAACATTGCTTTACCTTTTGGCAAAAAGATCACACTCACATTCACCCACTTTGACCTCGAGGCTAAAGATCTCCTGACCTCCAAATGCTTTGATAATATAATGGTGTACGAGCTCAATAGTTTGACTAATGCGCTGCTTCAAACGCACGGTAAGTTTGTTTTAATCTCTCAAAATAATTATGTTGAAAAATCAATGCCCAGCGATTCATTCGTTTTAACAAATTAATTTGATTAATTCTCTTTATGATCACTTTACCAACGTTTTTACCAATATATTTTAGGTCCATTTTGTGGGACTAAGCTGCCGGGTACCATCCAGACAAAAGGCAGCAGGCTGGTGATTCGTTTCCATAGTGACCTGTTTACTGAGTCCAAAGGCTTCAGAGCCTACTGGACAACAGACCCCAGTTTACCTGCCCCCACTGAGCCACCTGCTCCGGCCAACCCCTGGGACAACATCCCCATAGGTGAAGTATCTGTTTGAGCTTCTCACAGCTTGCCACGTCTGGATTACATTGTTTAAAGTACAGTTCATTGTGATGAAGCCCACAGAGATTCAACACCCAATTCAGCATAGCTCAGCTCTGTTTTTGACTATAAGCAATCTCATTTCTAGACATAGCTTTTTCTCTGCCCAAAAGCTTCTTAATTTTTAAGGACTGAATACATGTAGTCATAGAAATATAAGCAGCATGCTAATATACATTGAAAGTAATAGTTATAATGAATAAGTTTCAGCAGAACATATTACCAAATGTCTGCACCATACTGCATACTGAAAAGTGATTATTTTTACAAATACTGCATGTTTATTTCATTTAATTTAGCCTTAGATTTGACGACCTTTGATTCCACGGAGCAGAATTTTCCACTGGTCACAAAGATCAACATTTAGTATCCGAGCAGCTCTTAATAAGCTCCACAGTGATCTGCTTCATGCCTCCTTCCATCCTCACCTCTTCTTTATAATCTCCTTTCCTCATCTTCCCTCGCTGCGTCCAGCTGTGCATTAAAAAAAAGGTGATGGCCAGGCGTCTGCCAAACCAATTGCTGAAATAAAGTTTTATAGATGTACTCTACTGCCGCTGTTTTAGAGATTTTAGCATTTTTGCAGCAGGAGAAGGGTATTATATTTGCACAAAGAGACACTGAATGAATACATAACTGCAGACTAGTGAGGCCAAAACAGCCAGGGACTGCAGTGTCAACCAGGCCAGGTTGAACAATTATTTGTTTATTTGTATTAGTTGCAGACATGTACTGTATTATCAGGGTTTTGTTTATTTACATACAAATCAATTTATTCACAAACGAATGCGGCAAAGCTTTATTTTTTCTTATTTCCTAGACTGGCCGAGTACATGCGGTAAACCAACCATTCCTCCTGTTGTTGCGTCACGCATTGTGAATGGAGAGCCAGCTAAGCCTCACTCCTGGCCCTGGCAAGTGTCCATGCAGGTGAGAAACTTCCACTAATAAGTGTGTGAATTTCACATGTAGCTTAATTACATCGGAATTTACAGCTTACAGTATCAGTGATTAGAGAAGGGCAAATTCCGGTACAGCAAGTAGTTTCCTCTGTACGACTCATCTTGATAGCTGACTGAATGCACTGATATGGCATCAGTTAGTTACTGTATGTCTTTAATGATGTTCAGTGACTTCTCTTCTTCTTCTGTTGTGCGTTTGTTTCAGGTCTGGCCGGCCAGTCGTCCAGAGCCCATGTTTTTCCACACCTGTGGTGGTACTCTGATTCATAAGAACTGGGTACTTACTGCAGCTCACTGCTTCATAAAGTAAATGTTCTATCTCATCCTCCTTATGCACAATACATGCAAATGGTTTTGTTTCAAATGTTGAAGTTAAACCATCGGAATTAGAACAATATACAAAAGATCTGTGTCTTTACAGCCCTTTCACCATATTTCACTCTGCAGAAATTTCTCAAACTTCCTGGAAAATGTCTGTGCTTTGACCTCAGGCTTAGTGTAGTTCTGAAGCGTTGCCTGATTAGGGATGCCTCAATGGCTTGGCTAATGGTCTAAAGTACAGAGAGATGCTTGTGCATAGTTTTATATATTACTGTATACCATATATATACTGGGAGCCATCATAACCGATTCATCTGCTGATTTCCCACCCAGCTACGCTGACGAGCTGCCGCGTTGGCGCATGTGCCTCGGCAAACACAACCTGACCTACACAGAGCCGACCGAACACTGCTTCAATGTGTCCGGTATCTATCGCCACGAGGGCTTCAAGTACCCCACAGTCCCCACGGTGGAGTTTGACATTGCACTGGTCAGGTTGGATGGGGAGGCGATGGCCAGTAATGAGATCTCGTACGCCTGCCTTCCGTCAGAGGAGGAGGTCCTTCCTGAGGGCAAGAAGTGCTACGCCACTGGCTGGGGAGACGAGACTGGTGCTGGTTCTACTTAAATCCTTAAACTATATATTCTATTGCATATATATTCATTTATTTTAAATGGAGACACTCCTCCTTGAATTTAAATGTTTTTTTTTATGATCATCAGGTGATTCGATGAATGCTAAAGTTGCAGAGGCCCTTAACCAGGTGGCCTTGCCTGTTGTTCCATATGACACCTGCAAAAGGATGGACTACTGGTGGTTCCAAGTCAAGACCTCCATGATCTGTTGTGGTTACACCCTGCCCGATGAGCTCCAGTCTGTCTGTCAGGTAAAACGAGTCCATACTCACAGATGCCAATTAGGTTTTACATCGTTCTGATCAACAATGATGATGACATTTTTTGGACACGTCTAACTTCACAGATGCGTGTGTGTTTTTTATGTTGATTTGTGACTTTGACAGGGAGATTCAGGTGGTCCCCTGGTGTGTCAGGATAACCCTGGGGGTTCTTGGGAAGTTCATGGCATAACAAGCTTTGGTCCTATTGGATGTGTTATGAATAAGAAGCCCTCTGTTTTCACTCGATCTTCTGCCTACCTCCCCTGGATCAGAAATGTCCTCCGCAGAGACATCTACAAGGAGCACAGTACGAATACTTTCTGACCCACAAACTTTGAAATCGAGACACAATTTCTTGCTTTTTTTTTTACCTTCTCACTTCCCTTTAAAGCATCTGGGTGTGGAGGGCCAAAGGAACTGTCTGGCACAGAAGGCACTTTGTCCTCTACGGATAACCATGGCAACTACATCAACAAAGCCCGATGCCAGTGGAACATCCAGGTGCCACTCGGCAAACTAGTCCACATCCATTTCCACAATTTGTCCCTGGAGCCGAGTCAGTTGTGCCTCAACGATAAAGTCAGCCTCAGAGACAGAATAGGAAGTCTAGGTTGGTCAATACCTGTCTACCTTTAAAGTGGTTGCGCTCAACGTCACACCGTAGGTTATACGTTTTGTCATTAATTAAATGTAACAGTCTTAGCTTTAAACATTTTTGGTATGAAATAGAGACGTCATACACAAGCTCCTACAATGGAGGTTCCTTAGAGAAGTGGATCTGACAGTTCGTCGTGTTCATTTCTCTTCAGGCACACACTGCAGCGATGTACCCCCCCAAGACCTGGTGAGTGACGGAAACGCACTTCACATCAGCTTCTCCTCCAACGACAAGGTGGTGGACACGGGTTTCTCTGCCGCCTGGAAGGCAGTGGACCCCACAGAGGGTACGAGAAGAGTGCACCCAACGAGACACCGAGGGAATGGACTCAAGGGCGGGAAATAATGTCTCCGTTTCTCCTCACACGCACACACAGCAGGTCCTTGTGGAGGGAGCTTCAGCAGCGCTCAGGGTGAAATCACCTCTCCCAACTGGCCGAATGACTACCGAGCCCAGTCCGTGTGCACGTGGCGGATCACCATTCCTTCAGCAACAAGTATCCATGTGGCCTTCACCCACTTTGAGCTGCAAGCTGTAAACGTGTTAGGACACTGTGTGGACTACGTGGAGATCTTCCATGGTGAAAGAATGACGTCAATAGGTTGGTGTTTGTGCAAACGGTTCTCGTGTCCATTTTGTTCTGTTAATAAAAATATCTCCACTCACAGGTTAGTGTGAATAGCTTCTTCTATATCTTGTCTGTTCCGCAGGTCGATTCTGCGGCTTTGCTTCTCCACCCAGCATCGCCCCCCTCAGCAGCCCAGTCGTCATTCGCTTCCTCAGTAACGGCGCCAATCAACCGAAAGGTTTTCGTGGTTACTGGACCACTGATGCCGGTGTTATCCCAACTTTACCTCCACCACCTCATGACATCTGGGATGACACCCCTATCGGTGAGTGTCCCGCAACCAAACTCTCCCTGACGAGTGTATGGGGGACCTCGTTTAAATAATATTGAATAAAAATGTATTTTCTCCTATCAGAAAAAATATGGCTTAAGTTGGAATTAGTTTTGTATACGGTTCAAGAAATTATCGCAAATGACAACTTTGCTAATAATTTACTTTAGTACTTTTTTATTCCCAGACTGGCCAGCAGATTGTGGAAACCCAGTAGTGAAACCCCATACAAGAGCCGTGAGGGTGGTCAATGGGGAGCAGGCCACTCCGCACTCGTGGCCTTGGCAAGTCTCCATGCAGGTGATATCAACTCCCGTTCCTCTCTGTGCCTCGTTAAGAATTCACAGTTTTAATTTGTGCTGACGTGCATTTCTCTCTCCCAGGCTTCACCATTGTTTCCGATACCCTACATGCACGGTTGTGGAGGTTCTCTGATTCATAAAGATTGGATCCTAACTGCTGCTCACTGTTTCATGTTGTAAGATGCAGCCACAGGGACATCTCGTACACGCCATTGAAAAACAAAACAAAAATTGATTAATTCATTTTCCACCATGCTTTCCAGCCCTCTGAACAACCCCACCTTCTGGCGCATGTGTTTGGGGAAGCACCACATGAACTCCTCCATGGACGTTCCCTCGGCAGAGCAGTGCTTTAAGGTGGATGCCATCGTCCGCCACGAGGGGTTTGTCTACGAGCAGGATCGCACCGACATCACCAACGACATAGCGCTGGTGCATTTGGCCGAGCCCGTCGGAATGACGAGGGAGATCAGCCCCGTCTGCCTGCCCAAACCCGGGACCGTGATGCCCGCCGGGACGCCCTGCTTTGTCACCGGCTGGGGAGACGAGAAAGGTAAATGCATTGCTGGTTTCTGCTGCAGCAGCATTAATGGACCCTTTGTCACGAGGCCTTGGCTCGGTTGCCGGCACTGAACGTAAATGTGTTCGTCTCATCGCCATCTTTTCCCTATATATCTCAGGCAACCTGTTCCCCAGAGTGTCTGAGAAGCTTAACCAGGCGGCCCTTCCTGTCGTTGACTTTGAGACCTGCAGTAAGCCCGCTTACTGGTGGGACACCCTCAGACCCTCCATGATCTGTGCTGGTTACGAGTCCCCAGATGAGCTCAAGTCAGCCTGCCAGGTGAGAGGGCGCATTTAGTACAACTGCTTGAATGGATGCAGTGGGCTTTTGCGTGCGAGGATGGTAGGTGCTTGTTAAAAGTCTAGAACATTATGTAAGTGTTCTGGCCGCCCATGATTGGGCCTTCTGTTATGTAACACTCTGGGAACCGTTTTGTTTGTGATCGGTCAGCCTTGACGGCAAATGGCTGCCCGGTTTTTCATGCGTAATTGGAGAGAAGAACACAAAGTCATTGTTTGTTTGCCGTGATAACGTTCACACGCACGGACACGGCGAGATTAGAAAGGTACAAAAACACCTCTAAACAGCAACGACGGATTTTAAAGGGTAAAACACAACCCTGACATTTGCCTCCCTGAAGAAAACCTTTTGTAAAAGATTGGCCTTTACAGATATCAGAGCACAGAGAGGATTTATAGTGAGCTGTCAAAATCGAATGTTCCCCAATGCGTCTTAGTACCAGCAGTGCAGTGGGTCTTTGGCGGCTCATCCCTCCTGCTCTCCCGTAGGGTGACTCCGGAGGACCATTTGCCTGCGCTGGAACGAGCATGAACTGGGAGGTGCACGGCATCGTCAGCTTTGGACCTCAGGGCTGCATCAAGGACAAGAAACCCTCGGTGTTCACCCGGGTCTCTGCCTTCAGTGACTGGATCAACGACAACATTAAGAAGTTTATTTATGAAAGTGGCAAAACGCGTTGAATAAAAGACAAAGATGCTATCTGACTATAGTCGTGGCGTTTTATTTATATCTCTGCTGGAGTAATCTGAATGATACCGTTATGTTATAAGGCATATTCTTCAGAAATTAAAATACTGTAATATCAGAATTACTTTTGTTAAACTATATTATTACTAAATTCATAATAATGTTTCAACCTTTGCATTCAATTTGTGTGATGTTTGATAAGGTTCTAAAAAGTACAATTACAAAATTATTAATTTTATTATTATTGTAATTAGCTTTGTTTGTACAAATTATGTGACAAAATGCCAGACTATGCCTTAAAAAGTTATATTAAACATTGGAGCCATGCTTTATTCTTTCAAATGGAATAAAACAAATCCGATCTTTTTAATTGTACTATTTTGTTAAGAAGGACAGTGCTGCTACACACAGCACGACCTTGTTTTATCTTCCGGTCGAGCCCTCATCATCCTCCTCAGCTCCCTCCTCTTCTCTTCCCTCATTTCATGCATGCGAACCCTGCAGGCACAGATTTTTAAAGTTTTGGGCTTTTAATCACATGATCAGACCCCTCGACCAATGGGAGGGCTCGGCTCAGATTTCAGCCCAGGAGGAAAGAGAGAGAGAGAGAGAGAGGGGGAGAGGGAGGAATGGAGAGGGAGGAAGAGAAAGAGACGAGCTCGTGCGTCAGTCCGCCGGTACTGACAGTCCTTCCTTAAACTCTCCCCCCGGCACGTGGACTATCTCCCTTGTGTTTTTTTTGGAGTATAACGATGGCACATTTTAAAGCAAAGGGGAGACCCACTGGGAAAACTCCCGGAACAGAGTGAGAGAAGACGGCAGCAGTTTCTCCTCCCTCATCTTTGCCTCTGCAGGCATTTCTTCTTTTTTGGGGAGGAGAATGGGGGCTGGAGCTCTGACCATCTGTGTGAGTAGAACCTACAGACTTCCTCCGGTGATTAAGGGCTAAAGAAAGAGAGCTGGGATGCTTCCGCTAGAAAACAAATGGCTTTTTGAAAATGTCAATGAGAGACAAATCTCTCCTCCACGCAGTACAACAATTAAGTGCCCCCCCCCCCCAAACGACTTCTAGTACTTTAAGAGAGGGAGAAAATACACTGTGAGCTTCATGTTTCCTGTCCACACAAGTCACTTCTCCCCAGTAACGAGTCACTGCCTCGGTGACGTCACTTTCCACTAAGTTTTCTTTAATGGAATTGGCTTTCTTCAAAACATTTTTTTTTAACAAGAACAAAACCCCCTGTAACGGTCTAACTTTTTAGTCTGTAGCAGAAGTTTCTTTGATTTCAGCAGCAGCCGCTTCTTCTTCTGCTGCTGGTGGAGCTTTTCCCACCAGTTGCTCCAATGACCACCCACAGAGGGGGGGAGGGCTTGAGGGAGGGGGGTGGAGGGGGGCACATGCTCGGGCCTGCTCTCCTCCTCATGGAGGAGTTTAAAGACGCAGGAGATTAACTGTGTCCTGTTGCAGGTTTTTGTTTTTTTTCACATCGCAGCTTGTGGGGCTTCTTGATCTGTTCAAAGTGACAGTGGAACTGTTTGCAGCACTTTTTTTTAAGGCTTCCAGAGTCCTTTTATTGTTCTCACTCTTTGGAGTTGGAGTGTGAATATTGAAGGATGGGGGAGGTGAGGTGAGGATTTTAAGGCTAATCACCGCAGACTGTCCTGGTAAACAATAGAGGCAAAGACGTACTGGCAGGAAGTGTTTCTTTTCAGTTATTTTACTCTATAGCTGTTTTTCACCAGGGACACTTAAACAAAAACCTTAAAACAATGAAGTTCTGATGATGCTTGACAAAGGGGGAGCACTGAGAGAAGAGCGTGAGGGTTTTAAACCCCAGTTCTTTCACACTGAAGGGGTGTCCCAGTGGTGGTCACAGAAATTATGATTACCTTTAAATGTGAGCAACATTGCAAAATCAATAAAGAAAAAGCTCCACTTTTCTTATGATCCATTTCTTGCCATTCTTGATGAATCATCTCTTTAGAAGCATCTAAGTACAATATTTCCACACTTCATTTTGCAAGTTATTGTTATGTATGCTTGTATTCCTATTGATAGTGAATACTGCAGTGTGTGTGTGTGTGTGTGTGTGTGTGTGTGCGCATGCGTAAAGACAGATTTAGGGGACATCTGTTCAGTCTACAGTGAGATCTAGCTCAGACCGGCTTAACACCTGCACTACTAGTGGTGGTACTGTTTGAATATACATTATTTCAAACAATGCGCTGTCACAGCGAAAACACCCTGTCTCCTTCTCGGTCTTCGCCCCATCTGTGAGGAGGGTTTTTAATCAGCTGACATTGACCGTGTGGTCACATGGTACAACATACAGCGGTGCTTTCTCTTTACAAACCCCTTCTACCTGCCCACTGTGGTCAAATGACTGTGTAACTCTGGATGTCATTTGTGTCAAACTCATTGCCAGGGCCTCTCGTGCCCGTGAGTCTGTGGACTCTGGAACAAAAATGTCACGTGGTGTAGTCGTATCTATGGATACGAGAGTTAAACTGTGTTGTTTTGATGTGCCGAAAGTCTCTTCCTCTTCGCCCGCTGTCTGAATTCTGCGTCTGGTTTGTAAGTCTTAACACTCTTGGTTCTAGTACTAATCCAACAAAAGGCAGAATGGCATTATGCTGCAGTTAAAAGTGCTTAACGACCCGGTAACCCTAACGCTGCTCTGTCTAATGTCGGCTTGCTAAAGGGAAACTGTGTGTACACTCAGAGAATCAGGCAATTTGAGTGTTTGAGGTACATATGTACATCTTGTGTGTACGTTAAGACCAAACTTTGAGTCAAAATCCATGTGTGCACACGCTACACGGCCAATTAAGCTGATTCTGATTCCTACTAATAATCCTTGCAGCTCCCAACACACTCACCATGCATTCAGATTATCATTATGGACGATGCAGCTGGACACCCCCCTCAGACCGACATGTGTGTACACACACTATGCCTTTCTGTGCAGGTGTGTGTGTGTCTCTCTGACAATGCCTTTGACCGAAGGTGTTGCGTGGTAACCAGGTATTCGTCGCAGCAACACATGCACAACCACCCCCCCCCCCTCCCTTTCCTGCCAGCTGTAAGCACACTCTGTTCTCCAAGTGCAAGGCAGTGCATGTTTTGGCCTCCGCAGGGACACAGACAGACAACCACCCATCCACACGCAAACCTTCTTTGTATTTATGGAACAGAGATCGCCTCCCTCCTCCAGGAGAGGTGTGTCTCCGTGGTATCTGAGCTTGACGCAGGCTCTCTGCTTCTCTCTCCGCACAGCACAACAAGACAGCGGTTCAGATCAAAGAGGACATGAAGAAGATGGTCAGGGTACCGGTGCCGCGACCCCCGTCAGCGACGGCCGGGTACACCGAGCTGTTCGGAGTGTCCCTGTTTGAGCTGCGGGAGAAGGGTCTGGTGGAGGATGGTGTGCCTCTGGTGTTGAGGAGGATGGTTGAGCATATCCGTGAGCATGGTGAGGGGAAGAAAAACAATGGAATAGAATAGAGCAAAATAATTACTGTAATGATTGTTGTTATTATTATGCTTATTTAGGATCAAATCAAAAATGCCTTATTTTCCTTTGATGAGGCCCAATTATAAATTTCAAAGATACAATGAATTATAGAATTGTCTCAGGAAATATTAATTTGAGTAAGTACTGAATTCCTAAAAATTAGATATAGTTTATTAGTTAATTGAAGTGTTTAAATGAACAGAACTCACAAGCACCCAGACATATCTATATGTGTACTTATGGATGTATCGCTTGTATCTTCTTGTTCTGTTGTTTTTTTCATTTAAAAAAGCCTTTTGTAGAAGGGGGATGTAAATAAGCGTTTTGCTACACTGAACACAGTGCATTTAGTTTTTGTGCATAATTGTATGCCTCAACTCTAATGCCGGTGTAATGTACATATCAAATGAATTTTTTATTTAATTTAAAGCAAAACAGAGGTGTGTGTGTGTGTGTGTGTGTGTGTGTATATATATATATATATATATATATATATATATATATATAATCATTTGCAGTTTTGGTTATGCAATACTCCGAGATTACCCAGCCCGTCATGACACAGAAAAGCGAGTCAACCCAAATACGAAATGGTTCTCTTAAACAGATCAGGCAGATTGAAAATGCCCAATGGTATAATGAAGTGTAAAGACAGCACATTACTAGAGTATTGTTTATCCCTGCCAGAAAATTAATGTCATCGGTGTGCTTTTAGCACAGATGATGATACTAATAAAAAGTTGTGTAAAAAATGTGTATATATATTTATAATATATATTATTTTTAAACACATTTGCCTTCGTAGAAATGTAACCTTGAAAACCCACTATAGTGGTATAGTTGGTGTTGACCTAGTTTATCACATTCTGTAGTTCTTCTGTTTGACCACTAGATGTCAGTACAGGAAAGTGCAGCTTCTTCCATATGGCTACAGGCCACTTGTATGATATTTTACTGTCTTACTTCAGCCGTGCGTGGGGGATATAATGATGGGGATACTGCTCTATTATAAAATAGTAATAAATAATAATAATCCTCCCGATGAAAAAGTTCCCTGGTTTAGATTAATTAGTCAGGCCCTGAGGTTCATGTTTCAGGAACTATGGGAGTAGAAAGTAGTTTCAGGATACTATTTACAAACAACCTTAAAACCTAAAAGAGAAAATATATAAATATATAAAAACACACATGCACAAGTATGCTTGGACCTAAAGACCTATGATGATATTATTTCAGCCTTTTGTGGAAAAGGCTTTCCTCAAACATTTGGGAGAAAATGTTTTGAATAGTTGATGGATAGACTGTATGTTCTGCTGACTTTCCTCCAGCCTTGCATCAGGAGGGTCTGTTCAGGGTGAACGGGAACGTGCGCGCCGTGGAAACCCTGAAACAGCGCCTGGAGAGCGGAGAGGATGTGGACCTTCTCGCTGAGTCGGATTCATCTACGGTGGCCAGCTTGCTCAAACGGTACCTGAGGGACCTGCCAATGGGTCTGGTGGACCCGACCGTCCAACAGGCGCTGATACAGCACTACCAAGGTAACAGGAAGTTGCTGCTGCTGTGTGTGTGTGTGTGAGTGTGTGTGTGTCAAATAGAGTCTAAATGACATTCAGAAGTGATGGGATTGATATTTCTGGCAATAATCTTGGAGGTCATAAAAAGTAAAGTGAATTATTTGGCAGGTAAAATGTCTGCGCTCTTCCATCACTGGTTTTCAATCTGTTTAATGGGAGTAAAGGACACACTTTAGCCTCAGACCTCATAAATATCTGCCTATTTTTCAGGGCCTTTGGCCCGATTCTGCGTTATATAACCTCAATGCAATACTTGGCCATGACTAGGATGCTTTTTCTGTACTTTGTAAAATGAGTTTACCCTCCTTGCCAGCTTTTAGCTACCTTGTGATGAATGGATTATGGCAGAAGAAGTATCAGATTGAATACTAGTATGATATACACATCGATCGACCGATACATTTTCTCAATTACATTGCACATGACATTGACCAAAAACACTAACAAATTGTGGCGCTTTAATTGTGGCTCTTTCATGATTTCATTTAAATTATATGTTAAATTGAGAAGTGTGAGAAGGTTAAATCGATCCTGTAACAGACATCATATTGAGCTCTAGGAATTGTGATGGATCTTGTTGTTATTGAAAATCATTCACCAGTTAATTGAAAAAATCTATTGAGGGATTAATTGATGCATAAAATAATCTCTGCTTTCTATTCTCTCTTCTTGCTTCTTAGAAAACTGTATTCATTAATAGCTTTCTTACTGTGTATGACATTTAACTGGAATTGTAAAATTAGCTGTTCTTTTGAAAGCCTTGTCTTCAGATCACTCACCACATAACCTTTCACTGTTTCTTTTTAAATAACTTTATTTATTACATTATCAGCCAGTATCTCATCAAGTATTCCACATTTCTGACTATTATTTTCTCAATATGTCATCCTGTTAATATTTTTGAATGGAATTGAATTAGTTGACGATACACATCAGCACGGTGTTGATATAATTTGGTCACAATGTTGTGCGATTAACTTTACTTCATGTAGCCTAGCTCTAGTTTATAGCCATATATATATATATATATATTTAATTCAATGAATCCTGCTGTGGTCCATGACATCGTATGCGATTCTCTGCAGTGATTCGATAATCTGATTGCCTGGCTTTATGTGGGTGTATCCGTAAATTTGCCTCCTCTTCATTCGTAGCCTTTAAAAGTGTGTAATTGCTTGAATAATGGATTTTCCATCGCTCAATGTGTGTTTGTCTATTGAACTAACCAGATTAAATAGAAGACCATGTACTTTGCACACACGTCAGATCTTCACAGAGTAGTTGTGATTGCTCTAAGCATTATTCCCCCCCCCCCCCCCCCCCCCCATCACGCTCTATTTGCTCAGACAGACAGACGCGCATTCTCGCCTGCGTGTGTGCACACATGCATGTACACACGTAGGTGCACGCACGTTTGCGTCACTCATTCATTCTGGATCAGAAGCCATATCCGTTTATCCAACTCTGACCTAATTATGTGTCCGGAGTAATAGCATCAACATACTTTCAGGCTTTTTTTTTTCTTCTCTAAAGCTCTTGTATTATCACATCTCCAGATTAGATATTACAGAGAGAAAAGTGGACGGAGCTATCCCTGCCTGCTGGACACCAGCCCTAAACCTCTTTACTGAACTTGAGGGTGTGGACGTTTTTCCACTAAAAGTTGCAGAGTTGAGCCAATTTTTTCAGAAAAGACTGGGTGTAAAAAAAAAAAAATCCGACCTTTGACCTCTTCTGCTATCTAATTGTGTGTCTGCAGAGAGCGGAGATGACGTATCTTGGTCAGATATGAGAGACCTGCTGCGGCAGCTCCCGGATGTTCACCTCAGCCTCCTCCGGTACCTCTGCCACTTCCTCACGCAGGTGGATCGCAACCACAAAGAAAACCGCATGACTGCCCTCAACCTCGCCACCGTGTTTGGACCCAGCGTCTTCCAGTGAGTTGAACCTGTTTTGGGGTAGATGTGATCAAGGTGTGAAAATAAACACACACGGATCAATCTCATCTCTTTTTGCCTTGTATCGTATACACGTATTTAATGCATAACCAGTCAAGTTCAGTGTAGATCGGAATATACTTACATAAATTCTCAGGCTCCTCTTAGGTCACGTTCAAGGGCAGAGGAGGAACCTTGACTTATTTATTAGCATTTGCAGTCATGTTCACTCAGACAGTAACAGACATTGCTAAAGGTTTTGGCAAGGTTTTGGAAAGTTGTTTGCTGCGGCCTTTAAATAACAGTGAGACAACTTGGCTTAGTCCAGCAGAAGCAGGCAGGCCGTCCTGGCAGCCTGAGCTGACGGATTCAATCCCCTCTCTCCTATTTCTGTTTAGTGAGTCAGATATTAAATTGGTTTCATGTGCTAGAGCAGCAGGACGGGGAGAATGATTACAATAATAAAACATGGAGTACACATTGAGACAGTCAAGCTGTCTTTTTCAATATGTGAAAAACACAAGCTTTCTATTTTTATAATTCAGAGTGGGAGAAAATCTTACGATTCAGAATACGGCCAATGTTGGGGAATAAACAAATAGGATAATAATAAAAAAAACTGTGACACACAAGTGAATGAAAATAAGAATAGAAGAACAATACCTGCAGAAAATGGTCAAAGTATTTGGCCAGCAGGTGGTGCTGTAGAGCATTTAAGATAAAATCATGACCCTGTGAAAGTTGGCTATTGATGCTCACTATTATATACTGTTAGGTTGCTCATGAAGGGCAATAAATCCCCCTTCAGGGCCTTTCCACACCTCTTAACATTTTGGCCAACCCCTGTGTGAAACGGGCAGCATCCGGCATTTGACGTATAAGAAACTGTTCCAAGGCGTCATTATGTTTTCACCTGCTACTCTGGTTATAAATAAATTATTCTTCATATGCTTCCATGCGGCCGCTGACTAAGAACCTCTGGTCTCACCAATCTATTTAGGATTGGCGAGTGTCAAATCATGCTCAACTACTGTTCTCCTAACTGGTGACTGGTGGGCATCTTCCAGTAATAAACCGGCTTGCTCAGGCCAGGGCTCCCAGCGTGATGAAGTGTATGACCCTGGAAGGAGAAACTGCAGTGCCAAATCCTTCATGCCGTACAAGCTGTTCTCCTAATGTGTGTGCGCGTTTTTTAAGTTGCATAATTTGGCCGACAGCCCGGTGTCAAACATCTCAAACAGCTGTTCGGCAGCATCACACGTCGTACTCAACAAGAAGGGCTGAATTATTGTCCGTTGATCCGGGATGCTGTTGAATTCGTTAACTGCTGCGAATGAATATATTCGCGCATTTTTGCCAAACTGCCATGTTTTCTGCGGCGGCGGCACAGCAGGAAGGTCCAGGGTTCGGCCCAGTGATCGGCACCTCTCCGGGTGGTCCTCTCCGGGTTACGCCGGCCCCCTCCCTCAGTCCGAAGACATGCGGGTGATGTGAGTAAATGTGGGGGCGAACGGGTGTTTGTCCACACGTCAGCTTCCCCACCTCCCCCCACGACCCTCTGAGGATGAGCGGTATAGAAGATGACCTGACTGCCATGTTTGAATAATGGGGTTTCACCTGTTTTCTTTGTTTTGTTTCCTTCTCCCTCTTTTTCCAGCGTGGGCCCTGGATTGGAAGCAATAAAGGACCAGAACATCTGCAACAAGATTATGGTCAAGTTCATCCAGAACTACAGCAATCTGTTTGAGATCGCCGGAGACACAGAAGGCTGCGCAGACAAACTGTCGACCCTCGTTACTGCCGAGGTATTGTGTACTCGCCCGGGACGCCGGACGCTAACGCTCCTATCAAATTGGAGCCGCGATGGTGGTCGGTACAATGCGGTGGGGCTGAAGAACCGGTTGGTGCCCGTCCACCCGGAGGAGGGATAGTTTGTCAATATGGTACAGGCACACGCGTAACCAAGTTAAGATTGATCCAGGCCTCGCAGGGCGGACTCCTCCGCAGGGGGCTGGTTTGAGTCTGGTCTGGTGGTTTGATTTATATTTGCTGCCCGCGATGGCTGACGTCTGCATCGATTCGCTCGCTTATCCGGTCCGCTGTTGTTGTTTTTTTTTCTGGCTGCGTCTTGCTGCTGCATCTGTTGCTCCCTCGGGGAAATAAACCCAGCCCAGGCAAAACATCAATTTCAAGTGGTTTACTTCAAGAGATTTGACATTTTTATTCCTGTTTCATACCATCTATGAAATTTCATTTTTAAATTTCCTGAATCAATTCGAGCCGTCGCCGGCAACCGTTAATTGGCTCGGAAGGTGACTGTCATGTTTTTCTCAGGGCACTCGCTGCTGTCCTGTGGGAAACCCTCGAGTCAGAATGAGATTGTGTTACACTCAAACATGCAGGCATAGACACTTGCACATATGCAACGACGGCCTAAACCCCCCCCCCCCCCCCCCCCCTCGTCTGCTGACCTTCTTTCCCAGCACGCCTTTCCTCGCGCTCGCAAGATGCTGACGACCAGGAGGCGGGCATGCATGCATGTGTCTACGTGAGCGTACGTGTTGGGGGGGATACGGATCGCCAACCTGTGAAAATCTATTCTGAACCTTGTTGTTGAGGCTCACAGAAGGAGTGGAACACACGCACCCGGCAGTTTAATTAAACCACTCCCTGGTTATTAAAACTTTCGAAGCTATGATTCGAACAATAACAATTTAAGAATACCGGACAAAGCATGATCTGTTGCCAATGTGTGTATTGTGCTGTAACCCTCTTCCTTTGGCCTCTTTTCTGGTCCCAGGAGGTAAATATGACCGATGCAGACACAATGAAGTCACCCAGTGACCTCGACGCAAACCCACTGACACCGGCTCCCACAACCAAGGTGCGTGAGCCGCTTTGAATGTGTGTGTGTGTGTGTGTGTTTACCTGATATGTCTGTCTGCTTTGAAGTGCAGTGTTGTTGTTGTTTTTTTGCGTCACATTCCCAGATAAAACTTGCTTGACCCCTTCAAATTCCCTGACACAGTCTGTTTTAACACCAGCCGTGTGATCTGCGTGACGTGGGTACACAACGTGGGCATGTTTTGGAAAGTACATGTGTTTAGGTTTCTGTGAGCTTTAAAGACGTTATCAGTGTCAGCTGATACGCGCATACGGCCTGCAATAGTAAATTAGGTTAGTCATTATGCATTTAAACTCACCCAAGTTATAATTTCTCCTCCAGATGTACTCACAATCACAATATTTAAATTCTTTTGATCTTCTGTAGCCTGTCAAGCCTAATTCATGATTATTATTACATTAAACAAATTCATTTGTATTATCTTGCATAATTCTTGCACATTTAACTGTTTATGTACTGCACTTTAAATCTTAATCTCTTGATTCTGCCTTTCCTACCAATACATGTGACAAGAAGGGACAGAAGAACGCACCACAAAATGCAGAAGTCCTGAACAATTCCTCCACACATGCTCCCAAGGCGAGGCCGAGGAAAAAGAAGGTACAGCAAATAACACTTTATTACCCTCATTACATTTTATGATTTATTGATCTCGTTTAGGAGGTTTTACCTGATTGTTTATCGCAGTCTATATTTCATAATTTCTTTAAAAAAATGCTTCCTGCCTTGTTATCCGCTGCATTGCCTCGGTGCTGATTAGCCTCCGGTTATCTCCGTGCACGTGGCCTCGCTGCTTGGTCACATGTTGGGATTTGACAAAGGCAGTCAGCTGCAGGGAACAACCACACACTTGCAGCGAGAAGCAAACGTGGGCTGTGGTATGCCGTTGCAACTGTGTGGTTACTGATAAAACCTGCAACAAAATTTGATGGTGACTATTTCATCATTCGTGATAATTAAGTCTTAGAAAGGTACTGTTTCTGTACATGTTTTAGAGCTCAGGCTTAATTTATTTTATCAAGGTCATTATGGGAGCGCAATGATTTCTAGTGTTTGTATTTAAGTCAACTTTTTTGATCAGCTTTGTACACGTTAATATATATTTTTTTTTATTGGTTTCAGGTTAGCAACGAAGTTTAAAACTATGATTTTGATGCTTTTGATACGGATTTCAGGGCCAGGGTCAATACATAGAGACAAATGTAATGACAGCAAGATAAGCCCATGAAAAACATCTGCTGATGAAGCAATGTTCACTTTCCCCAGTTCTTCAGCAGAGCTGCAGGTAACTTAAGTTTGAGAATGTAATCTGTAAGGGTGAAGAGAAGGAATTTGAACAATTCAGTAGTTCCTTAAAGTAATCAAGTGATCATCATTCATTTGCATTTTCCAAACACTCCTGTAGAACCGTATCTGTGAAACGTTTTTTATAGACTATGCTATAAAACTCGCACTGCAAAACAAAAGTGAAATAAATTGTATTCATCCTCCTCCAGTCAACAAACACACCCACACACACTTCAGATCCAGGGCCACACACCCACACACACTTCAGATCCAGAGCCCTCAGTGCGCCTGTTGTAACATTTTGATTTATGAGAATTTGTGTTTTATTGTACATCCATTCATGTTAATGGATGAGCTTTGGACTCTAGAAGGGCACAGTTATCACTGGCAGATAATGACTAATTCCATGTTATTAAATTACTAAATCACTGGGAGAGAGCCTTCTGTTGCTCTGGCATGACCAGAAACATTTTTATTCTTTTTTTTAATTCAGTTTTTATCAAAGCAGTAAAAGTATAAAAAACAACCGAGTTGTTTTGAGGACAGCTACAACAGCATTTCATCGTGGTAGATTATGGAAGGAAAAGTACTTTTGATCTCAACATATTTTATCTGGCTTTTTTTTGCAGTCTATGCAGAGATTTTGGATTCAAACCTTCACATCAGTTAAATGTTTAGCTAATCCGTGATTTCTAAAGCAGGTCATTTTTGTCTACTGGGCTTCTTTTCCATCTGGCTGTAGGTAGATGGCACTTGTTGCACGGCTTGACCTCTGAATAACCAGAAAGTCGGCACCAGGAATGGAGCCAGCTTGACGGGTCATTGTTTAACACTATAGAAACTGACCTCAGTTCTATTTTTTAGTCTGTTTGCAGTTTTCATGACTGCATCTGAAGTGATTCGCTGTTTAGGATGTATACAGTATATGCACTAAGTAACTTTGTAGCGTCTCTAATGACAAAAATTATACCTTTTATTACAATGGGCTCAAATTCTCTTCTCTTTAATCAACGTCAACTGACCAATTCTCACCACCTGGATTGGAGAATGGGGACTCTTCCAAAAACAAACAAAACATGCTTATGTACATATCTGTTTATCCAACTTTCTGTGTCCCTGGATTCCCAGTACGGAGTTGAGGAGTCTTGCAGGCAGAAGGAAAGAGCGCTGTGCTCCACGGGGTTCGAGACGAGCAGCAGCAGCAGCAGCAGCAGCATTTAGTTAAATCAACCAGAAAGCCCCCCCGGGGGCCAAATCCCAAACCTGTTCTAGCTAAAGAGGCGCGTGGACTTAATGACTTAGTGTTCCAAACGATTCACCCATTAAATGCACCCATGACTTAATGGAGGCAGCGTCCATAGATTTTGGAGCAACCCATTAGGTCCAATCCTAAATGGAAATGTTCTGCTGACAATTGGTGTAAAGGAAAAAAAAAAAAATCGGAGTCAAAAGCAGGCCTTCCAATTCCACCAACGGCGGTTCATCAACAGAGCCGAAGCTCTCTTAGTGGTGGCTGATTTTCACCGTGGCAATAGTCAAGCTGCTGGAGTCGTACTTCTTTTACCGCAATCGCCCGGCTGTTTTGGCCTCAGCGGGTTTTTTACTTTTTTTTTTTTTGCAGTTGTACGTTTGACACATCCTTTTGACGCTCCTCTCAGGGAAAAAATGCAGAATAGCACTCACAACGTGGCTGTAATTCGGCTGCGGTTCTTCTCCTACACCGAAGTTGCCGGCTCTCGTTGTTTGTACCCCCTCAGGGTCGGCACGGTAAGACAAAGACGTCCGTCTAATCCCTTCCTCTTTTGCGGTTGGATTTATTTTGCTCTCTGCTTCCCCTCGGATGATCCTCTACTGTGCAGAAGGTTTTGCAGTAACCTGAGCAAAAGGTTGGCGGCTCCGGCGCGTTTCTGTGCGCTCGTACGAGATTGATTGATTGTACAGAAATGTTGATGAGTTGTAGCTGTAATCATTTAACCTCTCGTGCTGTTTCATGTTGAATGTCAAACGACTCACCTGTTATTGGCATCTCTCTCTCTCTCTCTCTCTCTTTGAAAAATAGGCGAAGAACGGTTCGAGCGGCCGCATGACTGCGGTCACCCCTGGCCCAAGCCACTCCGCTTGGTCGCCGGATGCCAGGTACCTCTCCATACCAATAATGCTACCACTGACCTCGGCGCTGAGAAGCCTCGGTCCAGAGCCGATGGAGACGGCTCGCCAAGAAGCCCCGGACACCGCTTCGGCACTCGGCCACCTCCACGCCGACCCCGCCTGCGACATGGAGGCCGTCAGCAGGTCAGAGAGTGCGGTCAAAGAGCATGAGCCTGTGTCAGAGATGATGTTGTGCTATTTTTTTTTTTTTTTTTTTTACGAGATAGAGCTTGGAGCTGTTTAGAGGTAAAT
Source organism: Pungitius pungitius (assembly GCF_949316345.1). Lineage (NCBI taxonomy): Eukaryota > Metazoa > Chordata > Actinopteri > Perciformes > Gasterosteidae > Pungitius > Pungitius pungitius. Next base: position 15,652,652 of record NC_084908.1, on the reverse strand, counting down.
GTTCATGAATTTCCTGTAAGCTGAATGCCATGCAGGGTACAGCCCGAGGGGAATATATCACATTACTGAATGCTTAATTCGAACTTCATGGGGTTGACAAATCATTTGTGAGGCCGGCACTGAGTTCAGTTTCCCTTGCAGTTTGAAGATCTAAGGTCACAGTCTTCTCTGTAAGCCTGACCCTTTTTATGACGGCCATAAAAATAAAGATTACCATCACAAAACACAAAGTAAAACTTTACTACAATGTACATAACATAAAACTATTAAACCACTTCTATTTTTGACTTGTAACGTTCCAATTCCAATGTGGAAAACGAGGAGGCGATTCAATGTGGTAAAAAGGTAACGACCACTGTTTTGCATTGATGATCAGTCGAGGGTGAGGGTGAAGAATCTTTTACAGCGCTCAGAGATCTAAGGCCCCGTCCCTGTGGCAATGTGCCTTTTGGCGTGCAAACAAGCCTATTATAAGAAGCTGAAACTGGAACTACGAGGTGTCGAGTGTCCTGAGCCCTGGAATAGCAAAGCCACAGTTGTGTCTGCTGTTGGGTTTTAAAACCAGCTTTCTCAACCAGGGCGGTGGACGCCCTCGCACCGCCAATTTACTCACCACTTTACTAATAATAGAGCGTACATGTCATTTGTCTCGGTGCAACAAAAAGGTGCACAAGGCAGGAGCCCCGAAAATGACAGCAACGTTCCTGTAGGCCGATGCTTTCCCCTTCCCGCTCAGAGGGTCGGCTCGGGGTCTGGTACCGGCTCAGGTCGTCTCACGCCTCGACTATTGTGACGGCCCCCTGGCAGGTCTACCTGCCAGGGGGCTTGTTGCTCCCTCACACAGAGCCAAACACTCATCAACGTCCCGACTGTCCCAGTTCCTAGATGCTGGAATGAGCTCCCCAATGAGATCAGGGCAGCAGAAAGCCTACCCAGCTAAAAACACACCTCTACCAGCTATACCTTGATTAGGGAGCACTTTATTATTACGATGGCAGAACTTTGTAGTTTGGTTTTGTTGAAGAAATCGTTATTTCTTCATTCTTGTTGTTCCGGGTCTGTACCCTCGTGGTTGAATGCACTTGTTGCACTCTTTGCTTTTGAAAAAAAAGCATCAGCTAAATGAAAAATGTAAGCTGTTGAAGCACTAGGAGGAGAAATGATGACGCTGTTTTGTCGTCTACTACGGCTTGGCAGACTCACCACTGACCTTTTTGGTACGATATATAATCCAACTGTTTAAAACCGTGTCAGCAACAGATCCCTTACCCCATTACATCAAAATGCAGAGCGCCGCGCTTTACAAATTCACCAAAACACATAATATATTTACAATATGAAATGTCACGTTTTTTAATATGATTTGTTGCAATATAAAATATAAATTGCGTTGCAGTTTGTGGAATGTATTTTCTTTATATCTTTGAACAGGTAGTGTAGTAAGTACTTTTCTTTTATTAGCTGTAGCATATTTATTTGGATATGTAATACTTCCCAGGTGGCAACAGCTTTCAGCACCATCTCCATACCAGTAAATCTTGTGGTGGATTCCCCCCTCCAGGCTGAAATCCTTCTGGTCAGATTGGGAGACGGTTGTACAGATAAAGCCTGCAACTTGTGGAAAGAATTTCACCACCTTTAAAACGACGCCGATAGTATCTGACAAACTTGAGCCTGGAAGACCAAGTATTTATAAGGAGAAAATTAGATTTATTTGTACGTAGCTGTGATTTTGACACATAAAGCCAAAGCAAATGCACGATCATGTTCCATTAGTGGATTCATGTGTGAAGCTGCTCTCATGTCTCCTTGTCAGCTTGCCCTCACTTTCCATACAACTGAATTTAACATATCCACGAGGACAAAACGCTGTGTGTGTAATATATATAAATATATATAGAAAATGTTGTGGTTTTATACATTTTTACCTTTATTGAACATGAAATGTGACATCAAGAGTGTGGGAGTTGTGTTCACACCTTGTTTGTGGTAAAGAGGCAATTGGAAGTATTTCTAACGACAGGTATATTACATTTCCGACTCCGCACCATTCTTTCCAGGAACGTCTCCGGCCTCGAGTCACTCGGGTCACATTCAGCACCGGCTGGAAGTCGAATCCGCATGCAGTGGGATTAATAATAGCAGCTCCACTATCAGATCTTCTTTTTGTCTCCACGTTTTTACCGCCGTATCAAACCAGGAGTCCACTCAGTCAACTTGGCTGCGAAAGACACGAATCCAGAAAATCGTGTGTACGGCACGATGCTCTCACCTGCACCTGAGACATGACACCAGCCTCATTTACCGCACAGGTCACATGAGCCGACATAGCAGCGTCATGTGAACTGAGCCCCGCGCTCAGCGTGGCGCAGTGTCTCGCGGAGGACGCATACTGGCTTTTGTGTGGAGTTGCCATGGCTCACTGAATCTTGTGATGTAACCATTGGGTTTCTTAGAAGCCCGTTGGAAAAAGGTGGGAGTGCGGAACGTTGCGGTGTGGTGTGAGCGCAGGTTCCCCGCGGGTACAACAGCATTGTTGGCCGCCGCTCAGGCACATATTTACAGCAGGAAGCTGCCGGCTGGATTTAACTGGGTTTTTCCAAACACTTTTGATGTCTGTACCTTCTTTCTAAATCCCGTACAATGACATTGACCCGTAATCGCACCGAGATTTTAGGTCCATAATCTCTCAGTCTCAGACAACGTGGTCACGGGATTCCTGGATTTAATAAGTCCGAGCCAACCACGCATGACCACAGGTGTTCCAAACTAGGTTGTGCAATAACACCGGTGCTGAAAAGATTTATTATTCCATCAGCTAACTAACTTCAAGTAAAAAGACACTAAAAATACTTTTATTATACCTTTTTGAAATGAAACCAGACCTATTATTACTACAACATGGTTTCACAGAAGACTAAGTAGTAAGTATTAGGAGTACTGGTAGGTAGAAGTATGTGGAATTGTTTTGCCATTGCTATTTTTCATGCATAACTACTTTGACGTCAGCTCTTCTGCTACGAAGCACACGGCTGCGTTTGATTTACAGATTCAACTCAGGTCTGTAAACGCCTCACTTGTGTGTTTTTTTTTTTTAATGTGCCATCTTGATTTTAACGTCAACGAAGTGCAGCAAAGTTGATGCTTGGGATATTGAGACACAAGAGAAAATGCCCGATCCTATTTCATCTGTACATTAGCCTGCAAGCTCGGTTGGTCCTGAACCATGGTGGCTCTGTGTGGCCTTTTCTCTGATACAATGAGCATATACCCTCCGTAGCTTAGCCAGGCTTATCCAACAAATTCTTTAGGTCTCGACCACCCCACACACACACACACACACACACTGTGCTCTTTGGTATTCTAAGAATGTCCAGCCCCCGTCTAAAATCTGATGGCTTGGGGGTCCTGAATGGACCAGAGACTGAGCAGAGGAGCTGAGAAACAAGAGGCTGCGCAGCTCTTCAATGCTCATTTTATTTTTTTAATACAGCGAATTACAAAAGAAATTTATTAAACCGTTTTCCACTTTTGGTTTCTTCGAGATTGCAAAGTGATAATGGATTATCCAGGAACTAATTGCACCTCTTATCGGCAGCGTGACCTTAAATGAGAGCGATGGCAAAACATTGTTCACATATCTGATCAAATAAGAACTTTAATTAGACTTCAGCAGATGTTGTTGTCGGGAAAGTTAGGGCAAGGCCACGCAGAGGGAGCCTGCCAAAAATTGCTGGAGGATTACTCAAGTAACCACCATCCGCTAAGCTAGACCACTTGCGTCTGCACAGGGTTTTTTTTTTTAATTGTCCAGAAGGACCCACATGTCATTGGTAGTTTTCTGTTTACCCCGGAGGGATCAGGCGTTTTTCCAATCGCCCCGAACAAAGCCTTTGGTTATCCCCTCGGTACGGTAGTGGGTAAGCGGGATTTCCGCTTTTGCAATGCACGGCGGCAGTGACGGCGCATATTGTTTTAATACGCTTGCCAGACTGTGTAACACCAGTTAAGAACATTCACCTCTGAGTCTCTAAAAGAATGTGGAGGTGTTTTGCGGTGCGGCACGGACGCGCCTCTAACAACGCCCGAGGAAACGCGTGTACATTTCCTGCACATTGTTGTCATTTGAGAAGACTTTTAAAAGTTCCAAGAACTTTGGCACATTTTGGTTTTCTGTTTGACTTGAAACCTAAATCCTTTGTTTTAAAGTCGTTGAGGTGCTGCGCGCCTGGCCCGAAGTCAGACCACCACACCCCCCTCCCCCCACCCCACACCTAATGAGCCAATAACAACTCTTTTGCCGTCACAGTAGTTACATCATGTTAAATTTTGTCAGTTGGGTCTCTTCATTTTCTGCCCCTCTTTACAACAAAACTAGTGGAAAACAGAATATTCTTGCTGCTTTATTGCGTTACCAGCAATATTGTGTGACTGCTCCTTTTAGCTTCTGCTGAAATGTTTACAGTACAATGTGCAACAAACTCTGATTGCAGTGAGGACACAAACAAAGCTAGTTGTGTTACCCCAATGAGATAGTGGAACAGCTGTTGTTTTTGCTTTTTTTTTGTTAAATTAGTACTAAAATAGTACTATAATAGTATAGATACTGATTATTTTTTGCATAGTATAAATAAAAAAGGAATTGTGATTGTTGCCAAACACTGACATGAATTCAACTGTAAATTAATGGATCGTAACAAAAGCAGTAAAAAAAAGAAAAAAGCGTGTTACAAGGTCTTATAGTTCAGGTCGGGTTGCGTTTTTCTTCCTGCTTTGACTTCGGAGAAGAGAATAGCAAGAATTCAGCTCTGCTTAGACAAACACAACGAGGTGACTGTAAGAGCCAGGACATGAAAATGTTTGGCAACCTCTTCATTCAGTTGCATTATTTCATCATGCACCAAGCAGCCCATGTTCTCCTTTGGTTCATAACAATGACCAGAGACAATTGCTCCACAACGGAACTGATCTGTTGCACCACATGGCTATTATTCTGCAGACAAAAGACAGTTATCTGCTCCTATTTTCAGCCACACAGACGGGGGGGGCAGGCAGGCAATTTTTAAAATTAATTTTACTTTACGAGCTAATTCATTGTGTGTTTTTGTTTTCTTTTACAGCTCTGACGAAGAAGACCGAACAATATCACCTTTTTATATGAGGTAGGTCTTACCTTGGGTACCACAGCTGACTCTGTTGGATGGGAGTGTGTTGTGTTTTCGTGCATTATGATGGGAAACAATGGAAGCACCAGTTAGACGGAGAGCAGGGTGCCGTGCACATGCAACTATTTGCTTACTGCTGTTTCAGTTATTGTGTCAGCAACTACTTAGAAAATGGTTTGTATAATTGTTCACACAAACAGAGAAAGGATGGCGAAGATTTTTTATTACTCAAATTAGATGCTTTTTTGCTCTTCTTTATGACTTATGACTAAAACATACATTTGCTTTTGCGTCTGGATTTTTAAGTGTGGTTTTTGTAGTGCAATGACTAATCAAAGAGATAATTTGTAATTTATTGTTATGAAATTAGTTTCAGTTTATTAATTTAAGTTTCAGCTTCAATTTTGGATGATATCAACAAATATTTATTATATTTCATTATATTGAATTAATATGATTAATTATTATTGTATACAATACAATTTCTTTCCCTGACATTTTCCATCAGTGTCAAAGTTACAACTGCGTGAGATGACAACATATGTCTTCAACATCCAGTAGCGCCTTGTTTTATGTTTTGCATGTGATAATGTTCCATACAGCCTGGCCACACTTAATCATCAATGACCCTACTGACCTCTTCTCATTTAGCCTTCGGGTTTATGTTGATCTGAAGCCTGAACCCCAGCAGCTTGTCCAACAAGTGTTAACTGCTGATTCCTCAGTTTATCACGTGCATTTGGCACATTTTCACTAGAGTGTTGTTTTGCTGATATGACCTCAGAGCTGATAAGACTGCAGACCAGAGCGGCTGAATGTGTGATCGAGCTTTTTAACGTGTATCCCTTACTAGTACTACCACAGTAGTCCTAATAACTGGAATAATGCATAATAATGAGAAGAGAAATAATGCAATACCATTTAAAATACAGCCAAGCCAATTAACAAAAGCAATTCACTTTTCTTGTAATAAGTCTCTTGGTTATGTTGTAATGAAACACAAATCCTTTTCTCCCAGAATGGAAGGTCAAAGGTTTTTGTGCACTGATCCAAGTCCCAGGCATGTGGTCAGCTATGTACCGTATGTGTAGTAAATACATAACAATAACCTGTTTAACTTTGGTCTGGGATATATAATCTCTTTGTCTGCACCGCTTAATCGCTATGCCCAGCCTGCCTTCTCACTAAACTGGAGATGAGGTATAACAAAACACATGGTCTCACTCGAGCAACAGCCAGGCAAGTCTGTTGGCTTTATCCTTTACGGAACATTGAACATCGAAATCCAATAATTGTTGTGTCTTAAATGCAGTGCATTTCTGTTTTATCTAATTGTACACATAATATATGTACAAATTGAACTGCTTATCGTACAAAATGAGCTGTTTTCCTGGGCTATTTTATACAGTAAACTAAAAGGTCAACCAGTTAACTATAGGAAAACATATTTGTACAGATGAATTGCTAACAAGCTAATTTGTTGCAGCAGTGGTCTGTGTCACTATGGCTAATGTTTAGTTTCCACCTCTCTCTGTGTCCCTCGCTCGCGTTCATCAATGGCTAACTCCATTGCCTGCTCGTACTCTGTCACACGCACGCCACACAGACATTCTTCCTACTGATGTGTGCTTTTTGCACTTACAAAGACTCTCAGGCTGCCACATGGGAGCTCAGCCATGAGTCAATATTCTGGCTGGTGGCGTCATACTGGGTTGCTTGAATGGACGCTCCTGGTTACGCAGTATGGTACTACAACATGAAGCAAAGCATCAAAAACATCATGAACATCTCAGGTTGAGCACAAGGGGACAAAAAAACATTCAACTTCCAACTTTTCCCCAATTCCCAACCACAGCCCCATCCTGATAATTGAGACGACAACATTTATACAATCTCAGAAGAAAAACTCATTTGTCATTTGCACACAGCGGGTTTATTTTGGGGTCAGCAGTCAAAAGGAGACAACTGTTTTGTTCTAATCCAGTAACATTGCATGAAACTAACAGCGTCCGTGTTCAAGTTGCAACATGGGGCATAGTACACTTCTGGGGGGTCTAATAACCCTCTTCACCCGGCACGTTTATTTTTTTGAAGCTACTGTCATATACTTCAGGTCTTAATGTGTCCTCTGCAGTTAAGGGGTTCGTGACTTTTGACATTTGCAGGCATCAGGGTATAAGGTTAAGTCAACAGCAGTAAGCCATTGAAGCGTTTTCTGTTGCTTTAACCCGTTGCGTTCAGTGTCAGGTCTATTATTAGCCCCCGTCCCCCCAAGCTCAGAGATCATCGAGCGGCCTTTAGAGCACCTGCGAGCCTTTCACTGCTCTGCCTGTTGCAACACAATGAACAAAACTGACCTGAAAGTGAAGCCACAGATATTCAAACTGTGAAAACATTTGCAGGCCCACATTTATGTTCATCAAAAGGATCGTGTGGTCATCACACAGTTCCTTTATCATGTGATTCCTTTTCCTGGGGTTGATAATGGGCGTCCACCACATTTTGTACAGGCCCGCAGTCACCTTCACAGCGTCCCGTCACTCCGTTATTATCTCTACCTGTATCAGTGCACCGTACTCTGGAAAGCTTTGCTATTACTGTCAACACCACTGTTTATGGACGAGTCAGGTCACCCCACACATGTTGATGTGGCTGTACTCCAAATGACGTGCTGCTCAGATTTACTGTCTAGTGTTTTGTGCTCATTTGGCTTCGGTTATGGACGGAATCCGTAACAAACCAGTGGGACAAATAACACCCATAAGCGGATGAAAGTGGTACTTTGGCTCTCAAAGCGTTCTGATAAGAAAACCGCTTGAGTGCAATAGAAGAGACAAAGAACGTAGCCCAATGTCTGCTTGCATCTTTATATGCATACATGTGTAGTTCGGTATAGGTGCTCCCACGTAGTAGAACCACTGCTCACTACCTCGGATAACACGCCGCGCGAATGACCAAAAGAAAGGTACGGAGATCAGCATGCAGAGTTTTGATCAAGACCTAAGCCGGCCACTTGTTTCCGTAGCGCTCACTCTTTTCCCCTCTTGTTTTTATTTCAGTAACCATCTCTCTCCTGTCCACTTCAAGCCAGATGTGGGAAAGTAAGTTGACTTTATTTAGTTGACTATTATTACCACTTCCTGCACTTTCCTGCACTTTCGTTCCCTATCTGTTTTTGTTTTTTTCTTGGTCCTTCAGTTTTCTGGACAGGACGATTCGTTCGGCGGTGGTGCAGCACCTCTTCGATGGAAACCCTTCAGGGGATCAAAGTTCAGAGGACGGTGATTTAAACCTACGTCCAACACCTCCGAGGCCATCTGCCCGACAGAGACGTCGACACCAGAGGGAGCAACGGGAGGACGGGCTGAGACTCGAGGAGAGAAACGGGTGAGATGGGTCCGCTGTCGTGACGTCTGTGTAGTTGAGGGTATCAACCTCGGGATTCGAGGCGGTTTGTGTTTGGTTGCAACACTAAACACACCATCTTTGTCTGTAATTGTTTTCTGGAAGTCTGATTTTCTTGGAAATAATGAGGGGTAGGTCTGCTAATACTGGAAGAATAATGCAATGTAAATCAAAAGTTATTTTCTCATTATTGCGCAGAAAATTCAAGATTCATATTGGATTCACGTATGAAAACAGATGTTATCGTAAACTAAAGCCCGGGCCTCCGTGCCACTACTTCCAGTTGGTGGGTTTGGCGACGGTGAACACGCGTGCGGTTTCATTCTTTCCGGGACGCTCGTCCGCCGAGACGCAGCCCAGTCATAACAACCCGGAGTCATCGCGGCGAGAAACTAATCCGTGTTGATGGAGCTACACTGGAGCGAGGCGCGGATTAGAGGCGCGCACGAGTCCAAAGACGGCCAAAAATGTCAAGACCGTGGACAGTAAATAGAATTAGCACCAAAGCTCGACGGCACATACTACTGAGTTATCAGGATGACCCTGGCGTCACGTTTCCCCGAAGCATCTCACCCACCATGAAACCGATAAAGGCCGACCAAAGCAGGCGCGCTAATTTCCCCACTGTGCTCCCCTCTCTCTGAGCAGCGGAGCCACGTCCGACCGAGCCGACACCAACAAGGAGAACGTCCCCCTGAGCCGTGGGAGCAGTGGGAGCAGTGGGAGCAGTGGGAGCGGCGCAGGGGAGGACACGGGCAGCAGCGGGGACTCACGGGGAGGCCACGGCGGCCACGCGCAGCGATCCCACAAACACGGGAAGTGGAAACGCGGCCCGGCGCTGGTACAGCTCACCGACCACCGGGACACAGTGAGCGCAGTGAGTAATCTCGCCTTGTCTCCTTGCCTCGTCTCCTCGTCTCATCCTATCTCTGCGATTCGTGCCCGTCTCGAGCGGCTGAGAGCGCTTGAGTGACGCTTGGGAAGTGGGTCAAGAGGGACAAGAGCGTGTCATTCAGAGAGAATTCTCGAAAACAAAATATTTTTCAGACAAAAAAAGTTTAAAAAATGTTACCAAGTGGTCGAGGACCTCTGCTCTAAAGCAGGATGGCCGTTAAATCGAACCTCCCCATCATCCTTGTTTCTGACTCACTGCAAATAATTGTCAGTTGCAGTAAAACAAGAAGCCTTAAATGCAGACAGCGGCGAGTCGGAAGATGACAGGAAGCGAGATGCAGCTGCCTAATGGTTCCCCGGCATTCTCATCGCACAGCGGCTTGTGGTACGCAGCGTGCCACACTAATTGCAAACCAAGTGAAAGGGTCACTTGCCAGTGTGCAATTAGCGGAAGCTTTTGTCCTTGATAAAACTGAGTGCTCAGTATTTGTATCATGTTGAAGGGAAATTTGATATAATGTATAAACTCTACAAAATAACAGGCCGCACCATCTGGTTATATGTTGGTACACGGCTCCTATTTTGCCAAAAATGTCTTGTATGGACTAGGATCTAGATTATGGACCGACATTTGATTTTGATTTGTTGCCATATTTATTTTACTTTGGTTGGAAAGTTGGAGGTAAAGTTATTGTATTACTTTAACCCATTTTAAGGAAAAAAGCTAAAATTCTAAGGGTATATGAAAGAAAACATGTTTATATTTAGTTTTAGTTTTGGTACCAAAACTTGGGTATTAATTAACCAATTAGTCAATTTGCAGACGATCATTTAGCAACAACTTTGATAATTGATTGAATAATAAAAGTTGCTTTTTTCTTTTTTCCCCCCTTTCTTAACACATAAGATAAACATATAAAATATTGTTTGCTTCTCAAATTTGAAGATTTCATTCCCTCATTCTCAAGTTAAATATCCAAGTGTCTGGATTATTGGTCCGACAAAACGGGTACCATCTTTGTTCTGACGTCTTATAGATTAAAATCATCAAAAATGATCACCATTAAATTAATCGATGATACCCATTGTTGCCAACACTAATACACACGGGTACCGTCCAGGTTAAGCGCTAAAATACTTGGTCAAGCTACCTCCCGCCTGCCGACCGAGATGCAATGACTCACCCCCAACAGTTGCACTCCGTCTATACGAGGAGGGTGTGAAAGCTCGAAGGGGGGGAGACGGTGTGAACCATGTCGCTTTAGTAACACGATCCAGTGTCTGCAGACTCTTCTTACACTGCAGCAGCATGAAAGCAAGACATAATATTATTCCCACTCGGCTCATAATTCATTTGTGCTAATTTAAAGTTCATACCGCTTGCTTGCGCTCAGCTAGGGCCCTCGTGCCAACTCTTTATGCAACAGCGCACACGACCCCGGATGCTTTTGGCACCGTCAGGTTGCATAGAACAGAATCCTGGTGCTGAGGTTTGATGTCAGCGACGTTCTGCCGGTGTGAACAGAGCGTGTGAGCTTTTCATGTCAAGAGCCACTGAGAGCATTTAGTAGCTGTGAAAGTATCGTGCGTGTTGTTTCTGCTGCTATTTATTGCACAGCAACACAGCGCACTGGAAAAAAAAAAACATACAGGCATACATTGATTTATTGGAAAAGTTTGATAAGTCAATTAAAGTTTGTGATCACGGGTATTTCTATATTAGTGTGTGTATTTGGCTTGAAGTGCTCCAGACTATCAGGTGGAGTGCAATGAGGTTTCCTCTTTTGACAACATCTCTCATCTCCATTGATCATAGTGATCATAAAACCAAAGTAGGTGATCCATGTTTAAATGTGATTTGAGTTGTGTCTTTTTCCTTTTCAAGGAATGTGTCTGTGAGAGACCCGGAGCAAACCACATGGAGACACCTGACAAAGAGTAAGCTCTTTAAAACATTAACTTAATTACTGTCACCACCGGTTACCTGAATGTTTGTTTTGCATTGATAAGCTACCGGCGGCCGCTATCTGAAGGCACCTGCTTGCCATTCTGTGGTGTTTATCAGATAAAGTTTACACCATAAAGACAGGCAGCAAAGATATATGTTAATGTATATTATTACTGTGTGGGCGGGGCTGCGGTTTCTGACGGACAAGATAATTCATGATGGCCGCCTGTGATCAGTCAAAGATTATCTTGCTAAAGTGGTTTCTCTGATGGATCTTTCAGGAATAAAAAATCAAGAAAAGACGGGATTCCTTTTCCTCGAAGGGTAAGTTCAAGCTCAAGCTCATATGAGCCTCTGTTTGTTTCTCAGGTTGATTAGTTTGCAAATACAGGCTCAGATTTTCTGGGTGCTTGACGTGAAAGAAAGGAAAGGGCTGAATATTCAATCTCCATAACGACATGGTACTTTTTTTAAATTGGTCAGCGGCACCACGTTTAAAAAATGTATTACTTACGTATTCAAGTTTCCTCTGAATTTCACAAGTTCTCGATTCAAATAATTATTTTTGCAAGTTTGGTACATTCAACATGTGGCTTGGAATGGAATAAAGCTAAAGTGAAATCAAACAGCGGAATAAAAAAAAATGTAGCTGGAGATATAAATAGATCCCCGAAGCTAACCTTGACACCATGTTGCTCTCATACTCGGTGTATTGTGACACTTCCACAACAGATTTGTGTAGCAGAAACTCATCTGCAGTGAAACACAGAACATAACGTTCCACTTTTGACGAGGGGAGATTTGAGAGTTCTCATCAAAAGGGGATTTTATCGCGCAGCCAACGCAAATATGGTGAAGACCTTTCAGAGCGGCCCAGATGGATGTTAGTAGCAGGTCAGGCTGCAGCTCTGCCACCACCACCCCCCCCCCCCCCCCCCCCACCCCCCATCACACTTTGCCACCCAGCGACCATCTGGAGCCGGCGCAGATGCGCTCTGAGAGGGCTGGTCACTAAAGTCCTGGGGTTCTCACACTGACGTGGGGGTGTTACCATCAGGCCACCTTTGTCCTCCCCTAAGATGCCGTTAGTTTTATTAAACAGCAGACGGTGCACTGAAATGTTTGCAATTACAAACCCGTAGTGTATATCTGGGGTTAATTTGAGAAATGAAGAAGTTTGTTATTTACTGTTTTACCAGTTAACAATGGTTTTGGTAGCGAATGAAGCTTTTCAAAGCAAGTAGGCGCAACATTTCTGCATCTTTTCAGGTAGAACTGAACTGAACAATAAATCATTCCTTTAAAAAAACAAATCAAAAGATGAAAAGATGGTAATGAATGACGTGTTCTGAGGTGTGAAAAGAAATCTGTGCAAACACGTCCTCTGCTCAGCCAAAAGCACAACACCTTCATCTCAGTGTGTTTTAAGTGTGATGTCTTAATGTGCGTCTAAGCTTACGTCCTGTAAACATACCCACCTTCGGAATATGTTGTAGTCCTTACATCAGAAAGGAGACAGCGCATTTTATTTTGCAGCTGATTTGGTATTTCCCTGGATGGGTTACTTTTTTCCTTTTCTTTTCTAATTGTTGCCAGAATACTCGCGTCAGAAAGCGCACGCGTTTTTTTAATAAGTGTTTGGAGAGAGACGGTGTGGGAGAGCAAAAAGAAAACAAAGCTATCAGACGGGAAGCTTATGACGGGCCAAATCCTCCACTTTGTTTGCCCGCGTCCAAAGTCATGTGCCGTCTCAGTGAAAGGGCCCTTGAATTCCTCGGTGTTTGTTTGTACTCGGTGCGTAAGCACCTACAACACAGGTGAATCAAACAGATTTTCATTGCATCTGTCATTGTGCTGCAGCTGATCCACACTTCATCTTGGGGGCGGTTTATTCTCTCTAGACTGATCAACTCTCCCCACGCCCCTCCCCATTTAGTTTGCAGCCTACAAAATATGTCCATAGTCATGTGCATGTAAAAGAAATTGACCAGAAATTGGCTTTTTGCTTTTATTTCATAACGAGTGCCCGATGGTAGCGCTTAACAAGAAGCCATATAGAGTAAATTAGTCTACCAGCAACACGTTTAGAACATGGCAGACACACGCAGCTAATTAACAAAAAAACACTGTAACAAATACTGTAACAACAAGTCTATATCTGTGGATCGTACCACTGTGATCCATCAAAAACAAGGCGCTAATTGGCAAAAAAAAACACTAACGTTGACACACAAAGAGCTTTATTGATCTCGAGAACAGCAGTGCCGCTGTGATTATGGGATCTCGAATGTTGATTGAGTGAGCTGGTGCGGCATGTACTTTTTTCACGGAGGGACAATGAGGGGAAGCGCTGCTCGGGGGACGTTTCTGCTGCTGTTGACCCCCCCCCCCCCCCTGGTCTGTGTGTTATTTGGACACTTAATGCCACTAACGATCCCCATCACATCAAAGAAAATGCTCCCGCTTAGAGACGAGGAGACGGCGTGATTACTCCCTGTGTTTTATTTTTGTTTTGGCCTCACTTTTCGCCACGAGCGCTTAAACACCTGAGACTAATTACGCCGCTGACTCCTTAATCTCACATGGAGTTGCCTGCAAAAACAACAACAACAAGGGGGAAAACAAAAAAAGCAAGGGCTGTTGTGACCAGATTCAAGTGCAGACCTCCCAGTGAGCCGCCAGTGGCATTCATGAGGTCTGGTGTGATCAGCCTCCTCTAAAAATAGCCTCGTCCCAGCCCAGGCGGAGGAAATGGGACCCCCTCAATGCATAACGACCCCCCCCCCCCCCTCCCGTGGACACATTCTCAATCCATGACCTGTTGAGTGGGTTTGATAATATAAATAAAAATGCCCCTATAATTTGATCCTCATATTATATTTATAACTTATATTTGAGCTTGAGAAAATTAGATGGGGGAGGACAGAGCTGGTGTGTGTGTGTGGGGGGGGGGGGTGGGGGGGGAAGAGACAGACAGACATACATGAAGATCGAGACAAAAAAACACCCTGTCAGGCTACGTGTGCTGGCTCACATTCCGTTTTTGTTTTTTCTCTCTCTCTCTCTCTCTCTCTCGTCCCACCCCTCCCGTCTGCTCTTGCTGCTTGGTGAAACAAACAAGTCCAGAGCAGCGTCAGGGTGGGGAATACAAACATGTCAGGGAGGGGAGAAAGCTCTAGAAAGGAGGACTACTGTAGAGCGAGAAAGTAAGCGAGCGAAGGGGGAGGGGCGAGAGGGAGACAGACAGGGGGGGGCGGGGTCAGGGATTCCAATGGGAGGACGACGAGGCGGAGCCAAACCCTCCCTGCGCTCGCGCTCGCTCTCACACACACACACACACACACACACACAGAGACACACACACACACACACAGAGACACACACACACACACGCATAAGCGCACGCGAGCCCAAAGACAGATGGGCGGATTTTTTGACCACGTATGCAGCCAATCTCTTGCGGGGAAAAGCCCCTTCTCCCTCCCCTCCCCTCCTCCCCCTCTCCCCACGCCCCTCCTCCCCGGGGCTGGGCCGGACCGCGGGAGTGGCGTTGCGGCCCCGACTTAAAGCGCGCGTGTGTGTGTGTGTGTGTGTGTCCGCGGGCTGGCCATCGTCAGTTGTGAGCGCTCATCTCCCTTTTCTTCCGTGATCTCATGGTCGTGCAGACGCTCAGGATGAAGATCCAGGAGTCGCCCGTCGCGTGCGACGCGGGGAGGGTCGGCGGCGGCGGCGGAGGAGGAGAGGCGCGAGGCTCCGACCAGGAGCGCGAGGAGGTGCCTCGTCTGGACCTGACGGGACTTACTGAGGAAAACAACTGGGGAGGTAAAGCTCTCCAACCGCCCGATGTGCTTTTATTTTTGCACGCCCGAATTGTTCTCTTCGCTGCAGAACATGCCCGCCGCTTTTTTTCTCCCCCCCCCACCTTTCTTAACATAAACATGCTCGGACGTATCTCTGCACATTGGGGTCTGGGTAGCAGCTGCACACCTCCTGTCCCCTCTCTCCTCCCCCCACCACCCAATGTGCATATCCTGCTCGCTTTCGTGTTCAAATATTCTCCAGACACCTACTGTGTATATCTGGCTTTAAAAACCCACTGGATCGTATTTGCTTAGCTGGGGAGATAAGGAAGTTATCTCTGCAGACAGTTTGTTGTTTTGTTGCTGTTGAGCTAGACCTCATGGGGACCTCGATTGTGAAGTTTAGAGCCACTCTTGTGATCATTTTAAAGAGAAAACGGTGTTTGTTAGATTGTTGTTTTTTTACTAGGATGTATCTTACTTGGGAATTTCCTGCACTGAAATGTGTTGCTGTAGTTCCCAGTCAGAAATCAATCATTAAATGGGAGCTGGAATGGAGATACTTGTGCACAAGATGAACTTGGCTTGCAATCCGAGAGGTTGAATTTTCAATGTTTCAATGTGAGCTCTTGAATGTTTACTTTCTCACTTGTCAATGATGATGGTGATTTTGTATTTAATGCCAGCTTTGCAAATGATCCACTTAATATGCATCTCATGAATATTGTCACGAGCATTGCATTAAGGCTCTGTTCTGCAAGTCAGACCTCCTATTTAGTGCGTTGTTATCGTGTGTATTAATGCACTGGTGTTGGCGTTCTGTGCAGAAACTGTGCTCAATTGCACGTGCACTGACACTGTGATTGTTTTACTTGGAGGTTGCGACACAGCAGAGGAGGGTGGAGGAACCTCTGGGCTGAGTTTTGTTGAACTGTTCACTGCAGTGACAGCCGACAGGTCCATTTGTTACAGTTAAAAGGACACGTAGGCACATGTTTTGACTCCCACCTCCACGGTTTCCTGTTTGAATGTTGCAATCACAGCAACATATTCCATGCTACAAATCCCTCAGCCTTTACAGCCTCATGGTTTGAGCTTGCATGGTTCGTGGAGCTCTCTAGTGGTCGAAAGGGATACGTGGACAAATGACAGAGCTCTGTGAGAGGTTGTTGCTGCTGCTGCTGGAAAGCATTTGCATCACGAGCATGTCTAGCAATTCATGATTGTGCCTGAGCCAATTGTTCAGTCTGTTTCCTAAAGGTGTGGCG
The DNA here is from genome assembly GCF_949316345.1 of Pungitius pungitius. Classification (NCBI taxonomy): domain Eukaryota; kingdom Metazoa; phylum Chordata; class Actinopteri; order Perciformes; family Gasterosteidae; genus Pungitius; species Pungitius pungitius. The sequence goes on along the minus strand of NC_084908.1, from coordinate 15,636,172 downwards.
TTGGTTGGTTGAGCTCCTTGAGTCTGTGCACACTGTCTCTGATTGTGCTCGCTTGTAATCCAAAATGCATTTAGTTTGAAGGAGGGCTTAGCTTTGTGCAGCCTATTCAGTAAATGTCTCCTCTAGACGGCTGTATTTTGTGCTGATATTCTGAAGACATTTTCCAGGTGAACACTTGCGTAACAGTTGGGTTCTTAAATCTCCTTTGCTGTACATTGTGCCCTGACTGCATAACTGAGTGTGCGGCAGCAGGGACGCCACAGCGAGTCGGCATGATTGGTTGTGACAGGCTGTTCGTGACCACCATTTCTCCTTTTGGGTGCATGAGATGGCAAACGGATCAGCAGATCCATTGAAGCACGAGAGCTAGGGGGTCTTGCTGTAACAAAAACTGCAATTGCATATGCATTGTGCAAAAGTTGAACTAGTGAGGGTTCTTTTTATGTGCTTAGTCTTTATGAAAAAGAACCAAAGAGGGATTTATGTTCTTGCAAAACGAGCCAGCATGAATAATCGGTTGTTCGAGGCGTATAATGGTTCTTTAGGGGATTTGTTCTTACTGTAAGGAGTGTAATACAGTGCATGTGGACGTGTCGGTGGGATGAGTCCAGTAGGCAGGGGTGGGAGGCCTTTGTCCCAGTACACTTTGTGCCAGCGCCTGTCATGGTGACCTGATATTTACCGCTGCTCTGTCCTTGTCCTTCTGCCGGCGATGCTGGAAAGCCATTAAAAGGCATTCCAACAGGAAGAGGCAAGAGACAGTAGCTTGTGTGTCTCGCTAAACAAGGTTTAGGAAGAGACTTGTTTTGTTTGTTTTATTTCCTGTATTTGTTCTTCCTTCCTTTGCTTTGATCATCTGGTCCTTTACGTCCTCCCTATTTTCTTCTTTTTATTCCTCCAGATTCTCCGTTCTTTAACACCCCCTTCCTTGATTTCAAAACCATTTTTCCTCCAAGTTGTTGTGATGGTAAGTGTTGCGTTACGTCACCTTCCGAGTGAAAGAAAGAAAAAGCTGTCCGGGTGACCTTTTCCACGGCATGGCAACAAATGCTCGAATGATCTGGAACATTGTCGCAAGCGTCTCACTCACACAGCAACCTTTTAGTGAAATGGCAAACTGCATGTTTTTTTTTGTTTTTGTTTCAGTCTAGTTAATCCTGAACCATCAGTAAGCGGTTTGATTTAAAGGATTCATTTCAAATGTCATGGAGCCTCAGTGGCCAGCGACACCACTCTGCACCCCGCTAGGTAACAGACCACCAAATGAAGACATTCACTGTGATTTAGGGCCTCACCTGCTGCTGTGGGCGAGCGCAAAACCGACCAGAGGGCGACTACTTAATAAACTGCACGTAGCTAAAACTACGGGAGGACCCCTGGGACAAGATCTGGAATCTGAGCTAAGAAAAATAGATTGTTTGCAGTTTTAGACTGCATACATATTTTCTCATGTGTTTTCTGACACTTTGAGTGTTTGCACCGACGGGTGGTTTCCCTGGCAGCTTGTTTTCTCTCCCTCCAGCGCTCCTCGCTGTGCAACAACTCCTCTGTATATTCCTAGAGTCCCTCGACGCCTGATGTTACAGCTCCCGTCGTTTTCATGAAATCCACTTTACTGTTCCTGCTGACTTTAATGTTTTGATACAGTTTCTTCCACCCTCTTATTATAAGAGGGAGCTCTGATATTTCCCAGTCCAGTCTTTCTCCCATGCACACGTACTTGGACAGACGCTGAATAGCTTCATCTGTCGCCGTGCGGAGTGGAAACTAAAACACAAACTCATCACCGTCCCTCTCAGCGGGGGTTGCCTGCTGACATTATCCCACAGAGAGCCAGGCATTATTAATAGCCCGAGATTGTCAGGGGTATCTGCATGGCTATTTTCACCAGGGGTGAATATTGCCAGGGTGAAGACTGTGACCAGGGGATGAACAGAGAGGGAGGGGGGAGGGAGAGAAAAGGAGGGAGGGAGGGAGGGAGGGCGCGTCTGACCCACAGTTACAAAACAACATCTGTGACTGTCGAGCCCCGGAGGAAGGTTTTGGTCCCACAACGGTTTTTAAAGAGAGCAGCTTCCTCGTGTCCAGCGACTTTCACATCGCCAATTAGGATCCGAAAAGATTCTTTAGCTGGGACAGAAATTACCTGTAACTGTATTGGAAGATAATAAGGGCTGATCTTTAGGAAAATTAAGATATAGTTGGAGTTGCAGAGAAAATCTGAAGTCATCGTATGTTAATTAGTCTTAAAATGGAATTTTCTGGGTATTTTCCACAATGTTTTGACATTATGTGAAGCAAATGCTTATTGATCTGCATTTTAATCAATGATGGAATAATATGTCAACAATCAGAATTTTAAGGCATTTAAAAAACAAGTACATTATAAAATGGGTTAGGTTCTTTTTAGTTTTAGTTCTTAAGTGGGTTCTTTTAAGTTATTTACTTACTGAATCATTTTATATCTCTACAGTAGCTACAGAGCTTTTGGGCATAATATGGTAAATCTCCTGTCTGTGTTTGTCTTTTTTTGGCCAGCTTGCACCACATTTCTGAACTCCTCAGACTAACCTGTCTTTGGTTGCCATTGTGTGGAGTTTGTTGCCTGACTTTGACAGCAGAGCATCCAAAGTGGCCCATTTTTTTTAAAAACAAAGTGTGTTGTTTTTTTATTTCTCAGAGCCGGTCCCAGCGTACCCTCACATGCAGAGGGAGAGCATGGACCGCGAGGAGGCCCGCCTGTCCCCCCACGCCGGGGGACGTTTGATCCGCCAGCTGGTTGAGGAGGACACCGACCCGATGCTGTCACCTCGTTTCTATGGCTACGGACAGTGCCAGCAGTACCTGGACGACACCGAAGTGCCTCCCTCGCCTCCAAACGCACACTCGTTTGTCAGGTACAACAACTTCACGGGTGTTTATGTAGAGGCGAGTTGAACGGAGCCGTCGGTGACACTAACAACGCGATCGCGTCCCCCCCCGCAGCCGCAGGAGGAGTTCGTCCCTCGGCTCCTGCGACGACGACAGAGAGGAGCTGACGTCCGCTCAGCTCACAAAGAGGATTCATGTGCTGAGGAAGAAGATCCACAGGTTTGAGGAGAGGTTTGAAGAGGAGCGTAAATACAGGGTACGCAAGTGTTGCATCTTTGTTCAATCCGTTAAAAAAGGTCGTTGACCGTCTGAGGAGACGCCTGTGACTCTATGAAACTGATTTTAAATCAAGATTAAAGGTCATGTTTGTTTTAAAGGCCATTTGCTTCATAAAAATGCTGTTAATCCCAGACGGAGCCCTAGATTTATGATCCATATTGTTACGTCACGTGAGCATTGTGAAAGAGAATCCGTTCTCATCAATTCTTTTGTTTTTTTTTTCTTTCTTCCTATCCAGCCCTCCCACTGTGATAAATCTGAAAACCCAGAGGTGCTGAGATGGGTTAATGAACTGGCTAAGCTTCGCAAAGAGCTAAAAGGTAAAGACACAGAAAGGAAGACTCCACGACGGGAGCGAGGGAGGGAACTAAAATCAAAACTCACAATATCGTCCTGCCCTTCCCCCTCTGTTCAGAAAGCAAGCTGATGAAGTCTGAGGAAGACCTGCCGCCTCTGACCCGCCAGCGCAGCAACACGCTGCCCAAAAGCTTCGGCTCACAGCTGGAGAAGAAACCCCCGCAGGAGAAAGTGCCGAAGCCCCCGGTGGAAAGCAGCCTGGAGACGATTCTGAAGAAGCTGCAAGAGAAGAGAGAGGAAGTGAACCGTCCAGAAGACATCAAGGTAAGACCGTGACGCACAACGGAATAATCCGCAAATTTTAAAAGCAGACGGACACAGAGGGAACTTTAATTTCTGAAATGATCCGATGTGCTGACAGGATATGACGCGGGAGCAGATCGGAGCGGAGAAGGTCGCCCTGCAGAAGGCTCTTCTCTACTACGAGAGCATACACGGTCGACCCGTAAGTCCTCCTTCAAATAAACAAATGCACGGATACGCAATGAACGGTACTGTCAAATATCCTGCCTGGCCATGTTGGCCCCAAAATCTTGTTTACCGCTTCGCTGTGACCCAGATTGCAAGTGAAGGATGAATAATGTCTCAAGCCGGAGCGGCGTGTTCATCACGATTAGCGTTCACAGTGTGACTGTTTACTAGAAAGGGAAGGGATGGGATTCTTTTGGTGCCTTTTTTTATATATCTCAATTTGTCACAGTGTGTGCTGTTTAGAATACAGAACTATATAAAAACATCACTCTGTGTTTGTCAGACCCAGATTAAATGGCAATAATTGTGCCCTTTAGTCCCTGCTGGCGTTGTTGCATATCAGGAAGTGCAGCTGACCTTTCTGTCACCTCCTCACGCCGCGTTCCTCTTTGGTCTTCGTGGTCAACGACCCTCACGCTCCGCAGAACAGGCTGAAGAGTTGTTAGCTGTCTGGGGAGAGCTGTCGTTTATTGTTATGTCAACGCCGTGGCTGGCCGGTCGGAGGAGGCCAGAACGCCGGCCTAACAGCTAACAACTTGTCCCCTCGCTCTCTCCCCTTTGCTACTGCAGGTCACCAAGAGCGAGAGGCAAATCATGAAGCCCCTGTACGACCGGTATCGTCTGGTGAAGCAGATCCTGTGCAGAGCCTCGACCATCCCCGTCATTGTAAGGACCGCATCCTAAACCTGCACTCCTTTCCCTCCCCCCCCCCCCTTCTTTCTATGCAGCCGCGGGCGGCAAAGATCACTGCATTGTCAAAGCATCTGCGGGCCCTTAATCCCAGCTCACGTTGGCTTTAGGGCCGGCCGTGGGACCCGGTGGCAGCCGCGCTACAAATGCGCTCTCCGCCTTTTCTAAGTCCAGCTTTGGCAGCTCTGTGACTCCCTCAGTCCAGAAGCGGGTCATAGGTGGCAGATTGAGCACACAGGAAGTGACATCACGAAAAGCCGATTGCAGGAGCGGGTCGGACTTTACTTTGATACGAGGAGTTGTTTGCTCATACTTAACTTTCTTACATACGAAACTACACGTACTGTTGCTAATGCTACTGTGTTGCAGTACTAGTTTTAAGTGTTGTTTGTAAACTCAACTATTTAATAACCATTTATATTATGTAAGATATGATTATAAGTATATATCCGTTACATAATGTGCTACCTTTAATCCCCGTCATGCAATTTGAGAGTTATGTCGCAGCACTTTTATTATGCCAGAAGACTGTTCCAGCTTTTAACCCCTCAAGCCACTCTTTGTTTTTTTTAATAATTTAAAAATGTAGCCCTTTGATTCATTTAGAAAATGTTTTTATTGTACACATCTCAGTAAGCAAGAAATAAGCAGCCGTTGAGCTATTTGGATCTCAAAGTTGTTCACACAGAGAGAATCCCCTAAATAGGTTAACTAACCTTTAGTCTTCGGATGTGTTCAACGGGCTGTTTGTTAAGGCCAATTAGAATGATTGTCATTTGGACCTCCCATTGAAAACAAAGCTTGGGTAAACACCTGAGGGAAAGAGGCCTTGCTGTGATCATCACCAGCGCGGGTTAACGCCTCCTTCTTAACCGTCACCACAGGGCTCTCCTTCCAGCAAGCGCAGAGGGCCCCTCCTTCAGCCCATTATCGAGGGCGAAACCGCACTCTTCTTCGATGACATCAAGGTGACGAGCTGCTGCCGCTGCTGCTGCCGCTTGAGCAATCAGTCGCCAGCTCCGATTTCCCCGCCTCGTCCCGCCTCCCCCCCCCTCATTTAACTACCCCCCTCTAATGAACCTGATTGCTGCCTGTTGATTGGGCGGTCCCCCGTTTCCTGTCACCAGCTCCTGTAGAGACGTTGAATCAGTAGCTGCCTGGATGTGACATTTGAACTGCTCCGTGATTTGTAAATGTTGGGTGTCGAAAAGGTCATTCTGGTTAATTACAACCTGGGGTCTTATTTCTTACTAGTGATGAAAGGGATTATGACTGTACGGAAAACAAACACTATGTAGTAGAGTATATTTCTTGTACACAAAAACCACTGAGCTATCAGCTAAGACAACGACTATAGTGAGTGGAAACACCTGAAGACCAACATAAAACATACAAAAACAAGAGTCCACCTTAAATAAGTCCCATTCAATTAATCCCTTCAGTTATCTTTGACCTCTTTTTACAACCTGCTTGATGATTTGATCTCAGTAATGACTTTGAATAACAAATTACAGTAAAAGCTAAAAGAAAATAAGACCCAGGTTGCAATGAAGCCCAGGGGTGTGTGTGTTTTTTTTTTTTCAAGAGAAAAACCTAATCAAAAGCCAAATTGTGGTGCTCTGTGTATTTAGCTGCAGTTGTTTCAGGACTTGTTCTCGGTAGACTTTGTGTCTTCTGGTTGACTGCCTCCATTAACTCCATCCACACGCGCACACACACACTCTCACACTAACGGGTGTCGACATGAATCACAAGGAGCGCCCAGGAAAGTGCATTTTGCTGCTGTACCGCCATCGTTTCTAAGCACTGGCGACTAACTGCACGACCCTCATGCACCGGGTGATCCAGTCCGGAAGACGACAGCATCTTATTTTCTTTTTCTTTTTTCTTCTTCTTCTTCTTTTTTTTTCTTCTTACAGTTTTTCTCCATTGCTTTGGCTCAATTCTTGAAACAGAAATTACATTCTCAAAGCTCTTAATGCATTTGGTAAAATAGCCTATATGGTTCAGCACAACTACATAGATCACCTTCAAAAGGTCATATCTCACCCAAAACAGTTAACTCAAGCTTCAAAACCAAATCACTTTCTCATAAAAATAGTCAGTGCCCCCAAAATGAAAAGTCCTTTTGTCATTGTTTAAACACTGCAGGTCAAAATGTTTAGTTGTTTTGTCACTATGGCAGAGGACCATTGAAATCCCTCATGTCCACCAGTCTTAGCCCAGTCCTTCATTGACAATGGTTACTGTACTGTTTTTTTTGTCTAGCTAACAGAATAAAAAAGGATTTTAGGGTAAGATTAGCCTCCAAGGTTTGACATCACACATTGCACTCGTACTACCGTAAATTGTAATTGCAATTATCATTCACAAACATAAAATAACTTCCATCCATCAAAGTAAAAAGCAGCATAATATACTGTAAAATAAACACAGAAACAAAAACCAATGTAAATGATATGCATACTACAGTGCTGTAAATAAAGCCGGTCAAAGAATAGATAAAATAAAGTTCTAGTTTCACCTGACTGTCAATTGTTGTAATACTGTGAATTTATCAAATGTTATTCATGGTATTATGTTCTTGAGTAATTTTGACAATTGAACAGACTATTGTGCATGACTTATACAATGAAAATACGCTGAGACGTTTTGGAGCGAAAAACAATTAGACTGAGAATCAACAATCAGTTTAGATCAACAAGATCTATTCACTTGGAAATTGTGCTAAACGTAGGCTACATGAACTTAATCATTTGCAAAGATGTACTGAGACATTGAGACATGTACTTAGACATTTACAATTTAACCAAATGAATGAGATATTCAATTCTGTATTGAGAAATTGCTAAGTTGTTTGCAGGTTTGTCCATGTTGTTTTGAGAATGTCATTTCTGTTTCAAAAAATGAGCCAAACCAATGGAGAAAAACTGTAATGCCACAGCACGACTCGGTCTCCACGTCCTGCGGCCGCCCTGGTTGAACCCCCCCCCCCTTTTTTTCTTTCCCCTGCAGGAGGAGGAGGACGGCTCGGAGGACGAGGGAGACGCAAAGACGCAGTTCAGCGTGACGGCGCCGGCGGACGCCGGCGTGCTCGGCTTCCTGGACCACGTGGAGGAGGAAGGCGACGGTTTCATTTCACCCGTGGACGAACTATCGCCCTCCAAGAACACGACGGACATGAGGCTGTCCAACCTGCACGCCGCCACCGCGTAAGAGTCAAAGACGACCTGGCGACGGCTTTTAATGTTTAGCCCAAGAAATATTTTTCCACCACTTTTTTAGATGCCCTTTTAACAAATTGAAATATTCTTTGCCCGAGGTATTTAAATATCTGTTTTTCTTTCAGGCAGGAACTCGTGGAGCAACTCCAAGAGACCCGAGAGGAGAAGAAGAGACTTCGCAAGAACCTGAAAGAGTTTGAGGAACAGTTCTTTAGACAAAATGGAAGGTAAAAGATTGCATTGACAAAAGGGGAGAGGACGTGATTAGTTTGCTTTGCCCTGCTGAACCATCCCCCGTTTTCTGAATGTTTGTCGTCTTATTCCCGTAGAAATGTGCAGAAGGAGGACCGCTCCCCCTTGGCAGTGGAGTACAACGAATACAAGCACGTTAAAGCCAAACTGCGGCTGCTGGAGGTTCTCATCAGCAAAAGAGAGTCCACAAAATTGACCTGAGACGGCGACGACAACAACAACAACAACAACAACAACAACAAAAAGAGACTATTAAATGACTTCAGAGGGACAAACGCATCCCACCAGGTTTGAGAAAAATGTCTTGATTTTCCTCAGCGCGGACATCTGTGCCGCTGGTGTTTCTGGCCGAGGGGGAAACCGTTTCTGTCGAGCTCCGCTGGGTTTTCCCTCCGGAGCCGGCAGGGAGTCGCCAATTTGAAGCGTCAAAGTCACCTGAGAAGTTCCCCCTTCAACAAACACCTCTCCTTCCCAAGAGGACGTTTCTTGAGACGCACTCAGATATAATGAATTGCAGTTTTATTGCTAATAATTTATTTCTATATTTTTGAATGTTTTTATTGTAAAACAAATGTTATTTTTCTGACGCTTTGCTGTAGAGGTCTTAAAGAAAATCGTTGTAAGTAAAATAATAGATATGTATTGCTATTTTGAAAGAAGGATTTTTGCGATTAAGATGTTTGTGTATTTTTGTAAGGGAGACTTTACCATTTGTATAACTTCAATCAGCGTATTCGGCATTCAGTTAATGTTAATAGCTTTCTCTATTCCTGTTTTGACCATCATGTAATATACAAAACAATCCGTTGTTTCTTGTCTTAAAGTATTTGCTCACTAAAATAAGTGGTTTCTGTAATACAACCCAAAGACTCAGAGTACAAACTACTAACCAAAATAGCTCAATCTCAATAAAACAACTACTTTTACTTACAAATTATTTTTGTGATCACTGGTACTTAAACATTTAACTGTATATCTTCTGCGTTTTCTCTATTTACCTCGTGTCAAATAAGCTATTTGTCTTGAAATCTGTTGTTTTTGCTCCCATTCATAGACTTGGATGTTTGTGAGGTGACTCAAAAGCTGAAATCTTTTTTACAGCGGTGTGTTTTTCCTTCTCATCTTCCTTTAGAGCTTTTGTAAATATGGATCACCTTTTGTATGTTTACATTTCTGTGAGCGAGTACATTTTCCCTTTCTTTCTCCAAAATGGATGATTTATCAGTGTGAATTTCGTTTACTGAATGTAAACACTGGCAAGGCTTAATGAATTTTAAGTGTGTACATTTTAGTACATAAATTGTATTTTGTATATAATATGAATTAAATCATATTTTTAAGAGTTCCCCGCTGTGTGGCTTTCCTCAGTGTATAACTGTTGAGATGTTTGAGTTGAGAAAAAAAGTTTGCCGTATTTAACAATTTTAATGCTGGACAAATAGATAACTTTCATTATTGATGAATGTCAAGATAAGATTAATGTTTTCTGTAGCACATTAAAGGAGCAAGAAAAGTAAAAAGGCCTGCAAAACCCTGCAGGATAAATGAGCTATAAACAAATACTATCTTAACATGTGTGTACATGCAGCACAGCGCAAAGTGTTTCAGATCTTCAGCAGCATAAGAGCTTTTCTGGGCTGTTTCTCTTTACTGCAGAAAAGATCAGTGTGACCGGATAGTTGGGACAGAAAAAGTAATTTATTGTCTGGAATCACTGACACCGTAGTATTGAATATAAACTATTTCACAAACTTCCCACCAATGCAACCTGATTAAACAGCCGTTTGGAATAACATGTTTGATTGTAAGGATAAACGCGGCATGAGGGCAAAGCCATGTGATACAAACAACTGACTCAAATCTTTATTTAGGTTATTTGCCCACACTTGCATATATTGTCGTCCTGCAAAAATATCACAATTGAATTATCTGCAACAAACTAATCACGATTTATACATTTTAGTGATTCTGAATGTACCATCAAGTGAAATTTTCGGACGTTTATTCGCTTTTGGGTTCAGAGTAAATGTTAGCTTAGCCGTGTTAGCTAAGCCCCGTTAGCTTAGTCCTGTAAAAAGAGCGGTTACAATTAGCCTTTGAGCTAAGCCAACCTGCCCGAGTGCTGTAAAATGGGTTCGATATTCTCATCTAACTCTCTGCAAGAAAGCTAATAAGTGTATTTCCCCAAAATATCACATTTCTTAAAATGACATTCCAGTTTTTGCTTTCATTCAAGAGCATGCACACAAGACAACAACCACTAAAAAAATAACTTTGAAAGTCAGCTTTTCATGTAGGTTTTGTTGTAGAAGGCAACGCTGTTGAATGCAGGTTAAGATCAAGTCGGCTGCTCCGTGATCCACAGCTCAAACCAAAGGGATTGCAAATAATATTCACACAACATGTCATCCGCCACCCTTCTGCTCGCCGAATACTCTCCCATTAACAAGATTATAGGTAACGATTATATTCAAAGTACGATTTACATACATATTTACTTAAATTATAATTTGTCAAAAAAAATAGCCATTCTATTTGTTGAAGTAAAAGTAACAAAAAGCAAGTTCATTGTCTCAAAGTAATAACATAGTTCTTTAAAAAGGTAGAAAATAGAATTTAAGGAGTTAAATATAAAATACACAACTTTTGGGGGAGGAGAAAAAAAAAAAAAAAAAGACAAAAACACCCAAAGACGGAGCTTCTCAACCTCCTGTAGCCCTCGCCCGTTTGATCCCAAAAGTTGTAGGATTTGATGGGATTAATATTAACTTAATGCAACTTAATATGGAGTTGGATGAGACTCATTGATGGTGAATGCACACAGACTAGTTAATAAATACAGGGGAAGCGATTCAACACTTTGTTTGGCGGGCGATATTTGTGTGTCCAACTGAATGAGTCTGGCATACCGACAGCAACAGTTAGTCTGCGTCACTGCAGCACTCATTGCAAAATCACAAATGTCACCCGGAGCTAATAAAGGGTGGTAAAGTTTTCTCTAACAAAAGTAGCAAACCAGTGACTATCAACTACTGAACACTTTCTTATATTGATGGAAATTCTTATATAAAAAAACACAAAATATGGGAGCATTTTTTCCATATTGAGACTTATTGGACTCCATATTTAAAAATAGCTTCCGAATGGTGTGCAAAAGGTTGAGAAACCGCCCAAAGCAATAAAAACAATAACACTCTGCATGTGCACAGATAGACCTTCGAGATTTACTATGTTCAACAATCTAGTGAGGGCATGTAAAAGAGACTGACCTTCCCGTCTCCTGAAGTCCCCCCCCTCCCCCCCGCCCCCCCCTTATTGCTGTTAAAGTGCATTAAAGCGGTTGCTCGCCTCCTCCTGCTCAGACCAGGCTGAAGCCCTCGTACTGCTCCACGGCCCGAGTGAGGCGGCGGCGCAGGGTCTCTTTGGTCTGGTAGCGGGGCAAGTCCAGCAGGTTGTAGCAGGTGTGGGCCACCGGCAGGTAGTGCTCCTCCGCCGTGGTGGACTGGATGGCGATACGCAGGCTCTCCATGCCGTGGATGGGGATGCGGTCGCTGCCGGTCAGGAACACTTGAGGGCAGGAAGGCACAGAGGGACGAGTCAAAAAAGTGGTTCTGAGACGCGTTTAGAATACTAAATAATGTTAAATAAAGCGGCACAATTGGCCTTTTTATTTACGACACCGCCGCCCCCCCCGAGACACTTTGTCATGAGGACAGAAGGAGCCGGGGATCGTGTCTCTATCCCCTGAAAAACATCACTTTTTGCTGAGGCTATTTGAAAAAAAAAAACTGACTCTTTCAACATTAAATACTTACACAAGAACTGTTTCTTCTTCTCCAGAGGGAACTCGTGGAAAACTTCCCAGAACAATCTGACGGTTGGGTGGGTGGCTGTGTATTCCCCTTTGTAGACAGCATTCTGCAGAGAGAAAAGATTTGGTGAGAAAATGCTTTCCTTGTTCCATCATAACACAAAGCCGAAATTCATAACTTTTTATAAATCTTGATTTTTCTTGCACAATATCTTTTGAGGCTTTCACACGTTTTTTTTTTGTAAGCCCGACAAAGCAGAAAATGTGCGTTTCTTTTGCAAAAAGACTCCTCTCCTCCTACTTGGCTTCGCAGCCTGGATGAGCTAAATCCTCCCTGGCCAAGATACACGCCTTAATTGCGCCGGCTCTCTATTACTGGGCTTCTGTGTAGAACCCGGCTGCCGCTCGGCACTGGGGAATAACATGTCCTCCAAGCCTGCAGCTGCCGAACAAACACTACAGGTGGAAGTGTGTGAAAGTTATCGTCCATGTGTTACTCCTCGGCACTGTGTGCTAGTGGAAAATACTACAGACTTTGTCAGTTATACCGGGAGGATTGTGACAGATTCTGATGATGTAACAGTCAAATTTCCAACTCATGTTCAACAAGATAGTCGCCAGTCAATACGAGTACAACTACAAGCTTGAGATGTGACCAGGACACAAAGTGGTTTAAAATCCAGCTGCAGAACAGAATCCCGTCGGACTTGTGGCGACAAATGTTTACACTCCCACATTGTCAAACCACACGCTGACCTTCTCCATCTCCTCCCAATTGTAGTTGTTGTTGCCCACCACCATGGCCATCAGCTCAGACGGCTGGAACAGCGGCAGGATCTCCCCGCCGCACACCTTCAGGAAGCCGGAGGAGAAGGCCGAGTACTGCTCGCTTACAGAGGCTGAGAACACGTAGCGCAGGTAGGCCTCCACAAACTCCTTCCTGAAAACACAAACACACAGCTTAAGTAAACATTCGGAGCCGTTCATTTGTTCTGCGCTGCAGCTGCATCCTCCCGGCTAAGTTTATATGGAAAAAAATGCATCGAGACGTCAAGGTGTGACTGTAAACACTCGCTTCCTCCTCCATTGTGTCCGAGCACGAGTGTGTGTGTGTGTGTTACAGTTAATGTGATTACAATAACAGATGTTACTCATTATAAGCCAGAGTGTGTTTACATCTCAGTGAGGTCTTGCAGCAGAGGTTGATCAGATAGGGAAAATAGATCATCTCTTTCATAGTTACAAGAACACACGTTTCAGCTGACCATTATTTAAGATATGATGCAATTTCACCAGCAGAAATACAATCTCGGAATTTGATTGTATAGCAATGCATTAATAATAAATAAATGGATTTTTGTAAATTAATAATGCATAGCTCTGGGTCGTCCACACCTTTTTTTAGACTTGTGTTTGAGGTCAATATGGAACTATTGACACGAAGATATATTTTACCACTTTGTTTACCTGGATTAGATTTTGCTGTCCTTTGCTGATAAAGGGAAACACCTGCAGGTCTGATCTGATGTGCAAACATCAGTGTGTGTGTGTATATATATATATTTAAAGAAACAGATCCAACTCATAGCCCAGTGTGTGGACAGTATTTGTGTACAGTCTTACTTTGATGGAGTGAAGCAAAACATCAACCCGTTTCGAATTGTCTGAATCCTATTTGGATCCGAGTAGCACGACGTGATTGGTGTTTGGTTTCCAATCAATTCTGCTAGGTTTGTTGTCGAGAAATGTATATGATCGCAATTATCACCGTGGAACCTTCTTGCCGAGCCGCTTTGTTCGTTAGCAGCACACTTTGACCGATAAACATGAAACATGAAAATTGGTCCTGTACGCTCCATTTGTTGTGCTAATTTGCATCGGATGCTTTCTAACTCTTTTAATACTTGGAGTTGTGTTAGGTTTTAAAATGTATGTTTAAAAATGCTCCAGAGTTTTATATGCTGGTCTTTTAGACAGAACAGAGCGTTAAAATGTACGTCAAAGAAGAGGAGGTAAAATGGGCTACCCAGTGAAGAGCAGCTGATGACATCGTAGCCTTAACAGAAAAAAATAGAGCTGCCCGACCTGTTGTTTTTGTCCACACTGACGCCTTCTCCTCCAGGAATGAGTTCCTTGACTTCTGTCATCCCGTAGTTCTCCCTGGTGATCTGAAGAAAAATGTGAGTGCATATACATCATGTTTCTTGCGTTTGACTGTTACTATGATTCTATATATAATCCTGATATATCCTATTTCCCGCATGGTTAGTAAAATACAAACCAAACTGCATCAGTGAGCCACACTAAAATCTTTTTTTAGTATTCACGTATCCTAAATTGATCGAAATCAAATTGCCTTTTAAAAGATTTACATCTTCAGTAGAGATGTAACGGCGTGGATCTGACAGCCAGAGGTGGAGAAGAGAAGAAACGGGCATGTTGTCTGTTTTTGTCTTTTCATTTGGTTTTGTTGGATGTGAGAAAAGGTCTTATCCTTAAAGAGATAAAAGGTGAAAAGTTGGGCTTACAGCAAAGTTGAGCAGAAACGTCTCCTCCACATCACCTCCGTCATAGTCTAGAAGATGCTGTAGACTCCTGCAGAAGGATTAAGAGAAGATAATGTCCCAGAGAAACAACACCATCACCACACACCGTTGTGCGAGTGGAGGACAGACACAATCTAATATTCTTATTTGTGGGATGTAAAATAAAACATGAAAAAGTCAGAATCACAATTATTAAAAAAAAAAAAAAAAAAACGTTCACCAAGAAAGTCATCAGTACGTTTCATACGAAAAATAACTTCTCCATGCATATCGTCATCATGTAAAGCTGAGGACTTTTCATTTCCTAAATCGTTCATTCGTTCACCAGTTCACCAGTTCATTACTTTAGGTTTAAATCTGTCCCAGTTTGATTTTAAAAAGGAAAACTTAGGATCAGCTGATTGGATCACACGGAAATTGTCTGTTGAAATACAGAGTGGGGACAAATTAGCTAATAAACCCACAGGAAATGTTGAAATCACGCTGAAACCATTATCTCTTTTCTCAGTGTGAGACAGGTGATAGAAGTGTGTACACAATGAACAACAAAACTAATGCCTTGACCTGACTCAACATGTGGGCCCAATCAAGACAACTTGTGCGGAGTGGTCTCCAACGTCGGAGGAACCTAAAAGTGTCCTTCACCGCTTCCCCTCACGTGTAACGCTCGGACGTCAGTCACCTGGCCTCGGTGGGGGACAGCTCCTTGAAGTCATCCAGGGTCGGCGACACGTTGAGCAGCTTCTTGTAGAGGACCAGGGGGAAGTGGAGGTCCACCACAGTGGAGTTGTAGATGGCCAGACCGCAGATGATCCCGATCAGGTGAAACCAGTTCTGCTCGACAAAACACTGGAGACACACAAGTGGAAGTCGTTTGACGATTGGCAGTAATTCATTCCATTTAAAATGCTCAAGTTAAGATTCCTTTTTAAGTGTTAATACACAAGTAGTGTTTGTCTTTATATGTATTTTTCACTGGCCTCAATTTCTCGGCCTTAAGTTCCATAAGGTCTAATTGAAAATAATCCATCTATTTAGGTTTAAATAGGGCAAAATAGGACAACAAAACAGCATAACACAAACATCCCTGTTTGGACAGGTGTAAACCTACTTTGTCTGAGAACCACAGCAGGTTGGACTCTTTGTAATGAGTGAACATCCCGTACACAGGATCCATCAGCTCCTTCAACAGCAGCAGGAAGAACTCCTTTGTCACTCCACCTGCATCAACGGCCTCCTCTCCGTCAAAGATCACCTGGGAGGATGCAGGGAGGAGAAGATCACATCAAAAAAAAAAAAAAAAAAAAAATCACAGAACTGCAGTGGCCTTCAAAAGCTCGGACGTAGCTCTCACCTTGAGTGGTTTCTTGAGGTCCACGTCAGAGTACATGGTGAGCTCTCGCAGCGTGTCGCTTACTAAATGGTCCCTGCGCACATGCAAAACCAAGTAAGGGTTCCTGGCGAATTGGGGCTCCAGCGTGAGCAGCATGAAGACGTTGTGGAGGTTCGCGCCGCTCACTGCTATCTGGGTGCCCGGTCACAGGTTGAGGTGGGAAAAGGCGAGAGGAGAGAGAGTCAAACTCGAATGGGTCGAAAAACGGTCGAACGAAGCAGTAGGACCACGTCTGGTGGTGGTACCTGCATCTGCAGTTCAGCGTCCGTTTGCAACATGGTCGTCTTGGCTCGTGCGTTCAGTATGAACGGGTAGGCACATAGGTTCACTGAGGGAAAGTCCCCCTGCAACACAAATTAGGAATTATACTTAGTCTCATATACATTTAAAGAAAAAGGTATATTATATTAAGGTAGAAATTATATGTTAAAAAAAAGAAAGAAAATCAGGTACCTCTGAAGGGGAGGATGATATTTTCTGGAAAACAAAAATGAGAGAATGCAAAGTCATTTGACCTGATTTGAAGTAACAAAAGGAAAAGACAAGCAGCTTTTATGAGATGAAACTACATCCATCCATCGTCAAAGTGGTCGGGGGGGGGGGCTTGTCCGCCAACTAAGACACTTATTAGACGGAGAAAACGGATTCACAGCAGGAGGAAAGATGAAATTCCTCACAGTCTCTGCAAAGACTAAAGATGGCACGAGTCCGTGCGTGTTCGTGTAGCTTAAGCAACAAGGAAGAGAAATATTATCAGTACTCACAATGTCAGCTTTATTCAGAAACCATTTGAGGTAGTCTTCCTGGATGTCCACCAGGCTGGTGATGTCGGGGATATAAAAGCGGTTGTACTCCACGTGGCGGGCCTTTAAGTTTACCTGGTGACACGGAACAGCGACGGTTTAACTCAACCACCAACGAGCTACGGGATAGCGCTGGTTCACAGGAGGCGGATGGATACCTTGTGGAGTTTCTCCAGCAGCCTTAGAGTGGCGACGAAATAGTTCTCGTAGAAAACCGGTACGAGCAGCGTCCTGCCTCCCGTTAGCATAAACACCACGATGCTCTTGTACATGTCGACCATCCTGGTGAACAGGCGGTCGTCAACGAAGCACCACCAGTTGTCTGCAGGGACGGAGAAACAACAGCGGATGAAGAAGCCGACGCACGGTGGATGAGAAGCGCAGTGATGCTGTGGGCTCAATGTAAAGCAAAAAAAAAAAAAAAAATAGAAGAAAAAGTTAGAGGATACCCAATACTTTGCTGGGGTTGGCGTCAAGCCGGAGGATGGCCATCGCCAGGGGGATAGTGAGGCGGATGTAGTTCTTGGAGTCAAACAGGCCCGGGTACTCGGACAAGATGAGGTAGATCCTCATGGCTTCCACGTCGGGAGGGGAGCGCGGCAGCTGAGGGATCAACAGACTCTCAAAACTCTTGGTGGCCTAAATGGAGAGTCAGACACAGAACAAGGAAGGACCGGTTTAACAGATTGTCAATCAGCTTTTAATTCCACAGGAATGAGCCGCAATGTTTGTAATGTACTTTATTATGATTTGTTTGAAAGTATCATTAAGGAAAGCAGAAATCTGAAAAAGGTGAATTTTTGAATTCCAAAACAGCTGGAATGGAAATGATCCGTCACTAAATGTAGGAAGAGGCTTGTAGTTTGGATGTGGCCTGAGCCTGATGTTGGGTTGAGGAGCACGATGAACCCCAAACGTGTCATTACGGAGCCGATGCTAGAGGTTAGGACTCAATCCTGCAGCTTGCCGCATGAGTAGGAGGGGAACTTTGTGTACTATCAAAACACGCCCAATGTGCATTTCAGAATGTACAGTCTCGTTTCCACAAGCCAGTAATCCAGCCCTGTGTTTCTATCCCAGATGACAGAAACCAGACCATGGAGCTAGTTTGAGTATTTGCTCAACAACAAAACTTAAATCATTTGAAGCGGTGGCTCAGCAGAGCAGAAAAGAGAAATAAGAGCAATTCTTAAAAGCACTTCTAGTCAATACCTGCTCCAGAAGTCCAGAGAACGCCGGTTTGCTGAGCGTGTCGAACAGCTTTCTGACCGAGTTGAGATCGATGCCCGAGATCTTGGGGTTGGTTTTGAAGTGTGTGTCGTCACTGAGAAAGCAGACAAAACGTATGATTATGTGTCAGCTATTCATGACGACGTCGGTGACGACCAACGGGACAAACGGAGGTCTGACCTCGGATTCTTGGACGATGAGGCGAAGCCTCGGTGCTAAAAAAAAATTCCCGTTACTTTGGATTAAAGCGCAGACGTTTAGGTGAACACGCGGCCTAAAGAGGTATCAAAGTCCATCCCTAAGTAGATGTCCTCTTCGGCCTCGGGGATGCCGAGGATAGGGAGCGCAGAGCGAGGCCCAAAGCCAACAGAACCCCGCCAGCGTGAAGGATAGCGGCTATTTACAGTGTAAGCCTCCATTTGAATACAACACGGGATGTGTTTTGTCGTAACGCAAATACATCAGATCTGATCTAGTGGAGACTGGATGCCAAACAAGAAAAGATAGTACGCCGAGAATGAGCCCTGCCCTACAGTACTTTCATTTTGAGAATCCTGTGAGCTGAAAAAAAAAAAAAGAAGTAGAGCAATTCTGGGGCTCAAACATAATCCAAATAAATGGGAAACGGCTACGCTTCAAACAAGAATTATTGGGGGGGGTTTTGGGTCCCGAACAACACTTTAAGCAAACTTAATCTGCTTAGCTGCCCGTGCTCGAATGCATGTTCGTTATATTTATTCATTTATTATTGCTACAATTCAAGCCAAATATTTTTATTAAAAAATAAATCTTAATAAAATGACCTGTAATCATTCTAGACCTCTAACATCCCCCAAAACTTTTTTTGACGTAGTATTTATTTATTTTTAACTCTTTTCCAGGGCCTCTCAAGTTGGTTGAATACAGCATTAGAGTTGTGCACGTGGCTTTTAACGTACCTTTGGTCCAAAAAGCTGGCGTTCCAACAAGCCGTAGAGGAGAGTTGAATTATAATGTCACTGAGCACACAAAACATAAAACAGAGTCTGGTTGTGAGAGAAGTCATAATACAATTGATTCAACATAAATCATTACAAAAAAAACAAAAAATATTTATCAAATATTGATTATTGAACTGACTTTGTGACAGTGGAATCTGTGTTGTACATCAGCTTTAACCTCCATGAATTTATTCTTTCACAATTGATGGGGGAGACTGATTTACTGACACCAATGACTCTGAAGTCTTCTGCGGGGACGGAACTCTGCAGAGAGGAAGAGAAACAGAAACCACATAACAGTACAAACATTTGGCCGATTGTTGGATTTGGGGCTTTTGTCTATCGTGTCTCTTTCCCTCTATAAGATAGAACAAATAGGTCACAGTTTTAGTCCAAATTTGCTAGATATTCATAACATACAATTACTACATAGACAGTCAGGCTTGTTGACAACGAACTGCTTATAGTGCACATTATTGCCACCATGTGGTGAAATTAAACATATATAAAATAAATCCTATTATTGTGATGATGATGATTGAGCCACATAGTTTTAAATTGTTTGTGTTATATTTATGATTAGATTACAGTTTGGGTTGTGGTTTTAGTGCTGAATGGAAGCCGAAATACATTGACCAGACAGAAAAACTTAAGACACTTTATTTCCTCTTTGCATGACACAATTCATTGTGTTTTGTTACTTTAGTTAACAAGTATATGTGCAGTAAAAATACTTCCACGAATTATGTTTTAAAAATTATGTTTTGAATTAAATAACAGCAATCAACATGGAAAAGTCTAACAGATTTAGACGGATTGGAAGTCAACTAATGCAAATAAAATAACAGTTATTATTCAGGAAACAAATAGGCTAGGAAGGTAACTAACAATTAAATAACCTACCTGGTCATTGGAGTACAATAAGAAGCTATGGTCTCCACCACAGATTATTTTGGTCACTGTACATTGTTTTGATCCTGAAAAAACAGTAAGGAAAGAGAAACAAAGAAAATAATTCACTGGCCAACATTCCATTACAGTTAATCAAATAGTTACAGAGTGTAGTTGTATTTCTTGCTTTTTTTTATTATACAAAAAATAATTTCCAACAAAATTTCTACATTGAATCTTTCTAAAATAGTTTACACAGATGTCCACTACATTAAATCATCAACAAACGCATTAACATGATGAAAAAAGACTGTGCAAGTCTTCTGCTCACCTGTTCTGTGAGAACTTCCAGTCAGGAAACTGGCCTTCACTGGACACGGGCTCCTGGCATCTCCCAGTAGTCCCGTGCCCAGCTGCCCATGGCTGTTGCAACCAAATGCATACACCACTTCAGAAGACGGCACGAAGGCCAACGTGTGGCGCCTGGCAGAAGTTGGGGAATAACGACCATGGGGCTTAATCAACGCCGTTTGGGCTTCGCCAAAAGATTCTTTAACGGCAGAGACCCTACCTGCCACAGGTGATCTGGGACACCTCGGAGCCCATGAGCTCCAGCACTCGCCTGGGTAGAAGTTCATTATTGGTGGAGCCGTGACCCAGCTGACCCCACGAGCCCTCGCCAAATGTAAACAAGCCTCCGTCCTGCCGGAGACACGACACAGAACTCAGAGATTTTCGGCATAGTGATGCAGTTACTCAAAAGGAAAATACGGTTTGCTCTGGGATTGCGTGATGAGATTCTTTAGATTTAGACAGTCTGGGTGGAATAAGATTTAGATTTAGTTGGGAGTAGTGGTAGTAGTTACAATAAAGCAGGTATACTCTCATTGATAACTCAGCATTTGGTACCCTCATGGTATTATAATTCCACTTTGAAGGGCTCTTGGGTTTTTTTTCTGTCCTTTCGCGTACCTTTGTGAGGGCTGCTGTATGTTCATTTCCACAGCTGATATAACAAACTTTTTGAGATCTCAAAAATTTGATATGACACGGGACCGCTCGATCTGAGAAAGGAAGCACAAACAATCAAAAAGGTCACATGGTCCTACGCGGTTCGATGGATCTACAAATGAGCGGCGCCACTTCTCCGTCTGCATCGAGCGTCGCACATCTGGGACTTCACTGCCTTTTTTTTTTTTTTTCTTCTATCCAGCTCATTATTACCTTGTTCATCGTTGAGACCAAGCTGTCCAGCTCTGTTCTTGCCCCAACCGAACACAGCCCCCGACAAGGAGAGAGCAAAGCTGTGGTCTCCCCCGGCGGTTATCTGTGCCAGAGGAATACCCGACAGAGACTTCAGTGGGTGAGGGAACAGCTTGCTGGGCTCTCCTTTGCCCAGGCCGAGCTGGCCGCTGGTGTTCTGGCCCCACGTGAACAGCTGGCCATCTGGGGGGGGACAGAGGAGGAAAAAATAAGTTTCTCTTCATCTAGGGCCGATTACTCAAAGTACAGGTACACGTGTGGTGGATGAAAGGACACATCGAGAGTGTGCAAACATCTCTCTAGTCTTGCGAACCTCTAGAAAGTGCAATGCAGTGCTGGTTCCCACACATTACTTGAGCGATCCGCTGCTCACACAGCCTTTTGACCAACCTGAGGGAAAATAAAAATGTCTGTTAGTCAATCAGATGCTGCCAGAGTCACATGTCCAAGAGCAAGCCACCTCACGAACAAGTCAGTTATTATTTTCAGGGAAATTTCTCGTAGCTATCAGACGAGTCTCTAATAGTCTGAAAATTAACAAGTAGTTATTCATTTGTACATCATTATTTCCTGGGAACGTGATCGGTTGATGGCATTACCGTTTCAGATGTATGGGTCGCTACGAATTGAACCCAGCGCTAACGCTTTACGTGTTTAAACCTCCAATCCCCTCATTTAAGTCATTTATATGTTACGTTTCCTCCACGATGATCTACTCACTCACTCACTCACTCACCGCGGGATTCGAACGGTCGCCTCCGCAGTCCCGAGGCCGAGCTGGCCCTCTTCTCCAGCTCCCCATGCAAACACTTGACCCTCCTCGTTCACGGCCATTGAATGGGACTGACCACTCGACACCATTGTTATAATCTGTGTATCCAGAGCTCCCACAAGCTCTGTTGAGAGGAGGAGGAAGAGCGTCAGCAGTTTGATGACCACAATGATCACAATTCATCACAAAACTAACCCGTGGGAAGCTACAGATTCCACTTTACCTTAAAGATTTAATTTTCTTCATGAAATACTTTTTTGAATAGGTATATATATATATATATATATATATATATATATACACACACATTTGCTGAAGTTCCAATGATTCTTGCATTTATTCATCGTTGTTAAAGCTTCACACTGATGCCGAGACAAAGTACCACTAACTTCCTCCCAAATGACGCAAACACAATCCCACAACTGTCTGCGATCACTTCACAAGCCTCGAGTCTCTCACATCTCCAAGAAATGGTAACGAAACCCTCTGAGAAAAAAAACAACACTCTGTGCAGTTTACTTTGCATTTTGCTCAAATACTTAGTTGTTCTCCTCTATTATACTCTAGTCCCACCAGTTATGTGATACGTGTTTTAGTTGAATACGTTTTAAAATGAACATCTTCTAACCAAGGAGTGTGGTGCAACAGTCTAGAGCATGCAATGATAAATCCAAAGGTCACGGAATATGCTGTTTGCGAGGAAAGCTTACCTGGGGAAGTCCCTGGTTTGCTGTGGCCCAGCTGTCCACAGCTGTTAGAACCACATGTGTACACACTGCCATCGTGCAGCAGGAACATTGAGTGTTGCCCTCCACAAGCTACTTCTTTCAGTCCCTTGCCACTGAACACGTGACAGTTTCTCGGCTCAAACATGGGGCTCCTGTCAATACCGATACCCAGCTGTCCGTCCTTTGCATTTCCCCAACAGAGCATGTCGACGAAGAAAGAGGGGATGAGCACCAAGCTAAAAGAGGCGGCGCGAGGGACGGCCAGATGGAGGAAGATCACAAAATACTTAGCAGCCCCGCTTTCTCCTCTTCATATAAAGTCCAACCCTGGGGAAAAAAATAAGGTATTAATTTCATCTTTCTTAATTAGGAAAAAAATGTGCTCCATGTGAGAACACCTAATGAGTAAACTATGGTTTTGGAAGTGTGATTGTTTGGGAATGGTGTAAGCTGTATCACAGGAGAGGGGGCAGTGCATTTAAATAAACTCAGCGTAATCCCTGCTTATGCAGCTCCATGCAGTCTTGCCTCACTGTCAGTCCACATGCGTTACATGCATGCATGTTACTGACCGGCTTAGCCACGGGCAATAAACAAATTGGAATGTACGTTATAAGGGAAAACTAATTAGGAGACTGAAAAGACATGAACAGAGGAAAGCAGAATGAAAATATATAAAAATACAAATTAAAAATCTGTGTCTCAGTGTGATCTGTATCTTAGGTGGTGCACAGGTCCAGGATCTGTACTGACGTGCGTTAAAGGTTACGTTAGCTTGCCGATGGGCAGATAGTGAAGAGGAGTGGCCTGCGATATGAATACATTAAAATCACAGTATGCAGGAGAAACTAAATATCCCAAAGCACCTAACTGACACTAACCCATTAAGAAAAATAACGTAGCCAAATCAGACGTTGCTGATCCACATCGGCCATACTAGTTCATAGTTCCCTATTTAACCTTAGCAAGCTACAGAGACGCCGACTGTCAGTGTGATAGCTAAATCCAAAGAAATCCACTCGTCAAACGATGTCTAAATTGTCAGTAAAACAGTGTCGTTACACTGCAAGATGATCGAAAATCAAATGAGGTGTTTACCTGGATATATGCATCCTGTTTTGGGGCGTCAAGCTTCGGCTCTCCTCATAAAACAAACGAGGAAGTACAGGGTACCACAGCTGTTACGTCACTGGACCTTTAAGTCTGGGAGGCAGGCGATTGGCCCGCCAATCAGGAAGTGTTCGAGTTTCGTCGATGATACAACCAGAGCACTTTAGTGAGAGTCGCGTCTAACGCGATCACGATTTACCTCTCTAAGCTGAGTACAGTAGCATCGGAATGGAACTTTCGTGATAGACTTGCTCGGATTTTTATAGAAGGATGTTCATAGACAAAAGTTTAAAAAAAAATGACTTCATGATGGCACTAGAAGAAAAGTTATTCTCTTCACGCAGGTCCAACGTTTTAGTAAATTAAACAATTGTATTTAGCAAAAACAGAGGGAGATTCAGTGTTGCCCTGAATGTTCAGCTGTACTTGAATTAGCGTCTATAGATGTGTGTGAATATAGGAGTATACTTGTTGACTAAAATAAGCCCTCAAGTCTATCATGAAGAGGTATGTGGAATCACTAGGTCACATCACACTGAAGCGAGACGGGGCCATTGAGCTATAAACATTCAAGCCCTCAGACGACTTATATAACACAAATCCAATGGTCCTCTGTTTCGCCACAGGCTACCAAAGTCCCCAATAACATGAATGGTGCCTCCAGATGTCATTAATAGTTTCGTCGACCAATCATTCGCTCCGCACGCGCGATTTAGTGCGTCACCATACGGCTTATGTGCGTAATAGTGGGCGTGGTAGTGGGCGTAGAAGCCTCTGTACTGCTGATTGGCGCGCTCACATTTGAGGCTGTGTTTGATAACACAGAAGAGCTAAAACAGTGGGGCGAGACGAGGACGACGGTTTTAGGTCAGTCATTAGCGACGGTTTTCATAAAACTATCGGAGGACTATTGCCTGCTACGGAAAATAAAATATCAAAGGTACGAGTTTTACTCAACACACCACTGAAAGGTCAAGGAGTTGTCTCGTTAGTGTTGGTCAGAATGTGAACTCCTTGCTAACGCTAGCCAGCTAGCTAACCAGCTACTCAGCTAAATATAGCCATCGCTATGGTAGCTAGTTAGCTAACACAGCTAATGCTATGGCCGCGAAAACAGAAAGCTCGGAACGTTTGTCCAATAAACATATGTTATTTATTATGATGTGATTATTTGTACTGAACCCCCAACTCTCACGGTGCTTTTCTTCATTATATCATCGAGATATTGCTATTGTTAGATTTGTTCTCGTTAGCACAGGCAGCTACGTGACTAAAGAGTTGCATCATTCATGTAAGATTAACGTCAAAGTTGATCTTAACGTTACTTGATGACATGCTGCTGCTAACATTTATGGGATTTTAATTGGACAGAAAGGATGAGCCGTGATTTTATTTTTTTACTTTTTTTACTTCCAGTTTATATTTAATATGTTGTATCCACCAGCAATGTTTGTAAATATATGAATTATTCTGGGTTTATTTGATAACAATGTGGTTTTAGGGATTATCAGTTGATGGCTGATTAACCATTGATTTCCCTTGATTGTCTTCAGACAACAAATCCCCTGTACTCCATCCAGTGCTTCTCCTGTTTGAGCTGTAAGGGTGATGTCAGCAGCCTGTCTCGGGCGCCTCGCAAGGTGCAGTGGTTCCCATGTGGGACGTAATGGTCTTTTACACATGGCCCAAGTCCCACTCCCATTCCAACAGGTCAGCCGACCTCAGTTCACAATCTTCCAGCGACAACTTTACAGCCCTTCAGGAAACCTACACAGCAACACCCGCTTTGACGCAGACAGCAGTGGCCAACCGACTACCTGGGATTCATTTGGCATCTGGGACAATCGTATCGACGAGCCCATTCTGCTGCCTTCCAGCATCCGCTACGGGAAGCCCATTCCCAAAGTCAGCTTATCCAGGGTGGGCTGTTCCTCGCTTATCGGTCAACGCAAAGACAATGAAGACCGCTTCCAGGTTTCCCAGATGACTGACAGCATCCTTTACTTTGCTGTGTTTGATGGGCACGGCGGGCCAGGGGCAGCTGACTTTTGTGAAAAATACATGGAGAAATTCATCAAGTAAGGAGTTCATTGAATATGTTGTTATCAGAAATCTGTACCACAGGAAGCATATTTACTGATTAACAACTTCTATATGTGATAAGAAACCCACTACTTTTTCTGCTGGTATTTAGATGTAGTAACAATGTAGATCTTTGGTTGTCTTTTAAAGGGATCTTGTTGCGGAGGAGTCCAATCTGGAAGTAGTTTTAAGGAAGGCTTTCCTTGAAATAGACAAAGCTCTTGCAAGGCACTTGCACTTCTGTCCAAAGGGTAGGTTGTTAGGCTTTCATTTTACATGCAAATATATTCTTTTATATATATGTTATATATTTACAAACATGTATTCATGTAATGAAGCTTTTTTTTCCTCTCTTCAAAATCGAACTTACTTTGGCTTTAAAGTCTTTGATTTTACAACAGTCATGACCCAAGCAGGTCTTCAATGCAACCCAACGTTAGTCAGAAACTATACAATAACCCAGCTACAAGTAGAGCAAATGCACTGAGGGCAGCGCTTGACTGCTTCACAACACATTTACACAAGGAAGTAAACAAATATAAAAGGAAAAACATTGTAGGATGTGTGTTTATATATATATATATATATATATATATATATATATATGGATGAATTAATGAAAGCACTAATGTTGTTTTTCCTTTAATTTGTCACTCCTCTGTTAAATATCTGTCAATGTGAAATGTATACGTTTTGCGCAGCCATTGAAAGTGATACAGTATAAGGGGTCATTTAGGCATCACTTAAATGTGAATGCAAAACGTTTCTCTCAATAAGTCACACGGCCTACATGTTTGCCCGTGCCATATAAAACGTTTCAAATGAACTTTTCTCACAAACAGAATTATGTCCCATTTAAAGTTTTCTGCTAATATAAAAGCTAGTATACCTTTGTCGTGGCCATACAACGGCCGCGCTGTGTGAAATGTCCCAATATGCCTGTGTGTGTGTGTGCATGTTATCTACGGCAGCTGCTGAACCAGCTAAGAGCTGGAGGCCCTTGGCACCCATGTGGATGACGAGAGGCTAGATATTGATGGAGAGTCCAGCGGGTCCTAAATCCTGGACTACTGGAAGGTTCCCTATCTTTCTCTAACTCCGCTCTCTCTCCCTCTCTCTTCCCTTTTTTTCCTCTCACCAAGTGTATACAACGCTTCATGTGAGAAAGCGCTTCAGTTTGTTTACAAGTTGTATTTGTGGTCCTTGACGGATGTAGTCCATGAGACGCAGCATGTTTAAAATGCAAATTAGGCTCAAAACAACACGCACGTCTTAAAGTCGTTTGTTGTTTCTGGAGATGGGAAAGGTCTAATGCTGACTTTTGTCTATAAATGCTGCGGGATAAAACCACGTTTTTTGTTTTATAAAATCAGTCACTTTAGTTTAGTGTTTATTTGTTAAATATTTACCAATACACAGAGTTGTCTAGAATGACATTGCAGAGTTCAATGTTAAAGGGACCTCTTGCTGTTGGAGTGCATTAATATGTTCTATTTACTATTACCATGTAATTATATTTCACTTAGCTTATCATGCACATTTTTCACATTTGAGACTCTAGATAAATGCATGCACGTGTGCGTGAGGAACTCCAATGAATCATATCTATTCAGTGTTCTGTCAGTCAACGCTAATTGTTTTTAGTTTTAGCCTAACTGCTATAAACTTAAGTGCTTAACCTCAACACTGTAATGAGACCGTTCAACCTGCATGTGTGACATCCTTCTCTATTGTTTACTGCTGTGATCTCTAGTTTGCTGTAAAACCACCATATGACTCCCACCCATGTGTTACTGTTTAATTGTGTGGATACTACATTGTGAGAAACTATTTGTGGTTGTTGCAAACAAGGCTTTTTTTTTGTGTGAACCTTTTTATTTTGTGCGTTCCACCATTGACGTTTGCTTTAATGTCTGTTTAGATCCGGGGACGAACACAGGAACCACCTCCACTGTGGCGCTGCTGAGGGACGGCATCGAGCTGGTGGTGGCCAGTGTCGGCGATAGCCGCGCCATGCTCTGCCGCAAAGGCAAGGCCCTGAAACTCACTGCCGACCACACTCCCGAGAGGAAGGACGAGAAAGAGAGGTACAAAGAGGCCGGGGGCAGGAGGGTGATGCAACGTTTTTCATTTCAAGCAAAAAAACATCAGTGGTGCTATAAGATCAACAGTAAAGCATTGAAGTTTTTTTATTTTCTGATGCTTCAAGGGTAAAGCGAAGCGGGGGTTTTATCACCTGGAACAGTCTCGGGCAGCCAAACGTCAACGGGAGGTTGGCCATGACGCGCAGCATCGGAGACTTTGACCTGAAGAGCACGGGGGTCATCGCTGAGCCTGAAACCAAGAGGGTATCGGTAGGTTTTTACAAACGGGGAGTGTTTGGGAAGAAGTGTTCTTGCACCTTCACGATTCGCTCTTGAGATTAATTTTTTTAAATCTCTTTTACAAAGAAAATAACCATTTAGTAGTGCTCAGGAGGACAGTACTTTAAATATGGCCCGGCCTTTCCTCAGTTGCACCACGCCCACGACTCGTTCTTGGCGCTGACCACGGATGGCATTAACTTCATCATGAATAGTCAGGAGATCTGCAACGTCATCAACCAGTGCCACGACCCCAAGGAGGCAGCTCAGAGAATAGCTGACCAGGTAAGATGTCCCTACTTTCCTTCTTAAATCCCATAGTGAAACCACACAACGTATATACAGTGAGACTTCCTGATTACCTTTGCCATGGCCTATGCCTCGCCAAGTGCATACAGAGGTTGTCATTTCATCATTTACCACCAGGCGTTACACTTGGGCTGCGCCATTCTCATTGAAATGAGAATGGCAGATCTGCATTAAAGGTCAGCCCACCTAAAGTGCGCCTGGGCGAAAGCTGTTGGTAACTTCAGGGCCGACCCGCTTGACTTTTATCGTCAGGATCTAGACTAGAATCTGTAACCAGATTTCCCTCATGTTGTTTTATTTTCTCTTTCAGTCTCTCCAGTACGGCTCAGAGGACAACAGCACGATTGTGGTGGTGCCCTTTGGTGCTTGGGGAAAACACAAGAGCTCGGACACGAGTTTCTCCTTCAGCAGAAGCGTTGTGTCCAGCGGCCGCTGGGCGTAGACCCGAAAGGTTTCTGGTCTGTGACCGAATTCATTTGTGCAATACAATCAAAAATCAATGTCCTTATGGAAACATTAAGAAAGTGTGGTTGGCCCAAACAGTAAAACCTAAGGGTTACGACATGTTACTTAAAGCATATTCATGTGTGTTTGCCTCCATGTGGTAACAAGCGGTGGATTTATGATCTGCACAAAATGAAAAATATCCTTATTTTATAAATTATTTAATCTACTAGAAGGCCAATGACCTTATAGGTGCTGTGAGGTGTTTGACTGGATAACCGGTATGGCTGTTCCAAATATTTCGATGCTTTATTGATATGCAAATTATAAATTCAATGTAGAGCTTTTGTTTGTTTTTAACTGAAGGCCTCCTGGGTAGAGGCCAGGTCATTAGTAACATACAGGACACATTGTGTGCTGTAGTCTTTCCCTTCTCTGCCCAACACACACCCTGCGAACGCCGTGCCACTCAGTCCTTATTCTGCACTTGCATATGTTTATGGTGAAGAAACAACAACAAACGCTTCTCTTTACATAATGTGTATTATCACCTGCATCGGTCAGCTTCGTTCTACCCGCTTAGGTTAGGTTTTAAGGACTGGGTGTTGTTTGGGTCAACATATCCGAGTATTCATTACTACGCACATCTCCTCGTCTAAGGACTACCGTTTGAACACTGCACATATCCCTCTCCAGGTACTCACACTCACTGACACCCCAAAAGCAACGTTAATGTGTAATTGCACATGCAACCCAGAATGAAACATGATCTGGTGAATAATTGTGAATGATGTTGCTCACAGCTGTTTTACATGAACAGCATTTGATTGGCTGCTCGAAGATATTCCTGCTTCTTGTTATGTGAGCTGGTTTAAGTGTTAATATCTAAACTGATTGGAAATGGTCTTGTAGGTGCACCGTGAAGCGTCCAGATCAAAGAAATGTACACTTGTATGTTTTGTAAATAATTATATTTATGTACATCTGGAAAACTGCTGGATATTGTTACGTAACATCTCCTCTGAAGGAAGTCTCATACCAGAAACGTTCAGACACAGGACTTTACTTTGAGTGGAGCTACATTATTTTTAATGTATCTTAAGTACAACCAGTAATCAAGCTTTGACACCATTAATGTGGCAGAGAAAGATCACAGCACACTTAACCCAACACTAAAGAATTTGAAGATGTGAATGTTTGTTTAAATGCTCTCCACGACTAAGAAATCTCCATCCTGCCGAGTACAGGAGTCCTTCAGCGGTACGCATGGTCTCTCTGGACCTCGTGTGTGGATTCGTTAGCAGACTTGAACCATCCGATCGACTACTGTTGGTATTTTTGTGTTGTGGTTGTTTAAGCTTGAGAAATGCAGCGTTTCATATTTATCATCATTATTCCGTGAGATGTTGTGCAGCTATCTGTTTTTTCCTCAAACACCATTTAGAGATGTTTTGTAAATACATGTTTTTTTTTCCTCTGCTATTTCACATATTGGATGAAACATAATAAGGACTTGCAATTAACACGTTCTCCTTATAAACGTCTTTATCGTTCACAGTCCTCTATCACAGTGTGTTTTTCCTTTAATGTATTTTATTTCAATGTCTTTTAAATGCAATCATTTTAACTGTGGATCTATATCTGGGACCTAAATGTGACTCTGTCAGCACTGTATTCCTGGTCTGAACCGGCTTGTGTCCATTCAATTAAAAACTTGACACAAAAATGATCAACTCCTTTAACATCTCGTCCATTTTATTCACTTTTAACAGTGCAAATGTCGACTGATAAATGGAGCCTGAAGCTAATTTTGAGCATTCAAATCACGTAGCATAACTGCACTGTGAAAATACTCCCATTAATTCAAAACCCTACTGGACACATTTTATCCACGTTGCAGCCTGCTGGTCTAAAAATGACACCAATGCACTGAAGGTTTTTGAGTTTAGTCCGAGACAACAGGTCTTTCCTCGTGCACCTGGATGAGGGTCAGACAGTTGGCTGTAACTCGGCTACGGGCCAACAAAGGGTTAAAGTGCTGTGCGGCTCGGTGAGACCTCGGCTGGGTGCGTGTGTCTGCATGGTGAGGAACCTGATGTTTGGGGACCTGCACAGTCTCTCTGCTGTGTCCGTGTGCAGCAGCAGCAGCAGCAGCGACCTCCACGCAGACTTCTCACAGCCCGGTGAGTCACTGCAACTAAGCTTTTTCACTTCTTTGCAACAACATCAGGAATTCAGACCATTATTGTTCGAAAGCACGTTGCTTCTGTGGGAATAAGGTTGTTTGGTGTAGTTACGGGAATATAAAAAATAATTAATCTTGTGCAACTCAAAAAATAATCAACTTAGTTTTATCAAGGCTGTTTTAAGCCTCTCAAAAGGGGTGTTCCTGCATTAACTGTGTGATATAAATTTGGGTTTTTGAAAGACAAAAAAATACATTTACAAAAAAACATTTTCACTATTTGATTTGATTAATTGGATTCAGTCTTTTTCACAATTTTTGTGACCTTTCATAAGCAAACAGTTCATCTCAATAATATATTAGACACTTCCTTTGTTCAAAGCCCTTTCGATGCTTCAAATCCTCTTATTATAGTGGAGCCATGTTTTTACTACACATTCTACACAGTTACATCGTAGAACTAATTTCAGTCGTCACTTATAACGCTTTAAACTAACAATAAGAAAAAGAAGATGAACCTCTGGTTTTTATTCATTATGGCTCTTTAGTATTGTCCCTTTTGAAGCTATATGAGATCAATGAAGTCTTTCTGGAAGTCATGCACTACATTTTTATTTCTGGTCAAAATCGCTCCCTTTATCCACCTTTTTACTTCATTTTGTTAAACATTTCATCTCTTTGGGGCAATCGGGTAGCTTTTTATTGACAGATCTCTTTACTGATCCATCCTTCTTCAAAGTCAAAGGACAATTAATGGTTAATGATGCCATTTTGATTTGGTTAACTAAGTGAGACAAGGTAAAGACCTTTCTGGGTGTCACATCACTGCATCCTTAAAACATCTGCATGAATGGAAATATATGTTGATGTGTAAGTGGCTCAACGTCACTGCTTCAGTCGTGTTATTCCTTTTGAGATACATCTGTTCCAAATGACTGACACACATATAATGTACACTTTTAAGAAGGCCTGTGTAAAAAGGTCGGGGGGGGGGGGGGGGAAATGGGTTTGTGCCGTAACATCGGTAATAACTCACGGAAGCTGAGAGTTGTGTTGTGAGTATGCATTACCCAGGAATTTATTTGAGCTGCGGCGTAACAATAAGCCTCCCAGATCTTAACCTATCACATCTTTTGCTCAATTTAACAGCAGCCACACACACACACACACACACACGTATGTGTGAAATGCGCTGTGTGACACCCTGACATGCATTCCTCTGTCTGCGTCGCTCCGGTAGGTAACGCGCTCGCGGCGTGAGATGACGGAGAGAGGCTGCCACATCAACGTCGCGATGACCGACGACGTCGGCACCAACGGGTCGGCCGGGTCAAAGGTCGCCGCGGCCCTTGACCAGAAGAAGCGGCCGCGCGGCTCCACCGTGAGCTTCCACAACATCCAGTACAAAGTTCTGCAGAGGAGCGGCTTCTTGTGCAAAAGGAAAAGCGCTCACAAGGGGATACTGTTCGACCTCAAGTCAGTCGTTAAAAATTGTACATTGTTTAAATTATTCTATTTGTTTTGTGTCTTTTATCGGGTTGCATCTTTCCCTTTTCATGTTTTCCCTCGTCATTCACACACTGAAACTCAGATTTCCGATTGATCGCTTGTTGTTTTCTCCCATCGTTTGCTGCTGATTAATTACGAGCATTTTTCTTAGTCAACAAGACAAAAAAATGTTATTGATAGCAGAGATTCTGAATTTAGGAGACCGTGTCGTGGTAAAAAAAAAAAAAGAAGTGTTTCCTTATCGCAGCTCAATATGGCTCATTGTGTCCCAACATCAGGTAGAACAATAGTGAATAGACTCTTTACGTGGTTTCTTTGTGGTGGTGTTAAATCAAACTGACATTTCCCATGGAAGAAAGAATCATTTCACACAAGTTTCTAGGCCTTTTCCCGCCCCAGGGTTAATTAAATGATATTAAGCATGGTTTCTTGCATATAATCTCTCTGGTGCACTAAAGAGCAGTCTGCCAGAGGAACGAATTAAACACCGCCACGTGATCCACGAGTCTTTTCATTCCATTTTATATTACGGACTCTTTCTCTTCTCTCTTTCTCGAATTTTACACCACAGTGTAATTATTTTTTTTCTTCACGTACAGCTTCCAAGACATGTTTTCATTTTTAACCACTGCTTAATCTCTTCATGGATATTGTTTTATTTTGATGGGGGGAGGTCCATTTGTTTTAAAAAAGTGCAGTAGTTAAGGTGATTAATGTGTTTCATCACATGTTCAAGAATCACTTTCTTTTGTTCAGTCCTCACAATCCTTAAAGAGTGAAGGGAAAATCTTGGATTATGAATGCAAAGTATTTAAGTATGCCTTGATCTTTGCCTTCCAATGAATTAATCCGTGTTGAATTGCTTACAGGGAGTGTGTGTGTGTGTGTCATTGTCTTGCAGTGGGATTATGAGACCGGGCCTCAACGCTATTCTCGGACCTACTGGAAGTGGAAAGTCCTCGTGAGTATCAAAACGAGCCCCAAGAAACCAACGCACTGAAAACCGTCCGCTTTGTTCGTCGGTGTAGATGTATTCATTGTTCCTTGGGTTTGCTTTTATGTGAAAAGATTCTTGGACATTCTGGCTGCAAGAAAGGATCCTTCAGGTCTCTTGGGAGAAGTTCTCATTGACAAAGCACCACAGCCTCCCAACTTCAAGTGCCTCTCTGGCTACGTGGTTCAGGTGCGTATCAATCAGTTCAATTATTTCAGCCTGCACGAACATTGATGTGTAGTCTCTGTTTTTTTGTCTTTTTTTCCATTTGCTATGATGTTCATATCGTTTGACGTACCTTTCTCTGACCGGCTGTTTGACGCTGAGCTCAAAGTGCCAACCAAATATATAACCAAATAATATAAAACCAAAACAGTGACCCCCAAAGACACAAAAAAACCTGCAGATTTGAGTGAATGAGAACTTGTTAATATTTGAAAAATGCTTATAGCCCCTTTAAGCACTGTTACATCATCAATTCATACATACATTCTCTGCATTTCTCTGTGGAAGACCACAAAACAGCCGATCTTTGACCCTTTGACCCCGAGGCTCTTGTCTCCTCTAAACAGGAGGACGTGGTCATGGGCACCCTGACAGTGAGGGAGAATCTTAGCTTCTCCGCCGCACTGCGCCTGTCCAGCTCGGTGCATCAGGGCGAGAAGGAGGCTCGAGTCAATCACCTCATCAAAGAGCTGGGTCTCACCAAAGTGGCCGACTCCAAGGCAAACACACACACACACACACTCACCTACGTCCCACTTACGACACACACCGGACGTCGGCCACGGGCTACGACCGACTCCTGCGCGTTGTCTTCCCTCAGGTGGGCACACAGATGACCAGGGGGATCTCGGGGGGAGAGAGGAAGAGGACAAACATCGGCATGGAGCTGATTATTGATCCCTCGGTCCTCTTCCTGGACGAGCCGACCACCGGACTGGACGCCAGCACCGCTAACTCTGTGCTGCTGCTGCTGAAGAGGTGACAGAGGAGCCGCTGTGCCGTTCCTCTGACTTCACTGTGGAGTTTACGGCGTTGTCCTTGTGTTGCCCCGAAACTGAACCTGTATCCAATTCAATATGATGTTAAAACATCTGCACACTTCTTTAGAGAAATGTTTTGGCTGATGTTGGAGCAAAAGTTACCTTTAAAATGAAAAGGTTGTTTTGATCAAACTTTTCATTTAATTTCATTTACTTTTTATTTCAAGTCTGTGTCTTAATACAACATCATGATATGGATCACCCCATATAGCAGAATCTTTATTACCTACATTTAAAATACTTCTTGAGGAAAATATTACATTTTGAAAAAGCTTTTGAATAGTTTTAGTTAAATTAACTAAAATGAAAAAAAAAGACAGACTATGTGTGACACTTGTCTTTGACTGCAGTTTTTAATTATAATTAATGATTTGATTAATTTACAATTTCTTTAACATACGTTTAATGACTTTATAGTGTGTGGTGTTTTTTGAATCCGAAAGGAATCTTCATTTTATTTATTTGAATACATATACTATACTATGTGTCTTTTTTTCAGAATGGCCAGCGATGGGAGAACCATAATTATGTCCATCCACCAACCGCGATACTCCATCTACCGCCTGTTTGACTCTCTGACCCTGCTGGTCGGTGGTAGAATGGTTTATCACGGACCGGCGCCAAACGCTTTGGACTACTTCACCGGCATCGGTGAGTCTATTAACACCACCAGGTAACGCGTTGATAGAAGATGGGTGATCCTGTGATCCCACGTTGCAGGTTACCTCTGTGAGCCCCACAACAACCCGGCGGACTTCTTTCTGGATGTCATTAATGGAGACTCCGCCGCCACAAGCATGACCAAAGCCCATGGCTCTGAAGGTAACGGCGATTAAGAGGAAAATACTGTCAAGGTGGTTTACATAAGGGGAGGATTTTTAGCCTTACTTGAAGGTTGCTTTTGAACAACTTTATTTACTAGTTTGGAAAGGCTTTTTATACCATTTTATGATATGTGATGTGTATTATTATTATTATTATTATTATTATTAAGAGTTTTTTCATTTCTTTTAACAAAAAAACCTACTATGCTTTATATATAATGCAGATATACAAAAAAACCGCAATGAATCCAAATACATTTATATTAAACATTGAAAGAGCAACAATACAATCTAGAAATAAGCTCTAATTGAACACACCCTGGAGATAATCAATATAATTAGAGGACTAAGTTTAGATTAATAGAATCACAGAGAACAGACATATTCTGAATGAGGACACAGACCTCATGTATTCCATGTTCCTACATCTGTAACTTCCCCCCCTTGCGCATGTCCAGATTTGGACTTTGAGGAGCTGGTCAGATCCAGGCAGAGCATCCAGGAGAACCTGGTGGAGGAGTACAGGAACAGCAGCTACTCCAGCGACACGAGAGCCGAGCTGGAGCTCATCGTCCAGGAGAAGAAGTGCTTCTCGTACTCGACGGCTCACGCCATCACCTACAACAGCTCCTTCTGCCACCAGCTGCGCTGGGTTCTCAAGAGAACCTTCCAGAACCTCATGCTGACCCCACAGACGTCTGTGGCCCAGGTATGCGTCTCTACTACTCACCAACAACACCGGTCAACGGCAAGAACTCCACAGTCGTACACTTTTTATTGCACTGGACACACAGCAAATACGCAATTCATTATTATTCACTTCTTCAAGCTTTGGGTTCACCGTCCTCTGCGTCAAATTCAACAAAAAGAAAATAAGGGAATTCCCCAAAATGTAATATGGGAAAGATGAATTTGTTCCATATGTTTTGGGGGCAGCAGTAACTTTTGTGTTCAAACAACAATATCCCCACTATAACTTCAATAATTCACGCTCCATAAAACAACTGTACACAGCACTTCATTTTAATACATTTATTGATCTGAGGTCTTTCTACTCAGGTCCATCACGTCTCAACTGAGTCACATGAGTAACTGTTTAAACAGTCTCATAGAGTGAAGATAGCAGAAAAATAATCAATGTCAGGGCTGTCATCACCTTGAACGGGATGCACAGACACCACTTAGGAGGGGTCGAGACTTAATGCTCTCATCAGTCACCCCATGGCGGCAAAATGCCGTCAGAAGTCTCCTCACTTTAAGAATTATTAACAGTTAATTGGCTCCAAATAAGTCAAAATAATCCTCCAAGAGAGGCTCTAGGTGGCGTGGGCGCCGTAATCGGCTTTGGTGACTGTTGCGACCACACTCTGGCCCCTTGGGGCCGGGATCTGAACTGATATCATATCTGGACAAAGCGCCTCGGGCCTTAGGCCCCCGGTCCGCGACTCATCACATGATGCCTTCATGATCCGTCACTCCACTGCCCCACTTTCACATGAGGGACCGCGGGGAATGAGGTGAAAAAGGCTCAACCTTATTAGCTTATCCCCTCACCCTGGGAACCACTTAGTCCCATCACACTCGGTAAATTGTTGGGATTAAAACTTGTGTTGCTTTCACTTTTCTCACTCTTGTCCGCTCCAGATCCCCAGAATCAGCCGTTGTTTCTGTCAAAGAGGATTCGGCTTCAATCTTATTTAGATTCAAAATGAATTTGTGACAGTACACAGTTAGAAGTGTGTGACTGACTCCTTCCATGGATTGCAAAAGAACGGTATTAAAAGGTATTAAAAACTTTTGATCATCTCAATAGTTTAAATCTCCAAACCTTTCTTTGTTTAACCATAAATTACTTAAACAGTCGCGGTGTTTCTGGCACCTCTTCTACTTGCACTGTGCATGAATTGTCAAAGTAGCTTAACAGAATTATTATGACACCTTCATAAGAGTGTGACGCTTAACAAAGAGCATTAAAAAGGGGGATGAGTATCAAAGAAGTAAAAAGACGATCCTTTTGTTTCATTTTCATCTCGTGTTGTGTGGTGACCTGAAGGCCGTTGGTTTAAAATAAAATAGTTTGGGTTATGACCATGGCTGCTAATTTAAAAGCAGACGTTTTGGATGTTTATCGATGCTTCTATTAAGTCTCTTGTTTTTTGTCCGTGCAGCTCGGGGTCAACATTTTCCTCGCCCTCGTTGTTGGAGCCATTTTCTTCGGGGTCAAAGAGGATCAGAGTGGGATGCAGAACAGGTGAGAAACCTGCTGGAATACTGCACAGTATGCAAAACAGTCAACAATAACAAACACCATTGTGCTCCAACATCACCTACTCAGCTGTCCCAATATTAATCACAAGGTATCATGACAAAGAACTACCCTTTGATTTATTGGCTTATAAACTAATACATTTGTTATTATTAAAATTCTTATTATTTATTATGCATAAAATACTGACTATTATGATCTCTATATCTGTTATAATATGTACAAAGGTATGCTCATTTCTATAAAAACAATACCTATGTAATACATGCATTAAAGTGCATTTTTCAGTTTTTAAGTGAGTCGCTTGCTTTTGGAGGTGAATTGTAGAGCAGCTCCTGCGCGGCTAATCGTCTTAACGAGTTTTATTGGGCACAACCTGGTACTCAGCGAAGCACATTAGACATTTCAATGGTCTCGCTCCTTCTTTTTTTTCTGTGTATGGTTCAGTGAAATATAAGGACTTAATGTCCTTATATACATGGGCAATGCGTAGGCAGTATAGTAGACACCAGTGTGTGCGGCTTAAATGTCTCAAGTTGTCCAGCCCTGCCCCCTTTTCACTGGGTGCGGGTCAAAGTGGATTTAGTTTGCCCTTTAAGTCTGTAGATAGGGACACGTCGCATTTAGTACCATAATCCCTCCCAACTCTCCCTCTAGAGTCAACTATTTTCAATGTAATAAGCAAAGCAGAACATGTTTACATGGCGTGTCAAACTCAATGGAAAATGTTTTGATTTTATTGTACTTACTTATTTAAGACTACAAACAGAATTGGGATTTTTGTCAAAATCCTTTTGATTTTTTCCTGATTTTCACTTCATTAAATAACCATAATGTCAAGCTATTTTCATTGTTTTCAACTCTTCAATCCTTTTCATTTGTTCCCTTTGTCACTGTCTTTTTAATATACTATATTATGTGTGTGCCCTTCTCTCTCTTCAGACACCTGCAACCAGCACGTATAGTATTTGTGGAATATGATGTGAAAATGTTGCAATGACGCCCCAGAGAGACTCCATGATGAGGTTTTGCTTCTCCGTTCTAACAGGATGGGGGTCCTCTTCTTCATCACAATCAACCAGTGTTTCAGCACGGTGTCTGCAGCGGAGCTCTTCATCATGGAGAGGAAACTGTTTGTGTATGTAATAGAGGTCGAGGGGAGGGAGGGGGGGGAGGGGGGTCACTTAGTGCGTTAAATGCACAGCAAACTAGATTAACGTATTAGATATTTGTTATTCAGATTATTTGATTTAATCCGTCTGCTGTATGGAAGTCGTGCAGGACCCTGACATCATTATAACATCTATGTGGAAAATTAAAAATAAATTGGGAATAAGTGGGCAGAGTTAAGAATTTGTTTTCTGCTTTTCCTGTGACAGGCACGAGTACATCAGTGGCTACTACCGAGTGTCCGTCTACTTCCTCTCTAAGATCCTGGCGGACATCGCTCTGCGCACCATCACCTCTGTCATCTTCAGCAGCATTGTCTACTTCATGATTGGTAGGATTGTCACATGTGTGGATACTTAGCACTGGATTAAGTACGGAATTTTAAATGCAGAACCACAGGTGTGTGTTTTGAGTCAGTAATTAACGTCTCATCATGCCTAACTTTATTTGATCACTACATTATAGGCATGAAGTTAAGCTGCAGATGCTCTTGTTCAAAATGAAACCATTTTTTGATATGGATCCGTCCCTCCGTCCACTCAGGGCTCAAATCCACAGCTGCGTCCTTCGCCATCTTCACGCTGACCGTGACCCTGGTGGCTTACACAGCCACAGCGTTGACCATGGCCATTTCGGCTGACCAGAGCATCGTGGCCCTCGCCAACATCTACATGACCATCACCTTTGTTTTCATGATGGTGAGAGACTCGCACGCGCACCAATGGATTTCAAGCACAGTTGCTGTTTTTTTTTTTTAGCTTTTCCTTTTATGTCAACATGTCAGCTGAGGAAGAGACCTCAGTTTGTGGTGTGTTTTTAGATTTTTTCAGGTCTCCTGGTGAACTTACCCAGCATGAAGGCCTGGCTGGCCTGGTTGCGGTACTTCAGCATTCCTCGCTACGGCTTTGCAGTAAGTCACAAATAATAGAAGGTTTTGACAGAAAAAAACTATACATGTATATTAATTTAATACAGCTTTGATGTTTCACATGTTCACCAGTTACATACTCAGCATGTGAAATGCATTAAATTATTAAAGAGGAGTTGGTGTTAAATTGAGCCAATAATTACGTCAGCACTCAGACACCATCTAACCCAAATATTTACATTTCAGGCTATACAGTATTTTTTTCATATAAAATATTTGTTATATATTTAAAAACGACCTGTGTTACATACGTGATAATACTAACGCAAGATAGGTATGGGATAGACGAGGCCAATAACAATATCAATATTGAGTCAAATCCAACCCATTATACATACAGACATGGATTATAATGCATGAATGGATCAATAATAATGATCAGCTATGCTGTTATGCGCCAACGGCCAAGTCAAATTCCTTGTATGTCTGACATATTTTGGTAATATGATGTTCCTCCATTGATCAAGCGGTCTCAATCAAGAATCGAATGTGCTATATGTACTACGATCCACTTTGATTGATTACGTTGTCTGTGTTCAGGCCTTGCAGATCAGTGAGTTTGTGGGTTTGAAGTTTTGTGATGAGGCTCTGATCCAAAACGCCAACATGTCCCCTGCTGGTACAAACCGCAGTGTGAGCACAGTCGGCCCGACGTGAGTAGACCAGCATGCCGAGTATTCGCTCTGGTTGTGTCTTACTGGTTTATTACCACCTGTGACCAACTAGGACTTTTCCATTTAAGCTTGTCCAACATGTCTCCAGAAACACTTCTGTTGACTACAATTTGTCAAATCTGCCTACTATTGCTATTTAATGCGTAAGTGACGTGATGGGGTTGTTCTTTCAGATGTACAGGGGAGCAGTATCTGGACTACTTGGGAATAGAGCACACCGCCTGGGGACTGTGGGGAAATCATGCGGCTCTGACCATTATGATGTTCATATTACTCATCGTTGCCTATTTGAAACTCCGCTACATCAAGAAATTTACTTAAATGTGTCATTGTGTATCTTTTTATTTTTGTCTTCACTGAACCAGGACAATAGCTGCTCACCGGGTACTTTTCCTTCCACATGATAGTACACCATTATCAAGTTATTAGCATAATACTCTTGTATCTAAATATGGTATAATATGAGTATTGATTCTCTCATGTAGCTCGAAGTAAACTACTTCTTTGAGTGTGTGTGTGTGTGTGGTTTCCATTTATATATTCTATGACTGTCTTAAAACGGGGAGGAACGCTGTCCGCGTGACAGCGATGTGTT
Source organism: Pungitius pungitius (assembly GCF_949316345.1). NCBI lineage: Eukaryota > Metazoa > Chordata > Actinopteri > Perciformes > Gasterosteidae > Pungitius > Pungitius pungitius. The sequence continues at coordinate 15,595,112 of NC_084908.1, read as the reverse complement.
GAAGATGTCGGTGACACATTTAAAAAAACCCTCTCACATGATGGGGGGTGCTGTCACATATCTTTAGTGTCGGTGTTGAGGTCTCATCGCCTCTGCGTTGTCTCTTTGATGCCAGTTTTCAACCTCTTTCCGGTGCCCTGACCTCTCCACTCCTAGAGGCTTTGTGTTTGGGGACTGGGTTTATTGTGTTTGTGATCACCGTATCGTCAATGCATTTGCAGATATACGAGTTCACTGTGGATGTACATTGCCTCAGGTGGATGTGGTTCACCTGTTCTGACGGCATTCCCGAACATTCTGTGCAGTTTGTAGCTCCGTCTATCAACAACTACACTGGTTTTCATGATTTTCTTTTGGGCCTTTTATTCAGCTTTGAGTAGGTAGAAAGCACAAGCAGGTAAATATGATCTGATTGAGTCCTTTGTTGGAGTATTTGCTGATGTGGAAATGCTGGTAGAATCTATGAAATTCAGATGTCAGCTTTGTTTGATTAAAATCACCAGCTATAATAAATAATATAATAATAAAAAAGACTTATTGTCTCATTTATATTAAGATAGAGCTTTTTTAGAACTTTTTTTCTGTGTAGTGTTAATCTGTCATTTTGTTAAATGTATGTGATCGTTTGTTTTCGTTTTAAATCAGTTGATTACAATTAACTGCAAGTGTGGGAGTAATGTCACATTTCTGAATGGATTCTTCTGGTTTACATTTGCAGTGATATTCTAATTTATGTATTACTTAGTTTATCTGTTTGCATAAATTACATTGTGTGAAATACTTTTTGTGTTTTTTTAAAAATCTACAATGCATTCATATGCTAGGAAGGAAATGTTATCATAATATCAAAGAACCTTTCTATTCAATAAAATGCAGAAGTATTAAATAAGAACAATACAGTAAACTAATCCTTATTATAAAATGTGTTCTCTCCTCCTCCATCTCCTAATTTCTACAAATAGGATTTAACACATTTGCTTAATTGTTGATGAGTGATTTTATGATGGATTATTGTTGATTTCTTGTCACTCCAAATCAAAATTGTGTCAACATTTTGAAGTGCAACAAATAATACAAACATATATTTTCATAACACTTTATTTGGCATAACAGATTATAAAAAGAAATAGATTGTAAAAAATGTAAGGCACAGAGAAAATAATAAATGCATGGGTTTCCCATGAACACTAGATGCACTCCAAATCGAAGTTTGTTTTAAGTTACAATATGTATCATAAAATTATAAGCTATTTAATTGGAAGCTTAACTGATGTATAGAGGATAAGTAAAAATGACAGAATGTGTCACACTTGTACCTACTGTGTATTAAAATGATGAGAAAAAGAATCAGCACAATTTAAAGAAATGCATTTTTGGTATCTGTGTAAATGCTTAGATGTGTGGATACAGTAATCAAAAGCAGGGGAGCATATTTCCCATGGAATAATAAAACCATACGCTGCGTATTCAGAATACAACCGAGTGTGGCTTGTGTGTTTATATATCCAATACTGTAACTAATACGGTAACATAGTAACACTGTACTGTAAATACTTTGTTACTCTTCAACCTCATTTTTCCTTTCATCAACCTTTTAAGGTAATACTTGATAGTAGCTTTAGTGAGATGCCTCACAGGAGAACCCCACTCCACTTTCAGTGCATTAAAGTGTTGGAGGTAAAGTGCGTTTGATTTCGTCACCTCCTTTTTGTAATACCTCCATGAAATATTATCTTGGTCACTTGTACGGCTGCAGATATATATCCAGTGGAGAGTTTTTTTTTTTGTCTTTTTGCCGGAGTGGAATCCTCACACGTGGCTGCTCCCGTTTGTGCTCATGCCGTCGGTGGACAGGGAGGAGGACGCACGAGGCCGGGGGCCGGCGGGAGTGGCGGGCTGTGGGTGGCTGACCTGTGACACCGTATCATCAGACTCGCAGCGCTCCAGTTCCTCCCTCACTAGCCTCTCCAGCAGCTCGCTGTGGGCGTCCGTGTCCCGTCCCAGACGCTCGTCCTGAAAAGACGATACCAGATTTGTAACCGCTCGTTTTCATGCACACGAGAAACCAGGTCATGTAACATATCTGGCAATGTGCTCTGTTGTTACCGGATCGCGTGCGGATCTGCATGTGCAGTGTAGGCAGCTGATTAATGAAGGATATACCGCTCGTGCAGCCAGACAGTATTTACATTTCCTGCCGACAACCAACTTAATGGAACATGGCTTATTTAGGTCAATTGTATTAATGATGTAAGATTTAAGAAGACATTGGATTTCACCAAGAAAAATCTAGCTGAGGAAATCAGGGTTTCCTTTTCCTCGATGACAGAAACTGTGTCTTGTAATGCAGTCATTGCAGAATATCATCCAGGCGGCTGGAACCCAGTTAGTCAAACTCGCAATAACAGTTTTTTTGGACACTCGATGGCAAAATATTTCAATTACCTTTGAAGTTGATATTGCAATTAAGAAATCGGTTGCGCATTAACAGATGCAGCGGACAAAGTTACTGTATTTAAAGTCCTATTTCTCACCGCCTTCTGTTTTTCAAACCTATAATTCACTATGACTATCTGCACAGCAACTCACCTCCATAACTCCGTCCAGCAGTCTGCCCAGCACGTCCCTTCTTTTAAGTACGGCTCTCTCCATGGTTTCCAACTTCACGATGACAGCATCTATTTTAGACACTATGCTGCCGATTGAGTGCTCCATTCTGTCCACCCGTCTCACCAGCCTGAGAAACAGAGAGCCTTTAGTGTACTACATGTTATGTACTGCTACGTTCATTGTCATTTATTTTGAAAAGCTTATAAAATGAAGAACAGAGATGTCATGACGAAGAGGAGACCTTAAAGTAGAGCTAAATTTCAGATTAATGAGTAGATATGAGGCTGTGTAGAAGAAGAAAAATCTGATCATTGCATCGTTTGACTATGATGGAAACGCTGACAAGTTTAACCTTTTAAAACTGATGCCACCCTTTTCCATTATTCATCAGATATAGTTCAGCATTCATTCAGCATTAACTTGCATTCAAGCTGTGGTATAATTATAAAAAAGTCATACACTTGAAACTCTTCATAGGAGACACCCCCTGAGCTGCTGCCACGGCGACGAGAGCTGTGGCCGCTGTCCTCATCGTCGTCTTCCTCTGAGTCGTCTTGTGTACGAGTGAAGCTCCGCCCACTGCTGGGTCTAGTCAGCGAATTGCGTTCCAGATCCAAGTCCTCCTGGCAAGCGAGCAGAGTAACACTGAACATCTTGCAGCGTCGTTTTGGCTTTGCGTAAAATACCACACACACAGGTGGGTTCTTTGTGTTTATCCGCGTGTTGCAGTTGGCATCGTCACTCACTCTCTCTTTCTCCAGGTCGTCTCTCATCTGCTGGTGGTCATTCTCTGTCAGCTCCTGGTCGCCGTCGTGATCATACTTGGCAAAGATGGCCTGAATCTCTGCGTCTGTGTGGCCCTTTCTAAAAGATCAAAACGCTCTCAGGACACGTCGCTTTGAAATTATATCCTAATAGTGAACAGCCCTTATCTGAAATATTTACCCTTTAAGATCCTGGCGGAGTTCATTAAAGTTTAGTTTTCCCCCGGCCTGACGCAAGCTGTCGGAGATGTCATCGACGGCCGTCTTCTTGAGTCTTAACTTCATCAAAGCTTTGTTGCAGCCCTGAGAGAGAGAAGAATCCTTAATCTTACATTCAGACTCCTGGAACAAATCAGTCAAAGCTGAAAGTAATACAAAAACAACAAACAACACTTCCCGGAGGAAACCTTCTTAGCTGAAATCCTTTTTAATAAAGAATTTATATGTAGTTCAGTACCTTCTTAAGAAGATCTGTCATTTCCATTTCAGACCTCTGCTGGGACATGTCGGCCTTCACCTCAGAGTATGTGTCATTGATGATGGCAAGGAACATGTTCTATACAGAAAGGATAAGAACGCATGTGTCAGTGAGGAGGGGGGGGGGGGTTATGTGAACAACATGACCAAACTTCAACACAACTGGCTACACAATACTCACCATGAGAATAAAGAAAATGAAGAAGGCAAACGTTGTATAGTAAATGGGTCCCAGCACTGGATTTGCTTCCATTATTTCTGAGAACTCAAAGTCTCCCAGAATTATACGGAACTGGGTAAATCTACACAAACAGAAAAAAACATGTTTTGACAACAGGAAAACAATAGTTGTTTCAGATGTTTGTGCTTGTGTAAAGTTAACATTGAATAACATACATGCTGGCTTGGAAAGTGCTGAAATCGTTGACTTGGGTTCCAAACACCAGGTAGGCCAGTTGAGCGTAGGCCAGGAAGATGATGAAGAACATGATGGCAAAACCCACCAGGTCCTTGGCACAGCGAGACATGGTGCCGGACAGCTGGCTCATGGTCTTATTGAAGTTAATGAACTTAAAAAGCTGCGAGAATGTGAGAAAGTATCAATCTGTAGAACAGTATTTGGGTTCTTCCACTTTGGTTGTTTAGGACTGATTATGAACAAAAGTGAAAAGACTTGCACCTTGACCCAGGCAAAAAAGACGATCACCGCAGCCATGTTGTTGAACTGGACCTGCAGGTTGGCCAAAGGCTCAAACGCCGGGTGAGCAATGTGATTCTCCAACAGGCCTTTAAGACGGCTTCCAACCATGGCTGTTCTGGTTATGTTCATAATGATGGCAACGACACTCAGCTGAAGAAGGAGCAGACGGAGAAAACAACAAACTCAGTCATTTTGATTAAACATTTTGTCCAACGACTGTAATAACTACGGTACACACCACGACGATGAGAACGTCCAGACAGTTCCACAGGCTCTTGAAGTAATGCAAGCGGTGGATGCGGATCTCCAGCACTTCCTCCACCATGTAGTAGACGATGAATAGACAGAACGCCACCTCACACAGGCCCACAAAGTAGTCCCAGCTGGACACATAACGTATCAGACGCACTGTTTGGAACTGCCAGGAGGTCACCACCCCGCCAGTAGCAGGAAACTCCACCAACAACCTGAAATAGCACAGGTATGTAAATCGAGATTCATCACGGGTGAAGCATTTTTTCGCTGTTATGTAATGGCTAATAAATGACCATTTTGATCATTCGTTTTATCATTGAATTTGTCAATCTCATTAATTTAAGTCAGTTATCAAACAGCAATACTAAATATTAACAGTAGTTGTATTACATTTCTCTGTTTCCTCTTGAATCAAATATCTTTGCAATTAGAAATGTCAGACAACAACTCCGGAAATTGTCATTGTCATTTTTCAATGTTGAGTTTTTTTCTTTAAATTGTTCTGCCAGAATTTGACTGTATCTTCTTTGTTTTTCATGCCACGTCAATCATATTAAAACCTAGGGATAACTTTAAAAAGCTGCGCGAATGAAGGGTCTTACCTGGCAATGCAGAAAAGGTTGATGTTCCCATTGTAGACGGAGAAGTCGAGAAACACCGCTCTGGTGCCTCTGTCCAGCCACAGCTGGTCTTTGAGGAACTGCAGTTGGGCTGCTGACTCCTCTTTAGTACGAGACAGGTCTTGGTAGTAGCCTCCACCTCCATATTTAGAAATCTGGCCATGATAACTGCTCCCGTTCATGTCGCTCTCTGATGTGTACACCCACCTAAAAGGTTTAGCATGTAGACATTTGTTAGTGTAATACATTTGATGCAGCTCCAACCTATTGAAATTAATAATGAACTGAGTAATTAAATGATATCAAATGAAATGCATGAACTTACGCGGTTCCAATCTTGGGGCCAAACGAGGCCCTCTCCTCATTGGTCGGGGTGAACATGTTGTAGCAGTCTAGAAACTCGTCTCTCAGATCTTCGTGGACGGAGCAGGACTCGTTTCGGACTTTTAGCTGCCGGAGCCGTGGTACCCCGAGGAGGAGGTTCTCATAGTAGATGAGACTCTGATTCTCCGGCAGGCTCTTGTTGTTGTACCACACCTCCCAGTACATGCCGTTGAGAAAAGGTCCTTCTGTGAACTATAAGTGTAGGACAATCAGAATGAATGCACAGAAGAGGTCAGACTGAGGCATTAGGAAAGGAGAGATACACTAAAAGCTACATCGGTGATTGTCTATCACAGAACGTTTTTCTATAATCTGGCTACAGTCCGACTTTACTCATGTGTTTGAGGGTTATACATGCTGCACCCTTTTCCAATGTGGAGCACAATTTCCTTCCGTTTCTTTACTTCTAGAGTTTTACTACTCAGGAATTGTCACAGGAATTAACTTCTGCTGAACTACAACTCAGCGTGCTCACAAAAGCAAATAGGTAATAGGTGTTTTCTGCTACAAAAAAAAATACTTGCATCATATAGACATGTGCGATGGCGTCTTTTGTCAAAATGTAACAAAATAGAAAACAATTGAGTTTAGTAAACAGTGATGAAATTTGCATTTTACCTTCCAGAAATCCTCCATGGTTGAAAGGCTTCTAAAAGTGGAGGGGTCCCCGGCAGACAGCGGTGTGTCCAAAAAAAGCTGAGACATGACTTTGGTATAGTAGTACATATTGGCACTCACCATCCCATAGGTCACTGCAGAGCAAATCACAATATAACATAACCTTTACTGAGAGGGAGGTTTCTATTAGCACGACTATATTGTAAGCCCTCGAGACATTACAGAATGACAAGGACAAGAATTAAAAGAAAGTGAATGCTTTTTGTGTATATTGATGTGCACTTTGCATCCGGCATGACAATACAAATAATTAGAGAAAAAAAAAGGAAAACAGTTAACATTAAACTTTTTTTGTTTCATGCATTGCTATTCTCTGTAGCATTCAGCAACCGTTCAGTGAGTAGCTCTGGAAACTATGTTTCATAGTCAAGCTGGGCTCAGCAGAATGTGAGTATGGAGTCTGCCAGAATATCCTTTTCTCATCCCACGCATTTTAAATTTGGGATTTCTATGATTTTTTTCTTACTATTCCAAAATGCAATCATCAAATGTATGATGTTGTTGAAATCCAAAACCTTGACAGGTGTCAGAGTTCCAATTTCCAGCTGCTAAAACCATTAGGATACTTACACCGTGAGCTTGGAAAAATAACTTTTAAGCTACTAGCAAAGTGCCTGATTATTTGAAAGAGCTTTTTCTGAGTCACTTGGCACAACTGTCAGTCACTTTTAGAACACTACTTTATATTTTACTTCATAGATATGTCCCAAAAAATGTCCGACTTTGAGATCTTTGAGACCTGATCATAAATGTGACCTTCTGCTATATATCCGACACATATCCTAAAGTGTATGTTGTAGTATACATTTTTCAGTAACTATTTAATAAAGTTCATTCTTTAACTAACAGGAAATTATGTAATTGGTAGAGAATGATATAATGGTTAATTGCCTACTTGGTTTTTGGTTGCGTGAGATCTATGCATCACCGCAAACAATAATGAAATATGTAGCCACTTTCAAAATATTCAATACCTACTTTTGCAATATATTGTGAACACACAAACAACTACATGCACAAAAAGGATTTTGTATGAAATGGGGAATTGGGAGGCAGTGTAAGACTGGAAGGTGGGATGTGTGCAATAAGAACTATTTTGGCTACTCACTGGTCAAAACCCTCTAAACTTCAGGGTAGTTTTATAATGCCAAGGCAGAAACCTTAATCAGGTCAGGTGAAGGAGCCACTATCCTATTCGTAGATGTCATGTCATTTTACAGGCATTTTTTGGTGGTTACTTACATATACAAATAGTGATGAGGAATGTTATGTATGTGATCATCTCCCTCAGCACGTTCCTGAGGTACCTCTCTCGACTGCTGTCGCTGTCCTCCATCAGCTCTGTGCCCCACAGAACTGCAAAGAAACAAGTGTTCAAAGGACTTTCTGCCATAGACTCAGCTATGGAGTACATGCTACACAACAAATTGGCACAAACTGTATAAACATACAGTATTAGACCACAGAACACATGTTGTGATTAGTTAAGAAATTGATTTAGTTAATTTATTTTCTTAATAAACACTTTATTCACTTGATTGTGTTTGTTTTACTGGTTACAACAATGATTGTTTATCATGATCTCTCCTTTTGGTCGGGAATTTGATTATTGTATCCATCAATAACTACATATAAAGTTAGATTAAAGTACGCTATGAAGTTCACAAAGCGTTACGAAAGTGACTAACTTCTGATCCTTTGGAGCATCCGCTTCATGCAGCTGCGGTGGTCCAGCCTGTCCGGCGGCCGCGCATCCCCGCTCGGGGTCGGGTAGAGTCCTCCTCGGGGGATCTGGGTGCTGCTGCCGGCCCCGGTGTAACTGCCCAGGCCGCCGCCGCCTCCGCTGCCGCTGCCGCTGGAGGCCGTGGACACCGACCTCCTGCCGGGACTCGCCGGAGGCCAGTCGGCTTCCATGATCTCCTCCTCGGGCTCAAACCCCGGGTTATCCCTGCTCCAGGCCTGTCTCGACGGAGGGGACGGGGTGCCGATCACTCCTCCGAGTCCCAGGTCCCGGTGCTGGATGTTCTCCATCTCTATGCCTTCGCCCGGCTCGAGGCTGTGGGGCAACCTGCCAGTTTGGCTCTGCGGTAGCTGCTGCGGTCTGACTCGGGATGAACTCATGGTCCAGTTAGCCTATTTTTTTTAGTGTAACTAACGCGGGTTTATGTCGGCGGGAGAAAAAAAAGTTAACAGTTATGTAAAGAACGATAAACTTCATAAATGTTTACAACGGCTGAAACATTTCGGCCATCCGCTGAACTCAACCGCAAAGCGCATAAAAACACGCAGGCAGACAGTTTGGGGAATTTGGAGGAATAACTAACCTAACGTTAGATAAAGAGGTTACGCGGTGTGTGAAAGTCACACTCGGTACATTTAAATCATGCTACTAAAAAGTCAGCGGTAGTGAGTTAATTTTCACTCTCTGCAACCCGTTAGGAAAACTGTTCGGTCTTCGATTCGTCTCAAGACAAACACGATGTCCTCCGTCACAAAGTTATGCCTTTAAAGAGGTTAAAGTTACCTAATAAGCTATTCAAGTTGTGGCTTTATTAACTATTTACATGTCGCCGGTGGTCGCATTAAAATTCTATTTCAAATGTGGAAGAAGAAAGATACTTTTCTTGCCCCAGGACAGCCATCTTGTTCTCGAACTGCATCTCCAAAAAGCTCCTTTTCTCATTTGTCCGGGACTCCGATCAGAAGTCATGGCGTCGCAGTAATGGAAAACATCTCTGCGGAAAACGTTCCTCATTTTTTACATGTGTTTAAGTTAATTTATGTTTAAAGTATTAAAGGATAACGGTTGGAATTGACGTATTTCATGTTGTGCATTTTGTGCTTTTAAAAAAGTATACCTAATTATCCTAATCCGGTTCCCCAAAGGAATTCTTCTAATTAATAAGTAATTCTTTGAAAGTCTTTTAAGCCCTCTGAGCATTTTATCTTGACCATTGAGCCTGGCTCTAATTTAAAATGTTTAATATAGGATGAAGATGAATATAGACGTCAGTATTACACAACATCTGTGTGTTTTGGTCCGCAGTTTCCATGACAACAGTACTTTAGGTTTAGGAGCTGTTCACCAACAACGGGCATATACCATCATTTGAAACAGAACAAGGGGAACACACGAGACAATGCAATGAATTATTTTTACATTTAAAATGTTTATGATTCACAGAATAAAAATAGTCATTAGATCATAACATTTTTCATTTTCCTTCACATCAAAGCACAAAAAACAGGCATAACTTTATGTGTGTGTATTTTAGATTTTATGTTGTGAGAATACTTTCGCTTTAACTTTGTCTCCATTATGCTGTCAGATTTACTTTGTTCTACTCGAGCCTATAACACAACCAAACGAGTAAAACACCAAGTTATTTTGACCACTTGGTAGCGCTCAAGACTTAGACTTGAAGAACTCACTCGCACCAGTGACAAGCTTGCAAATTTAATTTAAATCACTCTTGTTTAATACTAAAGAAGTCAATGGGGCCGAGGGATTGGATCTATAGCTGACCTATAACTCTAAAGTGAGTGTAGTTTCACATTTGTTTCGTTTTAATTCACATATATTGCCTATTGAGACATAGAAGCAGCTCTACAAGATCGGGCAGCCCTTCTAGTTTCACACTCTTTCCACTAAAAAGGTAAAAGGGGAAAAGGTAACGTCAGCTGAACTCCTGGTAACCACTTTTTGACATAGTTTGGATTCCTCCTCTCCCTTTGCATCCTTATCTCCTGGTGTCATTGCATTACCACATATTTGTGTAACAGCACGACCTCTAACTTGCCTATTTCCTTCTGTAGTCTCCGTGGGTTGTGTGTGCTCTTTCTCTAACTCTCCACGTTGTTGATTCGTATGCACATTGTTATATATTTTTAGGCTATCTGATTATGCAAGCTCCTTTATATACAACAATAACTCACAGTTAACAAAGTGCAGACTATGTAAAATCAGTCAGAGAAAGCACTTGAAATCACAATTATGAAGGAGAAAAACAAAAGGAGAGTGTGTTGTTCAATACTATTACAGTCAAGTGAAATGTTTTTCACAGCATTAGTATAACATTTTGGAGGCGGGTCGTTCTTGTGTCGTCATAATGTATGTTGCCTAGTGTAAACAGTCCATTGGCTGAATCTTTGTGATGGGGGTTCCCTGCCCCAGATCGCAGGGGTATAACAATAAATAGACCCTATCACTTTAAATCTGCAATCTCTGGGACGGCAGAGATCATAAAGTGTTAGTTAGTGAAGCGAGGGAAATATCACTATTACCCCACCCCCCCTGGGATATTTCTGAACAGGTTACAGCCGGTTACGCGGAGATATTTATTACAAACAATTCTGTCTACATAGATAGGGTCTTTCATAAGGTGAGTAAGCTTCCTCGAAGCTAGGCTATGAGACGGTTGGCAAGCTAACGTTAACCGTACGAGCAAAGGTTAGCTAGCTGCATTGTCTAGCTAACGGTAGTCAAAACCACGACCGACTCGTTAGGCAGGTAACGTAGTAATAGCACACCGTTGCCATCCAGTTAGCCACTCCCTACTGTACAAAAAGCCCAGGTTAGCTGTTATATTTAGTTAAAGATCACCCGTGTCCGTTAAATTGGTAAACTATGCCTTCCTTTGTTTTCTTTAAGCTAGCATAGCACTCAATTTGTTTCATTTAACATGGTTTGACAGTCAACGTAGCTGGCTGAAGTTGACGGTAACGTTAATGCATTTTAAAGTTTATGGCAACTTTATAATCCATACGAGTTGTATCAACTATGATACAGTTGATTGGAAATTCGTAGTCGGTGAATTGTTGAGCCTCATCGGCATGTAATGGACATACTTTATTGGTGCAGTTACACCGCTATCACCGGGCTTCACGTTGTGTCGGCTTGGTGATTATTTTTTTTACCGCTTGCTATCAGCGTGCAAGTTGTGTTTGTGTGTTGGTACCGCAAAGTTATGCCTTGTCAAGTGGCACTTTTCTGTGTTTGTCGAGTCGACAGTAATTATGTGTTTGCTCAAACATATTTATCTTGCAATATTGTAAAATGTAAGCTGGTTGAAGGAAAAACGACGACGCCACAAGTTAGCGTAAGCTAATGTTAGCTCTTCAACTAGCATGTTGCAGGCTTTGCGTGGATTTTCTGTTTGCCGGCTAACGTTAGCTATTTAAGATGACAGCAAGGAGGCCAGTAACGTTACTTCCGACTGTATTTCCTCCGTTGTTTTCCTTGTCTAGAAAACCTTGACCTAGTTGACAATGTAGGAGCGTCATTTCTAAGACAGGAAACCACTTACAATACAAATTATGAATCCGGATGATCATTTGGATAATATAACTGCATGCGGGAAATAGCAAAATGTTGTTAGCATTTGACATGAAAGGCCTGACTAACTCATGCAGTAGGCCACTTGTCTACAAAGGGATGCATGCATATGTGTAACTCGTATGATATAACTTAGTGTTTTAAAGTTAAAATTCAATTATAGTACAGTTAGGGCTCTCTGCTGCCAAATTTAGAACACCTGCGTCAATCGCTTCCCTTTTTATCTACAGCCGGTTTCCTTCTTTGTCTCATTGGAAGAACGTGATGGCGCAGTTGTGTGTTAGCTAGTGTGTTAGCCAGCTAGCTTAATATTCAACTGTCTTAAGTCAGCAATACGATGGAATTTGGTGTAAGGAAACCTGCCCCTATAAAGAAAACAGTGTTTCTGTAAAAGGAGACGCGGTTGACCTTTTGTACTTCCTGCAACGTTACTGTCTACTCGAACGCAACTGTTGTTTACCTGAGGTATAACAAACGTTCATGAAAACCGAATTATTCTTCCCGAAAATTGTCTAACCTTAAACATTTCTGTTAGCTTTCCTACTGACTCTGAGCTTATTTTCCAAATCGTATCCTACACACGGTTGCTGTTTGATATGCCTGGTGAATTTATATAACTTGGTCTTATGCAAAATCTTTGCAACAAATCTGTTATGCAAGTTTAACTTTTTTCTTTAAATGTTTTGGAAAAGTGTGCATTTAACTATAGGGTTGTTTTTTGCGCACGTTTAATTGTAGTCACACCAAGTAATACAATATTTGCATTCATTTTTAGAAACCGCCTTCATATTATGCCATACAAATTTAGCAGAAGTCAAATTGTCTCTGCTAAAAAAAACTAAGTCAAAATTTGTGTCATTTCTGGATTTCTTTACTAGACAGACTACAATTAATTCCTTGTTTGTTTATTATGTTCTGTTACAGCACATAATATTGTCTACCAAAGAAATGGTGATGGAGAAGCCAAGTCCCCTGCTTGTAGGGCGGGAGTTTGTGAGGCAGTATTACACACTCTTAAACAAGGCACCGGATTTCCTACACAGGTAACTACCTACATCTGATGTGTAATAAACTAAATGTTTAGGTTTTGTTCAGGCGATTTGACCTTTCTATTGTTGTGCCATTAGGTTTTATGGGAGGAATTCTTCCTATGTTCATGGAGGACTTGATCCGAATGGGAAGCTAGCGGAAGCGGTGTACGGGCAAGCGGTAAGTGCTATGACCTAATACGATTTTCATGGAGGACTAGGTATGTGGTACGAGATTCATTGTGGTGAAGAAGTGTATTCATTTTCAATGAAATTGAACATGGTTTTAAAAAAAAACGGTTGGAGTTGACTTAAATGATAAGAACTGTGCTTTAGAGGTTGAGCTGACAAATAACAAATCATTTGGTAAGTGTACACTCACCAGCTGTGACTTCAAATTCTTGACATTAAAGTGGAAGTCAGATTTCGAAAAATGTGTCCCCTCCTTTTCTCCTTTTAATTTTTGAGTTGATCTAATTTTCTTTGCATCTCTTAGGAAATCCACAAGAAGGTCATGTCCCTGCAGTTCAGTGAGTGCCACACAAAGATCAGGCATGTGGATGCTCATGCCACACTGAGTGATGGAGTTGTGGTGCAAGTCCTGGGAGAACTTTCAAACAATGGTCAGCCCATGAGGAAGTTTATGCAAACGTTCGTGCTTGCTCCAGAAGTGAGTACCCCTCCACCTTTTAGTCCTATAACATACATTCAGGTTGAGTGGTAATACCATATCATTTCTTAAGAGTTTTGGCTTAATGAAGATTGTGGACAGAGCCAGTATCTGGAGATACTATTGATATTCACAAAAATAGATAATTTGAGTCACTAATGTGTTGTTGTTTTGTTTTTTTACTTTTTGATCTATTGTCAATGACTAAAAAATTTTAAAGGACTCCGTTTGCCTGACAAATTTCCTTAGGGTTCGGTGGCGAATAAGTTCTACGTCCACAATGACATTTTCCGTTATGAAGATGAAGTTTTTGGAGACTCTGAAGCTGAGCTCGATGAAGGTACGACATTAATAGATAGTTCATGTTTACATGTTTAAATGTTAGGTTGATAATTTGCAAGATGTTTTCCTTTTGCTAATTTAGAATCAGAGGAGGAAGTTGAAGAGGAGCAAGAGGAAAGGCAACCATCTCCTGAGCCACTTCAAGAAAGCCCCAACAGCACCACTTATTATGAACCTCATCCTGTCTCGTATGCTCAAACTTGATCTTATCTCAAAAACATGTATCGCTGTGTTTTGACCTGTTTTTTTTCATTTGTGTAAGTGACCTCATGCAGATTTGTGCTCTGTAGAAATGGAGTAGAAGAGCCAATGGAGGAGCCAGCTCCGGAGCCTGAGCCAGAGCCAGAACCAGAGCCCAAAGTAGAGGAGATAAAGCCTGACGTTGATGAGAAGGTTCAGGAAGAGATTGAGGAGAAAGCTCCATCACCGGCCCCTGTGGAGTCCCCACCAAACACCCAGGAGCCTCCCAAGGTTAGACTGATATATCTGGTTTACGTCTCAGTGGTTTCCTTGAATGAGATTATCAGCAGCCATATTAGTCGGGAGTTCAGTAGATCTTGGATCTATATAAACTGAAGATCCTAAATGAATGTCCCTAATTGAGTTTGCTGCAGCAACTTAAATTAAGCCAGCAACAAACAAAGCCACCATCTGGAGTCACAGCGGCCTGGAGCAGCGCTAGATCGAAGCTCTGTTAAACAATAACCTTTTTTTTATGGATGTTAGACTTGAAGAAGTTTCTTTTATTATATATGTTTTGGTGTAAATATTCAAGAATCTCCAGTTGCACAAGTTATCAAGTCATTTTGTGATGCACAGTCCAGTCCCATAATAATCATCATCCATGGTTCCATGATGTGCAGTAACATGCCCAAAGATGCATCTACTAATGTTAGAGTAAGGTGTCAAGCAAGTGTTGCTGTTAACCGGGATTACTGCATCCTTCAGACTTTCTCGTGGGCCTCTGTGACCAGTAAAAACCTGCCTCCCAGCGGCACAGTCCCCTCCTCTGGAATGCCACCCCATGTCGTTAAAGCTCCAAGCTCACAGGTAATATAGATAATTTTTCAAATGACATTAAGTCTCAAGAGCCCATTAGAAATGGTTCTGTATATAAGGAACTAACCGTTTTTATTTCAGTCATACATTTCATTGAAGATTTTATGATCAAATCAACCGCAGCAATAGAGGAAATTTGTGCAAAGAGCCCCTTTTGACAGATCTGTGTGAAATACTGACTGTAGTGAAGTGCCAAGAGAGACATGAGACTGAAATGCAAAACTAGCTCAAGCAGGTTGAATTAATGGATTCTCTGGGTCACCATGTAGAAGAAAATGAAGACAAGGATGTATGGGTGATGCGTTTTTTGCCCCACCCCCACACAGGCCAGAATAGACGGCAAGACGGAGACACAGACAGCACCTCTTCGGTCCAGAGACCAGCGCACACGCGACAGACCGGCCTTTACCCAGCGGGGTCCCAGGCCTGGTAACGACGCTCCTTCCGTTGGCCATAGCTTCTTTTTATTTTTCACTTATTCTTACATTTTATAACTCTCTGTCACTATTAGATGGTGTTGCGCCTTTGGAGTCACAAACAGGGAAACCACACTTGAGTTTTGTTAACAAAGGTAAACATGATCCTTTAAGTCACATCTAAATGAATCTATACTCCTGTCTTCGATTTTCCGTATTTACTCGTTAGGATCTTTCTAGTTTCAGATACAGCTGTTTAAGGATTGTAATGCAGCTTGCGTGTGTGAGCTGATCTGGCTGTTCTGTCCTGCAGGTGGCCGGGGAGATATGGAACCCGGTGAGATGGACAGCAGGCGGATTGTCCGATACCCGGACAGTCACCAGCTTTTTGTTGGCAACCTCCCACACGACATTGATGAGAGCGAGCTCAAAGACTTCTTCATGAGTATGTTACCTAAAAAAATAAAAAGCAACTCTTTGTTAATGAATTTTCCACAACTTTTTTTAATGGGGATGAATAGTTACGCACCTTTTTTCTTACAGCATATGGAAATGTTGTGGAGCTGCGGATCAACACCAAGGGTGTTGGTGGGAAGCTCCCTAACTTTGGATTTGTGGTCTTCGACGATTCTGATCCAGTGCAAAGAATCCTGGGGGCCAAGGTAGAAGGGGCATGTATTGAAACTTCATTACCCACTTTTTGGTGGTGGTTTGGTGACACACATTTGACACAGTCAGGGGCAATAACCCACAGCATGAAACCCTGGTCTTTTAATATTTTAATAATGTTAGTAATGTCACATGGTCCTGTCACAAATTGATATGTCATGCAAGGTTCAGTACAACTATAGCATTGAGTTAAAAAACCCTTTGTACATACACATACTGTGCTCGGCAAAAGTTGACTCTTCTTGTGATATGAATGAGGTAGCTGCATTTTGTCTTTCTACACAAATTAATCCCGGTTGAAAGGTAACTGTTATTGATGGATTGAAACCAATTTTCAAAGTAATTATAACCTGTTTGATTTGAATATATGAATTTGTTGTGACCATCTGGCGTTTTACAAAGTAATCCACAAGCAGTGTGTGCCTTTTCATATTTGATTGATCAATGCGGTGTCCGGGAAAGATTGACAAACTTGTGTGTCCAAACGAGTGAATGATGTGGGTGGTGAAACGCATTAGGGAAATATCTCGGGCTGGCTTCGTCACTAATTGACTGCGGTCGTCGTCCCCCCCCTCCCCCCTGCAGCCGATCATGTTCCGAGGCGAGGTGCGCCTGAATGTGGAGGAGAAGAAGACGAGGGCGGTGCGCGAGCGAGAGACCCGCGGGGGAGACGACCGTCGGGACATGAGGCGCAACGACCGAGGCCCCGGAGGCCCCAGACCCACCGTGGGAAGCGGAATGATGCGGGAAGGCAGGGGACCACCACCACCACCTCGAGGCGGCATGGCCCCCAAACCCGGCATGGGCTCCGGAAGAGGCTCCGGTGGCCAGGGAGAGGGCCGCTTCACAAACCAGCGCCGCTGAGGAGAGCACCACATGCAGTGTGGAAGTAGTACCGCGTTCTTCATCTTCAACCGTTCTCGTTAACGAAAAGAAATCTTCATGTATGAACGTATATATTGGTTTATGTTTTATTTTTTATTTTTTTTTGTTCCCTCTTTGCTTTGGAATGTGACACAGCCTGTCAACCTTTTGTTTGTGAAATAGACAAAACAAAATAAGCAAACAAGCAAAAAATGCGCTTATTATTTGTGAGCTGAGCATCCTTTTCGGGTTTCTCAAGAATTCACAAACTTTAATTTGTAAATTTGTGGAAAAAAGGCGAACCAACCAGGAGTAATCTGCCACATTAGGAGGGACTGATAAGACTTTTAACTACGATAACACAGCCCATCATTTGGAAAAGAGATTATATGCCTTGACTTAACTGGGGCGCTGCTTCACGAAATCCCTCTATTGCACATTTTATATGGTAGTTTTCTGCCCGTTACTGTTGGATAAGAGTGGGATGCAAATTTTGCGCAGTTCCAGGGGAAAGGCTTGCCTTTTACTTTTTTCCTTTTTGAGAGACCACTGCTTAAAAATTGCATAATGCACTCATCAATATGCACTAATGGGTACTTTTGTCGTATTACTTTGACATCCACGCTTGGAACGCCGCTGGAGGGACCTGTTTAGTCTCAAAGCGACACGACTTTCCGGGGCAGGCCTCGCTCACAGCCTGTCTGCTGTGACCAATGTACTTTTCTCACTTTTGACCGAAAACAAGCTTCAATTACTGCTGGATGGACATGATGACGAGCAAATCTACATTATATTTTTCCTCATTTATAAATAAAGAAAAAGAGCTCAAATCCTGGACTTTTACCAAATGTATGTCGGGGCTAAGGATGTATAATGACGGCGACTCGCTCAGTAGTTTCTTTTGATTTCAAGGTTCTGTTTTTCTTATAGTTTTTTTTTCTTTTTTTTCTGCCAGCTAGACCGCAGAAATGGGATGGACGAGACCGTCTCTCTTTCTTCCCTCCCTTCCACTCTTCGGTGTGGAGTAACAGAATAAATGCACGGCAGAAATCATAGTTCACTGTATGTTTTGTGTATCTTCATTTCTCAACTTGATAAAAGCATGAATGGTGCCTTCTATTTCACCTTTTCTAGTCTTACTAAAGTAAAGCGGTTCGAGGCGCTCTGCCTCAGATTACGGAGCTGCTCATTTTGAACAATTTTTTTCGGGGATCAGATAGAAAAAAGAAATTGCAGTATTCACAATATTTAGGTAATTTTTTTCAGGTGCATATTTCATTTTTCCGTACTGTTTTACTACCTAAGATGATCTGCTGTGAGTTTTGTACATTTGTTTTGTATCGTGTCTGTTCTGCGTTTTGTAGAGACAATGGGTGCCTCCAGGTCTGTTGTTAAATGGTTTAAGAGGTTTATCTGAAGGACACCCCCATTCCCCCTCCACACCCTTTAAAAGTAGGTACATTAAAGATAATGTCATATTCTTGCGTCTTGGTTAACAAGTCATGGCTGTACACCGCAATGATTCCAGTGACCGGAGGTTTGAAAAGGGTAGTGGTCTCACAGTGGGATTCAGATTCTGTTGATACTTTCATTTTGACCATAGTTTTGGAGACTCGCGGTAGCACCTGGGTAAATCCCCGGTTTCAAAAGTTGTCGGACTGTTCTTTTCTCAGTAACAATTTTGTAAAGATCTGTGTGGGTGGGCTGGCTGAAGTTCCTGTCTACCGACTAGCAAATAATTGTGCTCACTTTTCTAGCCATTTATGCATTTGTATTTTCATATGCTGATTATTCATTGTGCTTATTTGTGTTCTTTTTCAGTTTTTTCCCCCTTCAAGGCAAGTGTTATTTGAATGCCATAATAGTTTGGTTTCTCTTGGCCTCTGATGCATTTTCTTTTACCACTCAGTAGGGAGGGAAGAACTTTTGGGTTCAGCTGAAAAGGAAAACGAGATCTTTTTTGTTTGTTATCTTGCACTGATATGGGAAGTGAAATCAATGTAGCATTTTTCTGGACAAATACACGAATGAGGTCTTCCTTGTCTGGTGGTCTTGCACTATTTACAATATTTCTGGGACAATCTCTAATTTTGAAACACAGACTCTACAAATTCCTCATCTGGCACAGAAAAACAATTAAGTGCTCATCTGCGTGAAATATTTACCCTCTTGCAGTTAAAACCAGATTTGATGTGCAAACATGGCATATTTAATCCAGTTTCCACAGCGATGCCCAGCTGCTCTCTTTTGTAGTTGAGATGAGATATTTTCAGATGTGAGATTAGTTTTCAATGGAGATATTACATTTGTTACCACCATCATTCTTTGACCTAATATTACAGAAGGATTACAGCTCTTTGATCCTTGCCTGGTTTTAACAGACAGTTTCTGATTTATACCTCTACCACGAATGTTTATTTGTCAGTTGATTGCTTAGCTAAAGCACTTGACTGCAATCATACTTTTTTTTCTTTTTTTTTTTTACACCAATGGTCAATGAAGAGGCTGACAAAGAAGGGCCATCATGCTTTCCAAACAGTTTGTGTTTTTCCACATCTAAATGGTGGCAAAATGTTTCAGGATATACATCTACAGTTTGATCGTCCATTTTCACCAAGGTTGTATCTCCCCCCCCCCCCCCCCCTTTCAAACCAAACCTTTAAAGGATCGAGTTTTCCTGTGGTTGAATATTAATTTGAGTGGATCCTCATTGTGAATCATTCCAGTCTCCTTTGAATGGAAATAGAAGTTCCTTGTTGGCTTTAGCAGGTGTGGTAAACAGTTGGCTGTAAATCTTACTTTTACAGTGTTTACCCGTTACTTGTTGCTAGTACAAAAATGTTGCAGGTGGAGAATCTTTTTTTGTTTTGTTTTGTTTTGTTCTTATTTTTCTCCTCTATTTTGAATGTGTTGGACTTAACATACAATAAACTACTGATATCAGCACCACTCACACGGTTTGTCATGTTTGCAGGTTCATTCTTAAAAAAAATTGAAATAATGAGCTGTTGCTGTAGACAACTCTGAGCAGATTTTGTAATTCGACCCTGCTGTGGATTTGACAGCTGACGTTTTATTATGTCTTTCTTTTTTTCTTTACTGGACTTAGGGTGGATTCCACGGACCTGTCATTGTAATGACTTTCTCTTCGTCATCTTGGCTCTGGAAACACTTTTTCTCAATGAAATCCTGGTTTGGAATTTGAAATCTGGTGATTCAAGTCCTGTGCGACGAACAGGGTGTAAACTTTCATATATGTCGGTGTTTACCAACATTTAGATATACAGATCCGTTCATTTTGTGTCTTTGACTCATTGTGAGGACTGAACCTCGGGATGTGTCTGCTCCTTGTGTGATACCGAGTCATCACTTTTAACGTTGTTTTCATGAGCGATCCCTTTTGTTTGCTACGTTCCAGCCAATGGTTGAACACTATTTTATTGATCTACACACAGTGGAAACATGTCAAGACGCACGATAACAAACGGAAAAGACGACCGCATTCTAGAAAGGTTGGATGTAGAAAAAAAAACGCATGTTGGACACATGGCGACTAACCAAATGTAGAAGAGAATGTACAGCTGCATGCATCACTGCGTCGGTGCAAATTATCGGTCTCTTCCTCCAGCATCTCTTCGGTCACCGTCACTATCCTCTCCAGATGTTTCACTTGATTTAGGAGCAAACCATTTGAGTCAAGAGGGAATACCGCTTTGATTTCCTGTCGAATGTTTTTAAAGGGCCCTCATGAAGATTCAAGCACCACCAGAAGCACCGACATGGCGAGCGTCAAGGAGCTGACCGGCGGAATTTTGTCTCTTACAAAATCCCCTCCTCCGACTGGATACTGGAGACCACAATAAGGCAAGCATGGGTGGTGGAGGAGGAGGTTATCAGAGTATCAGTGACTCATCTGACTGGAGAATTCTCATTTCTATCATTGGCAGCAAAAAAGCACCCCGAGAAATAAGTAATACAATGTGATCGGGCATTGCTGAGATAACACAATTAAAATGATATACAAGAAATTGATTGATTGATTCACTCGGATTACATTGTTTTTAGATGTTTTAGTAAGAAAACGGCATGTTTTCAGAGTCTTTTAACGGTCATACTCGTAGGTATCAATTTGTCATCGGTATTTTTTTTCCAAATTTGAAAAATGACCACCTCTCCATGACATCAGAGGTAGCTACAGCCCAGATATGACAGTCACCTTTAAAAACATATCACCTGAAATGGGGTTTTCACGTGTGGAAGAACGATGGTTGAAACAAGTCTTACCTGTCTCTTTGGCATCAAAAGGAATCTGACTCAGCTTGTTTTATTTTAAGTGTGAGGAAACTGGCCCAGTGAGTGAAAAAACAGGAATAAGCTGCTAAACAGCTCAACCAGTATCTGGTGAGCTGAGATAGTAGAGTGAATATGCCAGATGGGATGGGTCTATAGCTGCTTTTGAAGACACTAGTCATGTTTGCTTGGTAGTATATCATAAAAAATATTATTTTCTTGTATGATCGCCATTGAAAAATTACAACATTGTTGCAAATATATGTAATATTTATCGATATTTCACTGACTATTTGCTCGGGGGTTTCTCCCACCATGGAAACGTGGACATACATACGTGTTTTAACGTACCTATCTCTATATTGTTCATTTTTGCTGGTATATTTGTATCTTATTTTACTTTATCTTATTTTTTAAATTGCATTCTTATAATGCACCAATGCATCAAGTCAAATTCCTTTGTGTGTAACATATGTGTCAATTAATGGCTTCTGATTCTGATCCTGATCCTTTTTCTCTTTATTAAAATCCTTCACTTTCACTATATTTGTTTTTATTGCTGTATTTATACAATCATTCTTACGTTCATAATTGTATGAAGGTGCATTTGCTTTGGTGCGTGATCCTTCACGTGCAACGTAATCGATTACTTTTTCTTTCCCTTTAAATAAGTGAACTCACTTGTCTTCTGATCAGCCACGTAGCGCCACGTCTGCGCGCATGCGCAGTGCCCTCACATTTCTGTTCCGGGGTCGACCACACAGTGTACAAAAATCATCATTGTGTAGTTTTTCTCCTTTAATATCCACATAGTTATTACACGGACCAGGGGAGAGGGGGGAGTCCGGGGCTTCTTTGATTACGGCACCGAGAGGACGTCTGTAAGGATGAACTTCTTGAGAGGAGTGATGGGTGGGCAGGCAGCCGGGCCGCAGCCGTCCGGAGCCGAGACGGTAGGAGACCAGTCTGGCTAGCTGCGGCTAGCTGCGGCTAGCTAACACTTCCACCGTTTTGTGCCCGGCAACCTTGTAACACCACAAACACGCCAGGAATTAAACACGTGGTTTAATTTACTCACGGTTAATTTTTTTACTGTCGGGATAAAACCTCCAGAATGAATGATATGAGCCCGAGGCCTGCTACAAAACGAGCCAGTCAGGAGGCTAATTAGCTAACGTAGCATATCTGTCAGTTGTCTTGACACGCCAGGTGTTTTCTCCACGTAAAACAAATGAATGAATGAAAGACAGACGCTATGATGTTTTAGGAGTATTGGCCTGTGTACTATATGTTTCTTTACAAATATCATACGGTAATACTTAAGTTAAATTTATTAAATGAAGTAATTCGCATGATGGGTCTTTATGTTTCAAGGAACCATTTGTTCTTGATAAAATTAACGCTAAACATGAGTTATTTTCAGCTTTTGAACTGCAGAAGAATGAAGATAGTTGGACGATTCAGATGCACTTTGAATGGTTAAAATCCATCTTTGTTTACACATTTAACTGCAAACTGTAGGTGTGCGATTTCAACAGTTGACCCAGAGAAACATGCAATGTTTAAACTTAACGCCCATTTCAACGCCAATATATATTTGATTTTTCAGTGATATCAAATACATCCATGCTCAATGTGACCAGATTATAATCCCAGCATGAAACGACCGATGTGATGCATCCAGAGTGTTGCAGGCATCGCAGGAGGGTAACAAACCCAGGATCAGACATTGCTGTTACAGCTGTTGAGAGAGGCAGCGTGTCCCCTCCTTTATGTGGAAGACATTCATCAAGAGACTTTGTGCATCAGTGCTGTCTTTTTTTCACTACTTGTTTTTACAGTGTAGTCTAACCAAACATCCATTGTCCAATATTCATTACTGCGTCCTATTTGCATTCAATTTTTTGTGTTGTCAAGTGATTCATGTCCCATTCCCCGTGTTCACGGCCATTGAAGTTTCTTGCTCTTTTCCGAAGAGAATTGAGTGAATCTGTCCTCCAGTGTTTCCCAATAAGATTTAGTTTTTTTCTCTTTTGAGGTGGGTTTCTAGAATTAAAACAATGTAACAAGTTACATATTTCTGCAGGAAGTCACCATGTTAAGCAATGATTTTTTTTTTTTTAATTTACAAATATTGGAGGGAACATCACATTTGCTAACCTTCAAACTGCCCCAACAATTAAGAGATGTAAATAGAGATATTTTATTGGATGTATATGAGGCAAATCAATTATGATTCTTCTGTTGACAGATCCACAAGTTGTGTGACCGAGTAGCCTCGTCAACGCTCCTAGAAGACCGCAGAGATGCAGTCCGGGCTCTCAAGTCTCTCTCCAAGGTAAAGTATTGACACAACGTTATTGGAAACCAGTGCCATACAAATACACTTATTTGCCTGTCTACTCGGTGCACCTATCTTAACCTAATGCAGTTTACATCATGATACATTATATTAGGTTTTGTGGGAGTTGCTTTAGAGAGGTGTTTACATAACTTTACTTTAGTCAGTGGTTGTGCTGAATTATGTTGCTTCTACTGAGAATTTAAAATCTAATTATTCACTTTAGCCTCTACATAGACCCTTCCATTCAGTTCCTTGTTTTTGTTACGGGCTGCCACATCATCCGTGAGTAATGGGTTCATCAGGCATGGATAAGGGGTTTAGGAGGCACAGTGTTGCACATTAATGTGCAGTGATATCACTGCTGGTCAAAAACACCGACACGGATGTTTTGGCTTCCTGTTTGTCTTGTCAGGAGTTGATCATTTACCTGATTGGTGTCTACAGCATATTTTAATGCGCAACATATCTAGAAATAACCTCAAGGAAATTGTTCTTATATATTCTTATGTCACTTTTGTGAATTTATATTGGGTGCCATTCATTCATATATCACTTTGTTCCAAAGCCGAGCTTTAACATCAAGAAACTATGCAACAGTACAGTTAGTCAATAATTGTATTATGTGCCTTTTTTTTAATACATTTCCTTGTGATTCTCGGTATGTTCTATACAACACTTGCACACTTGCAACGTTGTTGAATTGTACTTTACTAATAAACTCGCCTTGCCTTTCCGACCTGTTGTCTTTTGTAGAAATATCGCCTGGAAGTTGGCACACAGGCGATGGATCACTTGGTTAATATACTTCAAACTGACAGGTACGTTGTACTTTATTGTGTTTTCGTTTGACTCGAGTAACAATAAAAACTGTTTTGTTAAACATCTCCTTCTTCCTGCCATCTGAACAGGTCTGACTCTGAAATCCTTGGCTATGCTTTGGACACACTGTACAACATCCTCTGCAACGATGAGGAGGAAGAGCAAGGTATTAAACACTACCAAGATGATTAGAAAAAATGGAATTCAGCTTAAATTTGTCAGCGTTTGAAATGAATCCCTCCTAATTATCCGCGTCTAAGTGGCGACTAGGCCGTTGTTTTGTTTTTGCATGTGTAAATGAGAGGTCATGTCACGTGGACCTCTGTACAACCATAATGACTGCTTCATGTACAGATTATCGTCTCTCTTTTCTCTTCCATGTTTTAACTCTACAGATGAATCAGAAGGTAAAACTCTTTAACTGTGCATGATGCCGACCCCAAACCCCGCCCCCTCCACCCCCCCGCCCTAACTACAGCACCTGCAAATCATAATTGTTATTTTGGTTGGGTTGTGGACAAAGAGCACTATGTAGACAGATTTTAAATAGCTGGTCTTTTTCCATGCTGTGTTTTGGTGGTTGTCGAGTCATATATTCTCAACCATCAGTCAGCTGTTTCTACACTTCAGTGGTTGAAATGACAGCTGGCTTTTGGGTGAGGAGTTGAACCCCCTCTCCCCCCCCCCCCGCCCTTGCAGACGCAGTAACTCCCGTCTCTGCTTCAGGGAAGCCTAAGAATGTTTCCATGCCCGGTCAGTACTGAAACCAAGCTGTCCCTGCCGTAGTGATTGTACTGCTAGTTAACTAACTTCACTAAATCAGTTGGCACTGGAGAAGTGACGGGAAGCTCTTTTGGGTGGTGAATGACTGCTTCACTAATATTATCACATCCCTGAACCTCTGTCTGTTACTATGTCATTTCCTACTGCTCCTTCGTTTCACTCACATTTTAATACCTGCTTTTTTCCCTTCTTGTGGTGAAATGAGGTGGTTTATTTTTGTTTTTCCCAAATCAGTTCACTAAAAACGACCAACATGACCAACATCTTAATTTCTTCCCTGTACTGTTATCTAGCTTTTTTTTCCTTTTGTGCTCGGTGGATTAGTTGGTGACAACACAAAAGTTTGTTCAATGTGCCATTTCAGCCAGTATCGGTCGGCCTGGTAATAGTTCTTATGTCAATCATCTGAGAGAAGTTGCCAAATCTTTCAGATGTGTAAATCAAAACATGGAAAAATGCATCTCAGTGTGGTGGTGTTCATTCGCTCATCGACAGTAAGTGTGCACTTCGGTCAGCCTACTGGACTCACCCTGTTCACCCGTCCATGCAGCTGTCCCTTTTTGTCATCCCAGAAGGAATGTTGACAAGTATCACGATGAGCACATTTCTCAAATGGCTTTGAATATAAAGTCAGTAATAGAAACGTCTTTAGGAGTTTCCCCTGATTACCAACACTGCTTACAGAGATTGCTATGAACAAACCAACTTGTTTCTTAAACAGACTCGCACCTATTTCTTATTTTTTATATTTATTTATTTATGTTATAGCTGTCAATCTCCTCCGCAGATGAGACCACCCAGAAGCAGTCCGATGACCTGGGCGCCCAGTTCACCGAGCAGTTCGTTCAAGACCCCGAGCATGTGACTCTGCTTCTCGCTCTGCTGGAGGTACTGAACTTGGCGAGAGATCAGTTTTTTTTATATTTGTCCGAAAACAACTGAATGATGCATTCATTCATTGATGTGATTTTGTTAGGAGTTTGACTTCCATGTGCGTTGGCCCGGGGTGAAGCTGCTGACTGCTCTCCTGAAGAACCAGGGGGTCCAGGTCCAGGGTATCATTCTGGTCAGCCCCATGGGTGAGTTACCTCACTCGTTTTGTGATGTCCAGGTTTTATATCAACATGTCTGCATAAGATGAACAAAGGCAAGTTTGTCAATAAGGGATTCTCCACTTCTACCAGTTTTTAACTTCAGGCTTTTATTTCCATGGTCAGGTGTTTCCAGATTGATGGACCTGTTGGCAGACTCTAGAGAAGTGATTCGCAACGATGTGAGTACCCGTCCCTGCTGTCAGAGAACGGCACGTTAATTTCAATGAGGTTGATCAGTCGGCTCGATTTTGGTGCAGCAACAAGGCGCCGTGTGGACCGATCGGACATGTGCATGTGCATGTTACATGTGCGCTGTTAACGTTTCAACTAAAGATAAAGTAACTACCATTTCCACAGCTGTGCATTTGTTATGCCAATAGTTGTATGGGTGGCTGTGCAGTGTTTTGGATGCCTTCAAACTTAGTTTTCTCACACTGGACTTCCTAGATCATATTGCCGTGAGCAATAAACAAACAATATGGCCACAATAACTCAGCCCCCCGTAGTGCTTTAAATTTCTTGTTGGATGAGTGACAACCTGTGTTTTTTTATCGCTTCCCACAGGGCTTGCTGTTGCTTCAGCAGCTGACCAAAAGCAATGCGGCCATTCAGAAAATTGTAGCGTTTGAAAGCGCGTTTGAGCGTCTTCTAGATATCATCACAGAAGAGGGCAGCAGCGATGGAGGTAAAAAGAAGGAATACAGAATTGTCACCAAAGATGTCGATGCAATCCTTATCTTTTTTTCCCCAATTACAAATGCCATTTTTTAATTTTATTTTGCGAGAGATGTGCTGGTGCTGATCCCTCTTCGTCTTTTGCAGGTATTGTGGTGGAGGACTGTTTGCTGCTGCTGCTCAACCTGCTCAAGAACAACAGCTCCAATCAGAACTTCTTCAAGGAGGGCTCCTACATTCAGAGAATGAAGCCCTGGTTTGAAATTGGTGACGACAACTCTGGCTGGTCGGCGCAGAAGGTCACCAACCTCCACCTCATGCTGCAGGTAACGCTGAAGCGTCGCTTCAAAGCATTTACACATTGAACAGGCAGAACAGCGGGCTGTTTCTTCTGGTTGCTGTAATCTTGCACAATGTTCCGTTCCCAGCTGGTGCGTGTCATGGTGTCCCCAGTGAACTCTCCTGGAGCTACAGCCAGCTGTCAGAAGTCCATGTACCAGTGTGGTCTGCTGCAGCAGCTGTGCACCATCCTCATGGCCACAGGTGTTCCTGCGGACATCCTCACTGAGGTAATGGCACAAAGAACTCCCCGGCTAAAAAGGCTCGGCTCGTTTTTTTTGGAGATGTTTTGCACTCAAGCGTGTGCACTTCCTTTCAGACCATCAACACTGTGTCCGAGGTCATCCGAGGCTCACAGGTCAACCAGGACTACTTTGCGTCCGTCAACGCTCCTTCAAACCCGCCGAGGTGAGGCGCAAACAAATGAACCAAAACATCAAGTCATCCATGCTTATTTGGCAATAAACTGACCAAACGTTCTGTCGGATCTCCCATCTTCTTTTGCCCACAGACCAGCCATCGTGGTGCTGCTCATGTCCATGGTGAACGAGAGACAACCGTTTGTGCTCCGCTGTGCCGTCCTCTACTGTTTCCAGTGTTTCCTCTACAAAAACCAGAAAGGGCAGGGGGAGATAGTGGCCACGCTGCTGCCCTCCACCATTGATGGTCAGTTACACCAAGTCGAGAATCCATAAGTGTCGTCATCAGCTGTTGTGCTGTAGTTTGGATAGTTTCCTGGGAGCCCTTTATAGGTTTCTCTTGATACATTTTTTAAAAAGGTGTATTATGAGCCGTTTTTAAACGACTTTCTAAACGTTCTGAGAGCAACATTTACGTTTGACTAGTACGTTCACTTCTCTCTCCCCGTTAGCCAACTCCATCTCAGCGGGCCAGCTGCTGTGCGGGGGGCTGTTCTCAGCTGACTCTCTGTCCAACTGGTGTGCCGCTGTGGCCCTGGCTCACTCCCTGCAGGACAACCTCACCCAGAAGGAGCAGCTGCTGAGGGTCCAGCTGGCCACGAGCTTGGGGAAGCCCCCCGTCTCCCTGCTCCAGCAGTGCACCAACATCCTCTCCCAGGTAGGACCACAGCAGCGCCGCTTAGCTGCCAGAGCGGCGATTTTGCACACGACACGTGTGCCCTGGTCGGCAAAGTTAATACTGAAGTGTCAACAACGGTGACGAGAACGGTGTCACATTGTGGTTTTGCAGGGAGATAAGATCGTCCGGCGGGTGAGTAACGTGTGTTGTGAGTGTTTGGGCGGCACCTACGCTGGTTATTATGGCTTTGCGTCTGTAGTAGAGGTTTTGTTGGCACGCGTGTTTCGGGATCCTGCTTCCCTTTTTAACTCTTTACTGACTCCCCCCCCCCTCTTACATTCTAACTTGTAGCGTGACTCAATAGGGTGGCACACGGGTGCACTCGTCCCCACAGGTTTGGAAGCGGTTTTCACTTGTGGGGAAAGAGGCGTGCAGGGAGGAGGGACACCGTAGCGGTTATTCATGGTTTTGTCCCCCTTCACACCTGCTTTGAGTTGTGTTCTTTTGCTGCGCTGCAAACGCTTATCTCTGTGTTCAGGAAGTGTTCTTCTGCAGCACTTCAGCAGCTTGGGCCTTTTCCTGTCCGAGCGAGAGAGCTTCTCTCCTGTTTGTCTGTTTTTCTTACATGCACCTGCTGACGAATGCACAGTGCAAGACGCTTTTATAGTTCTTACTGTGCAAGGATTATTGAATTTTCACTGTGGATTCATGTAGTTATGAAATATACTGAGTTGGGACTTTTGCCGGGAGTTTCTCAGTTTGCATTACTGCCAATTCTTCTTTTTTTTACACAAAAAGCACCACAGCTCGATGTAGCATTCTGGTGCATTGCCAGTTGGGCAGTTGGCAAAAGCGGAGGTTGGCTTTTTTTTTTCTTGGCTGTTTCACAGTGAAGCCCTCAAAAATTAGACGGTAGACGCGATGAGGAGCTCAGACATCTAGAAGGACCTCCTTCGTCTGAACTGGTTACCTTCTGTGAAAGGATTTATTTACAGGTCAAGTCCCACTGGGTGGAGACCAGTTGGACCAGTTGACGATTTTAACTCTTGGATGGTAGTTTTATTACAATTACCCACAAAAACAGAGCTGTTTTTGGGAGGGGCCAATTCCTGTTCAATTCATATTTGGTCATTTTCTTGTCTCTAATGTTTTTTTTCCCTCTCCATTTTTGCATTGCGTCACTTTTGGAGACTAAATCTGGAAAGGTGAATTTCTGAGCTTCTGTAGTTTTGTAATGCTGATTGTTCTCTGCACCACCATTACTTAGAACTCCCTAATCAATCACTTTTTGGACAATCCGTACAGAAAAGACGTCTGCTAAAGCATGATGTGCATTAAGTGTTAATGCAGCAGCTTTTTAGAGGCCTCAAATGTTCTCTCTACGTTATTCAGAGCATTATAGATCAATGATTTCATACGTGAAGCAAACACCTTTTTTCTGCAAATGGACGTGCCCCCACTGTCTAGCTCCTTACTCATTTGTTATGAATGAAAAAAACCTTCCAAGCCCGCAGCGTCGGAGCAGAAGCACTGTTCCCACTCCGGTTCCTTCACAGGTTCACGCTGAGAGCCGTTAATGAATGGAATGAATATGCTCTGAATTTCGCACTGAGCCCCTTTGATGTACAGAGTTTTTGCATTCCAACTAAAAATAACGGTAAAAGTATCAATGAACATTTCATGATCCTTTCCTTGGAAGTCATAAGCAATTTGCAGAATCTAAATCTCAAACCACAATCTGACTGAAAATTGTGAACTGGAGGTAAAGATGAGGGTTTCGGTGTCTTTACAGACTGATTTCTTAATAAGGTGTACCTAACCTGGTTACTCATTGTATGAATGTTGAGTGTCCTTGCTTTGTTTGTAATAACCTGATTGACTAACGGTTGATTGGATTGAAGTGCTCCCTATTAAGCATTGATTTTATTGGTTTATTTAAACTCTTTCTTATTTGTGTTGATTTGGAACTTACATTTTACTACCAACATGTCAGGATGGGAAGATCCTAGAAATGTGGCAACAAAGGGAATGCTTGTTTTAACACCTGCTTGTGTTAAAGCACTTTTGTTTCCATTTCATCTGCCATTGGCTTCTTTTTCCCCCGTTTGAATTCTATACATTAGCAGTTATTTTGTTATATGTGTATATTGCTCTTTTAAGGAAATATTGCTTATGACCCAACCTGAAGTTGATTTAAAATGAATGTACACAACCTCCAAACATCTGATTTATGGCCTAAACTCTAACATTAGACACCTCTAGAATAAGATATATTCTTTTTCCTCTGCAGGGCAGTAAAGTGCAGACCAGGGTGGGCCTCCTCATGCTGCTGTG
This sequence comes from Pungitius pungitius, assembly GCF_949316345.1. Lineage (NCBI taxonomy): Eukaryota > Metazoa > Chordata > Actinopteri > Perciformes > Gasterosteidae > Pungitius > Pungitius pungitius. The sequence continues at coordinate 15,564,525 of NC_084908.1, read as the reverse complement.
CACGTGGATCAACAACTGTCCCATTGCTGTCACTCACTTTCTACACAATCAGGAAAACGTTCCCTTTGTATCCTCAAAGCCATTTACTAACTTCATCTCAACAAATGTCTTTAATTAGTCATATCTTTGTTAGTCAATATTCAACTTCTTTTGACATTTTCCCTTTTAATTTGGAGGAATTGAATTAAATCCTCTTATTCAGATCGGTGTGTAACAAGGTGTTCCAATTGCAGTTTCTAGAAAAGGGGGGTTTTGGGTATGAAACTGACTGATGTTGAATGAATCCTTCACTGGGTGTGACTCCTGCAGCTGACTGCTCAGATCTCAGAGAACTTGGGGGAGGATGAAAGGCTGGTGCAGGGCCTGTGCGCACTGCTGCTCGGCATCTGCATCTATTACAACGACAACTCGCTGGAAAACTACACCAAGTAAGAGTCGCTTCACGCAAAATGAATAACTTAATAAACATTATAGTGGGAATATAGTTATTGTTTCTTGTCTGTATAATCAGAGATTATCGTTAATATCTTCTGGGTCTAAAAGACTCAATGTGCACATGTAGTTTATCAACATATAAAAACACATGCATGGGTACGTTTTTCCAGAGCTGTACTTAATGTAGCCAGTTGTCTAAATCTCCTGACTTGCTAAATGAGAGTTCAGACTACTAAAAGACACTGCCATGTTGTCTCCGTTCTCCTCAGAGAGAAGCTAAAGCAGCTAATCGAGAAGCGGATTGGAAAGGAGAACTTTGTAGAGAAACTGGGCTTCATCACCAAACACGAGCTGTACTCGCGGGCGGCTCAGAAGCCGCAGCCGGTCTTCCCGTCTCCGGAGCAGATGCTGTTCGACCACGAGTTCACCAAGCTGGTCAAGGAACTGGAGGGTCAGTCGGAGGCGATCTTCCACATGCAGTGATGGTACATTTGCCTCGGGCAGTTGCAAGGTTTGATATTGTTTTTCACAAAGGTCTTCCCCGCCACTCTGAACAGGTGTGATCACTAAAGCAGTTCACAAATCCAATGAGGAGGAGAAAAAGGAGGAGGAGGTGAAGAAGACATTAGAGCAACATGACAACATTGTAACTCAGTATAAAGAGCTGATAAGAGAACAGGTAAACAGGCTTGTTCTGCATGGGCGTGGCTTTTTATTTCTATTTTATTCTAGTTATTTATCGATTTAATGTTCTCTCCCATTGACTTTAAAAAAAAAATTGTATCTGCGATCTTCAGGATTCTCAGATCCAGGAGCTGAAGGAGCAAGTGCAGTCCATGTCGTCTCAAAATGAACAGATGCAGACGACAGTGAGCCAGCAGCTGGCCCAGATCCAGCAGCACAAGGATCAGTACAACATCCTCAAGCTGAAAATCGGTGGGTTCCCCTCATTGGGTGACTAATGACCAGGTGTCCTCTGCAAATAAGTACGCTACATATGATTTGCTAGTTGAATAAACAATAGTGACTCTGGGAAGGTGAATTATATTTTTGTATGTGTGATTCATGCTTTCATATTGTTGGTGACCTTCCCCGTTGATGATGGCGTTTTACTGCCTCGTTGCTGAGATAAGGCGCGCCGCAAGACATCGCAAGATAGTTTTATATAAAAGGGTGTGCACAGGCTCTGGGGGGAAAAAAGTCAAAGACTGCAGATGATTAAGTGAGCAATTGAAGCGAGTCAATCCTTGTAGACGTTTTTGTTAACATTTAAAAGCAGAACTAAACACACCCTCCAAACTTAAGATAGTGTGTTTAAGCAGGATTTGTTTAGATTTGATGGCTTATGTGTCTTAGTGCAGAGTCCATAAGGCCTAATCCCAAGAGGTAAAGCTATTGACTAACGTGTTGTCCTAATGGCTAAAAAAAAACATGTTTGTATAAAAAGGAAGCTTGTCTCCTTAAACAATGAGAAACTCAAACAAGCTGAACTCTTCCCTTAAAAGGGATAATTTACATTAAGAGCCACCTGATGCACAGTCCAATCCATCCCTGGTTATCTGTATTTGTGTAAAAAAAAAAGATCTGCTCACAATTCCCAGTAACTGTTTTTTGTGTTAATAATATTGTAACTGTGTGTGTGTGTTTGTGTGTGTTCGCGTTGATATTCTCAGGTAAGGAGAGTCAGTCTAACGGCCAGGTGGACGTCTCTCAGGTGAACGGGCTGCAGACGGAGGAGCTCACACAGCTCAGGGAGGAGGTGGAGGAGCTCCGCAAGCAGCACGCCCTTTTTCAAACACAACTCGAGGACAAAGACGCACTCATCCACACCCTGGTTAGTAGACGTCTACGCACAGGGTTTAGTTTGTGTAAGCTTCAAGCCTGCGGGTGGATGAGGTGTGCAGGAAAAACTGCACACACACACACACACACACCTCCAGACGCAACGCAAAGGCCCCCCGTGTCCCAAACAGCGGCGTCCATCACTGCTCAAACAGCTGTAAAAGTAACCGATGTCGTCAGCAGAACAGGGTTTAGAGTTCTCAGGTCAGATGAGATCCATACGTCACAAAACACAACCACTGAACTTCAAACCACTGTTGCAGTAACGGCCAGACAACATACCAGTAAAAGTAACCAAACTTAATGGTTGAGAAACATTTCCCTGGAGGCCAGAGCTCATGTGTTTGTGAGACAGACAGAATCAGAGCTGCAACAGTTGGTTGATTAATCCACAGAAAGTTAAAATACCAGCCGATAGTTGCAGCTTTAATCGGATGCTGTCTAACTTTACTATTTCCACAGAAGGCAGCGTTATCGTGCATCACGAATGCTTTTTGTCTCCCCTGAATACAGAGGTCAGAGACCGTGGACGGTTCAGCAGGAGGATCAGACGACACAGAACTGCTCAAGGTAGGATTCCTCAAAGACATTTCACCGTTATTTTACAATGAATATTCCTGTCAACAAATGGCCGTCATATTTCCAAGTCATTGGGTTATATATTACACATATGTGTGTTACTTTGATTGTTGCAGGAGCTGGAAGCTTTGAGGAGTCGGGTCCAGACTCAGTCTGCAGAAATCAACCAGATGAAGACGGAGAGACAAGAACTGCTCAGAAGAGCTGAAGCCGGGGTAAATATCATGCAAATAGGACATTTTCTGAGAATATATATCACATACTAACAAATCAACCTCCCCATTGTTTGTTTTTTTCTAAGTCTTCCGACGGAGTCTCCGGCAGTGACGGCTCATTATTGGCAGAAGCTCTGGCAGCACAGACCACTGAGACGGAGAAACTCAAGGTGTGTAGAAGAAGTGTACAGATATATAAAATATTGTGTGTGTGTGTGTGGCATCGCTTCACCCTCCACTTGGATATAATGACTTATCTTTGGTCTCCTCCTCTCCGTCTTCCAGGAGGAGGCAAAGGGTTTGTCAGAGAGCCGGGCGGAGCTGGAACAGCAGCTGGCTGCAGCCACCAGCACGGTGGCCATCCTGCAGACGGAGAAGGCTAAGCTGCAAACCGAGGTCCAAGAGTCCAAGAAGGAGCAGGACGACCTGCTGATGCTGCTTGCAGATCAGGACCAGAAGATCCACAGCCTCAAACTGAAACTCAAAGACCTCGGAGAGCCGGTAGACAATCGGTGTTATACTTTTAACGGAGATTTCATAGAGATGGTAAAATACAGTAGAAAATAATGAAATAGCTCAACATCCAAATTAGTATTTTATTACTAGTTTAAAAAGTGTATATATATTTGTTTGTTTGTATCTCTAGCAACTGTAAAGATGCATTCACGCCTGTTGTCCAGTTCATTTGGTACAAACCAAGGGGGAAAAGAATTAATTTTTCCTTTTTAGTCTAGTTCTTGTCCAATTACATCATAATTTCACTACCAAAGCAAAAACCTTTTAGCTTTTGGTATCAAGTTCTGCTTCCAGTTCAACCAGTCGCCTGTGGTGGTATGAAGACAACTCAGCTGTGCTTTGTGTGTTTGCTTTAGTTAGACTGTGACTCTGTCCTTGCAGGTGGACGATGAAGACGATCTCGACGGCAGGGACCAGACAACAGACGAGGATGAGGAGGACGAAGACGAGGACTAGAGGACAAAACACTGAAAGACGAGAGAGAGAAGGGAATATTTGTTTGCCCACAGTCAAGAAAAGAAAAAAAAAACTTTGCGGAAACACACCTGAGAAACTGAAGAATAGGACTAATATATTGATGCAGTTTCTCTCTCTAGCTGCCATGATCTCTTCATTTTTCTTTACCCTCTTGTCACATCACATGTACATGTTAGTTATTCAGACTTTTTCCTGACGATTGAGTTTTCGGTGACCGCGAAAAGATTTGAATTTTGTCAGTACGTTCATCTCTGCTACTTTTACCGTCAGTTTGTGATGGATTTTACCAGTCTTGTGTTTATTGTCATGTATTGTCATATAGTTTGTAATCACAAGAATAAACGCTAGGTTAATAATGACATATGGAAGAAAAAAAAAAAGTAGCAAATATGCAACTGCAAACACATTTGATATTATTCTTACTATGTCATAAAGAGGTTTGATGCTTCTACAGCCTTCGGGTCACCTGCAACGCGTCTCTGTGCTGCACCCCGAATTCATCTTCACGCCCGATTCAGGCAGAGTTTCGAGTATGTTGATTTGTTCCCCTACTCGCCGATGACCCAATCGAACCGCTCGTCAATATGCTGCAGGACACTGACGGAAAACGTGTAAAGACAAAAAAGATATTTTTGCAACTTTTTGTCCAATACTGGCAACCAGCTTCTGTATGATATTGTGTAACTTATCAGTTTATGAGCCACGTTGAAATGAATAAAGAATCTATCGATCTGTATGCCTGAACAGAGGGATTATTGTAGATAAATTAAATTTTACTAAATCCACAGTGAGACTTTTGTATTCGTCTTTTCATGATCTTTTATTTCTGAATATAGTGCTGGATAACACAGATGTCAATACACATTGCCTGTTGGTCTATATGTTCGTATCTTTCTGGTCATGTCCATTTGTGTCCTTGCTACCAAACACAACAATGCAAACATTTTGAAAGAGCTTGGATCATTTCTTGAATGTGACCCCACCAGAAATGAACCCCGTTTTAAAAAAAACAACCTTTTTTCTGATTATAAACATCTCAAAACCTTTTATTTCATGACAAATTGAAAGGAAACCAGATATCTCAAAGTATGAGTTAAGGGCCACCTTCCAAGTCGTTTTTTGCTTTCATTACTTTCATTGGACAGTGTGATACACCAGAGACCACAGGAAACGAGGGTAGAACAATGCAACAATGGTCTCCTGTTTGACCCGGAGATGACGAGGTTATTTTAACACTAACACGTTCCTTTAGTCTTTGACAGGCAGCCTTTTGTATTCGTGATAATTACGAAAAGACCAGTAAACATGCAGTTAAAACAGTTCTAACAAACACACTTTACAGCAAAATAAATTCTATCCAACGGCTCATTTCCACTCAAACATGAGGATGGAAATAACAGCAGTCATCAAACATGTGGCTTTGGTAGAAAATCCACTAGTGAGGAAAAAAGAAGAGGAATAAACTTAAACTTAAAGCTGATTCTGCGGGTGACGCTTGTTTTGGGTAAACCACACCTACAAGAGGAGGAAGCAGTCTTCATTCAAGGGAAACAGCGATGTGTCCTGTTTGAGCCTCGATCCTTTCGTGATGGCGATGCTTCGTCACTGGGGGGCGACAGACGCACTCAAAAACACATGTTCCCCAAGCGCCACTCAATACATGACCTGGACGTGTGTTCTTTAACGTACATTGAACAAGTTTGTGTTCAAAAGAGGTTAAATTTACATTTTTATTGCTAAAAACCAAGGCTCTAACGGCCCACCTGAGAGCTGATAATCCACATCACAGAAGTATCCCCCCTCCAGCTACCATGTCCAACCCCCCCAGCAGTTAAAGCCCTCGCCAGTTTCACCTGCGCTGAGGCCCTGAGAGACTCAACCCTGGACAAATTAATTTAATAAAAGAAGCCATTTATTTTGTAATCGACCCGGGTTGCCTCGCCCCTGCGCTTCCTCCTCCCTCCTCTCCCTCCTCGCATCCTGTGCCCTCATCTCTCCTCATCCTCCGCCCTCCGGCTCTGGCTTGTCTTGTTCCTTTTATTCATGGTGACGGCGCGGTGCGTTCAGGGGGCTTTGGGCCAATGCGGTCAGCTGTATCGCTCTGCTGTCTCTGCGTGTGCGCGTGCGTGTGCGCGTGGCGGGTAGGGACTCTGAAGGTCGAGCCAGTCATCGTGACTTTTCACTGACCACCACGCGACAACCTGCGGTGTTTTAACACGACCCCGCCCGGCTGCTTCCCACCGGCACCACCAGCACCCTTCACCCAGCCCTCTCTAGGAGGTGGAGGGGGGGGGGAAACAAAACTAACACCACCTGCCGACGCCTCTCGCGCCACATGACCGTCTCGAAGGTGAGTGTACTTGGGCGTAAACTCCAGCGGCGCGTCGGTGTCCGGATGTCCTGTCGCGGTCGTTGTGTGTCTGCGGCGCCGCGACGTGAACCGAGTGCCCTGCCGACACTTCTTTTTTTTTTACATTAAGAGGCTTTTTAAAATATATATATACACTTGAAGCGTGCAGCTTTGCCACGCGGCTTCTCAGCCTCCAAAGCAACACAACTCCACGTGCGTGTGTTAGAGAGAGTGTTTAAGGTGATTGTTTTGTGTCTTTTAAATGTGTTTTTTCTAACACTCTCCCTCTGAAAAGAACAAACTACAAAGCCATATACTGTGACTGGGTTTTAAGAAGTGCGCATTCCTACTGAATCGCCTATTAGAATGATCTTCAGGTAGTTATGTGTCGAATAAAACAAAAGAAGATTTGCTGTGCCTACAAAACGACTGAAAACTGGAGGAAGGTGAAAATTAGAATCTGAAAAAGTCTTGTCATCTAAGAACAACAATCACAAACCCCAATATCTCCAGTTTACAGTAAAGTACCAAATACTGACATTGAGAAGTTCGAGAAGACTAACACTATTTCCTTTCTTAGGCTTTAAATTTTTTTTTGATTTTATATATATATATATATATATATATATATATATTCGTGTCATGTGGTCCAGGGAGCACTGCTTGTGCAGTCTGAGCAGCAGGAAGAACAGTCCAAAAACCTTTTACTAGTCTATTTGTAAAGTGAAATGTTTTTAAAGGCTGAATCAGCAAATGCAATTCGTCTTAAATGACTTGTTTCTTTGACTAAATATTTAAACGCTAGATTAAATCATTCTTTTTGTCTGAAGAATCCTTGGAGTTTCCCCACTTCTCAAATTCAGAAACTCGCAGATACAGATCCATACATCTTTGAGGTGTAGATCATGTAATGTGTGTCGTTCAAAGGAACTACACAACAATCATTGATTATTTGACCGTTTGAAACGCTATCCCCAAGAACACTCTATAATTGATGAATGCTTTGGGGTCAAGTTTCCTACAACGTACATCATTGCACATCTAAACCGATGATTTGAATTTAAAAGTATTGGTTGCAGCCCTCTGCACATATCTCTTTTGTATTCATTAATCGAAGGTAATCTCTATTTATGCAACACGTCATTAGTGTCAATGAAGTCTATTATTTGGGCTCTGTGGGTGGTTGTACCCGGGTCTGTCCACCAGTCCAACAGATGGTTTGGATCCATTGTTTTTACTCACTTTTGTCTGGACGGACGTAAACAAACTTTAAGACAAAGGAAAAAGCAGTTTGAGAGCTCTGAGTTTAATGACCCGAGTCTAATGGTCACCACATGTGGAAAACAGTGGGAGAAATATAGGATTTAGGATTTCAACGGGCTCTTCTAGGGTGGCATCACTCTCCACGGGGCTGGCCGCTTCTTGATATTCGAGTAGTTCCAGGAAGTTCTCTGGGCCAATAATTCAATATGAGTAATATTTCTTACTTTCCATATTGTGGCATGATTTTATATTAGAAAGTATACTTTTTTGTTATATTTATGGCTTCCCCTAACAGCCTGAGGCCCAGAGGGCTCCAGACCCACTAAAATAAGGAATATTATAAGTTCCCTATAATTTGACTCGACATCAGCATGACAGGTTCAAGCGCAAAACAACTTTCACTCAACTGAACTCCACTATTCTCCTTCCATTTATGTTTTGCATAACTGCTACCACAGAGACGGGGAAGTCGGGCTTCAACGTTTGGCTCAACGGTTTGGGAGATACGCTTACATGTTTTCTTTGTGAGATTTAAGGTCGACACCACAGTAGTATCGATCCCCCCCCCCAACAGAGATTTAACTGTTCCCTTAAATATAACAGTTCTTTACCCACTTTAATAATAGGCTTTGCCCCCTTCTTTGCCCCTGCTGCTTTACATTTAGGTCACTTATACTCTGGTTTGTGGAGACAAGATCACTTGTAAAAAAAAAAAAAAAGGAATGTATGAGGTGTTGGCCTGTGGAGTGATGCAAATATTTTGGATATAGGAAAGCAACCTGGGTGCAGTGGAGCAAGATCCCTGTGTCTTCATTCACAAAAACCTGTGTGGCATTTCAGGCGGAAATATGTTGCCGACGTGTGACAGCGTGAGTCAAGACTTGTGGAGTAAATATTTGTCATGCCAGCTCGAGGTGTGTGTAAAGAGGTCTGTCATCTATCCATTGGCAAAATTAGCATTGGACTTATAATTTGGCCGGACATCTTCACTTGGGGGGAAACACAAAACTCAGGCTGTTGGAAATAAACCGGATGAACATAAAACCATTGTGGCAGTGTGCAGATGTTTTATTTGGGGTTTGCGAAATCTTTTGTGCGCTTTAGTTTTGGCCCATAAAACCCAGCATGTCATTGCTTGCATATCATCACACATAGTTGTGCTGTTTGCCAAGCGGTTATTCAGAAGCTCGCATTGCTTTCCTTCTAAATGATTTCCTCTTTTAGCTTTAGCTCTATCAAACCCAACGTCAAACAACAAGATGAGTCCAAGGCCTTCGAGGCGATACACAAACGGCTACAGGTGTCAAAGTCCTAGCTGCTTTAATCACTGCTGTCAATTGAAGGCGTGCTTTTAAACAAATATGCCCTTGAGCCTGTTTGTCGCTGCTAAGTGGTGGTTGTGCAATAACGTGATAGCCTCTATCCAACGAGCAGAATGTGTTGTTGTTGTTGTTGTGGCTACTAGTGCTGAAACAACAAATTAAGTAATTCGTTGATGGACCGAAAGGTATGAACAGATGCGATTTTTGAGAAAAGATAGAATTTTGAGGTGATATTGTTTTGTCGTGATTGAAGAATAAACTTGAAACTGTTGATCAGATAAAATTAGATCCTTTGTGATTTTATGTTTTGACATTGGAACTATCCCAATAGGTCGAAGCCTACTGAATTACGTGTTCTCCTGATATGCACTTTGTGTTAATTAGCATGGGTTAGCAACACGCTAAACCAAGATGGCCACCATGGGAACTAAATCGGCACGGTAGCATTGTAGTTGTGCCCGTGTTAGCACACTAATGTTAGCAGTTAGCTCAAAACAGCAACATGTGTCTTAAGAGCAGCAGCACAGAGCAGGACTTTCACTATGGTATATATTTTTACCACATTAATAGAATTTGAGCAGCTGGAACCATGAATGATTGTGTAACTACTAGCAAAAAAAAGTGTATTTGCGGCCCTTCTGTGTGTGTGTGTGCGCGCGCACTGCCTTTTTTGTTTTTTAATAGTGGATTGAATCACCGATTTAGTAACGACTCCGAAACCGCCTGAAGGTGAGTGAGATCACCTCCTCTGTCAAACCACACGTTGTGCCTCAGAGGCGTGAAGAACCCCCAAATGCCTCAAACGTGACTTTTCCTCCCCAACAAAACTCATCCTGACTCATCCGCCGCCATCACCACGCCGCTCCCCGCGTGGCTCGCTCCGCACTGAACCGGGACCCGAGCCCGAGCTCGCCGCCCGGCTGGGCCGAGGTCGCCGCGTGTCGTTTGTGCCGCGTTCAAACCCTCAGGGAGCCCGTTAAAAACACATTCCTTCTGCTTCCGTCAGGATTCTTAAACTAATGCGTCCAACCCATGGTTTTGTCTAAAAAAAAATCCCTTGGAATAGGATTAATGATGGACTGGGTTCTCTAAAACTCAGTTGAATAATTCAACTGGTGTCCGGTGACGTTGCTCAGCAGTGGCCGCTCGTGCAAAGTTACGCGGTGGTGGTAAACACTGATGATGTGATGACATAATACTAACATAAGCTCACTTGACCCACTGTGAACTAGTGATCATGGTCATACTGCTAGTTGCAGTTTTATTCTTTATGGCTGCAAATACATATTCGTTCAAATTTGTGATTGATGTGAAAAAAAAAGTCTGATCACTAACTCCGTCAAGAGGAGCAGATTCATCATCTTTGTTGTAAATCTTTGCTTTTAAAGTGATGATTTTTGATGGTGGATGTTTATATTTACTTGATGCACTGAAGGCAGCAGCCAAATTCATTCAAACAAATCTGCCATATTTGAGTGCACAAGCTTTAGTAAACAATCTGCTGGTGGATGTCGAGGATGATTACAGTACTCGCCCCTACAATGGTTCAGGAAGGCCTAAAATGCTCTTATGTAACCGGAGAGCGTGCACGTAACCACAGAACCTCTCTGTGCTTTTGTTTACGAACAGAAAGACCACCAGCCGAACCCCAACTCAACCAGCTCCAGCTGTTATTTGTCAGGTTCTGGTCATTTACACGGCAAACTAAAAATGAGTGTTTGCCTTTGCATCAGTGGTACCCAGGAGGTTAGGGGCAGGTTGTCCTGCACGTTTCTGACAGCTGTCCGACTGTTTGAGGATTATCTGGTCCCACGTGGGGCAAACATGGAGGGGATTACTTGGGGGGGGGATAAAAAAGAGAGTCTTTGGATTTATGCCGTGCTCTTGGCCCAGTTTTTCAGGCTGCAGGGAGGTTATTCTATGTATCCCAAATTGAAGAGGAATACTCAGCGCTCCATTGAGAGACAGAGTTAACTGACTATTCAATAATTTGACACTGCTGGTTAGAAATGCTCTGTGGCTGCTGTGACTTCAGTGTTTGTTTTCCCAAAAAATAAATACCCTGCAATCTTTGAAAATCCGAAAATATATTCAACTCAATTCTCAAGTTGGAACTGTTTCCTTTGCAAGTGGCTCTAAATGGCTCCTGTTTGTTATTAAATGACCCAGGACGAATATAGAAATATATTTGAATGATAATGTAAAATATTACTCAATGTTGATGATAGAACATTCAATATGGGTTTTATATAAATGGAGCTGAAGAACTTTCATGACTTTCATGTTTTTTGGATTATTGGATATTCAAGCATTTCTGGAAAAATCTTTCAACAGCAATAAATGTTTTTTATCGTCCGAGTTTGTAAAAAATCACCAACCAATTGTTTTTGAATGACGATACATGAAAAGCATGTGCGTTACTTAATCTTACTGAATCTGTAGGAATTGACTAAAATCTTAACATCTATCTTAAGGTAGTGCAAAGCAAACACTGGAAAATAAATGAAAATAATCCCTCCTTTCTTCAAGCATTTTTTAAAAAGTTTAAAAATACACAACTATCTAATATTTAGCCCCAAAAAACAAAGATGAGAGAAATGTCCCTCTGTTCGTCATCCTTCCTAACTTGTCAATCCTCCTGTATGCTGCACGTTGGCACTCGCTAGTATACAACCTCTGTTCCCTCCATGTTCGAATTGATTTTTTTGCTCTTCAATTGATGGATACAGCTAGCGGATGTTTTTATTTAACCAGCACGGTTTCATTGTGTGTGTGTGTGTGTGTGTGTGTGTGTGTGTGTGTGTGTGTGTGTGTGTGTGTGTGTGTGTGTGTGTGTGTGTGTGTGTGTGTGTGTGTGTGTGTGTGTGTGTGTGTGTGTGTGTGTGTGTGTGTGCGCGCGTGCTATATTGATTCCACAGCCCTAAAGTAGCTCCTTTGGTTGTACCTTATGAAAAATGCAGTCGGTGCAAATGTATGTTTTCTCCCAGTCATGCTGTGCTGTGTACATTTGTTCATTAGACTCAAGGAGAGCAACTGAATAAAGGCTTCAACGTTTAGTAAATGGACCAGATCAATAATATGTTTTAAAATGGGGAAAGAAATAATCTTGAAATCTTGTATCACAAGATTCATGTTCCCAGGAGGGTAAACCCTTACGTGCCTGGTGACCGGCCAACTTTAATTGATCCACATGTTATTATTACTTACACGTTGAGTTAAACAGTTACCCTGATCCAATTATTTAAACCCCCCACTGTCGGTTGATTTAGTCAACAGCATTAGATATTTCACTACGTTTTAAGTGAAACGTCTATAGTTGAATTAACTATTTTATGGTATTTATGTTCCCTTAAGACTATTTGAAAGTACAAACAGGGAATAATTATGTATATATATATATATCAATAAATTTGTCCTTTTATTTTTGATTATTGAGCCTGCAATTGCTAACTCTCTGATCAACCTCGCCAACCAGCTTTAGACTGTAACAGCAGCCTGTTAGCATTGTCATCGTGCAGAGGTTACCATGGTGATGTTGGAATTTAGCTACAGCCCGACTAGCTTCTCTTCAGAAACAAATCTTTCCGGTGCAAGTTTTAAGCCGAGTTTTGTGTGCTGTGTGATTGTACTCTTTATTTTGACGTTAACCCCCTCGGTATGAGATGACACCGACAAAAGACTTTGGCGCGAGCACGTCGGCGAGCTGCACACTGTGTGTGTGGAGTATCACAACACGTTAATGCAGTTAGCTCATGCAGGTAATCTCGTTAGCGGGGGGGGGCTCCCTCGGCCTGATAGCACAGCAGCAGTACGCTGACTGTGTATTGTCTACGGAGAGAGGCTGTGCCTATTTAAAGGCCAGCTAATCCCCTCGAGTCGCAGAAAGTGAAACTCACCTTGACTACGGTTACTATTGTTATGATGTATGACCTTGAACGGCGAGGCTCACTGATTAATAAACTATTAATTTGAGTGATCAGGATCCGTGCCACTTCTTTGCTCTGCTCTGAGGAACACGCTCGTTTCCTTTGCTGAATAATTAATCATCCATCGGCCTTTTTGGCATTTAATATTTCATAGAAATGGTGAATTCTGCAATAAAAAGCACCTCTTGAAGATACGAAATCCTCAAGCAGCGCATTTTTAGCTAATCTTGGAACATCAATTTTTTTTTGCTTCTGGCCTCGCCCCTTTTTCCTTTTGAGGCCGAATAATTTTAATTGTGTCAGGATCCTTTGCAGAGGCCACTGGCTGCAGAGCAGCTTGGTTTAGTTGTAATTAATACTAGATAACAGAAGCCCTCTGGAGGCTACGACCTCTGACACACTCTCTACGCCTCTACGCTTGTTTCTCTTTCTTTTTTGTTTGGGTTTATTATTGTCTCTCTTTGTAAAGCATCTTTCGGTATCTAGAAAAGCACAAAAAGTATTATTAGTATTACCTCATCTCACATGGGGGGGATTGTCTTTTTCATTTAAGTGGCCTGCAATTTCCTAATAGAGCAGCATCACATTCAGTGAAGGCTTCCTTTTTGTTTTTAACTGTTCTGTCTGATGAGCAGACACGGAAACACAATCCAATCCCTCATTTACATAGTTACTCATGTTGAAAGTATCAGAAAAACTACTTTTGTTTCATTTATCAAACAGATCACGATAAGGGAAGTACTTGAAATGCCGCCTACGGTTTATCTGTATTTTCTCTTTTATGTGTTGTTTGCAATACATCCTCCATCCAGCATGTCTCAAGGCTGAACCTTCTTCCCGTAAGTCGACAAAGGAATTGATTTGGTTTCCAGCTCGTCAAACCCAGCCGATGTTTGGTGTAGTTTCACTCCTTGATGCGCACCGTTCTTTTTTTTTTTTTTTCTTCTGCCAGATAGCGCAACGTTGTTTTTAACATCATTAAACAGCTGGCAAGTGATTCAATATATACCAGATTTAAACTTACACATGGGCGTTGATCTTTAAAATGCTGTTAATTCTGAGATTATTGGCTGTCCAAACAGTCTTCTGCTACCAAAGCCTGACGCAAGCAGGTGAGTGAGGCTGTGACATCACTGAATGAAAACAGCTGTGTTGCATTGGAGTGAATCAGAAATGAGGTGCGCTGCACAGGCATGCTAGCATGTGACTCATGTAGTGTTAATGTAATCATGAGGTGAGATCACTATTACACAATGAGCTTTTAAGTCGTCCATATGAGGAAATATGGCTTTTATTTTGAAACCACAGATGTTCGCAACACATTTTTAAATTGTCTTTTGATCATCCTATCCAATACTCTGTTGGCCACATCATTTCCTCATTGTTAATCACCCTTTTTCATGAACACACTTCAGAAGGCTAATCTATGACTGAGTGAACTTTAGATTTGACCTGTTGAGTCACACGATTATATTCTCATCTGAACTTGATCATTCCTGTTCCGTCTCATTTTGATTCATGTTTTTTTGGTAGTTTCTTTTTATCTTCATCAGTTTTTTCCGCTCCTAATGGATAAGAAAGAGACTTTTATCATTGATGACGGTACGCTAAAACAAAAAAGATCAGAAATTGCTTTTCTAGGTTTTGGTTTCTCTTAAATTTATGTTTCGTAAACTGCCAGACAGAAGTGAGCTCAGCAAATAAAATTCCCAACTTGGACTCCATTAGTTTACCTGTCAGGCATCACCTGTTTTTGTTTTCTTGTACTTAAAATGATCATTCGATCATCAAATCCTTATCTTACCAAAATGTGTACATTGTAAAACATATTTTGGTTAAACGTTTAATCTAAATTTTGGTCACAACCAACACTAAAAATGTATCTTTAGAACTAGATGTTGGAGCATACATTTTCGTGAAAGTAGGAAAGTTCATTTGTGAAATGCGTTTAAAAGTTCACCATTTATTCTTAAAGTAATGTTACATATATCCATAAACTGCATTTTGTCTCTGAACCACCTTCAATCACACCATTTATTGAATAATACTAGAATCAACCAGGAAGTGTAATGAATCAGAATCCTTTCAGGCAGGCGGTTCCTCATTCGCCCGAAAGCAGAGCATAAAAATATGCAAATGAACGATGAATTGACCAGCGTGAAGCTGTTCTCGTGTGCTCAGAACACGCAAAGCGATGCCTTTTAGATGACGCGATGCAAGAGGGTGTCATTTCCAGGAAGGTGTCGCCCAAACCCGTCATTTAGGACATTTATTTTCTTTCACGTTAATGGGATTTATTTGAGTCACTGGTGTAAATGAATCTGTCTTTGATGGAGCGCTCTGTGTACACTGGATTCAATTGACTGCACCTGTTCAGCTGAGTGTATGTACCTGAATGCAAATGCACTGTTTGCTCAGTTGGCGAAAAACGCTGGAGCATTTTAAAAGCATGAAGTGAACGCTTCGGCGGAAGCGCAGGACGCCCGAACCTCGCTGCAGCCGTTGAGGCCCCAGGCGCAGACGTGGGATCGCACTTGTCACTGAAACCAGGTGCTTCGCAGTCACAACAGAGCCGGACGGCTAATCGGGGACGACCCAGTCGAGGGGGCGAAGGTCGTGGCGTCTCTGCGCCGTCAGTTTTCGCACAGCAGCCAGCTATTAGTTTGTCACCGCGGGATCTGTCATTAGTGAGCGATCCCTTGTGGTCCGAGCTCTTTGAGCTATCGTGGTGGACCAGTTTTTTTTTTCTCTATGATTTCACTTGAAAATATTTCGATACTTTTCTTTTGTCGGGTGTTTGATTCACTCGGAAGTGTAGAAAATAGGCTTTACCACGTGGTTTTATTCTACAGACTATTTTATTAAACTAGCGGAAAACGTTTATCATAACAAATTGTTGTGGAGATAGGAAAATATTTTACCAAGCCTTATATATTATAATAATATTGTAATATCTTTCCTCTCGGTTTTAAAGTTGCATTACAGGAAATGGAGGAATGTTCTGGTCCTAGATTTGCTTTAACTGGCCTTTATCTACTCATAATTATATCCACATTACTGATGATTACTTATTAAAAAATGATGATTGTT
Organism: Pungitius pungitius; assembly: GCF_949316345.1. Classification (NCBI taxonomy): domain Eukaryota; kingdom Metazoa; phylum Chordata; class Actinopteri; order Perciformes; family Gasterosteidae; genus Pungitius; species Pungitius pungitius. The sequence goes on along the minus strand of NC_084908.1, from coordinate 15,548,510 downwards.
CAACCAACCAACTGTTATCGCTGCAAGACAATGTGACAATAACAATATATCGGCCTTTGGTACCAAAATGTTGTAGTATTTGATTTAGTCCAAATCGGCCAACCCTGTCACACAGACTCTTATGACACTTCTTATCTCATAGACATTTTGGGACTGTTGGACTTTGTTGTGTATTTGGGGGGGAGATGTGTTTGTTTAAAAAAAAATGGTGTCCAATATTTCATTTCAAACGGATTCACTATAGTACAATTGTATTTACAGGATAAATTGAATTATTTTACTCAAAAACATGACAAATTGGGATGAAAGCTCTAACACCAGGCTAAAATCCAACCCTTGCAGATTAAGGAACAGATGATGATCACTTTAGAAATGGCGTGCCTGTGCACGTTAGTGCAATAACAACCATTGATCTGCCCTTTGGCTACAATCCCGCTTGACAGTGTGAAGGCCAGCTTTTTTTCAGCATGTGCCCTTATTGACCCATTAGCTTCTCCTAGCCTATAGTGCTAATGTGCCTTTATGTAATGCTTCGCCTTTGATTCTGAGTGATCGCCGCCACTGGGTTCGGAGGAACGCCACACGGATCGACTTTCTCATTGAATGAGAAAATGTGTCTTTGACTGGTTCTGTATATAAATATAATTTGAGTGTGTCTAGTGGACAACATCCGGCCTGCAAAGGGAAAAACTTTTCAATGGATTTAATTAGGATCAGGATCTTTCTTCTAATTGGCAGAATAAACCATAAACAAAGAATGAAGAGAGAAGGGAGTGGCGCTCAGAGAGAGAGAGAGAGAGAGAGAGTGAGGCAGCGTGATTACCTGCTCTCTCTCTCTCTCTCTCTCTCTCTCTCTCTCTCTCTCTCTCTCTCTCTCTCTCTCTCTCTCTCTCTCTCTCTCTCTCTCTCTCTCTCTCTCTTGGAAGTCACCTCCCTCTCGGGGAGGGTGTACGCACCCCTTTGCTCTCCCCTCCCTGCTTGTTCACACACGCACTCGGCTTCATGCTGCACGCACACACCCACCGTCTCCTCTGTCTGTCTCTGTGGACTGTGCACATCAAAGAAGGAGAAGCTGGCTTACGACTCCGCTCGGACAGTAGCGCAGGGACAGACTTTTGCACTGTGTGTGTGTGTGTGTGAGAGTGAGAGAGCTTAGAAAAAATCCATGTGCTTGAGGTAACACCAGACGAGGGTTTTTTTCAAAGACGTAACTTTTCCTCACTCACCTGAGGACGCGCTGCTCCTTCTCGGGCCGGTGTCGACTCACTCGACAGGGTGAGTGCTGCTCCACTCCCAGTGGGACTGTCTCTTACTACCTCGGGTAGTTCATATCTTAATATCTTTCGTATCCTTCTCCCTCCTGGATCTGCCTCTGCAATTATTAGTATTATGTTGTTGATAGTTCGCTCTGTAGACCTCTGTCCACAAATGTCTCACGGTGTGTGTGTGTGTGTGTGTGTGTGTGCTGACATTTTTCCCAGTTGGGATTTAAAGTTGATGTGCATGAAGACAGGCTGAAACAAGTCTGCCTTTTTTAAACCACCTCTTTGCATTTGATCTGTGCATATTTTGAAAAAATATGAAAAAGCGTTCCGTGCACTGCACGGATTTATTGTACGTGCGATTGAGCGGCACTCCTTTTTTAGATTAATCATCCTATTGCTCGACCTTGGACAGGTGTAGCCACTCATTCACTTTCCCCAAGCGTGGAAGCAATTTTATATTTTGGCTCACGGACAAGAAATATTTCATTATTAGACTGAATGTTCCACGGCAGTGAAAAGAACTCCATCATCCACCATCCCGGTCGAGTCATCTCCACCATCCCCACAAGTGTCTATTTATAGTGCCATTCCTCCCTTCAAAACGTGCCGTTCACGGAAATATCTGCCTCCATGGTTTGAGTCCCGGTCTGTTTGAGGTCTTTTCATCGCGCCTGGTTTTCTGTTGCTCACGTCGAGGTTCCCGAGCCAATGAGCACGCAGAGCTGCTCCTCGCAGCTGTAGAAGTGAAGCCAGCCTCAACAATTGGGGAAATTTTGCCCAAACTGTGTGTTGTTGGTTTTTTTAGTTACGCTGTACTTTATACTTGTATTATCGCACTTCGTAAAGCTGGTTTCAATTAGTGCCATAAAATCAACTTTATTACACTGTTCTACACACAGTCTGACTGAACGATGTGGTTTTAGTTTTTGTTGTCCTTCGTCGGTTTATAGAGAGTCTGTGTTCAAGTGTCCTATTGTCTCACAGATTACACGTTATGGTTTGGAGTTAATTCTGTTAATCCTTAAACTAACCATCTACTTAATGTTATGTTCTGTGTTGTAAACATAAACGTTTGGAGACAGTTTTCCTGTTTTAGAAAAGCTGTCTTAACTGACTTTTTGATGTTCCTGATTGGACTTTTTTTGTAGCACAGGGACTCGTTTTCATTCCAACACCAGCCCAGCTGTCTAGAGAAATTCTACCAAAGGTATACTTGGTGTGTGCATTACCCACAATGCAACTCAACTGCCAAGAAAATCAGCTTTCCTATTGATCCTACATTTAAAGAGGCGTTTAGTAGTTCACCTCCTCCTTAGACTCCTGTACACGTTAATCATTAGAAATCAGTCATACAACTGCCTTCTACAATAAAGGACTATTGTCAGATATTGGGTTTGTGGGGGCGAGACGGGATGGATTCTTGCACAGACGGCGCACAGAACGAGCGCGACGTGGATTGTCCCTTTAGGAAACAGAGGCGCGCGCTCTGGCGCCGTCTCATCCTTTCATACTCATACGCGCGCGTGCTCTACAGTAATGAAGCGGCTCTCGGATTACCAAGTTGGCTGTTATCCTATTACAAAACATAGGCTGAATAATCTCAATGACAACCGACCGTCCAAAGCGGGGAAGTGTCCCACCTGATGTACGCGTGGACACACTCGCACTGCTAACGTGGGGCCTCGAGGCCTGCTCACACCTGCACGTCCCCCGGCTTGTGTTTCACGTGGAGCGTTTACAAAACATTACATCTACTGATTCAGAAGGCGCGGATGGGGTGTGTGTGTGTGTGTGTGTGTGTTTCCTTTTGGATCAGGTCCGGGGTTTTGTGGCCTTCGTTGTTGGGGCGGGGGATGAAAGTCCTTGCAGACCTTGCATCAGTCGGAGTTACTGATTGTAGATCACTGAGAGTCTGTCCAAATTGTCTCGCCGCTCATAGCCTCAAGTAACCAATATCTGGACTCGAGTAACTAAACTTTGAACCCTGCAGCATCGGGCCCTGGCAAGCAAAAGCGAGGAGTGGCTGCTGGTGTACAAGTTTATGAGTTAAGAGGTGCTTAAAAAGGACAAGAACTCAGGGCCCGCAAACCAGATGTCCCAGTATCTTGTTTTCTTGTCATAACAGTGTTTTCGGTTGGTTTTATGACTGTTTTTATTGCTGCTGTGACTCACTGGCCACGGACGGAAATAGATTCGCGTCCGACAATTTTTCAATTTTATTTTGCGAGACGTGAATATCAAAGACTCATTGTGAATAAAAGCGTTTTTTTTTTTTTAAAGCTGTCAGTGAAACGTGCCTGGCTGTCCTCTGATCAGCAGAAGAAGCCGCGGGTAATAATAGCCATGGTATTGTTTTCGTCATCAGTTCTGTGAGACAAACCGCCCACCCTGCAGCCCTGCTGTGTACCTGCTGCGAGGCACAGCTGAGAGGAAGCTGCCGCTGGCCTGATTACAACCCGCTTTAGATGTGACAAGATGTCTCCGCTTACCTCCCTGGACGCTTCTCCTTTTTGGTCTTGTAAGCCTCAGCAATACACGAGCGCTGATTATGTCAACCTAACATGTGCACCGCAGAGCGTTTGCTAAAGCGGGGAATTGGTTTGTTTCTCTCCAGCGAGCTCAATAAGGATTTCTCGCATGGCTTCAAGGGAGTTGGCATTTTGCATTTTGAAGTTACAACGACGAAGTTGCCTTTTTTTTCTGTTATTGCAGCAGGTTGCATATCTTTTTAAACGCACGCACAAAGAGGTGATAATGATCAAGAATGTCTTTTGGCCGCCTATTCTTGCAACACCTATTGGAGACATTTGAGTACACAGAAGTGGACTATTTGATGTTAGCAAGATAGCATTTACTCATACAATAAATACGTGTGTGTGTGTGTGTGTTTGTGTATTGAGGTCTGACATAAACATGATGGTATCCTGAGTGAATACTGCCAGGACGGTCGTGTGGACGTGACGGATAGTTTGCGAGAGGCAGACGGGCTGTTAAACACCTGAGATGTTAATGAAGCGTCTCTTCGGGTAGCGAGACATTCCAGCGCGAGGCTCTCTGCGATGGCCTCGGGGGTAGAAGGTGAGAAGAGTAATCCGAGACACGCAGAGTCACAATCTCCACCGTCATTGTCTTTAACCACATTTTTCTCCGTCAGTCAGTCGGTTTCGTACCCTGCTTTCCGCCGGCTTTCCAGACAGAAATCCTGCAGCCAAACCGTTGCCATGTCAACCATTTATTTTATACGACAATTCTTTTTTAAATCACGGTTGTATTTGTTTCACCATCATCATAAACAGCCCAAAAAATCAGACATTCCTTGTTTTGAGATGCGATTTGTGCCGGGCCTCCCGTTGTCTTACTTTGTGTCCATTTGCTTCCTTGCTTTCGCTGTGCTGTTGTTGCTGCTGTTGTTGATGTTGTTTGAGTCATCTTCTTTTCCCGTTAACATCTTGTCCATCAACCTCCTCCACTCCTAATTCATAAGTAATGAGCAGGCAGCAGGCAGGCAGAGTAGCAGAGCAGACATGCCGGCTGGTCAGACGTCGTCCCGACGGACCAGAGCCACTTATCTCTCAAAATAATGACATGTGCATCGACTAGCTCAAGGAAAGTGGTTAAAAGGGAAGTCTCTCAGTATTTGCCACTCGTCATTGATGTAGTATTATGGAAATGCCCGGATGTCCACGTATTTCATACAAAAATCCCCTTTGCAGGCCAATAGATGTAATTTAATCGAGAATACTGTAATACTGATATCATTAAACAATCTGTTCCTAACCATAACATTTCATTTTCAACACATAAATAAATAAATAATTCAATAGCTAATTAAATAATGTGCAGAGCTCATTCATCTGAGACCATAAATAAGGATCAAATGCTTAACTCTAGTCAGTGAAAGTCCATTGCACGTCATTGAATGCGGCTTGGAGAATGCGGCATGACCAGATGGCAATGTTTTTCCATTTTTTGATAAAAATCTCTATTGAGCTCTGAAGTGGCGACAGTCTTCGTCACAATGACACTATCGCATAGTGTGGTTCCCAGACATGCGTTGACCTAAAGTACAACCCTTCTGATTGACAGATATCCGTGCTTGAATGGGCATTCTATCACATTGCACATTTGAACATCTTGATCAGGGACAAGCTCAGTGTTAAATATGTTATTTTATCCTATTTGTTTTACTGTGGGACACGAGTCTAAATAATCAGAAATAAACCATTAAGACTAAAGATCAAGCAAAAGCTAACATTTGTAACCAACAATGGGGAATAAAGGTTGGACTAAAATAATACCCTCTGGATCAGTAATTAAATACAAATTAAATATGTGTATATGTATGTGTGGATAATGAGTGCTTTACGGCTCTTACTGTGTTCAAAAACTCCCCTTTTGTTTTTCAGAGCAGTTATACTTTCTTTTTACATTTTTCTACTACTGCTAGATGGAAGAATTCCTGTGGCCCGCTTATTATAGATGGTACCAAACCTTCGGAATAGACAGCTTGCATATGCTCAACAAAGAACAATATTTATGACTTTTTCTCACTTTTGGGTAATACTTACATATGGGTATAATTCTTACCCATTAATGCTCAACCCAATGAAATTGTTTTTTTCTTTTTTAAACCTTGTTGTTTAGGGGATCAGGCATCACACCTACAGTTACTTGTGAGAGAAAAAGAGTGGTCCAAACCTAATAAACAGATGATTCTCCTTGACTGACCTACTCTCCCTCTCTTAGATGACATGGCGTCCTCAGTACCGCAGCTCCAAGTTCCGCCACGTGTTCGGTAAGGCCGCCACCAAGGAGAGCTGCTATGATGGCGTGCCGATCACATGCAGCGTCCAGGACAACCACTTCTGTGCAGTCAACCCGCGCTTCCTGGCAGTCATCACTGAGTGCGCCGGGGGAGGGGCCTTTCTGGTGCTGTCTATCAACCATGTGAGTATCTCCACCTCATGGCGGATTATACGGACTGATGTCATCTTCCTAAAGTGGCATGTGTCAAAATAATCAACTCAGTCAGACCAATAATTTAAGTGAAATAAAATCGCAATTCAGTCTGATTTGAAAGAGCTTGAGAAAAGCACTGCGGTCAAATAACAGATTTTACATTGCTTATGATCCTTGTAGTTCGTTGTGGTTTGTTCCTTTTGTTTAGTGTAAGAAGATTGTTTGCACTGTTCTTTGCAGCGAGCTACCTAGCAGGTTTACAAGCGGGAAGGCCAACATGAGATATTTAACTAACTGACGTATGCTTCATGCAAGAAGCTGGGCAACCTTTACAAGACTTTTATGCACGAGTGGAAGTTCACTTGAGAGGGTATTGGGAAAATTTAATTTTAATTTTTTCTATTAATAATTGTATTAGGTTCATCTCCGGTCTGTATAATACAACCAATTGTTTCTCTCTTGCTCCTGCACACGAAGCACACCTGGAACAGACAGCTCTGCTCTCGGATTATAAACGTAACATCAGCAGCCAAAACTAAATCTCCGAATACCAGGAAACCCCCCCGGCAGTTCCTTCCCTCCAACCTAAACATCGCGCTTGGTGTTTTTTTCCCCTCGTTTCATCTTGTCTCACTCACAAACTTCAGCTTGAATGCGATTAATAAAATAATCTCCCGGACACCACTGCGTATTATCACATTCACTGGTGTTATCCGTAACCATGGTGATCCCCCCAGTAAACGGATCCAGACCTTCTCAGCAATGTGGTGGTGTAAATTCAGGGTCCTCCTCTCTACGTCCGGTTAAGAGCCATCCATCAAGCCCGGATGCCTCTCCCTCCGTTTGTCGCACCCTCCGAATGCCTCCATCTTTTTAAAATTGTCTCGTGAGTCACCACCACCCTGCTGTCATGGGCTGGGACACCGTACCAGCTTAGGGATGACATAACTCATCTTTTGATTCCCCCTCTTCCACCCCCCCCCCCCCCACCCCCCCTCCTTTCACTGTGTCCTTCCCATCTGCCACCCTTCACCTCCAGATTACATAAAGTCCATGCCCGTGTTCCCCTCCCGTCCATGTGTGCGCACCCACAGATAAGCCATTGTTCTGTGGAGAAAGTAGTTAGCGCATTGAACAAAAATGCTATGGTTTACTTACTTGTGCATGTGTCAGGGTGCTGGAAAGAACAGATAATTATTACATCATTCCCATGTCCCACATACGCCTCACCTGCAAGCAGAAACTCTTCAGTAAGACTTTTGCAACAGTATCCCGGAAAATCAGGTTGTGTGTCACAAACGGTTTGTGTGATTTCCACCTTCGGTTTGTGGTGCTTTTGTGTTGGTGTCAAGAGACTTGCGGCACTGTGTGTATGTATGAAAACTGTTGTATGAAGCGGTCTTGAATCTTTGGTTTCCAAAAAAACAAATCTTTCTAAAAAGAAAGTAAATCTGCAAGACCTCTTCAACCACCTTTGCATGAGGTTACGTTAGCCGCTACAAGCACACAAGATGCATACATTCAAGAAATAGAATGCTAAATTTATGGAGCTTAATATGTACGGGAATAAAATGTCATGTGACATCATTAAAAGTAAAACCCAAATTTAATGGATTCTTTTTGGATGTAATGGCCCACAACAAAGTAGATGTAACGTGTGAATTGGTGAGCCACAGAACTGCGTCTAAAAAGATGATGCTACCTTTTTGAAGAGAGCCAGCTAGCTGTTTCACATTGCTGAGCTAGCTACATGCCACGCTACATGCCACGCTACATGCCACGCTACATGCCACACTACTTGCCACGCTACATGCCACGCTACATGCCACGCTACATGCCACGCTACATGCCACGCTACTTGCCACGCTACATGCCACGCTACTTGCCACGCTACATGCCACGCTACATGCCACGCTACATGCCACGCTACATGCCACACTACTTGCCACGCTACATGCCACGCTACATGCCACGCTACATGCCACGCTACATGCCACGCTACATGCCACGCTACATGCCACACTACTTGCCACGCTACATGCCACGCTACATGCCACGCTACATGCCACGCTACATGCCACACTACACTTCAACCCAACAGCGCACGTGACTCAGTTGGTACGCTCTGTGTTTTCCATCATTTAATCTTCATTTGTTTTGTTTTTTTACATTAGACCGGCAAGGTGGACCCTCAACATCCCCGAATATCTGGCCACAGAGGCAACGTGTTGGACATCAAATGGAATCCCTTCAACGACTACTGCATCGCCTCCTGCTCCGAGGACTCCACGGTTTGTCCACGCACAAAGTACATTTTCAAAATGGTTGACTGACGCGCTTCATCATTTTCCTGCGTTATAAGCGTGTAGCGGCAGGGAGATCGTTTTATTGCCTTGCTGTTCAGCCTTCAAGACTCGCTAGAAGTCATTCCACACATTCCTCAGCTCTTACTCGGCAGATAACGAATCCCCCTGCAAAGAAATACCAAGGAAGTCAGTTGGGTTTAAGAGTATTTTTGTAAAGTGTGTCATTCATATTCCCTACTTAAGTCGCCCCGTGATTGTTTCTGTACTGGCTATTTTCATAGATTTTTAAGTATTACGAGCAATTACTGTTTCTTTATTTATGTGTGTGTTTGCAGAGGTTGAGGAAGTAGTAAAATTATTTACTTAATGCTAATACCACCCTGTGAAAGGCAGCCGTTTGGGTCTGAAAAGTCAAGCTAATGAGTGCCTTAAACTTTCATTCCTCCAAACGGCCATCAGGTGGTGGACTCCCAAAGTCCAACCAAACAGCTAAAGCTCAAAATGATTAGATTTAATATTGAAACAACTCAAAGGAAATGCTGATGATCTTCACATTTGAGACATTCATGTTAAGACCTTTTTTTTTTAAGTAAAGATGTCTCAAAAATGTTTAAAATAGATTTGTTAATGGAGGATTCAATTAAGCTGTACTATAATTGCTGTTGACATGAATACATCCTATTTCAGGTTTTGTAAACACACATTTCTGTCAGAAGCTGTAAAGTAACTTGTTAATAAAGCTGTCAAATCATTTTTAAAAACTATTCTCTCCTTGGGTGCGTCCATTTTGTACTAAAATATAACCCTATACTTTATGCTCTTAGCTACATTGTGTTTTCCTTCATGTGGCTTTGTTTGTGTGTGTGTGTGTACAGGTGAAAGTGTGGGAAATCCCTCCTCATGGTGTGCTGAAGAACCTCACAGCGGCGTGGAAGGAGCTCCAGGGTCACAGCCGCAGAGTGGGCCTCATCGAGTGGCACCCGACCGCCAACAACATCCTCTTCAGCACGGGCTATGACTACCAGGTAACACACAGACACACAAAACTACCGTGTGTTGTGTATTAGCAGCCCGATTCTTCTTCACACAACATGATAGATAGTAGCAAAGTTAAAAGTGGGGCGACTGGGTATCCTTAAATTAGACTGTGGGTCACATCTTTGCTTCTCTTTCTCCTTTTAACCAGTGAAAATGATCCGTATCCAGGAACATAAAAAGTGCTTGTGAAGCAGACTTTTAAAGTGTCACTTCTGTACGCGTGTCTTTACGTTTGAAACCCATTTTAGATCATGATCTGGAACCTGGACTGTCCGGAGCAGGTGATAAAAAACCCGGTGCGGACAATCAGCCACCACACAGACGTGGTCCTCTCCATGTCGTTCAACACAGAGGGCAGCCTCTTGGCCACCACCTGCAAGGACAGGAAGGTCCGGCTCCTCGACCCGCGCTCGGGACAACTACAGCGGGTGCGTGCGTGTGTGTGTTGTCTTTTACCTATTTTAAGACATTTGTCGTTAATCTAAATAACTGTAGAGAAAGAAAATCTGTGGATGGGAATGTTATTTATTTACTTTCCTGTTTTTTTTCAGAAAATACAATTTTTGACTAAATGGTGACTTAAAATCTGAAGGAAAGTCGGGTAATTTAACATTCCTCTGGGAAAAAAAAATTAAGATATTTTTTTGAAACCCCTAAAAACCACAAGCCTTGGATGTTTTTGTGCAACAGCATCCTGGCCTATATTGCACGTGGGAGTTCTTGCCTCTCTCCCCCTTCCAAGCCCAGGCACTTATCCAGCACCACACAGCCAAAACTTACACCTCTGCCTAGAGAGGCCCACGGGATGGCTCCAGGCCTGCGGGTCACCAGCCACTGACTCACACACTTTACATCAGTCCACTCGTGCTCCTTCGGCCTGCCAAACAAGCTGTGGAGGAGACACAAGGAACATTTGGGCTCTCTGCTGTTATGTTGAGCTCTTATTATTTCCCTACTCTTTTTTTTTTTTTTAGATTACTTAAAAACTGTACACATCCAATGTTTTCGTATGCTATCTGCTTTGCTTGAAGCATGTTGTGTTTGCAGGAATCCAACTGCAAGACGCACAAAGCCAGCAAGGTGCTGTTCCTGGGTAACCTGAAGATGCTCTTCACGTCGGGCACGTCGCGTTACAACGACCGGCAGTTTGCTCTGTGGGATCAGGTGAGAGCAAATTTGCAACACAGGAAGTATTTTGTGGCAGAATTACCTCACCTCATTATGTCCACAAACTAGCCTTTTCTGTGCTTTAACTGGCGTTTCATGGTTTTAATCAGCAGATTGTTGGCTGGATCAGCTCCACTCGGTCTGACTGTGAATGTAGACAATTCACACAGGAAGAAAGAGAACACGTCCACAAAATTAATAGAGCACGAAGAACCTAATAATCAGGACAATAGTAAAGAATTCTTAATATTTTATATTTGGCAGAGAGGTCTCGAGTCTAGACGGCCCTGTTTGATAATTGATAATTGTAAACAAAATGTTTACACAAAAACATGAGGAAAGTGGAAATACTTTGGATATCATGAACTTTGGGAAATGGGGGTTCAACAAATCATTGGTTCATCAGAAATTGTTCCACATGGCCTTGTATATTGAACTAATACTAACTAAAAAAATAACAACCAAATGCCAATGTGTGATCTCTGAGGTCAACACGGTGCTCGAGTGGAAACTCTCTGACCAACAGAACTCTGCCATCTAGTGGACAACTTTATAGATTCTGGTGTGTTTTGATTTGTGAGAGTGTGTCGTGGGTGGAGGATTATGGCCAAAGCGGATATTGGGATTAAGCACTCAGAGTTTTTAATTCACCGCCAGAGAGTGGTTTTTATGTAGAAATGGATTTAAATGATTGCGTGTTTCTGATATCAGGGAATGTTGTTCATGTTGCTGGTGCTTATGTGTTTTTTGTTCTTTTTTTAATTGATCCTGGTGTGTGTTTGTAGGACGATCTGTCTCTGCCTTTGTCACAAGAGAACCTGGATGGTTCGTCAGGAGTCCTCTTTCCTTTCTACGACCCCGACACACACATGCTCTACCTTGCCGGGAAGGTGGGTCTCTGAAAGCAGCCGGTCGGTCCTTAAACATAACATGAATTGTAATGTTTTTGTTACAAAGTCTTCTCTTGTCAATGTCAGGGTGACGGAAATATGAGGTACTATGAGATCAGCTCAGAAAAACCATATATCCACTATTTAACAGAGTACCGATCAAACCTACCTCAGAAAGGAATGGGTAAGAAATACAAATACACACACTCACACACTGTGACTGTTTTTGTTTTAATCAAGCACAGAAATTTAACAATTTACTTACTTAGATGCGTGTCAAATGTGTCTCTCTGTAAACTCTACCCGCCGCCTGGCGAGTTGACTCTCGTTCACCTTTAAGCAAAGCTACTGTGCAAATAAGCCTGCAATATTTGAATAGCCAAAGCGGCTCTTGGAGGTAAAGTTGTAGATCGTGTGAAGTGAGACATGCAGTCAGACCTGCACTCGTGTTTTAGAAACCGAGCAGTTTAGATCCTAGTTTTAAAATGTTCCCAGTTTCTCACAAACATAAAACTGTTTAAATTCAACTCAATTCAAATTGAATTCCTGTGGCAAAAAACGTATTCCAATTTCAACTGAACTTTTTTCACTAGTATATTGTGGGTAGGCATTGTTTATATGACAATTAAGAACTTGAAACAGTCAAATTAAATGTACATAAATACCAAAGTCATTTAAAAGTAGAATGAACAGAATTTAAAAGCATGGTACTGAGCCTGTTCTGCAGGTGGTTATACACTCACCGGCCACTTTATTAGGTACCCCATGCTAGTAACGGGTTGGACCCCCTTTTGCCTTCAGAACTGCCTCAATTCTTCGTGGCATAGATTCAACAAGGTGCTGGAAGCATTCCTCAGGGAGTTTGGTCCATATTGACATGATGGCATCACACAGTTGCCGCAGATTTGTCGGCTGCACATCCATGATGCGAATCTCCCGTTCCACCACATCCCAAAGATGCTCTATTGGATTGAGATCTGGTGATTGTGGAGGCCATTTGAGTACAGCGAACTCATTGTCATGTTCAAGAAACCAGTCTGAGATGATTCCAGCTTTATGACATGGCACATTATCCTGCTGAAAGTAGCCATCAGAAGTTGGGTACATTGTGGTCATAAAGGGATGGACATGGTCAGCAACGATGCTCAATTGGTACCAAGGGGCCCAAAGAGTGCCAAGAAAATATTCCCCACACCATGACACCACCACCACCAGCCTGAACCGTTGATACAAGGCAGGATGGATCCATGCTGTCCATGTTGTAGACGCCAAATTCTGACCCTACCATCCGAATGTCGCAGCAGAAATCGAGACTCATCAGACCAGGCAACGTTTTTCCAATCTTCTATTGTCCAATTTCGATGAGCTTGTGCAAATTGTAGCCTCAGTTTCCTGTTCTTAGCTGAAAGGAGTGGCACCCGGTGTGGTCTTCTGCTGCTGTAGCCCATCTGCCTCAAAGTTCGACGTACTGTGCGTTCAGAGATGCTCTTATGCCCACCTTGGTTGTAACGGGTGGTTATTTGAGTCACTGTTGCCCTTCTATCAGCTCGAACCAGTCTGGCCATTCTCCTCTGACCTCTGGCATCAACAAGGCATTTCCGCCCACAGAACTGCCGCTCACTGGATGTTTTTTCTTTTTCGGACCATTCTCTGTAAACCCTAGAGATGGTTGTGCGTGAAAATCCCAGTAGATTAGCAGTTTCTGAAATACTCAGACCAGCCCTTCTGGCACCAACAATCATGCCACGTTCAAAGTCACTCAAATCACCTTTCTTCCCCATACTGATGCTCGGTTTGAACTGCAGGAGATTGTCTTGACAATGTCTACATGCCTAAATGCACTGAGTTGCCGCCATGTGATTGGCTGCTTAGAAATTAAGTGTTAACGAGCAGTTGGACAGGTGTACCTAATAAAGTGGCCGGTGAGTGTAGTCCTGCATTGATACTTTTGATTTGTCTATAGCAATATGAGGATACATGTACATCTGGGCCTTTGAACACTTTTTAATATTGCATATTATTGATTATTGATGTTCACTTAAATTTCTACTTTACCTAAGGTAATCAGCACACTTTTACTGTAAAGTAATTGTTCTGTAAAGTATTTGTTCTTAACACTCAACAAAACTTAACAAAATGTATTTTTACACCAGTAGCCTAGCAGAAAAAGTGGGTCTTGTGTATAACTGAGTGAAACCGCCTCGCTACGTGTGTCTTCCTTCAGGTGTGATGCCCAAGAGAGGTCTGGATGTGAGCTCCTGTGAGGTGTTCAGGTTCTACAAACTGGTGACAATCAAGAGTCTCATCGAGCCTCTTTCCATGATCGTACCCCGCAGGGTGAGCCCGTATCCAACAACACAAACACCAGAGCATAGACAATGAATCATCCATTTTGGAGCTAATGACACCTTTTTGTAAAGGTCTGAAAATGTACTGTGCATGTATTTCTAGTCGGAGTCGTACCAAGAAGACATCTATCCGATGACTGCTGGTAACAAGCCTGCTTTGTCTGCAGAGGAGTGGCTGAGTGGCGTTGATAAAGGTCAGAAATAATGTCTGTGTGACACATTTGTAAATGTATGAGGTCTACAGGCGTGCGGTTAAACCGCTCCAAACTAAATCATAATCAGGGATCAAATATAACAACACATGGCTCGCTGAATATTCATTTGGTGATGAAATGGCCGATGGAGGAGAAATTTATACAAATATGTTAAATGTTGAAAAGTTCCATAATGTAAAAGGAGTATGAAAATCCTCTCCTTCAGCATTTTAAATAAAAGTACATTAGCAGATGTCGCAACTGGTCAAAGTAGGGCAGATTAGTACCACTTTACAAAATGTGGGGTAGTTTAAATTCATAACTATTCATGGGAGGAAATCTCTGAGAAAACATTGCGCTCCTCTTCCTCCTCTTTCATTGCCCTCCAGGTCCGGTGCTGATGTCCCTGAAGCCTGGAAGTCAGGTAGCAGAGTCGTACTCCGAGATGACGAAGGTCACGCGCAGGTTTCAGAGCAGGCCGGGCGCGCTGCAACTGTCCAACATTCAGGACCAGGTGGCAACCAAAGACGGCAGGGAGGACGGCGGCAAAACCGAGGACGACAGGAGCCGGACGCCGGTCAGCAACGGGGAGGACCTGGCGCTTTGCTCTCCGCCCAGGACGGAGAACGAGGTACCGGATGATTTATTTAATTTTCTTTTTTTTAAGGAGTTTTGCTTTCAAAGGGATGGTTGGAACCAAAATGGAAGATGGAAAAAGTATTTAAAGTGAGAAATATTTGAGCCGTCACATTGATTGATGTTTAGTTGGCATCTTTACTTTGGTATAATAAAATTGCCCTGTCAGCCATAAATAAGAATATCAATTTAAAGATGTTTTCCCCGAGAACGTGCAAAGGAGGCCGAGTAGTTTTTTGGGTCCTGTCGGGCAGCGTAAACAAACTCCACTAATCACATTAGACCTGAGAAATGCAAAAACCTTAGATAAAATATAGTCAGAAAGCCTAAGGAAAAGGCTGCTGGTGATGTTTGCGTTTGACAATAAATCCTACTTCTGTATCTAGAGACCCACATATTGTATTGGTGTGTGTCTGTGTTTCCATTTGTGTCACAGGCTTTGTAGATAACAATTTTCAGCAAATCCCATAGGATTCAATGGCTCGGTACAAACCAGCAAATTGTTTTTGTTTTTCATGATACATGGTATCATGAAATATCATCAGCCTTAAAACTTTGGTATTTTCCATCCTGTGTTTTTATGTATTTAAGTGAGTTATGGGATGAACAATTTTAGAAAATGGTCCAGTATTGAGGGAGAACGCTGCAGCCGACATGCGCTTAATGGCTGCAGTGTCATCACATCAGGCAATTACCCACCGTCAATTTACGTCCATCAACGGGCCTTGTTTTTGCTGTTGACAATCCCTGGTTGTTATCCTAAGTGTGTCAAAGCTATGGAGCGGACAATACAGAAAATAAAACACCTTTTGTACATTTTGCTTTCTGTTTGTAATTGGGTCATGTGACTTGTTCCCGTTGGACACGTGACAGGGGGCGGGGCCGAGTGTTAATTGAAATGAGTTTTATGGCTTTTTGACTTGACATTTAAGAATAACAAACCGACCAGCAAAAGGCAAAGACCCATTTTTCCATGATGTTGTCCATAATAAAGTATTTTTATTGGACAGAACTGCCTGATGTGATAACATCCAATAACGCTGTGTGATTTCTTGAGCAGTTTTCTTGTCATTTAAACGCCAAACATGTACAGGGTTCAGGTTGAAAACTGTATTCTTTAAATATCTGAGATGAATGTATCAACATCACCTGGATTACGGCAGCTGGACAGTCGGAGGAATCGGAGGGATTTTTTTCGAGCGAATCAAACTGAAGCCTGAAAGTGCCGATGATTTACTCCAATATTTTTGTGCGTGTGTCTTTTTTTTTTTGTCCACAGCTGCGAACAAAGTTTCACAAGCAGCAGGAGGAGATCCGTCGGTTGAGGGAGCTCCTCAGTCAGAGGGACGTCCGCGTCAAACAGCTGGAGCTGGAGATTAAGAACATCAAAAACTCTCAGCCTCACCAGAACTCCCTCTGAGACTTGCCCCGAACCAACAGGGTCCCATCACCGTACGGACGTACCAACCCCCGCCCCCCCGCCGCCGACACCTGCTCTTAGGAGTCCCGACTCGCCTCTTGACCTTTTTTAATGATCCCTCCAGTCGCTGCACACGGGCGATTTGTCTTTCTCCGAGTGTGTCCGCTCCACACGGGGTGCACACACACTCAGTTCACGTATCTAATCACAACCCGGCCGTAACATGATTTAAAACTGTTTGCACCTGTTGACCTTGACCTTTCTTTTGTACGCTTCAAAGCTATGCAAGTAAATTGTAAAAATGTTTAGCTTTTGATGGTCTTTGTAGCAGGAGATAAAGCGGGATGTCGGTGATTGGTCTCTACTGAACGATGTGGCCAAGCGGCGCGTTTTTGACAGTAGTTGCAGGGCAGGAGCTCACATCCCGTGTGATTGTGCGACGACGCTGAATTTATTTTTAATGCTTGGTGATTGTTTTATTTTTCCAATATTTAAACTACTGTAAGTGGCTGTGGTATTTCTAACGTATGCTTGATTTGGAGCGATCTAAATGAATGACAATGTCATGATCCCGTCTGTGTTCTTGCGTTCTATTGAGCTACATTTGTTTTTATTTTCTGAATAACTGGGAAATTTTAAATGAATCAATGTGTTTGACAGCAGCTATTGTGTAAGCCAATTCTGTAACTGATGCCATGTAGCAGTTCTTAATTTTTATATTTATTTTAAAACACAGGCCAAGTACCATTTGTTAAAGTACTTCCCGATTGTAATTTTCCAAAAATACAGCATGTTATCTTTCTTTTTTTTAAAGGACAGAACGCGTGCTCTCTTTTCCTGAGGTTGAGTCACTGTGATGAAACAATTTAAAGCCATCGGAGAGCCGCCGTCGTCCTGCTAGACTCTCGGGTCCGTTTGTGTTCCACTACTCCTGAATGTTTTTTTTTTTTTCCTTAATAGGATGTCTTCTGTTGCTCTTTCTAAAAAGCTGAAACATGACACTGTGATTTTCTATTTTGTATTTTTTAAGATGAAAGAGTAGTTGCTTCTTTGGTGGAAGGTAAAATATGAGCAGGTCACATCTCCGGTGAGTGATAGTGGGAGTTCAGGTTTGGAGATGTGATTTACATTGAGATAATCACCTACTCGCATGTTCTTTGGCTTTTTTTTTATTAGTGGATGCTGAAATAAGTGGATTCGATGTGACAAAAGGTTTGTTTCAATTTAAAAAAAAATATATTTTACAGTTACCAGTCTGATGTTTCAGCTTTGAAAGAAAACCAGTCTGTGGACGGACAGTCTGGATGAGGCTAGTGAAAGAAGTGAGCTAATCAGTGAGACGGGTCTTCATCTCTTAAAATAAAAGATTTTACTTACACGTGAAATGGAAACCAACAATGCTTTGTTTTTAAATGCTTAACCGTTAATGATCTGTTAACTAAACTGCAAATACTTGATTAACTAACTAAGGAGCTTCTGAGCTGTGCTCCTAGTCTCCGATATGAACTGCTTCGATAACCGGAACGTTCCCCTGTCCTCCACGTTGAGAGGACCACATTTTCTGTTGTGTAAATTGATGTTACAGAAGCTCCTGCAGATATTGAGCAACACAACCGGTGCGGCTGTCCATCCCGAGGTTACCACTCGTACCCAAGACTCATTATCGTTCATGCTTCTGGTCAATTTTAGGTACACACACACACACACACACACACACCGTAAGAATATTCTAGATTTGGCTTACATTTCATGCGTGCTGGTGACAGATGCAATACCGACACACACACCTACACGCACAGTCGCACTGGGCACAATACAATTGTGGACCCTTTGCCCTCTGCGTGGAGGGTTCTAGCACAGATTCATCTCTGGCTGCGTTTTTGGTCCAGGAGCAGCGCCGCCCGGCTCGTCCCAAACTGACTGCTGTCGGTGGATTGGTCTCAACACGTTCCCACAGTGCAGATGCTCTGCTGGCAGTTGACAGGAAATGGCCCAAAGGGTGGATTTGGTTGTTTGAACACATCACAAACGTTGTTCTCTCAGGGCCCTCCCAACCAGTGACCATTTTTACCTTTTTTAAAAATTTAATCAAATTGTTTTCCCCATTCAAAAAACTATTATTACTATCATTTATAGATGTTTTTAAATGCTTCTTCTTAAAGGTCTATGGAAATGCATATTTACAAAGATGATGTGTTTTAAAGGATGATGTTGGCTATCCAGCTAGCCCAGGGACGTGCTTCAGAATTGAACACGTCTGTCTGGTTGGGTTTGTTTCTGAGCAGTGGTTCTTTCTTTAAAGGTCTTAATTTTGATATTTTATTTTTTAAAGCTGCTGCCACTTGTGACTTTATTTGAATTGTAAACCAAGCTTCTGACTCCACCTATATAGTCAACTAGAATCATATACAGGCCTGTTAAGCTACATTGGTTTTCTTTTTGTTTTCAATGTATTTTGCTAAAACGCCGGCGCAGATACAAGACAAATGTTTTCCATGTCATTGGAGGAGCTTGCAGTGCATCATCTTTGTTTTCGGGTATCTTTGCTAATAACCAGTAAGGCCCCTGACATTGCAGACTAATCGGGAGGGGAACCCTCAGATTGTATTAAATCAGGGAAGGGTGTTTTATATTTAACAAGAATGGTAACAGTAGCTTACTTCTCAGCATGTTGTAAAATTCCCTCTGCCTTCTTTAATCAGTGAGCATCTTTAACAAGCTAATTGTTGGAATTTGAAGGACAAACAATGTTTAAACAAAACAATAGGCTTTTGGGTGCATCAAGTGAAATGAGGCTGCAGCGTATCTGATGGATTTTGATCTGATGTTCCAAAAGGAACATTATGACCAAGACAACAGAATACTGATCTCACTGCCAGATTAATAAACAAATATCCAGTCATATATTATATTTGTCATTTCAGTATCCACTTATACTTTAGAATTAATTATTAACGATGCATTGGGAGCAGAAAAGGAACGTTGTTCTCCAAAAATGTTTTTCTTGCGGTTTTCTCTAAATTTTCTTATGAATTAATCATCCCAATGTTCTGCTGAAGTAATGATTGCTCTACTAACAATTGCAATAGATGGATTGTCATTCTGTGGGTTTATTATTAATGTGACCAATACCAAGTCCTCAGAAAAACATCTCGACAAGCCGATTGCGAGCGACATCAATCTATTCCAGAGACCTATTGGTATTAAAGCCTGCAGACAGGCGTTGTACCAGAGCAAAACGCCGCAGCCAGCCGCAGAACTCACTGCCTGCAGATTCTGATCAGATTTAATAAACCGGTTCAAGAGTGGTTGCTGGGTTCATATAAGCCCTACAGCGCCTTGTCTGAATGCATTTTACTGCAGTTATTGGGCATTCCCATTTTGTTTGTAAAAAAATATAAATATTGCAACCGCTATTTCTGTTAAATCTGCAGTGCTGCTCGCAGGTCCCGTAGTTTAAGTTCACTGGGTAGACGGCTAACAGTGTTAATCTCTACACATTTACCTGGCATGTGTAGAGATAAACTAAAAATGAGCAGAGATAAATTCCTCATAAGCACAGTAATGCAATTGTGTTGCCACTTTTGTTAAAAATAAAGGGCCCTGGTGCTTTATATCTGGTGTTAAAATTGTTTCTGCAGACTGTAGGATGACTTGTTTCAAAATATATTCTACAGGTTACACGCTAGAGCAGAAGCATTAGTAGGGAGACTTCTTAACGAGAAGTTCTTGTCTTAAAACAACACTCAATGTTTCATTCAAATGTACTCCATGAAGCCATAAGTTATGAAATTAACAACTTACAGAAATTTGTAAGGCTTTGTCAGGCGCTTATCAAACTAAATGGGCACCGCTGTGATCCTTCACCTATACTATGCAAAAAATACAAATTAACATTGATTCAAGAGAGATTTAAATAAAAACAAATCATGCAAGTGATTTAAGACTAGACATGAAGCCTTTTCTCTTGGGCTGATCTCCAGACCTCATCAAAATATTGGAAAATCAAGGCAGGAGAAAAGAGCAAAAAATGTTAACATTTTATTTACAAAGTTGTTTTTTTTTTCATACAGAAAGTAAAAATGTAGCTACAACCTTGATTTGTGCAACAGGCGGCCACGGTAAAAATCATGGCTCGCTGGTTGCACAGCTGCTATAGCAATAATCTTATTGGGAAAAATAAGGAACAAAATAATAAAAGACAATAAAATTGAGAAATAATAAACCCAAACAACAAAATAATTCATCCAACAAAATATTAAAAGCACAGACCCAAAACTAGATACCAGTCCCAAAGTCCTCACACGGGAATACATAAAGAGGGGTCGACGGTGAAATGGTGGAATGGTGAGTGCTGCGCTGCCTGAGAACCTCTGGGCAATGTGGGGTGGGTGAGGTGGAGGGTGTTGGGTGGCTCTCAGTTCCACGGGGTGAGGGGGGTGAGAGAGGGGGGGGGGGAGAAAAGGGTGTGGCAGCTCCACTCGGTCCCACCCATCCGGTACAGTCTTGCCCCATAAAAAGAGCTCAGAGCTGGGAGGAGGTTGAGGGGGGGGGGGAGGTGTAGGTGTAGGTGTGTAGACGTGGGTTACAAAGGCGGTGTGAGTTGTAAGAGGGCGGGCGTTCGGGCTTGTGGGAGAGGAAGGGTAACTCGGTGGGCTCTCATTTTCAGTTTTGCTCTTAATCGTCGTCTTCGTCGTCCTCGTCGTCGTCCTCATCCTCGGGGTCTCGCTTTCTCTTCTCCCCTTTGCCGGCTTCTGCTTCTGCTTCTGGGTGCAAAGAGACAATCCGTGTCATTTTGTGTGTGTGGGGGGGTGTTAAATAAAACATTACTAAATAACCGGGTGACTTTTTTGTGCCAAGCGGCCCACGGGCCGGTGGTTGCGGGCCACTGATCTATCACACAGGCTGGGTGCAGCTTTATTTTTCCTAAACAAACTTGCGGCAAACCTTGTTGTTTCACAACCCTCAATGAGATGAAGGCGAAGGACGGTTGGTCAAGTCACGTGGATGAAAACATACATTTTACCGGAAAGCGTCAGGTTTGCAGGTGCGTACATGCATGTCAGCCTTTGATACAGTCCGCAGTGTTTATTGTAAAAGTTTAATTGAAGAAACATTCCAACCCAATCTGGGAGTGTAAGCAATGTCCCCTCTTGAACCAGTTCTTGCCCTTTTGGAGGGTTCATAGTTGTGATATGAAGAGATGGTGTTATGTTGCGTCTTATACTAATAGTTGACTGCGTTGAAATAATCAAGAGGTGCTCCAGGTATAAAAGCCAAAGGAAAGGGTACATACCTTCTTCATCTTCATCAAAATCATCTTCTTCATCTACTTCCCCATCCTGAGCAAAGTCTTCCTCCTGGGTTAACAAAAATGTTTTAATAAGTTAACAGAAAAGAATGTAGCCAAACTCCTCGCGACAATATTTTCTGCAAAATGATTTTTTTAAATTACCTCATCTTCTCCGCTGACCTCATCATCGTCTTCTCCTTCTACCTCCTCTTCATCTTCCTCGTCATCCTCTTCCTCATCAAAGTCCTCCTCCTCACCATCCTCATCTTCCTCCTCCTCTCCCTCTGAAAACACAAAAAGAACAAAAACAAATCGTTCAACGACCACAGAATGTAGGCAAAGTCCAACGATCTCAAATATCCTATTTTTGTCTCTACAGCTGCACTGGACTTTTAAAAAGGATCAGCAAATAAGAACTTCTCACCCTCGTCTTCGTCGTCATCTACGCCGTCCACCTCTCCGTCGGAGTCGGAGGCTTCCCGGTCCTCCGTGTCATAACCATCCAGGTAGGTGAGCTGTGGCAGCAGCTTGAACACGCTCTCTCTGTAGTCATTCAGGTTGGTCACTTCGCAGTTGAACAGGTCCAAACTTTTCAGATTGTCCAGCTTTTTCTGTGGATGGAATTCAGTAAAGATGAGAGACGGCCGGTTGTCGTGTTGCGGGTTAAAGCAACTGGAGGCTGAAGTGTGTCTGCGGTGCGTGAGGTTTGGCTGATGTGAAATCAACCAGTGGATGTTTTGCTGTACTATCTGGTAGTTTTAGGACACTTTTAGCAAAACTACTTGCTGGATTTGGAATATTCAGTTTTGTGACACCTTGAATTTAGATAATTCATTTTTCAAAATATGTACACCGTCAGTGGTTATAACATTTGTGTGAAATCTAAGCAGGGTCTCTGATTCAGCCTGTGAAAGGTCAGCTGTGGTGTATGTTGAGTCTAACAAACAAAAGTAGAAATGTCTATATGCGTGTGGACAGAAAGCAGTATTCAAATTAGCGAGGCACAAGTTATTTGTATTTTGTTGGTCAGGCACATCTTTGTTAGTAGAGCATGACACGTGCACTTAGTCGAATAACGACATTTGACATTAGATTGATACAAGATAACAAAAGTCCAATGTCTGTACAAACTTAAAACTGAATACACATTGTGCTAACGTGCAGATAGACTAGTGTGTTAGTTTTGCTTCTGAAAACACATACCAATGGTTCCAATGTGCTAATGTCTTTCAATTTGTTGCCACTCAGGTTTAGATGTGTGAGGTTGGGTAGTTTTTCTGCTAAAACGTCAAGGCCGCCGCTGATTCTGTTGTCGCTCAACTCCAGCTGAAAGACGGTAGAAAGAAACATGAACCCTGCTGACATTTTGTTAAGCTTCAGCATGCACACAAAAGTAAGAACAGGAAACAGCATTTTTTACCTTTTTGAGTTTTGCTAGTTTGGGCAAGTTGGAGACTGACATTAAGCCGACATTTATCAAACTCAGAAACTCCAGGTTGACAAACTCGGCTGTGAGGCCTTCGATTTTTCCTTCAACTGATCGACAATTGTCAAGGACAAGTTCTCGTACCTGGAATACAGAAACATATATCACATAAATAAATCATCCACGGTTTCATTCATTTAGTGAAACTGCACGTACCATTATACCACTTGACACACATTTTTATGATACAATTTTTTTATTTTCATAGACAACATAATAAAAATGTAATTTAATAGGGAGTGTTGATTGGGGAAATGTACTGTGTTTGTCACAAAAACGTGTTTTTGTAGTTTCTGTAAAATATTACAAAGTCCGAAGGCCGTTGGAGTCGGTTAAAGCCAACACTGGTTGCGCAATTAAATATTTGGAGAAAAACGTTGCAAAAAAGAAGAAAAAAAGTTGGTGCTAAACGCCATTGATCACGTTTCATCAAGTAAAAACACACCGAATAGTTTAATGTGTCTCCATCTAAAAAAAATTTTTAAACACAAACGCACACACTGTGTGATGTGCGACGGATAATGTATAGATACAATGGAGATGAAGAGCAAAGCGGCAGTTCCCCCCGTGGCCCGCCGACGCTAAAGTCACTAATGACGAAGCTTTAGCTAGCTTTAGCTCGTTAGCTCGCTACAGGCTAGCCGTTGCCCCCCTTTTAAACGCTGCCGTGCAGCGCGAGGAGCAGCTCCAGAGGTCTGCCCGCCCGCCATTAGCCAACAGCAACGGAAAGGATTGCGAATACACCCTTAGTTAAGATTTTCTTTTTTTTACCCCCCCACCCCCACCTTTAAACCAGCTTTAATTTGGGAAGTGGAGTATTCCCTGTCGTCGAGCGAACGGCCGATAATTGACAAGTTTGTTACAAGTTACAACGTCGTTTTCAGGTCGATGGAAATCTACTGAGAACGGAAATTTAGTGAGGAAAAAAAAACAAAGATGGAGACGGTTCCTTTCTCCCAGAGCTTCAAAGACGACAGAATGACAACATGGCGATTCCTGAAACACAGTATGCAGTTCTCCGAACACTTCAATGGCAAAAGCCACTGCTTTTAAAGAGTAATTGTCGTTGTTAACACGTTGCCTACGTTATTTTTTACCGTGTTTAAATCGCTTTTTTTTTAATTTTATGCATGAGTCGACAGTCGAGTTTCTGGGCTGCCCACGCGTGAAGCGGGGCGCACCGGATCCCCGTGTCATTGAGGCAGGCTGCCTCGGTTCATGAAACCGCCGGGAAACAAATTGATCCGCTTGGTTGCAAACAAACAAACGACGAGTTTTAGATCTGCCGACAGTTATCAGACGAGAGAACGGTTGAGTTTTGACGTTTTAACGGGATATGTCGTTGTTGTCTTTGTACAGTGGGGTAATGTGGCGGGAAAATAAATACGGAATTAAAGGTCCGTCCGGATGAGTGAAATCATCCGATCACCAGACTTCATGAAATAAGCGCGATATTTACACGAAGAGATTAAAGGCTAACGGGAGCGTAGGAGCCGTACAAGTCTGTAAGCTATTTGGGGGATAAACAGCTGCACACTCGCGTCGGGAACTTGAATCAACAGCTTTAACGTCTTTTTTTTAACCACGTTAACATCCACGTGTGTCTATTGTGTAGTTGCTGTAAATATAAGCTGGCTTTGGTTAACAGTGGTTTAATGTTTAGCGATCGAGGAATGGATGACTCGTGAATCAAGTGACTGTTTTTTTTGTTGTCGCTGCTGAATCCGTCCATTTGATATCGTCGTACTCCACGGGAATTTCAAGACCTATCTCGTGCTTCCCCCGGTGTCTCGTTTACATGTAACGACAACAACAAAAAAAACTCAACACGGACGCCGTGGAGTTGTAACGAGCATTTGTAACCCCCCTCTCAAAAAAATAAAGCGCCCCATTTTAGCAGTTATGCTAGCAGCAAAAACATGGCTTCCGAGGTCCGTACAGAATTTACCGCTCCGCGAACGCCAGCCGCGGCGCAGCATGCAAATCTCCCGACACATATCCGCGTAAAAATAAGTTTCCTAATTGTGCTACGACGGGGGGAGTCCGTGCGAATGGCGTGCGTGTGTGCACACCAGTGGCCGAGCGAGGCTGCGAAACGGTTAAAGCCCCGCAATAATGCCAGCGAGCGGAGGAATCGCCGTTTCAAAGTAACGATTGAATAACGTTGTTAGCTTTTCTCCTCTTCGTTGCCCCCGTACGCCCCGATCGAGAGCGGTATAAAAAAAAGGGGGATTAAGCGTGCAGCGCGAGCGTGTTTTTTCGCCCTGTAATAATAGCAGAAAGCACAAATATAAAGCCCATGTGGTCACCATTACGTTAGCCACACAGGTCACTCGCAAAGCAAAAAAAAAAGTAGCTAGCGAGGCTAGCCAGAAAACTAAGGGTTGGTTTTAAAAAAGCACGACTCACATCAGACGGTGTCCTGTTTCTTAGCTCCAAGTGGATCCTCTTTTTCATGTCCATCTTGCCCTATGAAAGTAAAACTTTTCTCTCTTGGGTTTTGGTGGGATCTTCAGTCCAAAGGCAGAGATGCCCTAATGGAGGGAGAATATAGGACTGTATAATGAACTGAGCCAAACGCTAAGTTAGTCGGAGAGAGGAGAAACCATGGAGGGAAACGGGACTGAAACAAAATATATGCTCAACAGCGCCATCTGCGTCCAGAAACGCCCATCGCCCCTGTAAAGGCATTGCAGTCACAAAACATGACGCTGCCCCGAACCGGTGCTGTGGTGCAATTTATTTCTGTAAGGAAAGTGCTGAACCGTGTTTAGTGAAGTCCAGGGGAATTTTATCTGTAAAGTTAGTTTTAATAAAGGTAAGAAGACCTCCACATTGTGGACACAGATGTGGTCGAATGCCGTTTAACCAATTAGACATAGATAAAGTAGGTCATGTGGTCAACTTTGTTTATCTGCTCGTTCTACAGTTCCATGCCATTTAAAGTGAGGATGTATTAAGCGTTAAATTGTCATCTCACGTTGAATGAGTAGAAGAGACGGATATCTAACAGCGTCGCCTTCTTTTCTTTTCCAAATGCATAATTGTAATTGTGGCAGAAAATGATGAATGTATGATCCACGTGACCATTTTGATCAATAAAGTGCATAATGGAGAAATTGTGTTGTACCTTTTCGTTCATAAATGCCAGATTCCTTTAACCGTTTGGGCACTGCGAGAAAGGAGGGGTGTGTTTGGTTTGCTGTAAAGAGAGCATTGTATATGCACATGGGGAGTAGGGCAACCCCCCCTCACCCCCCTTTACTTCCTGAGACACCAGAGCCCTCAAGAAGAAGTGTACTGAGTAGAACTTGTTGTTCTTTATACATTCAAATATGAATCACAAATTATACTTTATTGATTATAATTATTCTAATTTTAATGTGTGAGGTTAGTAGGTAGAATGGTAAAGATTGAACTCAAATACAAACAGGATTTGGGCTACAATGAATATTCACAACGTCTACACAATTACACCATACAATAGTCTTTGGTCTCTGGAAAGTTATTTGTTCATATTACATATGTATAGAATGTTCAAATCAGTGTTTGGTATAGTGTAAAATCTACACCAGAAGATGGCACTGTAATATCTACTTTGACATTCTCCAATTTAAAGACACATTGTGAAGGCAGCAGAGCCGTGTGTTACAGCGAGTGGGTGAAGCAGATAATAATCAGTCATTTGGAAAGATGTGCATACATGCAAGGAGTCGAGTGTGTCTGTGTCTAGAGAGTAAACTGTGCAGCCTGTGGTCCTTTTAACCCGCCTGGAGTTGACCTTGATGCTGAAGATACTGCTAAATGTTCACGGTATTTTAAATTGTGAGTGTGTGTGTGAGTTCCTGTTTAAAGAAAACAATGGGACAGTTTGTTCATCTCAGGCAGTTTATCTCAGAATAGAAGGTTATAATACTTGTCATTGTATGGACTTCCAAGACAAGTTTCTTTAACGCTGAAATCCTCCCCGGACCAAACAGGTGCAATAAGCACATTTTGTACAACATTTTAACCGCACAATTTCATCAATGAAAAAAATAATGCCAAAACCAGACCATATTTCAGGTTAAAACCCAGTCCTTTTGAAAAAAATCAAGGGTGAATTGCAGGAAGCTGCTTGAATTTAACCGAGAGACCCTCAACATTTCCCCACAGTGCTGGAGGCAGCTCAGTGTTATTTACTCTGCGGGACAGCTTCTTTCTGTGAGCAGCTCAAACACATCAGCCCTCAATGTGCTGGGAGAAGATTGAGGACACGCCCCAACCGAGCATTCTCCATCTCCCAGATAAGACGGGTATGCCTCCGCTCCGCTGGATGAAAGCACGTCTTGCCTGGTGTCAGGCCGTCTGGAGGCTTTTCAATGCAGAGGGTCTACCAATAAGTACTTTATGATGTGTTTCTGTTTTTAGAATGTTTATTGATGTTTAGTATCATTTATGCAGGAAGAAACACACCGCGATTTGCAATATTGGCTCGTTTATTTCATACTCAGAACTTAATTTAACTGTGGGAGTGTTTTGTTCCTGATAACGATATCAGGTAATTAAGCCATTGGATAATTGTGGATATGAATTCAGTTGAGTATACTTTTGCCATTGCTAAGTCGCAGTAGTATAAGCTGCTAGCTTTCACAAACATGTGCATCCAAAAGAGTCATTTTTTATTTTTCTGTTGCTTGACTAGTTAGGTAACCTTTTTGTCTTATAAGCGTATCACACACAACTTG
This sequence comes from Pungitius pungitius, assembly GCF_949316345.1. NCBI lineage: Eukaryota > Metazoa > Chordata > Actinopteri > Perciformes > Gasterosteidae > Pungitius > Pungitius pungitius. The sequence goes on along the minus strand of NC_084908.1, from coordinate 15,520,781 downwards.
CTCCAGTCCTTTTTTTTCTCTCTCTCTCTCTCTGTGTCAATACTGTGCCAACTCCTCCAGCTTTACAAACACGATAAGACCAGAGCTGCAAGAACTCCTCCAGCACTATGGTAATGTTTAACCAGATAATTCATTTAGGGGTGGGAAAAGAAAACAGTCAGAAGTTGTTCTGTCTTCGTTTGTGTGTTTGCCCGCCTTCAATGAGTTGAGTTCATTCATAGCCGGACTCAGAATGGAGGAGACGTTGCAGCAAGAGAATCAAGAGTCGGATTATAAAAATTCGAATGAGGACCAAGGTTACTATTTACCACTCTTCTTTTTTAATTGCAGCTGACCTATTCCAGTAGGGTATTTCATTGTTGGCATACTGTATGGTGCCTTTTGATCAACTCAAGACAAACAAAAAAAAACACTTTAATCGATAGTACCGTTACTACTCTGTATTTTTAAACCAAGTGTGCCCCGTGTGAAGCTGGAAGAACAAATGTCACTGAACCACATCTTTATACGCCATCACTCCCCACATTCTCTAGTCATGCATAAAGAACTACTGCTCTTTGGTTTCATGCTGCCCCTGTTGTTTCTCCGTTTCCAAGGTGGGATCCGTCGCCGATTACGGGACAGGGATCTTCTCAAGAAGAGAAAGGCAGAAGCAGAAGAAAAGGAGACTAACCAGTGGGTTTTTGGGTAAATTTTTGAAGAAAGGATTAGCCAATGTTAGTGCAGTGACCTACATTCACGGCTATTTTCATTTGGAGTAACCGTCATAGGTTTAGCAGTGCGGACAAAAGCCTAATACAGTACATTATTGTTCAAATACCACGCAGAGTAAAAGTAGACATTCAGCATCGTACTGTTTAGGCTTTATTACCACTGCTTATATATAACATTGTACTTGCACGGTTAAATCCTTATCAGCACTCCAGCTGCTTATCAATCCTCTGCTCTATGTTGAATATGGAGCAAGAGGAAACCAAAGGTTGCTTCAGTGTTTCTATTGACGCCCCAGATCCAGGTCAAGGACTTTGTTCTATTGGCTTTGCAAAAGTATCGCAGAGAGCTGTATCAATGCCCACTGTTGGGAGGTTGATTGGATTTGTTGAACTCTCTCTCTCTCTCTCTCTCAGGGTGGAGAGTCAAAGGAAAAGAACAAGGGCTGAGAGTGGCACGAAGCGGAGAGGGAGGCCCAAGAAGAGTGAGCCCACCCCGGAGGTCTGTGTCCATCAGGAGGAGGCAGCGGTGCCTGAGGAGGCTCCCGCGGCGCTGGTGCCTGAACCTGCTGAGGTCGTCCCGTATCAAACAGCAGAATCTTTATCCCCTCTACCGGATGTGGAATCACAACCGCCATCTGCCCCGGATGCCCCTGCACCTCGGCCACTGCTTGGATCCACCCAGAGCCCCGTCTTTGCTCCTACGCTGACTGCTCCCGCTCCCGTTATTCCGACTCCAGCCCTCTTCTCACCCTCGGCTCCGGTTTCATATGCCGTCAAACTTGCAGATTCCGCTCCAGTCCCTGTTCCATATTCAGCTCCAGATGCTGTTCCAGATGCTGTTCCAGTCCTGACGCAAGCCCCTGTTCCAACTGCAGCTCCTCCTCAGGTGGAGACCTTCTTCCCAGAGTCACAAGGCAGAAAGGTCCTTGACCAGGTCCCGATTAAGGACTTGGGCCCAGGTGATGAGGAGGACGTCTATTCATCTAGTGACCAAACAGCAAATGAAGGTATTAAAGAAGACAGTTAGACTTCTAGGAGAATGAATGGTGTGGAGAAATAGTGTTACCTAGTTGAAGGATTTTTTTCTTTTCTTCCCCATATTTGTCTTAATATTAACTGTATCCTGTCTTTTTAGATTTGATTGGGACATCGTCCATCAACATGCCTGAACAAAACAAAATGTTCTCAATTCCAACCTTGTCCTCAACGCCGCCTCCACAGAAATATTTCCCGGGAAATTTATTCTAGTTTTCTGAAACACCTTTTTAGATACTGCCTCAGCTCAGATCCCATCCAGTTTCTAGCTCAGTATTATTTTGGTTAGTGTGCAGCAGGTTGGCTTAAAGGAGCAAATATACTGAGCATATGTATTGCTTATTTGAAAAAATTATCAATTCAAAACCAACCTGCATCCTTATTTATTCTGGTTTGTTCTTCACTGCAAAGGTGATGACTTCTATTTTCTTTTTTAAATTCATGAAACAGCACATTTTGCTTGCTTTTTATTTAGTAGTATATGGTACCAATCAAATGAGGATAATGTATGGATTCATTTGATAGAATTTTGTATAAAGTTGTTATTCACCTAATAAAAGACAGTGCTTATCATTTGTGGACTGTGCTCAGAAATGTCTTTATTTATTATGTTAGAAATACTTGAACAATAATGAATTGATACAGTAGATGATATTGGTGTTTTTATACAGGCTCTGATAATGGATTTATTAATATTTGATTGATTTATTAAAATGATTGATTTAACACATTTTCAGGATTTGTCCCATTTGTTTTCTGAGATGACTATTCCATAATATAAAAATAATCCATTGCAACAAGTCCTGCATTTAAAACTAATAGTGGTAATACAAATGTATTGAAATTATTAAAAAAAGAGTTCATTATGCAGCAGAGTTGCTGTCAGTGTAATATTAATATACATAATATTATTTGGATATCATTACTGATGAACTACTGTGTAAGACAAATGTATTATTTTAATAGGAGTTTGACATTACTCTTGCTCGCCCTCTGCTGGTATAAAACGGAACTACTGCAAGCGTAACAATCACTTCTGTGTATTACATTCGTGTAATATGTGTCGTATGTAGGTCAAGTTTTAACTACATTTACGTTACAATGCGTAATATACACAATATAGGCTTTGCGTTAGAAGAAAGTTAACCTTCTCAGATCTTCACGTAACCTACGTAGTCGCCTCAAAAACTCATGGCCGGCCTTCCGGAAGTCAAAGTGGTTGTTTCCGGTTAGAGAAACTCCCACGTGTTTACACAGCGGTTTGTTGCTGTTTGGCTCGCTAGCTAAAAGCTAACTCGTTCGCAATGAGTCCTCTGTGCGACTGCTGCGGCGAGCGCATTAACAAACTGGATCAGCAGATTTCTGTGATGAGAAAGGAAATCAAGAATCTGAGGTTGGTGGAGATAGAAACGAAATATTCACCGAACGGCTGTATTATTGCGCGCATGCTGTGTTGACAGTTGCGTGGTATCTGCCACTTTGACAGGCAGATGTTGGACAGCGCGACGAGAGGTCATCGCAAACACATGATATCCATTCAGTCGGCTGTGTCAACGATTGGACTCTGTGGACCCGATAAAGACCAGACGCCCTCACCGTCTTCACCCGCAGCATCACCACAGGCTGCACTAGAGCGAGGTCGTTCACAACTGTAAATGCAGCCACATCTGTAATGCAAAGAAAAGCATACAAAGCTATGTAACATATTTATGAAACATGTTTTAAAAAGTGAAACAACATTGTTGTCTCTGTAATACTCCAGGAAGCATCCAGACAGTCCCGATTGGTTACATCACTTCCTGTTTCTCTGTGAAGAACGGGACACCCAGACAGCCCACCATTTGTGGCCCCTCAAGAGCCGATCTGCGCATCCACCGCAGTGTCTTTAATAACCCTGAGCACGCTCTGGTGGGTCTGGAGCAATACTCCCATGTCTGGTATGTATCATGCAGTTGGTGTTCTTGTGAAACATATACAGTTTAATACAGTCTATAATAAGAGCATACAAAGCCATATCGAACTGGTATTAAGGCTGTATTAATACAACTTTATTTGTTTCACTTTTCAGGTAATGTTTAGCAGCTGTTTTATCCCACTTACAGAAGCAGTAGAGGCTTTTGGTTGCCTATCTGTCACTTATGGACTGGGTTTAGGATTTATTTTCCCAGTTTTATAAAAGTTCTTCTGCCCGTTTAAAAATAACCGTCTCTGGACACATACAATATCCAATGCTAATTTGGTGTTTGTTTTCCCCATTTTGTCTCTTCAGGATTATCTTTCTCTTTCACAAAAATGGGCACTTAAGTTACAAAGCTAAAGTGAAGCCTCCTAGACTCAACGGTCAGAGAGTTGGTGTGTACTCAACCCGCAGCCCCCACCGACCAAATGCATTGGGCCTAACTCTAGCTCGACTTGATAAGATAGTAGGTGAGTTTGATTAGAAAGGAAGTGTCTTTAATTGGTAGTTGCGCCTTTGTGAGGACCTATGTACATGTTGACATGTAATTTTTTTTAAAACTCGTAATACTAAACTACACTAATGTATACAATATGTTTCATGCTTACACTTTTTTTTAGGTGATACAATACATCTTTCAAATATTGACATGATTGCTGGGACCCCAGTCTTGGACATCAAACCCTACATCCCAGAGTACGACAACCCCCTCTCCAGGATGAGCTCAGATGAGACCACACTATTAAACCATCCAAATGACTCTGGTGATCAGTCAGCCCTAAAAGGGGAACACAGTGATCACAATGATGACTTTAGTAGCTTTCTCTCAAAAGACAAATCTGAAGCAGAGGTTTCAGTCACGGATTCATCAGAGTCATCCAGTGCCCAGTTCTTCCTCCACAAAGACCTCCGCCATGTGCTGGAGGAAGTTGAGGCCTATGCGACCCAAAGGGACCTTTGCCAGCTAAGTTGTGCAAAAGAGGATCAAGTTTCAGACTCTCCCAAAACCCCACCACCGGATGGGACTGTCGAGCACCCCTGCTTTGGGGAGGAGGTCTACAGTGCTGTTGCCGGCTGGATCAGAGAGCCTCCTGTCGGTGGTTTGGAGGTGCGCTTCACTCCTCAGGCTGGGAGGGAGTTGGCAGACTTCCTCCCCGCACACCTGTCAGGTAAACCAAATTTCCACATAAAAGGGGACTGTGTTTTTGTCCACTAGAGGGTTCTGTTGGGAGCAAAATGAATATGAAATAGGTCATGAACAGTATATGCATGTACGTCTATATCCAGCGTGTAGGTTTAATGTTTAACAATAAAGGATGCATGAAGATTCATGTGATAACAGAGTGCCACCACGTCACACAGGGGCCTCTGAAAGTGACAGACCCAGGTTCAAGTTTCTTCGCAGTCCAGAGGAAGCTACGGCTGCTATAAGAGGGGTGCTGTCTGCAGACCCCCGGTCAGTCTATAGAAGGACACGCTGCAGAGACAGACTGTTCTTCTTTACCCTGGACACGGCTGACATCACATGCTGGTTTGGACAAGGATTTGCTGAGGTACTGCGGGTCCGACCTGTTGAGCAATGCATTTCTTCAACGTGAGAACTCCTTTTGATTGAGAGCTTTGTTGAAGAACAGTAACGGATCCTGCCTTCAATCAACCTTTTTAGGTCATTTCTATATTGACAACTGTTTAAGTGGTACAATTATTTAGACCGCCTTAAAGTAGATGCACGAAAGGCAAGGTACAATACATTCAATGATAAGTAGATCAAATAAAGATTTTTGAAAATATAAATCCTCTTTTGTTTTTTGTCTCTGACTTTAAGGCACAGTGGGGATGCAATGGTTTTACATGGTCAGTGCAGGTTATCTAGAAATAGCAGTCATTGTGCAAATGATCAAATCTAAGTTATAAAGTTCTTCTCACTAAGTATTAAAAGGCGTGTCCAATTTTACCACATATTTTCATGATATTGTTTGCACGTTTACTTTTGGTCAAGACTTGTTCCGCTAGTTTAAATACTGTTTATATGTACACATTATCATGTCGGACCTTCTACCCAACTGAATGATTAAAGGATTTGTTTTTGTTTCCTGTAGTCAATTATACTTACACGACTGCCCTCCCAATCAACAGTGACTCTACAACTATGGGTTCATAGAGGTGTTTTTAGTCGGAGAGAGGAAGAGAACATTCATAAGCTGATCTATGGATTGTGTATGAAACACTTAATGTATTTTTCAAGCAAATCATTTCCATCATTTTAATGAGGTTTGACTGATTTAATGGTAACAAGGACAACAGTAGTGTTGCTAATCTTATGAGAAATCTTTGGCAGAAACAAATATGCATCGTAATGTAACTGAGGGAAGGGTTTGAAATGTCAAACCGGGACTTTAGAAATAAATAAACAAACTCAAGTTAATTCCCAGATGATGTCCACAAGCGTTTTAGTTTACTGCAATGTAGCAGTTGAATGCAAATTATTTTGATGAGAGAAGTTGGTGACGGTGACCAATAAGTTATTTTTATGATTATGCATACAATTTGTAAGAACAACCTGGCCTGTTTATACCTAAAAGGCAATATTTTGAAGGATTGAGTAGATTTGGAGGCGTTAGGAGAATCCCTTTAGTGTGAAATGATCTAATACATGTTTTGAAACTGCTTCTTTGATGAAAATTGTTCTTTCTTGTTACTTGTTCTTCTGAGTTTGTATCTCTACGGTTAAAATGCACTTATTGAAAGTCGCTTTGGATAAAAACTTCAGCTAAATGGCATGTATTGTAATGACAGTAGCTTCCTGTGAGGGGCAGCAGCGCGTAATATGACGCGGCAAATCCGTCCAGGGCATCACAAAACCACAGAAGAAGAGAAATGGACCAATAACAGAGCTGACATTTGCGTTTTGAATGAAACGCGGTTGACTGCACGACAGTAAGGTTTGTTTACCCTATTCGCGGAGCTTAGATCGGTAAACGTTTAAAGGCAATGCGTGTATCTTGAGTTAACCGATCATAGTACCACATGTATTTAGTGTAAAATGTCGGTTAGCTGCTGATGTGAGATGTTTACAGGCTACCTCCAGTTAACGTACCGTACGTACAGTCAACGACTTCGGTAACGCTTTCCCAAACTAGAAGTCACTAACATTACTCTTAGTAAGGTCTTACGTTGCTGCCTTACATCATACACCCAAGATACGTTTGATTAGTCATTAACGCTTATGAAATGACGTTAGCTTAAACATGAGCCTTGAGTTACTTCTGGCCAACTGCCTGTGACGTTGCCGAAGCGTCATAATATTAACGTTAGCCTCTTTTTGTTAGCTAGGTGCTAACGACAACGTCATTTGATTTCAACAGTATTGTCGGCCAACAGAAGGCACGTTTGGTACATAATACTTGTCTCGTACTTTGCAGTTGTAAAAGGTTTCCCAGCACTCCAAAGTGATGTCCTCCAGGAAGTCGAGCTTTAGTGGGGACAGCTTGGTGAGATTTGAAGGCCTTTAGTGCACAATGTGTTGTTCAATTATCGCCGAACAAGCAAATAACATGCTTTCTGTGACTGTTAGCCTCCAAGCAGATTTGGAGAGCGTACCCCTCTGAGAAGTTTGCAGAATGAGATGCTGCATCTGTCAACTCCATCATCAAGGTTCAAATCAAAGTCCCTGCTCAGTGCTGACGTTGTGGAACCGAAAAAGGTGGGGTTATATTTATATTTTTTAAAGCTCCTGTTATTTTAATTGTCTTTGTGACTGTTCCTTATGTTCCATTCATCCGAATCAACAGGGCGACGTTCCTTTCTGTGACCCCGAAGCCCACTTGCAATCTCCTCCATCCACCAAAGTGAATCAAATCGATGCTTCCATTATGGATACAGCAACTGCTGAGACAGCCAGTGGACTTGGAGATGTGACGTTTAAGTCCTTCATCTGTCCCGGTGGGGAGGTTGAGGTTTCGGGCTTCTCAGTCTGCGGAGAAGAAAGTATTGTTTTACCCAAGGATCAGGCTATGGAAAACGTGCGTGAAACGGAAGGCACAGTCATCTGTGACGGTGTCATCGATCATTCTTGCAGTAACCACGTCGAGCACCCCTATCACCACCCCGAGGAGGAAGACGCCTCCGCGGTTGACATTGACGCCGCGTGTCTATGTGACACTTCAAATACTACGGTGGCCTCTAAAGACTTGGTTGATAGAGAAGTCACACAAGATTCCGGAGCTTTTACGAATGATGTCACTTGGAAATCATTTGTTTGCGATGGTGGTGAGGTGAACGTTTCAGATGTTACCGGACTTCAAGATGAGACCATTCCTCTGCCCAAGGCCCAGCTGGTCGAACCGTTACAAGACAGCAGTGTAAATTTAACAAATCTCTCTGCTTGTGGACCGATAAGTCAAGCGGAACATGCAGATCATCCCTACTTTAGCATTGAAAATGCTGTTTGTGCCGTCACCAACCTCTCTGAGACCACAAATGGCTCTGAAAAGTTTGCGGATGGATTGAGTGATGTAACGTTCAAATCATTGAACTGCACTGGAGGTGGGATCGAAATTTCAGATGGCACCAAACCTGCAGATGAAACGGTTCCTCTGCCAGCTGATCAATCTGCGACCTGCGGGGAGTCGTACAACTATGGCGATGATCCAAGCATGTTGGCTTGTGACCAAGATGCACAAAACAGTGATGATAATTTAGATCACCATTACTGTAAAACCGAAAATGATCCATTGAGGGAACCATTACCACTCAGCCTTGATGTTGTGGAGGAGGTTGAAAAGATAAGGCCGGTGGTACCTGATTGTTTGACTGGCGGGCAAGAGGGCCTTGCATTGAGCTCTTTCATCAATGCCAGAAGTGAATTTGAAATATCTAATGGATCCTCTAAGACGTCCCCTCTTCCTGATGAGCAGGCTGTGGCCTGCCAGCCCTTTGAAGACAACAGTGTTCCACCTTTTGTCACACAGGTTGTAAACAGTCATCTTGAATGTATTCCTAACAGCCATGTGGAGAAGAATGAAGATGTGGCATATCCTGACCCCACAGCTATCGGAACATCTTCACGGACTAACACGCCTTTAAAGGCGCTGGATGATACATCTGTTGAATGTCAAATGCAAGCTATGTCAAAAAAAGCCTTGGTGCATCCTGAGGACAGTGCATTGCCTTCAATGCTTCATAGGACAGAGAGTTCCGTCTGCAGCCATCTGGAAAATTTGGCAGAGATGCCTACGCAAGGCAAAGTGCATGCTGAACATGTGTCTCTATTGCAAATCAGCAGTGGAGCCCACAAACCCAGTGAGGCAACAGACAGCGCCCTGGGCTCATCTGGAAGTGGACCCGTTCTTTGCAACTCTGCAGAGAATCCTCGGGCAGAAAACCTCCCGGATATTTTGAAAGTGCCGTCCGAGTGTCCCACAGTGGCATCGGCTTTTCAGTTTGGGATCTTCAGTCCTGTTGTCCGTAGAGCCTCTCTCGCTGCATTAAGGGCCTTCAGGGGTCCTGCTTTGGGAAAGTCCGCTCTTGAAGGGGAGAACGTCACATTTGCCCCTTTTAACGTTGACCCTGCTGGGCTATGGGCCGAGGACATGGAGAGACCTATGCCACAACCTCTGCTTAACTCTACAGCAATAGGTGGGGATGTGGGGGCAAAGCCTTCTGAGGAGCCTCGGCTCGGAGTGGAGAAGCCGGTTTGGGACACACCTTTGATTCCAGATGGTCCTCTTCAGCAGCAGCTTCGACAGATGGCAGAGTTTCTTTTCTTGGCATCAGGAAAGATGGTTCCCGCTGCAGTGCCTGCTCCCACTTTACCCACCGCTGCCCTCATGGTCCCATCGGACAAAGCTCCTCCATTGGAATCCCACAGTGTCTGTGTGGGCACCACTCCCGTCAAGTGGTTGGACCGCAGCGCCAATACATCCGGCCAATTTGAGAGAAAGAGGGATATCTCTGTGGTTGATTCCTGCACGCTAACAGATCCTCTCCTGTGGAAGTAAGTGTAAACTGCAGACTAGGTTTTCAACTTTTCTTGAGTATGACGTCGTTAATTAAAATTTCTGTAGTTGTTTTTTACATTTATTTTCCTCCTGCTGTCGATGTGCTCTCAGCATGCCGCCAGGCAGCCTGGACTGTCTTCCCAGACAAGAGCTGGAGCACAGGTTGAGGTCCAGCATGATCATGGTGGAGGCTCTTGCGCAGCAATTGTCTGCATCACGGGAAAATGGACGTCCTTCTGCGGGCCCGGCCCCTTCGGACCTCAGGGAGAAACTAGTGCAGACTGACCGCTCTGAACTCACTCAGGTAAGGACACACTCTGACATATTTCAAGGGGCTGACGCTGTGCTTAGTGGGTTCACTCTTTTGCTTTGACGAGATCTTTGCTGTCGTTTTTGTGATGCGCAATCTTATTTTTAAATTGGTTACTTTGCTTACTTTTGTATTCTAAATAGACCACAGTGTACAGAGACCTATATTTGGAGGCTCTGGCAAGGATTGGTGAGTTGGAGATGGATGGAAGTTCTCTACAGAAGCTCATCCAGCACATGCAGGACATGCGGGTCACCATGGTGAGACATAAACAATAACGCACCACGTGTGTTCATTTATGCTGTGAAATCATCTTCCATAATGTGCTGAGGCACGTGCTTTTGAATTATTGTGAAGAGAATGCGTTTTCCTTCCTGAAGTTTGTGCGTGTTTCCCAGCAGACCTCCTTGACCTATGACACGGACGCCGCCCTCTCTAACGTGATTCAAATAGGAGACGTGGTCAGAGGGGACCACCAAAGCCTCGTTTCACATGTATGTAAACATGTCTCGCATGCTTGTGTGGTATTGTCCAGTGGGAACCAGGAAGCTGATATGTATTTGTCTTTGTGTTGTGAAGTACGGTCAGATGAAGTCTGTATCTGAGAAAACAAAGGAGACACACACACAATTGATGCAGAAGGTCAAAGATGCTTTTCACCAAAGAGATGACATGAGGATGCAGATGGAGGACGCCTTCACAGCCAAGGAGGCGGTAAGCACTGGGGCATGGCTCTTTAATTATTTTATGTGACTTGTTAATTAGTTTAATCTGTGTATTGTTTCTCAATCCATGACTATTTAAATACTTTGCAAGTATTGACTATTGCTTACAGAAAAAAAAAACATGAAATATATTTAGAAAATATACCTAAGTAGCAAGATGTTTAAAATCTATACCCTCGTAAGAAGTGGCATATTAATGATATGCAAACATGTAGGGTAAAACCAAATTTTTCTTTCTTGACCAAAGTGGGTTTTTTGGTATTTCTTCACAAGATTTCAAATATTAAGACTAATCGCAATACATTTTTCCTCCTCATACTAATTATGGTCTCGGCACAAATATTAAGCTAAATGCCTCAGGCCTGTTGGATCATAACACTCACACATTTTTACTGTGTGTACAGAAGTTATTTTTGAAAATATTCTAACTTAATTTAGAACATTTATTTTGGTTGCATTCTTTATTCCAGGAGCTTTAAGCGCGTGTGTCTTTTTCTGTTTCCAGGCCTTCAGTGCGATGGAGCAGCTGAGGACACACTTTGCCACTGAAATCTCTGAGCTGGAGGGGATTGTGGGCTCTCAGCAAGAGCTGTCAGCTGCCCTGGACCAGACCTACCCAGAACAGGTACAGATAACACGCAACCTTTTTAAAAAGCTGTTATAATCTATTCAACATAAAATTCCTCAGATTTTAAATTCTATTTTTTTCTGATTTATAACAGGTTGCATTGAACCGGGCCTACACTGAGATGTTGGACTCTGCTACGGATGTTCTGTCCACAACCTTAAACGACCAATCTACTTTGATGCAAGACGTACGTTTTAAAATGCATACTTTTAACAGACTATTACTGTTTGCAAATGAGAAAACCATCAAATACACACATTATGTAGCAATTTCTAATAGCGAGCAGAAATCTGGTTGACGAAGACACACTTTAATAACACATCTACCGTCATATCATTTTTGCTCTTATGTGGGGTTAGAATGTTGCTGCGGCATTGATGCTCAGATGTCTGATGTTTTTTTTTTGGTTGGGTCCTTTCACAGCTCCGCACAGTCAGAGGCCTTCTGCAGAAAACGGCTCCCATGCTTCTGAGCCTAAATGAGAGGGCAGCTGCTGCTTTGAGAGAGCGGGACGACCATCTCGCTGCGAGAGACCAGGCCGTTGAAGAGCGAGAGCAGGTCCAATGACTATGATGTCCTCACGTTAATTTGGACACTTGCTGACTTGCCGCGTCACTTTATTCAATGGCACTGCATCTTTTTATATTATTAATCACTCGGATGATTTTTACCCAACAGACTGAAGAGGAATTAAAACAAGCTAATGTGAATCTCCACACGGCCACAGAACAGATCAGTGATTTGAATCTGCAAGTGACAATTCTGACCTCAGGTAAAAACTGGCTTTGGGTATTTCATTCAATCACCTTTTTAGAATTGCTTACATGTTTTCCTTTTCATTGAATTCCAGAAATGGGTGTGCTTCGTCAGAAGCTGACCGAAAGAGAGGAAGAGCAAGGTCCGCTGGAGAGGAAGGTGACGGAGCTCTCTGCCACCGTTTCCTCCACTTTGGCCTCCTACACCTTCCTAGAGCAGGCCCTTGCTGCTGAAAGTACAAAGTATGATCCTACAACAACTAAAATCTGTTGATGATATGCTTTTAAAAAAAATTATACTGTATGGAGGAAAAAAAAAAACTCTAAATGTTGTTGTTTCAGGCTGCAGCAGTCATGGAAGGACATCCAGCTAGCAAAGGATAGAGCAAATGAGTGAGTGGAGTAAGATGAAACAATAAACAGGTTGTAGCAAATAAATGGGTTAATATGAATATTGAGTAAAATATTATTCACATTATTGAACGGTTTAAACCTGTAAAAAAACCTGAATTCTTCATTCCTCTAGTTGTTTCTCATTAATCCACAAACCCATTCAGTAAATTAATGTATTTTAATAACCACACTTATTTTGGTTTTCATATACTGTACTTTGTTAGTAGCGAACAGTGTATAGAGAGACAATTATGGTGTTTTAGGTTACTTTAATGATGATTAAACAACAATATTGCTCTATGAGTGTAAAACATCCTCACTTTCACAAATGACTAGAACACTGCAGCTAACGCCCCCCCGCCTGTGTTGTCCGTGCTGGTGTTCAGGTTGGAGACGTCCTTGGGTCAGTCGGAGCAGCGTGCGTACGAGTTCAGTCAGGCTCTGGCTCAAAGTGAGGAGCAGCTCGGGCAGCTGAAGGTCCTCTCTCAATCCCAGAGCACCCAGATCCAGCAGCTCCAGGACGCCTGCACGCAGCTCAATGGCGTGCGGGAGATGAACGAGGTGAGACGAAGGACTCGCTGCTCTTGCAGTACTTGGAAGGATTCAGGGATTAACGACGTCCAAACGTAATGCTTTTAAGCATTACATCGCTTAGGTTTATATCCCCTATACATCTGGTTCTGACTCCTTATACACTTGCTCCATGAGTAACCATTAAGCTGAGATGCTGTTATGTGATGCGACTTCATTTGGTGGATTTCCTGGTGTATGTTTGTGCGTCAGTTCTTGCAGATGGAGAATGAGTTTGCGAGGGAGCAAATGGGGGAGAGTGAGCGGGTGCTGAGGGCCAATCTGCAGAGCCTCCGAGAGAGGAATATCCAGTGTGAGGATCTAAAAGGAGAACTTGGCAGACTTCAGTAAGTTTGACTTAACATCATCTGTATAATGATCTTCTCTTCTGTTGTCATATCGATGTGCTAGTGAGAAATGTTGATTAGATTAAATGGGGGGGGGGCCACTGTTTTGGCGAAATATTTTTGCCTGTCCTACAAAGTTATTCATACCTCAATGTAAGTACTAGCAAATATTTAGCCAAAGTACATTAGAAGTAGAAGATTACAAAATAAACACAAGTCTTGTCGGTGTGTTTAATCTGCTGCTAATCCTACAACAAATAAATGCTGTCTCTCATTTAGTCTTTATGCTAAATTCTAACTTGCATGCGTGATGAAGGCTTGAGAACGGGAGTCTGCAGGATGAGCTGGAAAGTACAAAGTCCAGAGCCGATGCGACCCAGTTGCAGCTCGGACAGAAGCTGGCTCAAGCCGTCGCTGACATTACTTTGCTGCATCACACACTGCGAGGACTCACCAATGAACTGCATTCATCACTCAATGACCAGGTAACGCAGGAGAGCTGCCCCATTCCACCACGGCTGTCTCCCTTTCAAACGGGTCAATGCTTGTCTTCAACCCTTGCATGAGTACAGCATGAGTTGCAGGGGAGATGTGTGTGTGTGTGTATATATATATTTTTTTTTTCTTCTGAAACACAGAAGGAGTGCCCACCTCTCCACAACGTGGAACGTCGCCACCCATCCAGCTCCTTTGTTGACAGCGTCATGGTTGCATTAACTGCTGAGATGGAGGAAGACGTCACAAAAGAGACACCTTCTGGATCGGGTACTGTATCTCACCCTGATTTACACCTACACTGACGCTCGGGCCTCGTAGTGTCTCCCTCGGGTCTTATGAGAGACGAGAAAGACACTTCAGATTTTATGTCTGTGTATAGCATGAACTTTTGTTTTTTTAAGGCATAGGAAAGCTGATATAAACACATTTTTATATATTGTATAATGCAGATGTGTCTTTAAACTGTGCCAACCAGAGATTCTCGTGTGACAGCGGTTTGATTTGAGTGGCTCAAACATTGGTCGGATGAGTGTTTAACGGATCTGTCCCGTTTATTGAAGAGAGTATGAATAACTCTCCTGCTAATGACGTTTATGAGATAATTTCCTCTTTAATAAGCATGGCCACAGATGATGTATGACTTCCCACTGTATTTTAAATGAACATGTATGTCGTTTTGAAATGGTTACGGATCAGCAGAGATGGCTCAGTTACACGAACAAAATGGAAAAATTGTGCTACATCTAATTGCACATCTTTAATGCAGTTCAATGGGGCGTAAATGTCACGGCAATCCAAAATGAACGTTGTGGTTCGCTGCTCCCTCAGACTCCCCCGGGCCACAGTGTGAGCCTTTGTTCAGCGAGACGAGCGCCTTCACGCGCATCACAGCCGTCACCCCCAAAAAGAATTTGTCCCAGGTGGAGTTTGAGCCAGAGGAGGACGAGCAGAGCAGTGTTGGGGAACTGTTGGCCGACCTGGGCAGCACCGTCTCGGAGCTCATCAGCACCCGGAAGCTGCTGCAGCAGCGTAAAGATGCCGAGTTGGAGCAGCTGCACACCACCATGTAAGTGCCGTAACACGTCTGTGGTGATGAAATACAGATGGCCGTCTTTTTATGGAAACTTTTTTTTAAACAGATTTTGACCAATATGTAGTCCTGGAACTAACACTGGTTTGTTGATGTATTTGTAAAAATGAAAGGCTAACACTAGTTTACATTCCTGATGTTTAATTCTGACCAGCAAATCATAGAGAGAAGAAATCCGTAAATCAGATTTTCTTCTTATTTATTTACCTTCATTAGAAAAATAATTTTACACAACTGTTGAATGTAAAAATCACGGCTGTGTGTGTGTGTGTGTGTTGTCCTTCCATTCCAACATTATCCAATGCGTTGTCAGCTCTAACCTGCAGGTGGAGCTGCAAGCTGCAAGCAACAGGCACGATGCAGAGGTGTTTGATCTGAAGCATCAAATCAGTGGTCTGAACAGCCTGTTGCAGAAGGGAAATCAGGCGCTGCAGCAGAATGCTCAGGTAATAACTGCGGTGCATGCTGTTACTGATCTACGGTAGCTACACAACTGTGAATGTCGAGCCAAAGAAGCACTCATCTATTGAAATGTATGTCTTCACATAGGATGAGAAAACTTTGACGAGGCTGATGGCAGAAATACAAGAGACCCAGGAAACTCTTAATAAACATAAGATTGACAGCAATGTAAGGCATAAATATATATATATATATATATATATATATATATACACACACACTTGTATGAAACAAAACAATCTAAATGAACGTTACTAAATGTAACAGCTTTTATTTGTTGTTCACAGGAGTTGCGGAAGGAGGCGGTGGAGCTTCGTCGCGCTCTCAATCAGTCGAAGGCAGAGTCTCAATACCTGCGTGAGGAGTTGAGGAAAGCTGGTAGCCAATCAGCTAACCCGGCACATGTCATGGAAGAGAAGATCCAGCTATTGAAAGAGGTATGTTTCATTTGAGTCATAGAGTGAGAGTTTCTGGATATTGTATAGTTCTAATAATACTTTTCATAATTGAGTGAACATTCCAGTTCTTTGGTTGATTATTCTGCAGGTGGAAAGACTGAAGTTGTGTCTTCAAGAGGGGGAGCAGGCCAGAGCTAAACTCCTCGATAGAGCAAAAAGATATGTAAGTATCAGCTTGACGTAACGTAGTAGAAAAAAAAACTCCAGTGTGTTGATGATGTTGTTTTGTCTCTCTCAGCAAATCATCCGCCAGACCAACCAGCAGAAAATGGAGAATGAACTTCAGATGTTAGACAAACTCCTCAATAAAGTCAGAGAGGTGAGATGTGCTTTATTTATGTGTGTGTGTATTATATATATTTATGAATGTTTAAGGTGCTGATTGTTTATTTGCTCCTCACAGACTCTGCGGTCCTTACCGGACGTCGTGAAGAATTGTGAACAACTCCAACAGCTTGTTGAATACATCGGCTGACGTGTTTGCTGTGTTCCTTTTTTATATGTATGTCTGTTACGTTTTAGCCTGTCCTCATTTTAAGTGTTCCTATTTGTAATTTGATTTAAATAAAAATTCTCTGAGATTATCTTTGTTCCTTATATTTTATATTCCAAGGCCACTTCCAATGATCGTACATGTTTTCGTAAACATTTTATAAAGTTAGTTTAAAGAACTTTATGAATTTGCTGAAAACTGTTTGCTGTTTGAAGGAGGACAGCGAACATGACACTTCTCGTCATGAGTTTGATAACTTTGCCTAGTACACACACACACACACACACACATACATACTGTATCCTCATAGGTTTGCCTCTTGATGTTCATGAGAAACTTCATATTCAGTGACAATATTTGCCCAGTCGGCCTGCTCTGTTGACGCGGTGTCCATCTTTGCAAATTGAATACACATTTAATTTGCATAGACAAACACAGGATCACTATCCTTTAAACAGTAATATGTATGTTTGATATTCCCAACAGACAAGTTCAGCAATCGGCAGTAACTTTTGGTACAGAAGCAGTCAGTTTTTTCAAAATGTAGAAATTAATTGCAGTGCAGCTTTATACAATAAATAACCCATTGTTATTCTGAAATTGTAATTTGACACTTGCTGATTACGGCTATTGTTATTTAATCCTCGTAGATTTTGATATTCAGTAGCACTCAAGAAAAACTAGGACTCTTTCAACCAAAGAACCCCCCCCGCCCCCGACATCTATCAACAAAGGTTCTTTTCTGATAGGAAAATCCAGTGTCTTCACATTAATCAAGCGAGTCTCATCTTGTCAGATATGCAGACTCTGTGTAAGGGAGGTCTTTCATGATGAGATGGAGGACTCGCGCTACCTCGCCTCACAGGCCGAAATATTGAGTTGCGAGTCAATTCATTTGATTGGCTTTGTGTGGTAGATTAACTGTCCATCCGTCTAAGTGCTGTGTTGATGTGTGGACACGAGGACTTGCTGCTAACACTCTAGCTCCAGACAACACTTCAAACTAGCTGAGCTGAAACCGTGGAGAAAACAACAGGAGCACAAAAGAAGGAAAGCAGTGTCAGGGCATTTCTTTTATTACTGGCGGCACATTGCAAATATATACTTGATTAAATCAAGCGGAAAACCACATTTCCATTTTAGAAACAATATTTTGGCACATCAATATTTTAAACAATACAAAGTTCCGTTTAATTCTGTTTATTTCCAAAAAGGCAACTCAATATGCATTACATTACATGCAAATGTACTAAAGCCCACATTCTTCATACAAGCCGCTTATTGCAAAGCCGATAACCATGAAGCATAATAATTTATACTAATATTCCAAAGTCTCTTTTAAACTCACTAGTGTAGTAAATATGAAACGTGCACATTCCATTCATGACACAAAAAGAAGCTCCCAAACACGCTGGATATTAGACAACCTTTAAGCTCGCAACTCACTGTGAGGAGGCCATGACACTCAAATCCAAATTCATAGCGCGTAGCTCAATTTAAATTAGCATCAACAATATAGAAAATGGGTTGCAGTGTTAATGCGGTAAATCACAGTTGTGTTTGGAGAGGGGATTGCGATCAGTCTTTTACATTTTTTTTTTTCTCCAACAAATGTCAAGTTTAGAGAAAAACAATCACGGTTGCGTGCAGAAATGTCTCAAGTCTCTGCTCTCAGGTGGGTGAGGTATTTGCGTCTAGATTCTCTGCAGCTCAGATGGCGGACACAAACCTGTCCATATTCCCAGGGTACGTCGGGTGCCTCAGGTAACCCCCCGTGTTGGCAATGGGCCCCGCAGCACTGTTATACTGGGAGAAAGAGCCCAGTTGCACCGGGGAGACCCTGCCGTAATGGTCCGCGGCCTCCACGGACCCGTGGGCTGAGGGGTGGAGGCGCCCCGTCGCCGCGTACCCCTGGTTCTGGCCCTGCCCGTACGAGCCCTGGTGCGGATGGTGGTGCGCGTGGCCGTTCGGCCCGGCGTAATTGAACCCGGGGTGCGCAGCGGAGCGCGAAGACACGGACCCTCCGCACGGTTGGCTCTGG
The DNA here is from genome assembly GCF_949316345.1 of Pungitius pungitius. NCBI lineage: Eukaryota > Metazoa > Chordata > Actinopteri > Perciformes > Gasterosteidae > Pungitius > Pungitius pungitius. Next base: position 15,502,307 of record NC_084908.1, on the reverse strand, counting down.
AAAGCCGGGGCCGCCAGGCCGCAGGGGCCCGACCCGTTCGGGAGACCCTCGGGGCTGAAGCTGCGGCCGGGTTGCTGCATCACGTCTGGCCCTTGACCTCCCAGCATGCTCGCCGGGGTCTGGTGTCCTATGAGGTTGTTGATGCTGAACATGCGGGTCTGACCGGGTCCGAACCCGGGAGGGGAGGGAGAGGGGTAATACGCAGAGGTCAGCTGCTGCCCGTAGGCCGGGCTGACCGCCATGTTGTTGTAGTTGGTGTACGCGGTGGATCTGGCGATCTGGAGGGGGGAGAACACTGGTGCGTCGTGGACATACGAGGTGTACGTGCTCAGGTCGCAGCGCTTGAACCTCTTCCTGCGCCTCAAGAAGCTGCCGCTCTCGAACATGTCCTCTGCGTTGGGGTCCAAGGCCCAGTAGTTGCCCTTTCCCGGCCGCCCCGGCTCTCTGGCGATCTTGATGAAGCAGTCGTTGAGGGTCAAATTGTGACGGATGGAGTTCTGCCATTTTTTGGAATTGTCTCTGTAGAAGGGGAAGCGCTCTGTGATGAACTTGTAGATCCCCCCCAGAGTCAGCTTGCGGTCGGCGGAGTTGGCTATGGCCATGGAAATCAGCGCGATGTAGCTGTAGGGGGGTTTCCCCCGCTGGAGAGGTCTCTTCCTCCGCCGGCCTCTGGGCTGCTCCTCTGACTGCAGCGAAGGGTCGGAGGAGGACAACGCGTGCTCGGCTTGAGGTTCCTTCTCCACTTTCACCACCGGCATTGTTCTGTGCAGGTCAGACGTGTCCCTTTGACGGAGAGAGCGCGGAGCCGCGTTAGTACCTCCACAGTGGAGACGAAGGTCCCTCCGGGGGTTAGATCCTCGCTGGTGGGAAATCAAAACGAGAGATGGGCCCAGCGCACAATGCCGGTAGAAAGTCCCCCCCGGTCGTAGAACTCGCTGCCTTTAAGTCCAAAAATCCAGCAGCTGTGTAAATGCGGTCGAGGTAATTCTCTTTTTGAAAAGAGATTCAACGAGCGCTCGTTCCCGCTGATTGTTGTCCGGGGACGTTGCCGAGGTGAGGCGAGGTGTGAGAGTTGCCGTTCGAGATGTTAAAGGTGTGTGTGACGATGAGTCACTCGGCGTTGGAGTGTATTACCTCCACAGAGCACCTGAGGGGCCACACCCCCCTCAGGCATCACATGATCTTTACATACCTGAGTTCTATAAGGGTCTATTGTTCACGTTCAAAAGAGTCTGCATACTTTGGGGTGGAAATTTCTATTCCCTTGTTTTTTTATATATTTTAAATATCCCTGTATATATATATATATATTATATTATATTAATATATATTCTCATGTTCCTAAATGGCCAAAAATATCCAGCATCTAATTACAAATCTACTTTTCCGATTAGGTTTTAGTAAGTTTTTTGTTGCTCAATTAAAACCTAAACCTCAGAATACTCCCAGAATGTTTTGTTTACTTCACAATTTTGTGTATCATATAGAATTGTTAACTGTTTTACTGTTTTTTATTTGTATATTTTCTTTTATTTTCTATTATTAATTGTAAATCATTGAACTTTTGTTCAATCCCAAGTATGCACCACCAACCATGACAAATTCCTCCAATGTCCAACATACTCGGCAAATAGAATCTGATAAAATGTTGTGTATTTACTTTGTATTTATTTTATGCAGGTTCTTTTTCAGTTTCAAAGGCCGAAGCTGTCCAAACATACATTCTTTCCTATTGATATTCAAATTTCCCTCTAAAGTCAACCTCAGTTTACTTTATAAAGTCCAAAATGATCCAGGTTGTTTTGACGTTTAACACTAAAAGACCTCTTTAGTGGTAACTAAACCTACGTGTTGTTTTTCTGCCTCGGCCCCTTGTTTATTTTGCGCCAGTGGTTGGCCGAGCCAGCTGTGTTAAGAGATGCAAATGTTTTCCAGGCAAAAGGCCGTCCTGTGATTTCGGCATGCAAAATACAGGCCAATCATCACAATCTTTGGACGCAACCTGAGAGATAAGAATAACAAACTCTCAACATGGCCGTACCTCTTGAAATGGATTCTTATTATGAGCGTCTACAGTGAATTGGTGTTAGTATGTGCTGGACATGTTTTAGACGTTTTTCTCTAAAAAATACTACATTATTCTCTAGAATAACGAAGATATTCGGTGCTGAGATCTGTGCGATTTAAAGTGAGCAAGTCCTTTCCTGGAAAGTCTAATCTGTAAAAGATCAGCTGGTTTCAAACACTATTAAATTTCACCGGATTCAGTGATGGAGACAAAGCCGGCACCCTGAGCAGCTCAGGGGGGGTATGAGGTCCGGCTACTCCGCGGGGCCAGGGTTCACCACCTTAATCTTTTAAACAAACAGAGATACAAAAAAAAAAAACAGGGCAGCACACTCCCAGCGCTCATCACCAGGTGAGCAGCGTGGACATGTGTCAGAGCGGCGGCGCGGTGAGAGAGCGCGGTTTCGCTCAGACAAAACAGGCCGATGAAAGGTTGAGTCCTGTTGCTGTTTCGGGGCTTTTTGGGGTTGGGGCGGCAGCATCCTGTTCTAAGACGGGAGCGGGTGTGTGATGCGTTAACACCACACAGCTGTTTGAGCCGTTTGAGTTCAACTGGCACATTTTACAAAGTTCCGGGCCCTGTCACTCCAAGTTCTCAAATATCTTAAATATATGTATATCTTTCTCTATTTATGCCTTTATTTGATTATATTCTATATTTTGGTAAAATGATTTCAAATCAAATAATTGGGGAGACATTTGCTAGAATGTTGCAGATTTGTGCATTTGTTGGTACGATGTCTATTGTTGGGGTAAAACTATAAGCCACTATAGTTTATCTGAAGCTGCAGAGTTATAGAAGTTTAGAAAATGTTCATACTACCTTAGTCTGAGATTGATCGCTATCCTTATTTTTGTAAATGTTTTTTTTTTCAAACACAGCTCTTTAAAGCGCAGAGACAAACTTTTTTGTTTGTGCTCTTTTTGCATTTTGTAATAATCATTTTTATTGGACCACCATTATTATTTATTGTTTATTATGTGTTCATGTACAACGTAAAAAATAGACATTGTATCACATTGTAGTAGGCTTGGTGTAATGGTCTGTGTGTGTGTGTGTGTGTTAGGGTGTGGATGTGTGTGTGTGTGTGTGTGTGTGTGTGTGTGTGTGTGTGTGTGTGTTGGGCACACAAGGCATTCAAATCTACCCGACACCCCGGCTGTGTGGTGTAGATTTTCAAGTGAATTCTCTTATCATCTAAAAGTTGAATATAAAAGACCTTGTTTATCAAGCTTTAGTTGATAGAACCTTTCAAATAGATTTGTTACTTTTTTTGTCAATTTATTGGCCTGATCTTTATTTATTGATGTACAAAAAGAAATTCAGCTGGAAGGATCCAGTAAAACAAAGAAAAAAATGGTAAAATTCACAAAAGACAGTAGAAAGTGTAAATGATATGTGTAGGAATAAGAACAACGTATTCAAGGATTTTTATTTAAATAAGTGGATTTACTGCATTTATAATCAATGGAAATTTGACCCTTTTGTTAATTTTTTTAAAGTTACTTTCTTAAATGTATATACCACTTTAAAAGCAAACGGGTTTAGCACCAAAGGGCTTCACAAAGACCTATACATCATTTCTCATATACAAGCTTTAAGACTTATTTGGGCAGTTTCAACTCAATTTAGACCCAACAGATTGGATTAACTATTTTAAGCCCATGTTAAACCGTACATTTGCAGTCTTAAGATACAATGAAACCACTCTGAATATTTAATCAAATAATCCAAATGACTGTAAATGTGTGGTTTCTTTGCTTGTGACAGATGTGATGGACCTCACCCTTTACTTAAGACAGCTTCTTATGCTTCATGCCAGCGAACAATTAGGGACGAGTTATTTCTCAGGCAGCCGTTGTTTTGGGAGCTCAGGCTCATAGATGCCATAGTTTGCTTATGCATCACATTCTGGCACTCAAACAACATTTATTGTTAATATTTGTTCATGAGCCTTTTATCCCAGCGTTTGTGCGTTACAAATATGAGCTGTGCTGCTGAGAGGTGACTCTACTGTCAACAATTGAGCTCAAGAACTTTTTAAAAGCAGTTGATGAGCTCCAGAGACTTAAATTATTCTCATTTTGTGCCGAATGGTTGATGATTTCTAACGTGTAATGTGTGTAAAGGATAGCTATTATGACAAAGAAAACAAACGTTCTCTCAAATTCAATTCCTATACTGGCTAACCATGAATACAACTCTAACTAATTAACAATGGATGAAATGACGCTCCTAAAGTCAATTAATCATTCAAATCAAATGTTGCCTTCAGCTTTTTGTCGTTTTTCAGCTCATTGATCTGTTTTTACAGCCTCATACTGTTATCCCTCTATTTTGCTTTCAAACAAAAAGACTCTGACAAACCAACTTCACACAACCAGCTTTCACCAAACAGCAGCAACACGCTAGAACATTTAGCAACTAAACAGACACATATTTCCAACAGGACTTATTGGATACCAATAGAGAGCTGGTAATTATTCGCGAGGGTACAGAGTGTGTTTAGCTGAAGTAGATAAGTAGAAAGTGGATAAATTGGATGTGTTGCTTTTAATTGCATAAATAACTCACTTTTGTTGTTGCATTTGAATGTTTCAAATGTTTTAAGTACATTTGTGCTCACAGCATGCACATGTACTCTTCCTTTTGAAGTGCACTTGAGTTTGGCATCACTGGGTATACGTTAGGGCCTCCGAAGCTGAGGGCCCTGGAGCCATGCATTGATGCCGCCGTGAGAGGCCTCCACCTGTCCATCACGGCACGGGGTGGAGACGCAAATGACTGCTGGAGGCTGGGGCAGCTGCAGGAGAGAGCACGGCTGGAGCCAAGGCAAATGAAGAGCCCTTCACTTTGTGTCCCACGTACACTTCTGGCTGTGCCAGAGAAAAAACGGCTCTCTCCAAACAAAGACAAACAAATTTAGGATTTGAATTTGAACACTTCTGACTTTAACCATTGGAGGCACGTGTAGAAGTGGTGGATGACTTCAAGGCGGATTCTAAATGAAAACAAGGTGCACGCTCAAAAGTAGCTGAAAAAACAACAACATATTTCTCATGTTCAGATATTGCCGTTACAATAGAAATTGAAATTGCTGAGCCCAAAGTCAGCTCCTACAGGTGATGGTGATAATTCTCTATAGGTCCGTCACCCCTGTCATTGCACCAACTGGATGATTGAGATAGAAATACGCTCCTTCCTCAAACTACTTCCATATGTTTTTTTGCTCTGTGTAAATGCGTATATGAGAGACACACATAACCATACACATACGCACACACACATACGCACACACACACACACACACACACACACACACACACACACACACACACACACACACACACACACTGATTTAACGGCAGGCTCCCCGGGCAGTGCAGCGCTTCAGTTATGTAAACTGGCCTGGGTTTGGATCAAGTCAACCGTCAGGATTTTGCATCCTCACCAAGCCCCTGCAGCTGCTAATGCAAACAACAAACTCGCACTGGCTTCACAGTGGCATGACTGGGTCACTTTTTACACACACACACACACACACGCATACGCACACGCACACACAGACAAACAGCAGTAGACTCTCACATTTAAACACACCAATCAGCTTGTAAGATCAATCTTACAACATGATCTGTTGGAAATAGGACCTGAATCAAGAGATTTTTTGTCTTTCTTTCGAAAGAAACTAACTGAAAGGCCGGTGGACGGCTTAGCAGCTAAAGAGACGCATGTATTCTACAGGCATTGCTAGAGAGGAGCGAGGGGAATTCATCGGGACACGAGACAATCACACAGTCTTTGCTGGATGTGTAAATAAGGTGATGCGTCCTAACGAGTTTGCCATAACTTCTTAAAAGCGATATAATTCTCAATTAGTTCACGCATAGTAGTACATTTGCAAGTTTAAGGTGTCCGGATGGTACTTTGAGTAACTGATAATCCAAAGGATTTATGCGTTGTAGTGGATTGATGATTTTACTTTGAAAAGAGGTGTGTTCACAAGCTGGCATATTGTAACTTGTTGAATTATTTGCAACACCGTAAAGACTAAAGACTGATTTTCCAAATTACCATTCAAACTTCCTCCTCTGAGTTTCGCCTTCTGGAATGTTCAGGTGACATGTTGTACAAACCAGTGACCTGTGAGCATAAACTGGCATCGAGGCTAAAAGTGCGTGACAGGGCGTCATTGACAAAGAATCCACGTTAACACGCGGACAACAAACAACAAAACAAGTTTGAATCACGATGCAACAAACACAGCAATCTGCAGTCACCTCACAGTGTCATTTAAACACGTCAGATCCTTTTGTCCTGCTGCACCGGAGCGGGACCGGGCCTGTGAGTCACCCAGCGACACTCGGCAATCAGCACTTGTCTACTCATCACTGAAGAAATCAGCATGCATTTACGCTGCAAGTTGAGCGGTGCAGTACACTTTATTAATTAATTCATAGATTTGGTGTATTATTAGATTTAATTGCACTCCTTTTACATAGTGAATCCTAGTCAGTTGGTGATTAGCTGTACTTTGAATGACTCACCCCCCCCTCCCACCCTCCCCCCTCGAGATGGAGCCCCTCTCCTGCACTCTGGAAGAACACACAATTATAGTCACGCGTGGCCACAAATGTCAGTACCTCCATGTCAGCGGGGCTCTGTGAGGATCCATGTGTCAACATATCACAGACGTCTCGGCCTGCACAGAGACCCAGCCGGCTGCACATGAACATTTTTACCCGTGCCCGTACCTGAAAAGACATCGCACGTCGGGATCCTCATCCAACTCCAACGCTATCCTCCTGATTTTGTTCTGCTTCATTAACACAGATCCATGACTGTGTGTGTATGTGTGTCTTTTTGTTGTTGTTACCGCACAGAGCTCCTGAGGCTTTTGCAAAGTATTTCCCATGAAGGAAAGCTTTTGCTGTCTTTGCTCTTGAGTCGTGCGATGCTGCGAGCCTTCTGTGTGTGTGTGTGTGTTGGCACTTAACGGCACACAATTCAGCCTGCAAAGTCACGTGGTTTACGCCTGGGGTGGGCCATTTTTAGAGAAGCCCACGGCAACTCTGGGCAAGTAAGCAAAAACAAGTGCATATTCTCCAGAGTCCAAAAATACAACAAACGCGTACATCTCAAGGTAAAACTGTTTACCTTGTATGTGAATAGATGAAGATAGTGCCACAACTTGGAAACACCCAGCTGACCACTAGCGTAACGATAAGAGGAGACTTCATTCCTTACACTTTCCCCTTGTCTTTATTTCATGTGTGAGAAAGACACTCTTCTCAAATCGTATCTCCACCCTGCAGCAATCGTGGAAGATTGTTTTGTTTTCTTAACCTCCTATCTTGACTTTATCACATTAGCTGCTTTGGTCGCATGTATTGAAATCTTCCATTTATGCACAACAACTTTGTAGTGTGTGTCATTGCTGACAGGCTTTCAGCGCCACCTAAATCCTGTGATTCCTGAGCAGGAAGATACTGGGTCTCATCCAGCGGCCACCAGAGTACAGGGTTGTGTTTTCTTCTGACATGTCTGTTTAAGCCTGGCAGATGAAGCACTTGTCGAAAGGGACTTGGCTCTTGTAACGCATGTTTGTAAAAGGTTAAATCTGTTGATTGTATTATATAAAGTAATAATCGATTTGCATAAACGGTTTGTATAATTTGTAAAATAATTAGTAAAACCTCAATTAGGAAGGCTGTTCTCATTGACTGTTTGTACCTATAACTAAAGTAGCCAAATGCCCTTTCATATAAAACTCATGTCATGGTTAGCAGGGACGTGCCAGGCTAGCTCTAGAGAAGAATGACACGCTCACCTGAAGAGGAGGGTGAGATGGACGGATTGGTCAAGCAAATGTTTACCCAGGAGATAACTACATATATATACATATCTATATATAGAGATATGTTCATATGTATAACTATACAACGTAGGTACTTAAGTAGCAGTACGTAAGTTACACACTAAGCACAATCATTGTCACAGAAATCCTTTCCGAAAGCTAAAAAAGCAGTTTTGTGATCCCAAAGTCGTTTGAGCAGGCGCACGATCACTCGTATTATTATTTGTCACTAAAATGCACAAGTGCAGGATTTTGTTCGGGGGAAGTTTTAGGCCATGTGACCGAGAGTTTTATTTTTAATGGCAACTTGAGGCTGATGGCCGCATTAAGGTGAGGCCAAAGAGTTTGCTAACAATAGCTAACAAGCCAGGCCTGTGGGTGATTATTTATCACATGCTGAGTAATGTCTATTAGTGTTTTCTTCTCTCTCCAAACCTCCATCAACCAAGAAGCACACACTTCTGTGAAAATTAACGTCATCGTATCAAAGCTCTTTAAAGGTTAGATTTAATGTCTATTGTTGTGATTGGTAATTATAGGTCATTAGTTTGTCAAGTTTCACAATGACATCGCCTGGTAACAATTTATGCCCAGATAAGATCTTTTCCCTCTGTGAGAGACAACGTACATGCGCATTCTTGTGCCTCAGTTGACTGAGAGGCTTGAGCATGACCACTCGAAACAGCATGCGGTGCAGAGAGGTCTACTTGGATCAGTGTGTGTGTGTAGAAAAGAGTGCTTTGGGTGTTGTAGAGCTCATGCATACCTGTATCCAGGTTGTGTGAAAGGAGGTTGTCCTTCTGGCTCAGCCTCGCATGGCAGTTTGCCAGAGAGAGAGAGAGAGAGAGATCTGGACTGGTATGCTGCTTCTTTGCAGTGCCACCTGTGTCTGTGTTACAGTGGGATTTGTACCTCCTCAATCACTGACACATGCGGATTATCTTTACTTAGAGAAAAAGGCGATGCAAGCCACATCTTGTGTGATAGCAATCAGGCACTTCCATAAGATATCGTTGCCTTTGTTGGTTTTTTTTTAAGATCTGCGAACAGTATAATTGCTGTAATTATACATTTAAAAGAGTCTTATTTACATACAACCCATCCTAATTGTAAATCACATTAAAACACAGAAACAACAAAGTAATTTATTCTTAAATCAGTTCTGCATTGATGCCATATGTGACTTTATGGGGATTTATTCTCCTTGTGCACTGTATGATGAATGGTCTTGAATGAATGGTTATGAGGTGCCTGTGCTTGGCACAGATAGCCATATTCAGGTGGGAACGCAGGTTAAAGGTGGGTCAATTGTTGAGGAAACATCATGAGCGAGTGATAGATGAGAGGAAATACTGTTGAACAATGCTGGTAATCTCCCTCATTAAAAACCTACTCACCTGGATTTCTCTCTCTGTGCAGCTGCGTGTCTATTGTTAGTCGTGCTGGGTATGGAATAAGCAGGACAGAAGTAAGGAGGTAATACAAAAAAAGTTCTCACTCATAGTGTAGCTGTGGGAAACTGTGTATTCACGAAGATGCGATGCCTCATTGACTCATCCGCCCATTAGCCATACCCGCTTACCCTCAAGGGTCTCAGGGTTTCACTTCATCAGTAGAAATACACTGTTCATGCCCACATTCCCACCTAGAGGCTGCTTAGAGTCGCCAATTAACCAAACCTGTGGGATGTCTCTGCGCTGTGGGAGCTAACCAGAGCACCCACGCAGGCACCAGGGGGGGGGGGCATGTTGCCTCCACACACTGCAGCCCAGCTGGCGGGCAGGTTTGAAACCAGAAACGTTTTACTGGGAAGCAACATTGGTCATCAAACCAAACATCAACAAAACAAACATTAAAACTCCTGTGATACATATCAGAGACATGGAAATAGATCCCTGACTCCTCAATGCTGAAATGCCGCCCCTAAGCCCTGAATCCTGAACCCTGAATCCTAAACCCTAAACCCTGAACCCTGAACCCTGAATCCTAAACCCTGAATCCTGAACCCTGAACCCTGAACCCTGAACCCTGAATCCTGAACCCTGAACCCTGAACCCTGAACCCTGAATCCTGAATCCTGAACCCTGAATCCTGAACCCTGAATCCTGAACCCTGAACCCTGAATCCTGAATCCTAAACCCTGAACCCTGAACCCTGACATGAATAGGAATGAATTCCGTATGATTGGAACACACTGAAATATATCACGTCACCATGACAACGTAAAAAAAACTTTCAATTTAAATCAAGTTTTTGTCTGATATTATGGTCTGATGAGTTTTTTTTCATCTTTCAAATGAGTTCAAAATGTCTGCCAGAGAGCCTCAAACACTCTGACAGATTGACAGTTGGACCAGACTAAACCCTCACAGAGTCAGCGGGAGCCCGTTAAGGTGGAAATTTGGGGCCTAAACGACTTTGGCAAAGATACTGAATCAAGATACTGAATTAGGAATTGCTGCCGCATCAGTGTGTTGAAGAGATATTTAGGTTAGATCCTGATGTCGTACCCTCTTTGATCCTAAACTGTTGTGTAACTGATACAAGCAAGACTACGTTTCTAATAAACAAGATTTTTCGTTAAAGGGAACAATTAGCCACCAAGAGCCAGAAGATAGAGGATGTGTACAGGGAAGACAGCACAAAGGAAGTTGACATGATGTTTGCAAACTTGAAAAGAGAAGAATTTAGTCTGGGTTAAAAAAAGACACATTCATGTGTAGATGTAACACAGTTATAAAAAAAAAGTGTTGTTCAGGAGGTTGAGGCTGCCGGACAAGTTCTCCTGGATTCTGTCTCTCGATGAATAGAGACCACAATCGGAGGTGTTTTGGGTAAACAGTTTCACCGTTAATGCGAAAAGACTTTGGATTGCATGTGCTCGAGCAGCCACATTCTGTCGAGCAAGGCGAGCTGCACAATAGTAGCGCGATGGGTGCGACCGTCTCCGGGATTACAGCAGGAGAATAGAGGAGAAACGGAAAACTCCTCCTCCAAGGAACCCTCGCACTCACCTGGAGTTACTGGATGTTTAGTTTGTTAAATTATGCTTTTAAAGGTGCCTCCCCCCCAACCCCCCCCCACTACCACCTCGCCTGCCCTCCCTCAGCTTAATTGATTTGTTTGTGTATCAACTTTTAGTTTCGGACACCATTTGAATGGACTGGTAGATTTGCACACCAAATGTTGTGCCATTGTGCTGCTTTGCATGCAGTGCGGCCCGGGCCTCAGCCGGCACCATTTGTCACGACGGAGGCCTTTCTCTGTTGACTCACACTTTGAAACCTTCTACAAGCTAAACCACTGGGAGCAATTTATGACCTGGAATAAGCTACTGTGAAGTTAATGAGTTCAGTCCTGCCAAATAACGAAACCATTCAAAACCAAGTTATTAAGCATGGTGCAGCGCAGGGTACTTTAGTGTATATAAGATACCACCAAACAGGGTCCTGAAGGTTTTTCTATCGATACATTTTTTAACTATAAAACACTCATTGAGTCCATTTAACAATTTACATCAAACATCAAAGGCTTTTGTTCTCTTTTGAATTCATTTTCACACAACATATTTTTGTTGTTGAGATTTGATGATTTGTCTTAATTAGATTAAGATCATTGTGTACTCAGGCGTTGAGTGACAGATGAAGAGGAAAGATTATACAAATTTTTCCTTTTGTCACCTGAAAGTCTTTATGCAACTGTCAAAAAGGTCCAAGCTTCCAAAAGGGAATAAAAGAACACAGGTGCTCTCGGTTTAAACGAGTGGCGTAACAACTGTTTGTGAGTTAGTTAAATCTGTCTCATTGAACTAATTATCAAATTATCATCATGGAACACCCTCTAAAGTTAAAAATACATAATTTTGTTTTTTAATGGAGAGGTTAAATATTGTTACATTAATTCTAAGTTGCATAATATGACAACCTTACGTAAAAATGGACACGTTGATCATAATTACAATGTATTGAATGTCAGAAATGTTGAATTTCTTGTGTCATTTTTTAAAATCTTTAAGGTCCTTATTTGTTTGTATGCATCACGTCATGTACCTACATTTTGTTAGTTTATACAAGTTTGTATTTTTTACAATTAATCTCCTTAAACCACCCACACAAGTTAACAAATGTTTTTACATCTGCCACATTCTGTGGATCAATAACACGATCTTCCTGAAGAATACGGGCTTCCCAACTGCAACAAAAGTCTTATATATTTCATTTGGATGATAATGGATTAAAAAAAGTGTAAACGAGGCCTACAATAAACTGGTGGTCCCTTACTGAAGTCAGATGACAGGAACTCTGTGAATAAAGTGAATAACAGAGTTATTTTATTTCTTGAACCCCCCCCCCCCCCCCTGCTGCCCGACCGACGGGCGAGCGTGGCATCTGACCCCCGGAGACCCTCGCGGTATTAGCGACAAATATGCACGAACACACAAACACGCCTGAGGCACCTCCTCCCAGTCGCACTTCAATGCTCCTTCCACTCCTCGGCCCACTCTCGCTCTCCTCCTCCTTCCCCCTGCTGCCGTGAGGCCGCTGAACCCGTCTTGCTGCCTCATTTGTCATCGCCAATCACTTGCTCTTTGAGCGGGCCTGACAGACGGGGGAATTAGCTGCCTCTGTCTGGTGTTGAGAGCTCAGCTTTCCTGCTGAATAGAGAAACTATGTATGAACGCCACAGGAAAACATGTAATGACACACACATGGCACACTCCCACCAACAGCTGCTCCTCACACTGCGTCTCAGCAGACTCAAGACCGGTCTTGGTTTAGTTTCTTTCATATATTTTTTTCCCTCCATTGGCCTTTATTTATCTTTTTCTGGTACTTTTTGCATTTTCTCCTAAGGTGTGTGTTGCGTGTAAGAGGAGGTGAGAAGTGAAGGAAGTAGCTATACCACATTATAGAAAATGACCTTTTGTCTTCTCTCTTAAATCCCATTTTTTACCAAAAGAGAAGTAGCATTTGTTAAAGGTTTGCTCCGTGGTTGCTCTGGTTGACGGGGGGTTAGCGAAGGGTCAGTTACTAAAGAACTGTACTTCACTACTACTAGCTCAGCAACTTTCTTTCATTGGATCTATTTTCTACTTCTTTACGCGACTCCTAAGATTTAAAAAACAGACGATTTTTTATTGCTCCCCCAGTTGGTCTGAGGATTACAACCACTTTACTTCTCCTGAAGGTTTAGTATTAGTTTACAGTCTCAGCTGCCTTGTAATCAGCTCAACTACCCAGAGATTGGTGCCTTTTGTAAGTCAAAGATTTATTTTCATTTGACTTAGAGTGTTATCACAAGGTAATACAAGTGTTTCTGGTTTATTGTTATGGCTTAATGACCGTCAGTAGTTTAGATGACTGGATTTGAGGGCGAGACAGATAAAACACATTTAGGTGTCGGGTTTAGGGGGGGATTTACACATAGAAATCACAATATTACAAAAGCAACAGAGCTTACCTGGAAGGCTGCCATGAAAGAAAATAAACCTTCATATTTGTACCAAATAAGGGATGAAAAATACTGGAATACACCCTCAACTGTAAACCAAATGAATCAATAACTTTACCAACTAATTAAACTGTTAAAGTTTTAGTAAAGCGTGGGAGTATTTGAAATGCGTGGGGGGCTTCATTTGTAGAGTGGATTTCAAAATCATGAAGAATTAATAGTGATAGATCGACTAAAGAGACCAAATAGAGCTCTGTCCTGTGTAAGTGTTGGAGTCATTTTTAGAGTTTGGTGGGGTGCAGTTTTAACGCCTTTCACACAATACATTCAGTATCTATGTGTGCCAGCAACTCGTAGAACCACTTCTGCACCCAACGCCGTGGGAGTCAGCGGAGTCTAAAAAACGTGTTGTTCCCTCGGCCTCCGTCAACACGTGGAACTCGCCTGCAAAACCGCGGCGTGGGCGTCTTGGCGGTCCGTTGCGGTCTTGGGGTTGTTGCCACGAAACACAGACGGAGCCTGCCAGTCATGCACCGAGAGCTGCGTCTGGTTCAAGTGTCAGACGTGATGGAGTGTGTCGACTGCGCTGCGCGGTCTAAGCCCGCCATGGTCGGCTGGCAGGGCGGGCTGAGCGCGCCGCGCGGCGTCCTCTTTACACGCAAACCAAATGCATCATTCAGTTTGGACAGACCCTTTTGATGGGAAGGACTTGGAAGCAACTTGGATCGAAATTGCGTCTCTGTTTGAAAGAGCGGGACTTTGTGTCTGTGTTCTAAAGCACATGTGAGCAACTGCTAAAAGGCCGGTGGTCATTACAAAGACCTGTGTGAGGGGGGTTCAAGGATCGTTTGGGGTTTAAAGAGAACAAGAACAGTTGTAAATGTTGAGGGGTCTGTCTAAGTCGGCCAGTGGCTGCCCCACTGGAACCGGGGGGGGGGGTGGGGGGGGGTGGGGGGGGTGGGTGGGGGGGTGGCAGACACAATGGCTGGGGAGGCTTTCTCTGAAAAACGAGCTGCTGTCTCTCTGTGGCGCAGCTTCCACGCAGGCCACCCACCAGGAGAGAGGGTCTTCTGAGGAATGCTTTTTACTGGATTGCTTGCCCCCCCCCCCCCTTCTCCTCAGACTTACAGAGTTTGTGTGTGTGTGTCTGAAGTGCCATTAGATACATTACCTGCAAAGAGAGGAGTGTGTGTTTGTGCGTGTAGCCACAGTGTTTTTGGTTTGCCTGGACATGGATTTCCCAACGTTCTCTGTGACCACCGGTGTTGTAGTTTTAAGTAGGTGGTTCGATTTTTTTCTTGTATCCATCCCGCTGACTATTTAAGGAAAGACTGCACACGAGGGCTTTGTTTTTCTTTCAGTTGAAACAGAGCTGAAACTATTAGTCATTGGACAGAAAATGCTGTATTAAGCAGCATGATGTCTTATAATGTGCCTCTAATCAACCTGTCAACAGCCAAGATGTGTTGTGGGTAATGTAAGTGCCCAGTTTATAAAGGGAATTTTATGCATTGGATGTTAAATACAATAAAAATTGTTCCGCTGCATCAATTTTTATCCATCAAAAGAAAAAAAAACGTTTTTAGTAATTAGTACACAGAAAACTCCCAAGTTTACATGTAATTATTTGACTTATTTTTGGTGACAGGTTAAGGAAAGTCAAAGAAAGCAAAGAGCTTTTGCTACACTCACTGCTGCCACTTACTTTCTTAAACGTTTGTTTTCTTCTACCATAAAATATGAAAAATGACAAATGTTTCAAAGGCTTGAACAACGAAGTAACATAACTTTCCACTTCTAGTCGACTGCAAACAAAAACGAAGGATAAAAGATTCCTGAATCTTTAGCGGCATCTGATCAATCTTTTGCTCATTGATCTTCCACGAGTATCCTAATCCGGGAGGGAAAGGGACTGAAATACCTTTGATTGTAACGCACACTCTAATGGATCGGCCCTTTATTATTTTACTCATTCCTACCATCTTATATATTAAATTGTGAATAAATCAAAAGGTCGAATCATCATTTCTGATCCTGTGTGTCGTCCCACACTGAGCACCGTGAGCTTCCCTCCACTAGAGGACGCTTTGCTGCGCCCATCAGCAGAGTGAGTGGGACTGAGGGACATCGCTGGCACCGTCTCACACGCGGCTTCCTGGCGGGAGACGCCCTATATTCACATTTATCCACCTGTACACACATCAAGATAGCAGGCACTGTACCTTCCCTCCTGGCGCGAGTGTTTGTAGACTGATCTAACGTGCAGAATGTCAAACAAAATGTGTCCTGTGTCCATATTTACGCTTACCAGTGGAGTGACAGACTCAGGGTGTGTGACCGTGAGCGTGACATGCTCCGATGCGGTTAAGACCGGGGCGGACTTACACTGCTGCACGACCAGTGTCAATGCAGCAGAGCGTTTGTGTGTGTGTGTGTGTGTGTGTGTGTGTAGCAGGGGAGAGAAGGGTTCACCTGTGAGCACAAAGAAAAGGGTGTAGCCCGATGGACAGGTGGTGACAGATAGTGGGTGGCAACCAGAAAAGTGTCATCTCTGGCTTGATGTGCACAACTGTCACAGAGTTATGAGCTGGCTCGCATTTATCTCACTGTCCCTCATATCTGATGCATGAAATCAATTACGTTTCACATCTAATGTTTGTTCTTTTGCCAGTTTGGAGTCGTTATCAGTGTTGTTGACCGCTCTGACCGCAGCTTGTTTGCTTCTCAATTCAATTGGGCCGTCTCACACTTTACTGTAAACACACACACACACACACACACACACACACACAGCATACATACACTTATTTTCACCTTTAAGTTGTTTACATTCACACGAACAACTGAACTTCTGAACAGGCGACAAATAAACAAACACAAATAAATGACATTTGTCGGGTGGAGATTTCCATAACGAGTGCTGCTATTCATGAGACCTGAAGCCAGAGGGACACGTCACGAGATGTACGAGAGATCCTACAGACTGAAACCAGGGACAACATCGGGGGGATGGTAAATCTTCACGATTCTGCAAAACTAGCATTGATCAAATGATGATGGACTACAGAAATATGACTGTTTGACTTTGATTTGAGTGACGACTTCAATGAGAATTTGCAAAGTGGTCATTATTTTCCGGTCACCACTTTGCGACTTTCCCAGAAGGAAGCAGTCGATTTCTATAATGTCACAGGTTAATCTATACAGAGTTTAAAGTGAGTGGAGCTCTGCTCAGAGTTATCACCCATAATACAGAGGTAAGTACCATCCAACTGATTGTAGAAAAAGACTCATTGAAGACACACTCAGACTAATTGGAAATGAATAATGTGACTTTGTGAGAGCAAACAGGAGTCCTTGATGCTTTTAGGTTGTTTTTTTTATGTTGATCGCGTGCTCAAAAAGTCAAAGACAACTGTCTCGTAAAGATCATTTATTTATTTGTTTTCATCTCTTTGGGTCTTCAAAGGCCTCAGAGGGCTGTGCAATGGCTTGAATTTGACTTGATTTGTAAATATACTATAATGTTCTTCAGATCACTATACAAGTCTTTTTAAATTGCTTTACATTTGTTGATATACTACGATGGGACTTTTTCTGAATAACATTTTTTTTACTACTTACTTACTACTTAATGATTGGATAGTTTTGTGATGTTTTCAACGTGCTTTAATATAACTTTTTTCAACATAATGAACTAGGACTTTGTGATTTTGATTTAATGAAGGACAATAATATAATATTTCACAACTTTTCTGTGTTGTATTTAGATTTATTCTTGTGAAATCAAGACGTGTGTGTATCTATGCACAGAAAGTGGTCGAGGCATTTTTTATTTCTTAATTTTTATTTGAATAAATTACATTGACTTATAACATTTTTCCTTACATCAAGCATACAGTCTTAGAATCCAGTGCAAGAATAAAATAAAACAAAAACAGAAAAACAAAGAAAAACAAAAAGAATCCAAAGACAATCATGTGCAGCACAGAGAATCCCTCCTTTCACATTGCTTTTTGGATAATATACTGTGTATATACATCTATACTTTATGTGTATACTCTTGTCACAGTTACAAAAAAACACAAGTTTATTGTGGATGCGCGGTTTTACACACAAGGTGAAAACAAAAACACAGAAAAAGCTGTACAGTCCTCATTGAGGGCAAAGATACACACAATTGTTTTAAAAAAAAGTGAGAAAAGAGAATAAAAGGAACAGTTTTGCTTTCAAAAATAAATGTATGACCTCTAAACTGCAACGTTAGTCTTCGTCAGCCAACGAGTGTACTCTCTGTTGAGGTTGTGCTTCCCTCAGGAACAAAACAACACCTGTTACGGGTATCAGTTGATATTGCACGATTTATTGTATCCCTACGTAATATAATGAATTTGTCATTTGATCAAGGAGACATCCATGTTTCTTTTCATGTGCAACACCGTCAGAGACACCTCAGCGTCAGAAGTCCTCTGCAACCCCCCCAGTCCCTGTGCACGACATGCGCTGTATGCAGACCCAGACCCCACCGCCCAAAGGACACGCACAACATTAATACAAGATGGGTGAAGAATAGTGTAACCCGCCGCACAGATACCTTGCAGTAGGGTTAATACTTTACTTTAAGACCCCAGGGATAGTGCCTGACAGCACCTTCCTGCTGGACTAAAACGTACTGTGATGAACGAGTCGGGTTGGACTTCTAGGTGTTCAGTACATAAATTAAACATTAAATCGCACACAATACTGCATACAACCACATAGCGGGTGAAATATAATTCAACATGTATATAATCTTGCATTTTTTTCTGAGGACTTAAATGACATGAAAAGGGTAAACCAGTAGCTTTTAGTCTAAATGATGTTGGAGAAAGTTTTTTTTTTTTTTTTTTTTTTTTTTAATGTATGTTGCATCATTCCAATGAATAAAACATTTCCACCAAGACGGGGAAAAAAAAGTTCTCATTCCATTCGGCCATTTGTGCACTCCTGGCTATGTCTAGTTCTGCCTTAATCAATAGCTTATAGACAGCTACATCACAGAATACTAAGAGGACTAGTAGGGATGCAGCAATAAAAGCTAAACCTTTGGCTGCAGAAGAAACGATTGCCCCGATGAACAGTTAAGTCCTACAAGTTATTATATCACAATACATCAACCATTTTTCACACAAGCTGCTGATAAAATACACGTTGGAGGATTGAAACTTATGCACCGTAGATTTCTTACATCACTTCAAACAGTTTGAACAACTTGCACAACTCATTTTTGCAAATCATGTCATCACTCCACTAATCACTGGCTCAGAAAGGTAATGTCACGTATTTAAGAACACAGTTTCAATCTTCCCGATTGAAATACCGAAGAGCTACAGACTGCAGAGCTTCGTCCCGTTGCCTCGAACAGATTCGCTGACACCGTGCTGTCTGGAAGTCTTAAAGCTAAAAACTGGAGTTGACTCTGTAGGTAACTTTGGTTTCCAATCACAATCACATGCACATGTTGATATGTATGAAATAAAAACAGGATGGGTAATCGTTGCCGTTAGTTGTCAACTAGTCAAATCTATGAGTAGTTAGAAGGAGAGGACATCGTTTGGACAGGATAGCGAATGCCGAGAGATGGCAGCCATTTAAAAAAAACAAGAGGAATATTCGAACAAAAACAAAATCAGCTCAACATATTTTCGTATAAGATAAAACGTTAAACATTTGAAACCATGCTTGACCTAGAGTCTCTAACAAACATGAAGCACGTGGACCAATTTTTTTTCTATCTACTGCAGAGGTTTCCACAAAGTACAGTGAGTGAGAGAAAAGCGCGGTTTTTGCAAAGCTGCTCTGATAAACTCACAAAGTGATGACGGAATGACAGCCAACGGAAAACCAAGACAGTAGCTGGGACAGAAGTGGAGAAAAGAGACTACGGAAGCCTGAATGTACCTCCCGGGATAAAAGGGGGGGACGTAACCACATAAACGTAGAGTTTTCCTCATTTAAAGTTTTTACGCTCAATTGGTGCACACTCGCTTTAATTTGTCACCAATCTTCGCTTGTTATTGTGTTGTTGCTGTTTTGACTCCTTTCAAGCGGAGCACTGGTGGTTGGTGGGGATGTTAAGGAACAGCTTACTGGGAGTACTGGGTACTGTGGTGGGGGGGGGGTTTTAGGGGGGGGAGGGGCTCTGTTTAGTCACCGTTTACAGACTCAGCTGGTAGTGGTGACGTCCTAGTGGGGCAGCGGCACCAGGATATCCACGTAGTTGATGGGGAAGAAGCCAGAGTTGCCGTTCAGCATCCCCTCGTACCAGTTGTCATCGATCTTATTGGTCAGGGTGATGATGTCGCCTTCCTTGAAGCCTAGCTCACCTTCGTTCTCCGGGTCAAAATCGTACAGTGAGCGACAGCAGGGCTGGTCCAGGGGGGCTGGGGGAGAGAAACAAATGTCAGGGAATAGCCGAGACGAGAGGCAAGAGATAACATGCTGAATAAAGATGAGAGAAACAATAATTGCTTGTGAAAAGCTCACCTGGGGACCTGCCTGGAAGAGGGAAATAGAAGAGGAAGATGCAGAGAGGAGTAAACAAAGCACAAGAGAGAAATACAAAAACATGACCATCAGTTACCAGGAAACCATAACGAGTCATAGGAATAGTTGTACGTTTGATACAGCAGGTCGATAGGACGATTGATACAGGTATCATATCTGTCTGTTAAGGATGCAGCCAGAAAGCAGGTTTGTGAGCTTGATGTGCTCATGACGCTTGGATGAAGCCTTAGCTGCTTCCCCAGGTCTCCAGTCTTTATGCTAAGCTAACTGGCTGCAGCTTCATATTAGGCATGCGCACATTAGATTTGTATTATTCTTTTTACAAATAAGCTAGTAAACGCAATCAAATCAATATTTTAAAAAAAAAGGTACAAAAGAGAAACTAGAGGTTATAACGCACAAAAACAGCACTGCAGACGAGCTGCACTGCAAACAAAACAAAAAACACACATGCACAGAAGTCAATTAAGAAGGATGAAAATAATGGAGATAGAGAGATTTTGCCTCTCATCCCAAGTCGCCTTCTCTCACCTGGAGATCTTGCTGCAAACGGAAAAGGAGAAAACAAAGGTGAACAAAAGGCAGAAGGGTTTACTTGCATTTCTCTAGATGGATAAATGAGGAATTGATGACTTGATGGGTCAGTGCATCAGGCGGAGGAATGAAGAGGTCATTAAACAAAACGAGGAGAAACACACGTTGGAGAATGAATTCAAAGAGAGGCCCACGGACAACGGGAGGATACGACTGACCAGAGGAATGACAGGAGGACACAACCGAAACAGCAAATGCTGGTCCGCTCCGAGGCTTTTTCCCTTTAAAGTGCAGGCCGATCGCTCTTTGTACGGCGAGCGGACAGCGCTTGTTTTTCTGTTGTTATTATTTGAATGGAACCATTTTCAAAAAAACAAAATGAGAGACGGACAACAAATGACAAAGTGATGCAAGATGGTTGAATCTCTCCTGGAGACGTTGCTGCAAAGAGGGAAGAGGAAACGACAGGACGGAGGGGGGGGGGGGGGGGGGTTCTTTTTTCGTGTGCGTGAATGAAGGATGATGTGGAAGAAATAAATTGGTGAGAAAAGTGATGGACAGATAAGTTTGACCTGGCTCACCTGGAGACCTCGCCCCTGGAAGAATGAAAAGTCACAGAGAGGAAAGAGAAGAGCGAACAGTTGTACTGGTTACTTGGAGTATTGAGGAGTATTCTGTTCAGTACACGTACTAACTGAAATGTTCAGAAAGAGCTGGGGAGGAGAAAGCAATTAGCAAACATGGTGAATTCTCAAATGTCTGACCTTAAACTTCATCAATGCACGCAGTGCTTTTATTAGACTTTTACCACCATTTTATGTAAACTAATCATGTATTGTGTCAGCTTTCATCACGTATGACAATGATGCGTTGTCCTGTATTTGTGTGTTTGTCCCGGCTCATAGGCATTACATTTGTTATTGAACCCTTTGCTGCTGCAATGTACGTCGCTTTGGCTAAAAGCGTCAGCTTACATTACACTAATCACATTAGGTAATGTAATGTAACAGTGTTTGGTTGAATGCAGAAACTCATGAGACTTGACGAGGGAGATTCCAACAGTAATTCAAGTTTCTGAGCAAATGTACTCTGGGCTCTCACCTGGAGAGCGCGCACCGTGGAGGCCTCCGTTGTGGTTCTCACTGATGGAGAAGTCCAGAGACGTGCGTGGTTTAGGAGCAAACTCTTTCCTGGGTTTGACGGTAGTGTCCTTTATCCTGCAACAGAATAGAATCCATCCCATCCCATCCGATGACGTAGAACGCAACAAAAAGAGCCCTCGTGGGAAACACGGAGTGGGACCACTGACCGTTCGTCGATCTTACTGGAGAGCTGTGTGAGGATCTCGGCGGCGCGGCTGTGGTACTCCACCTGAGCGTGCACCAGCGCAGCCAGCTGGCTCACCTGTTCAATCTGTTGGAGATGCCTGCGGTTAGCGATCGTCGCGACGCCTGCTGGTCGCACACCCGTTAGGACCTCGACTCAGATTGTGTGGTTTGATAGGAACCTCCGGAGCAGCTTTTAATGGACCTCGTGGTAAGATCGCTCAATTAATATCCCTGATGGTTTTACTACTGCATTCATTAGTTCATGCCTCTCGGGGTCCAATGTCGGTTTATAGATGAATTATTGTTACATAAAATAACACACATTGCAAACAGCTGTTGCCACATCCAGTAGACACTGAATTACCAGCATGTGCTGAAGTCCTGTTTCAGTTACAGTTATCATTTCATCAATTGTTTGTATAGGAAACATAGTGATGAACTCCTGGATAAACGTGGTTGGGTTTAAAATAAATAAACAAACAGACTCCCCCAAAAAAGCGAGCCATGTCGACTTTGAATCCAAATGATGCGTTAGTGAAGGGACAAGGGATCAAAAAAGGGAGAAATCCTTACATCACTCTCCAACAGGTTGAACATGCTCAGCTCAGCAATCTCCTTGGAGTCGTCAAATTTCTCGAGTGCCTGTTTTAGCTCATCTTCTGTCACTTTGCCGGATCGTTTCTTCTTGTAGTCGAAGTCCAGGCGACGACCCTCCATTTTCTTCAGGTGATGCTGCGAAAGAAGACCAGAGAGTCGAGCTGGGACCTTTGACGGAGGAAACACCTCTCACACGAGTTCCTCTTTATGGCCGTTAACGCGTACCTGAATCTCCTTGAGATCTTTTTCGTGGAGGTTCTGCATTGGATCGATAAAGTTCTGCTTGACCTCCATGTCCAGAGCGTCTTTAACCTCCCCGAGCTCACGCATGGCTTCCCCAGCATCGATCAGAGCGAGGCCTGCAGAAATGAAGGCACGTTTAGCTTAAAGCTCACGGCCATGTGTCATCATCATTATCACATTACAATCAACATCGGATTCCGGAGACACGTATTTTATTCTTTAATACATTCACTTTCTGAAAAAAGTTCATTATTCATGAGTTTGCACCCTGGAGGGAATGAAATGATTCCACGTTGTTCTCGTGCGCCGGGCTCACCAAAGTTGGACTCCTCTCCGAGCTCCCTGCCGAACCTCTGCATGGACTCTCCCAGGATGACCTCGGTCTGCGTGTAGCCGGGTCCCTTCTCCTGCCCCCGCATGCGCGACATGGAGTTCATCATGCTCATCTTGGCTCTGGTGGCTGAGCAAGCAAAGGACAGATATTCACTATTTTTTTGTTTTTTCCTGAAAAGGTTTCCATTTAATTCTTCGATCAAATCGATTTACAACCTCTGAGCTCAATCAGGACACTAGCAGAGGGGCTCTTTAATTCATGTTTATAGTGTAAACCGCATGTCAACAAGAAGGTCAGAGACAAGAATTATACCCCAGAGAAAAAACAAAACTCTTTACAATAAAGTAATCAAAAGACAATACTGTTAAATGTTGCCTTTATTATTGTATAAAATAAAGGGGTGTAAACTGTGTATGTGACTATACAGGTGAAACTCAAAAAATTAAAATATCGTACAAAAGCCATTTTCAGCCATAATCATCAAAATTATATCAAATAAAGGCTTGAAATATCTCACTATATAATATATTAGTTTAACCTTTTAAGTTGAATTACTGAAAGTAATGAGCTTTTGCACGATATTCAAATTTTTCGATATATATATATATAAACATAAACATAAATCACAAACATTTGATTTAAATCGTTTTACTTTATTATTTCTGAGCACAGCTGTTTATTTCACCTGGGTTTGGCTGCAGATACTCGGTGGTCTTGGTGATGATGTCCATCACTGCCCGAGCAGTGGTGTCCATCTTCTGTGAACCGCCATGTGACACATAACGCGCATGAGGGAGAGAGAATTAACGGTTAAAAAAAAATAAGCTGTGGATAGAAAACCAAAATCAGTAGCGACTGAGAAACGTTGTGGGAGCTGACGAGATGAATATAAAGAGTGAGAGAATAATTTATGCATCCGGTGCCCGAGAGAAGAAACAAGATAAAAGAAAGTGTTGCTTTGTTCAGCAGAGCTGGGAGTCGGCCACGAGGCGCTTCCTTCATTGAGGAGACTCGCCAGTTTCCCGTCAGCTCGGCTTCTCTTTCTGCGGCACGCTGGGACCACCAAGACATGATGGCAACACACACATGTGTGTGTGTGTGTGGGAAATACATGTGTGTATTTATTATGGTCACATGATGACACGTAATGAAAACATGAATGTAATTCATGGCCACCAATTTCACACACACTCACAAAAACACACACACACACACACACACACACACTCAGACAATAACAAGAGTCTATGCATTGTGGAATAAACGTCCATAATAAAAGGGACAATATGGCAACAACAGGCCGATTAAAATAATAAATCAAACTGTTTTTGGTGGGATTTTGGGGAAAATAATGATTTAAATTATTAAAGATTCAAATAAAACTCACCAATAAGAAATCAGCTACCGGGACTAAATATATTAATATGGAGGAAAAGCATGACTAGTAGGACTAATAACTCCAAAGGATTCATTTGTGGCATCTTTCTGTTTTATACAATATTTTCTTAGCATGTAACCAGAGCTTCATTCATTAAAACCCTGAGACTAAAAATGAAGAAATGTTTTCCATTTTGGATCTGGAACTTACAGAGAGATATTTTTGATATTTCTGATGATTATTATTATATATGACCATTATTATTATTATGGTGAAATATCCAAGGTGAAATTCAATAAGCTTCTAGTAAACTAATAATACGCTAAAGCTCTCATTTGCATGAAGGTGATAATCGAGAGCGTTAAGACTCGCCTTTTCCATATCAGTGAAGTCTCCATCGAGCTTGGTTCCTTCTGCACCTCCAACTTTCTCACTCACTTTCTGCAAAACAAGAAAAACAAAATCACATCATTTCAGCCTGAAAACATTTTGGTGCGTTGGTTTACAAATAAAATCAGTCCATTCCTACAACGCCCAGTGCTGAAATGAAGAAATGACGTGAAGACCTCTGCAAAAACCTATTGTTCATCTCTCAAAGGAGAATCTTCAAATGTGCCACCAGCATTTGTCAAAACTGTGATATATATATGTACCGAGATATTATCTTTAATTATAAACTGCAGCTGGGCTCATCGGTCTATAAGGAAATAATCCTTTTCTTATCTGCAGGAAATTATTATGTTACGTTTTATTTCTGTAACATCGTGGGGCCACAACGTCTCTATTAAGATAATAGACGCACAAATATCAGCTTGACCTTGTGCCTCACGGGACAGAAAGCCCCGTTTCATTAATGATCCGGCAGCCACGAGGGCCTCTCCTCTCACCAGCTCGGTGCTCATGGATGACAAGGTCAGGAGTTTGTAATTGATCTCCCCCCAACAGTGTTAATCTTAAATCAGAATTGGTATTAATGTATATGAAACGTTTATGGGCATGCACGCCTCTATCTCATTCTAGTCTGATGGCACCTGGGGCTTTAACCCATGCAGAGGTTCTCCATCCCAGAGGGAGAGGGAAGGCGTGGGCAGCGACAGGCCAGGAGCGACGTGGTAGAAGTCCGCGTGCGCGCTTCCTTTGGGCTCCTGTCCCCTTTCTCATAATATTTAGAGCCCCGGCGAGTCTCTGATGTAATCAGATGGCTTGGGGAGGGGGGGGGGGGAAGCAGAAATCTGACACAACGAGGCCAGACAAGGCCCTCCGAGGATGGACTGAGGGAGGGGAAAAAAGATTCCAGGGAACGTCGCAGCGCGACTAAAGACACCGTGGAAGCCGCCTTTCCTCGACTGTAAAACTAACTCGCAACATGATACGTTCACTTTTAATATATATCAATAACGATAATGAATATCATGATCAATATCATTATTATTTGTTGTTGTTGTCTTTTGAGCACCGAATCACAAATCTTAACTTTGACAGATGCAGGAACTATTGTGTATAAGAGCGCAGCTTTGAGTCTTTTAACAAGAGCCGACAGCAGCACATCGCGCCCGTGTCTTTACGTTGGCTCCACTGCTCTACGATCGATTAAGATCGATTAAGATCGATTAAGATCGATTAAGATTAAGACCTTTTAACTTTGCATATAAGATCCACAGACAGGGGTGTTATGTCGATTCCATAGTTTGAGCTGAAATCCAAAGGGGACGTGGCTTCTGTGATCAGACTCTGGAATTTAAAGTTTTCTTTTGCCTCTTTCATCACAACAAATGTGATTTTACTGGTTTCTATTTCATTTTTTATTATTTGAATATTACATTCATGTTTAATCATTCATTTTGTTATTGTACCCCTTATTTGTCTTACTCTCTGCAAAGGACTTTGCACTTTGTTTTTTTCTTGGATTGCACCATCTGCTCTTTTCGAACAACTCAGGGAAGTAGATGCAATTAGGCGAGTAAAGCTTGACACGGGACTGGTGATGTTTGACAGAGAGCAGGGAGCGAGGGTGGTTGGAAAACTTTGCAGTTTCTGCAGCGCAAGACTTTGTGCGGATTGCTCTATGAGTCACCCCAGCAAAAGTGTCCTCTGATCCCACTTCAGCTCAATATTCTGACAGCAATGCAAAACACACACGTACAGACCCACACTCACAGTACGAGTCCCGCAGAAAGACACATTTCCTGTCATTAGCTTCACTACAATGTCTTCAAATCCTTCTTAAGCTGGTTGCCATGGAGACGGCTACCTGGCCTTGCCTCAATTATCCGACGCCCGTCTCTTTTTTCTGTCGGAACAGACGATCGGACACGAAAATTGGGAAACAAGCCTCACGGTGTAGAAGTGTAGAAGTCAAAAATAGGGCTGTAAATGAATCTATACGTTGCGGTGTCGTGTAAATGTCTGACATTGTCCATCGACGTGTGATTGTGCTTGTGAGCTGCAGCTGTGCCACACAAAGTGACACTTCTGGTGTTCGACCGTCTAATCACGTGACACGTTGGTCCAATCACGTGACACGACGCGTCAGGGGTTGCAGCGCAGGAACGTCCTACCTGGTTTCAGATGTATACATGTAACCAAGCCTCCTTTCAAGTATTCATTTAAAAAACAGAGGCACATATTGTATGTTCTACATCAAACACTGAACCATCCGAGCTGAGGTTCATCTATTGACAAAGAGAAGGAAAACATCAAAAGGAGCATCTTTGGAAGCTGGGATCTTTTTGTAGCAGTGAGTCACGGAGGTATTATTAATATATTAAGATTTTTAGGTTGAAATGCTCCAAGCAGGGTTTTAAAAAAACGTGATGAGTAGGTTAACTTAGTTTTGTCTCCATAACCTTGCAGTTATCCATTATTTAGTTTTCCCGAGTGCTTCAACTGGAAAGACAAGGCAGATCAATACAAATGAATAAACGGTATGGGATCTGGAGTAAAGCAGTAGGGCCTACATCTTATTGTTTGTACTCTGCTACACCTACGGTGCATCTGGCTCAGAAACAGACAGAGTTGAGGGCTCCAGAGTCCGAAGGCAGTCGGTTATTTCTGGAGCTAAATGGATGAAGAACACCTCGGTGGGGTCTAGGGACATGCGTGTAGCTTGGCAGGGGAAGAGCAACTGAAGGGATAAAAATGTGGCGTTGGTGGCTGTTTCTGAGTAAGTGGAACAGCGCTGCTGCTGCTGCTGCCCATGGCTGCTGTCATGTTCCACCCCCAGACGCGTGCAAAGTGGAGAGTAAAGACGGAGCCAGTGTTCTGCTTTCCCCCGGCTGCAACCAGAGGAGACAGCGTATCTGTACAGTGACGTACCGATGTACAGTGATGTATCAGTACAGTGACGTACCGATGTACAGTGATGTATCAGTACAGTGACGTACCGATGTACCGTGATGTACTGATGTACAGTGATGTATCAGTACAGTGACGTACCGATGTACAGTGATGTATCAGTACAGTGACGTACCGATGTACCGTGATGTACTGATGTACAGTGATGTATCAGTACAGTGACGTACCGATGTACCGTGATGTACTGATGTACAGTGACGTACCGATGTACAGTGATGTATCAGTACAGTGACGTACCGATGTACAGTGATGTATCAGTACAGTGACGTACCGATGTACCGTGATGTACTGATGTACAGTGATGTATCAGTACAGTGACGTACCGATGTACAGTGATGTATCAGTACAGTGACGTACCGATGTACCGTGATGTACTGATGTACAGTGATGTATCAGTACAGTGACGTACCGATGTACAGTGATGTATCAGTACAGTGACGTACCGATGTACCGTGATGTACTGATGTACAGTGATGTATCAGTACAGTGACGTACCGATGTACCGTGATGTACTGATGTACAGTGACGTACCGATGTACAGTGATGTATCAGTACAGTGACGTACCGATGTACAGTGATGTATCAGTACAGTGACGTACCGATGTACCGTGATGTACTGATGTACAGTGATGTATCAGTACAGTGACGTACCGATGTACCGTGATGTACTGATGTACAGTGACGTACCGATGTACAGTGATGTATCAGTACAGTGATGTACCAATGTACCGTGATGTACTGATGTACAGTGACGTACCGATGTACAGTGATGTATCAGTACAGTGATGTACCAATGTACAGTGATGTATCAGTACAGTAATGCACCGATATGTAACAAAGGACTTAACGGCACGTCCACGGCACGCCGCACACTTCCAGGGGCTTCCTACGCGCTGGCCCAACGAGATACCAGCCACCAATCACACACAACCAGCAATCTAACTCCTTCGGGGGGGGGAAGCAGCACCATGACTGGCCCAAACCTCTTTCTCCCTGCAGGGTGGAAGGACGCGACAAGGTGAGCCGCGCAGCAGCAGAGCTGCAGGGAGGTGAACGTTACCCGATGATGCGTGAAAGGCGCAGCTGCGTCTGCTGGGAAACGAGAGCAGCGGCGTAACCACATGATGCGTAAACCTGCATCACGCGCAGGGCTCCCCCATTAGCAGAGGTACGGGAGCACGCGTGTACGCAGCTGACTTGCTGGTGCTTGAAGACACGGAGGCAGTGCAGGGATACGGTTTCACTGCAGGGCGAGCGCTGCGTTTTTTTCCAAATACGTTGCGGCGTTGGTATTGTATGATTTATTTCAAGTTTAAACATGGGTTACATGTTTAATTAATGATTAAAAAAAGTCTTTTTCACAAAAAAGGGATTAAAAAAATATATGAACATATATATTTTTTATATTATACAAAAGATATCTCAACTTCACAGAATCCATTCTTATTAGATGTACACTGAATGTTTTAAGTTTCAATATCACAGTTCTGAAAATTGCAAATTAAACTACTACTCACTCATTTCATCACTAAGTATTCAATATAACAGACATATTTCATTCTGGATCAAAGATCAGAACATAAACTACACACAGGTTTAGTTCATGGATGATTTACGCGTCTCTCCACACTTCTTTTTTTATCTCTAACTGGCAGCCACGTAAAACAGAATCGGAACCGGATTAAATGCAAAGAGGAAAATATTCCAGAGAGGTGGCGAAAGGCAGCTGGACATCCGCTTCTGGCTGTTTGTCCCAAATGTCTGGAGGCCAAAGCCAGACTGTCCTGAGGTGCTCTCACACAGGATCTTTAAAGAGTTACGTCAGCATGTAGAGGCTCAGGCGACAGAAGCAGGTGAGGTGAAACCAGCCCGATGTAACAGGTCAACCTCAAGTGTGTTTATTGCTAAAATAGATTTTCGACTCCCCCTACAACCCCCAAAAAAACCCTGAAGTCATGACTGATCCAAATGAACTTCCTCAACTAAGCGGGTTCAACGGACACACACTATAATATGGGCAGAGGTCAAAAGTAAATAATCTGTACGGCTGTGACAAGAACATTATGTTTTTCAAGAGTTTATAAAACTAAATATTATGACACAATTCATCTTTGTGTTGTGTTTCTAAAAAAAGCTAAATCAAATTTAAAATATGTATTTTAACAGGAAGAGCTAAAGCCAGGGGACTGAGGTCAAGAAAATAAAGGAGTAAAACTAAAAAAGAGAAAAGCCTAAATTTCATCTCAATATAAAAAAACTTTAATAAACACGTTAAGAATGGTTCGCCTATGAGAGGATAGAACTCTATAATTATTAGAATAATAATCTTTTCGAGAACTTCCCAACATTTGATTTTTTAAATAGAAAATTTGAAGATTGTTGATCCTCACACTTTTGGGGGTTCAACCAAAACTGATAAAACAACAAAAACAAACACAACAACAAACTATTCCCAGCTACTGAATCCCACTTTTATCTGATAGAAGTATTTACCTTTCCATGAACTGACAACTGCTTACACAGATTAATGCACACACACACCAGCAGGGTTGTACACCTGTGTAACACCCGGCTGGTTAATGCTATTAAACGGCTGAGGAGGAAACCCAGGTCCAGGATTAGATTATTAGATTATTCATCTCACAGCTGTGGGATCCATACCACTACACCATTTCTCCTGTTGCTGTGTACACACACGAGCCTCAGTTTATAATGTCGGCTTGTTCTTGCGTGTCCCCATTTGTGCACGTTTAAAAAAGAAAAAACGTACATCATTTGGATTTTACAATTGCGGATGAGCGGATCCATCTTTTACGAAAGAAGAGCTCTTAAGGAAGCGAGCACCTCAATTGAAAGCTAGAATCCATTACTTGTTCACTCTTAAAAGCACATGTGCTGTTTGTGGGTTGAATCTATAATCCCACCCAGCTGCTGCATACGCGCATTATCATCATACATCGTGGAACCGCAAAATCTATTCTGCACCATTTAGTTTGCCTTATTTGATATAGATAAGAGAAAATTATTTTGTTACGGATATATTTTTTTAAAACCCACAAGAACCATCCTTTTATTTCTGTGTCTCAGTTGTTGAGTCAGATTGAGGACAATGTTGGTAAAAAATAAATAATAATAATTGCAGGAAAAACCTTTGGAAATACGTGTGATTCATTAAAGGACTGAAATATAATCTCATGTCAGATTCTTTAACACAGGAAGTCCAATTGACGTACAAAGTACTGGACCAACTGTATTTCCTCCTCGTGTCCTTACATTTCATTGCATTTTTACACCCATGTCAGTCCACACACACACACACACACAATGCGTGGGGTGGAGACCCTGAAGGAAGGTGGTGTTCTGAGGTGGTGCCATCCAGCAGTCTGATAAAAGCTGCAGAGGGAGAGCTGGGGACGAGCCTGTGTGGATGCTAACGGAGCAGAGGACCCACCAGGGGCAAGATCAAAGACGCCAAAGTCGAAGTCGCCATGGACGACCCTGCTCGCCCCTCTCTCTAAAAACGGGCCGTGGCAGAGTGGCGGCTCGCCGCGTAGGGAGAAGGGAGGAGGACGGGATCAAAGCCGGTTCCTCGCCGAGAGTCAGAGGATCGAGGGCGCCGCTCGCCGAGCGCATTCGCAAAGCCGCTTGAGGCAGGACTTTGATTGGTGACGTGCCGATGAATGAATTACTCTTGACATTTTCTGTGAGGTCGCGTTGACTTTTGTCCACTGAATTGGAGTCAATTAATCCTCGAGTCCAGGTGGATGTTAGTGGATAATTACAGAGGTGTTTCCTCATGTCCACAATGTATGAGTGAATCCAGAGGTCCACATGCGCACATCAGCCGCATGCCCTTTGTGCCGCCTTTATATTTAGCATTGACCATAGCTGTACTGTTAGCATTAGTCACATTGTGCCCAATGTGAGGCGCACATGGAGAGTGCTGCTGCTGCTGCTGCTGCCCCCCCCTCCTCTCCTCTCTGCCTCCCACGCGGCCTCCCCCCTCCTCTCCTGCTCACCGGTCTAATCCCGGGCCGGGCACACGGAGGCCGCTGCTTTAAATACGCCGGGGGGGGGAAGAGGGAGATTAAAAATGACAAGAGTGATTAGTGAGGCTATTAGGAGGACAGCCTCTGCTGCTGGACAATAACGGGAGGATCGGACTCCTCCTGACGGCATTGAAACCCTCTCCTTTCCACACACACCAGCTTTTACGCCCGCCGAATCTCCCAGTTTGTTTCTCCCTTTTAACTAGAAAGGTTTTTTTCAGGGCTAACGAATGGGAACAGGGAGACAGCAAGGCGTGGGTCAGTTGGGATTATAACAATAAACTGTAAAATCCTCACCAAAGTCCACACCATAGCACAACAAAACCAAGGAGACGTGTGTCTCGTTCCAGATTGTCCCCATGTGTTTTTGTCCCTTGTGTTTTTCCTCCCTTTTTTTCTCTCCTCACCTCCAAACACCCTCAAGGCCCCCCCCCCCCCCTTGTTCTTATTGTCATACAACGCTGCAGAGGCTGACGATCCAACACCTGCAGGACAGATGTGCACCGAGTACCAAGCGACTGGACCCAGACGGGACACGGTGCCAGCGTTTCCTCTGATCACACACATGCCCGGTAGTGGTCCACTGACTCTGCATGCTGCTTCACTGACCTCTGTTATAATCTGATTTGTAAGTCTTTGCATGGCTCTTATGTAACGGCAGCACAGATGAGTCTGTAGCTGGGGAGAAATCCACCCATGAACATTTCAGTGAAGGGGAGGAAAGGGAAACCAGCTGGCACCGTGTGTCTTTGTGTGTGTGTGTGTGTGTGTGTGTGGGAGACAAAAGCGTGCCAGAGATTGTGAGCGTTGAGTGTTACGTGATGATGGCGGTGAGACAAAGCTGGAGGATGAATGACAACAAACACGACATTAATGACGGCTGCGATGTGTCAAGCTAATAGATTTGATTCATTGTGAAATGCATCCATGTCAGATTACTGCACAACAATTCTTTTTTTGAATGTTTTCAGGTTTGTGTTTTTTTTTTAAATGTTTTTGAATGAATATATTGCAAGACAGTTTTGGGAAATGAGCAGTGTAACACAGAAGTGCACTATTTAATAGAAGGAAGGAATCAATCATTGTGCTTATATTTGCTTCTATAACAAACTGTACTGTATTGCTAATACTTGGTGTTTTCTGCACAAATCACACCCTCCGTGCTCCCATCACTCTGCCAGACCACCTCTAGTTCTGCCCAGGACACATGAGAAGGTGTGAAAGACTCCATTTGTTCAGCTCTCTTTTCTCTTGTTTTCAAAACACTCACAAACCTTTCACTCCGTTTAGTTCCAACATTCATACGGATTACACCCTGGTAATCAGACTGCATTCACATTTTTTATAGTTATTTATAGAGCCTGATTTTCTTATTGGGAGGGTGGTTATTTTTTGTATTTTGTTGGAAGCAGCCGGTGGACAGTAGTATTTCAGTTTGCATATTATTTCTGCATTGACCATATCACCCAGCGCTCTGAATCGTTTCTCTGATAAAAGAGCTTTAAGAAAAATAAAAAGAGCAAATCCTGAGCTGAAGAAGAGAGCAACGTTATTCAGTTCCAAATGAGCCGCGCCTGTGGTGGTACAGCCAAAAAGCATCGGTGCTTAGTGACTGCTTTCATCTTCAAATAAATGTAAGCAGCTTGAAAGGCTTTTTACTGCAGACGGCCCGGAGGAGGAAGGGAGTACCTGACATGTTCCAGCATCAAAATGACACCATTATAACATAATGAGTGTTTGCACAAAATAGCAGCCATTAGCACAGACATTAAAAATCAATGTCTCTCAATTTCATTCATCACCAGC
This sequence comes from Pungitius pungitius, assembly GCF_949316345.1. Lineage (NCBI taxonomy): Eukaryota > Metazoa > Chordata > Actinopteri > Perciformes > Gasterosteidae > Pungitius > Pungitius pungitius. The sequence continues at coordinate 15,468,762 of NC_084908.1, read as the reverse complement.
AGGAAGGAGAGAGGAGCACGAACACAAAAGGTGGATTTAGAAACGATACTCTATCCTCCCACTGAGCGACTCGCCATCACTCAAAGCACTCAAATAACAAACTTCCCTCGTCCCCTGAACTCGACTGCCCCTCCGCCATTTCCATTTCAAAGGGTCCTCTCCGAAAAGAGATAATGACAGAGTCATGAAGGTGTGAGGAGGACTCGGGGAAACATGCTGTATTCATACAGTAATATCGTTTTAATGCTTAACCATCGGCGCCACAAGCTAAATCTGCGCGGGCGGAGCGACGCCGCTGTCTAGGGTCACCAGGGCTGAAAACCTGTATTGATGATAGTTATTAAAGCTCGGCCCGCTCCCTGAACGGGGTGTGTCTGTGTCTGTAATCCACACAAGTGTGATGACCACATCAATCACGTTTAGCCGCCCGCTGAAGTTCTTGAACCAGTTTCAGCTTTGATGAGTGCGATTTGAATTGATTTTGTACCAGATCAATAATATTTCTACACACTCGGAAGGCCTTCATACACGGGTAAATGGAGGAAGGAGGATACAACAGCTGTGAGTGGACGACGCAGCCATCTTCTACATCTGCTGCTTCCTCGTGGTGTTTTCTAGCATTTTTGGTCTCCGAGGGAACGGTGAGGAAGGTTCAGGAAAGATGCTGCGTGTGTCAGGAAGAGCCTCGATGCTTTGTCCTCCTCGTGAGCCGTTTGACCTTTCTCACACACACGCACACACACACACACACACACACACTGAGACAGGTATGCGGCGATCGATTTGCAGCGATATGGGCGCCCATTTAAAAGACAATCCTTATTAGCTTCACTTCGATACCTAATCAAAAACCCAAACACAGCAAAGTAACTCGGGGCCCCTTAGTAACTTTCTTTCTCATTACCTCCATTAGCACGAGATCATCAGCACTCAAACCTCTCGAGACAACTATTTAAGACACGAATAGGTGAAAAAGGAGAAGGGAAGAAAAGTTAAGTGTGTGAGACAAAGAAGACAGCAAATGTGTTGTTTGCAAATATATACAAAGAAAACTAAATAGCTTTAAAACTTTATAGGTTATGTTAGAGAAACAATTTGTAAACTACTTGAACAACCAGACAGAAACTACAGAAATGTCATTTTCACCACTTCTCAAATGCCCTGTTTGCAAAGTTGTATTTTCTGACATTTTCTAAACCATCAAAATAAATGTATTATAATGGGTGTTGGGTCTTAAAGTGTGGTTGTTCTTTTATAACAATTACTTTTCTTTTTTTGTAAGTGCAAGGCCACACTGTGTATGCATGCATTATGTGTTAAAAACAATGGTTATAAATAACTGAAAGGACAAATTAGAAAAAAAGATGGTAGGAGATGCAGAGAAAGAGAAAGCAACAGAACAAACAAGGTGCCTGAAGTGTACAGATCGTCGCTGCGGTCTGGAAACCCCGACACTCCACTGGGCTCCCTGAACGCACCACACCTCTTCTCGAGAGCTTTTCACACCAAATCAAAATGGACTGGAGCAAATGTTGCCTAGCTTGAAAGAGGATCATCATGGCCCATGAAGATGAATGTCTTCCCCTTCTAACTTCGAGCAAAACATACCAGCAGCCCAATAATGGATCCTGCATGAAGCAACCAGCTGTGCCTTTTCACACACTAAAAAAAGCAGATCAACCTGATTTTTTTCCCCCCAGATACACTACCATAAGCTTTCAATCATGCTGTACCAATTCCTCCCAAGTAAACAATAATATTAATGCATCCGTGGCATGACCCATTAAAAGACCAACATCCTGTATACTCGGTATCGACTGTCTGCTCCTCTACGTTGGTCTGATTAGATTTCCACTGCATAAAGAAGATCATGTCTGGAGGGAACCAGAATACTGATGGTTACTGTAAAAGTTGAGAGACAGGTACTTAGCAAAATATGTTTCAACAAAAATATCATTAAAAAACAATGCAATGTTGAATCGATTTGTTGATTTAATGAAACCTAACCTCTTCAAAACAAGCAAATAAAAGTTCATCCATAGTTTTAATTATTGTTAGTTGAACACAAAAACAAGTCAGCAGTAAAAACAGTAAACAGAACAGACGTTGATGTTAAATCGAGGTGGACAAAACAAATCCAGACAATGGTTCAATAGATTATCTGTGAGAAATCACTACACGGGGCACCTTTGTTGTGTATAACTGCCTTCACATCAGTGCACTGACGGCAAGGTGTGTTCCTCTTTTTAGTCAGCATGAATAATAGAAAACACCTGTCAGAATAACGCGACACAATTCAACACAATGGCCCACACCGTTGAATCCACACGGCCCGAGCGTTATTCCCTTTATGAGTGTGGGATTCAATACAAGACTGTGGTTATATTGGTTTTACAAAGGTGTATTTAACAGTCTGTGAACTGCAGTGCGTCAAAAGTTCTCCAGAAAATGGAAGAAGCCTTTCCGTGATTGTGTGAACGCTAAGAAAGTAGGTTGAGGATAAATAATTTATTGATTCAAGACCAGAAAGCGTGTGTGTGCTTTTTACACGCGCGTGTTTTTAATGCGTGGAGGCGGGATGTATTTCATAATGAAAGCTCTTCTGTGATGAACTGACAGATATAAACTCAGTACAACAATGGTTGCTCTCTGAAAAACATTATACATAATGTAATCGTTTTACATTATTTAGTTATGTTCATCTAATACATTTATGTTAAGTCATGATTATCATGCTTCCTTTACTTTAGTTCCGCATAAAACATACACATTTTCATTCAAACTAATGTGCATGGCTTAAATTGTTGTGCAAACACACACACACACACACACACACACACACACACACACACACACACACACACACACACACACACACACACACACACACACACACACACACACACACACACACACACAGGAGGCCAAGAAATTAAAAATATATTGTTCATTTGCATTCAAAGTGTCTGATCCACAGCTCAGTCTGTGGGTGTTTTTCACAATAAGCCTGAACAGCAGGAAAAATAACTTGCTTACTCAATTCTGGAAGACGACGAAGAGGTTTGTTTGCACAAAGCACGGTTCAACTATTCACGACTCAACAGCACGATAAACAAAAACATTAAAGCAATTACACATAATCGCACAAGTTTAGCGGCAATCATTTCTAACACGATGAGACGTGCCGTGGAAGCGTCACGCGGCACCTGCCTCTCCACAGGACCACCCTCAAACCGTTTGAGATGCCTCTTCTGGGTAAAGCAACATGACATACCGGAGGAGTGGTGACTTAGAATGTGAAATCACCACTAAAATCCCAGAGAGGAAACAAATCAACCCCCCCCCCCCCCCCCCCCTCCATCTCTCTCTATACGGTACATTTGGTCCGGCACATGCGGCACGTTCCACAGATTACTGCTGCAACGCCGTGATTCTGACGATGCAAAGTCACTGCGCCCTGATTAATCTCGGAATAATCCCTGACAAGCCATTCAGTCTCAGCTCTGCAGTTGGTGGGAGTGTGTGTGTGTGTGTGTGTGTGTGTGTGTGTGTGTGTTAACCATGTCCACGGGTCCACCGATCAACACGCCTTTTTCATTACTAAGGAAAGCATGCAGGCACAAAAACAGAGTTTGTCGCCCCAAAACCTGCTGGACATTCGCTTTAGCAAGCGTGTAAAAACCATGTAGCACATTCTGTCCCCCCCCCCCCCCCCCTCCCCCCACCTCTCATGAGCCAAATTAGGCATTAGACTGAGCGCATGATGCTGCAGCTGCCTGCAAGCAAAGCCTCCTCGTCTCCTCTTGTTTCCAAAGTCCTCTTCCTCTCTCTGTTACTTCCTCCTCTCTGCTGCTCTTCATCCCCTCCCTGTATCATGCCCCCCCCCTCCCTGCTTTCCCAGCACCTCCTTTACACCACTTCCACCAAAGCAGTAAATGAATCATCTACAATTTAAAGCACATGTGTTGCGATGTGATTTTTATCGCTTCCTTTGTGTTTTTAGCAATGCGTCGATCTGCTGCCTGTCAGGTTAAACGGTTCAAATTGTCTGCTAATAAACGTTAGTTGGCGCCTGTGTGCTGAGGTGAAACACGTCGGCCGTCCCTTAAGGGAACAGATGTCAGCTGATACCGATGCGTGCGTACGGACGAGCCGACGCTGCAGGAAAGTTTACTATTCTTGGAGATGGAGTGAAGGTTTCTCTGTTCTGAGGCACGCTGCTTGTGGTCAGGGCACAAAACAACACAGCTTTACAGAGACTTACAGTGAGGACATTATTACAAACACCCAGAGGGAGAAGTGCCAGGGAAATATTTCAAACTCAACTTTCCAAACGTTCTAAAGAAATGTTATATATACATTTATTTGCCGGCTTAATGGCTCAAACAATGAAATAATATTGGCTTTAACAGACATACGGCTCGGTACTGGTCCCAACTGGGGAGACATTGGGACAGCTGTCTCTTTGTAAGACACTTTGTAGTATAGTTTTGTCTCAGCTGGACTGAAAGTCTGAAATTGAGTCTGTTTGTTTGATGAATGGATTGATTGAGTGTTATTGGCATCGCAGGTATTTGGCAGCTTTTCGACCAATTTTGAGCTTATGATGGCGTTGAGTAAAATCAACCTCACGGTGTTGCAAGTGTCGGTGTCAGGGATCATCAAAGTCTTCAGGACTCAGCCGACAGGCTCTACGGTTAAATGTGTCACACGTTATTACATCCATCCAAAAGTCATTGAGGTATTTCAGACAGAACTTTGGGATCCATCGTATGAGGACCACACAGCTGTGAAACTAAAATATTCATTGTTTGTTACAAACACACCTTTAATGTCTTTACTCACTAAATATAATGGCATGAACTGTGACAAATTACACACTGCCTCACTGATCTTATCTCACAACCTGATATATGTTGCCGAAGACCTTTATTACATTATCACTGCGTCACCGTTTTTTTTTATCATGCAACGTGCAGGACGTCCTCGCGGAGCAGTTAGGGTGGTTTCACAATCTTGCTCTCTCCTGTTGTGTGTTATTTAAAAAAATATATAATTATGTTTTGAAAATGAAAAAGCCTCGAATGAAAACGTGATGTGATATAACCCTAAATAAATGCACCACGCATCACAGAAAGAACCTCAAGGTCTTTGGGGGATTTGCCGTAAAAAATGCATCAATATCAGCAAATTCAGCATTGCAGTGAGCTTCATCGTATGCACAGCACCTCGGCCAGAGCCAAGAATCCACACGCAGAATGGGCTTTGGAGGAAAGCGTGTGTGAAGACCACTGGGTTAGAGATTTTGTAATAACTATATTTGACCTGAATGTCCCTGAATTCAATGTCCAAACCATTTTCAAGCTGTATTCCTGTTTTAATTGAGGCTCTCTCTCCTTTCCCTCTCTAATCTTAACGGGAATGCCTAATTTAATTAGGATTAAATGAATAAAAGGAAAAAGGAAATCCCTTTAGTCTCCCGCGACACATTCACCGTGGAATAATCATTTAATTGAATCAAATGTTGTATTTTGTTGTGTGGTGTCACTGAACCTGAGGCACATGAACGGCCAATATTTTAAAGTACCAAGGCTCATTCTTCATATTCATCACGAGACACACCTATAAACCCATAATAACTAGGAATTTCCCTTCTCACGCCTTACGCCAGAACATATAATATGCAAGTCCTGAATAAAACATCAACCATGGCCTGAATACTGACGTCGCAAGAGAGGTGGGATTATGAAACAGGAAGTGGAAAAGAGCAAAGAGAAACAATGCACAGGGAGGAACGGCAGCTCGGACAAGAACACAATAAAGCAGCTGACGTCCCAAGCTGTGAACTCCACAGTACGGCGTTCAACCCTCTGACCTCCTGTCAGAAGCAACGCGGCTGACAGACAGGTCGGGTCTTACCACCCGTAGTGATCTCTGGGATTTATAAAGGCACGTCAGACTTTTAGCTCTTTTGGCGTTTGCGGCCACACACTCTCTGATGTGTGGTCCTGCTCATCCCAAGATAATCCAAGAGTAAAAGGTTGTTGTTGTTGTTGTTGGTATTAATGCAATTAACAGGAGCATTTGTTAGAGGCGAGGTGACATTTCGCGTTCGCACTGACTCACCGCCGCCGAGGATCGGTGGAAGGCTGCCCTGCTTAAAACCCTGCTTTCAGAGGCGGGGATCCAAAAATTGGAGAGAAATTCCATGTGAGCACTTCAGAGTCAGAGTGTGTGTGTGTGTGTGTGTGTGTGTGTGTGTAAAAGAGGCGCACGGTGAGGGAGATAAATGAAGGTAAGGAGATGGGAGGTGTGTTGCTGCAGGGGACGGCGCCGCTGCCGAGTGCAGCGTCACTTCTGCTGCGTCGCTAATCCAAGCTCGGGCCAAAAACCGGGCCCGGGCCAGCTGTCACGTGTTCATCTAGGTTCTCTGACTCATGAGCTAATAACGGACACCACGAAGCAGCCACGCTGAGCCCGCCGTCCCCTCGGAGTCACGCCCATGCTGGTCAATGCCTAAACAGCGATTCGCATCCAACGGCACGATTCGAAGCAAAGGTGTAGATCTCCACACGTCCTGGTGGTCCGAGTTCTGCCTCCTGCTCTCTGCCTTCAGTGTCTCCTGGCTTGGATTCTCCCTTCATCTCCCTCTATCTCCCACTCCTCATTAACTCCTCAAGGCCTGCTTTGGATCTGCTTCTCTTTCCCCCTCGTCTTGTGTTTTCCTTTATTGCTCGTTCCTCGCTCCACTCTTTTAGCCCCTCCCACCCATCTGTTATCTCCCAGCTGGATCCGTTTTACGCTGCACTGCAGTAGGCCCGAGTCGGGATCCAGGCTGGATGAGTCACCCACTCACAATCTGCTGCCCTTAAGCCGTGCATGCGTCGGTCACATCCAAAGACCCCCTTTGCTGTCCACGGGCGCGCGCACACACACACACACACACACACGAGTGTGCACTCCCAATGCACGCACGCACGCTCGCACATGCCGACGTATGAGGAAAGTAAGGCCGGAAATGCCTCCATCTGCAAGAAGACTCTTCGAGTGGAATTCAAGAAATTCCGTAATGAAAACGGTTTCAAATTGCAAAATCATCACGCTGCGCACAACGCGATGAGAGCAAGATGTGTGGCGGTGCTCATCAGTATGCTGCACACACACACACACACACACACACACACACACACACACACACACACACACACACACACACACACACACACACTGGGAAACCTCTGGTCGAACAAGGGCTGACTACAAAACAAAGGATGTACCGCTCCGTCCCCTACTGTAAGACATATATACACCACCCCAATGAGATTGGCGTTTCTTAAATCCTAAAAGGAGCCGGACAGATGTAATGCACCTAAGCTGCAGTACCTTGGCTGATCATCCTGTTGAGGAGCAGAGCACGGGTTACATAACCCTCCATGCCGTTTCTAAAGCAAACGGTGTCCGCTCCAGGCTTCCCAGACTTTTCTCAGCCTCGCGTTGAAAAGAATTTCCTTAAAACAAAAAACCTCGCTACCTGGAGTTCTTCCCAGTCCGCAGCCATTTATTTCTGTTCACTTAATTAAATAAGAAGTAGCTAGATTTGGACAGAATGAGATACGCGCACGTGTCTCTGCGGTATCGTTTACGAGACGTAAAAGGCAACCATTTTGTACGGAAACGCTGCCACACCGACCCCCCCGAAGCGGCGTCCCTTTTGATTCCCCCCCTTCTTCCCTCATCCTGGCGCGCTTTCTCCAGCTTTATTTTGTCGTGCTCTTTGTCCGCCGTCTCCCTCGTGCGGTTTCTGTTTCATGGCGGTGCTTCTGTCTTGTCCTGCTGGCGCCGCACGCTCGCTCCGCGGAGATGAAGCGCTCCCTCTGCTGCATTGAGACAAATATAAGAAAACCCCCCAACTCTGCAGTGGTAACATCCATCCAACACTAATCGGGGTTGAATGGATTTTTTAAACCGGAGTTTAGTTGAAATGTAAAATCCGGGCCAAACTTCAGGAGAAGCACAACGCGGTTCACGCCCTCTCCGCGTGACCTTCTCCATCATGAAAGAAGCTTCTCCTCAAAGCATGACTCATGGGACTCTGAGGTGGAGTTGACTTGTGACGTGGGAAAACCAGCATGTCCCTCTTGATGAAAATGTGGCCGATGGAACAGATTGTGTATGTGAATGATGTGTCGTCTTCTTCGTAGCAGGCTGATGTTACAACGAGATATGCTTCAGGTCTTCAAATACATTCCGGCGTGTGAAGAAGTAAAATATGGAACAATCCACCTGAACACGAGTAATGGATGACTGGACAAATAAATGAACTTCTTTTAGAGGGGAATTTGAAGTGGACGTGCTGCCGTGTCCCCTTCATGCCCCGTGCTTCCATTCTTTTCAAAATGGCCCCCGTGATTAATGCACCACTATGAGCTGGAAAGTCCTTGGGTGAGGGAGAGGCCGATGACTTCAATCATACTAAAGTGTGATTGTGTGTGCGTTTGTTAACCATTAAATTAAAAAAAAAGAAGAAGATATGTTTAAAAAAATAAACACGTAAATAAATCAATTTGTATTTTTTCTGTGTTGATGTCATAGCGCATCCTGGGACTTCATGGCCTTCAGCCTTTTACGGGCCGCTTGTCCCTGCAGAGTGCGTGAAGTCTAGAAAGGCTGAACGACCCCAAGCACAAGCAGATTCTGTGCACTTCATGTCAGAAAAAGACGTGCAGCTAATTGTCTATTAGTAATGCATGGGACTCCGAGGTCACTGCAGCATTTCAGCATGTGTATTCTGCCTAAATCTACAAAATAAACAGTTGACATTATCGCAGCTCCACTTATTCATTTGAATTTGTTATATTTGAAAATGTTATTTCATCCAACATATCCCTGTCCTCAGAGGTCCACATGGCTCTGCTGTAGTGTGAGACAAATTAAATGATAATCAATAAGCAAGGCAATATTAACTAATTTTTAAAATGATTTGTATTCATTTGATTCAGAAACTTGTATTTGTTGTATTATTTGCATTGATCGACTAATATCCTAACTAGTGATTATTTTCCAAAATATCATTCTGAGAATATCTTGTGAAAGCACCAATGCTTGACCCCACACCATCAATATCAAGGTATTCGGTTCAAAATATTGTGATATTTTATTTCCTCCATAGCGCCCCGAGCCCTAATTTGTTATGTATTCAACTTCATTGTCTCAATGGTATCAATCTGATGGTAACACTAAAGCCCACAAATCAGAATGTCTTGCTTGTCTCCAGTCTTTAAAGATAACAGGTTACAGATGAGCGACATACGAGTGGCACCGATCTTCCTGTCTAAAATATGCTATCCTTTAATGCCGAAGTCATGTCTGAATCTTTTTAAATCCCTGATGCCATCCCATAGTTAATCCCTGTGAGTGTTGGGGTGGGGGCACTGGTGAGGTCTGGTCTGAGGAATGCGTGTGTAAGTGGCCAGATTGTTGGGCCGATGCCTTGGTGAGTCTGGGCCTGGATTACAGGGCTGTGGCATGGAAACACAGGGCTTGATAGGAGCCTTCTGCCACTATAGGACTCTGGGGATGATGACTTTTTATGTGCGTGTGTGTGTGTGTGTGTGTGTGTGTGTGTGTGTTGGGAAGGAACAGACGACAGGAGAGCACAGGGACATCTAAGTCTGAGCCTCGAGCCGCCTGAATTACATTAGGAGTAAAACGGAGTAATGAAGACGGAGATTCAAGGGCACTTCCTGCATAGTTACACACTCAACCGCGCCTCTTTATGCACAATAAGAGCCCCGTAAACAATATGCATATTTACAGATACAAATGATCTCTGATGCACACTCACACAAGCAAGCATATGAGGCTGTAGGGGAACATCTTCAGGGATAATGGGTGACAAAACACTAATCAGACAGAATTAACACAATCTGTGCTGTCATCTCATGTCCTGGTGAGCTGTTGCCGGCTTCCAATCTGATCAAATTACCTTTAAAAAAAAAAAGAGTGTTGACGGCGGAACGCAAGCTTTTTCAATTGTTCTTTTTAATTAATGCTTCAACATGATGAAACTCTCGGACATCTTTTTTTTTTCCTGCGAGTGCCGCTCTTCAAGAACAACGACATCTCTGGGTCTGTCTTTCATCATCACCAAAAGCCTCTCAAATGTCATGTGACATTGGCAAAAATATAAATAACTAATGGCAGCATAAATCAACTAACAATACAACACTAGACCCCTGCGTATCGCCATATTGGATCGCAGCTATTAAATGTGTAAATTAACGCCTGTTCTTATAAACTGCGGCATTAGTCTCCGTTCTTTGGGCACAACATGTTATTAATAAAGAGTTTTAATAACTAGCTACAGACGTGTAGCTAATATGTGTCTTGTTTTCCTGCTGCAAGAGGCCTGGAGCTGCTGGTTCTCAGTGGTCCTGTGACTGACCCCCTATGACACAACCTGATCAACCAGATCAGTCTTTGACCACCTACATCCCCGTGGTGACCTGTGGCCTCCACCCCGATGGCCTCCACCCCGATGGCCTCCAACGTCAGTGAGAGAGAGACCCAAAACAGTGGTGGTTGTTCCTGTGAGTAACCTTGAATTGGAATATCTTCTCCTGAATAAGGCCCAGAAATCTAGAAATACCACGCGTGGCACAGCTTTAGGAATTCGGAAGTTAATTCGGCCTCGTGTGCGTTTAGAGGTCGTGTCGTGACGTGTCGCCGCTGAGAGGAGCGGATTTCCGGAGAGGCGCACTTAACGATTGCATAACATCGTGCGCGTCGGAGTTCCCCCTGCGGTTGGCTGACAGAAACACCGATTTACACCGGCCATTGGTCCGGGGCGACAACCTGCGCATCAGTGCGCGCGCGGCTGCCACGAGCTGCAGCTCTGGTGCCTTTTTTTTTTTTTGTCCTGTGCGGAATGTCATTTGAAGGGTATACGGGAGGCGGTGGCATCCCCGACACCACATCGTCGTGCCACCTGCCTCCCAGAGCCCCCAAAAATGATCCTGTGTGTGTGCGTGCGTGCGTGCGTGCGTAACCTCGTCACAACGGCGCGTGCAAGTGCACCACACGAGCAGCCTAATGAATTATTCTACTGGTGCAACGCTGCACCATCTTTCCGGTAGATTTCAGCACCGGGAAAGCGACGAGTAGCCTAAAGGGTTTTTTTGGGGGGGGGGGGGGAAGAGATGGAGGAGGACGACGACGACAGCGTCCGGCGCTAAATACAAGGCCGGACGCGAGGTCTTAAATTAGGACACATCTCTACAATCCAAACGCCAATCCGGGGGAATCTTACAAAAAAAAAAAAAAAAACACACTCAACCCCGCGAGACGACCGGAGGAGATGCGATGCTCAGGTCGTCGCGTGCCTCTTACCTGAGTGGCTTTGTGGAATTGCTTCTTCAGCCCCGCCACGGACATGGTTGCTGCACGGTGGTTCTCGCTGGAAGTAATTATCAGACTGGATGCTGCGAGTTGGTGAGGGAGGAAATCTCGGCCCGTTAATTCTTGCGTGTGGTGGTGATGGTGATCTCGCAACCGTGGCTAACCCGCGTCTACGCTGGTCTTCAGCGGAGAGGATCTCCTGTGAGGAGGGGGCCGACTAGAGCCCCCGGTCAGGCTATTGGACGTCAGAGCCACATGGCTAGAACGGCGGTGACGTCAGAGCCAGCGTCTCTTAAAGCGGCCGCGGCGCGATGCCGAGTTGTTTCTATCCTCAAGTGTTTCAGGAGATGGAGGAGAACGGACTTGGGGGAGGGCGACGTGTGGTTAGACCCATGCTGGCAAGTACCCGAGTACATGTACTCCAGCAGGACGCTTAGAAGGTCGAGGGTCTTGCCCATGAGAGGATCTTATGCAATGGAATTATTATTATGACTGATGACGCCACGGCTCAGAGGGACCTATTCCGCGCGCGTTCTACTCAATTTAATCTCATTTAATTTACAGTCAAAGAAACTCCACATTTTGTGATTTTAAACTCTCTAATTTTCCTTTGTATTGAGAAGAATAAGCCAAAAATCGGATTATCTGGGAAATGATGAACGTGGGGGATGTGTTTCTTACATGAAATGTTCACTACACGATTCGTAAGCATGTCAATATTTACAGTGTACAATGTTATGCACTGCTTTGTATTAAACTTCCCAACAGTACATAAAGTACAGTCATATTACCAAAATTGTAAACATCTAAGGGAGTAAAATGCAACATCTAGATCCATGAATCAGGGATTTTCATCACAAAACCTCACACCGTAACACACGGTGGGGCTATTATTTCTTACTTGTGCATTGGATACTTCTACAGTTAACTGATAATACCTACATACTTTTTCTTGTGTCGGAGTATTGGTTGTGCTTCAGTGAATTATCAGAACCCTTCTTTCCCCGATGATTTGGACTCAGCTTTTGACATCAGGATGAAATGAAGAGTAAAACTTTACCAGCATTTAGAGATGGCGTTCTTACAGTAATGTGCTTTACTGTACGTGTCGTTATCTTCACTTCAAATCAGATGAAGGGGCTTTAAACCTGACAGCTGACAGCAGCAGGCACCACTTCTCCAGCACCCTGGACAGCGCTCACCAGCAGCTCATCAGTAACTCAATGTAACTCAATGTCCTCCTACTCTGCGATAATGTACCGCAGTGAGAATAGAATAAAGAACTCAAACGCCGCATTTCAATGTGCAGATATGCTTGTTTACACACATGCCGGTGCTTCAACTGTTAATTACTGAATTTAGTTCACTTTTGACCCTCGATATCTTACCGCAAGCTGAATAGTTTGTGTTAGAAGCTTCGGATCGCATCGCAATTGTGATTTGCGATTATTCAACCGGTAAAATCATGAAATTGTGCCATGTTCTGCTGGTGTAATGCATAATCAACCATATCGTAAAGGCACTACAAACTCCCGTTGTTATTATGGTAATATGTTGTGTTATGTGTTATTATACATATTATTATTAAGGACGGAAACCTGATTCATTTCAACCCAAACGGAATGTGAGTGTGTCAACATTGATTTTGCGCGTCATGTAATGTGCATGGAGCTAGAAACCCTGCATACTGCGCACATGCTGATGAACACACGTTCACCCGAACGTAATCTGAGGCATCACAATTTCATTTGGATGACAGAAATACAATTCGTGTCCGTGCCGCTGATGCCAATAATGGCTGAAATGAAACCAATGAAGTGATGAAGTAACTTGCACACATCAAGCAACATTTTAAAAAAAACATGCGCAGAATTGAATTTAACATTTACACTTAATTGCATGCAGACATCTTCTTTGTATCTATTTAACAATTCATTTGATGTCCCACAACTCCATCGTTACTTGTAGGTTGATTAATGTAACTTACTTTTGTTCTGTTCTAAAACAGTGTCTAATCATTAACAATGGATTATTTAAGGAGGCGGTGCTTTTAAGTCAGGACAAACAATCGCTATGTTAGTGGCGCCATCCTGTGGAAGAAGAAAGGAATCATCCATCATCCATCTCTGTCCGTCGCTCATAGTGAGACACCAAGCACAACTTGTGCTTTCAATGAAATATCAATAAGGCAAGTCGTAAAAAGGGTTTACGAGGCAGTTCAGACCATTTATAAATCACTGATGCATTAATGCATCCAACTTAAGATGACACGACTTTCAGACTCTGGATGTCTGATCGCCTTCGTAACCCATTTTTACAACTTACTGTATTCATAAAAATATGTAATCTCAAAGGTAAACACACAAAGAGGGTGCTGTAAAAATTAAAATAATGTACATCTCTGTATGTTAGAAGTTTTACACACTATGCAGCTCTGCCCACTTCTCAACCAGTCAGAATCGATGATGCTTTGCTTCCATCTTGTGGCAGAACATGGTGCAGCAATCCTTCACATGCTTCACAGTGTGCATTGGATACGACGCAGGAGCACCCTAAACACCTGTTTGGTGTGAGCAGCATCAGACATTGAACCGAGTGGAGATCTCCTCTCTGTGTTCCTGCTCGGCGATCGGTTTGTGTGTGTGTGTGTGCGCTGAAGGGAGGGTTCGTCTGTGTGAACTCACGGGGCGATAAATCTCACCTGCACCGACCAGCCAGACGGAGGCTGAGCACAAAAGGATGTCTGCCATTAACTTTATTACACTGAGCAGTGGTGTTTTGGTTGGATTTTGGAACAGTGTGGCATTTCTGATTAACTCGCTGCTAAAACATTAATGTTTTATGACAGAAGGGCATTATGTTAAGTTTACATGACATCCTTTTTATGTTAGCAGTATAGCTGAATTTCTGAAGTTTTTCAAAATGTTCAATGCTAACTGAACTGAATATTCCACACTTCCATTATTTTGTCAAAATCACGCCCATACTCAGATGGAAACAAGCCGCAGTGATACTTGAACTCGCTCACTTGGGACGGAAACTCAAACTGATGGACTACATATTTTCTGTCCTCAGACGTGAAGCCGAGGCCAATCGTCCAACGAGTTCACCAGAACTGAGAAGAGCAGACGCGGTACTGAAGTCGACAAACTGCACACTCCTAGACATTGTTCTTTAAATCACAGACTGATGTGTAGACTGAACGGGTCCCTCTTTTATCCCTGTAATACCAACAAATATGTCATTAATATTCCTGGTTTGGGTCGTCGGATCTCCTCCTTAACTACATGCGTCCACACGGGCTGCAGATGTATCTGCAGGGAACACGTGTGTGTGTGTGTGTCGGTGCACATGTAAAAGTCACGCTGGGCCGGGAGAGCAGGCCGCAGGTCATTTGTCACACACACGCCGGGGCGCGTCACAGGGGACAAACCGCTTAAACTCACCCGGCCAACGGTCATGGGTTTGCGTGTTTCGTAAGGCCTCCCCCAAACCCCAGGCCGTTCCATTCCACTCAAACATGCTAATGTACCTGTGCTCTGCTTTAATTGGTCCCAGTGATGCTCGCCCTGCTCCACCTGTATTCACGGGAAGCCTCCAGTCAGTCCTGCAGGCAGGCCCCCGCCACTGTGTGCGAGCGTGCAGTGCTAATGTTATGCAAACAAACACTTCTTTGTTGTTTGGCACTCTTTGCACCGGCCCGCCACTGTGGAAGAAAGGGAGAAAGCGAGTAAAGGGAAAAAGGAGAAAGGAATAAGGGGTGGGTGAATGGGGTGGGAGGGGGGTGGGGGTGGGGGCATGAATTCATTAGTGCGATTACCTGAGGTGTGCTACTTTACAGGGGGTAATCTGCCGGCCCGCTTCATACCCTCCAAACTTCAGCCAGTCGGCTAATGAGCGCTTGGAAAAGTTAGTCAAGGTGGAGAGGTGCTTTGAGGAGCGATGCGCCGCCGACTCCGGTGTTATTATGTATGTTGGAGCAGAAAACAAAGGATGCTCTCTATTTTCTAACAGCGAGGACCACTGAAGACCGACATGATTTAGTTTGATTCAGAAAAGCACACAATGAAACAGGCCGGTTTTGTATATCTGACGGCGGGAAATCCCTGATTAAAATGATAGTGCACCCAAGAATAACAGCTGGTGTGACTGTGAAATCAAGCGACACATCTTCACCAAGTCAACATCCCAGATTAGCCGCGAGGACACCGGAGGGTTCAGGTAGTCACTTTCAAAGAGTCGCTTCTCTCTGTGGTGAGGATGCGGACAGTGAGAATGTGGATTAGTGATCCAAATCTTTCTTTCTCTCCCCAGGAGCTCAGGCCATGGCTTTAGAGAGACAGCTGCCATGAGCAAGGCTTAGGACGGTCCACGGGGACGGAGGGAGAGTGAGTGTCAAAGAACAAGAAAAGTGCAGGAGCGGCTTGGTTACGACGGACAAGACAAAGGAGTAAGAGGGAGGGGAATCCAAAAAAGAGAAGCCAGGAGATACATATATTTATAAATGTATATCTATAGATCCTGGAACTTTCCCCTTCCTCTGGCCCTGTGCCTCTGCTTTATCACACAGCATCAAAACATAGCTTTAGTCCCCCGAGTGGCTGGCCTTTTTATCTGCTCCCCAGCTTCCCACGGCGGGCCGCATCCACCCATAATCTGCTGCCGTTTCATGTCTGCAGTGCTGTAGAGGAGGATAAGGGACTTGTTGAAGTGAAGATCAATGAGGTTGTATACACAGCATATGTGCATCAGAAGAATGTGATCCCTTTTTTCTTTTTACGGTGTCATCGGATATGATGAAAAAGAAAATCCTACATGGACTGAGGAGTCGTGCTGTATCTGTGATATTAAAGTTTAAAAAAAATAAAATTAATTAGTCTCTTGAGTAAAAAAAAGAAATCACACAACAGTCAGAGATAAATACAAAAAGCGTGAGATTTCTGTCATAAACTCAACATCTACCTTTTGTTTCAGAACTTTCTCCCCGTGGGTCAAACATGAAGGAATCACACAATGAAAACTGTAAACACGTTGCATTATACATTTGTCAAAGGCATTTGGCTGTGTGTCACAAGTACCTTTTGTTTTTTAAGACGGTGCCAAGTGTCTGCGCGGGCTGAAATCAAAGCAGACTGGCACGTTGGCAGCAATAGAAACTGTGTCAGTGAAGTAAAGGGAGATCACCAGAGGCTGTTTTCCACTCGCTCCGCAGCTGCTTGACGAGATCTACGAGGACTAATTGTGCATCACTTGGAGGCCGCAGAGATTCTCGGGGTCTGCGCTTTTGAGTGTTCTTTGTACTGTGGGCTTCCCGCCTTCCCACCCAAGTGGCACGCACTCCACACCAGACTGAGGGAACTTAAAAGTACCACAGAGAAGCCTTGGGACACACACACACAAATCATCGATCGACCCCAAAGTCAACCGGTGACCTTGACCTCCCCTCTACCCCTCGAGGAGCAATCTTCTGCAGGAAAATGCAAGAAAGTTGGATTTGAAAAGAAGTCCGGGGTGAGAGAGAGAGAGAGAGAGATAAAGACAAATGACACCGGGCGGATTGTGTTGGAATGAACAAAAGGGGAAGCGAGGAAAACTTGTGCATTTGGAACTACTGATCAAAGTAATTCCCACAGGAAACCTCTCCTAATGAGAGCTGTGCCAGAAAAGAAGGGTGGAAGACAAGGAGCGCGAAAGAAAGACGAAAAGAAAGGAACGGCACACCATTCCGACACAGAAAGTGAAGAGATGATTCATACACACGGCCCGCTGGAAGACCTGGAGTGTGTGTGTACGCGTTGGGAGGGGGGTCGATTGAAGGGTGTTTTCAAGATCGTTTTAACGTCTTCACTGAGGGAGCGTCAGAGGCAAGGCCAGGTTAATTAAACCCAAGGGAGTACCAGCTGAGGGGGGGGGGGGGGGGGGCACGTTTGAATATGTCATAGAAATAGCACGAGGGTGTCAGCCGAGGCCGGGGCTCGGCGAGCAAACATGTTGACTATGCATTACGCCCCAAAAAAGAAGAGAGAGAATTAGAGAGTCAGGCAGCACAGGGGTGGGGGAGAGGGGAGGGGGGAAGGGGGGGGTGCTTTGACATCATTTGCGTGGCTCTTTTACACCCACTGCGCCACCGGATTTCTCGGGAGTTATTAATGTTTGTCATTAGCTGCATTACCCTGGAGGACAGTGACTGGGGGGGGAAAAAAAACTGCAGAAATTTATATGGGACAAATATTGACAATAGCTGGCTCCTGGGTATTGGAGAGGAAGAAAAGATGCAAACTATGTTAATGAATGGTAATTAACCACAAGGGTTTGTCTCTCCTGGATCCCAGCTAAATTGGTCCCCGAGTTGCAGCTAGAGACAGTCCTGGCCTAATCCTTTATTATAAAAAGATAAAGGAAAACGACATCATTAGCATATATTTGAGAAGGGAGGGGGGATTAAAAAGTGGAATTATTTCTTTTTAATTCCTGAACGGAGGATTCTCCGCACCAGTGTTAATTATACATAACAAAAAGAAAGGAGGAATGCAAAGAGGAGGAAAACAAAAGCTAGAAGAGGTATAGAAGGACTAGAAGAAAAAAAAAAAAACTTGAAGGGGAGGTGTGTGTGGTCTCTTGTGTGGGATGCCAGCTCAAGGACAGAAGAGACTAGGATTATGGTTTAATATTCAAAATGAATAACACGAGCAGGAGGAAAAGGAAAGCAGATAGAAGGTGTTGGAGGAAGCCTCGTCAAGTGTGTAATGCAGCCCTGAGCGGCGCCGTGCGGATGCTCCTGTGGACCCTTGGTAACGATGTCGACAGCAGGGGTCACGTGCTACAGACGGGGACCACGCCAACAGCCAGCTGTCAATCACCAGGGAGGTGCGAGAGCCCCGCTGTCCGCGCAGTTACCACGTGACACTCCTTTGAACTAGTGGGAAAACACAAGAGACCATTTGGAAAACACCACCACGAGGTTCATGGTTTCAAAACAATGAAGAAAACAATATAGACAAAGTAAAAAGAGAGACATTTGTGGTATATTGTACAATTTTATTTTGAAGAGAAGAACGGAAATTGTTATTATATAATCGGTATTTAACATAATTATTAAATTATCACCAAATAATTCTAATACTAGAAGCTACAACAAATTTTATAAATCAACAAAGAGATCATTTTATAAAATTCAGTGGGCTTACATCGTGGCATAGATTCTCTGAGAGCAGTGTAGTATCAGGTCTGATAAATGGATCCAAACTTATAGGGAATAATCTGTGCTTTTTTTTTTACACACTTGGCTATCTGAAAGTGTTGACTTGGCACTGCTAGGTCAAGTCCCTGCACCCTAAGGTGCTACAGGTGCCAAATAAATTAGTGGGAGAAGTAAAAAAAAAAAAAAAAACTTAAACATTTACGTAAGCATTTGCCTTATCACCCCAGGTCTGCGTCCAGAGTGGCTGCATTGTAGTAAATGAGCTTGGCGCTAAAGGGGCCCTGTCCAATAGACATAGTGCACTGAGCGCTAACACAGATGTCGAGGGCTCATTTACAAAAAGCCGGGGCCTTTGAGCTGAGCCAGTGGACCCGGAGTGAGTCGACAGCGCTTTTCCAACAAATGTTGGTTCTGCTGCCCCGGCTCAGCTTGGCTCAGCCCAGCTCCCACTGAGTAAGAACCGGGGGGGGAGGCGAAAAAGAAGCAGATGACAGTTTTTCCAGCCTCAGCCCAGGGAGTCAGGCTTTTTCGCTGACTGGTGTTGCGAGCGCGGCCAGCTCTTCTGTCAGCACTTTCCTCTCCTTCATCTTCACGAGCACAGCCTCCATTAGCTGGCCGGCAGAGGGGATCTGCAGGGGAGGGAGAGGATAGAAAAAGGGGTGTGGGGGTGGAGGAAGTAGGGGTTAGTGAAAATGGGGAAAACACAAAAAATGCACCTCTATTAAAAAAGAAAAAAAAAGAAAAAAAGAGTCGGATTTCTGACACTTGGCAGCTTTTCGAAGAGCCTTTGTGCCGCTTCGTGAAACAACAAAGCCTCCGATGGGGCCTGAGGGCTTGTGAAACTTTGAGGGACCGTCCATGTTGAGTGTTCTGACAACGAAATTCATAAAACAGGCCACAGAGCAGTAGCTCTGCCACCTAATCCCACTTAACTGAAGATCATATGGGTCTGGCCATATGGAGCATACGAGTCTAGCAGGCTTCTCCTCAGCGTTAGCGGACTTTGATTTGGCTGACAAACCCGACTGAAGAAGAACCTGCATCTAGGGATAGGTAGGTATTGTTGCTTTAAAGTAATTAACACAAACACATATTGGGATTTGGTCTGCGGCTGACATGTTTTAAGGATCTGAAACTACCGCCGGATTCATTTTCAAAAAAAATAATTTTGGCGAGTAAAAACTTCAAAAACTAAAACTCCTGCAGTCCCCATCCCCTTGACCCATCTCTCCTCTCCTTCATTATGGGTAGCGGGAGCAGAGAACACAAGGTGTGTGCTGGGAGTCAGTTCCAACAGATCGGGGGTGCATCAAACACACTGCGTATCCCGTAGAGAACCACCACACTCAAGTAACTGCTGAGACATCTCCCTCTGCCTCGGCCCTACAGAGAATTCACTCGCCCTGTACACGCTCATGTCGGCGCACACACACACACACACACACACATGCGCACAATTTCCTAATCAACTAATTGCGCTAAGAGCCACTAACTATGCAAACAAACTAAAATAGAGACGCGGCCACAACACAAGGCTCTATGGGACACTAAAGAGGGAGACTGGATCATTAAAAGCCCTGATAGGGGAATATTGGTAACACTAACAAGTAAACATGTTCTAGATGAACCAGATGGAGTCAAAACCAAGTATGAAAGATTAAACCCCATCTACTTTTAATCCCTTTATTCACATAAACATGTTTTCATCTCAGTGGAAGACGACGTGATGAAACGGAAAGAGGGAACCGGGGATGCGGTTCACAGGCCGGCGTGTGAACCGCGCACGGACACGACGGCATCCAACGTCTCTACAAGCCTCCAATAAAGTCAACAAGCTCACACAGGACCGTCCTGTCCATTGGTCCTCACGGGCCATGTTGGCTGGGGAGCGATACCCTGCGGGGCGGTTGGGGGTAAGCTGTGATGCAGCTGCTCTGCGTGATCCCCCGGGCGGCTTGAGGCAGCGTTACGGACTGGCACTAATGTTATGCTACGGCCGATTTAGCCGGGGCCCCTGTCCCCTTTGGCACAGCCAGCCGACAGCAGCGCTAAGCAACGCAGACGCTGTTTTGCAGGAGGCCCCGTCGCCCATGGCGACAGTCAAAAAAAAAGCTACGGTAGCATTAAGCCATGCTAACTCACATCATTACTATTCAACAGGCCCTGCAGAGCAGACCTTTTGTCCAGGTGTGATTTCAGGAACATGTTTAAGAAGTGAACCGACATGTAAAGCTGACACTGACAAGCGTGTGTGTGTGTGTGTGTGTAAGAGAAGAACAAGAGCTGCAAGCCAAAGGTGTTTTCATGAGCCAATTAAATGACATTGCTATTCTATAGCCTGGGGCACACCTCAAGGCAAGGAGCAGCTCAAAGTTGAAGCACTCCAGTGACCATTGTCTGGTAGTGGCATTACACACATCAACTTTTTTTTCTCCTTAAAAGATCGATCATCCCAGCTCTTTTGTATTTTCTCTGAGAACGTGTTAGGTCAATTATTTCCAAGGGCCCAATTTGTGAGTATATCTGAAGATTGTGGTAGGCTGCTGGATATCTAAATGACTCCAAATGAAGAAGGGGGGGAATCAGAGAGCCTAAAAGTGATATAAGGGGGTTCCTTTTTCAAATTTCTGTATGCAATCTGCATGCAATCAGCATGCGACTACCAAGTGGTCTCCCCCAGTCATAGTGTACCACCTTGTAAATGTATAATTAGGCAGATGTTGCTGATATTTGGCTTCCTTCAAATACCCTACAGGAGTGACTAACTGTATACATGTCACAGCAGCATACCCAACAGTGTATATAATTACTCTAACACACTGTACACTGCTGCTTTATTGGATAGTAACCATAAAAAAAAAGTTTAGGATCCAAATGGTGTGACAGGAGCATCATCAGAGTAGGGACGGATTTTTGCTATAAATCTTTGTCCCTGGCTAGTGAGCTGCTTCCGATCTAGGCCACTACTCAAGGTAAGGGAGAAGTAGCTATAGTTGTATTACAGTGGGGGGGGGGGGGGGGGGAACAGCTCTTTGATCTTTGATCTTCTCACTTTTGTTTGAAAATCAAATTGATCAAACGGGGGAATAACAACAACAACAGCCTGATAAATAGATTAAAAAAAAAAAAAAAAGCACAAAGGCACCATACTAAAAAGTCTTGCATTTGATTATCTCTGATAATGAATATGTCACATTTACAAAAGGGGGCTCAGGTGAAAAAATCACTAAAGCCCCGGCAAGCCTATTCTCTCCCTCTCCTTCATAATTACCTACCCTGCAGCAGAGCAGATCCCTCTCTCTTCTCCCCTTTCGGTCACTAGAGACTGATATGAAAGGGAATTGGACACTTGGGGCCACAAATACTGTAATTAAAAATCTCTCCTTTTCTTGATACGTTGTTTGGAAACATCATTTCAGTGTGCAACCTGCATTTGTTAGGGATCTGACCTAAATACACTCAAGATTAAACACGGGAAGGCAATGAGATGATTCAGGCACGATTGGGGTATAAATAGAGAAAGGTGATATCCATACAAAACAAAAGCAATCTTAGGGTGGATTCAGCAATCAAGAACACACCCGTGATTAACAGTACGGCTCATTGGCCGAGGTAATGTACTGGGAAGCAGTTACAATCAACCAACAGGTTTCGTGCCTGCAGCTAACTGTCACATATAAAATAGGAGGTTGCCTCTCAATGTGTTTTAACCTGACGGATCTAACCCGTCTAATCATCTATTCAATGAGGAAACGTCTACTTTTGTTGTTGATTCTCTTCCTGTAGTAACCTGTAGTAAAGTGAAATTCCACTACCCTCGGGTACAATCGGACTAGCAGTAACCTTAAAGCTCTGAAATCGCATCGGGACTACAGAAAAACTACATTTTGATTCACTTCCCAAAATATGCTATATCATATTTTTTAGCTTGCCCGATTAAGTAAGTAAGCCCGAAGAGCTTAATGGCTAAGAAACAGCGGCAAAAGGCTGCATCGGCTGTTTCTATTCATGTGTTTAACGCAAGTCCAACTGAAGGAATAAGTCACAGCGTGCTGTGGTATTAGTAAAGTCTCCTCCAGGGAGCCACTGTTCCAGTGACATATTTACAGTACAAAGGCTTGTGCTCCAGTCCCCTACACACACACCCCCACACACACACACACACACACACACACAAACACACACACAAACAGACAGAAAAAGACTGGCTGATTTAATTAGCTCAATCATTAAATAAGGCTTAATTAGAGTCACTTTCCTTCCGAGTGTGGGACTCAGAGAGCTGTTCCTTGTCATTACAGCGGCATAATGAGCCACACAACACGCTACCCATCGCCCTCGCAGCGCCGACAACAACAGAAAACTTTCCCACCGCATTAGCGCCGTAAGGCATGGAGCCTTTGGTGTCTTTAATGATGTAAGCCCCGAGGGAAGCACGTGACGACGAGAGGCTTGGACGGGAGGTGACGTGAATAAAGTCTGTTATTTGAATTTAGATAAACGACGCCATTAACATCGCAGCAATAAGCCGCGGCGACGCCTCCCCGAAGTTCAATAAGGTTCTGAAATGTTCAACCCCGTAGCCCATCCATAAACGCCTTTATGTTTTATAACAAGTCCAGTCCAGATGGGTCTGGCCTGTCTCTGCTGCCGTCCCAATGGAATGTTCACCTGCTTGTTATGGTTTGGAGGCTGATAAGAAGTGATGCCTGTACGTCTCCCTCCGGTGTGATTGCAAAGTAAATATTAGCAGGCCCTCAGCGCCGCAACGAACCACTGTCCTCTCGTAAAGAAATCAACAGAGTCAATGACTTTTTAAATGTTATTATGCTGTCATGAGGCTTTGAGATGCGTACGTGTGTGTACAAAATGAGTCTGAAAAATGATCTGGAGGGAATGCGCGCGTGTGTTTGAATGCATGTGCACACGCTTCCATGCACATGCTCCTCATGTTCATTATTGGCCAGCAGCAGAAGCCAGTCATTTCCCTGTCTTCATAAAGACTTGGCCCATTAAATTCTACCTCCAGTCAATAATTAGGACTCCACAAATAAACCAAAGGCAATTAAATCAATGCTTCCCCGGGCCGGTGCCTGGACCCCATGGCCCACATGGACACTCCATCTTCTCCGCTGGCCTTATTCATGGTGGGTTGCGGTGGAGCCATACAGTACACCCCCTGGCCTGCTCATGATTATTAGATAGCGCCGTCCCACGATCCCGACTACGGAGCGCCGCTTATGGTGGCTCTCCACTGAGAGGCTTAGGGTTTGATTTCATTAACTCACCCGAAGAGGTGAGAGACGCCGAAATGAACGCAATGTTTCATTTGCCACGGCTTCAGCATGAAGGGGGCAGTAACTCAAAGCATTCACACACACACACACACACACACACACACACACACACACACACACACACACACACACACACACACACACACACACACACACACACACACACACACACACACACACACACACACACACACGCTGCTGGCCTATGTGTTGTGGAAGTCTCCCTTTCTTGTTACGCTGACATGTGGCAGTGCACGGCAGTGATGGCGAGCACCGGCCCACACACACACACACACACACATCTATATGCACACACACACCGATGCACACATACATTCTGCTCTTGAGCTCTTTCACATCTGCAAACACACACAGAGTGAGTGATGGGTAGGCTATTGACAGGGCCACTGAGATAATAAAGTGCTGTCCCACTGGCAGCTCCATTAGGCACTGACAGTGACAAGATGAGGCTGTCGTGCACACGCACACACAAATACGCACACATCCACATCCTCTCGCAGTGACAGCCAGCCAGTTAAGGACATGGATCTCTCCCTCATCTTTGCTTTCACCGGGTCTATTTCTGTCTCTGTGTCTTTTTAACCGAAGAAGTGTGTGTGCGAGTGCAGCTCGGGGGTAAGATCATATCACTATTAGGGGAGTGTGTTATTAGTGTCACAGGCAGGGTGACAGGCTGGTGCCCGTCCATTTCCACGGATGTTCTGCTTGGTGAGCCTTTCATAAGCTATGACAGAGAGCACGGAGGCAAAGGGAGCACAGTATGATCGTTCTTGAAACGTTCCCTCACTATCAAAGCGCTCTTTTCTCAGCATCGTGTGCAGTTCAGGGACGTTATCATAGGGGTCCAACCGACAGGCACTAAGAGCGTCTTCATAGCCCCTTCGCCTGGTCTCTTAGCATGTGAGACATCCCACCAGCTTCTCGGAAAAGAATACAGAAAAACCAGAGATGCAGATGCATTCTGTTGTCCCCTTGACACAAGAGCCTGCTTTAAAATAAAAAAACAGAAGAGAGACGGAGACGATGAAAAATTCAAAATAAATAAATGAAAAAAACAAAAACACAGTGAGATGGACTTGAAAGGGGATAGAAAAAGTATGTTGCAGGGCGAGGGGGGGGGGGGGGGGGGACTGCGGGGGTCCCAGCGGTTCCCGCAGAGACCTAGGGGCGAGTCTCAGCCTTGTCATTCTCTTCTCCACTCCCCACATCAGCTCCTCCACCCCCCGCCCCCTTCCCACCACCCCTGTTCTGCCCACGGAAAACGTCGATAGCAGGCTGCTGGTGCCGAGGTCTCTGGTGGACACTAGCTCATTCTCCCGGCATCGACAGGCCCGCCAAATCAATATTTAGTTCCCCACTAACAAGCTGCCTCGGGGTCTGAGCCAGAGAGAGAGGGAGAGAGAGAGAGAGAGAGAGAGAGAGAGAGAAAGCAATGCAGGACAGTGGAGGATGGCAGAGAGACAGAGAACAGGGACTGAGAGCTGTCCAGCTAGAAGGGAAAAACATGGATTCAGAAGAGTGTGTGTGTGTGTGTGTGGGTGGGAGGGGGAGAGGGAGGTGGAAAGGTCAGGAGAAGAGCTGGGGAACAAGAGAACAGTGTCTGGTGTGTGTCGTGGTGCGGAGGCGACGCATGAGTGCCTACGGCAGCCGCTGACAAGAACACAGACAAGACACACATACGCACAGTCGACACTCTCAATCATGCACATATCACAGCGAGCAGACGTTGACAGCACTCGAGTAAAGCTCCAGCGGAGCACTCACAGATGAGTGGCTGTGCACACAAAGACACACACACACACACACACACAAAGTGAAGATGTAGTTGCTTTCCTGTGTTTTATCTTTTATCATCATTGCTTTTTTTTTCTTCTTTTTTTCCAGGGCCTGGAGCACGACACATTGGAGTGGGAATGAAAAATGAATTCTCCGTTTACAGTTGATGGCGGAAACCAGTGCTCAAAATGTTCTAAACTGAAGACTGACAAAGAGAAGCATCTGCAGTGTTGGGTTAAATGACTTCCAAATTCAAAGACAAGGTGTTAATTCATTCCTTCAATAAAATAAAAACGAAAGTCAGTATTGCTCTGTAAAACACAAAAAAGAAGCTTTATTTGAAATTATGAACATTAGAATAGCAGCAAAGATAAGGTTGAGTTATGTCTACCTGAGCAGGGAATGAAGTCCCACTCCCTCTCTGTGTGTTGTTATTCAAGCTTCTCTTTTGCTTTTTTTGGAATGTGCAAATGTGCTTCAGTGCATTGAGCGTGCCCGACTGGTTAGATCACAGACAGCCAAGACATTTCTCCCAATGTAAATGAAGAGAAAAATGATTTATCCATCCGGATCAGCTTTAATTGAATAGATTGTTTCCTCGGGTCATGCTACACGTCAGTTTTACAAAATCCGAGTCTCTAATTGTCCAGGTAGGTCTAGGCCCTAGCGTATGTGCAGGGTGGAGTAACTCTGGGTGATCATAGTTCCAGAATTGTGAGCCTGACCTTCTGTTGGAGGATGTGGTTGAGGTGCTGCAGCCACTCCTGGTCTCTGGAACTCTCTGATCGAGGCTCCGCTCCCTGCAAACACAGCCGCAAATACAATGAAATGACAGGATGAAGAGTGAAAGATGCAAGTGGAATCGTGACAACTGTGAGAGAGATTATCTCCAATAAATCTCACGAATCTTAGAGTTCTGTACTTGGGTAAAATGTAACATTTCATGTGAATCAGAAAAGAGTCCCTTGATGTTTTTTAGAGAGAACCCGCTGCTGCATCTTTCAATTGGCCCCTGTTAGTCTCCTGCTTGAGGGCAGAATTGTAGCATCACACCACCCAGGACCTTGGAGGAGCTCTCTGGAGGCCGAGTGGCGAGGAATACGTTTGCATGCTACTCGTGTATTAAGGCCTAACAGAGTGGTAGCCTTGTTACCGCTAATGACCAGAAAGAAGTGCAACGGCGGGGCCATGTACACCTCAGCACTAATGCGTTAGCTCCTCACTTCAATCCCCAGGTGTTGCCGCTGGAAATGATGTCACGAGCCTTGTGCTGCTTCACGGGGCCACGGGGGAGGGGGGGGGTACATGTGGCAGAATCTTAAAGGTCCAACGGCAAAAGTCCACGAGGGGGCTCATGAGTGTTCTGAAGATCACCTGATATTCATGACAACAATAACGGGTGTCAGTCCAACTTACTAAATAGCGAATTGGTCCTTATATTATCTCTATTATTCAATCTGAGGACACCAATGTCTCCAATGTCAAATGCTTCTTTGTCTAGTTTTTACTGAACAACCACAATCAAGGCTTTTAAACTTTTGTACTACACAAAGCAAGTGGCCTTTCTTCTGAACAAGACGTGGCCAAGACGTGGGCATTGGTTGCATCGCGTTACTGAGAAAGCCGGCAATGATCGGGGGGGCCGGAAGCGGGTGGAAATATTAGCGAGAGAGGAAAAAGAGGGCGAGGGAGGGGGCTCTTTTTGTGACCACCGGCTCCCAAGCCTCCCGCAGGGTTGAACACGATGTGTGAAACAGTGCATGTGAGTGTGCTAGCCCACCCTTGGTAGATATATAACAATGCACTGACCCTCCATCAAACATTAGGTGCAAAAACAAACTGGCCCGGCAATTACAGCCTTATTACATCTGGATCATTAACTCCACAACAAGTTGCCGGGGGAGCCCGGAGCTGCTCGGCCCTCTCTGGTCCTCTGTCGGAATGGACAGAGTCGAATAACGGCGCCGAGCTTGTGTGTAAGCATGTGTGGTGCACTTAGGGTTGAGCAACTCTTAAATGCCTCCTTTGCATCTATATGCGTACATCATATTGATTTTGTGGGTTTGCGTGTGTGCGTGAGCGTAACGGAGCATCCGTAAGTTTCTGTATGACTTTTAAAAAGCTTTGAAAAAATCAATTAACAAATTAAAAAGACCTACGAACAAATTCCATTCCCACGAAATAGCTGAAAATACTTTTAGTTGCAGTGCTGTCTATAAATACAGAACCTGCTACACAAATAAAAACTCACCTCTACACCTCAACAAATCAAGGAGGACAGAAAATACATTTATATTAAATAAATATTAAACACACACAGTTGTGGTCAAATGTTTTAAAACATATGTATATAATGTATATACATGTATATAATGAGTTTATAATAATTTCTACAACTATTTTTCTGTGTTGGAATGATTGGAGCACAAACATTGATAAATGTGGGTTCTTTTATGAATTTATTATGAGTCTTCTGAAAATATATATATATATATATATATATATATATAGACCCAGCAAGAAATAAGTCATAAAAGAACATTCTGATATTCATTATATTCAAAAGTACGTTAATTTCCAAACCGAACAGCAGCGCGCTACAATATTTAAACCCTGCGCTAACATTGTTGTCATGCAAAATCGGCCGAACTAAAGAAGGAGTATTCTCATTTAAAAGTAAGAATGAAGCCTGAAACCCAACCCTATTGAGCTCTCGGTTTGGATTCAGCACACTGGCATCACACAACCATGTGAATAAATGAATACGCTTGCTACGTGTTGGACTTGTTGAAGACTGGAAAATCCTGATAACCTCATGTCTCACAACGTCCTCAAGTCCAAAAGGAATACATACAAGATACAAGGGTTCTTGCAAAAGCTCCCAACATTTCTTGACTGAGGAGGGGGAAAGATATCGCTATTTTTATAAGAGTTCATGAAACTTCAACTGTGTGAAACTTTCCAATTGTGGAGGGTTGTTGACCATATTTGTTTTAAACACCGAAAGCTAGAGAAGTATTGTGTGCACATATTACAGTTTGGGTCGGCTGGTTTAAGTAGTGCGGCCTTGATTTTGAATCCCTATAAAACACACACACGCACACACACACACACACACACACACACGCACACACACACACACACACACACGCGCACATACACACACACACACACACACACACACACATTTCCTTACAGATGTATAACATTATATAAATATTGTGGATTTACACTGATGTATTTCTAATAGCATTTGAAACCAGCTCCTCCCGTTGTCAGGATACTCAATGCAGCTATTTAAATCAGCATCAGACCGAAATCAGCATTACCGTCAATGCATCTCCAGCATAGTGTTCAATTAACAAAACAGGAAGGACACCTCTACCCCGTTAGAGCCCCGAGCAGCACGACATTACCCAGCATTAACACTAGGGAGAAAACGAGTGGTGTAGAGTGTTGCTCACACGCCGATGTTTCAGCTCTGATGAGGGGGACTTTTTTTTAAAGTGAGAAACTGTTCCCTGTCCTCTCCTGGGTGGAGCCGAGCTGCAAAGGGCTAAAATTGGTTTCAAGTGTGAGTAAGTGCCTGGAGGGCCCTCTCTCATCTCGTGATAGATGGGAGGACGTCCACGGGGGTGGGTGGTTGATTGTAACATGGTATCGCTAATTGATGACATCGCTGGGTATGATCTATAGTGAAGGCCCCACCAAGTTTGAAAAAAGTGTGAAAGACTTTTTGCAAGCAGCCGACCGTCAATAGCAAAGATTTTCAGTTCAATGACGGCTCTCAGCCGGAAGAAAAGAGTTGTACTTATTTCAACTTGTGCTGTATTAAATTTTGTGTCAAGGTGATCGGGGCTGCAGGTGGTGATGGGTGTTTGATCTTGTCCAGAGCAACAACACAAGCTTCAACCATGAAGCCACATCCAGCAACTTACTTCCCAACGTGTTGGTGACATGTCTTCATGCGTTTGAAGCCATGGCCCATTGACGTTATTTCACGCCTTGGTGCAGAAAGAAAGCGTTGGTGCGGCCCTCGCAGTGTTTCACGTTGCTAACTTTCCGCGATCTATTGGCCCATCGATACGTGAAGGTGAAACAGAAGCAGAGACTCACTTCCTTATGTACTTGCCACTGGGCCTTACAGCCTTTATGGTTGAAATCCTGCCATCGCAGATGGCCACAGTGACAGTAGCCCCTCATTTAGTGATATAGATATAGATTTGAATGAAATGCTGTACCGCTGTTATCTGGTCTTACCTGGTCAGTGTCCATTATGTCCGCGAGGTCATTCTCTGACATATTGAGGATTGAGGCAGCGACGGACTTGGCTTTGATCATAGACTTGGCTGAGCGCAGGCCCTTTGCTCCCACAGCGTTGGCCTGCCTCAACCTCCTCCTCTTCATCAACTGCTGCTTGACCTCTTGAACATCTAAAAGTATTTCACTGGCCAGGGCCTGAAGGGGGAGGAGGAGAAGAAGAAGGAGTTAAAAAAAAAGAAAGAAAAGAAAGAAGAGATGATGAAATGGATGTACAAAAACAAGACGAATAGCTCTGGCTAGCTGATGAATAAATGAAATTGATCAAGCATGCGCCAGAGAGGCCTAGTACATTATGGAGGAATATTGAGTTTGACACACACAGGTTCTCTTCGGTTTCGCCTCACGCTCCCTCGTAGGAATGTGAACCAGAGGGTTTGTTGCCCTGTCGATTGAAAGCTGAGGGAACCCAGCTTTGATACCAAACGTACCCAGAGTTTTGCTGAAACTCTCCAAAGACAGAGAATCACGCATCAGAGAGAGAGAGTGAGAGTGAGAGAGAGAGAGCTACTGAAAATACAGCCATTCATTTATTTATTTGCTTTCTGAATGTCTCTCTGTACAACAGGGCAACATAACACTGTTAATAATTAAGCTATGAGGGGTTTCAAATGGTGCCCAAGTGAATGGAGAGCGAGACGAGGAAGGCCTGGGATGGCACAGTTGTTGGGCACTAAATGGGAGTTTGCTCTAAATACAGACAGACAATTAAATGTTAAAACTGCCACTGTCCACGAGAAAAGTCAATAAAGTAAACTCCCCTTTGCTTCATTTTGAGCTTATTGATCGAGGCAATAATCTTCTGTATCATTCCCCTGTAAGCCAGCTGAAAGGCTGACCCTGGAATAGATGGTCAGAGACAGAAGAACTTCCTGTACACAAAAACAAGAATAAAGTAAAACTTACTCTTGGAAAAGCAAGGAAGAAGTACAGTGTGTACACACTTACGGTAATAAGGGTCATCCCACATGAACATGAACAATGTGGAATATGTGGAGCAATATGAAATATACACAAGTAGAGCAGAGACATTCAAAAAGGGTCACATTATATAAAGCCCATAGAGATGTAAACAACAATATAGGGTATATAAATCAACTCGTACGCTTGTCTAGTCCAGAGTCTTGGCTTCAGATAACAGAAATGGGAGCAGTTTAATCCAAATCCAGTTTCATAGCTGGCCTGCTACAACTATGTTGATGTAAAATAATCAGAATTGCACTGATTGAACAGGACGAGCAGAAACCCCAACCCTTGTAAACCTCCTAATGAAGGAAGGCAGCTCCAGCTCTTTTTGGTGATCTGAGAGCCGTGTTTACCCGTAAGGAATACTCAGCTCATTAACTAACGCTCTGAGATCCTATTATTTCATCCACAGCCTAATAGATATTCACTGTCACTGTTCAAGGGTTACATTCAATTGACCCGAACCCTGAATGTACAAGCATCCAGAAAGAGATTAAGGGGCGTATTTATCACTCATTCTCATCCCAGGGAGGGAAAAACGGAGGGAGGGGGATATGCAAGCATTCACACACACACACACACAGACTCACAAATTCACACAGAGCTACTCAAATAAATACATGGAAGGTGTTGTGTCGGTGTGTGTTTGTCGAGCTCTTAGCTTGACTAGAACATAAGCACAATTGCCAGAGGAGCAATTTAGACAGGACGAGGATTAGGGCAAAGAGATGGGGATCAAATGAGCAGCAAAAATATATCCTCTTTAATAACTAGCTACCTCTGAACCTCTTCACACACATGAGGACACAAAGGGCCATTTGAAAACATAAAGAGCCGAGTGGAAGTAAAAAAAAAGAGCTTTTTTTTGTCCAGCACTAATGTAAAAAAAAAAAAAGAAATGCTGTTTACTGGTGTTCATACACCTTACAAACTAAGATCTGTAGTTATGTGAGCACCGCTTAGACAACAGGTGATTGGAAGGAATACTGTCACTAGTCACATGTGGAGGTTGTTATTTAGGGTACTTCATAGCCAAGACATCAAATTCCAGTATCAGACATTTAAAAAAAAAAAGATAATACTCAAATGATGCAAATTCTGTACTGTTTCAGCGAGGATGACAAGCCAAAATATTCTATACAAGAGAACTATTTTTTGTGTGTGTGTGTGTGTGTGTGTTGAGAAGTAGTTACTACATGCAGGGCCACTGTTTAGCAGTTCAATAGCAGTGCTTACAGCCTGGGGCATGTGCAGGGGCCAAAAGGGTTTGCTGGCACACAATAAGAAAAATATATTCTACTTTCTTCACACACAAATACAAACGCACACACACAACAGCACATAGAGGCACAAAGGACAAAAAAAAAAAAAAAAACAAGCCCATAAAGACACACACAGACACATCCATACACACACGCGCAGCCCCCCGGTCCTGATCAATACATGACAAGAGTAAATCTCCTCCGGACGTCAGGCAGTCCAATCAAAGGGCTCGGTGTTCTTATAGGGAATCACAGGAGCCAGGGGGAGGCAAACAATGATGTGAATCCTCCACAATAACACAATGGCCCCGCCAGCCTTGGCTTATGGGAATGGAGGAGAGCATGAACTGTATTTCCATGCATTTCGATACACAAGTGGTTTTACATGAAATGCAGCCTATAGTTATTTGTAGATTCCATGCATGTGTCTCTTTTCATAAATGCGTACGGTTATGCTGTGTGAAAGAAAAATGGCAGAAGGGAGATTAGGAATAAAGAAAAAAAACATCCTATCCCCCTTCAATTACACTCATATGTAAGTAAGCCATAAAAGGACAAGAATAGCATCAGTCATTTCTGATTTTCTTGCCTTGTGTGGACTAAAAGGAATTGCCGTGAAACTGCATCCGCAATCTGCCACTTGATGTGTGTGTGTGTTTGTGTGTGTTCAAATACACTGCCGTCGCTATCTGTCTCTGCCAAGCGGTTTGCTCCTTTGATAGACAGGTGTCAGCCAAACAGAGATGATGGACAGTCTTTATCAGCCACTGCCAGACACACACGCAGACTGACGCAGACTCACAAACACACCTCAAGGTGACGGATTAGTCCGAGACAAAGACAATAGTGCCCCATCCCGTTGGGCACACGGTAGTCTCACGGTGGAAGACCGCGTCTCCCTATGTGTCAGAATGCAAATGCGTAAAGGCACATATACACACATTGGTACAGAGAATCAAGCTGTCCATTTGCTGACATTTGTTGGGGTTCTGGTTCGGGGGTCTGCAGTGCACGCCGAGCAAGGCGGTGGGGCGACCTCCCCCCTCGCCACATTTCCAAGCCACTCCTGAGGGATACGGAGACTAGGCCAAGCAGGATGTGTAATCCTACTAGTGCGTTATGGGTCTGGGTTTCCTCCCAGTAGGAATTTCTTTGCATGTGAAGAATCAAAAGGTTCTAATCTGGGCTCCTTGAGTTAATCAAACGGTCAGCTCTTATTCTTCTCATCACTTTCTAGTCTTCGTGTGGCTGAAATGTCAATTGTTGTCCAAATTGAGAGCTTCGCCTTGAGGTTAAGTTATGTCTAACAGTGGGTAGGTCTACATTACATAGGCATTCAGTTGAAGATATCGCAATATTGGATTTTCTTCATATCGCTGAACACTATCAAGAAGTGAACAGCTTAACACTAAACGAACCAAATTTTAGTAAACTCTTGAAGGGTTCATGACATCGTGGTGGCAACCTGTCAATCACAGGGTATCCTCTTCCTGAAGCACTCTTTGTTGTTTATTATTTATTTTACTACAAATGAAAGTGCAATTAGCAAAATTAACATCATACGAGACCATAGAGTCATTTAAATTGTTCACTGAGAAAATAAACCAAGGGAGAAGTAGAGTCATTTCCTCCTCAGACTTCTGTAGATTCGGACTTCTTTTTGCAAGTCATTGCCTCGTTGGCACAGTACCTTGATGAAAGAATGAAGCTGCTCCAGCTGGGAGAAGGCTTGACTGAGCTGTCTCTGAATCCTGTCCAAGGCATGGGAGCTCTGCTGGGTCAACCCCTCCATTTGCTCAGTGGCCGTCTGTTCCAGTGCAGCCAAAGCCTGCTCACTGGCTCCCACTCGGGCCTGCAAGGCATGCATGCGCTGCTCCTGCGAAGAAGAATCGTCAGCAGGACTGGTGAGCTGAAGGCAAACAATCTTTAGAAAGAAGAGGGTCCGCAAAGGTCCGTGACACATTTGTGGAAACTGTAGAATTGAACAATTGCCCATTGGTTTGGGTTTCGAATGATCAGTTTTAGGGCCCTGAGTTAGTTGCAGACCATCCTGAGCGGGTGTTACGGTGACCTCGGGCCAACCAGCGACGCACCCCCCCCCCCCCCCCCCCCCCCCGCTCTTCCCTTCAAACAAGTGTGTGCTTGCTAGATTCAGCTCATGTCTGTGCAGGAGAACACAGAGAAAGAGACGGTGTGTTTGCAGCTACTCACAGAGTCTCTGTGGTTTGAAGTTTTTGTTTGTTCTCCGAGCTTTATCTTTCGGACTCGTGTGAAGTTGCTGCCAAGCCAAGATTTCTTAATTTAGCTGGTATATCATTTAAAATTTTTAAATGAAACTTTAAATAAATTGTTTACATGACAAAATTAGTAGGGCTTTGTTAGCAACTATAATTCAATAGAAACAAAGTCAAAATTTGTCCTGTGGAGGAAAAAAGTGAATGTAAGCTACATATTGGGATTGTTTCATCTACAAAAGCAATTACATTCACTTAAAAGATAATATTTAACAAAAGGGGGGGGCCTATAGGATGCATTTAGCCCACTTTAGGCTTTAACCTAACCTCATTTTATTTTATTGTCAGTTTTGTACATTTTCTTAGTTTAACAATTCAGTCTTTTTAGGTTGATCAGTGTCAGAATCTTACATAAAATGTAATTTACTGTGAATAAAAGTTTTACAACAATCAAGAAAACATTCTCATGGTGTGAATTGTTCTTTTCTGCCCAAGGAGAACTGAAAACAGCTGCTGAGGTGGAAGCATTCATGAAAGCTTTTTCCCTACATATGCTGAAACCTCTTCTTTTATGTGGACTAATTACCAATACTTTTGAAATGTGTTTTTCCTGTAGAGGCGGTGTGCCATTGGGGTTGGAATCTCTCGGCACGTCACGGTGTGATTAGATTCTGATTCAGAGGACTGCAATGCGATTATAAAACTATTATCGATCAACTGAATGCATCGACAATAAATAATTAAAATTAAAGTAAACACTCGAGAGCAGGCAGTGCTGCGATACAGTTAAGTAGCTGAACTGGCCTCTCACTGCTCAAAGAGCTTAAAACCAAACAAAAGATCAAATTCCTAAAACAGTTCAAATACATTCATGTGATATTATTCTAGGGAGAACGAGCCGTTTCCTACCTTCTTTTCTAGATCCTCCTTCAGTTTTTTACAGGCGGTTTCGCATTGACTTTTCTCTGTTGTTGCGACACTCAGTCTCCTCTTCAGAGAATCAACCAGGGCCTTCCTGTTGGAGGCCTCCTCCGATAAAGCCTTCCCCTGTAGAAAGCCGGAACAAAGGGAAAACAGGAGGTAGAAAATGAAGCGGAGCAATTCTGAAGGAGGTACTTAAATGATGCAATCACACATTGCACTTATCTATTCTATTAGTTGACGTAAGAGTAACCACAATTGATTATTTGGGTTTAATGTCATTGATTGAACAAATTATATGGGATATGAGAAATTCAGAGCACTATTCTGGGATTACACGGATCAACAGTATTTTGTGTACCTTCTTCTCCAGGTCCTCCACCTGCCCACGGTAACTTTTCTCCATCTCCTGCAGGAACTTCAGTCTCGTCTTCAAGTCCTCCACCAGCTGCCTCTTCATGGCCACATCTCGCTCTGTGTGGCTCGCCCTGGGAAACACACACACATCAATAAACGTGCATATAACATTCATGCACAGGCACACACACACTCAGAGAGAGAGACACACACGCACACAAAGCTGGCAAGCACAGTGTCCCCATGCAGTGCATCAGGCATGACAGCTCATTATGACAACTAAATACACTGGCATGCTGTTTGGGGAAGTGGGGGGGGGGGGGACTTGAAATAAGGATGCATATGTAATTCTAACTGGCATATATTAGGACAAGTGCTCTGGCGGGGAATGCCGCACTAAGTGTGACTGGGGAGTCCTTTTGACAAACGGCATTTTGAATCAGCGGTGACACTACTTGAAAGACTGTTAACAAGTATTTAAATGTTTATTATTCGCGGCTCAGCATTACACCAGTCACACATAAAAAGACGTCAGCAGGGGGACCTGGCTTGGGAAAGACTGATTACGGGGGGGAACGTGTTCTAAAAAATATTGTTTGTTTTTGCACTGTATTGTGCTGATAATTCTTCCCTAAAGAGAGGCAATGTCTCGGTGTTGTAAGATATTCATGTCGTAACTGTTTCAAAACATGCACCCTGTGTCACTTCCTATTTTGATAACTTGCTATATTGACATGCTTAATATTCCAGCCTCCGTGAGGCCTTGTACTAAATGGGCTCAGTATGTTAGTACGTTTTATTCTGTTTTCATAAAAGGCAAATACGAGGCATTTTTCATGGTTGTCTTTACCTCGGGGAATTAGAACAAATAGAATAAAGATCATAAGCTTGCAGTTAATTAAAATGTTTTTCTGGCCTTTTTTTTCTCCATTTCAAAGATGTAGTAGACCTCTTATCTCACATACGCATCGTGGCTCACGTATTTTGAATAAACAGATGACGAAACGTTAGAGCAAATGCTTTCGTGTAAGTAAATGTCCCTGTCTCCCTTGGTGGATGAAGGCCTGAGGGCAGACTGGCTAAATAAATGTGAGCTTGTCCTATTGGAGTGACATTAAATTAAATGAGAGGAGTCTAGCCCGGGGTCTTTGGGGGAAAGTAGCGCTGGCTGGTTACCCCATGGATTTGGCCATTAATGAGAAAACCCATATTGAACCTTTCAGATGACTGTCTGGTGTTGACTTAAAGACGGAGAGCAGCAATAATAGCCCCAGCCGGCTCCCTCTGTCCCAATGCTAATGGCAATTAGATCGACAACATTTATTTTAGATGTTCTTGTCTCCTGCGCCCCAAAAAAAGGAATAGAGGATAAAAAAGAATGCGGGAGACGTGGCGCTTCAGCCAGAGCGTGTGATCTCTATTTATGAGTGTTAGTGGAAAAGAGAGCCTCAAACTATAGCGCAATCGCTCGCACGCTTGTTCCCTTTGTTCTGCGCTTGTTGCCGATATTGTTCATCAAACATGCGTGTATTGTAATGATAACAGTCAGTGGTCTGAAGTGCGAGTGCATAACAGAGAGCCGGAGCGCACTTTTCTGTGTATGTTGTTATGCATGAAGTGCGCGTGGACGTTTCATGTGGCTGATAGACAACAGGGCTAAAGATGAAAGAAGCTGCTTCATAAATAAGGCAGGGCCGTAGTGCCGGATATTGACTGAGGACATGCCGGTACACTTTGAAATTCATTCCTTTTCCCCCCTCTTCTCTTCTTTAAGGCGAAGCAGCCTTGCTCCCCGTGTGTGTGTGTGTGTGTGTGCTGAGATGTATATTTCAGAGACGTCTAGACATGTCTTTCATTCTGAGAAGGGGTCCCTCCATGGAGGCAAATGGTGAGGTAGGCAAGAAAAGATGGACGAGTTACATGCGTGCGTGCGTGTGTGTGTGAGTGCACAACAGTGTGTGACAAAATCCAGAGGAGACTGTCGTGGAAACCTAAGGGATGTTCACTCTGTCTGGCTGTGATCCGCTGTGCCTTAGTCACACACACAAACACACACCCCAGTGCGATTGCACACATGCCCAGGATGCATTATTGAGAATGGCAGGCAGAGGACACACCACACCAAACAAAGAGAATGAGAGGGAGGAAAGGCAAGTTGGTCTTTGTACCCTTCCCTTGGTTCAAAGATGAGACACTAATGCAGAATGGTGATGCACCACACGGTTTAAATCTTGACAGTTTCCCTGGGTGAATCGTTTGCAGCTGTACATTCGGACTTTGCGATTGCTACGCTAGGTGAACCATGTAACTCATTAGGGATTGTGGCCTTGAGGCCAGAGTGATGCTGTGTGGGTTTTAGTGTCATGGGCCAAAATGGTCCCTCCTTGCGGCACACAAACGATCGATACGCTGCTTTGATCAGCACTCCGAATGAGCTGCCCACATAAGTAACATCGCACCACATGACACACAAGACACCCACGTGCTCGCATGTGCATAGGCCCCCAATTTCTTCAGTAATTTCTATTCACTCGCTCACGAGAACACGCATAATTTCACAAGTGATTCATGCAGAGGAGAAGCATGCCTGGGTGGAGTGCAGCAGACAGAGTGCTGCCACATGGTGGAATCAAACACTACAGATGGGAGCAGCGGAGAGCGTGCAAACATGCCGACGGCGGAAAAACAGGGAGCCGGAGAGACAAAAACAGAGACAAGCATGCAAAAAGAGAAAAAAAGGGAAAGTCGCCACTGTTGGAAAAGACACAAGGAGAAAGACTTAATGGTAATACCAACGAAGAAAAAGGTGTGAAACTAACTTGTCCTGCAGCTGACGGAGCTTGTCCTCCTTCTCCTGGAGATGGCCTCGCAGGGCTTTGTTGGCTGCCACCTGCTTTGTGACCTCCGCACCTGCACTCTGGGGAGAGGGCACAAGCTGTGTGTGTGTGTGTGTGCGCGCGTGTGTGTTTCTTAATGCGTTTCGGTGTGCGATCGGAGGTGGGGGGAGGTTTTTCGCGACACGGCTGATGACAGGTCAGGCACAGCATGCCTCCTCATTATAGTTACAGCGGGGGGGTGGAAGGTGCTAAAAGAGGTTAAAAGGAAAGCTGTATTTTTGTGGATGACAAAAAGGGGAGTAATAGGAAAAAATAATGTATGGACCTAAACTACAGTATATATTTTGATGGGGGCTATACTGTTTATACATAAAAATTATACAAAATGTATTATTTCATAAAAGAATGTTGAACATATTTTAAAAATACAATTTCATCTTAATTAATAAAAATAAAAAAAATGTCTTTTTTGTTTTGACGCTTTAAATCTCTGCATTGCAATATATTAAGACTCATGATGACAGCCTGACTTCTGATCACTCGTTTGATGGATATTTGAACGTGCATGTTCACTTTGGTTTAAAGGGCCGACGGTCTCTGGTGGGAATTGTAACGGTACAAGCTTTTGACAATGTGCTCTCTCAGTGCGTGCACCCCCACAGCGCATCCCTCGCCTCTCCCTTTGCCTGTCACCTGACATGACTTCCTTGGCTGTGTGCAATGACAGCGGCAATCTGCTCGGTGACACTGATGAGCTCGCTGCAGAGCGGGTGATAGCGCCGCGGTACCACTCACACCTCATTCCCTATGATGTAGGGCACGTCTCTACTGTTATTCCCCATTTCTCATCTTTCTGACAGGTACCCGGTAACAAGATCAAATGATAAGAAAATGCTAATTTGTGTCGAAATCACACGCAATTTAAGGTGATGTTGAGTGTAGATGGAAAGGCTCAAGAATTTGTTTTTTATTGAACATGATCTGAAAGTAAAACCTTAAGAGAGTTCAATTTAGATTTTCTAAACTCCTCAAGGAGAGCCGGCTATTCAAACAAGTGAGGCGATAAAGGGACTCAGAAATATCAATATTTGATCAAATACCAGGGAATAAAACCATTAATGCCAGCACTGTAAAACAGTTTGATATGTGCATAATAAGTAAAAAGGACATCGCAAAGAAAATTTTTACTACAAAACTGACATTATTGCCTGTACAGATGGAAACTCATTTTCATCTACATGTTTGTAAAATATTCTTTTAGCCAAACCGCACTAAAGCGTGTTTTCGAATCCTCGTTATTCATGGCATTATCTACTCAAGCTTCAAAGCGCACAGAATTGGAAATGAACACAATCCTTAATACAATCATCCTATTAAGAGATTTATCTCATAAGGCGTACACAATAAGACAAAGCATTAAGCCCATTCATTAGAAGCCGCTCTGCTCGTAACCACTAACCTTAAGTCTGGCTTGAAGTTGTTTGACCTCGGCCTCCAGGGCCTGCAGGGCCGGATTAGCTGCGGGGGGCACGGTCCCGCCATGACAGGAGCACGCTGCGTTTGCGGGTGCCGTTGGCACAGTTTGTTGGGGTAACGTGATCTGCCTCCACTGCTCCAGCTCCATCTGCAGAACCTTCTTCTGCCGCTCCTTACCAGCCAGGTCAGAGGTCAGCTTCTGCAACCCACAGACAGAATTGGTGGTCTAGATTCCGCTAATGATACTTCAAATAAAGAAATAAAGTTTTCCAACTGTTACTAAACCAAGGGAACCTAATTCTTTGTCATACGATGTTGAGTGCAACACCAAAAGGTAATGGGAGAATTCACATTACATTAATATTATAGACGCAGAGACAGAGTAAATGCAATATGTTGGAAATATGCATGCGTTAGCAACAGGAGGGCTGCGCTTCAATATCTGGTCTTTGAATAATGTCCTTTTCTATGCTAATTAGAAGGCAGATGATGCGGCTGCACGGTCAATAGGGCCAAATTCTCAGTGTGATGGGCATGCATAATAAAGGCATCCTGGAGAATCAGAGAGCACTTTGTGATGGAGTGAGTGCAGTGTTAAGTGAGAGGATGAGTTCACAGTGCCAAAAGATAATGGCTACCAGCTGATCATGTCAAATGTACAGTGTATCAGCGCTTCTAAACATAAGCTTCTGAGGTTAACGCTGTTAACAACAAGCTAAAACAAAATCTCTCTGTCGGCTTATCAACAAAATATGGGGCATGAACACGTCTGTTTGGTTCAATACTGCCGCAATTAGCTGACCTGGTATAATTTCAAACATCAAGAATGATCAATGCCACAAACAGGACACATGATACATGATGCTGCACACATGGAGTAAATGCTGGAACACACACAGACACACACACACACACACAAACCAAAGTGAAACCACAGATTCCCAGGAGTTTACTCTCTGCTCTGCATACATGGAGGTTATTGATATCTGGTTGCTGGCTGACACCTTTTAATAGAATCCCTCTTGTTTTAGGTTTCCTCTCCTCTGTTGAAGACACGCATGCCGTATCCCCCGGGAGGGTGGGAAAGAACGAAGCAGGAGTGATAGAGTGGGAGAGAGGAAGGAGAGGAGAATGAAAAGCGAGGCTGGGGCTGCAGTAGCCGCGGTGCACGCATTAAGAACGGCATTGATGGCAGTTCCTGTAATACAGGCTTTGATTTCATGGCGTGTATTCAGCCCTGGAGAGAGATGACACTGACATGGGGCGGATTTACTGGTGGTCCATTAGGCTGGAAAAGGGGACACCTCTCTCTCTTTCTCGCATCTGAGCAGTTGTCTCACTGAAATCTTTCCACGTGGTACTCAATCAGAAGCTGGATACCGACTCTAATAACGACACATATACACAAGCAGAAATCACAGTGAATTTGTAAACCAATCAACAAAGACATTAGTGTGTCTTACTCAAACTGTTGGCCAGAACTTTGATTTGATATGCAGATAAAACAAATATTTGATTGGATTTCTGTATATTTCAAAAAGGTAGTGGGTTGTCTGTTGCACCCACTAATCCTGTGGTAATCCGGCCCTTACGTGTTAGAGGAGGGTAGTACGCTCGGCACTAAAAGAGATAAAGCTGCTAAATTTGCGAGTTAATGTCACAGTACACTGCAAAGTGAAGAGGACAAGGATGTAATGACAGAGTGAGGTAGATAATCCAAGCAACAAAATGATCCTGTATTTGGATGATACGCATGACTAGCACATTTTGTCAAGAGCTAGCCTTGGTAGGAATAGGAGGGAAACCTGTCACCTGAGTTTTTAAGCTT
This sequence comes from Pungitius pungitius, assembly GCF_949316345.1. NCBI lineage: Eukaryota > Metazoa > Chordata > Actinopteri > Perciformes > Gasterosteidae > Pungitius > Pungitius pungitius. Next base: position 15,426,869 of record NC_084908.1, on the reverse strand, counting down.
CTTATGCCAGTTTTGAGGTCATTGCATCTGGGGCCTGTTTTTTGTAGTTTTTTTATATTATTTCTATCAGTATTAATAACCTCTAGATCTTGCAATAGTCGATATATTCCCAGATCTTGTCGTGAATCGCAAAAATAAAGCACATTACTAAATGTCAGACACGGTAAAAAAAAGGCTGGTTGTATAATCTGATGTATGGAAAACATTTGGTTTTACAGTCACTTCCATTTGGGACGGACTGGTTTGAAAGAGAAAGCTGAGGTGGAAACTGTAAACATTATTCTTAGTTTTAACTGCAGTACTGACGGCGTAGTTGTGAGTCTTCCTGACCAATAAGGGATCAACATTGCAGGAGAACTCACATAATTTGGCACATTTGTTGCGTACTTTGTTGCAGTAAACACTGTAGCAGCTATTAAAATATTAAAGTTATTAAGACGGTTAGAAACTGATACAAAAGACTACAGACGGAAGTTAGATAAAACAAGAAGCAGCCTAAATAATGAAAGGAGATAAAGCAGGAAGCAGCAAAGGAATGTCAGAATGGCTAAAACATCAGTTTGGCCGATAATTTTCATTTTTTTCAGAAGCCATTCTCCACATCTTAAAAATCCCAAATATGGAACAAATTGTATTATTTCAGGCAAAAGGGTTAAAAGATGAACACACCGTTGCCCGTTGAACAGCTGATTTCGCAAGAAATTTTGGAGAGTTTTACAATTATTCCGCTTTTGCCTGCTCCAAACGTTCCACTAGCCAAGACCGGTCGATCTCTAGGCAACACAAACAAGTTTCTGAGAAACTGCCATGCTACTTCTCACATGATGGCCCCTGTGGAGGCTGTCCTAGGCCAATTACAAGCACAGAGTTTTAGTTGGAAAGTTGGCAAGGACCGCCTGGAACAAGCCCAAAGTCCATCACCTCTTGCCCTTTGCAGAGAGGGCAACAACACATGGCTTTGGCCAGTCAGCCGGCTCCAACTTTCTCTGGTGGAGTGGCATTAATACTGCAGGAGGGGAGAGGAAACAACAATTCCCTCTCTGTCCACTCATTGACGGTGTGTGTGTGTGTGTGTGTCTTTGCAACCTCGTGTGGCTTTACTGCTGTGTCTCAGTCTAAGGTCTCGTTGGGCCTTAGCAATCAGATTCCTGGGTGGGGGCACAAGGGCCACTTCTTAGACAGCAGCACTATAAGGGCCGCACTCTGACCTGCGTGCGTGTGTGTGTGTATAGGTGTAATATACTGTATCTGTACCATTCACTCATTAAACATAAGGACACACAGGCACATACGCCTAATCAGGCGCCCAGTGGGACCTCACTGGCCGCTGCCGCTATTTCTGAATCCGCCAAAAGAAGTCTCCTGCCTGTCTGATTAACGACTATCCGTCTAGGTGTTGGTGGGCGTATTTGTGTGCACCATGTGTGTGTATGTGTGTTTGTGTATGGTGGTTTGTAAAAGGACATCGTGGCAGGTGAGGTACATTTTAGGGCCAAAGTATTTGGTGTTTTATTTATAGTCCTTAGCAAGTCTTGGAGTTTCCTCCATGGAGGCAGATACTAAATAACTAAATGAATGTGTGGCAGTGGTCACCGTGTGTGTGTGTGTGTGTCTGCTTGTATACAGAGAAATGTTAGTGCGAGTGACACAGACTGCTGTGGAGGAACTGCCGTGTTGAAACATTCAGACAACAGCAGAGTCGAAATGGAGGAAAGAAGAGGCAGAGAGATCCTCGTCCTCTCTTCTCCTCCGTGGCGCTGACCTCCACAGAAGAGGGTCGCCCCCGAAGCCGCACTTATTGTGCGTGATGGACGCAAGGGACTCGCTTGCCACTGCACTCACAGTCCCAAATACAAAAGGAGCACAGCGATAATGAAATGATTTGCCTGTTAATGTCACCTGTGCTCGCTGCTCGCTGCTGCAGAGTTGCTCGGTGAGGGAGGCGAGTTGTGCCGTGATTTTCTCATTGGCCCTTCGCAGCTCCCTGGCAGAAAGCAGAGCGTCTTTCCTGGCACTTCGCAGTATGTCAATGTGATGCTGGAGGGACTCTGTGTGCTGCTGCAGAGAAGAGGAGGAGTAGTGCCGGGTCTTCATTAGCATCCTCTTCTTCCTCCTCCACCTCCTTTCCTCTCCTCTCGTCCCTCGGTCCCAGGGCTCATGCTGTTCAACGTCTAACAGGAGGAAGTACACGCAGGCACCTCAGAGTTGACAAGTGCATGGAACAAATCCCTATTTAGAAGCTACTGGTGGGAGTTAACATGCTTATGTAAAAGTGTCTCTGTGTATGCACAAGTGAAAATTGTGATATATTTAACTACTTGAATGATTAACATTTTCCATTTATAACCAATTCAGGAGAGTCAAGTTCTGGAAACAAAAAAAACTAACAAAAACAAAGCTTGTTAACTTCTTAGCTACTTGTTTCCGATCGACAGCATGTACATGCATTGAGTGTTCTTCCTGCTGCAATTAATAGTCGATTAGACCTTAGTTCTGCAGGGGTGTGAAAAAAGAAAACTCATGCTACCTTGGGCCGGAACATGTTTATTTTTCCAGTTGGATTTGGCTGCCGTTGGCGCTGTGTTTGAGATCAGTGAAGACCTGTAGGACTGAAGGAACAGAAAAGTCAAGAGACAGAGATGAAACGCAGCTGTTAGGTTTAACACAACCGGTTGACATGTTGTGCCTCCTGAAACGCAGCTCATAATGACACCATGATCACAGGCCGTGCTCAGTTTAACGCGGCAAGACAAATCACCCCGTGTTTTAATAATTCACCTGAGCGCCGTTCGGCTGACTTTGACGCAAATGCTCCTCAGCCCGGGTATTACTTCTGACAGACGCCTGCACACGCCGCCTCTGTTCCATCACCGCAGATTCACTCTTACAGTACGACTTGTGTGCGTGCAGTCATTTGCACGCACTAGTCTGTACGTGTGTGTGTGTGTGTGACACCTCCCGAATGCACCATCGTTTGTAGTGACATCAAAGAAGTCCCCCCCCCCCCCCTTTTCTTCTTTGCCTGTTTCCTTTGTACAAAGGGTCAGGTAGGAGTTGATCAGTGCCAGGTTTGATCACACGGTGCCTCGCAGAGAGAGGAGAGGGGGGGGGGGGGGGGGCTTTTGGTTTGTGACATAGTGTGTCAGGAGGGGCCCGGGGCTGTCACAGCGAGGAGCCCAGAAGGAGCTGATGAGCCCATTTAGTGGATCTGGAGCAGTGAAACTTCAGGGGATCTGAGAGTGAGGGTCCTGACAGCTCCCAGGCTACATGTACAACAACAGCCGTCGCTTTCGCCTCCACCATCTGCCCAGCTCCCTTCCTCGTGGTAACAGAAAGCGAGACACGACATCTTTAAAGGGTCCCCTTCTTTCCCCAATTATTTTATTACATTAAAAATAAAAGCGACTTACAATCAGTGCGTTTCAACCATAAGGATACAAACGCAGAAGCACTATTTCATCGAATAAGCCGATTTACAACTTGCTCTTGATAAGAGCCATTATACGTGTTAGCGGACACATCTCCCTGTGGTTTGGAGTTCCCATGTCCTGCTATGAAGTGATTTGATGCGGACAAGATAAAGGGTCCAGGCATATGGACACATGGGAAGAGCGTTGTATATGCTAGAGCAATGTCGAGATGGTCTCAGGAGCACTCGTCCATATGCTGATGAATCGCACAAACCTGTATAGCTGTTTGACCTTTATGGTAAAAAAATGTCTACTAAAATAAATTAAATTCAATTATTTTGTCTGGTAAGGTAGGTCGACAGATTCTGTCTAAATAAGACACAATTTACTTTGAAGATTCTAAATAACACATTAGCTAAAAACATTGTATAATAAAATATTCATATTAACTGTACTGATAAGCCGTATGCATCAATAACTGAACGTTGGTTTACAATGTTTAAGTCTTACACTGTGGAAATAATCGCACCATTTAAACAATCGTGTCACACAGAATCTGTATGTGCCCCCAAACTATTCAAATAGTATGATTCATTCCTTTTTTGACCCACCTTTCTGTTAGGCTGTTGTGTGTAAGGCGGCGTCCCTGCGGTCACACTGTTGAGACTGTCCTCGTACTCTTCACCACTGTCAGAGTAAAGAAAGGGGAGAAGCGTTATTACAGGCCAGAAGTTCAAGCTGCAACCCGGCCTCTCAAACTAAAACAAATAGACAAAATCCAATTTACCTTTTATGGTTGATTTAGTTGACATCAGGCAAAAAATATGTGCATTTCGAACCCCCGCCCCCCCCCCCCCCCCCCCCCCTCCCCATCTTCCAACAGAAAATCAATGTCCCATCCAAATTCTGAGCTGGGAGTGTAAATGTGGGTGTAAATTAAGTGAAAAGCTCCAGTGCCTGGTGCTGATGGTGAATGCATCAACATGTATGAGAGCGGCTGTGGCCTTCATTAGCCCTCTCGGTGTGACAGACGTGTGTGAGAGGCACGGCTGAGCGGAGCCGAGCAAAGTTGCGTCTGATGGACACACGGCAACGGCTTCCTGGGACACACATACACACATGCTGAGACACACACACACACACAGGTTTATTGACAGTGACCTTTGACGTGAAGGTGGAAGCCAGTGACATTTACGCTGGCGGGTTTATTAAGGTGGGGCCCGGGAGAAGCAGCGGAGGTAGAGACCACAGTGAGAGGATCTAACTGGAACATGACAGGGCTGTGGGGCTAGTGAGGGTTAAAGCCGGTCTGGAAGGGGCACAGGGACTCGCTGAGGATCACTAATCACCACCACTAACACCGAGGTCACAAGCATTTGATGGAAGATGGCACCGGTTTCACGCTGGTGAGGCAGTTAAACCGGTCTTACATTTTGCCTTGTGGAGACACAAAGTCTGAAGTTGTCTCACTAATAATAATATTTTTCTAGTAATTAGGCATCACATGAAGACTCAAATTGACAAATACTACAGACAGCATTATACTGTCTCAAGCTGTGCGTGGTGAGCATGAGGCCAAACCAGTATGTTTAGCTGGCTTGGCAATAATTAAGTTTAAAAACACATCCGCTCATTTAAAGCCTGGACGCAAAAACTGTGCGGATCGCACGGCATGTCGACGTGGGACTCATGCGGTGTGACGGGTATGGAAATGTTGGGAATCATCATCCTCTGCAGCCACCAGATCCCTAGTTGTTGTAGTGGTCAGTGTCCGCCCGTCGCCTCAGCAAGACACCAAGCGTCGCTTTTCCCTTTTCGGAATCCATCTCTTATCAATATGTTTTCAACCATTTGTGATGAAGTGTATTCCAGAGGTAATTCTAACACGATCCTGAACAATTCAACGCGTTTCTGCCGCCCTGCTCTCATTCTGTCTGATTCCAAAAGAACTGCTGATTTACTCAAAATGGTCAGCCAGAGGCAGCGATAAAACGGATGGGGGGGGGGGGGGGGACAAAGACTTGTCAGTAGCCTTAACGAGTCAGACATCTTTATTCGCCACTATTTAAGCCAAACCTCCATAGGCAGAAATACTGTATTTCCGGGAGCGCCGACCAGCCCTGCTGCGGAAGAAGACCGCTGTGAGGTAAGAAGGCTTCACAGTAACAAATCAGCTGACAGGTGCCTTAAATAAGACAACATCTCCGTTTAGACCCCTTCTGCACAAACCCACTTAGATCCTCCTCTCAGGTAAAGCCTACATTAGACGGCTGCTTATTAGCCACACGGAGAGGCATTAGGAAAGCGGGGCGTAGCTGCACCCGGTTCCCTGCTAAACAGCCTCATGTGGATTGAGAAGAGGTGGATTACAGCCTGATGAATTAGTCGGTGAAGAAATGGGTGAGTTAAAAAGATCGGGAAAAAGAGGGAGCAGACACGGGAAGGTACACAAAGAGAGAGAGAGAGAGAGAGAGAGAGGGGAGGGAAATAAGTATCAGCGATAGCTCTGAGTGTTTGAAAATCGAATCAGTCCGACCGTCACTCAATAAATGTTGGCTCGGTGGCTTTTTTTTTGTTGTTGCATAAAACATACATGAAATAATTACTGTCGATGGTTCTTAATTTAGAGAGTGTTGAACAGCTTGTAGACATCTGGTACCGAGCCGAGTAGGGTCATTCAAAATTTATCCAACTAAATGCGAGGAGAGGAAAGAGTCGGGGGGGTAAGATGGAAGTGCGTGCGCACACACACACACACATTTGTGAATTGACATGCCACAGGATATCCAACATGACTAGACGCAGGGTGGTGTTACCTTCTATACATGTGTGGCTGTGTGTGTACGGGTGGATGATGGGTGTGTGGTGGTGGTGGGGGGGGGGATTGATACTTGCAGTGGGATCCTTAGTGCTGTCAAGAGGGGGGGGGGGGTGGTTGTGAATATGCAAAGGACCAGTAAATTAAATCAAACTGCCAAACTGTCAATTTCGAGGTAGCGTGACTAGTGCATGAAAATGGCATCACTGGAAGGTATCGGGGCTTTGGGGCGGCCCCCTTATCCCCGGGCTTTCCTGGCAACGGTTCAACTTTGTGTGGAGAGGTGGCTAATTTTGCATGCAAATTTCAGTCAATAAGCCCCGAGCAAGGCATCCCAGGATATTTCAAAGGATCTGACAGTAGTTTCCCCCCCCCCCCCCTCCCCCCACACCCTTCTCTCTTTCTCTCTATCATTCTTGCTCGCATTCTTCTTTTGGCTGCTGAATACCAACTAGACAGAAGATGAAATTCAATCACCCATTTGCTTATACTTTGCATATGCACGTTGTCCCCTCGATGCTTCGTGGCCCTCCCTCCCGCCCCCCCACAATTCAACCGGCTCCACTCCTAACACCGAGAAAAATAATGAGGAGGGTGCCTGAGAGAATAAGTGCATCTGTGTGTGTGTATCATTACCTATCGACACTCATATCCTCCCACTCGTCCTTAGTGGGACTCGGGCTGCGGCCTTGCCAGCTGATGGCTTGATTGGCGCCGACTGTTCGGTGGCTGCGCTGGTGTAACGGACCTCTGAGCCTCGTTGTTTTGAGTTTGACCTTGCAGCTGATGTTGCTCGGCAGCCCGGCTGCCCGCGCTGGTGCTGCTGCCACCGCCGCCGCCGCGCGCTTCCTGTGGAAGTCCCTGGCTGCCCTGAGGATCCCTAGATCCTGTCTCAGCTTCAGCAACTGATGATGGAGCTTGGTAGCCTCTTTGCGAGAGGCGGCCAGCCGGCCTTCTAAAGCCGTGATCTCGCCGCGGTGCCGCTCCCCCTGGGCCAGGGCCCGGGCCCGGGCCGCCTCTTCGCGGACAGCTTCCTGAGTTTGCAGATGATCCAGGGAGGCTTGCAGTCTGCGGCTGTTGTGGGCCAAGTCTTCATTGGCCTCAAGGAGCTTCTCTTTCTCTTCCCTCAGCCCCTCGGTCTCCTCCTCCAGGGACCACATCCTCCGCTCCAGCTGTTCTATCTGAGTCAGAGATACGGGGCCTCAGTGGTACAGAATGTTTTGTTTTTTTATACATGTTGTTTTTAGCAAAAGTTCTCAACCTTCTGGACATGCTGCTCTTGGAATGCTGGTGCAAACAACAAACAAAAGTTGTGAGTTACCCCTGTTTTTGTAACGAGAATATTTGATGTTATCAGAGAACATTTGTGTCAGAAGCTAATTCCTTATTTCACCTGCGTGTGGTAGCATGCACACAGCGGTTCCCCACCCAATGTGCCAATGTACTACATACAGCTGAACTAATGAGGGTTGTCACAACCCCCTCTCCAGCCTGGCAAGACCCTGGACATCCGACTGGCACCCGCGTACGCTGATCGCCCCTCTTCAACCAGGAGCACTTAGTGTATTTGTCAGATCTTTGGTGGAGACTGTTTAAGAGAACAGCGCATGCCTGCTGGGTTTGTGCCTCCAGGCAAATTTTTTTCTCCCTTTTATTTGGTTCCCACTCTGCCTGCTGGTGAAGACTGGTAGCTTTCAAAAGAAATTAGATGGCTATCACCACTCTTGATGGTTCACTGCAATGACGGTAGAAAGGGGGGACATATAAATGTATGTAGGCTGGAGTTTTAAAATGTGGGCACCAGCATGCTCAATCAACAAACCCCTTTGATTCAACATTTATGTTAAATGTTCTACTGTTTTCTGGGACAACTTAATAAAATGGTCTCTGCTCCACCCCTAGAGTTGTTATTTGTGGTTACTCGGATAATGTTTTTAACTGTGAGAACAAACAAACTACTTCACCAGTTCACTTCGTTCTCGACCCCCAAAAAAGGCCCTTTATCTGAGAGGCTTTGTGTTTGAGTTTGCGGCTCTTTTGGGCTCTTTTATTGGAAATGACAAAGAACACTTAGTGACTGCATAGTGCTGTACCTTTTTAAATGACTGCTCCATTCGCTCTGAAGAAACAGAAAGCTTTTTCGGTGTGCTGCTCTTGACCCGGCGCTCCTCTAGCACTTTGTGAAGCAATTCTGCAAAAGGGAACAAAGCTGCTTATTGTGACATGATGTGTCAAACTCAGGCGGCTCAATCAATAGGATGATAAGAAAGAGGGTACATTAAATCAATTAGCATTACTAAGGTCTAGTTTCTTTCTAAAAGGTCCAGTTCTTTTTTCTTCTGGTGTCAATCAAATCAAAAGAAATGCAGGTTTTCACAGGGACTCGAAATCTTTGCACTGCTAAAACCTTCCGCCGGTTCCTTTAAAAAGCCTCTTTTTCCCCCTGATTAACAGGAAGGTGTTTTATTTAGTAGTCCATGCGGAAATAGGAAAACAGTGTTCAAAAGCACGCACTGGTGCGCGCCATGTGCAACCTCGCTCTCTCTCTCTCTCTCTCTCTCTCTCTCGAGGGATCTTAAACAAGCGAAGAGAAGTGCTCGAATCCCCCCGTGAACACACAGCCCCGGGCTGCACTGCTTTGTAGTCCACTGTGTTTCCCCAATGGACAACTAATCTCCGCAGACTAACACGCTGCTTTATTCTGGGAACTTCAATAGTGGCCCAGACAAACATATGATTTAGTCTTTATGATAGCGACAGAATGAACGCAGTGCGTTATTCATGTGCGTACGCAGTCGCTCGACAGCGGGAAACAATGGGAAACTTTTCCGCTTTTCATTCTTTCCCGGGAAACATTTAGGTCGGGACGACCAAAATGAATTCATACAATGAGTCTGCAAGCGTTAAATATTCAGGACCCTGACTTTTCAGGTCAGTTGATCTTTCAGGGGGCGAGAGGCCTCAGAAGGGGAGAGCGTTAAGGAGTGAGGGCTCCGTTTCCAGGAGCTGCCGCTCCCTCGCTTTGCATTTGACGCTCTGCCCAGGGAAGTTTGTTACTTTGAATTAGCCTGCTCTTTTGTCTTCCTGGGCATGTCACATCCAATCAGACCGAGCACCAAATAGGACAGGAGGGCTGCTGTATTCGCTGGGTACATAACCAGGTTGAGAGACAATTATCCAGCTTCAGTGCCGGTGGCTGGGGAGTTGGCACCTCGGCACCACCTTCGGAAGAAGACGTGGTGGCTCCCTAGTCACCCGCGGTTGGAGGAGGTCCTGGCACTGCGGCATACATTAACGTCCCTCCCACGTCTCTTCATGGGCTGCAGCACAAAGACCCCCGTTCCTTTCATCTGCTGCCTTTCGTTAGTGTGATCCCGGGCGCCAGCGTTTCAACCCTCCATCGCTTTGATCGGGTCACAGAGGTTCCCTGGGAACAAGTGCTCCGGCCACTCACAATATCTTTTTGTTAATAATGTTGAGTTTACCTGCTGACTCTAAAGTCATAGGTTTAAGTCAAGAGATACATGTTGCAAATTCTGTTCCTGCCAATACAGCTTTTATTGAAGTACAAAATAGGAAATTCATTATTATAATTTACTCAGACAGTTTACAGTAAGATTATCTTATTTTATCCAAGATTTCGCACGTTTTTGTATCAAATGCGGTCTTTGCTTAGAAAAACTATTGTAAATGGTTTAGTATTGTGCCAGGTGTGTATTTTTTATAGCAAAGAGAATATCAGTTGTAAAACATATAAAAAGTGCCAGAGAGCCCATTGCATAAAGCCGCTCTCGGCAGTTGGCATGGATTTTGTTAAAGTTTGCATTTAATATCTTAATACCTGCAAGAAACTGCAGACACATATTGACAGCCTTCGGTGTAACATGTATTTTCACTGGTTATTTTTCTGACAAGATGTGAAACTAAGTATGTCCTTTTTTAATGGGCTTATTTCCCAGGATTCCTGACTAGACTGTCAATAAGAGAAGGATCCGCTGTTTTAATTAGTGCCATCCTTTAAATCACACGCTTGCATCTCAATAGACGCAATCATCGGTTGTGAAGAAAATGAAAGTGATCGAGGACAGATTTGTTATTGAACTAGTTAATTAAGGCCAACGGTTGCGGTGGTCAACGTCTGACAAAAGCTTGCAGATTGGATTTACAAGTGATTCGCTTTTCAACATCAGCAATGATATATGCAGACAAGATGAACACCACTTGATCTCTCAATCAATTTGCGAGGAGTTGATCAAGTCTTAATTGAGTTTTCGTATTAATTCCGCCGGGAGTTGTCTTATTAATTCTGCTCACTAATAGACATGACCCAGAGGTAAAAGGATGGCTCAAAAGTGCCGTCATTTAAACATGAAAAGGGGACACATGCAGTGGGCAAATCTTTGTACTTTAAGCCTTTAAGATCCTTGACATTGTAGAGAACAATACAGAAAACAATGAAAGAATAAGAGCATTAGAATATAAAAAGAATTGAATTCAGGAAAAGACCCTTCCACAATAGCAAAAAGGCTTTTGAAGGCGGAAGACAGAAAGTGACTTTAAAGAGTCAAGACTCTTTTCCATTCCTGAAATAGTGTAAAGAAAGGAAGGGTTCACCTTGGTGTTCATTAGCAAGACACAAGTGGAGCTCCTTCACTGTGGCCCGGTCCATGGCCGCCTGGACTCGCAGCATGTCCAGCTCCTCTTCTACGCCGGCCCTGCAGTCACACACATAGGGAACTCTTCTTTACACAGCTCCTATGTCAAATCTATTCAGATATATAAATGGCAAAACACAATTTAAAGCAGATACATATGAAACAACTAGCAACACAAGTATAGCATAACGAGTATCTTTCTGGATTCAACTGTGGAATTCACTATTATAGAAACTTTTATTACACGTTTTAGCTCGAATCCTAAGTGCTGGCTTTCTCTCCCCAGCAGAATAGACGACATTGTTGAAAACCAACTAATTAAAATTATTTTTAATTCATCTGGAAATCAAAGTGACAAGCAAACATGAAACGCCAAGGTGGGAAAGTACAGTGTGTGTGTGTGTGTGTGTGTATCACAACAGACAAACAGACCTGAAAGCGTGCCCAATTACCTCTCCGCAATTAGCTTGATTCCTGCTAAAGGCTAATTATGTGGAGCCATGCTCGAGACTTTGCACTTTCAAGTTATTATTAGGACCCCCAACTGAAGTCTGCTGAGGATACACACGAGCCCACCGAGACAACCACACCTGAAACACACACCTAATTTCCCTCCCCTTTGCTCCACAGAGTCAGAGAGAAACACTAGAAACACGCTCCCACTCCTACTGGTGGCATTCTTCGCTCAGTTAACCTCATTACAACAGTAGGTCTTCCTTGCAGCAAGTGCAGCCAGCGCCATACACTCTGAAGTGTTCCACGAGTAACAGGCCATTTATGGCTGTGGTGATAATGGCAATTAACTCAAACTAGACACCTGTTTCCACCAACCAAGAGATTTTTCCATACCAGGTACCGAGAAGATGACTTGGGAAAGGTTATCGCACGTAGCACAGGGAAGGAAATTCATTAGCTTTTTAGCCCACACAGTCCAGCAGAGGCCTTGTCTAATGGCTGACCGCAGCTTAAATAAGTACACAAATGACTCTCCCTGAGGTGGGGGGCGGGGTTGGGGGGGTTGAGGAGGGTGGAGGCAGATGGATATGTGTCGCTCCTCTATAGATTTTCCTCCATAAATGAACTCAAGTCGATGAGGCACCGTCCCCTGCCTTATGTGTCCAGGCCGTTAATGGGACAAATGAGCTGAAATATGCAGTATGTGAAATGAGCCTGTTCCATCTCCGGTTTCTCTTTTATGCCTTTTCGGATGCTGATGGTATCGACGTTAAACCGAGGTTCATGTGCATTACATTCAATTTTGTTGGAGGAGTGGTATACTCTCTTGGATGAAGAAGGGACTAGATTGCAGATGAAGCTCAATGGCCAGAGGCCGCCGGTTTCACAGCATAACAATTTGAGGATGGAAGAATATTGCATCCGTATTCAGTTGTTGCAGCGTGTGCACCAGTCTAATATAGATTTGGAATTAGCAGAGCTTGGGATGTTCCAAATGCAATATTAGAACTTGGTGACTAGTCATCAATATCTGCCAAGGTTATTGCGGGAGAGTACAAATAAATACAAAATCAAGACAATTAATACATTAAAACCTTGATTTGTAGGCAAATTTGTTTGCGTAGAACTGTCATTTTGTCACATTTGTCACATTTTTACCAGTTTACCAGTGCTAATAGTTTGAATTTAAAATGATGAGATCATATTAATGGGGCAGATTGGATCAATGACAGAACATTCTCAACTAATTAAAGCACTGAAAACAACCACATCTTCCTACAGTTTACTGATTGGAGTCTCACGCCTCACACGTTGCTTCCTTGGTGTCAGTACATCATTGGATGGACAGATGCCTGCTCCTCGCAACTTATGGGGCCCCGTAGGCTACCCCCGGATACCGGCAATCTGCCTGAAACAATGTTTTCCTGTCGTGCCCTCGCGGTCATTAAGGACAAAAGGGTTATTCAGCGACACCTGAAGCGAATGTCGAGGTCGTTCTTTCTTTTTTTTTTCTATCTTCTCCAACTTGAATACTAAACCAAATGAAGCGAGTCGGACCGTTTTCAATTCCCTCTCAACTTGCCGCTCCACCTAAGGTAGAATAACACTCAGCGATCTTAAAAGCAAAATAAGTTTCTCCGCCGAGCGCAAAGTAAACGCACAGGACGGGTGTTACTTTTGGTAATGATGCGCTCTGCAGTGGACGTCTGTGTCTCACGCCGCTCTTTTGGCCCCCGTTTGTGAAAACATTTTCTCTCTCGTGCAGCACTAGAACTTTCGGCCCTAAGCTATCCACTCCGTGTCATTTGATCTCGTCTCCACTGGAGGTTGCGTCAAACACAGCTCAGAGCACAAACTGCCAGCCTCCGTCCACGAGGGTGTACAACACAACATCGTCTGCAGCCATTGTGCTTTCGCATGCCGGCGTTCTTCACTTCAGCTTCGGCACATAAAAATACACAGGAACAGCAGGGAATACGGTGAGAAAGTGAAAAAAGAAATCTCTGGCCTTTATATAACTGGGGAAAGAATGTTGTTTTGGGGTGTGTGTCTGTGTGTGGGGAGGAAACCTCTGGTTAAACCCTACAGGGCTGCTCATTCACGCAGGGAGTTTAGGTGGATAAGCCACCGCTGTCAGCGGAAATGGTGACAGTTGGAGTTTACATCTGCTCACTTATGTATTTTCCTGATGTTGCAGCAGCAAAAATGAGTCGAAGAGAGACACGGGCCACTGAGAAGTGAATGGGGAGTCATGTAAATACCACTGGTGGAAACAACCTAGGATGTCCACAATATTCTGCAACAGATGCAACAGATACCACTTCCGCAGATGATGACTATTCAAATAGAAGAGGACACAAGCACAATGAATTCTCGAGTGTTCTGCATGTGGTGAGGTTTGGTTCTTTGAAAAAAACTTTATTAGGCTCAAATGTTGTCTTCGTATGAGACTAGTTAACAATTGATGGCAAACCAAACCTTTCATCATAATTACCAAATGTAAAGCAAGATTTTTTTTTTGCACAATAATTAATTGACCAAATAATTAATGAAGGAAAAAAACCTTAGTCGTCTGAATAAAAAAACATGCATAAAACATTATGTTTGTGTGTGTGTGTGTGTGTGTGTGTGTGTGTGTGTGTTTGTGTGAGCAAATGTGTCCCTCCTCCAACTAAGCCCTGGTCCGGGGGGGCAAAAGACTCTCATTACTTCTAATACCTTTTAGCAAATCAAGATGAAACGAAAAGAAATAAGAGGAATATGAGGAACACCGGGTTCAAATTGATTAAACGTAATTAGTGTCAACGTCGCTTATCGGGGGAGGGGGGGGGGGGGGGGGGGGTTGTGCTCGTAATGGTCACTCTCCACAGAGGAGCTTCCAACGCCGCTGCAGTGCAAATGATCTCAAAGGCTTTTTTCCCTCAGTAATCGCCAGCTAATTTATTCTTTGATGTCGTCTGAGTATAGCATCTTAAGTCGGAGGGTGCACTGCGTGTGTTTATTCTGTTTATGGTGCCTAAATTATCCCTGCCTCTTTTTACCAACAGACCTTTAACAACAATTACCACAGCACAGACATGGAGTGCCGCAGACAGATGCATAATGAGGCAGATAAAATGATCCCACTGCAAATTTTCTTGCCCACCCTGCCCGTAGTTTCTTGCCAGAGTGAGCTACTACAAACAGAAGGGAACCTCAATTGAAAGTCAGCCTCAGTGTCAACTTGTTTATGTGTTGGTGCCATTTCTGTGTGCATCTGAGATATTGTAAGCTGTCAGTGCATAATCTTATGACTATATAAAGGAGATTTGGTTTCAGTTGTGGAATTGTGTGCTGACCGAGTAGAAAGCAACAGGGCAGTCCCATACTATAAAAACTTAGATTACAAATAGGTGATTCTTCAGACAAGTTCAACTTGGTCATTTCCATTTCTAATCCACGTCAATCCAACGTACAATGAGACGTTCAATAATCATGGGTTGAATGTCCACACGCTTTTGACCTCATTGTCATGTAAACGTAACAAACAAAACCTTATTATCCTTAATATCTTAACAATGTTCAAAGAGAGGCCGTCAAACACAACACAAGACACCAACTTGTTAATAATACGCTATCAAACACTAAGCATGTTGTGGCTTACTGCCTCCCCAAGTCATTTGGATGAGCCGCAGGGAGCCGGGGCATCAGGCAAGCCAGTCATTTGGACCCCGCGATGGTGTTTAACGAGTCCTGGTTTTGGACAAGGTGATAGGGAGCATCTGTGCACAATATCATGACAATGAGGGGGAGCGAATGGGATTACGCCGAGGCTCTCCTCTAAAGCCGGCCACTTGGCATTTAAAGCTTTATAAGGGGCCTTCATTTGGCCCTAAATTCTTCAGCTGCCAGGAGTTAATTACCCCTTAGTGGATCATTGCTAACACTTTGCATAACCTTCACAAGCACAATCATTATAACACGATCAACGGAACAACACCCTGCAACGTCCTTCCTGAATAGCGCCCTGGTAGTTATGCTTTCACAAACTCTTGATGCTGTTGCACAGTGATGGACACACGTTGCCTTTTGGTTGCCTCTCAACAGGAATTTGCATTGCGTGGAAGTAAAGCTGTTCGGTTAAGCTGGTAAGGGTATGGAATAGAAATGGGCAGTGCGTGTTTTCATTTACTTTAAACACGCTGAGCTGTGTGCAGATGCTTTGCCCTGGAACGGACACCACGGCCAAGTTTACTTTGCATCAGCCACCCGGGTAAGGAGGAGACCCCGGGGGGGCGAGAAGGGAGGAGATGAGGTGGAGCTGCTCCGGGTGCACATGAAGGGGATCAACACCAACCCCGGAGAGCGGGCCGGTTACACGGCGAGGCATGAGGCAAGCCGCTCTCCGTCCCCTGTGGTTTCCCTCGCAGGTCAGATTCAAGGGCCCTACTACGTGTTTCACTCCCCCCCCCCCCTCTCCCCCCAAACCATCCAGTGCTCAACTCCACACGGCTCCAGTCGTGGCCGGGCAGGCGGGCAGGCAGACGGACGGACATCCCTTAACAGGCAGCATCAGCGGCACTAGGGCTGCTAGCCTGTAATTAGCTCAGACAGCTCAGGCTTGGAGAGAGGCAGCCGGGCTATATCATAATGAGCTCAGCTGGGATTAGGAGGACAGGGCAGGGGGGTGAGCAGAGGGGAAAGCAGAAGAAGGGGTGGAGGTGGGGGGGGGGGGGGGTGCAAGTACCAGAATTCTGGGCTCAGCCTACTGCAGCATTACAGAGGACCAGAGGGAGGCAACTGGGAAGACAAGCCCGAAGAGGGGAAGAGGTACAATGATAGAGGAGGAAAGGGGTGAGGAGAGGTGAAGGCCGGGGGAGGCTTTAGGCCAAGCTTTGTGTAGCATCATAGAGGGTCAGTGGGAGTGGTACAGTTACAGGGGCTTCTCTAGATCAAACAAGACAGTGACTATGCTGCACCCGGAGACAGACTACAAGACAAAGGCAGCAGGGGAGAAAGACAGAACGAAAATCTAAGTAGCAAAGAAAGCAATTAAATACAAAGCTCCTATTTCAGTAAAACACCAACAAAAAGTACACTCATTTAATAACACCGGCAACATGACTAGAGTTTAGCATAAATGTACCACTCAATATGCAATTATTTCAAGAAATACAATTTTACTTTGTTCACTTTTATTTGTGAATTTTTGGGCATCTAACGATCCTGGTAATGAGAGCCTGGTGGACGCTGCGAGTCGGGAAGGGCACACTCTAATTCTAACACCCGCAAACAAGCACTCAATGTGTGTGTGTGTGTGTGTGTGTGTGTGTGTGTGTGTGTGTGTGTGTGTTTAAACGACACCTCCGCCGTGCAGATTTGCCTGCAGGAGACTTACTTTTCGATAGAGAGCTTCCTTGTGAGGTTTTTGAGGTAGGCCAGCTCGTTCCAAACCGCATCGCTGTTCTCTTGTCTCAGCTGCCGCGGTTCTGCACGCTGCATCCTTCCACCTGGCCTGGACACATTTACAGAAAATGTGTGTGTGTGAAGACAAAAAGTAGAAATGTAGAGGCAAACATAGGAATTGAAGCGACAGCCTCAGACACACACACACACACACACACACACACACCTAAAGCAGCCACCCTAACAAGGGAAAATGGCTGGAATTGTACATCTTGCTGCCTCTGGGCAATTCACAAGGGGGGGGGGGGACAAGGCCCCCTTATTCTCACTGTGTTTTTGTTTTTTAGCCATCTTTAGCAGTATTCAAATGAGCAGCCTTGACTTTGACATTTCAGTGGCGAATCATGTAGACACGTATGCACGTTGGTTAAAGCCCAGGGCACTGCCCGTGTGTCAGGGCGTTGGACCGTTCCCTGTGTGCCATGCAAATGTAGATAATGGCAAAAACACACTCACAAACGAGGTCATTCAAATGTCTACACCTCACTTATGAATACTTAATGACACTTTGTGCTCAGTGGCTGCCCCCTCCCCTTGAACTTCACCCTGCCACTCGCACACGTCCGCACTGTCCCCACTGCGCTCAACGGGCTCTCACCCAACTCAAATCAATCAATCAAGGCCCGACACACTCAAGTCCACTTCGCCCTTCATTTGCAAAATAAAATGGCTTTCAGCGAGAAATCCGCAGATGGCGAGCGGAGCCGGGGACAATGTTGTATTTGTCTCGCTCTCTCACCCGAACACACACATACTAGACTTTCGTATTTTATACTCCATCAATGAGGGAGATGTATGAAGATAGATTGTTAGGGTCACTGCTAATGCGCAGGGTGCCTTTTTTCCCGTGGATACAGCCACACTACGCCAACTCCACATAAACCCCCGGTGCCCGGGAGTTGGAGGCTACTGAAGAACGGCAAGTGTTTTGATTTAATACTGCTAACGCCCCTGTAAGCAATTTGCAGCCCTAACAATTCTTCATAGTGTATGCATGTGTGAGTGTATATCAGGGCTAATCTGTGGGCTCGGGTTGGTTTCCCGGAGTGCAAAGGTCATAATCTCACTGTATGGTCACAGAGATTGATACACTTTTACACACTAACACTAACACTGCCTGGAGCCGTTCAAGTACATGATATTTCACCCACAGCTCTTGTTTTCAATTTTCGCTGTGTGATTAGTAAGTACGGTGGGTATCAACGGCATTCTTTATAGAAGGTGTATGATGCTTTAGTAAGTCAAGCTAAAGCTTTTCAAAGCATTTTAATTTGTTTACAGTGGACCAAAAAGCTGTTGAACATGAAGCCATGAGAGAGCGATCTTCTTCAGGCCTCAGTGCGTTCTCCCCTATGGTATCCTAGTTTCCATTATTAAGCAGAAGGAAATAGGGAGAACTTTCTGCGCCGCTGCGGCTAATTGCTCTGATTCAGGGGGAATCTGTTTATGGGCGCAACTTTGATCAGAGTACGGATGCTTTAATAACCTTTAATTTTATTTGCTCACCCTCATCATCCCCAGTCTGATTAAAAAACTTTTTCCCTTCCTTAATATAAATAAGAAGCTGGCTTCCCATCCCCCTTCTCCACTATGCCATTTTGGGAAAATATTGTGGTAATGGTGAATGGCAGGAAGGTTTCCTAGGGACCAACTGGGCACCACCATGCACATACTGATGAGCCTGTTGGTCTGATTAGAGTCCTGAGTGGGGCAGGATGTCTGTCACACACACACACACACACACACACACACACACACACACACACACACACACACACACACACACACACACACACACACACACACACACACACACACACACACACACACACACACACACACACAGATGACGTCACACAGCAGCTAGCCGTGCAGCAATTGATTATTTAATCCCATACTTATTTCTGCTGATGAGAGGTAAAAATTGATGCACGGTCATTTAAAATCTACGGGGGTGAGATAAATGATATGACCATCTAACATCTATATCAACATATGTTGAGGTAACCTGTGTATAAACATGGGCTCACATTGCACTGCTTACACAAGGAGGGGTGATGGGTGGATGGAGGGGGGGGGGGGGGAACGACCCCCTGCATCTTCCCAAAAAAGCAACAACACAGCATGGAAGCCACGAGGAAATCCCTAACAAGCTCCAAATGCAATGAGACCCGATGCCTATCCCCACTGACTTGTTAGGGCCCCGATTTCCCAGCACTAATGGGAGTATTTAAGTCATTTTCTATTGTCTCTCATTCAGCATTGCATTGCCCCAGTGGGTTTAACAGATATTTAAGGATGGGGCTCAATGCCAAATGAATGCCAGGAACGTAACAGTGAGTGACTGGCTGGTGCCATGGAGGGCTCGGCCTGAAAAGGGCAAAGCTGCTTATTGCATCAATTTTATGTCAAATCAGTCATGAAATACAAATACACTGACATTGATACTACAAACATATTATTATGGATTTTTTTTTACTCTTAACTACAGCCTTCCTGATATCAAGGCAGTCCACCACACAGCATTCCTTTGATAACCTGCTAAAATGTAGAACGGCAGCACAACCGGTGTTGAGAGTTTTCTCTCCCCACATCTCTCCGTCTTTGTTCCCACTGTCTCAGACACATGCTGTTGAGCCGCGCTGAGCTGACATGAGCCGAGTGGAGCCCAGCGCTGAACGCGCTCTCGCACTCGCTCCACTTTCACACGGGCTCACATTGCGCTGCTGTTTTCTTTAATTAACCCGGAGAGAAAACCGCTGACGGGGGTCAGCGCTTCGCTCCCGTGCGGCCACCAAACATGTGCACCTTTATTTACATTTTAAATTTTAGACTCAATGATGCTGCTGCAAAATAGAAACGGAGACTGAAGCAGTGGGAAAAGGCCGGGAGAGACAACGGAGACAAAAATACCCTTATATTAATGACAATGGCACGTTATGCGATTTGTGTTAAAATCCTGTGGTTTCTGGTGAAGATAACAGGTCGAGACAGGAAATGGATCCTCCCACCCCCTCCCCTCGTCCTCCCCTCCATCCACAGGCCTCCTCAAACACCTTGCCTTCCTCCCCAGGACCAGACACCTCCTGCCTCTGGCTCTCACATTCTAATGAACGCTGGGGGAGAAGAGACGCAGAAGCGCGCACACACACACATACACACAAAATAAGGCCCAAATTGACTGGGCTTAAAACCTCAGAGCTTTTCAAAGGCAGAGGAAGGAATTTCTTTCACTTTCCTAAATCCAACAATCAGGTCTTGTCAGACAACATGTGGAGAGCGATGAGTCCCTAAGACTTGTGCTGAGTGGTTTCAGAGGGTTGTAGCATTTCACGAGGGTTTCTAACATCAGGCGAGGTGAGTTATGTGCTTTGAAAGGCCTGGAAGCTACCCGAGTCACTTTGTGTATGCACAGGTCCTCTGTGTTGTGTGCATCAAATGTGTGTACACACCAACAGGTGCTGTGCATCCGAGTATTGGCTCTCGTTTATAAATTGTGTTGTGTGACACTGGTGTAGACCGGGTACTCACAAGCCATTTGATTTCTCCATCTCTTTCAGCTGGCCACGGACTGTCTTGTAGCTGGTTTGGATGAGACACAGGCGTTCACGGCGCTTATCATGGGCCCTCCTCAGCTCTTCATTCTCCTCCATCTGAAAGGCACAGCGAGGGGACTTTTCTCTCTCCAAAAGTGGTATGTGTCGAATTAGACATAACGTAACGGAGACGGAGAGGAAGCCTCATTCACACTGGCACAGCGGCGTGTCGGGGAAGCTGCGAAAAGCCCCTCACCGTCTACATTTTTAAACTGGTCGGCAGCTGAAACACCTTTTCCTGACAGGAACCAGCAGGTTCAGATCCTTTTCTCTCTTCCCTTCTTCTCCCTGACAAGTGCTTCCACTCTCACTGGGCAACTGAGACATCATTAAGGGACGACATTTACACAAAGAGTCAATGGGGTCACAGACCCACACACTCTCTTTTACCAGCAATGAAACTCACTCGCTGGAGTTACCGACTGATGACCAGCAAGTGTTGTTGTGGTGGTGGGGGTTGTAGCGGCGGGTTTGTTGCTGACACTGTTGTTGACAGCTATTAAAACACTGCAGGATTGTGTTCTTGCTTTAAAGAGGGAGTATGAGAAGACAACATATAGATTTTTCTTGTCAGGGTCACCCCTCTTCCACATCGCACTGACCTTAACAGCGAGGGCGGTGGAGAAAACACTTTCCGAGTGTAGGACAAACAGAGGTGGAAAGAGAGCAAAGGAGGAGAGAACGACAGCTGATGAAAAAAGAGGAAAGAGAGAGAACAGAGAAATTAGAAAGAGGAGACATACAGGGAGCAAGGCGAAAGAGAAATTGAAAGAATGAGAGCAGGACAGCTTTCTGCTTGAGTGGCCAGGGCTGGGGAGAGTTGTCGAGCGCTTTCTGAAGGGAAGGAGCTTGTTTACTGCTGATATGACACGGCTGCCCTGCAGAGAGGGAAATGCGAGCCCTCAGCCCTGTTATTATTAACAAGGACAAAGAGAACAGAGAGCGCACAAACATGCACCAGACACACAACAGGTGCACACTCACTCACTCACTCACACACACACACAAAATGCACATCCACACCGCCACTGTGACAAGTATGGATTTTCCCCGGTGCGGATTATTCACAGAGGACATCTGCAAGACATCCTCGGCCCCTTCGGGCTGCCCCCAACCTCAAAAACAAGGCTCTAATGAAAGGGGCCAGACCGGGGGCAGCGCTAACTGGTGGAACTATGAGCCGGAGGAGGACGCAGAAGACTTGAGGCTGACTGACGGAGGGCGTGCGGGTGTAGGGGGCCGGGGGGGGCAAGACGGAGCAAGTGGCAGGGCATTAGCCACATCATGGCTTCTCAGCCTCCTTACGGAGCCTCCCCTGGGCGGCCCGGCTCTGGTCATCAGGCCCCTGCCCACAGATCAATACACGCCCTGACTCAGCCAGCATATACTTCTGTGGACGTTCTCAAGCTGAAAAATAATTACACAGCAACAGCTATTGTTTACTTGAAAGTGTGTGCAAGTTTTTTTTTTTTAAGAAGAAAAAAAAAGCCATTATTACGAGGTTTGTTTGTCTACTGCTGTTAGCGGCTAAGGTCAAAATGTCAATGGTACAGGCTGGCGTGGCCAATTTCAAAGGCATTCTTTTTGGAAATAATTAGATAGGATCAACTAGAGAACAGCAGGCTGGACAGAGTGCTGTCCCGGATGATCCTGGAGGTGAAGTCTCAGCTGCAGCTGACAGAGGGCCTTTTTTGTCAATACCAGAACCGAGCAAAGGACATGACCACTAAATCATGCTCCGAACTAATGCCCTCCTTAATGTGGCCACAGATGTGAGTTGCCAATCACAGTTCCTCTGTGCATACCTTTGCTAAATGCCGCTCAACTGGCAGACACATAAATGGCCCCATTTACCTAAGACAGTCATGCGTGTCGTCTGAATCCACGTTGAGCGCTAACGTCTGACTAGTTGTCTTCCAGTGATATAATTCAGACACTTCAGATCTGACAAGAAAATGATGCCTAATGTGTTCCTGAGATTGTGTGCAAAGGGAGATAACCTCTTCATAATCACTCCCTCACTGGTCAGTCTTAAAGGGTAAGGAAAGGCAACATGCAGGACAGCTAAAGTCAAAAAGTGGTCCTGGCCTCGGTAAATGTACTCAAAAAGAGAACGTCGGATTTTGAGACCTGAAATGAAAAACAGGAAGGAGGGGAACTTAAAGTGATTATATTTGCGGCAAGTTTCAGGGAGAAAAAACCCCCCATAGGAATGAAGAATAGTGGGAGATGGACGTCATAGAGCACGCGAAGGTTAAAAGTCCAATAAAGCGGTTTCTTCTAAGGGAAAAAAAAACCCCAGCTGCATCCACTCTTACCGGAACGGCTCGTCTCCTGCTGCTTCACTGCCTACGCTCTGTTTATGTACGTGTACAAATACATATGTGTGAAAGACACTGTGAGGGAAGGTCACGGAGGAGCCAGTGGCAGCAGTACTGCAAATGAACCCTTTCGGGAAACCGTGACTCTTACAGAGCCGCAGACCTTTCCTACAATCCAGCGGCTGATAGCAGCAATCATTTGTAAGACGGTGGCCGGAGCGACAAGCAGCTCCACTATGGCGGTCTGGTGCTCCACAACAATATGTCATCGCTTGTGTCCAATTCAGCGATACCTCAAAGTTGTTTGTGGTCACTGGCAGTCAACATTGGGGGCGGAAGACCTTGGAAACAGCAGAATGTTTTATACTTTGAGTTTCTAGCGCAGTGGAAAAACAGCCCGAATGTAGGCAGACGGGTGACAAACTCGCAGCCCGGGACTTTAGTGAAATAAACCAGGAAGCATAAAGCAAGCCTTAAAAGAGAAAGGTTTATATGGGCTGCAGAAGAAAAAAAAGACAGAAGTTAGAAGAAACCCCTCAACAAAGAATGGGGATAGATTGATTGACGCATACAGGGGAAAGGAGGTGA
The DNA here is from genome assembly GCF_949316345.1 of Pungitius pungitius. Lineage (NCBI taxonomy): Eukaryota > Metazoa > Chordata > Actinopteri > Perciformes > Gasterosteidae > Pungitius > Pungitius pungitius. The sequence continues at coordinate 15,403,580 of NC_084908.1, read as the reverse complement.
TATTATGTGTATTCACTTATGTTAGCTAGTTACCTTCAAATGCAGCAGCTCCTTCAGGTTTTCTATCCTCTGTTCTGCATCCTTTCTCTTCCCGCTACCCAACTCCACACCGCTGGCTGGGGACAAAGACCTGGATCGCTGCACCGGTGCACCCTGGGACGGGAAAGCAAAGAAGCACTGGGGTGAGAACTTTTGCACACTTCACTTACACAGGAGGGCATAAACCCATGCAACAATTAACATCTGTAGAAGCGCAGAATGAATGCCAATAAAGTCCATTCTGTTCCCCTCTCACCTTGAGGAAAACATGAACACTGTCTTCTTCGGCACTCACATATGCACACACAAACAAGGATGTTATCGGAGGAATAAAGCAAGCTGGCTGGAAGAGCAATCCGCCGAAGCTGAAGGGAGGAGGTCCAGGTTGGGTGTGTGTGTGTGTGTGTGTGTGTGTTGGGAAGTGGGAGTTGCAAGCTGAGAGCAGCAAAGGTTTCTCCCTGCGACTGGCTAATGAGTATGTTCATTTCCATTTACATTGTTTCTTTGACAATAATGATGTCCCATTAGGGGAGACTAAAGGGGCTATAGATTCCAGAATGTGCTGGGCTTCATTACAAGAGGTGGGCAGGGAGGCCGCTCTAATTGCTCTACTAGGGGCCTCCAGGTTACACTTGATAGGACAACTGGAAGAGCCGCCGATTAGGGGGTGTGCGAAGGGGGTTGAAGTGTGGGGAGGGGGGAGTTTGCTCTCCAGCCTCTTCCGTAGAAATAAATAAAGAAGTGCTGCGGCCACGGTGTAGAAAAGCAGTGGGAACAATATGCTGGTGGAATATGAAAATGGGAGGATAGGAGGCCCCCTGCGGTGCCTGGCAAAGCTGACCAGATGGTAGGCTAAAATATGCAATGCGACTAAACGTACAACAGTCCTTGGGTTGGAGGGGCAGAGGAGTACAGGAGGTTTATGATAGTGTGGTGGATGAATAAACGTCGTCCCTGAAAAAAATTGTTTTTGTTCGTTTGTTTATTAGAGTTTATGATCGAAAGTTAATGAAAACCATAAATGCCAATTATTATCTTAATGTCAAAACATGCATGGGGTTTGATATTATTAAAACATTATTGACTATAACAATAAAATATATATCTATATGCATTTTGGTCACTAGTCCAGTGACATTTAAATTCTGACCGTATCACTATTATTATATTTGTAAAATCACTTGCCTGTGACCAACATTTCTGAGCATACCAGTGTTTTTGGGAATGCGCCTTAAGGGCACAGTTGACTCCTGCGACCCCGTCTGCCCGGTTCAGCTATTTTGCCTGCATGGGTGCCGACCATGTGTTCCTACGCTGCCTTAATGACTCAATGCACCTAATTAGCAGATTGATCTGCATATTCCTGATGAGTGGCAGGCCAACTGGCTTAGCCTGCATGTGCATAGGGGAAAACCGGGCGGCCAAAAAGGGAATCCTAATCAACCAAAAGTCTTGAACTGTAAAGTAAAGAAGACTAACTTTAAGGGATGACTTATTGAGGAGGAATTCTAAATAGCTGTTCAGATAGAAGTACATTCTGGGGGAGGATTGAACAACAATGAGCCGAATATTCCATCACAGCTGTTGCCTTTGCATGTGTGAACCAGAGAACATGAACTGTAGCCTGTTTCGTCTGAAGGCGTTTGGGGGGAAGGGGAGGAGGAGGAGGACATGGCGACACTGACAAATGACTGAGATTTGCCGCAGATGTTCTCTCTGGTCCAGTTGACGCCTGTCTGCCGCAGGTACGCAAGGCACATGAATGTTTCTGCTTGTGTGGGAAGCCCTTTGTTGTGACATTGTTGTTTATGTTCTACAAGACAGGCATGAAGGATGGAAAATGAGATAACACGAGGCAAAGAGAGACGTGCCCGCTGTCAAGCTCGGCAGCTGGTTGGCGGCCATGACCTGACCCGCACGTCGCACCCCTGCAACAGCTCTGTAAACATGATAGTGCAATGCAGGAGAAAGGCAAAGACTCTCAGAGAAAAGGCCTCCCTCCTCTCCCTCTCCCTGGGAGCGGGGTCCCTGTTATCAATGGGCTTCTTTATGATTGCTGCGGCACGTCATGTGTGCGTCTGGAGCTCTCAAAAGCTGAACTCGGTCAGGTCATCCACACGCAAGCGCAGGACAGGCCACCTGCAGACCTACGGCTAAGTGTAAACACACGGCTGGGCACGGAAAACAAACAAACAAAAGAAATCAGGTGCAGGAGAACAGGAATTTAAAAAAAAAAAACAAGACACAGGTGCAAAAAACCCCTCATAGATATGCCCCTGAACGGGACAGTGAGGTCACCATACCCCAGCTGAAACGAGTCTAAAGGCATCAAAAGACCAAGAGGCCCAAGACACCATGAATTACAGCCACATTCATGTACAAAGATTTATTCATGTACAAACATAATCTATTTAATCCAGGTGTTTTTTAATTGACTGAATAATAATACATGTAACTTTCATCAATCAATGATATTTTATTTCTCTATAACTCATTTGCTGTATGTTGCAAAACGTGAGGCATGCACCACTTTGAGCTGCGAGTCGCCTGAGCTAATAATCACATTTCACTTCAAGCACTTAGTGAAAGCTGCAAATTGTGTCCTGGCGGTGGGTTGCACAGAAGGCTCATTTCGTCAGCTTTTGACCTTGCAGGCTGGTATTATTGTTTAAATGGAGTGTAATGAAGCATAACAGGTTTATGGTTTCTTTGGAGCATCATCATATCTGGATAATAAGCGGCCAACAGAGACACCTACTCAAAATGTTCACATTTTAAATAACAATAAGGTTGAACATGATTCATGCAGTTGACGGGTTGTTTACTTAACTAAAGCTTAGGTATTACAACTATTTTGACTTTGTGGCGAGAATCAGGTATTGGCTTAAGAAGTGAACATGTCCCCAGTGGCGTGTTAAGTAAAGAATCATGTAGCAGCCTTAGACTTGACCGTATAATACTAACTCTGTAGTAGTTGTATAATTGAAGCAAAGAGCAGTGGCTTACTTTCCAACTTTCCAACTTTACTCTTAGTTTGGTTTCTAAACCTAGTTAAATACCAATTTTGAATTTAATGAATCAGATTATGATTCATGTTTTTATTCAGTATAATAGGATATGAAAAATGAATTGGACATTGAAAAATACATTACAGTCCCACTTTAATTCAAAGCATTGACACAACAATCTAAATCATTAATAGTAGGTTTGAATACAGAAAGATTGTGCGTGTGAGTGTGTGTGTGTGTGTGTGTGCATTGAATGATGCCAATACTGATTATTTTTTTTGTACAAATGAATTACATTGATTACATGTACAAACTGCCTGAACAGAAGCACCTTCATTGGAGCTATAATGAGGACGGCTGTATAAATCAAACAATGTGTCTTCGGGCCAGCTTTAGAGTGAGTGAGGTCATCTAGAAACATGCATCGCCAAACTTATGAGTGGAATACTGAGAAGATCAAAAGCTCCTTTCTTCTTCATAATGTACTGTTGAGGCGGTAAATTAGCCAGTGCCTGAGCCCAAGGCATGCGTGAAACCAGCAGCACACGCCGCCGTGGTCACAGTAAGAGGGGCATGTGTGTGTGTGTGTGTGTGTGTGTGTGTGTGTGTGTGTGTGTGTGTGTGTGTGTGTGTTGGAGAGTTCAGGACAAAGTTTGGCAAAAGCAACGTCTGATGAATCACATGATTCTCAACTGACCATTTCCCGCACATCCCTTTTCTGCGGCTTTGATCTACTCTGAGCGTGTCGGCATGTCAGCCTCTCCCCCGCGTCCTGTCTCCTACGCAGTTGGCCGTAGTGTGTGCTAACCTACCTGCTGTCCTCTGACGGAACCCGTGGACCTCCGTTGAAGGGTCTCATCCTGCGGCCTGGGATCTGAGCCTCGGCCGGGGGCCCAGTCGGACTCAGGGCTCGACCTCTGAGCCGCAGCATCAACCTGCTCTGACACCGCTGCCTGTGAGGACAGAGAGACAGTGCATGTGTCTCTTCGATCGATGGCAACCCTGATAATCCAAAGTTATGATAACTTTAGATATTTTGTGTAGCAGCAGCTGCACACCTCGGCACATAGCGGGAACTACCAAAACATACCGAAGGGCACCGTGACAAAGGAGCGGGTTGTGATGCACACACAAATCCATGGACTCACTTACTGTTACTACAGCTCTAGATGGTGGTGTGTGTAGAAAAATAAAAGCTTGGAGGGACGGGCCTCGTTCTCTCTTAGATACACATATAGTGTGCATAAGCATAACTGAGTCCTTTACCTTGAAGTCAACACGTCTCACTTTTCTGTTCTAACACCAGAAAACCCGTCCTCACCTGCTGCTTTCGACGGCAGGTCTGCGGAGCAAATGAAACCGAAGCCTGTTGATAAACGTTCACAACTGTGTTTAACTGGGAGGCCAGGTAATGAAGAAAGAACGCACAGGATGTCATCACCTTCTTCCCAAAGAGTCCTGATTGTATTATCAGAAACCTGGCATCTGGGCGTGACCTTGTTAACTGCCAGGGTAATCAACTTTAACCAAAGGGGAGGAGAGGGGATGATAAATTATTAGTGAGGAAGATTTTGTTCATGTTTTATTAAATTGGCCTGTCAAAGGGGGTTGGTCAAATTATCTGGGGCCTCGTTTATTGGAGGCCGGCCATATTGGCGCATCTGTTACAATTATTTATAATTTCCAGGCAGTCAGGAGGACGGACTGGGTTTTTCGGCATCAGCCACATAAAGCAATTTAGAAATTAACTGAAGCGGGAGTGTCTTGAGTTTTTTTTTCCTTCACTCACAATCTCTCTCATCCTCATCTCGGTTTTCATCCAGAAAGAAAAAAATATTGTGAAACTTTGAGATAAAGTAAGCAAAGGTCCAAAAGGAAAAACCAAACACATAATAAGCAGCTTAGTCAGAGCAGTACACTGGGAGAGGGATTGAGATTGAAAGAGAAGAAGAAAGCATGCAGGTGCAGTGGAGAAAAAAAGCGAGCAAGAGATTGTGGGGAGCTGAGGGAGGGAAGGAGGGGGGAGAAGAAGAAAAAAAAGAAAAAGCCAGTCTTGGTAATTACTGAACACGATTAGGTTCTTGGGGGAACTCGTCTGGCACTCGTGGCCCTAACTGCTGAGGATGCGGCAGGCAGGACCATATGGAGGGAGGCTTGTGATTGTGCTCCCTGAAGCTCGTGACCCGTCTGCTGCCGAGCCCTTGAGCTGAATGTGAAATGAGACTTGCCAGGCCTAATGTTCTACACATGCACCATTTATGCCACAAAACAAATCTGATCACTGTTAATTATGGCGCAGCTATAATCAGGAGGGGCCACCGCCATTCTCTCTCACACACACACACACAACTTCATGCATACACTAATACATGCTAACCCATCTGTAGAGCGACAGCATTTGTCAAAGTGCTGGGATTGGCTGCAGAAGTGAGGCCTTCAAAGTGCATACTCACCCGCCCCGATTTGGTCAGGTGCACTTTGTATTCAAGTTGGTGGTCCTTCAAAAAGGATGTGTGTGTGTGTGTGTGTGTATCTGTGCATAAATGTATGAGCATGCGTGTGTATTAACTGGAATGAAGAGAAACTTTACAGAAGGAAAGCACACAGTGAGTAGGATGAAGAGTGCGTGTGTGTGTTTGTGTGTGTGTACACAGCCCCGAGTCCTCCCACACTGCCGGTTTGACCCGAGCGCATGTGCTTGAACGAGTGAGTGCATGTGTCTGCAGCGGCACATGGCTGTGCTTCATTAATGAGGCGAGCTGGGCTACACAGAGGTTCTCATCTAATGAGAGCAGTTGAGCTGGTAAAACACACCACTGGAGTCCATGTCATTAGTGTGTCTCTGGCCCTGCACATGGCCCGGCTCCAAAAACACACACACTCACGTGGGCAACATTGATAACACCAATAACACACTCAGCATATATAGGATCAGACAAACAAAGCATTGTAAGTCAGGAAACATTCATCAGACCGTAACTCTCAGACATAATTCACGTGTTTAATCTGAACACAATGTTTTCATAATGGAGGGATGACTGATATGTCTGAGGAGAGAGCAATATGGAAATGCAAGCAGCAGGTTGCAGTCAATTTTTAACATACTTCTAGGGAGGTCCCGACAGATATGCTGAAAGGAGTGCCGCTCCAGATGGGGGGAAAAAAGGAGTAGGAGCCGGACTCCAAAGCAACACCCATGTAAAAAATAAATATAAATCGAAAATATCTGACTCATACAAGCGCTCCATGACATTTTACTGAAACATCGCTGTCCTCATACTGCTCTGTACTACACTGTGTACGTTAACAAAGGAACTCTCTGGTTGTTTGTTGAGCTCTTGGTAGTACAATCAATTTCCACATTTACTCGTATCATTATGGTTTTATTGTTTTCACTTGATGGTTGCTATTACTGACGATGATGATGATCAAAAGAAACGCCTCACCTCACATGACCCCCTGCAAAATGACGAGCGCACGTGTGTGTAACTAGCACTTTAATTTAACAGCTCACATTTTTTCTGATTGGCTAACATCAATAACGAGTCAGAAGCAGATGTTACAAAAAAACAAGATATGGGAGATGCAAAATATAGGCTTCTTTCAATTTATAAAAAAAGAAAGGAGAAGGTCTGGTCACCACGGGAAAAGATGTATCCGTGATTGAGGTTCACAACATATGCGTAGAAAAAAACTGTAGGAAAGGGGGTAACTTGGCAACAATGACAAGTTATTCTTACAATAATTAGTTTATTTCATAGTGTGTAAAAAGGTATTTTTAATAGTAACACCAGTGCTATTCATAGCCTGTCAAAATGTCTTCTATTAATATATATAATGCCTATAAGTTAGTGTGAGTCATCAGGCACAATACCAGGACCCTGAAACTAAAGCAGCTAAAATCAATTCAACCATTTTTGTCCTTTTATTTACGCTTTTCCTACTGTGATATGTCAAAATGTTCCTTGTGAAAAAGCCTATCGTACATAAAAAAGTTGCAGAATACATTTAAAAGACACCAGGGTTTATTCTGGTGTATTTATTTGAAACTTTACTGGAATGAATTAAAATGCCTAATTTTCCCTTTCCAAGGCTGATGAGAGAATAAGCAGTGCTTTGAACGACTGCCCACACAATTAACAACTTATCCGTCGTTTACGATGGGGAAGGTTCCAGAAAGCCTGAGGTCTGTGATGGATTTTAATGGTGGTCTTTAATCACCGCACAGCTCTAACAATAGCCAAACACTACAATAAATATTTTAGATTTGTCCACTAATGAGGACTCACTTCCCTGCGTCTACATGGCGATGGTGACCACCCAACTTGGCAGTTTGTTCCTGCATCTCATTGTATGTGGGGGTCACCCAGGTGCCTGGTGATCTGCCAGGGCCTGCAGCTAAAGGATCTCCAGTTGGATATGATGGAGAACTCGCATACATACACATTAGAGTACATGTGGAAAAACACAATGTGAGTAGTGCTGAAACTCTTTGTTGAGTTGATTTGTTGACGGACCAACAATCAGTCGAGGTTCTTCATGAACCCTCTTTGGTTCTAGCTTTTCCAATATGCAGAGGTTTTTTTTTGGTTCTGTGGACTTTTAAAGGACTTCACATTGAATTTATTTGAATTTAAAATGAAAATAATTGTTAGGCAAACTAAAAGGAGTATTTTATGTGAAGCTGAAACCGTATTGTCAATAGTCAAGTATTTGCTTTGTAAAGATAAATGGGACTTAAACATGAACAGAGAATGTCCCTCCCCCTTGATGGGCTTTTTCGGTAGCCGGTGGCCCAGGTGGTGGGGGCAACGGATACGCTCCGAAGACCGAAAAATGAACCTTTAACCTGGGACCCACCGTGCATGTCAATTGATTTATGAGGTATAGTAAAATAATAGCACGCCTCGAATGAACATACAACGAGCTGATCTGCGGCTCTGAGACGCTATGCTTCCTGCAAATAGTTAACTTGAGGAGGAGAACAGACAAGCTTGCAGCACAGCACGTCGGTACAACACACAATGGGCGATAATTCCCCCCCCCACCCCCCAAAAAAAAACCTCTGTGGGAGGGGTGTTCAAAGCCGTCGCTCTGGTCCATATTCAAATGAGCGCTGCATTTCCTCTCCGCACTCCTGTTGCGATCAGCACTTTGATTACTTCCAATGGTAGCTTCCTCCAAAACATTTAAAATTAAAATTAAATCTGCCTCAACACTCAGAGTATTGGAATTTAACAGGTGTTCCGGAGGAAGTTGTTATAGAATTTGCGATTATGTGCTCGGATACACGCGCCTTTAGTTAGACACATACACCCCCCCTCCTACGCGGGGACACACATACAAACGCACAACCTGTCAGTGAAATTACAGAGTGGGAAACAGAAAGCCCTCCTGACTGAGTGCTATACCTTGGGATACACCTGATCTGTTCACTTTGATGTCTGTTCGTAGGAAAGTTAAAGAAACAAATCAGCTACATGTGTTCAGTAAACAAAAAGTTTATGAATCATTCTTAGCATTGATTGTTATTGATGTTATAGTGTTTTTGTAATTACATCTCAGCCCTAGAAAAAAATGTGTGAGGAGCTTTTTTTGGGGGGGGGAAGAGACATGGGATAGAGTTCATAAACAGAATAAAATAACACACACATGTATGTACACACACTGACACACACACACCATTCATATATCTGTGTATCCACGCATGCATGTCTACACTACACACACACACCACTAACTGCATCTTCTCTAAATGTAGTATTAATTACTGCGGGAACCACTACAGTACTGTATTTAATTACTGACTAAATGATCCATTTATACTCTGCTGCTGGTTAATTTAACAGGGTTAAGTGAGACAGGGCGATTGTAACTCACTTAACATTTGAGCCGGTATCGTTTTAACTTCCAGTTGGGGGGCAGCACTGTCAGAAAATATCAACCAAATTAAACAATTACAGTCTGTGGAGGCACAAAAATGATTTAACTGTTGCAGAAAAAAATGGATCTTCCACCGAATCAGCAATAGTGATGTTTTATGCAACTAAGTCCAAACTGAATTAAAAGTCATACAGAGGAAAGAAATTGAGGTTTGAAAGGTTCGGTGCCCTCCGACGTCAAAGGAACGACGTTGTGTGGATGTAGGTGCCTGTTGCTATTCTATTCCTTTGACACCGTGTGGTCCAAGAACCCCCTATCATGTCATTAGGAGTTGTTAAAGCCCACTTAAAACGTGGCTGCAGCAATAACTTGGTTTACACCGGAGCCTCTATTGCCTTGGGGGGATGGTTCAAAGGTAGTGAGAATAAGTCAAACCGCTGCTGACTGACAGATGTAGTACTGTAACTCCAACCTCATCTTCAGACACATAACAGGCCTCCAACTAAATCTCCTTTCTCCATAACTTATCTTTCTTTGTGTACTGACGGGAGTGTGTTAAAAGGACTTCCAGGTACTTGGGTGGGAGGATGGAAAGAAGATGGATAAAGTGCAGAAGTCAAAGAGTGCGTGCGTGCCCAGGACAGAGAGCTGGAGAAAACCATAAAGTTGACATGAAAGACGCTGGTGCTTAAGAGAGATGCGTGTGAACTAGGCTGAACTAGAGCGATTTAAAATGAGTGACTCTCAGTTAAACACTTAGGTCATGCTGGGGCCTGTCAGTCATTGCTGTGCGTACTAATCCACCTACACATAGCGGCCTCTGTACCTGAGGACAATTGGACACTACCCCCGGTAAGGTGATCGAAAGAAGCATCATTATATAACGTAGGAAAAGGCAACATCCACACCCACATGAATGCATAATGCATATATAGTGTCTATGGGTTCAACAACTTGAACTTGAACCGTTATAGCCTGGATTTGCAATGCACTAGATAACCCCTTAAGTCCCCTGTAGGTGGAGATGGTTAATGTTGAACGAATATCCTTGTTCCTTGTAACATGGGATTGTAAAATTTGCAAAGCTGTTTAGAAAAGCTACCATGTGGCCCTATGAGGCACAGTTTTTTGTATATAATGGTCATCATATAAACCCCGACCTACGAGACTCCATGGATTTCTCAAGCAAAGACAGCGAGCTCTTCTGAGGGCCACTTGCCATCACAAGTACAACTATTTCTCCAGATGTTGTCCTTATCTTTTACTGTCTGTATAGTCTTTCCTGTGTTCGTCAGAGGACACAGAGGACATTGACGTGGAAGACAATGGAAATCTTCAAACGTCATGGCGAAATGTCTTGTTTTTATCAGAATTGGAAATCCAAACTGCACTGGAAAATACAACAATTTGTTTTGCAAATAGGCTCCTGTCGATGGATAAGCCTGGCATTTTTGCATTGATCCAATTGCACAACCTTTTGTGTCTGGTTTAGAGAAGACTTGTGCTTACCTTAAAGTTGGTTTGTTTGTTTTGTGAGGGCTGTTGTTGGGGAACTTGTGTGCGCTGCTGCTGCAGCTGCAGCTGCTGAAGTCCTATCTGCTCCTGCTGCTCTTGTTGTAGCTCGGCCTGGAGTTGCACAATATGTTGGTCTTTCTGAGCCAGCAGGCTGCTGAGCTTCTGGTGACTCTGACGGAGGTTGGCCTCACTAGACACAAGGGCCTGGTAGCACTGACTCAACTCTTTGTACAGCTGTTGACAAGCACAAATAGGACAAAGGGTTTGAGAAGCAGGTTGCGAATGGAGGAAATGGGTCTCGTCCAACAGAGATGTGACGTCAAGTGGGAGACGAGACAAAATCACTCACAAGATTAGTTGACATGGTGACTGATATTTTATTTCACAGTAACAGGAAATGCATACAAAAAAACATTGTATAAAATGAGAGGTGTAATGACTCATAATTGTTTCATCAGAATTTCTATTACTGAGTAGCATATTCCCAGTAACAGGATATGGTGAAAAGGGGCTTTTTTCTGGCAATTGTCAAATAATTGTGTAACAAATAGCTTGGAAATAAATCACCACGACGGGTGACTCCTGAGTGAGGAGCAACAAGGTGGTGTTAATAATGAGGGTTTGATTTTTGAGGGTTTGCTGTTTTGTGTGTGCGTGTGCGTGTGTGTGTGTGTGTACCTTCTGATAGGAGGTGGTGTCAGCAGTGTGTGCCTCTTCTTGGTTCCTCAGGACTTTCTGTGTGTCCAGGTTGAGTCCTTCCAGTTGCTTGATCAGATGGCTCTGCTCCGCTGCATGCTCTGTACTCTGTCTGTACAAGGTCTGCACCTCTGCAAACTCACAACTACACAAACACAACATGTTAGACAACGTCACACCGGACAATCACGGTGACTGTTCAAGCGGAAAACATTGTTTATTAATACACAATAAAGTAGTGATTAATTTCTCCATTATTAACCTAAAATGATGCGCAGATTTAGGATTTAATTCGAAAGGCAGAAATGTAGTTGTCATATCTTAAAGGGTGTGAAAAGGCCAGATAACCAGATAACTGCTTTGGTCTTTAGATAGTATAAATTAAGTTAAACAATGGGTTAAAAATTGACATCTGCAGCTGCAATTTACTCATAACATTCAAAAAACAATATTGCGGTTAACTCAGGACAATGTCATGCTTGTTCTATCTTTCTTTAAATGTCTCTCAACATAGCTGTAGTAGCATTTACTTATTGTTAACAATTTGTTTTGTGTCCGATAGAATTACCAGAGAGTGCTAATGAAGATATAATTATTCACCTAGCTGAAACCAAAAGAATGGTCTCTGGTCGCGATGTGACTGACATGTCAAAGTGCTTCTAGCATTTAAAGAGAAAAGTAGTTAAAAACAGGGCTGAGATTACAACTAAGACTCTGACGGTTCTCACAGTTTTTATCATATCGACTAAAGCTTAGCCAAAGCCTGCAATGTTTCCATTTCTACTTCTTTTAAAGCACATCCGCTATGCAGGGCTTATCAAGTGGCTTTAGGTGAGCCAGAGTGGAAGAAAACGGTGTCACCCCACAAGCCTCCCACTGTAGCGAGCGATATAGAACCTTCTCTGCGCGGAAGCCCATGGGAAGTGATGTATATGCTACGCACACATGCATACTCCCTTCAACTAATGAAATGTCTGTTGCAAGAAAACAGTGTAACGGGCCACGCTCAAGGTGGAAGGGCTCACCGAAGTTGACCGAGTTGCCCCTCTTTTGCGGCTGCCTCCCTCTCTTTGGAAGCAAGCATTGCCGTTACACTGCTGCAGTGGCTCTGCAGGCTGGACAACTCCTGCCACGCGTTGTGTAGCTCCGCCTCCAACCCCTGGTGTAGAAGGGTGACAGCACTTTATGAATACTTCATGAACACACGTGTTTGAGGCCTAGGCCGTGTAAATGCAGCACAGTCCGGTGAATCCCTGGAATCTGAATCAGGTTTTGTTTCACAATGTGCAAATGCTGGATTGGAGCTGCAGCTGCTGCGCTACTTTCAATCTGCAGCAAAGGTAGAAAAGGTGGCAGATTTGTCTTAATTAGAAAAGAAAAAACACGTGTGCAGAGCAGGGTGCACAGCATCAAAGACACAAGGGTCTCCAAACCCTGATAGATTATATGGAATTAAAAAGTGTTTCACAGGGCCACAATTAACTGTTTTCAAAATTAATTAGTCTTAGTCTCCTCCTTAGGCAATTACAAGAAAGGACATGAAAGAATGCCATCATACTTGTGTGCAAAAACTCTATACAACTATACAAAAGGAGGACGGAAAAATGAAAAAAACCCTTACAGTTGACAATAGTTACCCTGCAGGAGAATGTTTAGCTTTCTTATGCTTGCGATGTTTGTGTCATAGTCAAACACAGACTTTCTTCAGTGTTTAAAAAAGTGAAAATAGAAGAAGGATCACAACATTTTTATAAGCTTTAGGGCTGGGGTTTCTTTCATTGGACTCACCCCACCCTGTAGGTTTACCTCATCTCCACATGGACAAATTGTAAATGCCTTAACAAATGTAAACGGTCATGATGTTTCCACTGCACGTTCAATGTTCTCCATCTTGATCTCTTGGATCAATGTATGATACAAAAAAAAAATTAGGAGCAGGTAGAGTGTATTAGGCCGTGATGGATGTGCATAGACTAGTTGCTGGGCTCTATCTTGTCCAAGTGTAATTACTCTGCAGGCCTGCCTTATTTAACACTTCCTCTTAATGCCCTAACCCAATGGTTCATGTTTGATGGATGTCAATGACTGGAGAAATGGTCAGATTCTGAAAATGACGTGCTTGCATTAGGCGATAACGACTCACAGCGTCTACAAACTTTTGTTCCCACATAAAAAAATGACTTCAGTTGTGGTCAGCCCAATTCGTGTTTTACCCCACACAAGAAAGTATCCTACATGTTGAATAATAGTTCTACTTCTTTTGAATATAATCCAGGCATATTTAAACTGCGTGCTTTGCAACAGAGAGATCTTTTCATATTCACATGCTGATGAGGACAGGGTATGAGGGATCAGAGTGTTCACCGTGTGCAGAAGCAATGGAAAGCTGGAGGACGGCGGCCTTCCTGTACAACACTTTGTATTTGAATGGTCCCTGTGTTCATACCTTGACTCTGTCCTGGGCAGCATCCCTCTGGTCTCGTTGGCTGTTGGCCTGCCTCTCTTTCTCCTCCAGGTCAGCTTGCAGGGTTGCACAGCAGGAGGTTAATCCCCTTTTCTCCTCCTCTAGAGCCTGCACCACCTGCCGCTCCTCCTCCCCTTTCCTCCTACACTCCGTCTTCATTTCCTGGATAAGAGAGGTGTGTGTGTGTAAGGAGGAGAAAGGGAGGAGTGGAGGGGGGGGTCACAAAGGGCCAAATAAACAACGGGGATGGAAGGAGAAAAACAGAAAAGGCAACAATTCAAACTGAGAAAATGAAAAGAGAACGATGGAGAAGCACAAAAAGAGGGGCGACCCATGGCGTTCAGGCTGAAATGAATATGTAAACAGTGGACCGGCGTTGCTGCGGGAGCCCCCTGCATGAGCCGCTGATTGGCCAAGGTCACCTGTGCTGTATGACTGTGCCCACACGGCCAGATGCTAGCTGGCGCGGGCCGCGCTGAGCCGTCTCACGCAGGTACGGGGGCCAGTGTGTCGGCTTTAATGACAGGCTCCTAATGAGAATAGTGCTTGCTGCAAGACCCATTAGACTCAACCTAGGTCTCCTTTGATGCTGTCCCCCACAATTTCTCGCCATGAGACCTCACCAAGACCGTGTGAGGACCATTCCTTTATCAATTAATCATAGCCAGGTCCCAACTAGGCATAATTAGGGAGAAGCCACACCATCACATGAACACTTTTCACTTTCCCCCACTGAACCAGTCATTAAGTATTTATCTGCAAGTTAACAGACGGCTTTCCTCCCCCCCCCCCCCCCCCCCCTCGTTCTCTCATACGCACACACACTCTCCAGCTGTTAAGTATTCTCTGTTGTCGGTAGCAAGAAAGAGAGCTAAAAGCAAGAAAGGGTGAGGTAGAGCTACGGCGAAAAGACACAAAGAACCAGAGATTGTGTTCAGGAGGGCTGAGCAATCCTCGTTCTCGACTAAAGGATTCAAACGCCTGTGGCTACTACCGCGGGGCACTTGTCGTGTTCAGTGGCACACAGAAAAGAGACTATTTGACTCCGAGGGCCCAGAGCGCCACAGAAAATGTGTTCCACCAACCTTAAGTTCCTGACTGTTATTGACCAGTTGTTCACGCAGGGCTGTCAGCTCCTTCTTCATTAAGGCACTCTCTTCATCCACTGGCGTCCTCCTCAGTCCCAAGTTGTTAATCTCCTGCTGCTGACCTGTCACTTTCTGTGGCAGACAGGAAAAAACACAGGGAGCAACACAGAAAAAAGTTGAGGAGAAAACAAGTGCACAGTTTTATAGTGGATTTAGGTCTTGGAATATTCTTGTGACATATGTGATCTGGATATTGTGATATGTTTGAATGTTTACCTGGCATTACAGCCTGATAACCCAAAATGAAATCTGTAAAAACATTTTTGCTAAGAATTACATTAAAATATTGATGGATTTTGAAAACGACTAATTCATAATTTGCATATTGGTTAATCTAATTGGTAAAATGTAACTAGTGTGAGTCAGAAAATACAATGCTCCATGATGCACGTTTCAACGTTTCGTATGGTTCATCAAACCAGACTGAGCGAGCAGAAATCGTTCAATGATGTTGATGACCACCCACTTTTGATGGTGGTGTATGTTCACGTCGTGGCTTTTTGGAAGCCTTTGGGGCGTTAGCAAGAGGAGGCTGGCCTCTTAACACTGCATCAGCTGGGGTTTGGTTTTGGCTGGTAATCCGCCGCCTTCTGTGGGTACACCCTCCTCTCAAATAACACTGTGCTTTGGGATGCAATTAATTGCCACGTTGAGGAAAATCACTGCGATATATCCAGATAGTGGATTTAGCGTTCTTCGCTACTCTTAGCTCGCCGTGGTAGGAACAGAAGGGGCTTTAATAGAGATTTATACTGGAGAGCAGAAAATAAATTCCAAACGTTGATAATGAGGTAGGCCAGAGCAATTTGAACCCCAGTAGTGCTCAATTGATGGAGGAGGAAAAAAGGGGGATTCCGCCAAGTTAAGAGGTCTAGGAACGAAAGATTAGCATTTGAAAATTCCCAGTGCTGTTCAAAAATGAAAGCTAATTATGTTACAAAAACGGAAAGGAGAGGCGAGGGAAAGTGTATAGAAAAAGAGGTGGAAGATAAAAAGAAGGCTGGAGAAGAAAAAAAAGTTAGAGAATGGAGATATCAAGAGGAGTGTAGGATCCTGTGTGGACTCAGTAGACCATCACATTCAAAAAAACGTGAGGAAAAACCAATTAATCAGTTTCTGGGTGTGTAAAGCTCCAGACTGTGGATGAGATGGTGACAGTCAGAGGCCCGAATGACACAGCACAGAGTTCAGTGCTCTTAATGAGAATCTCAAACAGACGGCACGTTTCATTAACAGCTCTTTGATAGAACGAGACACTTGGATAAAGCATAGTAACCGAAAGCATGCAAGAGTAAAAAAGGTAGAAAATGCTATACAACATATTATCATCCATTAAAACGTGTTAGTGTTTTATTAAACATGGAACTTTCCATTCATCACACTGAACTCAACTTAATCCAGTCTTTCTTATGTACATCGCAGCACTGAAGCAATGCCACATAGGGGAAACCCGTTAGAAGGAACCTACACTATGTTGACTGAATACACTGTTTTAATGCCCTCAAACTAAAGGCCCCAAAAATACTGTGATCCTAGGAGTTGATACTATAGCTACTGTATCAACTGGATAAAGATGGCTGAGGGGGGTAATTTAAAAAAAAAAAAAAAACACTGACAAGGTCCATTACTGCCTGTCTCATCGCAAATGAAAATGATTCTGGAAGAGGGACGCTAATGAAGGAGGCTGACAGATGTTTCAGCATAAGCATGATGATTTGGGGTAGATTACATTAGTGATGTCATTATTGTCAGCCATCATACCATCGACAAATAATGCTCAAAAGACGGCAGGTAAGTGAGGGACAGAATTTCAAAAGTTCGCGTTTAGAGATTGGGAGCATTTTGAGTACGTCACAATGGCTGAATAGTGCAAACCATGCAAACAGGGAGAACACTGCAAACAGTGAGCACACTGCTAACAGTGCAAACCATGCAAACAGTGAGCACACTGCTAACAGTGCAAACCATGCAAACAGTGAGCACACTGCTAACAGTGCAAACCATGCAAACAGTGAGAACACTGCAAACAGTGAGCACACTGCTAACAGTGAGCACACTGCTAACAGTGCAAACCATGCAAACAGTGAGCACACTGCTAACAGTGCAAACCATGCAAACAGTGAGCACACTGCTAACAGTGCAAACACTGCAAACAGTGAGCACACTGCTAACAGTGAGCACACTGCTAACAGTGCAAACCATGCAAACAGTGAGCACACTGCTAACAGTGCAAACCATGCAAACAGTGAGCACACTGCTAACAGTGCAAACCATGCAAACAGTGAGCACACTGCTAACAAGCAAACAGTAGCGGGAACCGAAAGAGTGGGTGTTACACTTCTGCAAAGACGGAGCCGGTCTGATATATGTAAACAGTGAAGAGCCGCACATATGCACTTACATACAATATAAGCCCCCTTCATCAATGTGTCTGAGATCCAACAGATATTCAATGAGAAATACAGAGAGTTAATCCATCTGATAAATAGTGCTGTACCTGCTCCAGCTCCTGTATCTTGTAGTCTTTGGACTGGAGGATCTCCAACACTTTTCTGTCCTTGAGCTCAGCTTTGTGCTTCTCACTGGAAGAGAGTAAAAGAACAAATAATATCTACTGGAATTGGACAGTAATGTATTTGATGCCTTCAGAAGGCTGAGACATATGATTCAACAAAATAATTTACATTAAATAGTATTGTGATTAATCCACATAGAGTATTACAGTATTACATTCCCTGTATTGACAAGCAAATATTAACTAAAGTTTCTACAATTGCAAAAGGGTATGGATAAAAATAGATAATACTTTTCATTGGTCAAACGGTTAATTCACATAAAAATAGACTTCACCATGTGGTCATTTCAAATCTATTGAATGCAGAAATGTCTTGATGAAATATCTTGATAGAAGATCATCAGCCAGCTGCATGCCATAGCCCCTTGAAAATGTTTTAGTGTAATTATTTTGTATTTATATACTATATAGTGAGTTTGATTGCACTGATAAGGACAATCCTTTATAAATAAATGTTTTCATCATTCCTTTCATGTAATGTTCATGAAAACAATGCGTTAAGAATGTTACGTTAATTAGAAAATATCTGTTATAAAAATGTGAGCTACTCTACGATCGTGCTGCTGCACCAGAGAATGGACTTTTCTCTTCGGCCTACTAAGCCTCTTTTATAATAATGAACTTTTAGGGAGACAAAAAAGGCATCGATCAGGGACCTGTTTGTTTCAACCGCTATAAGCCACCAGGGGCCACCCATTCCCCCCACTCATCTCTTGCTCCTTCTACACCTCCCATCCGGAAGGCCTTTTCTCTCGTTTCTTCGCCTCTTCTGATCAGCCCTCTCCCGTGGCAGACACCAAAATAAGTATCGGATGTCCCTGGAGGGGCTGGAACGCAGGCTGGCCCAGCTACCTCGCCTTGTATATTGGGCTGCGTTTACCATGTCCTGAGCAACCAACCAATCACTCGACAAGATCCACACAGAGAGAGGGGAGGCTGGATGGCGGATCCCAGTAGGCCCCCTGCGCTTGACTGGAGTCGACACAATTACCATGTCAATATCCTCCTGCGCATCAGGTGATCCAATACACATACACTCTCTGAGTGCATGTTCCCCCACGAGTCTCAGCGGACCAACATACTTTGATGGGTTTCCTAGGGGGCTATGAAGGAACTGAAGAGGGTATGAAGAAGGAATGAGACGCATAGGTACTAAAGAACTCTTGCCTTGCTGCTACACTGTTTTCACCCGGATTAAGGGTCTCCTAACATCTGACAGACCGCAAAATATATGTGATGTACAATGATTGTGAAAATATGGTTCTAAACAATCCTCAAAGAGAAAAAAGTATTGAGTGAACCTTTTAATTCACTTATGCAAGTGGAAAATAACAACTGCTCTTGCCGTTTCCGCAGTAGCGTTGCCAAAGGCAATATAAAGAAGAGATGCGCCGAATCCGATACCGGGTACCGAATCCGATCCATAGACTCATACTCGTACTCAAACCTCTTTAAGTCTTTACAGCAACGTGGCAACGTGACATCAGCCATTGGGGGTTGAAGTGCCGACAACGCTGCCCAGTGGCATCAACAACCAGATGCACCGACGGGGTTAATTCCATTATTTACTGACTGCCGCGGCGTCTGCCTGCCGTGGCGTCTGCCTGCCATGGCGTCTGCCTGCCGCGGCGTCTGCCTGCCGTGGCGTCTGCCTGCCATGGCGTCTGCCTGCCGTGGCATCTGCCTGCGCGCAACAAGCCCCCCGCTCAGCCGTCCGGGAGACGGAGCGGCCCCGATGTCGCGTACATCGTCATGGACACGCGCAGTCAATTCAGTCTCCCACCGCAGCAATTAGCGAGGCCACCTCGCCGTAGCGCGTCCAGTGTCCATATAGAGGCTGTGAAGCCGGTGGTACCGTGACGACGGCAGCAGTGAGATGGCAGCAGTGCAGTGTGCATTCATTTTATTTGTTGGTAAAGTAATGCGACCAATCCCTGAGACCGGAGCCATCTTTTCTTGTCTAATTGCTTGTGCTACCTGCTGATTAGAGGGATGGGGGTTAACCCTGACGTTAGCAGCGACTCTGGCTTAGGCACACCCTCAGGGGTCTGACCTTTAAGGTTGACCTCTAAGGAGGTGACCTTTATTAGTGGTATTGCTGCAATCCTTATTAAAAGTCATGTTTTTTTTTCCTAAACAGGAGGAAAATGTTACATTTATCCGAGTGTGCGTCATGTGTAAGAAAAGGCCTGAGCCTCTCTGCTCTTCTCTGACAGTTCCCATGCCACTGTGTTTGTAGCAGCTTAGAGACCCTGCAAAAGAGGTCATATTCAATCTCACAATGTATCCGATAAAGACAAGTATTTGGCAGGATTGTTTCAACTGTCCAGGATGGGCGCGGTGGAGGAACGTTTTCATTAAAGGGTTTCCATGGTTGAACCGCTAGACCGGGGATAAGAAGGCTTAAATCAGCATCCGCACTAGATTCCGTCGTAACCCCAGTGGAATGGCCAGGGTGCCTTAAACACCCCTTGAACGACTTTCACACATATTTCTCTTCACTTGTGAGATAAAGCAATTTTCAGCTTCTGAGCCTCTCAGGTAGCAATTTGAAAGATGAATCTACTCACCGCTCAACCACCAAACTGACAGCCTGGGTCAAGTCTGGATTTGCCACTTGCAGGCGTTTCCATAGGGACCACACAAACTCCTTGTCTGCCTGTGAAAATAAAAGAATCAGCTGGTCAACGGATGTTTGTCTTAATTGAGATGGATAGCTTTTGATAAATTTGTCTCAAAATGCAAAGAGCCTTGCCTACAAGGAAATCCACAGAAAACATCTCTGCTTTACTCAATGAAAACCAAAATAAGAAATACGATGCTCAATGTCATCATACGACAGAAGCCAATCAATAATTTAAATATCTTGTTCAAAATACTTTTGATATGGCTTGCACTCGCTAATCATGAACCTCGCTTAACGGGAATTTTTATCTCTGAGATGTGACCTTCGACTCAAGGGGAGCCAGCATTGACACTTGTCATTATGCACTATTTATGACTGGGGAGTGCTGGGCTCCAAATCAAAACACAGCAGTCAAGCTTGCATTTTCTTTTTTAATCAGTTGCACTGCGGATGTGTTTTTCCACCACAGCTCCAAAGTAACTAGCCCCAATGAAACAGAAAACTGATGACAGGGAGAGTCATCTTCAAGTAGAAAAACCCAGCCAGCCTCTGACACATTTCCAATTCAAATTGTCTCGCTGTTTTTTTCAAACATTTCTAAACTACATTACATTTAATGAGGGACATCTAAAAACTACATTTTCTGACATTAAAAGACAGAATTATACCAAATCGACTTAATATAAAATTATCTGATAAATTATGTTCACATCATCATAAGATAAAAGTCATCCCTCCCACTGGAATCTACTGGTCTCCAATTAGTATATGAATTTTAACCCCCTTTTCAAAAGTGTCTAATCAATTATTTACTAAAATGGCAGAAGCAGACCTTGATAAGACCATGAGCGGAACACATAAGTGGAAGGACCGTAGATCTGTCTCCGTATGCATCTGTGTGTAAGTGAACGTGGGTGTGTGTACAGAGTGAAGGAGGATAGAGGTCTCATCAAATCAGGCCCAGCGATACAGTTAACGATGAAATTAAGCAGTGTGGATGACTTGACATAGGTGGTCTCCCTCTGCCTGGCCTTTGGCTGCCATTAGCCGTTCCACAGACGAGTCTTCGGCGAGGACCCTCATCAAAATCTCTCCGTTGCCATATGTGTACTTAAAGATGTACTGAATGTGTGTTTGAGGGTGTCTGAATTATTCATGTTTAATCTAGACACTGAAACACCATGGGCTAACTATGTGAGAAAGTATCTGGAATTCAGCCACATATTAATAAAATTAGCATGGTCTAGTAGGAACATTTGCTGGCCGACAGATGAGACGCTTTGTAGTTAATGGCCGTCCTGAAGTACATCTTGCAAGAGACTTAAGACATCAGTGGTATTCAAATGTCACTATTTAGATCGTACACTGCACAACTTAAGGTTCCCATTAGATAGAGAGAATCACTGATGTTCTACTCAAGACAAGACCACCAAGGCTGGCTGCGAGGTTCAACGTAGGGCAGCACTAACTTTCTGAAGAGACAAAGTCTTACTGGTGAATTAGATTGTACCATAATGTGGTGCTCGCACAGTGTTATGGTGCCCTTACTTGTTTCACGTGTTTTAGGACAAAGGCCTATTCGTTAGTTATTAATAATTAGGTGATGCGAAGCAGTTGTTGGTGGTTAACTAAGCAGAAAACTCAAAATAGTGTTTCTCAGTACAGTGAATTGGAAGCAAATTATTTCCATTTTATGGTTAATTTACTTACACAAGTAAGTGAATAGATTTGCACCACTGAATTGGTAAGGACGTCTTGTGTTAGAATGTATGAATATGTAAAAAATTGTTAACTTTACATAAAATAAATGAGGTAACAGGCACATGTGTGATTATTGCCCAAAAAGCACCACAACGGTCCTAACCCATGTCCGGTGATATCTTAAGTCAAATAGAAACTCAAATGTATCACATTATCTGCTCAATCCCAGGCGCTGTGTGTCCCTGTAAAGTAAGGTTCTGTGAATATGCAAAGTGAAAGATGCTGGGTTAAGTTCACTCATGTTATTAGGCACCACCTGGTGGTGAGTATGCAAGCAAAACCCACCTCAATCCCTGACTTTTAAAATGAAGATGACAGGTTCTCAAATCTGTTAATGAGATGTGTCTGTTTTTCTGTGTCTTCTATTCATTTGGACAGCTAGAGACATTTGGAATATTTGTTAGGCAGTATTTACTGTATTTGTTGAATGTTTTTAATATGTGGTCAGGTACTTGATAGACTGTTGCAGCCATACCCGCTGTGACTAAACAATTTATGCAATTTGGTGACTTGTTAGTCACTAGTCTCTAGTCTATCTCTTCCTGATGAAAGATATGGTTTTCTGTGACTTTTGACTGCTAATCATCAACCTGACAACTATTACCACAGGTCCCTGCCTTATTAGTGCTGGTGAAACCAATCTTAGGTAAATCATACGCCTTTATTCAAAATCAAATATAATCATAATTAGGATTAAGTGTTTGGGGATTTGATAAAGCTGGTAGTCATTGTCTGATGGAAATCATCTTTCTTTTTCACACTGAACCTATTGCTCATTAAATGTCCATATTGTCACATAATGTCACTAAAGAAATGCCAATGTTAGTGTGTAACTACGTTATAAGGAAGCAAGCGTGAATCAACCGCATATTAATACATACCTGGCATTGCATTAACTCATCTGATAAACTCTTCACCTGCTCCTCCAAATCCAGGATGCGGGTGTCGTCTTTGGAGGACATTTTGGTTCTGAAGGACGCAAAAAAACCATATGATTTCAGTGATTTGACATTTTGAAAACGTGTGGCAGTGAATACAAGATGACAGTTAAAACGTAATCGACATGGTGGGTTGTATTTGAGTGAATCAGCCATGACACGGGTGACGAAAACAACATTATCATTTTGAAAGCAACATCGAGAGGGGAATGAACACTACTTAGTTAAAAGTTAATGTGACGTTAGAGAACGTTTGTTCTTGACTCGACGTGACGTTAAAGTTACGTGTCTCGCCATTGGCAGCATAACACAGTCAAACTCCATAGACGCTCTTTAGAACATTTTAACTGCGCAGTTTGCATCTTACCTGTTGCGATAACTTCCCAACCAGCCAGATTTCAACACTTTAGCGGAAGCTTTACGCTTACAGCACGTCAGTGAAACACGAAAGTGCTACTGGGTGGCAGCTAGCTAAGCTGACGTTAGCCACTTAGCTAACGTTAACGTTAGTTAACACACATTATTATGGTCTCCGTTTCTCGTGTGCAGTTGACAGCCTTCCGTGTTACGTTAGAACAACGTCACGGCGCCCTTGAGCTGTAGTTGGAGTTTAAGCATCCATTAAAATGAACAGTTGTAGGCTTTATATAAGAAACAAAACAAACTTTCTCAATGAATCACAGCGTTGTCAATAGCTACCGAAACGCTCTTCCTGTTTCAAACAAGCCCGCTGTTTTTCCTTTCTGTGCCTCCGTGTCGTCACCACAATCACGTCATTTTACGGCGGCTACAACTAATGTACGGCAGAGGGATGCGAACGCAGTCATTGTCAAAGACGGCTCCATCATTTGGGCGGAATATAATGAGTCATTATGGTTGTTTCAGTGGATCCTCGACCCCACGCAAAGAATGATTTATGTACAAAATAAGTCTTATAAGTACACACCCTCTGGATTAAAAAAACCCATTGACCACACACCTAATTTAATAGTTGATAGAATATTTAATTTACATATGATCACTGATAAGTCTGCAGTCGGCTAAATGACTGTGTGATTTAAGACTCAGACACAACAGCCTCTTATTATTATAAACAATACTCACTGAATATATTTGTTAACCTTTTTCCTCACAGCAGGACACATAAACAAATATTATAAACTGTGTTCATGCATGGTTTGATGCAATTAAACAGCGCTCTGCTTTTTCATACACAGTATTACAATAATATGTTACTTAATATGGTAATATGGTATGCCAGCGATCATATTGTTTCAATTTCCTCAGCCTCATATCACTTTCTCAGTGGTTCATTTAAATTACCTGAAATGTAGGCCACTGATACATTGATTTGTCATCTTTATGTAGAATATTTTATTCCATTATTTCTTGAACTACTTTACTACTAGTTTTATGCTTTCTGAAGCAATAGACACAAACAAAATCCACTGCACATTGTGTCCGGCATTGTTGTGTAACAAGTAACCAAAAAGTGATTGGATTTAATTTTATAGGGTCCAGAGAACATGACTTGAAATCCTGGCAGTGGTTTCTTTAACCAGCACCATAATCAGAGGCACATTTTAGCTGACATACCAAGTTTGAGCAATGCTTCAAATCAAGACCAAGATTCCATGGGTAAAATCTATTGGCTCTAAATTATAAATAAAAACTCATATCAGAAAGAATTCTTAATCATTTGTGGATGAAGACATGCTTTGGTGTGTGCAATTATTCATTTGTTTTTTTATCTTCTCACCATAAGGGTTATCCAATATTTCCATTGAAGAACAAGGGCTGTTAACAAGTTATTTAGAATCTTAAATCCACGCAATTGAAATGTTTTGGCGCACGACTGTATGATTCTACAGTTTCTTCATAGGCTGTTTTGAAATCTTAACTGCAAAAGCACATTGGCTTTATTACATTTCATTTTTAACATATTGTTCGTCATTAAATTTGGTTTGAATCAAAGAATTTATATCTACTTGAAATGTGTTGTCCAATTGATAAAAACTTTTGAATCACATTAAACGTCTTAAAGATGTTAAAGCAGTTTGCACAAGAAGAAAAAAAAGCAGAAACCTAAAAATTTCAAAGGTGGAATAAAAAAATGTCACAGAATCCACCAGAGAATTGTCTCTGTGTGCCAAAATGTTTGTAACGTTGATATAACGTGGCAACATATCATAGGGATAGGCTGTGTAGCTTTTGTGCTATTACAGACACACACACACACACACATTCAGAATGGGGATTCCCCTGTGTCCGCAGTTCTGTTTTACAAGCCTATAAATCTACGCTTGTATATGAAAGCCCAACAGCCACACAAAAGACAGCAAAGAAAAATGACAGCGAGGCATGGTATTGATCTTTAAACGGCGTGTTATGTTTACAGTGTTGTTTTTCTTGTAATCAACACTTTACTCACCCCTGTTGATATTTGCTCAATTTCTTTTGTTTTTAATGATCCGCTGTGAGGTCAAAGACATTATGTACAATACATCTTGAATCTCTGAATCCTCGGTGGGAGAAAGGGAAAATGAACATGGCCGCGTGTTTGACATCTGTTTTGCTGGTGAGACAGGACAAGTCCATATTGTGTAGCTAATGTACTTATGTGTCCAGCCAAATTTGGAGCACAGGGTGAGAGAGGAAAATGAAGAAATATGAGGACTGGCACTCCTTTTCAGTCAAACAAATGTTGGTTCATCTGCTCCCTGCTTCACACACACACACGCACACACACACACACACACACACACACACGCAGAAAGAGCAAAGATGCAATTGACTTAGCATGATTAGGCTGTTCCTTGACCCACGAACACTGCCTCTCATTAAGATCCTCATTTGCGGAACAATTTTAGAAGCAGTAGACTGGTACATAATGCGCAACATCTGCCTGCCCCCTGATTCTTGTTCGGACGCACAAACTGACACATGGTATCTGTGAATACGCCTCTCTCTCCCTCCCCCCATCTCTCTCTCTCTCTCTCTTTCTCTCTCTCTCTCTCTCTCTCAATGACCATCAGTCAACTGCAACAGTGTTTGGAGTCTGGACCCTGCAGTTGCACCTTCATCTTCAGGTCAAAAGTCATTTGGAATTTGCTTATGAGAAACCTTGAAAGGGATTGAATACGAACAACGATCATATGCCACAATACTGTCCATAGAAAGTACAATTAACTCCATTCTCTCCGAGCAAGCTGGTAACTCGAAGGGATCATTTTTTTAACCATCCCCTCTTTCATCATCAAATGTGTGTAATTTGGCCCCAGACATTTCCAGTTGCTTGAATGTTCTACAGACATGTTCTACCATGTTTAGACACTGACTGCTGCTGTTGCTGCTCTTTCGTAAATCTGAAGTAGACTGAATCTCCCTCTTTTAAGTGCTTGTTGTCTGTCCCACTAATGACAGATTAATTCAAATCTTAGTGCATCCTAGGATTCAAAAAGAAGGCAGATCTGTGCCAAGCCCTCATTTCATATCACCAACGATGTGCTTCCTGCAAAACAACAACAATAAAATACATTTTCTCACTTCATATTTCACTTCAACCGTTCATTATTGATTCCCCTTCTTTCATCTAAATGCTATTATTTGGATGTATGAAATGTACCTCAATCCGTGTGTCATTTACACTGTAACAACTTTTACATCATTACATTTATTTTGTCCAATAAGCCCCGGCTCCTGGAGCCAGATTGAGTCAGAAAAAAGGATCACTACTCTCACAATAACAAAAATAATAATGTTGGGGACATTTAATTAGTCTGCGTTAATGAAAAACATCCGAATGAACACTTGGTTATGAGCAGTTTTAGGAATTTTGGTCTGTGACTAAAAAAAGACCAACCCAAGAGTTATACTAATTTTGAGTATAAATCTATTGACACAAACCATACCCAAAAATTAATGTCAGGTCCCTGAAATGTTTTGTTGTTTGGAGAAAGACGGTAAAGTGCTTAAAATTGCTCATCTGATTATAACACGTTGCCTGTCATAATAATATATATTTAACTGTTTCTGTGCTATGCTGAGATTATGCGTCCGACCCAACTAAACGACACACACTGTCGCTAAAAGTATACGGCATAGTTTGAGTATCTTACCGGATGCCACAGAATGTGACTGAGCTGCGAATACAAAACAATAGAGATGAAAATGTAAAACGATCCTTGTTTGAAGATGTCTCTGTGGGCCTCTTGTGCCTAATTGCCCAACAGTTAATACGTGAAGAGCCACCCCTTGAAACAAGACAGCTCTTGCTCTGACAATCCCAATAATCTCGCTTGTCTCACTTCTGTTCTGCCTCAGCGGAGTCACAGTGAAGCTCATGTGCTACGCGGCGTTTAATCTACTGGGGTGGGGGGGGGGGAGCGGGGGGGACGAGTGACACAGGACTGTGATCATGCAAATGCATCTGCATGAAAAATTCAAGAACCAAATGACAAGCCCTGGTGTGCCGATGCCGACAGAGGAAGGAAGAGAGGCGCATCCCCGGGAAAAACATGACACTCCACGGAGGATTCGTGAAAGCTCCGTCTCCGCCTGGCGCCTCAGGTAAGCGCGGATATTGTCTGCATTAATGTGGCCTTAGCTTTGATGCTGAGAGGAGGAAAGAACCCTGAGAACTGCGGGAGGTGACAAAGGATACTAAATAGTCTCAGGTCCCCTGCTTTAAAGGAACATTGATTGTACAAATGCCAGTTGGGATGTCAAACCCGCGCAGTGTTTAGCAGAACATCGCCCCCGCTGCATAGAAATGAGACAGGCCGCAACATGTGGGTCTTTGATGACACTATTTGCGGGATGACGTTGTTTCTTTAATAACCTGCTAACATACTGGGTCTCTTTGGAAGTTGAAATTGACAAATCTTGTTGTCCCTTAAATTTGTGCTTATTCGCCGGCGTTCTGTTTGTACACATTTCTATTCAAGCGATGCCCTGAGGGAGGGTTTTATATCTTTCACTAAAGTCAGTGGGAGAATTTTCAAGCCCCTATTGACCTGAAGCATGAGCCATCCTCATGCTGAATCCTGTGAGACCTTGGACCGCCTTACAAAACCCCAGGACAGAGAAACCATTGATTACCAGTCTTCTCTTTTTTTTTCAGCCCTATCTGTGCACCTAAATCGGACAAGTCTAGTTCAAAACCTTCCCTCATCCCAAACCTTACACTCTGTCTTTGCCATCATGTGCATTCCTGAAAGCATGTGATGTCGCTGACCTTGCATAAGCCCCCCAAACCCCCCCCCCCCACCCTCCCCCACCACCACCACATGCTGTGTGCACAAGCCCCCTTGTTTGTGTCCTAACCCTCGCACCAATGAGACGGCATGGACCTCTGTTTGACTCCCATCTGATGACCTTCTGGTCCTATCCTCAACAGACCAGAGCTCTCATAAAGGAGGAATTGATCCACACAAGACTTACCTCTGAGAGTCAGCAGCGTACATGTGTGTGTGTGTGTGTGTGTGCGTGTGTGTCCACAGTGCCATGAAGCTCACTCCTGGCTCACCCAACTGGCGTGCCATCCCAGTCCGGGTTAGCTCCCTCAGGACGTGTGGGAACAAGGAGTCAGGCTATTTCCCTGGGGCTTCCACTAGAGAGCTTGTCCTTTACTTGGAGACGGGGTAAATTAAGGTGGTGAGGTTCATATTTCCCTTGTGCATGGGAGAGGAGGCCTAGGACATGGGACATTGATCTCCCTGAGTAAATGTTGTCCAGTCGGAAAAGAACTTTTAGATGAGAAAAGTATTTGTCATATTTACACCACCTGGGATTGCTTCTCGGAGAGTTTGGAGAACTGTTTCTAGACAGTTGTACTAAATCTGTATTTCCTTTCATTATCAAATGTGTCACTTAAATGATCAAGGCTTGTTTTGATTGTAAGAAGCCCTCAGAGGCCAATTTGTGATTTTGGGACCATGGAAATGAACTTGGCTTGACGTGATGACACAACGTAATAAAACAAGAAAATACCAGGTTAGAATGTGTCTTGTATTTACATAGGATCAAAAATATCACATCACTAGCGGTAGTGATCAAGAAACACACTCCGAGCCATCAAATGAGTACAAGCCAGTCCTTTGAAAAGCCTCAATGGTCCATAGTGATGGTTGAACTGACCTTTCTGGATCCGTCTATGCTTTAGTAGTGACTGCAAGTTAATGAACAGACGGACCTCTGTGGACTTGATGGATCCGCGAGTGCGGTGTCCACGCTGGTGATGGACGTCCCGAAGGGGTGGAACACTCCCAAAGCCAAGTCCAACAGCTCATTATCAGTGGTCCCACTGGTTAATTAGTGAGCAGCGGGATTCTGTCACATGAACAAATGAACATGTAGTCTGCTTTTCTATCACGCAGCCTTTACCTGTTACCTACAGTACTCATTGAATGGTTCTACACACAATACTCAGGGCCTTTTCACACAATCTAACGATAAATGGAGTGGATGTTGTCCTCAGCCGATGATGAAGACGCTCTACCTGTGTGAATAGTGCGAGACTCTTTGTGGTTTGTTTACCTGGTGCACTTATCTCTGAGAACCTTACCATGTGCTTACAGGAGAGCAGCACCTTTAAGTTCATGACTATCATAACTATGCTATCGCACATCTTGCAGGCAGGGATTTTTTTTTTTTTTATCTGATAGATCGTAAACAGCAAAGAAAACAAGGGAGGCGTTTTTTTCCTTTTGACGAGCGGTTCATGTCATATTACTCATCCACGGCCTAATAAACACTGCTGAATTAAAAATACACGTAGTGAGTCAAATCAAAGCGGCATCAAAAGCATTCGAAGTGGACGCCAAATGATTCAAACAATCCTTTAAGGGCCCTTTGTTCCGCTGCTCACACGAGTATACGTACTATCTCCTTAAATTAGCAATGTAAGCCATCTGACAAACACGCACACGGTCCTCGCTCTCCCACGGCCTTGGCCAAGGGATGAATATGCATATCCTGGGACCTCGGTAGCTTGTTACCCTGGAATGAATTCTACACAAGCCTAATCCCTGATCTATTATTTACCCCTTGACCAAACATGCAAGTGGGGCTTCCAGGCGCTCGACTGGGATCCTGCTGC
Organism: Pungitius pungitius; assembly: GCF_949316345.1. Classification (NCBI taxonomy): domain Eukaryota; kingdom Metazoa; phylum Chordata; class Actinopteri; order Perciformes; family Gasterosteidae; genus Pungitius; species Pungitius pungitius. The sequence goes on along the minus strand of NC_084908.1, from coordinate 15,373,828 downwards.
CTCTCTCACCCCCAACGGAGGAGTCTCGGGCCGGGGAAGGACTGTGTGTCTCTCTTCCTGCGCCACTCTTATGCTCAAAGACACAAGCCTCGCTCCTTCAACTCCTCCACTCTGGAGATGTCTCAGTCAAATGTTTGAGCAAATTCTTCATGAAAAAACCAGCCCACCATGAAACTTTAATGCTCTGCATCTGAGGAATATGAGGACGTGACGTGGTGTCACATCCCTGCAGTGCACAGGGAAGCCGTGAACTATTTCGAACTTCCTAAAACTCGCGCGGGGGGGGGGGGGGGCGTGCGTGCGCGTCCCCCCCCCCGCGCGTGCGGGTACTTTCCTGGCGAGGGCAGAGAAAGTGGGGAAAAAGGGGAAAGTTGACATTAAATGCAGCTTTTAGCAGCCAGAACAGAACGGAGAGTTTCAAATATAGCAGGAAACAAAATAAAACTACTTGTGTTTATTTTGTACTAGGCCATTTACTGTATGTCGCAGTTTTTTATTAAGTTTTTATTTGGACCACAAGATATCGACATTAAATATCACAGAATCCTCGCTGCCCTTTCAAGTGTTGCTCCGCGCCGTAACACGCGCGTCTCTGTGCCGAGTTCTCAACTCGTTGGCTGAGGGTTTTTTTTTTTTTTTTTTTTTTTGCCACATTTCTGTCACACAAAGATGTTACTCTTCCTCCTGACACGACCTCGTAAATCAGCTCATCGGGCTCAGGAACGGCGCGGACCCACAGTCACACGCGGCGTGTAAAAACACCCGGCGTGAGTGCACAGCAGCCGCCTTCTCTCCAAGCCCCGGACGCGCCGCTGCTCTCCACCGCGCGCCGCGCTCACTCCGCACAAGGAAAACCATCGGGGGAGTGAAGGAAGGCGTTTTCTTGCTCTTTTTTTTTGGTGGTTGTTGTTGCGTTTTTCTCTCAAAGTAAGAGAAGAAGTTTCAACAGAACTTCTGCTTGTCAGCGGTCCCTGTCTGTATTTGACTTGTTTAGTTTGCAGTTTGGGAGGGGGGGGGGGGCGAGTGTCGCGGCCGTGCGTTTCGTCGCCCTTGGAGCAGCGCGTCTTGACGCGCGGCTTTTTGTTCTCGGTGAAGAATCTCGGGATAAAACGATCTGCTGTTTTTTTTTTTTTTTATCTCCGTGTTACGTACAAAAAGAAACTGTCCCTAGACGTCGATGAGACGCTCGTGAGAGGAACGCCGACGTTGATCCACCTCAGCGCGCGCGCCACTGAAGAGGAGAAGGTTCCCCACTTGAGGGCGAGATCTGACTTTTTTGAGGACGCCAAGTTTTGAAAAGTCTCGAGGTCTGTCAGTTACAGCATGCAGCAATGGTAAATATGTTTTTACTCTACTGGTGCTCGCTTCGTTTATTCATGTGAAACATGTCGCATTATACAATTGGTAACTTCTCTTCCCTTTTTCTGTTTTTTTTTACAACTTCTCTGCTGCTCTGTCATCTGCACTTAGTGGACCGCATGAAGGTTAAACAAGTCATATGAGCATTCTATTCCCCACACTTGTCTCTTGCAATATCCACTACTGACTGGATATGCTTATATACTTAGATTTAAGAGTAACAACGTTTTGCACTTTTTCCTTCCTTACTTTTTGTCTTAAACAATCGGTAGTAATCATTGCATCATTTGGAAGCTTTATGGCCATAATCAGAAATAGGACCTAGAATCTGTAACATTCTGAGCAACAGCTGTCATTTGATGCCTGCTGTATTTGGGCCTTCATGTACAAACGCACACAAACCACTGAATGCAATTCAATGCAACTTAGTGTAATGTTTTGAGAGAGCAAACAAGTATAAACGGGGGCTGATAGAAATGTGTTTGTATGTTTACTTAAATAAATGTTAGCAGACTTCATTTCATAACATTTCTCCAGTTATTTTTTGGGCCTAAAATCCCCCCCCTGCAGAAAATCCTGCCTCACCTTCGGCACGGCATGCTATTTTTCTGCAACGTTTTATTGGTTTCCTGAAATATTCACAGTCTTTTTTTCAGGTGACATTTGGTGTGTCTCCTGTACAGAAACAGGTATGTTTGACCGTGTTCGATGTCGGTGAAAACAAAAGCTTTGGGGTGATGCGAATGACCACCTCATCGACTCGTGTCACTGTGGACCCCTTGTGCTGCGGCACCTTTTTCGAGGAGACTCAGGGAGCTCCGTGGCCAAAAAGCACACGCATTTCACGTCTGTGGAGGACATTCGAGCGTGGACATATCTGAAGCCTTCAGGAGACAGGGAAGACTAGTGGGAGAAATGAAAAAAAAAAATAATTAAGAGAGAGAGTTTGAGACGAGCAGACCTTGTAAAAAGCACCTCAAAAGCACTTTCACACTTATGCCAGTCAGATGTGTGTGGCATACATGTTTAGCGGAGTCATTTGGCCGGGTTTGAGTGCGTCAGGGATGTTTCATGGTGCTGCGACTACACGGAAGAATGCCAATTTACATTCCTGGAGTGTTATTTCATTATTTTCATCTCCATGCTGCTGCTGTCTCCCTTCCAGCCCAGGCAGGGGTCCGTCCAAAATCATATGTCCTAAAAAGCAAGTATTTTTTTTTTTTTACCTGTATGTGTTTCTGTCTCTCTACACTTATTTGGTTCTCAGAGTTATTGGCACAAAATAAGTGCTGGCGTGTAAACGTAATACGTAACCCCCCCCTCCCCCCACCCCCCCCAAAAAAGCGACAGGAAAAAAGGCTGCACAACAATACACCAGTTAAAATAATGGAGGAAATGTTGAGGCAAATGTCCTCGTTATGCACTGAGTAGATTGTGCATTTAGCGCTGTTACGTGAGGTTAAAGTTGTCAGCGAGGCTGCAGCTAGGTCGTGATTCCTCTGGGTCCGTGGGAATCAGTAAAGGGAGGGTGTGTGTGTGTGTGTGTGTGCGCGTGGGTTACGGTTCAATAATCTGCTGGACAGGTAGGCCTGTGACACCCCCCTTAGAGAGGCTGCTAATGAAGAGAAAGGCTGCTTAGTGGTGCTCCGCTCTGACCCCAGCACCCCTCTCTGTCCCCCCTGCTGGCTTCCTCTGATTACTGCTCACATCGAGGACTCTTTATCCCTCGTCCTCCTCTTCTGCCTCTACTCCATCCTCTCAAATTTCCCCTGATGTCCTTGCTTTCCCGCTCCCTGCCTCTTTATTTGAAAAGAATGGGCTCTAAGTGTATAAAAGAACTACTGATAATCCTTTTGGTTCATTTATTCAGTTTCTGCTCTTGTTTTTTTTTCTTCCTATTTTGTGTTGTTGTTTATTCCCATTATCTGTGTGATTAATCAAAGAAGATAATCACCACTTGACCTTCCTGCTCAGAACCATTTTCTTTGATATTTCCGTCATGACGAAGCTGCACTCTAATGTAAAGAGCTTAACCCCGGTGGCTCAAGGGTGAAAGGAAACATGTGCAAGCGCAGAGCGGGAGGAAAAAACAAGCAAACAAAATATATTTTAGATGAAGGGAAAAGAAACTTTCATTCACGCAGCAGGTAATCAGCCTCAAAAAACATCAAAGCAACATTCTTGCTTTATTTATCCTGGGTCATTGCGACACCTATACTGTATATGCCTCCGCTCCTCTTCATCTGTCCTCAGCCCCAGTAATCTCTCGAGTGACTTGATAGTGTGTGTTGGCAGTGACAGAAAAAGTAATATTTTGAAAGAGGGAGTGGGGTCGTGTACCTAGTGGTGGCTTGAGCTGGAAGTCTTTGACCAAGAACCTGTAACCGAAGCTGCAGGCCGTAGCGACTAAACAGAGACACTGTGAAAATGTTCAAACAAATTGGATGGCGGGAGTCCGGATTTAATAGAGAGCACAGTGTGAGGCATACTTGATTTAAAACAATATACATGAAGTAGACATCATTATATTTTTGTACCTCAGCAAACAGAGTAAGAAACTAAATCTTAACACATCACGCTGATGAAAGGTCTCCGGTTTCCTCTAAATACATTATGAAATTTGGTCTGTTCCTGTGATTCTTAAGTTAAAAGAAGACATAGAATGCAGGATAAGAGGTAATGAACAGCTGTTATGACATGAACATTTAGATGTGCTCCGTCTTGTACAATCAGCCAGATTGATATCTCTGTTTTTTTTTAATCTGCTACACTGTAGCATTTTATTAACTCTTGCAAAAGGCAAAAGGATGAGATTAAAAGCAGGCTCGGTGCTACAAGCTGTGTTTGAACTGTAAGCTGATACTTGCACTTACATGTGTTACATTTTTTGAGTCATTGCTTTTTTGTTCAGGCTTCATTTCGCATGCTAATCCCAACACTATCAGACTCCTTAAGGAAGGCATCAGGAGAACTTTGGTCTTCCTTCATGAACACGCCCAGTGTGCGCAGAAGCCACACACTCCCTCAGTCTTTTGTTTGTTTAAAGTGAGGAATGATAGAACAGATTTTTTTTGCACAACTCAGCTTTTAGAAAATAACACCCACTGTTGCGTTTTTCTGTCTACCAGACATGGTCATGATTCTTACATTTTACGGTATAATTTGGGGCGGCCTTAATTGATTTTGTCCAGAACTAATTACTGACAACTGTGTAAAATAAGCACCTCAGTGTCACTGGGTGGCAACTGTCCGATCGGGAGGGGAAATAACATTTCACTCGTAATCCATACGTTCTTCAGCCGGCCTGGGATATAATTCATGTCGACGCTATAGAAATACCAGAGGCGCTGGACTTGTGTGACGAACAGGAGTGTAGTTGTAACCAAATGGCTCAGTTGGGAGGTATAGGGTTATGTGGTATTATTTATATTTTATAGCTCCCTACTGCACTGACTGCACTCCAGAATAAAGTTGTTCGATTTTGGTTCCCCCCGAAAAGCGAGTGAGAAAATCTGGAATTTCACTTGTGATGGAAACTCCAGACGCCACTTTGTTCCCTGCTTTCTTCTTGTATTTTTTTATTTTCCTGTTGAGTCTCATTTTTAACAAAAACCTAAATGCTGCTGTAGTACAGTACATGATGCCACATGTGTGAGTGTTTGTTTGCAGGCTTCTTCCAGGCCGTGGGTGTGTGCATTAGTGGCCCATGCCTCAGTGACTCAAACGGCAAGGAAAGATCTCCTCGGGCCATACAGAGTGATTTGATTAAAAGAGAATAATTTGCCCTAAAGGTGTCTTTTCTCTCTGAAGGATCTGGTGGAAGAAATCTGATATGACAAGATAAGTGGTGGCTCATGAAAAATTCCTGAGGACTGAGACGTAGCATGTTGTCTTTGGAATTATTGCCCTGAGTGTGTAGTCCTTTGCTGGTAACTGTGCCTGACAATGTTATTTTTACCTGAATAGCCTTTGATTCCTGAGGTTCTCTTTCCTGATTTCTTGAACTTAAAACCTGTTCATATACTGTCCAAAGACAGGATCAAGTACCTCTCACCCTTCAATCCAGACATTTACTCCTTTGGGCTTCTTTCACAGAACTCAAAAGTACTCTTTAATGGTATGGTGCCACATGAGGCAAGGCAAGGCAATTTGATTTTGTACGTTGTACACAACAAGGCAATTCACATAAACCCATTAAAAAAATCCAAACATGAAGCAAGGTGATTTACAAAGAACACAGCGTCATCCCATTCTGTTTTGTTGAAAGCAAGTTAATACGCGTTTGATAAGAACATTGGTCTTTGTATCTTGAAAGGTCGTAACAGCTGTTTGGAATTTCATGTTCCATCCACCTCCCCGTGCGGTCTTTCTCAACAGCTAATACTACGTCACAAACTCTGAATGCTGCATCGTCACACGGACACACATCATTTGTGTTTTCCACTCCCAAAAATGTCCTAGTTGACTTTGTTTGGATGAGTAAAAATCAAGAGAAACGGAGCGAAGTTCAATGCTAATGACCACAGGGAGATTTGAGCCACTCTGCAAAATCTTCAGGACATTGTAAATTCCTGGAAAGTACCGAAGGTTTGAGGTATTTACTCTTTAATGTTGTTAGAAAGGGAATAGATACGTATAATTCCAGTTTATGACAACTTTGTAATCAATCTCCAGCCTTCTTTCACACCTAATATATTCAATTTTGAAGGTTTATTTTGCTGTAATAGGCTGCCTAATCTATTTTTTGTTTGTCTTCATCCAAGACATTGGATATCCAAGTGAACCTTTTCCTGTATTCCAGTGCCCAGTGGAATCTCTGCGAATAACAATGCGACTGTGCTCCGACCAGCAGCAGTTCGTTTCAGAAGATCCCTTTTACGTCCACTCGACAAGGCCATGGCAAGAAAAGAGGGACGTTATGAATTTTATGTTAAAGGATCAAAACTCCAGCATCAACGGCAAGTGCTCGTTGTGACGCCAGACCGTAGTCCATTCAAAATATTTTTCTAACAATTATTTATAACAGTTCCCGGGAGGCGATGAAAAAGGAGGCCCTGATGCTGATAGCGCTGTCAGATCAGAAAAATCTACGAACGTCATGCATTTACTGAGAGTCAGGGGTGTCGGCCCTTAAGGCCAAATTAGCTATGCCGCCACCCACGGCCATTACACACCTGCTAAGCACTCGATGCAGTGAGCGTCTACATTGATTTTGTTTGCAGTGGGTCTCAACCTCGTGGTTTTGTCGGAACACGTGTACTTACTCCGTAGAACAGATTCGATACAATCTCATAGAAGCATGATGCCTCATTAGACCTCAACTTAACATTTTCATCTTTAACTCCTCTCCTTTGTCTCAACCAACGTCACAATCTCCACTCGATACGCGCAGTAAATTGGTCACCCTGCGTCTATTGAACCGTGCTGAACCATGAGCCTGGATGAAATGTTAGAAGTCCTGTATCCTGTGATTTCGGGTGACAAAGTTACTGTTCACAGTGATAATCATAGTAATTAGGCAGTCTAAGGATGATGGGCTTAAGTGTCTTTTTTTTCTCCATCCTTAGTTGAGTTTCCCTGGAACAGGAAAAGTGCGTAGCATCAGAGCACATCTGTCCGTGCGCGTGAGATTGTGTCCGCGGGGCTTCACATGCGGTCGTGGCTGTATGTGCTTTCTGGGGGGGGGGGGGGGGGGGGGGGGATCTGCTGACAGGTAGTGTGAGTCGGGAGGGGGACATTGGCGCTTTTGAGACACAAGAGACGAGTCTCAGAGAGGGAGAGAGAGAGAGAGAGAGAGAGAGGGGGCCTCTTTCATGTGACTCTGCATTCCACCAAGGCACAGGCAGAGAGAGGCACAAGACGAGACATGCGTGTGTCCCCCCCCCCCCCCACCCCGCGTCACTCCCTCTGCCTCCTCCCCCGCTGCACCCGCTCTCCCCACCCCGTCCAGCCTCCACCCTTACTCTCAGCCAGTGACCTTAACATTTATCAGGAAGAAAAAAAAAAAAAAAACCATGCTGGAATTCCTCTCGAGCATCTGTGTCCTGGCGGGAGAGTCAGACTAACACACACGTACATGACACAGTGGAATGTGCGCGCCCGCCCTGTCGCAGGCCAATCTGTTTGGAATATTGTGGCGCTGCGGTGGGGGCTGTCCTTGTTGTTCCCCCCCCCCCGAGCTAAAGGAGGCCGGTCTCGAGACCCACTCGCACACGGAGACGTGGACACACATTCCCTCTCCTCCGTCTTGTTCCCTTATTGTACCTCCTGTCACTTAGTCCTATTCATTTAACCTTTCATTACAGCCAGCAGACAGCCCTGTGTGTGTCTGCACAGCTTCAGGAACAATGCCAGAAAAGCCCCACTGTCACAGTTATTAGATTCCTCTGCCCCCCCACCCCCTTTACCCCGGCAACTCAATATCAAGAGAAGGGAGAGACGAAAGAGGGGAGGGCAGGACGAGGAAGAAGGAGGTAAAAGAGAGGGGGAAAGCGGGTGACATGGTTGACTCTGCACGGCGTGCAACTCTCACGGTGCAGGGATCCTTTTTGACGTGTCAAGGACACATGCCGCATGTTGATAGTCGACGGCGGGGATGTTTGTCCGCCGCCGGTGAAGGGAGACAGAGAGGAGAGGACAAAGCGCGGAGTGGCCGTCCTGTTGTGTGTGGCAGGCAGCACCCTGGTCCACTGAAGACACAGAATCCTACCCGGTGGCACCGATTGAGGAGCATTGACAATGTCTGTATAGAAAGAGCAAATGTTCTCCCCCTGATAGTCCAGTTTACCTATGTGGGTCATTTTGAAGCCTTAGTAATATGTTGAGATGGGGTGGATTGGGGCATTCAATCGGGCGATGGTACCAGGTGAAGCATTCAGCTTCAGGAGTAAATCAGATTTGCTTCAAGTAGTTTCTAAAGAACTTAAAGGTATGGTAAATAAAAGCATTACTTTAATTCAATCATGTTGATAGAAAATGCAAACTGGGCAGCATTAAAAGTTACCTTTGTAATGTATTTGTTGGATTTAATTATTTTCATGAATGTATGTATTTTTTTGGGGATGACTCTTACTTTGCCAACCAAAAACCAAACTTTGTGTCAATTGCATCAAAATTCAACTCCCGGTCGTAACGCGAACGTGTACTCTGAGCACGGGGATGAGAGGTCCTCGCTGGAGGCTGTGGTGCCTCGCTGGAGGCTGTGGTGCCTTGCTGGTAACTCCTAGGAAGGACCAGTGCAGTCCAGGACCAGTGCAGTCCAGGGAGGCTGCAGTAAAGCGTCAGGTCAGTCGAGCCCAGTCAGCAGACACTGATGCTCCTCCGCTAATACATTAGCTGAAATGGATCAAGGCCTGGAAAGGAAAGGCATTGGTCACTCTGGCGGGGGAGGTTGGAGGGGGGGGGGGGCAATGAATCCCTCACCAGTCATTGCAGATTGAGCTAGTGCACGCCCACACACACACACACACACACGTACACACACACACACACACACACACGCCCACACACACACACACACACACACACACATACACACGTACACACACACACACACACACTCTCCACGCCCTGAGAAGCAGCGGGTCAGAAACGTAGCAACAGTCTGAACCCTAACCATCAGGCAGCAGTCTTGATGAAGTCCATCGCTCACTTCTGTCACCCCTCTGCTCCGAACCCTCCCCCACTCCCCCCCCCTCCCCCCCTCTGAGGCCACCGCTCGCTCAGTGTGACCGGCTCTTTATTATCGCCATCCCGTCACTTAGTTAGAGCTGTGACCAGCAGTCTTGTCTCTTGCCTGTCCTCTTCGTCGTCACTCTCTCCGCCCTCTCCACCCTCTCCGCCCTCTCCACCCTCTCCCTCCGCCTGGAGGCTGTCGATCCACCTGTCTCCCCCACATCTCTCTAATTCTCTGATTGAACCCTCTCTTTCCTCTCCCAGGGCTGTAATTGATGGTGGTGTTATTGTGTCCAGTTCTCTGGTCCTAAAGCCGTTCCTTCTGGTCAACGCTACTCCACCATTTAAGACTGGGAATAGACAGTCAAAGCCTTTTTCTTTGCTCTTGTGCGTGCATGTTCTTGTGCATATTTGCAGGGTTATCTATTTGCCTTGTCTGTTTAAGCAATCACAGTGTGCTTGATTGGTTTTGAAAATGTTTTTCAAAATTCACAATAATTTTGACCTTAAAGCTTGAACTATTTTGTCATTTTGAATAAGTGACAATATTTCCTCCATGTTCCTGCTTAAGTGTAATGTTTGCCCCTCATCACCATAGAAATGCTCAAAGTGGCTTTGATTGATTTCTTTGTTTGGTTGTGGTATTTTACAAAATCATTTACAAGTTTGGGGTGAAGTACTTTTCAAAGTCCCCTGAAGAAAAAAGCTTTAGCTATTCAGAAGTTTTAATTATATTTTAAAATAATTTTCTTACTTGTCACCTGTACAAGAATCAAGGTCCATTATCACAATGGAAACAATCTCCATGATGTAGATCTTGACAGATTTACAATGCCTTCAGCCTGAATGATTTGCTACCTGTATATTATTCACATTTACCCACCCTTTTTACATAGCTTGCTCTTACTATAAAGACGCCAGCTGGATATATGGAACATCGAACCATGTACGAGTATTCAGCGTCAAGTAATCGGTAAAAAGAACAGATTTAGAGTTAAATTCACGTATAAAGGTTTTTCAGTTTCTTTTTCTGTCTTTGTCCCTGTCTCTGTTTTTGTTTCTTTCTCTTACTCTCTTAGCCCCCAGTCCCTCCCCAGCATGGACCTTGTATTTATTACCCTCTAAGTAATCACTTTGCTTTCCCTTTTGATGGACTGTTATTGCTCTAACTAGCTGAGGTCCCTATAGGTATTTGGAGGCTTTCCAGTTTTATTAGACAAAGGCCTCATTATTCAAGGCCAGCATTAAGACTACCATTAGATCCATTTGCCCCCTAGTCACATGTATCCAGTTGCAGCCAATTCATATTACAGCACACTTAGTATTTACAACACAAACATGCTCATTCCCTCTTGTCAAAGTTAAATATAGACAATATTGAGTAAGCTTTGCCACTTTGTGAGAGGTAGCTGTGAAGATGTCTCTCCTGTTCTCTGCTTAAAATAAGAGTCTTTGCACACATTACATAGACCAAGTCAACATATTTGTTTTTTGCATAATGATACTACTGGTATTGTGCATGTTCTGAGCAAAACTCTACTCTTTGTTTTAGTCTAGCAGCTACCAAGAACATGTGACACGCTACATTTCAGTGTCCACGCCTATTACTTTGGTGGATCCACATCCGCCATTCTGGCTTGCTTTGGGTAGGAACTGCAAATAAGTTACGTTGAAACTCTGTAGTAGCTGAGGACGGCCACCAGGGAGAATTTTTGCAATGGTTGAGGCACTTCCTCTGTGCCATAAATCACCCCTTCAATGTTCTGGGAGAACTCACTCGGAGACGTGCAGAATTTCATAGAAAACGTTGGGCTTAGAGGGAACCAGTCTAATGGAGGAGGGTTGGATTATTTTAAAGCCGTTACTTTGTGCAACTAGTGATGGGAACCAAAACCTAGTGTTAAACTGGTACTGGTGCTGCAGTATGAAAGACCAGAGTATCGATCAGCTCCAAGGTTATTGGTTCTTTTATCAGTTCTTTTTCAACACCTTGTTCAAATACAAATTCAAGCTGCAGCATGTTGGGATTCTTTCCAATTACACACTTATATAAACACACAAGAGGACACAACAAGGACCGAAGTCAGTGAACAGCAAAGCAGACGTACCAGGATGGAGGAAGTGAAGTTAACCCGGTGAAGATAACTCCAAGATTACTCGAGTTGTCCACAACTGTACTATTGTGAAATAATTGGTCATATTCCAGTTGAATAGTGCTTACCAGGCTAACTACCTTGCTTGCTTGCTCACTAGCCTAGCTTACTAATATTAGAAATGATTCCAAGATGGCTACCTTTTGTTTTGTTTAGTTAGTGAACGGTTTATATCTGCTGAGTCACTGTGGCTAGCAAACGTTAGTCAGCTGTCTTACTCATGCACATGTGAAATGGTCCAATCAATCAAGTATCACACATATCAAAACCTTATAGAGAGGAAAGAGTAGAATTATCTTTAAAGAAACATCACAGCTTTAAGTAAAAAGGAACATGGCCCATAAGATCAGTCGATTGCATGAAATAACTACAAATGTCACTCTGGAGCACTCAGAAGACGTCTTTCGTGGTCTTGAGAAGACATCTATTGTGTCTTCAGACAGCCCACATTTCTCTGCCCGTGGGATTCAAAACACAAACAAACAAACTTGTGGCAGAGAGACAAAGAGATTTAAGGTGCCCACGTTTGGATTTCTTCCATTTATTTGTTGCGGCTTTTTAATTTCTTTGTAGCCACCTGTGTGTCCAATATGATGCTCAGGCCTCCTAATCGATGGCCCTTTATTGGGCTTCTGCGTTTGGTCAAATATCTCATCGTTGTCTGGCCCCTCAGGCAACCACATCCAAACTAATAAGAAATCTCCGGAAGTCTCTCGGGCCGAGTCTACAGATGAAAGAAATGATTAGTGGAGAGATGGTATGTATCTGTCTCTGGAACCAGATTTTAAACAAGTTTGCCAAGTTAAAACTAAAGCCCCTAGTAGAGTAGGATGACATGCTGACCGATGAGGAGGATGCTGATTTATGTCCACACTAAACTGGTTTAATTTACAGGACTAGATTTTCCTATCCGTTCAAACTCAGGTTTACAATCACATCATAAACGGAGTTTTTCAAAAATGTGGATAGAAAAAAAAGAAGTTTCACACAAACAGTGAAGCCAACTTCTTTTTCCTTCTTAGTGCCTGTTTCAGATGCCAATAGCTGCTCAGTAATACAGGTGTTCTAGTTTCATCAGACAGGTTTGCTTAAGTGAAATAATACACTATTCACAGTCGCAGTTAAGGAGTGCATTTACCAGCTGCCATCTAATTTTATTCGGTTATTTGACAACAGTAACCGAGAATACAATAAATAAAAGTTGGGTCTTGTTGTAACAAAACACTTTTCATGAATATACCCCCAAATCAAAAATTTGCATTTAAGCAATAATTGTGGGTATGACTTTGTGAGATTTATTGATTATTAAGAAGGTAGTCTTAACCTGGATCTAATCTGCTTTCAAAGCCCTAAAAATGACTGATAAAAATATAAAGAACGAGGTCTGGCAAAAATAGTCTTGAAGTCTAAAACTTACAACTCTCACATCGAGCACACATACATATGCACACACAGACAGGCTCTCAAACACACAGCATGAAATAAAGGGTCTCTTTAAAAGTTACTAAACATACAAGGAGGGTCAGGGTAAGAGAGAGACAGATTAGAGCATTAATGTCCTACAGTAATGTAGCATCTACGGTGCATCAATCTATATCTACATGATTTATATCGGCCCTGTTGGCACATAGATAAACAGAGCGTGTGTAAGACAGAGAGAGAGAGAGAGAGTGTGTGTGTGTGTGCGCACAAAGAGAAAGAGAGGAGAAGAAAGAAAGTGCCACTTTGGAGTAAAGCTGTCATTACTCCGGCTGGTGCACTCCCTCATAAATACTGATAATGAGATGTTTTCAACAGACTAATCATTTGCCAATGTAGAAGCAGGTAATGTGAGAGGAATAATCTTTTCCTCTACTCCTTTCTGGATATGACACCCCAGATTTGATTTAGCATGATTCTATTTAGATATCCTTAAAGCCTGAAAGGAATACGATTTCTCCTTCTCCTTGTGGCTATTAACGAATAAGGGCAAAGTTGTGAGGAATCTGAACAGCTTGACGCGAACAAAAAAGGTTTATGCTTAAAATCTCCTTCTCTCTACTATTTTATACAGCACATTTCCCTAAATCCATGTTTGTCTTAAAGAATGTTTACAAAAACAGTTAAACAAACTAATTTATCAATCTTAAGTTATTTTAAGGTGTTTGGCTGTGAAACAATTTGATCAATGTTTGTCTGTTTTAATAAATTTAAGTCACATCCCATTCATTTTGACCAATGGATGGATGGATGGATGGATGGATGGATGGATGGATGGATGGATGGTTGGCCCAGTGAATTTATCAGCAATCTACAAGCAACAATCACTCTTGAAACGGGAAGATGGCACTTCTTGGGTTCTATGCCTTGCAAATGTATTTTTTAAATGGGCGTCTGATCTGACGTTGAAGCCACACTATGGACAGTTGTGTTGTACGTGTGTGATGCAATAAGGTTGGTTTGTGCCGCCAACGGGTCGCTGCAGTCACATGGGCTGCTCTGGAGAGCACATTGTTGTCTTTCAGGTAATATTGCAAAGTTGTTTGTTGATGTCGAGAGGGTATGAGTATCCAGAGCTTCTGTCTCATAACAGATTCACTGTGTGATGTCCTATAGCAAGTTGGGATGTTTCCCTCTGCAGGACGGCCACAAGAAGGCCTCTCTGCTCTGGACCCCTGGCTCAGAATGACCTGAGATCTCTGGAGGCCTTCCTGGGATAAAATAAACAAGAACATGCTTTTGAAAAGCAGCCATTGACACTCCACTATATATATATATATATTTATATCTCCTATGGGCCATCACTCTAATGGGTGTTCCCTTGGCAGCTCTGAAAGCAATGTACAGCATGTCATCTTCTGCCGGCCATTAACCGGCATCCTTAATCATTTTAATAGCCCCTCCATACCGCATCTCTCCGACTCCACGGTGATTGGACAAACACTGGTGTCCCTAGTGATACGGGAGAAATGCATGGAGGAGCTACTGTGGTTTTCCATGGCCTCGCTGTGTGTTGTTTACTGGGTCTGCTTGATTGCCCTCTGTCCAAATCAGAGGGTACAGGCAGGCAGGGCAGGGGTCTGCAGGGACGCGCTGTGTTGTGGACTGTCCCAACGTGCTAAGAATATTCACTCAACCCCGCGGCTCAGAGGGGCTACGCATCCGTAGCTCAGTAAACACACACACACACACACTCACAGTGCGAGCCATACATTTGTGTACCAGGGACTATATGGCCATGCATAAATGTCGGGTTGTGCGTTCGAGAGCGTGTGTGGTAGGAAGCCATGTCTGTCTCCGCGTCACAGATAATTAACCCCCCCCCCCCCCCCACGTGTGGCTTTGGCTCCTCACAGTGGGAAAACACAGCGGACCCTCCTCGTTGACGTTAGCACACGCAGCTGAGACATAACACAAACCATATGCTATTTGAAATGACACACCGGTCAGATGAAGTGTGATTTATACATACGTCTTTTTGCCTTTTTCTTTACTTTGTGTACTTGTGTGTTTCTTGTCACCCCTGACCGTTTAGCGCTAGGTTGTACAGCTCATTGCCGGTGGCAGCCACTTTCATGAAAATAGAGAAAAGGCGCTGCTTTTCTCTGTTGTAATCTTCCCCTGCCCTTTATCTTTAAATCCCTCGCTTAAAACTCATAATTAAGCTAATTAGACACTATCTTTGTACAATTGCACCTCATTGGCCGGAGTGAAAAGATTCTTAGAGCAAGGTTACATCTCTGAGTTAGAATTTGATAAATGCTAAAGGCCAACGCAGTCATTCAAGCTTTAAATACTTTTTGTAACTGGAATGTCTTTCCCTTAATCTGCTGTGCTGTTTCAGAGGTTTGTATTTTTTAAGCTTCATGGAATTTATGTTTCACAGTTCTGATTTCGGAGGTCTGGTCCTCAAGGTTGCCGTGGCTAACCTTGCAAACCAGGAGGGTAGCTTACCAGAGCAAAGCAAACTGCAAAAATCGCAAAAATCGCCGAAACCATTTTTTATCTGCATTTGCAAAAGAAGTGCAAGTTAAAAAATCACAGGAGAGATAAAGGAGAGTGACACTGTAATTTATTCTATTAAAAGTAAAAGGAAAAACGATTTTCTAAAAAAAAGCCCTCTCTCCCATGATGCTGTCATGTTGTCCTGAATTTTCAGAAACTGAGTGAAATAAGATTTGATTATCCCAGAAAGATGTGAGGGGGAATCCAATCTTTGTGTTTGTTTGTGCGTGTAAAAGTTTTTGACCCTGTCTCTGAGGGTTGCGGGGACTTGATGTTGTTTAGACTCATCTCCCCCCCGCCACCCCCCCCCCCCCCTCCCTCCGGAGACCCGTCTTAGTAGCAATCCCAGCATCCTGTTCACTGCTCCGATGCATCCATATCGCACTAATGATCATGGGAGTGGACAGCTGTTTAATGCAGTGGTGTCATCACAGCGGCTCTCTGATAGCAGCTCCATTGCACTTGACGGGGCTCAAATGCATCTGGTGCACCCGAGCCCCCCCCCCCCCCCCCACGTCTTGCAGTTTGACTAAAGTGGTTGAGGAACACCCCGTAAAGGTGTATTAGATGTGTCCCATATCACAGTTGCAGTGATTACAAGACGTATCATTTGAAGTGTATGATTACCGACAGGGTTCTTAGCTTTTTTTCACTGCTCGTAACACGATCAGATTTCAAAGCGTTGCTTTTCAAATGTGTCAAAAAAACCTTTCTGTTTAACTTTCCACAATCAGGAATAGGAATTCTTGACAAAAACATGTGCTGCAGCTACTCCCCCCTGTTCCCCCCCCCCCCCCCCCCCCCCGCCTGACATGCTCACGGTTTGGTGACTGCTTGGCGACCCGTCGTGCACCCGAGGGGTGCCCCCTCGGCCAGCACTGGTCACCTGATAGCCGTATATGCAGTTATCCAATCATGCGCTCTCTCTCTCTCTCTCTCTCTCTCTCTCTCTCTCTCTCTCTCTCTCACACTCCGCTGGAGCGCTCCTGTCCGGTGCAGCTAAAATAACAGCAGAGCAGTTGGAATAATACAAGTTTGCTGAGAGTGGGAGAAGAAAGGTAGACCCTGCTCGAGGTGAACGTGTAGGGTGTTGGGTATTGTTTCCCCACTTGCATGCGTGCAAAATTGTTTTTGTTAAACTTACATTAAAGGACAATTCACTCAAATCAAATGTTGTTTAGCTCTGGTGTCTCTTCTTCTCATGCAAATAGCTTTACCTTGAAACACAGGTCTCAGGAACACAGTGGGGACAGAACTCTTTATTTAATTTAGTGGAACCAAAGCAAACCGCTCGTACCGACAGATTCAATCAACAATCTTTTTATATATATAAGAGCATTGTGCACTTTTTCAGTATTTGACTCAAAGCTTGTTGCCGATCAGAAGTGGTTTTAACGCTTTGAGATATCTGCTGCCACCCCGACAGAATCCCATTAAACTACTGATAGTGTGAGCGTATCAGGCACACCGTGTCTGAAAAGATATTCTACTGTTGAATCTTTCCCTCTATGTATTCATTCTGCGGTAAAGTAAACAGTAAAGTTCCGTTCAGTTCCGTTGTGTTGGGATGGAGGCAAACGTCTAAAATCTTAAAACCTGGGCAAATGCAACCACAAATATCCAAATAGCTGCATATTCTCAGAGGTAAATGGGAAAGTGTATGCATGTTTTACTGTAATTTAAGGGAACCCACTCTTTAAATCTGTCAGAGACAGAAGGCCAGAGATTATGTGTACTTATGACCACCGCAACTCCTCACTCATCCCGGGTCGCTGTCCGTCTCTCGTTTTTTCGGTGCCTCTGTCTTTCCCTCTCGTTGCTTTCCCTTCTCTCCGTCTCTCCTCCTCCCATCCTCCCTTCTTGCAGTTCATATTTCAGTTTGCTCCCAGGAGCTCGCAGGTCTGTGCCAGACGGAAATTCGCTGAGGCTGCAGGAGCCCCCTCGGAGGCCACATGGAGGAGGGACAGGAGGGGAACAATCAGGCCCAGTCCTTCCTAGCTAGCCCTCCCTCTCCATGTACTTTTTTTCTCCCTTTCACCCCTTCTTATTTTCCTCTTTCTCCCTTACTCTCGTTTCCTCTCTCCCCCCCGTATCTTTCTGTCTCCTCTGCAGCCAGCCTGCCAGGCTACACAGGTCCTCAGGGTGACTCGCTCTTGGCTCCCGTCCCTTAGCACAGAGCCCTCTCCTTTCCCCCTTCATCCACCGCCCCCCCCCCCCGCCCCTCGCTCCTCCTCGCTCCTCCTCCTCCTGTCCTCTCTCCACTCTCCTCCTTCCTCCTGCAGGACTCTCCCTGGGGGGTAGACGGTGAGGCCATCCAGTCCCGAGCTGTCCATCAGCGAGGGTGTTTACTTGCAGCGTGACAGGCCGACACATCTGGAGCGCATATTCACTGGTGTTCACACTCCCCCCCCCCCCCCCCCACTCGTTGCTGGCCCTCCATGTGCCCTAACGCCGGGAGCATTCCTTCCGCTCATTTCAGGGCCCATTGTCGTCGTTTTGGCGAGCCCACCTCTAACTTTAGTACGCACACAAACACACACACACACACACACACATGCAGAGATTGGTTTGAGTCCATTTTTCCTCTCTTTCTCTCCCCCCCCCCCCCCCCCCCCCCTCCTCCAGTGGTTTTTCTGTTGCATGACAGAAATTGGAGTTAACCATCAGCAGGGGTGGGCTGAGCGTGTAGGCAGAGCAGTGATGGGGGCAAAAGTCAGCCTTCTCTCATCCACTTCTCCCTCTCCCTCTATCTGTATCCCGTTCCCCCCTTTTCTCTCTTTTCGGTGAGGGGAAAACTAATTACAGCAGCTCCTCTGCTTCTTTCTTTGAAACCCATGACTACTGGTCTAATGAAGTGACACTCTTTTTTTTTCTATCAAGAGTCTCTCTCCCCCGCCCCTTGCTCACTCATCCTCCCACCACCCCACCCCACCACGCCTCCCCTACCCTCCCACCCTGCACCCCCAGCCACCTACCCAGTCTGTCTGTTTTCACCAACATTCCTGTGCTGGTGTGTGACTGTGATGGCTTGTCATCTCGCAGGAATGTCCCGCTCTCTCCCACCTCGTCCACCCCCCCCCCGATTTGGCGTGAAGCATTTGCTCCTGGTTTCCGACTCTGCACATGTACACACAGAGACACACACACACACACACACTTGAAAAGCTAGC
Organism: Pungitius pungitius; assembly: GCF_949316345.1. Lineage (NCBI taxonomy): Eukaryota > Metazoa > Chordata > Actinopteri > Perciformes > Gasterosteidae > Pungitius > Pungitius pungitius. Next base: position 15,355,488 of record NC_084908.1, on the reverse strand, counting down.
TTAAAATGTAAAAAAATTGTGTTCATGCAGATGGTGTCCATTGGGCTGCATACCTACCGCTGGCGTACGGCCACAACAAGCACAGCCACTCTCAGATAGTCCCCAGCTTGTTTTTCGACTGTAGAAAGTGTTCACTTAGTTATTTTATCTCATGGTGCCGGTGGTGAAAAGGGCCATTTACTCTCTATGGTAAACCTGAGGAATTCTTTTGATTATATAAATGACCAAATACGGTCTACCAGGCTGCTTTCATGCAGTGTGATATTCATAAAATAAACTGAATCCCCCAAAATGTGCAGCTCATAAACGGAGGTTGCAACACATAGTTCGAAATTTAATTGTGAACACAACCATTAGCTAAATATAGAAAACGATTTTATTTAACACAGTAAACATAATTATAGTTCCACATATATCCTCCATACAATATATTGACATTAAGACAAGTTTTAGCTTGGAGAGCGACACGCAATGACTTTCCCCTAGTCCAGGCATGTTTTATACATCCGTGTCTACATAGAGTGAGGAGTTATCAGAGGCCTAATGGCACAAAGGAACATGCTACTCAATGACCTGCACAAGCACTTTTATAGAAAGACACTAGAGGAGAATATTGCACTCATTTAAGTGTGCGTGGGGGTGAGCGTGAGTGACACAGTTCCTCTGGAACAAGTCTGGCTCCTTCTAGATGTGGTGGACATGTGTGTGCATGTGTGGGGGTATTATTTGTGTGCGAATATTCGTGTGCGTGTGTGTGCTCGTGTGAATGTGGAGGAGATACCGCCGGGCTCTCATGTTTATTCAGCTCAACGCCTGGGTGACCAGGACTTATCCACCGTCCTGATTACCCTGCCTGGCCTGCCACCATTAATCCTTCAGAGACCCCAGGCCCCTTAAACAGCCCTATCTATACACACACGAGGAGAAACCGACACACAAAAAGACACGCATGCATGTTTATATATATATCTATAGTTATAGATATAGAAATATATAGATACATAAAGAGAGAGAGAGAGAGATGTGTGTCTATTAGACACATTGTTTTTCCTCTCCTGTAAAAAAAAGTGTCTTCATGTGTATGTTTGTGCGTTTATTTGTGCGTATGCTCTGTCGTTTGGGCCTCCAGGAACTTTCCAGGCATTTCTCGAGGTCCCTCGTCCCTTTAATTCATAACCGAGAGTCTAATTTGTGTCTTAGTATTTTCTTTATCATCTCTTGCAAGTCTCTGTGAAGGACTCACATAAATATGCTTAATGTTGAGTAGAAATGACTGAATCGTAGTTCTTTTCCCATAACAACCATGTTTTTCTTAGGAGACACAACGTTTTTCTGGTAAGGGGCCTGTTGGCGCAAACCGAGTGTGCAAGCATGTGTCTGATATTGTGCGTGAGTGTGTGTTCATGTGTATTCAGGACACCGGGGTTCTATTCAGTAATAGTCACAGGGCCAAGACATAATATTGACCATGGCTGTGTTCCCTATTCTGGTTTTGCCCATAATAAATGATGCAGATTAGAAAAGTAGAAACATATTTGGGCAGATAAGTAGCTTTTGGAGCTGGCTCACTTTATGCCATTGAGGAAAGAGAGGGGCCTCTTTTCTCACTTAGCCGCAATGTTAAAGTTTAGCAGTACTCAAGGGCAGAGATGCTGTGTGTGTGTGTGTGTGTGTGTGTGTTTGTGAGGCTTTAACTGTGGTCTGTGTACATTTACAGTAAGCGGGTAGGGAGGGTGTTTGGACTCAGCAGGAATGACGACAGCGTGTGTTGCCAAGTCCCATTTGAATATATACACAGTAGGGAACCCTCTCATTATAAACAGGAGCTCAGGAGATGGGGACAAAACACTGGAACAGGAATATTGTTAAGTTCACATCTTGAGGTCAAGGAAAACACAGCTAAAGTTGAAAATCTTGTGTGTGTGTGTGTGTGTATGTGCGCGCTGGGAGTTTATTTGTGTTAATACGACCCCCCCCCCCCCCGACATTTTGAGCGGTCTCCATGAGATGAAACGTCTGTTGACACGTACTGTTGTCTTTTTCTCTCACTGTTTGTCTCCCTCTGCCTTTACACCTCATTCTTGTCTTCTTCTCTTCCGTTTATATTGGGCGGGACCACTTGACCACCTGAGCAGACACACACACACACACACACACTGAATTGTCTCCTCGGACTCCTTCCCCTTCTCTGACATCGCTCCCTCCCTCTCTTCCTCCTGTCCCTCTCTTCTCCCTTTTTTTTTCCCATAACAAATAACAGCGTAGAATTCCCCTTGCTTCTCTCCTGGGGGATTTTCATTACCGCCCTGTCCCCCTGCCCAGAAGGACTCCCCGCCTTGAACTGTTCAACAGCTGTGGTGTGGACACACAAAACAGGCCCACTGTTCACAAAACACCCGCCGGACTGAGGGTGGGGACTCTGTGTCAGCCTCCTGGGCTTCTCTTGCATGTAGCCCGCCCCGTGGTCACCCTCACACGGGGCAAGCGAGGCCTCGGCGCTGGGCGCTCTCACCTTTCTTTGCAGTAGATTGAGAACAGCTTTCAGTGGGCCCGTGTGCGGCCTGGTCTCACTCGCTGCTCGTCAAATACTTCAGAGTCCAGAGTCAAAACAAGTCCTTTTTTAAATTTATTTTACCTCATTTAGCGTGTACGTACCTAACCAAGTATTTTGTTATCTTACTCTAACCAACTTATTTTTCTTCCTTTATGTAAATCTGAGTAAACATACATTGCAAGATTATTTTGAAAAGAGACTGATAGATGAATAAACGGGTAGCCTCTGCCCCCCCGGCAAGAGTAAGGCGAAGCGTTGTAATCAAAGGCGATTAGTCATCACATGCTGGGACGCCCCAAAGTCAAATGCAAAGCAGCTTAGATTAAAACAAAAAGATGAAACCTAAATGGGAGACGAGTCGCCTGGTATCCACGCCTAGCGACATTTGTTTCCGTCGGATCAGCGGAATGGGATTTGTTGGCCTGAGGGGTTTTCATAGAAGTGGAAGAGTGTTTGTTAGCTCCTCTGAGAACTCAACACCATGTGTGAGTGCGTGTGTGTGTGTGTGTGTGTGTGTGTGTGTGTGTGTGTGTGTGTGTGTGTGTGTGTGTGTGGACCCTATCCTCAAATCTTAAATCTGCTCTGAAAGAAGTTAGGAACATTTGGCAGCAATAGTAGTGGAAGTCCCCAGCCTTCGTCCACAGTCCTGTTAGTGTGTGTGTGTGTGTGCGTGCGTGCGTGTGTGAGTCAGTAGGAAATGGCCCATGTGAATGTGCGATAGCTGGGATGCGATCAGTGTGTGGGAGGTATTTTGATCATACACCAAAAATGAGATTATTAAGGAGCAGACAATGTCTGACTGCTGGGACACAGCCGGTTCCCATCTCACATGAGTGTCACAGTTCCTTTGGGCACTTAAAGGGACAGTTCACTGCCAGAGGAACATTCAGTCACGGCTTCATGTCTCACCACCATGCCAGTTAAAACTCGCCGAAGCATTAAGTTGTCACCCTTTCTATAATCTCAACTTTGTGCAACATAACACAAAGTAACACACAAGACAACAGACAAATATGCGAACACCCATTTGCATTATACGGTGTCCGTTGTGGAGTTGTGACATGGGGCTCCCATTATCTGAGAGGTTTTGAGGAGAGACCGTATGTTTTTCATCCAAATGCAATAACAAACTGTGACCAACTTTCCAAAAAATATAAAAGGAAAATACTTTTTGCACATATTTTTTTGTAGATGTAGAAATGAACTTTAAGCACTAGTGTGTATGAGCAGGGTCATTGAGTACTTCTCAATTTTTTGAAGGTTTTTGTATATAAGTCAATATTAAACTGGCTATCTGAGCACACCGCTTTCCTTTTGTACAATCTATAATCCTGCCACTCCTGGATTCAGTAATAAGGTCGTCTGAAGTAGAAGCCAGAGGGAGGAGGTGCAGCTACGCACTGCAATGGTTTATTTGGTCGGGAGACACCTGGCCCGAGTGGAGGAGCAAGAAACACTATAAGGCTGCTGCCCCTGACCTCTGCCCCCCTCCCGCGTCTCCCTCTCTCTCTGTACTCCTCTCCTCAGTGGATGTTTTTACCGCTGTCCCCCCCCCCCCCCCTGTCTGTCCACATTCCTTTCACCAGGATACCTCTCCATCCTGTCCCACAGGAGTGTGTGTCCGTCTGTGGGTGTGCGTCGGTGTGTATGGGTGTGTGTTGAAGGAGCAGGCCTACAGGTCTTGCCTCTGGTCACTTTATTAAAGTGTGTTTTAATTTACTCCTGTGCTCCTGTGAGCCCCTGCGTCCCGACACACACACACACACACACACACACGCAGACACGCGCGCGCACACAGCAGCCCCTCCTGAGACATAGCTTATTAACTCCACTCCTGTCTGTCAGAGATGGGGGAGGGGGGAAGGGTGGGATGGAGGGTGGGGTGGGGGGGGGGGGGGGGGGGGGCAATATTTCCACAGCACATTCCTCAGTGTGGTCTGGTCATGTTGATTTTCAAAAAATAATTTTAATGCTGTCGCATGGAGAAGAGACACACGCTGTCCCAAAGGTGGACACCTTTATACCTTTGTGCCATTACCCACGTACGCGCATAGACCATAGACATACTGACATGTAGGGTTATGTGGCCCTCCATGGAGGCTTTGTGGGGTCGGACCCTGAACTTAGCCAAAGAGCAGCAGGGCTCCATTGTTATCCTAACACTTAACAGAGTGAGAATTAGTCAAATACGATTGAGCAATAATCACCATGTTTGGTAATTGCGATTACTCCAAATCTGATTCATTCAGCTCCAGAGAGCTATTGGAGGCATACAGCTTCATAGGATTTTAAAAATGAAACCAATTAAATATTGTATTTAAACAAAGTTTCACCACCTATATATATATATATATATATATCCTATATCTTACATAAATTATGTGTCTCCCTGTATATTATTCCCCGAGCCTCTCCTCTGTCTCAGTATTAAATATGAAAGGAGCTGGAGTCAGTCTCAAAGGAAGGCAGAGGAGTCGTGTTGGTCTCTCCTAAGGTCCTGGTGTATGATGCTGGGGCCTCGGGCCCTCAAACCTAGTCTCACAGCAGAGGCTTCGGGGCACAGCCAGAGGGGATTTTCTGTGTACGTTTGCAGCTGTGTGCTCGTGTGTGTGTGTGTGTGTGTGACACTGAGTTTCTGCCGGGGACTCTCGCAGGCCTGAGCAGCATAAAATAGGCTCCGTGCAGTGCATGGTTTCATCTGTATACATTTGTGTATGCACACGAGTCTGTGTCACCATGGCGATGTGTGTGTGTCCCTCGACGAATGTAGGGTGACTGAACCGGCCTGCTTTACATGTGTCACTTCTGAGTAGCTCGTGACAAAATGTATTAAGAAGTCCAGCTAGGGTAAAAATGGATCTCGGGAGGGAGATAGAGGGGGCGCGGCGGGGGGGTCAGGGAGTACAGGGCACAGCTGTAGGGGATTATTGCCCAGAGTGGAGGAGCTGGAGCCCAAGAATGTTCCTCTTCACCCCCTCAAGAGGGAGGTGAAGAGGGAGGGAGCAGAAGGAAAGACAGGGGCGGTGGCCTCCCATGGGCCCTGTACTGCATCTTTAGGTATGTTTGTTGGAGAAAAGGAGTGTGGGGGTGTGGGGGGGGGGGGTTCCTCATTGTCAGTCTCATCCAGTGTCTCAATCTTACCGCCAACCCACTCTGTTCCTCGGGCACTTTGGCAGAGATCCCGCTCGGTTCACAAGACTTTCCTCCTGTCCGTCCCTCCCTACCTGCTCTCTGTGTCACGCTCTCCGTCTTGTGAGCGCTGTGATTTACGGGCCGACGCGGGACGCGTGTTTGTGGGTAATTGGTCGGTTGCGGTGAAGAGTGAGGAGAGGGGCATCTATCAGACGAGGCTATCACTAAAATGTCGATGCGTTTTTTTTTTTTTTTTTTCCTCTGGCGGATCACCTCGCTGCGTTCACCACACCTCGATTGGTGGCCTAAAGCAGCGCAGGGGGCTGTATGAAATGCTTGACTTTTCACCCCTCCGTGGTGGAGTTTGGTCGGGTGGTGTTTTTCTCCTTCGTCACCGTGCCCTCCACCACCCCTGGCACACAGGAGTCCCCCTCTTTGTTTCAACGCGGACTCCCGTCACTCGAACTCCAGTCGTCAGGGCCAACCCACTCATTTCCCTGTGACGTGTTCAGTGGGGCTGCACTGATACCCACTGACGACTCTTGGGAGAGGGGGTGAGGGGGGGGGGGGGCGACTACGGCGATGGAACGGAGCGGCCCCTCGTTGTGACGTTAAGCCCGTCCATCCATCCTGCCGCTCGTTCACCCGTGTCTCTCGTCCTCCCATTTGGAAACCACTCTACCTGGTTCGGACAATTACCTCGCGTCCAACCCGCCTCCCCCCGTCGCTGCCTTAACTCCTCTTCCAGCCACTTAAGTTGTGATGGGCTAAAAGGGATGCTTCAGCCACCGCACGGCCCCCGGCACTGTTATTAGATGCTCAGAGTTTTGTTGACGGGCCCTTAGAAAAAAGCCGTACCCTCTCATTGCACGTCTGTGTGTGTGTGTGTGTGTGTGTGTGTGTGTGTGTGTGTGAGAAGGTGTGCTAAAAACTGCGGTCCGCCTCAATGGAATTCACCGCAACCGCTCGGTGTCTCTCCATTAATGTCGCTGCACGTGTTTTAGGCCCTTCGTCCTCTGTAAAACTGCTTCCTGTTGAAGTTAAATGAGAAAGGGGGCGGGGGGGGGGGGGGGCTCTCTAAGACACCGGCCCGCCCTAAACCCCGTACACAGTCTTCCCCAGCGAGGACCAACTCACTGAGACCTGATGCACTTCAGGTGCGAGGCACACATTTCAATTTCCACACGCACATTTACGTCAAAGAAAATCTTTTCCAACGCACGCACACACACACACACACAAAGTTCTGCTTCCTGTCATTGTCGTTAGAGGGACTTCAAACAGCAGGTGATATCATACCAGCCTGGGAACAAACACTGCAGTTTCCTTAATCTTCGCACGACTGCTCAGCACTTAACCGATGCTTTAATTGCCGGGGAAAGTTTTAACATCTGCTTCTTCTTTTTTTCTTTTTTTTTAACAGCCTTTATTGGCATGAGTCAGCCTCTGTGCTACTGCCAGCCGCTTTCTTCTCCCAGCATCACGTATTTAAAAAAAAAAAAAACAACAGAAAAGGAAATACAGAATTCAACCCAAATCCTTGCCCACACAGTGTTAGATTGATAAATAATTAAGGTGCAGGGCCGGGCTTTCATGGGTACTTGTAATTCAGGGTTTTATCATTCCAAAGCAATGGAGAACATCTGAGGGTAAAAGGCAGTGCTTGTATATTTATTGGACTAATTATTAAGGACAAATGGTTTGCTGGTCGCTCCTGCAGGGGCAATGCATTGTCTTATCATATAACCTATTTCTTGTTGTGGTAATACCCTTTGAGGACATTTTCCCCGTATATTGTGGTGACGGGTAATGAAAAGAGGGAATTAAAAGCAACGAAAGTCCCTGAAACAGGAACTAGATACACTTTCATATTTGTAAGGGATTTCTGTCACCTCCATCATTTTAGAATGCTGCTAAAAACACATTTTTACCAAACGACAAGATAACAATCCTGTTCTTATTCCATAATTTACATAAATTGATAAAGTGTCCTCAATTATCTTACATACTCCAGCGCCACTATAAATAATTTCCCAAAATGTCTGGGTTTCAAACTGTGCAGAAGGCTTTGGCTGCGTGGCCTGATGAACTATCATCAGTAATGGCGTGAATGAGGATCAGCAATCATTGTCCCCCATGAAGCGGAAGATTACATTTTTGTGGGATTTCTTTCTTTAGACAGCTGAGAGCTCTCGGTGGACACTTTTTATGCTACTGAACGGACATTTCGTCTTACTCTCTGAACCACTCAAACCTGCTGTCATTGTTATTTAGATCGATGCTTTTCTTTTGTTTTCCTGTGTGTGCGTGTGTGTGCGTTTGTGTGTGATGTGTGTGTTTCTCTTTGAGTGGGCCTTTGTTTGAATCTTTTGCCGCAGTGGCCAGAGCAGAACCAGGATGTCACCATGACCTGGCCAGTATGTGGGATCGTGACTGAGGAAGGGAGGGAACATGGAGAGGTTTGTGTAAGGACCTGACGTAGCAGCAACCTGCCTCAAAAAGATCCACAAAAAAATCTATTCCTCAAATGAGTCAGAAAGCTTGGTTAGAAACAAGTTTTTGGTTTCTGTAACTATTTTCCGCATTTAGACAACTTTAGCGGGGCGTGAATTTGTAAATAACCCACCCTTGCATAGAGGAGGGAAGTTGTAGGCAAAATTATGGACGTGGTTGCCATGAGTTACAGGTGACTGGACACGAGGCAAATACACAAGATTTGTTTCATTTGTCTAAATCGCAATTTTTTTGTGAAATTGTACTATTTCAACTAATGCATAAAGTAAAAAATGTTGGTAATTAAGAGCAACATCTTCTTAGAGATAATGTGCATTCTACCATTATTGCATTAACTTATAGTTAAATCCAGCTGCACCTCCAACAAGCCAGTGATCTGACATTAAGCCAAGGAATTTCAACAATAAATTGGAAAATTATCTTTGGATAGGCATCATTCATTCCAGAGGTAGATGATCAAAAAGAGACAAACAGAGTAAAAGTATAGAAAGGAGGTTTAAAAAAGAAAAATGTGTAAAACTGAGAAGAGGAATAAAGAAGAAATCCGACTGCAGGGCCGGGTGTTTTTAGGTGTCTGCCTGTAACAGCATGGGTATCTCCCCTGACACCTCCACAACTTATCATCCCCGCATTCCTGCACAGGGACACTCCCCTGTCCACTGACACTAAACTCTATGTGTGTGTGTGTGTGTGTGTGTGTGTGTGTGTGTGTGTGTGTGTGCTGTTTTAAGTGAAAGGGCACGTTGGCCTCCCTCTCCCAGGACATCTGGCTGCAGAAAGAGGGTTTGTGTAAGACATGTTTATGTATTTGTGTGTGTGTGTGTGTGTGTGTGTGTGTGTGTGTGTGTGTCTGTGTGTGAGAGAGAGAGAGAGAGAGAGGCACAAGAGAAAAGCAACAACGTAGCAAAGAAGGAAAGAAGAAAGTGGTTTTGTGTCACACACAGTTTCCCTTCACCACCTTAGCACGACTTTGGGTTGTGGTTGTGAGTACAGAAAACATCTCAGGGATTTCCTGCCATTCAGAGCAGCCCCTGAGTCCCCTCTCCACTCCAACCTCACATTCTGTCCACCTCCTTGAAGCTCTTGAAGAGAGGGGTGTGGCTGCAGACAGACCCTCGTTAATTCATTAAGGCATCCAGTCTTCGTGTGAGTGTGTATGTGTGTGTGTGTGTTTGTGAGAGAGAGATACTGCCTGTGGGTGTGTGTGTGTGTGTGTGTGTGTGTGTGTGTGAGAGGTAGGCCAGAGGAAGCTCCTTGTGAACTTTACTGATTACAGCAGAAGTCATGTGTGTTGTTACAGCCTTGTAGACAATGCCATGAAGTGCAGAGGCAGATTTTGGACTCCACTGAGTGGAGTTTTACAGGCCGAGGGCGTGATATGAAAACGCAAAATATTGCATAGAATGATTTTGTATCAAGACATTTTCATGCGCATGCAGAGAACCTGGATGCTATTGACCCAGAGCAACAGCATTTGGCAGTCCATAAGCTATGCGTGAAGCAAAGAGAACAGGCTTTTATTGTGGAAGTTAAGATCGGAAAGAGTGGGTCTGGAATGCGCTGTATGTCAAGTTAAATAGAGTGAACGTTTCTAATATGTCCGCTGCACAGAATCTGATTGGATGATGCCTTTATTCAAGGTGCCAAAGCTCCGGAAAATAGACCTTTATTTTAATTAAATCAGTCATTTAATTTGAAAAAAAATAATTAGTTAGAAAGATCCCAAATCCAATTTTCCTCAGCCCAATCTTCACAACAAAATTATACTCCATCTACAATAATGCATTCATTGCTGATTAACTAACGAAATATTTAGGCGTTACAAGATGAACTTTATAGGATAATTTCCGTGGATGAAAATCTACGCATCGAAGTTAAGCAGGGATATCATCCTTAGTTCTCCCTGACTAAAGCTCCCCTGTTCCCCCTCCTCTCGTACAGACAGCCTCTTAATTGCACTTGAATGTGCGGCGTGTCTTTGAGTCACCGGCTGGCTGCTGTCAACATGTGGCTCGTACACTCACCAGAGCCGCAGGGCACCGAAGCTCTGATGGAACCGCTGTTGGCACAACGGCCTGCCAAGGGAACCGGGTGGCTCTGCGAAGCTATCGCTTTGAAAGGAAAGTGTGCGTGTGTGTGTGTGTGTGTGTGTGTGTGTGTGTGTGTGTGTGTGTGTGTGTGCGGCTGTAGCTACAGGGAGTGTGTGTTGTTTTACGAGTGCTGCGTCCCATCTCAGCCGCCTGTAGCTTTGCTCTTAGGCTGTGATTAATAGGAGGTGGAGGACGCCATCACAGAAATGCAACCTCGCACAACTGTTAACTGTTAAATGTTTGCTGAGAGGGAGCAAAAACCTCTTCTAATGTGATCAGTTTGTAGAACAACGTTGCTCAGTGTTGAACTTAAATTAATGCATTTGAAATCGCTCTTTAAAAGAAAATGCAGATTTATATTATATATATATCGGATGGTACATTTAGTCTTGTGTCCCGTAGTCCAGAGCAGCTGGACGTTTGATTAATTTCCGGACATTGTCTTTCCTTACTCAACCCTGCCTGACATGTCGGTCCCATGGTCGCTCCTGTGTCTCAGTGCACTCATTTATTTGCAAATGTGAATATGTTTGTGTATATGAGTGTGTGTGTGTGTGTGTGTGTGTGTGTGTGTGTGTGCGTGTGCCAGGCCCTCGTGCCCTCCCCTTTCTCCACGCCTGGATGCTAACCGCTAGTGAAGGCTAGCCAATTATCCCCAATCAAGCTACCCTCTCTGGAGCTGGCGCGAGAGGAAGCTCCCACTAGAGCTTATACTAGTCATTATGGGGCACATCCTGACATTAACTTTCTTCTCTTTTTTTTCCTGCCCCGACTACATCTCTCCTTTCTTTCTTTCCTCCTTTCTTTTTTCTTTCTTCTCTCCTCCTCTTCTGCTTTGTCCCTCACCTCGTCCTGCCCCAAACTCAAGGTCTGATGCGGCCACTGCCGAAGCGAAGCAGCAATCAAATACACAAACTGAAAGCACATGGGTGCTAATTCATGCACTCCTAATAATGCATTAAGGATATTTGGGGTTGATGATGGAGGAAAGAAGCGTAGGGGAGAGTGGGGTGATTTGTGCCGGGTTGAGGGGGGGGGGGGGGGGGGGGGGGGGCAGTAGATCCAACCCCTGTTTCTGGAAAACCATAGAAGAAATTGGTCATGTGACCACGTCATTTTGAAAAGCCATCCATTTTACTCATCCTTCAAAGAAGAGAGATACATGGCATGAGAGGTAAACAAATTTTCGCTCAAAAAACTATTTTTTCCCTTTAAAAGTACAATTGTTTTTTTGATTGTAGTGTCTAAACAATTATATACAAGTTTGAAAACATTTCACACGTGTTTTAGTGCTTTAGCGGGCTACACAAGGAGTCTATAGAGTTAGCATGATGTTAGCTCTTAACTGCTGAATCATGCTAGTTTTTAAAAACGTTTTACCCCCCAAAGGCACAAGTTACCGTGCACCAGGGGCCAGTTGGGCCACAAGACCACATTTTCCCTAAAAACTATATTTCAGAAACAATTTCTTGTTCAAGTTATTGTTCTCGGAGATGCACCACATCCTGAAAAACATGTACATCCTTAAGTTGAACACATTACTGTCATGGCCTCACTTTAAAGTCACTTTGAGTAAAAGCTGGCACAACACTCCCCACTTCCCCATAACGCCATGCGGGGCAAAAGGAGAATGTGTTTTTAGTGTTGGAGTTGGAGAATTCCTGGTGTTTGCCTGAAAGACCCCGTGTTTGCCTGTACTGTATGTGTGTCCCCACGGGAAATAGGGCAGGGAGGCAGTGCCTTCTGGGAAAGATCATTACCCCCTCCCTGCCAGAGACGGATTATAACTCAGGTAATTCACTTGCATACAGACAGTCATTAGCCCTTTTCCCTCTGCTTGTTTTTATTTAGTTATTTTTTACTTCAAACTTTCTGAAACCTTTGCACCAGGCCCTAATTTGCAGCGCCGAGTTCTGTTCAGTCGGACTCGTACCACGTCTGATGTGAACTGCAGGGCGACCCTCCTCTGCTCAGATGAGCAGGCGGAGAGAGAGAGAGAGAGAGAGAGAGAGAGAGAGAGAGAGAGAGAGAGAGAGAGAGACCACGCGAGGTGTGGTGCCTCTAGGTGATCCACCTCATTCTGCTCCTGTCTTGTCGTGACAGGACCGGCATTAAATGGAAGTAGTCGGTGACGGAGCAGTGACAGGCCCAACCCTCCACCCCCTCCACCCCCTCCTCCCCGTGAGTGTGTGTGTGTGTGTGTGTGTGTGTGTGTACAAGCCCGCAAACAAGCCTCGCAGTCACCGTCACTTTCATTTGATTTCCATAAACAGCACTTGTGCGTCAAAGAGCAGGAGGGGGGCTGCGCGGAGCTTCGTGCACAAGTTTAGCTTATTTAATTTCATTTTTTTTTTAAATGTTCCCCATGTGCAAATGTCATGGAGGGTTACATTTCACACGTGAGATCAATGAAAAGGTGAGAGGCATCGAGAGAGGGTGACAGCTGATGAAAACACCTCTGACTCTACGCCTACGTTTCTCACAGTGACTGCACGCAGTGTGCGTGTTTGTAGTCGGAATGCAGCATGTTTGAAGATAGACTTTTTTGGGCTCTCCGTCTCTTTCTCAATTATCCGGGTCTTTTTTGCAGAGATTTGGAGTATACATTGAACATCACCCTTCACTTCATTCATCCTTGAAAAGCACCTCTTAAATTAGTGAGCACCCCCCTCTCCCGTCCTCCCCTTCTGCACTGCCATATTACCAGCCTTCCCTCCTTTGCTCCTGTGAAGACACAAAGGCCCCCGGGGCCCTGAAATGTCTCCACATGCAGGAAATTGAATCAAACGGCATCAATCAGGACAACCCCCCCCCCCCCCCCCCCCTGGTGTTTGGAGTCTCTTATCAGAAGGTAGGGGATGAACAGCAACACTAGTAAGCACGGTTGCATACGAACTGAAACTGATTTTTTTTTTCTTTAAAGCCCGCTAATTCTTTAAATTAGTCTTCGTCTAAGTCCAAGGATTACAGCCGGCACTCTATTATTTCAAGTATTTTTGTTGTCCCAATAAACCCCATCACACACACACACACACACACACACGCACACACAAGGAGTGATATTATTATCCACCTCTTCTGTGGCTCTGTGCTGTAAAATGAGTTTGCCCCAACTCCATTAAAACCCGCGCCAGCCGCTCCCCTGACGCTGCCGCCTTATTTGCATGTGCTAGTGAGCCACTCGGCAGGAACAAAGGATCTCCTCTCTTCCATCTCTCCTCCTTCAGCCCGTCCCACCGGAATGCGTGATAAGTGGGCAGATGACATTCACGGAGAGACAGACCGCAATAAAGTGACTCTCCCCCCGTCTCTTCCGTTTCCTCCGGTTCCCTTCCCTTTATCGCTCGCGCCTCTCTCCGCGCCGCCCCGTCAGCGGCGGGAAGGAGATATTGCAAATGACACGGGCAAATCAGCAGTAAATGGGCTCTAATTTGATTGACATCTGGGCTGCTGTCACCGTGGCGGGCCAAGACAGCGCACAAAAAAAAAAAAGAAAAAAAAGCCAGCTTTCAACTAAATCACTTCTTGTCCACTGGGCCCTGCCACCTCGTCTCCCTCCCTCTCTCTCTCTCCCCCCTTTTCTTCGCGTCTCCTGTGTCTTCCCTCCTCGCCTCCCGCCACCCACCAGCAGATACTAATTGCGTGTGTCCTTCCTCTCAGTGCAATTTTCCCATTACCGCCACTAGAGCAGCCGCGCGGCTCATCCCAAGCGAGGCCGTCTCCGAAATGTGTACCTCCAAAGTTAACCCTTCGCTGTCGTTGGAAGGCCTCTTGTAAGCACAGGCTGCATGCTGGGGGGGGGGGGGGGGGTGCCTTTGGGGTTTCATGGCTTTAATGAAGAAATGACATCAATAATTGGGGGAATTATATGCTGCAACAACTACTACAATTAGTCAGTTATAATAACTTTTTTGTTTTTCCTTTTTTCTATGTGCCACTGACGCTGTTGCCCCTTCAAATAGGTAAGTTTGTTTTTTTATTTTTTTCATATTCTTTCAGACACGGCCTGAGAGCCCACCCCTGTCATTCTAGAGCCAGTATTTCTTAAAACGCATGTTGACTTACGCGCCAAACACACAACCATCTCCAATCACAACCAAAGCATATTTTATTCAAACCCTCATGTCTCTTTCGCTCTATAAATCCCCACCTCTCTTCCCCTCAGTATTTCTCTCTTTCTGTGACATTGAGGCAAGCAGTGCCCCCGGCAAACCCATGGAACTAAATGCTGATCACTCACAGCAACACACACAATTCACACAGGTGTTTGTGTAGTAATTCTATTTCCCCCCCCTCGTCTTTGCATCACTTGCATTAGGGAACAGCAAGTTCAGTGCAGAGAAGGGCGCAGTTTGAGACATTCCTGTGGCGTTATGAACACACACATTTTTTCTCAGATCCTTTAAAAAAAAAGAAGTTAAAGACAATTAAAACTTCTCTCTCAGTTCTACGTCAGTGAAATTCCTCTGGGCCACCTATTCCCCCGCCCCCCTCCCTCCCCCACCTCATATCTTATCTTTATCCCAAAACAGCAGGTTAGCGAAGTGAGAAGGAGATGGAGCTTCATGCTCCACCGATCTCTTTCCAACAAATCTGGCAAAAGTTGAACGTGAAGCGTAATTCTTTATTGCACTAGTCAAGGCCTGACCCAATGTATTAGTAAGGCTCATACAATTGGAAGACATTTCATACATAATGAGTTACAGTTTATGGCAAAGTTTTAGTCTTCTGTTGCTATTTAATGCAAACTGAAAGTACCGCTCAGGACCGCTCAGATTGTCCCCGTCTTATTTATTAACTGAATTCCCTAAACTAAAATTATATGGGCCGAGAACGGTGTCCAGCTGCTGGTTTTAGCAGCAAAGTGCAGCCCGAGAGTACCGCAAGTCAGTAAGTAGAATCCTGTGACTCCTCTGACGAGTTGATCGATCTAACAAAGAGTTTCCTCCTGATTGGAAAAAACGTGACTCCCCCCCCCCCCCCCCCCCCCCCTCTCCCCCCCACACGTCTCATGTCAAGTCAGCGCAAAGATGCAATTGGATGCATAATACACCTACTTTGAATATTTGTGCCAATTCAACAAGCAAAAAAAAAAAAGTGTATTGATCGCAGTAGGATGATGTTATTAGTCCCGAGAAGATGCAACATGTCCAGAGCAGAAACAGTGGTTATTTCTTCCGGGTTTGATGGTGGAAATAAATGGAGATAAGCCCCTCCTCCTCTCCAGCACGCATAGTGCAAATGACGCGGATGAACACAAATGATCCTGCAGGCAAACTCCCTCAGGGGGAAATAGTCTCTGCGTTGGCTGTGAATGCAGCATCGGAGGGGCAGACACTCTCTCAACAATATCTGTTTTTACCACCAGTGCGTGGCCCTGTAAGGTTTACCTTCTTCATTGGTGTACTGCCACACCTTTTGCCATAAATAGTGTACATGCATCGTGTGTCCCAGGGAGGACAGGAATGGGGGACAGCGTTGGGGACACGTGGCCCTGGGGCCGAACCGGCACTAGAACCACACACAAACACACAGCATGCCATTAAAGGAATAAAACCACGTTTTCGCATTGTAAAAACTCCACTCGGTATATTGAATACTTGAGAGCTGGTAGGGATGAATTCAGAGAGGAGAGGGAGAGAGGAAACAAGGTTGTCCATTAGTCAGCTGCTGTGATAGTCTGAAGGAGCCACCCCCGGCCCTTAATGGCTTCGCTGCAATAATTGCCACACTATCTCCTCTGTTCCTTTTGACATGCTTTTGCTTGAACCGCTGCTGTGCATGTCCGCATATACCATTTCTAGTCAAAGCATCTCCAAGGAGCATTGTGCTTTTTCAAGTATTGCTCTAAAAGAGATGGGGCAAGGTAAAGATGGGACTCTGAAAAGAAAGGGCTTTTTTTTTTTTTTTTTGCTGTCTCAGTCTCCTTCCGGCCCTCTACTGCTTTTACTGAGCCTGCCCTCTCCTCTTTAGCTGGGAGCTGTATTGATGGAGAAAGTTAGAGGCTCTCAACGAGTGAAGGGCCACATTTACCATGTCTAGCAACACAGTGTTGAACCCAGTGGCTCAAATATGCTAACTGGGGGGGGGGGGGGCTCTTTATGTTTCTTGATAAAGTTTTGACCTTTTTGCCCATTGTCACACGATGAAATAGCCTACTTCTCTGGCAGCTGGTGTCACTGCAGGGGTCCTTGTATTTATGTGATCGGAGAGAGAGAATGAGAGAGAGAGAAAAAGAGAGAGACAGGGATGAATGGAAAGTCTCACAGGTCCTCCAAACTCAGCCCAGGTTAATGGAAACCATTATCACTCACAGCCACTCAGTGTGTACGATCAGAGCCTCTCTCTGAGGGAGGCACTTTGTCACGCACTAAGACACACACACACACACACAAACACACAGCACACTGTATGTTTGTGCCATGTTCTTCAGCCTTCCTTGTTTAGCTTTCTACTGTACCAGATGCAGGAGAGGCCCGTTGTTTTAGCATGTGCCTGCCACTCTTATTTTGAGCACCGAGGAACACTAGGGGTCATTTCACTGAGATGAGTCACAAACCGCTCGGCTACCAGGCCTGACTCAAATCGCCCCGCTTTTTCTCCAGCTTCCTGAACCTGAAAAAAGCTTTCATATCAAGCAGCAAATGTGGCCCAAAAAAAGAGCAGGAATAAACGCTGCAGTGACATAGATTTGCCTGCTGCATTTGCTGCAAGGCACAAGGCAGCATCAAACATTTAGCAATAGTTGAGGCCCACTTAAAAGAGCCAAATGGTTGTTTGCAGTTTTTTCTTCTTCTATATTTGTGCCATTGTGCAAAATGCGTGAAAAAAAAGGTTAAGAGAAGTCAGATTTTTTTTTTAAAGTAACATGCTGTCTTCCCACATTTGCTTGATTAAGGCGGGAGGTGAGGTGAGGTTTGAGTTTGTACGAAAATGAAATTTAAAATGAGATTTTTGATTTTGGGGGGGAAATAGGAGCAATATCACCCTCGTGTAATGGAATCAATAGAGGGGAGAGATGACATGACACAAAAACTCAAGTTGTAAACAACTGCATGGTCAGCGCCGGCGACCCTTTAAAAGCCCCCATTACTGAAACAGTGGACGCCATCTGTCCAGACAGGAATGGTAAATCAAATGTCACATGGTCCTAGCAGCCTATCATGAAGCTCATTTGCAACAAGCTCAGGAACATTGTGCGTTAACCTTCACCGTGAGTGACAAGCTGGATTACCAACCACGACCAAATGTGCACCTGCCTCCGGGCCCGAGAACTCGGGTTTGTGTTCATTTGATTATTGGGAAAATAAAAATATGTGCCACAAAAGCAGAATACCAGCGTATGTGATGAGCGACTCACAACAACAACAAAGAATGACATAAAAATAAGTTGTTTGAAGTGTGCAAGTGTGTTACGCACACCCGACTGCACAAAAAGAAGTCACACATGGTTGATATAATGCCGCTGTTTTTTTTAAAATCTTGGAATAATAACAAAAGAAAACCTCAGCGAGAGGACTCATGACGCACACACATGGACCTAAGCCCTCTGTAGGCGTGTGCGTTGAGTAGTGTTGTGTGCACTTCAGTGTCCGTGCAGCATGTATGTTTGTGTACGGACACATGCCACTGTCTCTTTGTTGATCCTGTCTCAATCAGAGAGGAGTCGACCCATCATGAAAGCCACAGCATCGCGCTGTAAACACACACACATATGGCGCTGTAACCCTGCGTTCCCCTGTAAACAGTTTACAGTGTCCCCCCCCACCCCCCCCCCACCCCCACCCCCCCTCGTGAAGACACAGGCCAACGCGTCAGTGTTGTGTTCAGCTAATCTCACTGTTTAGGCGTTGTTGGCGGCCCCTTAGCTCAGACTATGACCAGCAGGGAAACGTTTTTCATCTGTGTGTGTGTGTGTGTGTGTGTGTGTGTGCATGTTTGTCATGTTAGATGCATGAAGCCCCCCCCACCACCCCACCCATCCTGCACTAGTCTTCATCTATATCAATCTTATAGTTTGTTTGGGTTCTGTCACTCCTCTGTGAATCCCCCCCCTCCCCTCCAAACCCGTTTGTTTGGCTGAGCTTGTGCTTGTTTTCTTGTCATTCTCCCCTTGATTGAGGTTGACCCAGCCATCTTCACAACCTCACGGTATACACCCCCTCCCCCCTCCCCTCCCCCCCCCCCCCACACACACACGCACACTATGTGGTTTTGGCTCGCTTTGTGCAGCAACAGCCCAAGGTAGGAAACGCTGTTTGGATTAGTAAGTGCGTTCTGATGTCCTCTCCAGCCTCGCTCCTGCTGGATCGTGACCCGTTTGCACCACAAACCTCGGTAACACTACATGCGGAAACACCAGTGGTTTCAGGGTTAGGCACAGGACAGTGGAGGTTTCTGTTATAGGATTTTACCAACCCCTCACCACATCCTCTGTGCGACTGTGTGACTTTGACCAAAGGAAAAGGATCTGACCTTCGGTGGAGAATGCATAATTCAGAGGCAAAAGCGCAGGGTTTCTTTGTGCCTATCAGCTTTTTATCTCTTGTTGTAGATGTTTTTACTCCCATACATTTAGTTCCTTCTCATTTTGTTTTCATGTGGCTGCAAACAGATCAAATAAAAGCTTGTCTTATATACAAGCTGGTTTTGAACCAGATTTTCCTTTTGATTCCTTAGAGGTGCTAACGGCTGCCAAACACTGAAGTGCAGCCAACTAGAGCACCTAAATAACAGCTATCGGAAATAAAGAGCTGACATGCGATGCCGGCTCTTTGTTTTAATAGTGGAGAAAGGAAAATGTCCCATCCTTAAAGTCAGTGCGGTCTCCTTATTTTCTCTCAACAGGCCGTCCTTAGTTCTTATTTTTTTCTCACTTAATCATCTTTGATAGTTAACGAGAAAAAATAATAATAGAAAAACTAATAGGTATAGTATTATTATTATTAATAGTAAGTCAGTAATAATACAATAATAATAATAGAGGAAGAATCATTTGTATTGTTAGTGTTTTATCCTGAATGTATTTGCCACATTTACTAAAACTAATTAAATATAATCAAAATAAAATAAATTAGACTACTGAACTTATTTCAAGGAAAAAAGAAACACCTGTGAAAACTAGATGGCATTATTACATTTACATCCCAGACATGTACTGTCTGAAGAGAAAATTTGTTTTAATTACTAAATATTTATCTTGTTTTTAAAAGAGGATTTTCAACGGTGAAGATAAAAAGAACAGAGCAGAGCAGAGAAAGACAAAAGCATTACACAAATGTAAAGTTACCACACACACTACTTCTTGTGGGTTGCGTATGAGGAAGGGAAAAGTGTGATGAGATCAGCAAGAAGCATCAGAGACACCTCCCCTACACTTGTCTCAGTGGTCCCAGCATCATTAAAGCACCACCGCGGCACACTGCCTTATCTACTGTGGCAAGTGATACAGTGACAGGCACTCCTCCAGGACACACACACACACACACACTCAAGCTCCAACGCTGTGCTCACATCACTCACCGACCCTGTGGGTCCTCTGTGTGTGTGGTTGATAGGAATCAAAGTTATTTATGATATCAAATCTGCTGTGATGTTTAATCACGAGATATTGAAACATTATGTCACGTTTTGAGACGCCATGGAGTTAGGAGGGCAGGTTTTTTAGTTTTCTAATTTATACCCGTGCACAGGATAAATACAAACTTCGACTAACACCACGCACCTTTTATATGTGATCTCAGTCACACAGATTCACGTCCATTTAAAATGACCAGATGTGTGTGTGCGTAAGGCAGGTTGGTGACTTCATTCATTTAAGAGGCTGAAAACTTTGCCCACACCTTTTCACCCTGCCATGCCGATGCTGTTCCCTTTTCACATTAAGGCTATGAACCTCACACACACACACACACACACACACACACACACACACACACACACACACACACACACACACACACACACACACAGTCCATCTGCTATTTAAACTCCAGCAGAACCCAGTAAATTTAAGATGTAGCTGCCTCCACGCTGTAATGTGCATTTCCACCTGGTTAAGTGTCTGTAACCGGTTTAAATGGCAAAACTGATTTCCTTTTTGAATCACTCAGATTGAAAATATCTCCCTCTCTGATTACCTGCCTCGTCCATCTCAACCGTCCGATTGAATTATTACTATATTTTATTTCCATCTTCATTCTTTTCCCGACTTCCTGCCTGTCTCCTTCATTCTCTTCCCTCCGTTTGTTTATGTAATTAACGATATGTACGAAGAAGTGGGAAAAAGAGATTTATTTTCCTTTGTTGTTGACAGGAGAGGTTGTGCATGACAGTCGAGTGCACCCAAAGCCATATGCGGTTACTTATGCCTTATACTGTATGCTTTATTTTGGCAGCGGAGCAGTGGATGACTATTGTTGCCCCTCTCAGACCCACTCCTATTAATCATGAGTGTGCGTGTCTGTGGGTGTGTTACTGAGGAAGAATGTGCGTAATACTTACTGTAAATACATCAAACCAGAGCCTACACGGGCTGTGTACTGAAATATACCCATTTGCAATGATACAAGAGGACAGGGAATATGAAAACGGATGTGTAACTGAGCTACTGCCCGTAAACCATATTTAATGGTGTTCAATGGCCGGGAATCTTTTGAACAGACCTATTTGAATGATTTTATAGTTTACTTCATTTATTTTACTCTGCTTCTATTATTTAAATCCTATTAATTAACTATTTTATGTATTACATAAATACATAAATCTACACCCGCTGAGGCAAACTGTTGCCATAGTAACAAGTGCTGTAAGCAACAGGAGACAGAAAAGCACTAAAAACAGAGATGTTGTCTGGCCGAGGAGACTTCTTGGACAAGGAAAAGTGTGTCTTCAGTTTGAATTTGTATCCCATGACGACAAGAACACCTGCAGGCTCTGTTCAACTGTGATCCACTAGTAGATTTGTTTTAGAGTTGGAGAATAAAATACAGAGTAATATTCACGGAATGTTGTTGTGATTGAAGACTTGGATTTGACACTGGTGATCCTCATAAATATCATCCAGGGGAGGAGTTACACAGGTGACCATGGACAGCACGCAAAGAAAGCTATATTGCTATATATGCTCTGTTGTTAAGCAGATTAACTCCATGTTAAATACTTACATGTCAGGGGCATGTTCTTCATCATACTAGTAACCTGTCACTGCAACTCATCACCTCGGGCAGTGGCTCTTTGGCCTTTGACATATTTGATGAAAATAGGATTCAGTTGTTGTCTAAATGAAAACTTTTAGTGTACTTATTCATGTATTGTGAACAACAGTTGTATTAGCTTCTTCAATCGATGGACCTTTACAGAAAAGAGTCTGCTTTTACAATATGGACTGTGTATCCGTGCATATGTGTGTGTGTGACCATCGGCGGGTCCTATATGGAAGCAATTACTTGCAGCGAGGGCCCTCAGACACCCACAGTGCCTCTCACTCTGGGCAAAGCGGAATGCATCTCCCTCCCCCGTCTCCCCCTTTCCCTCTCTGTCTCTCCATGTCTCTCTTCCTCTCTCGGTCTTTTTCACTACCTCTCTCTGGACCAAATTACTTCCGTATGGGCCCCAAATAAGGGGCAAGGTGAAACCCCTTTTCTATTTTTTTATTGGGAACAAAAACCCCGGCCATATTTTAATTCACATCACACATTTCCAATTTGCTCAAACAAGCCCTGAAAATACCAGCTCTGATTAGACTAAACCTAGTGTGTGTGTGTGTGTGTGTGTGTGTGTGCTTACATGTGTTCATGCTCTCGTGAAGGAGCTCTCCAGTTGCATTACTGTACCCCCTTTGGGTGCTGCGCTGGCTACTTGGTATGCGCGGCCAGAGGCGTGTAGGACATGAGTTTTTGGGGGGGGTCCTCGCGTCATGTGGCCTGCTGGGGAGGCGAGCAACTACGGTGGCCGTTGTCTTCCACATATACTGTGTGTGTGTGTGTTTGTGTGTGTATGCGACTTTGTTTGATATGGTACGCTTGCTTTTTTTAAATACTTAGGACATCCTGATTTCAAATGTTATGCGTGAGACACCGGGAGAAATTAAATTAGCAGTAAAGCATCCGGCGGAAAAAGAGAGAGCCCAGGGATGAGCTGGCAGCGAGCGGCGACGGGGCCGCGGTTGTCAGGGTTTGGCACAGCGTTGTCGCCCCCCTCTCTTGTTACAGTGGAGGAAAGCTCAATGGAGGAATAGTGACAGCCCTGCCGGCGCCCCCCCACCTTCCCTCCGCCGTCGGGGGGAACTGAGACGTCGGCATTTACCATGTGCATATCCCCCCAAACTGACTTTAAATGAGATAAATATTTCAGAGTAAATTGGCAGCATGCGTCCAAAGTGATTATTCTCCCCTTAATGTCTCCTCGTTGGAATGGGAGAAGACTCGGCGCCCCGTACGGGTTGGACCGCCGGGGGGGTCGGGGGGGGGGGTGGCAACGCGGCCTTTTCCAACACAAAGAAGTGACGAGTGATGGCGGCCAGTGTGTTTTGTTTTGTTTTTTTGTTACGCACGCAGCGCTCTCGTGCGCTAACCCCCTCCTCTTCAAACTGTTTGTCTCTCACTACGCGCCCCCCCCCCCCCCCCCTACTTCCAAACTCGCATTCCCTTCCCATGAGTCCTAGCGGGGCTCGATCAGCAGCAGGACCCCAGATTGCGCTGGCTGGCGTCGCCCGCCTTCCTCGTTTGGGAGCGTGCCTGGGCCCTCCGTCTCCGTAACCTTGGTTCGCCTCACTCCCCCCCCTCCCTCCCTCCCGGCCCTCCCTCTGTTTGCGAATTCCTGCCGCTCCGGTAGGACCGCGCTGCTTAAAAGAGTCCAAAAAGGCGACATGCATAACTACGGGTCCAGCTTATCTTATCAGATGGGCACTTAGCGGCGTGCTGGCGATGCTTTTGAGGTGAGCCGACCTGCTGCAGCCGGTGTGCTTCGGAGCTTCAGATTTCATGCTGCGGCGGTGTTTTGTGTCTGCCAACACCCGCACTCCGGAGTGTTTAGCTTCTACTGCTAGTCCCGCTGTCTGAGGAATTTCACATGCTTTCACATAATTTTTAGTTTTGTCTCTCCATCTATCACTTTTTTTTTTATACTCCTTCTCTCTCTTTCACTCAATTTTGAGTCAAATCAGCCATTTGTGGTGCGGCGCAGGATGGTTTGTGGTTTTCAGAGACGCTGAATTATTTAAATATTAGGCAGCTAGTATTTCACCATAATGTCATAAGAGGCTTCCTTTGATTAAAATATCCGATAACCTAAAGTAGTATAAATATTAGTATTTTCTAAGGTTATTTCAATAGAGTTACAGTTTGGAGCTTCGATGGTGTATTGTGTAACGTTGCTTCAATTAAAGGGGAATTGCGCCGATTTAACACATCAAGGTCTGTTTCACCAGTCTATAAGGGAAGAAAACTTTATACGTGGAAATAATTTGTATATAGAGTCTCCAGGGGGAGCTGCGTAGAGTAAATTCTGTCTGATAAACATTGACCGGGTCTTGAGTTCTGAAAGTGAAATGAAGCGATCTGGGGTTGTGGAGTTCAGTTCCAGTTAACCTCATTTCTGCTTGAGGCTCAAGGCTACATTAGCTTCTCCTAGACGAATCAAACTATTGGTGGTTTGCATTGTTGGAATGTAGATGCCTGTCTTTCTTTCAGTGAAAAAGGGAAAAGAAAAAGAGAATAGCTCGTGCAGAGTTGTTTTTCTCTGTCCGTCAGTGTAACTGTGAACGTGCGATGCTAAATCATTGGTTTATTCTTTCAAGCACAGACCTTGGAAGAAGCCAAGTAGATCCTTTTTCGTCTGTGACTTGTATTTCCCGGCTCAATAAGCTTTGTGCAAAGCATTGCGGGGCGGCCGTAAGAAACTATACTAGATGCACATTTTAAGTGGCGCTTCTTAAATCCGCGGTGGCACATCAGGTGTGATAACTTGCACTCTGATGGCCGCAATCAGTGCAACCACATGGTCACCGAGGGAATCAAGGTGCTGGATAGATCTCTCTCTCTCTCTCTCTCTCGGGTCCTGCAGCCCGGCGCCACGGGAAATACGCAGTATCCTTAGGAATGCTAAACAAATTGCTAATTTAATATTAGTCTATCTGTACATTTACAAAGCACATTCATAGTACTCCCTCCCTGGTTACATGAATCACATGTTCCCAGAATAAATGCAATATTACTAAATTTGCCTTCTAAGCTGTTGATCGGCATATTTAAATGTGTTTTTATTTTAGGACGCATTTGTTATAAATCAATTAGTTGAAACCCAGAAAATTAAACATCATCATGTATTAGGAACAAATTCATTTTTTTAGTCATTTATCAAAGCAAAAATAAAGCGTAATGTGAGGCACCTTTATGTGGTAACACAATTGGGATTTTATATAGACAATATGTTATAATAGTTGAAGAATCGCAGCTCTTATTGTGTTGTACAGCATTGATTGGGGGGGGGGAACCAGGTAATGCGGAACCAAAGTGCGAGTGGGGTTGCATTGCGCCGCCTAGAGGGACGGACGCCTTACTTTTGTCTCATAGGCCGTTTCTCAATATGCGTTCTTGTGTGGACTTTTGTTCTCGTGGACTCGTGAAACGTCATCAGTCGCAGCCCGAGTACTGTTCCAATTCTCAAGTCCGCATCTGGCCGAGAACGGTCATAATACCCGGATGTGGCTCGCCCCGCCCATTTTACCGGGCATGCATCGAAGCAGGCTCGTCTGTTCTTGTGAGAGACATATATCCCAGAATGCATTTCACCTCAGCAACAGGCAACAACGACAGAGGAAAATAAACACAACTTTATGTCGAAGTTTATAAATACTACTTTTTTAAGTAACGTAATGTAATTTTCTGACTGAATAGTAAAATATTTAAGTCAAAAACTAAAATAAAAACGTATTAGCAAGACCAGCTGACGTGGTGACGTCATCAAGTCAGCTGCTGTTCCAATTGCGGAAATGACCGTTCTCCGTTCTCCCGAACCTGCGAGTCAGGACTCCCGAGTCTGTCTCCCGAGTGTATTCTCGCGGGAACGCGAGTCCGTTCTCGCCGTCTTAGGTATTGAGAAACGGCCATATTGAAGTTGGGATCTAAAGATGGCGGTTCGCTCGTTCTCTCGCTGACAAAGTACTTCTGTTTTCCAGGCGGACATCGAGGTGAGAGTAATGAACCCCATAAAGAATCTTTTTGTTACTGCCGTTACTTCCCATTTGAAACCGGTGACAGTAACACTAGTAATAATTGACACTTTCTGTGCTCATTATTACGGAACATACTATGTCATGGCATCAAGTTGTGTTGGCCTCTGGTAAATTGATTTTTTTTTTTTAGCATTAATCAGTAAAAATCATTAATGGAAGCAATTCCTACTTTAATTTCAACCAGTTAAGCGGATCTTCTGCACACATCCGTCCCTCTGCCCGCTTCCTCGACGGTCCACTGTGTCACAGCGCTACTAATGGCCATTGCTGAGCCAGCCATTTTCTAAATGACACCCTCCTCCGCTCAATACAGCTGCCCTGCAGCTACGCACCCACCCCCACCCCCCCTCCTCCTCCTCCTCCTCCTCCTCCCATGCCCAGCGCGGTGGCTTCCCTCCCTCGCGTGAGAGAAGATCAGTTCCTTGTCGATCTTCCCTCGATATTTCCCACCCAACGCGCCTCCTGATGAAAGCGCGTCTTGAATGACACACGTACACTTTCATGCATCACATTTTTCTGGCTCCATGACTGGAGCATCTTCTCCCCGCTGTTAGCAGCGCCCTCACCGTCAGGATGAACTGTTCATTCATCATTCATTCCTCTCTCCCCCTTCTCTCTCCCTCTCTGCTTGTCTTTTAATCTTTTTCTCCCTTTTCATTCCACATCCCTACCTCACCCTTTAATCATCTTTATCTGTGTGTGTGTGTGTGTGTGTGTGTGTGCCCGTGTGAGGGCTAGCATCAGAGAGGGTGGTGCATTGTAAGGCAGCTGTAGGAAAGACATAAGGAAGCCAAATTGAGTTTGGCATTCGTTTGAATACACGGCAACCGTGCCAGACTAAATCGTGGTTGAGCACACTCCTGATCGCTCTCCTTCTCCCCCTCGTGTGGCCCAACCTCTGCGTCCCTTCGGCGCCACTTGCACTTCGCGGCGTTCCCCTGACGAGGAAACACAGTTTCTCTCGGCGAGGTTCGTCTTTACTGCCCACTGCTCTTATGTCCTTGGGCCGCGCTCGCTTCTAAACTTCCTCCTCGAAAGTTGATCGGTTGATCAGCGGGGGGGCGGTGGGGGGGGGTCCAGCATCCTAAAAGATGGTGGTGGCAACATTTTGGCAGTGGCGGCTCATAACTGGATTGCTGTAATTATTCATTGGGAGAGTGATGCCTTCCAGGGGCTGAAGATTGATTAGGTTTGATATGCGACTTAGTGTAATCTGTCTTTGACCGGGGCGCCTGTCCAAATTGGCAGGAATAATAAAAAGAGAGGAAGTTATTTTTAAAGAGAGGAGATATGAGTGAGCAAATGGAGACGGAGGTGGGTGGACAAAGGGAAGAGAGAAGGATTGAGGCATATCCTGTGTCCTATCTCTTGTGGCGTCCATTGACAACACAAACCATCAATCTGCAAACAACAACAACAACAACAACAGAGCCACCACTTTGTTCACAGTTGAGCAGGACTACCAGAGCTAAATGAGGCCATTACGACCTCAAGATGCAGCACTTCCTTTCGTCAGCAGCACTGTGTACTTAGTTCAAAGTGTTGGTTTTCTTTTTTTCAGGCCTTGCTTGTTTTTTTTTGTCAGCCAGACCAACGGGATCCTCGGTTGTCTCATTTTCCACGACTAAAGTGTGTCTTCAGTGAACCCTCCAGCGTGAGCGTGGCAGAACTTAAAAGGCTCTGATTAGGCTGTTGTGTCCCACAGGTTGGCTCGCGGTGCCCATACGCACCCCGGAGACCTCTCTTTGTGTTAATTAAAGAAGTCTCAGCTGCAATTAGCAGGCTTTACAACGAGCGTTGCCGCAGATAGACACATGTGCGCGCACACACACACATGCACAAACGCACAACGACACCGATACATTGAGACTGGGAGCACATTTATTGGCCCACAAACACTCTTAACAGTTGCTCGAGTATCACTGTGCCAGTACATTTAGATCCCGGGTCGTGCAGCCTGTGCTGGTGGTCGCCGCTGCCGACGTTGAGAGGCAACCGGCACTTTTGGTCGTGTTGTGTAAGTGAATGCTGAAAAAATACCTTCAGTTTGTTATTTCATAATAACAGACGACAAAACAGTTTTTTCTCATGTGGCAGCCGACAAAACGTCTTGGTTAGGGTTAGAAAAAGGGTAATCGGTTGTTATACTAAAAATAATTGTTAATAAAATACAACCTCCTCAGCAGACTTTCTTCCATGACGTCACAAAACAAGCATAACAGCATTACATTGTTGGGTAACACGTGTGTCTTCAGTATTCACTGTCCTCCCCCTTGCCCTCTGTAGACTTCTGGCTCGTTATATTTGTTTTCAGAACACAGAACATTCAACTATGGTCGCTCAATATACAACAACTGGGTCACTGGCTCTGACCAAATATAAAAACGCCGACTTTCAACGTATGGTATCTGATGCCAAATACGTTTGGAACTAGAAAAGATTTTTTTTCCCCAGTGGACCCTTGTTTTTTATCATTTTGCAACAAACCTTTGTTAAATACCCCGCGTCCTGCATCCGATGTGTGTATCATTCTGCTGCAACCCCCCCCCCCCCAAACTAAGAACAAAGTGTCCGTGCCCCGGCGCCTGTCAGACCTTAACACCGAGCCCGGGTCCATGGTGGCTAAATGGCCCATGGTCCTGTCTCCTTACCCACCAAATTAGACCAAACTGTCCAAGTGTGCTCCAGGCCTGTCTACAGCAAATCAAGGCCAGTTGGAACATAAGTGAACGAAGCCCCGGTTCGGCATATTCTCGGTGGGGAGATGGCGGCCAGAGGGTGGGAAAGGACGCAAAACACGCGCAGGTGCGAGTACCTTCTTTGCTGATGCAGGGGGGGCGGCACAAACTGACGGTAAATGGGTGCTGTCAACTCTGTGGCAACGCTACTTAGCCACTGCGCTGCTCCCGTGTTTACTTATTTATCGGAGGCGATGGCTGCGATGACAGGGCCACTCACTCTCGGAAAAGCCTCGGGGGCTCGACGACGTCCCCTCAAGCGGCAGCGTAAAAATTTTAAGAGCCTCGGGCCCCCGGCTTGACGGCTTTGACGCGAATTAGCGTGTAGCCGAGTTGTCGGGTGCATTCAGGGGGCTAAGCGTTCTAATGCGTTTACCCGCCCGCTTTTCCAGTCTCTGGGCCAAGGCGAAATGTCACTTAATAATTTAGCCATTTCGCAGCCCCTTTATGTCTTGCCTCTGGGAATGCGGTGGCCATCGCTGCGCCTTTCAGCGAGTGATAGAACGAGCGCAGACAGGTGACAGAACCCGGTGTGGCGGCGGACGCGGATTAAAAGGTGATTCAGGATCGACTGGAAGACAATTTGTTCATCCAAATATTTTACAAACCTTTGTTTAGTACCCCGGACCCTCTGTCGTAAAACCTGGCCTTATGTATTAACGCAATGCCACGCAGACACGCGAGGTGGAATATACGCCCATGCACACACACACACACACACACACACAGCTGGGTTTCTGGCCTCTTCGCATGCCAGATGTAGACGTTTCTTTTTTCTCTCTCATCACGGTTTTTCGGGCTAATAGGTTCTTGTTCTGTGTGGAAGTCGTTCTATGGGGAGAGGGGGGAACTCAAAGCCTGCACGCCAAACCTGTGGCTACGCTTGTAATAATCAAATAATGTAACTTGGCCACGTGTAAGAATGTGTGTTAATACACGAGAGCTTTCAACAAAGTCTCTCAATGCCAGTGGCCTCCTATATACTTTAATATGAGTTGATGTTCACTTAACCCCCCCTTTTCTTTGTAATCGAAACCTTATGGTGGAATAATAATCATTTCTTCCCATTTTTTTCTGGCTTTCCGGGTTCACTAAGCAGATTTTTGCCTGTGCGGTTGGACAGTGTTCATAACGAGAGGTTTGGAGGAGGGCATTGCACTTACAACCTCTCCATGGACTCACTGAGAAGAAGCTGATATCACTTTATTTCTTTTATAGATTTAATGCATGCAGAAGTTAAAGAAAAGAAGAAATTAACTCCCTAATACTTAATACATACAGGCAAAAAAAAAAAGATCAAGTGATGTTTGGGATTTTAAAACATTTTTTGTAATACAATTTGCAAAGTCACAAACAAAATAAGAAGTTAGTTGTGTGTTTGTTCAGGGATTTTACTACCAAAGGATGATTAGTGTGACATTTATTTAGGAGCTTTGTTTGGCAGGGGAGAGTCACAAATGTTTGTGTGTTGTTAGCGGTTTTGCTTCTTGTCCCGTTTGTACCATAAATAAAAGACTCCCTGGACTAATGTAACCCACATGGTTGGGTTTTTTGTTTTTTTTCGTTCCCACCTCCCTCTTAGCCCGGCATTTGTTTTCTGGGAGGACTCATGTCGTACACACGCCTCTGAACTTTTGTGAGGTCATCTCAATGATGATATTTATTATATCCAAAAGCAGTCTCGGACTTCCTTTTTACTCATATAGGCCAGCGTGTGATTCCCATTACTTCACTACCTCCCCACTTACAAGAGGCGCAGCTGGCAACTGATGACCTCCCTCGCAACATTCGCACATGCAGTCATACCCAGACCCAGTATTGGACTGATTAATCCCTTTCTGGTGAGATTTTGACTAAATTCAACAAAAGTCAGTAACTTCACAGGCCAAATTCAGTATGACCCTGAACATTACGCAACACGTTTCCAAGATCTGGTTTTGGGGGAAAAGCTTGTACTATCAGGCAAGCTTCTCTGACCAATATTAGGAGAAGAAATTCCTCATTCTTATTGTCTTTTCTCTTCTCAAAGTTGTAAAACTTAAACAAGAAAAGACCAAACAACTTTTCTCTTTTTGCCAACTGTCCTTTTGAGATGCAGTTGTGTGACACATGTTCTTGGCTGGAGGACGAAAGATGGTTCGGTCCAAGTTTGGTCCCAAGCTTTGATTTGTAAGGAATCTATTTCCTACTTGGCAACACAACAAGTTGCCTTAGCCCACGCAACCTCGTCTCCGAGGAATTACAGCAATACGGCAACAGATCGAATTTTTGGAAACTGTTTACATTTTTCAACAGCATAGTGAGGAAATCATATTGACAACATATTGATAGAGAATGTATGTGTAAAATTTTCACTGACAACTAATAGAATTCCTTTTTGTCCCAAATCCCCAGTGTTGCATTGCGATACAATGTATTCCTTTAGTAGCTTTCGTATGCTTCGTATGTCGTGAGGTCGGGTAGATGTCGGCACAGCGGCTTAACCAGATCTTTCACACACCTAACCCAAACGTTTTCGTGACCTCAACCAAGGCACAACCACGACTCAAAGTCCTGCTTTTTGTGCGCCGGGCCAACGACCCCCGACGGCATCAACGCTTCATTCGGTCAAAATAATCAGAATATTAGAAATGTCATTTTTAAACGAGAGGTTTGAACTAGAGGAGAAGGTGTTAGAGTGAGTGTCAAAGAGAGCAGAAAGCTAAACGAGGTAAAGATCTATTAGCGAGGTCAGAGTGGGGGGGGGGGTGAGACAGAAAGAGTAAAAAAACAGAATAATGAGAGACGGTAAGTTAGGGAAGAGGGGAGAAGGACTTTGTCCAACTCTCACTGCCGGGTTTGGTGGAGATTGGGTTGGTGGTGTGCGGGCGAGGGAGGAGGGGGGGGGCTTTACAAAGGGGGGCGCTAGCAGGGTTGCCACAGCATCGTTCCGGATGGGCAGGCGGTCTCCTCTCAGGGGGTGAGAAGGGGGGGAGGGGTGGGGGGGGGGGGGGGGGGCGTGGGGCTGTCAGGGAGCCTGGCAGGTAGAGACACAATGCCCTGTGACTGGAGGGGAGCACGGGTCAGTGAGAGAGGACAGCAGCGAGGGGATGGAGGCAGCGGAGGGGGCGAGGTGGAGGCCTGTCTGATGAGGTGAGGAGAGAGAGAGAGAGAGAGAGAGAGAGAGAGAGAGCAGGATGGGGAGGGGGGGGGGAAACATGAGGGAAGTAAATGAGGGTGGAAAAGCAGAAGAACTGGAGATGATGAGAAGAGAATTATCCCTGTGTGAGTGTGTAGTTAGAGGAGGAAATGTAAGTAGAAGACAAGTGACGGAACTCCACCGTTTCTTCTATTGTCTTCTCACAAAACCTGGACTCTACACACCACAATGTAAACACTACTGATATTCATTGATTCTTGTCTGAAATGTTCTGCCGTGTTTAAGATCTCGCTCTCGTGTCCTGGTGGGATTTGGAGTCGAGTAACAGAATTCAGAGATGTTAAAATGAACTTTTAACTCCATTCTACTGTCCAGTAAGCTTGTCTGTATCATAATGTCCTTTACCTAATGATGTCAGAATGCCATTGAAGGGTTTAAAGTTCAATTTAGTCAAACTTTACCTCTAAAAGTTTTGGTGAATTTAGGTCAGCTCCTTGTATGATGGGCAATAAATACACCAAAAGAAAATGCACTAATATTCGATGTCTATATTTTACTTTGTAATTAAATCACTGAAAGTAAGACAGTTTTATTCAATGGGCACTTACAACAAGCTCCAAAAATGAATTTGTTTCTTTGCAGACTGTAAATCGGGTTTTGAGTTGTGTTTATTAAAGTCGAAGTTACTGGAAGGAGCTGGAAAATGTAAGATGTTGTGGGTGGGAGGGGAGTGTGGGTCCGCCTGCTGCCACCGCGACCCCAGCCCTGATAAGCGGATGGTAATGGATGGATGTTACTGTACTGTATGTTCCTTCAGGGGGGGGCGAAAAAGGTCAAAAGTCAAAAAGTCAGGTTGCTGTAGGATTTGCCAAAATGTATGTAAAGATCAATGCCCAGAGGAGCAAATGCTTACTTGATGTGTGTGTGTGTGTGTGTGTGTGTTCGTGTGTGCGTGTGTGCGTGCGTGTGCATGGCTATACTGTGTTTGTGTTAATAAAATCGTCGATTTGTCTCCTAACCTCATGAGTGGAGTCTTCCCCTCATGGAAAAAAAAGCCTGTTGGAGCACTTTAAACACACCATGTGTCAGTAGGTCATGAATGGCCAAATAGGAACAAGCAGATAGTGCTTTCAGCCATTAACCTTCGATGCCACAGATACAGTCGAAATTTGTAAATAACTCAAGACTTGAGGAGAAACTCCTCTCTGCTCGTGTCTTGTTTTCTCACAAAGGTGCACTTATTAGCGGAGGGCGGCCCGCTGTGATCAGTGACACGGACAATCATGTGGCTCTCCGACGTTCCTCGGAGAGACCTTTGGGTGCCCCCCCCCCCCCCGACTGCGTCTCCCGATGTCTCTCTCTGCTGTTCTCACAAGTGGAGGGCTGTTCCTTGCGCGGGTCATATGATGTCTTGTGGCCCTTTCGCGGGTAGCAGAACAGGGACAGTTCTATCCCTGTGCCATCTGATCGACACGCCATTCCTTGTCACATGCGAGCTGTGAACTCTGGATGTTCTCTTGCGTCGCGGCCCAAAGTGAACCAGTGTTCTCTCGCTGCGTTTCGAGAAGCGTCCTCCTCGGCAGAGAGACACTCACTCGGCCTTTTTTTTTTTTTCTACCGGCCTTAATCATTTGTTTCTGCGGCACATAATCACTGCACAAATTATGTTGTTCCACTCTGCCGCTGTCCTCCATTTGCCCTTATTTTAGTGTGTAAAAGGCCGATTTTTGTTGGATTGTGCTCACTTTCCATGAAAAATGACAAGTCAAAAAAGGAAAAAACGATGGAAGTCAAGCTCCTTAATTATGACTTTTTGTTGACGTTTGCATCTGTTTTGTACTCGCTGTTGTTTGCCTGAATGGGTTTTCTCACTTTCCTAATGAAAAGAGAGGTACTTTACCTCTCAAGACTAAAGAGCGTGTGGAGAAGGGAATTGGTCCTCTTGAGAACAGTATAACAACCCTGAGCTGTTGCACCTAATTTCTGGGCTATTTGACCAATTAGATGTCAAAGTTTGGGAAACAAACAGGTCTCTCTAAGAGGTTTGAAGGGTCCAATAACGTGGGCTAAGTGACGGAGGGTTCTTCTGAAACACACTTGTACCTTACAGGAAAAGAAGTGCAGCATCTTTTAAGACATTCAACTGTATGCAACTCGTACTCAAAGGCCTTGCCTTTAAATTACTCACCGAGTTTTGCCTTGAAGACTGAATAAATCGTAGATGAATTGAAGTGAACAGGGTCCAGGTTTAACTCAAAGTTATATTAAAATCATGTTTAAAAACTCCCACACAGGTGGTGCCGTATAATCCGAGTCTCATTTTTCGAGTTTTGTTCTTCCCACACACATGTATTCTAGCAAAAATGTTACTATTTAAAACAATGGGCTCGATTCATGCAGGAGATGGTTCAGGGTTCAAGGAAACAGGTAGTATTTAATTGATATACAAATGTTCATGTTAAGGTAGAGCAGGCTATTCCATTGAGTGACGCATATTACATCCATTTATGAAACATATCATGTATTACATTGTTGGGATTGTTGAGATTTAAAGTTTAAAAGATTATCATCACATGCACAGACGGAGAAGTTTCCCTCATACTGTACACAGTATATGGACCTCTTTATATTATGATCTGATTTTAATACCACGGTGCACGGTCCTATATTTAAAATGGTATAAAAAATGCAAACAAAAGAAACCAAAAATATTAAAGGGAAGGAAGGAAGCAAGCGGGGAAGAAAGGCCCCACTCACTATGCTCCTACGTTGTAATTTCCTGAATGCGAGCTGAAAAATATTTTTGGTTCCTTAATTGTGAGAGAATATAGTGCTGGTCACTTCAAAGGATCAATGCACAATTTAATATTCCACGTGCTGTAGGCATGTTTTGGTCAAAGCTGGACACATGAGAGCTGGATGCTCCATGTCTGCTTGTTGATCTTCTTTTCTATTTGGTGATTATTTGGACAAATGTTAAAAAATGACCCAGTTGAAATTGCCTATGTCTTTTAAAAAATCTGCTCGGCACAGCGTAAAATCCAGATGGGGGGGGGTCATTTACACATACAGGTTACATATTCCACTAATTCTGACTTAGTCAATTCTTGTTCTTCTTGTGCCTCAGACCGAACGTGTGATCCTCTGGGGGAGGAGGATGCTATGGCGGAGCTCTACCCTCATGCACGCCCTTGTATTGATCCATAAAAGCCTCAGTGACCGTTGCTACGGAGCGTGCTGCTCCTCTGTGCCCCCCCCCCATGTCCCTGCACGGTCACGTGCGCGACAGCACACCATCCCACAGCGCCCGGTGTCCCCACCCACACTCCGCCACCAACCCTGACCTCCTACCTCTCTCACCCCCCCCCACCCCCCCACCCCCCCCCTCTGCTCCCCTTCCCTTTCACCCCTTTCCCCCCTTTCCTCTACCTCACTTTTCCTCTAATGAGTTGCAACACTGATAACGAGCCTGATGATCTTCCATTGATTCGGCTATCACTTGCTTGTCTGGTAATTGATCCGTAGCTGAGCCTCTAGTTAATTATATGGGCTTCGACATGGACCCCTACCCTGGGGGGAAATCTCAAGTCCTGCACAATAATAGTTTTAATAAAGAAGCCTGCGAATCTCCTGCATCCCTTTTTTTCAACCTTCTTCCTGCTTCTCATCATTTTCCATCTATTTCCTTCTTTCTCCCTGTATCCCTTTTAGATTTCTCCATCTCCGTATTTTTTACTTCTGCGTCTCTTTCTCGTTTCCCCCGTCATCACGGCCATTACCATCCGCAGAGGCCCAAAAGGGGGGAGGGAGGGGAAAGGGAAGAAAAAGAAAAAAGGAGCCATGAGCAATATTGGCAGAGTCCATTCCTCCCTCTCACAAATAACCGCCATTAACCAGCCGGGTCAGAAGCTGAGCCACTAGCTTGACTTGAAACACTGAGTGCCACTCGAAGAAACCCACAGACTCACACATCCACACAACGAGAGGGAGGGAGAGAGGGAGGAAAGCTGCAAAACCCAAAAGAAAACCTCTAGCTGCTAAATTGTCACTTAATATAATTAGCCTAAGCCTCATGCATTACCTCTTCAGTAAGAGGGCCGCGTGGCCAACGCGGACAGGAGGTGACTCTGCGCGCCTTTTACGACGAGGCTGCTTCTGACAGGGCGCAGTTCACATATGCAAGAGATAAATGGAGGGGATGGAGGGAGAGAAACATCGCGGGAGACAAAAGGGAAGAAATGAGATTTAAGCAGAGAGGGAGACGCGAATTGGGCTTGAGACGAAGACACGTCTTCAAAGTGGTGAGACACACACTGTATACTTTTCTCTCAGAGATCCCTTGAACGCCACAGTACCGGTGCGATAATCTCCGCAAAGGTTAACGGTATACGGCCATTAGTGCATCGTGCAAGAGGCTTTTAACAGACGACCGGGCACCTGCCTGCAGCAATTTAGCACAAAATGTGAGGGGACTTAATGTATCCGAAGCCATTTGACGTAGCCGGAGGAGAGAAAGTTCTCCCCCTGTCGCTCTCTTTTGTTCCCCGGCGGTGGAGAGATGGCAGTGACATCTCCCTCTCGCCGCGGACCGAGGCACCTGGTCCGTCATTTCTCTAATGATGGCGGGGTGAAGAGACGGGGCTGGAGAGGAGGAGATGGGAGATTCAAAGGGAAGCGGATGAAAGGAGGTGCGGGGAGAGGAGTGGGGTGAAGGGGGGGGGGGGGGGGGGGGGGGATGTCTTCATTGTTTGAGACATGTCCTATGCTGTGTCAAAGGAAGCATAGATCTCCTTCCCCCCCTTTTTTTCTTTTTTAGTTGTATCCTCCTGTGTGTTCTTTTTATCCATGTCCGACTCTCCCTTTACTCCTCCATCCCTCATTTTATTCCCTTACCTTTGCGGCTGTGGGGACCAATTTGGCTAAAATGGAACCCCTTCCTCATTTTTTTCTTAATTAAAATCGGAGAGCCTCCGCAGGGGGGGTTTCCTGTGGGTGTGTGTGTGTGTGTGTGTGTGTGTTCGTGTGCATGCTGGTGGCAGATTGCCTGCGTTCCATTAGTCTTTCATTAGAGTAGGAGAAAATCAAACAAAGGCACCAGATTTGTTAGAGATAAAGCGAGTCTATTGATATTTTCTTGTTTATTTTTTTATTGCTGTAGCTATTTTACTAGTTATTAAAGAACTTTACTGTTAAAAACAACACAGCTTTTTCTCATTTTTAAACAAAGAAACATACTTGATAACAATAACAAAACAGTGAAAACGATTTTTGCTGCTAACCACCGTGTGCGTGCGCGTGTGCGCGTGTGGCGCGTGGGGGGGCGGGATGGTCCTTTAGGGTAAGTTGCTCTGAGACGTGCCGGCCGCTCGAAGTGCAAATGGTAATAAGGCAGTGGGACAAACGCTCCCCCCACCTTCTCCTGCTCTGCGATGGTGCTTGCCCCACCTTGCTCCCCCTAGCAGAGGAGGGGTGTGTGTGTGTGTGTATGAGAGAGAGAGAGAGAGAGAGAGAGAGAGAGAGAGAGAGAGGAAGCGTGCAGCGCGATGTCACTGAGCATCCTCAGAGTGGAGCTGCACAGTTGACTCAGTTGAGCCTGCACCGGGCCGAGACTCACACTCACACACATACACACACGCGCGCGCACACACAGGCTCGCTCGCTCATCACGTGCTAACGCTCCCCCTGCGCGCACATACTTTGGGAGCTCAGTCCAGTTCCTCAGCGGCTGCAGCGGAGTACAGGAGGAATCAGAGAGAGAGAGAGAGAGAGGGAGAGAGAGAGGGAGGGAGAGGGAAAGAGCGAGGACAGGCGGCACGGACG
Source organism: Pungitius pungitius (assembly GCF_949316345.1). Taxonomy (NCBI): domain Eukaryota; kingdom Metazoa; phylum Chordata; class Actinopteri; order Perciformes; family Gasterosteidae; genus Pungitius; species Pungitius pungitius. The sequence continues at coordinate 15,318,266 of NC_084908.1, read as the reverse complement.
TCGAGAGGGACAAGATCTCAGAGAGAGAGAGAGAGAGAGAGAGAGAGAGAGAGAGAGAGAGAGAGAGAGAGAGAGAGAGAGAGAGACGCGCGAGGCAGGGATAGCGGGTGGCTCACTCCCACACCTCATCTTCACTTTGCTGGGACAGGCACAGAATTGATGGTAAGAGACATTCATGTATTTTATGGGCTTTGGCTGCAACGCGCTTTTCATGCGACTTTTTCTGTATTTAGATGGATTTTTTTTGTTCACTTTTTCTATTACATTTTGTACATTTTTGAACACAGTTTTTGCGTGAAACTTTCAGTTTTACGGTTAGTTCATGTTTTCTGTTTTAATACAGTACGAGTTTTATATTCAAGCCTTACTTATGAAAACAATACAGAATTGTGTTTTTGTCCTGATGGGTGCACGTGCTGAGTGCTGATGACAGCTCAAAGGTTTTTTAAATATCTTTAATATTGTAGACGTGAACATGTGACTGCATGCAGGGCAATGTGTTTGCATGTAGTTGTTTCCATTGGTGTTAAGTCCATGTCCAAGTACAAAATGACTGACAGATGGCTTGAAGGCCACGGGCAACATCTAATTCCCATAACCTCCCCTCCTTTTTTAAAAATGTTTTACTCCATTCTTGTCCTCCTTCGCGTCGGCCCCCCTCCTCACTTCCATCCTTTCTCCTCATCCTTCCTCACCTCCTGTTCTCCGCTTCATCTTGCCCTGTCCGAGACGAGGCCCCCGAGGAAATTCACTGCGAGCCCTCTCTCTTCTTGAGAATAAACTCCGCGAACACTCCTCAGCCACCAGAGCTGCCAAGAATCCTCGCACACACTCACACACACAGACAGACACACACACACACACACAGCTACTCCCTCTGTCCTCACAGTTTTATCCCTTTGGTGAAGCAGGACCGGCCCAAGACACAAAAAAAGGCAAAACAACCCCCGAAGAGCCCACCTTCACTGACTTTTTTTTTTCTTCTCTTCTCTCCTCCTTCGCACTCCCTCATCCCTCCTGCCCTCCCTCTCCCTCTCTCTCCCTCTAAGTCCAAGGAGGCAGAGTTGGATGTGAGAGGCAGTGAGTGCGACGACACAGTCCCACAAGAGCCCAGCGCCGACCCCGAGCCGCCGGGGCCATCTGCAGCTAAGGCTAACAACGGACCCCCCGCCACCGCTGGCGTTTGCCCGAGCATCCCAACCAGTACCCACAGTAGCAGCAGCAGCAGCAGCAGCAGCAGCAGCGGCGGCAGCAGCAGAAGTGGTCTGGGTGGCATTAGCATCGTTAGCAGCGGCGCTGAGGGAGCAGGCGAAGGCTCCATGCAGTTCAGCACCAGACCGCCTAGTGGTGAGCAGCCGGGCTTCATGGGGACATGGCAGCAGCAGGGCACTGACAGCAACCTCCTCTACAGAATGTCCCAGCAGGTACGTCAAGCTCAGCCTCAGCCCCCCCACCCCCCCTTACCCCCTCGCTCTCTGCCCTCATCTCCCGTCCGCTGGCTTCAGAAGCCGAGGACTAAACTATGTTTCTTCCCTCAGTGTGTGTGTGTGTGTGTCTCGGCCGTTGGCTGTTGTGGTTCTCACTTGGTCTGTGAGTTAAGGAGAGAGTGTTTGTTTGTGTGTCAGTATGTGTGTGTGTTTGTTTGTGTAATCTGGGGGGCTTTAGGGTGAGTTAGGGGTGGGCAATGTTTTTGTTATTTGATATTACGTGTAGAATCCCTACATGCATTTTTGCATTTATTACTTTTGGAGAACATCCGATTTGATGAATGTTTTGTTCCACACAGTGTTTTCCTTCATGCATGCTGTCTTTGAGTGTGTGTGTGTGTGTGTGTGTGTGTTGCTTTAATTTTTACCAATTCAATGAATCATTTTCTGCTCCAAAAAAAACTAAGAATTCCATTTTGTAATTATTTGTAAAAACACGCAGTTTAAGGCAAAATGTGCACCGTCGTAGAGGAGGCCTATTTGGTTTATTTCAGCATTTGATGGATTATCCCTTGTCCGGATTCGTTACATACACGCTTAAGTCTCCGTAATTGGTCTTTGAGCGGTGTGGAGTTTAAAAGCAAGCAACGGCGGGTGTTTTGGTAACCTCGGTGCCGATAAAGACTCGGGAAGGGGCACCCCTCTGGGACCGGCTAATTGACTTCATGTGGCCGAGGCAGGAAGCCCCTCGCGCGGCTACACGACAGCGGAGGAGCCGCGAAGGAAAAAGCGGCTCGTCTGCAAAAGTAACGATGATAACAGATCGCCTCCACGGGCTGAGGGGGAAGTCCACAACTCCTCCCGACATCGCTCGTGGATGTTACACTGAATTTATCTAGCCGTGTTTTTTTTCATCTTACCTTATTATTCTTTTCGAGCGGCCCACAAGTTAAGAGTTATTTTATGGGACGGGACGGGACGGGGGGGGGGGGGGGGGGATTTTGTGTTGTCGTGGGGTGAATGTCAGGTAAGGAGATGAAAGAGTTGCAAAGTGTGTGTGTGCGCGTGAGTGCGTCCGTTCGCGCGCGCGCACGTGTGTGTGTGTGTGTGTGTGTGAGGGGCAGACAGCGAAGACAGCGGCTGGTCGTTGGGTTGCAGTTAATCATTGCGGGACCTGCAGGCTCTCCGTACCATACACGTGCTGTTACGCACTCAGGCCACAGCGGCTCTTGCGCAATAGAGGCGGCTCTTGGTTGAAGAATGCCGAGAAACTTCTCCTGTCGCTTTAAAAAATATTTACAGCCCGCTTGTTTTAATCATCCCGGAGGAGTAATCGTGAAGGTGAAACTGCTGTGTTGGTATTAATACATCCCTACGTGCGTTATCAAATATCACATTTCTAAAGTTGTTGTTGAGACGCCTTTCCGCCTCCCGAACATCTACCAAACTTTGCGTTTCGCAGCCCTGCACTCTGCAGAAATCCCATTGTTTTCGTTCAAATAGCTGTCCTTTAAACATTTCCAGGAGAAACGATGCCACAAAGTATTGATAGGTGAAGTGAAAGAGGAGTGCGTAGAGGAGCGCTCCTCCTCCTCCTCCTCCTCCTCCTCTCTCTCTCTGTCTCTCTCTCTCTCTCTCTCTCGATTTCCCGGTGTGAAGCAGGTGGATGGGCCCCTGCGCTCATCATCTGCTGGGACCCCGTGTTTGCATCCCCAATCCTTTTTACAAATGCGCACCGTTGTTTCAATATAATCAGCCCAGGGACTCGCTGTTATTTATCCTTCCTCGCACCACTTAGAAGACATCTTCGCTGGTTTAGTAGTCATGACATAAATTCTCCGAAGGAAGCCCGTTCCTTGACAGACTCGCCTTCTTGGAATCTAACCGATAATGACTTGGTGTTTGCCGAGGTTGGCGCACCCTGGGGTGTTGGGGGGTGGTTGGGGAAGGGGGGGGGGGGGGGGGGGGGGGCTACAGCGCGGTACGGGCTCGTGTTTGTGAATCTCAAAACTCTTCCTCCTTAAAGATCAACAAGGTGACACGGGGGATGCGGCATTTGATCGTTGTTAGGTCCAAATGGTATTTCCGTGTGATCGATGGAGACGCGACGCAGCCGTGCGCCCGCGCGCTCCGGACGCAGAGCCCAAACAGTTGGCAATGCTTTCTCTTGTTTAAAAAAAAAAAACATAACCATAAAAGGCAAAGCTTTAGAAAAATAGAAACACGAATGCAGGTATATTCTTCCACTATCGGAAGGGCTTGAATGGGGTCGTGGATTACAGCAGGTGTCCGAACACACCGGTGCATAGACAGCGTTGATCGATGAAAGCAAAGATAGAACAAATGTTATGACTTTAGATTGACTGGTGGGGGTTTTCTTCTCTTCGGTGTGTTTTATAACACAAATCCATCCCAAAAAACAAAGCACCTGTTTGCTCAAGCGTAAAGAAAAATAAAACACAAATAGATGTCAGTTCGAGAACGAATAAATCTGAATTTATTGATTTCATTTTTGATTGATAACTGCATTTGGGAAAATATCGTGTTTTTTATATTTAAGTTTTGATTTTTAACTTTTTTTGTACATAATTAAACGTTTCACCCCAGCAAATTTTGCACGAGGGATACTGTTACAAATGGGAGCAACAGTGACTAAAAATAAAAGTGACTGAAATATTTTTTATGATGTTTTATTTAGTTAAGATCACATATTGATAATCTATCTACATGAATTGGCATTTCAATATTGCGTCTTTCTTCAAAGTAACGAAATGAACAGCAGTCGCGATTAAGGCACGAAATGCAAGCGAATATTTCCCCCCTTTAACAAGAGGCCTTAATAGGCTTTTAATCGTTGCTTTCCTAAAACACAGAGCACATTGTCAACTATTCATAATCTGCGCGAGTGTCAACAGGAAACTACACGAACAGCACGCAATTTAAATTAAATCAATTAAATGGATTCGATAAATACTTTGTTTCCTCACCTTACAAACGTTCCGACATCGGCGCATATTTTTTCACAAGGGGGAACTTTCAAAATAGGTTTTTTTAAGGAGGAAGAAACCCCCCACAAATGAGTAATTGAATCCTTTTCCAAACATTAACACAGCGTTCACATTTGGAGCCTTAATTGACCCACGCGTAATTGGTTCATCGGGGATAATTCCTCCACAGCCGCGTGCTGTGTGTGTTCTCCTCCGGTCCAAGTCGGAGGAACCAAGGAGACACTCAGTGATGAGAGAGAAAGGAATGTCTTCCATTTGAAACTCTTGTGTAAATAGTCCCTTTCCTTTTCTTTATACGAGGGCGCGGTGCCGCAGCTTCCTCTGAGGTGCGACAGGTCGACGTGAGACCCGGAGGAGGTTCAGACTCACTCCGTCTCACTCGGAACCTCGAAGTATCGATGGTACTAAGGAATCATAAAAAAATGCAGAATTTGAAATAATAATACTATTGGGAATTCTTGGAAAATAAATAATAATTATATGTAAATTATTTCTATATATATATTTATTTTTGCCATTCTTTACATTTTACATGGATTTAGTCAGTGTCTAATTTTTTTCTTTAAATTTAAAATTAGACCCCCAAGCCTACATTGATGCCATACACCTCCCATTGTGCATTTGCAAATTTAAAAACCTGAATAAAACTCAATTCATATTTCTATTGGTAATGATAATTTTTAAACAAGTGAAACTCAGCTGTGTTTAGTTCAAAATGCCTGTTTTTGTTTAAAGAAACAAATTATTTTAAAACCTTCTCTGAATACCTTCTCTTTCTTCTAATGTCTAAAACCTGGCTTAGGTCATTTTATTTCTGTCTTTAATATTTTCTGGGGCACGTCTTCATATCGTGTGACACATTAAACTTTTAGCTTGGAGTCATTTTACAATAATGCCTGTTGATTTTTTATTTTTTGGTTAAGGCAGCCTTTGCAACCCTGTTGGCGTGTTCAAACCTCTGCGTGAGGTTAGCTGTGAGGACGTGATGACGGACGTATTAGTCCACTAACATGCTCTGCTTTGTTTTGTCTGACTGAAGAAATGAGGTTGATATTATCCTCTCCAGTGCAGATCACAGAACACGCTAATCTGCCTATTAACACAGTGATACACTTACAGTGGTGAGTCTCTGTGTGTGTGTGTGTGTGTCTACCGGTTGTTTTACACAGTGGGGTACAGGCGTGTTACATGTGTGCTGCATGTGCATTGCTTCTTGACATTATATACGGCCGAGAGGCAGTGATTTGATACATATGTGTAGAATTATCCACACTCAGTGGATGTGCGTGTGCGTCGTTACACTCGACTGTTATTATTTCCACGTCTGTCTTTGATGGGTCGTTGCACACGGAGCATATGGATGCCTATACGTACACGTATCTGGTGTCAAACGCGCACGTGTGTGCTCCGACACTGGTTATGCGTGTGCTTTAGCCATTTATCTCTCTGAGTGGGTGGCTGGATAGTCATGTGCCAGTTGTGTGAGTGTGTGAGCGCGTGCGTGCGGGAGAGAGAGAGAGAGAGAGAGAGAGAGCTTGTGTGTGTGTGTGTGTGTGTTGGCTCAGGCTCCATGTGTGTGTGGGTGCGAGGTGAAGTGTCTCTTGGCTGGCCTTGGCTGGAGAGCTGGAGGAGAGCAGAGGTGAAAGAGGAGATTTGCAGAAAAGACATGCACCCCTTCCCCCATTACTACTTTTTCCCTTTTCTTCTACATATGTGTGTCTTGCTGCCTCTTCTTCTCTTACTCACTTTTCCTTATTCTTTTTACCCCCCCCCCCCTCTCCTCCCTTCTTCTCTCTACTGCTTTTCCCACCTCAAGCTCTATCTCCATCAGCGGTCCTCCCCATGCTAAATCACAGTGTTTTATTACAAGGGGCTCTGGACATTGGATGTGCGTAACAAAAAGCCGCGTCGGGCGCTTTTAATGAGACACAAGGACAAGTGTCAGAGGAGCACAACGGTTCCTCAGTGAGGGGCTGTGGGGGGGGGGGGGGGGGGGGGGGGGCTCTCAGGCAGCCTGCTAGGAGGAGGTTTAAAGCAACTCATTCACCAGGTCAGACACTACCGGTTGGGGCTGGCTCTTTAATTGTTTAATGCAAATATTGCACTGTAGCTGGAGCCTTTTCTTTTTGTTGTTACACGGTCCAGATAACACTGTGGCAGTAATTCGCAGCAATGATGACGCTGGTCCTGAAAGCCGCATTATTTCTACAAGAGAGGGCAGCGAAAGGGGAGCGTAAACTGAGTGGGAAGGTGGCTGCAGCTACTTGTGTATTTACTGCATGTGTGTGTCCGTGTGTGTGAAGCCATCTAGTTTGATGGAGTAGGAGGATGTACAAGGTCCCATTCATGGTGCGGCCCACTATATTTACCCAGGCACCAACCACGGAGATATGACGTCTACAACATTATTTACTTTGAACTTGTTTCAAACAGCTTTTTAGATTCTTGAATTTTTTTCTTCTTTTATTACTTAACATGTCCTTTCAGTTGTGTCGATATCTGAAGATATATTTAAATATTATTTTTGTCTTGTTTGCTAATGTGTCTGTTGCATCTACAGTTCATGTTAACCGTATATTTTTAAGTGGGTAAAAATCAATATCCATTTTATTTCCATATTTCTTGGTCGGACTTTTGAGGAAATCCATCAATAAGACCCCCCCCCCCCCTTTCTTAAACTCACCGTCCCTTTTTTACACGCATTGATCTGCACAAAACAAATTGTTTCTCGCGCATGGCCGTGATCACGTGTGTCCCGGGTCATACAGTAACCCCTGTAGCCGCGCAGTGATGCCCTGCAGGACCAGCGTTGTGGGTAAGCACCGACCCCCGACTCGGTGTGTGCGATACCCGGGGCAACCAGTGATCAATACGCATCATGTGAGCATCACTCACGGGTTCTGTGTCAGCTGTTTCCTGTTTTCCCCCTGAGGAGACAAGCCGCCTCACCGCCATGCTGAACGCCCGAATAATGGGGAGGATACACAACGTTAGAGACAGACTATCCCGGAAGTCAAAAGGCTTTCTTTATCCTAGGTTTGGCACGGCAGCGCGTTGTGCGTTTTGTGAGTGTGTGTGTGTGTGTGTATTTGGGTGTGCGTGAGTGTTGAGCAACGATGGAAATGCAAAGCCATCGGCTCTTCTCTTATCAGAGAGCTGAATGGTGGACTCCACTGTGTTTAAGTCTTTCCCAGAGACTTCTTTTTGTGTGGGCATGTGCATGTAAAAAGGAGAGAAAAACAATATTGTTATTGTGGAGAGCTGCTTTTACAAAAGAATCAATAAAGTAGCGGTAATGTGAATAGAAATCTTAACATGCACCATTAAGGAGATTCATGTGGTATTCAAGGCAGTTAACACAGTGTTGAATGTAGTGGTCAGTGGGGCGGTTCTCTCTGTGGTTTAATACACTCAGCCGAGGCAGAGGATGAGCACTCAAAATGTGATGTTCAATATCGCAAATGCAAGGAATACACACAAAAAGTTTAAAACCGATATTAATATTTTCATAGTTTTAGAGATATATTTTTTGCTTTCCCTGCTGAACGGCACTCGTTTTAATTTTCTACATTTCTCTTTTTAAATGTGGGCTGTAGGCTATTTTCCTTCGGGTGGTTTCCTGCAGTCGGGAGAAGTCAGCGGTGTGAAAAGGAAGTGTGTGTGTGTGTGTGTGTGTGTCTATGTGTGTGTGTCTGAAGGGCCAGTCGCTCAGGATGTCACCACCCAGCTACTGGCTAATGAGGGGGACAGAAGCACAGGGCAATGCGTGCACACACACACACACACATACACAAAGACACACACACGCACACACACACACACACACACACACACTGACACGGCAAGAATGACGCAGCTGTCACCAAGGTTCAGTCTGTTATGAAAAGGTTGAAGTATAATTGTGCCTTCTGTACGTGTGTGTGTGTGTGTGTGAGTGTGAAGTGGCAGTACCAGGGGTCACGAGGGTGTTGAGAGCTGGGGGGGGGTGGGGGCAGCACTGGCTTCGGTGGCGCAGAGATCGCCACCGGCAGCGAGGATCATCACACATGTTGACTCCAGTGAAAAGGAAAAGGAGCGGGTCGATGAAACATGCATCTTTCTCTCTCTCTCTATATTTATACATATTCATACATTGCTGTAGTATTTTAAGACATGACCAGATGGCAGAGACATTGTTGTGAGAGGCTGTTCTTTCCCGTCCTGTGTCCAGAGGAAGGTGACACTGGGAGTGACCTGCGCTAAGTGACAGGAACTTGGGCATACTTTCACCGCGGCTTCTCCCTTTTCCTGTTATTCCTCAACTCCTGCTGTTTTGTTTTCCTTGGAGTCGCGCCAGCGCAGCGGGCAAATCGACAGCCTACTATTTTTACATCCGTCTTAAGGACCCCTTTCTGCTCGCTCCGTCTGCCAATTTGCCCCATCAGCAGCGAAGAAGAGCTCTCAAGGCAGCGAGCCTTTCATTTTTCTGTTGGCAGTGTGGCTAATGCTGTCACTGTTATTTGAAAAAGCACTCCGAGTGAATTGCTATTATTATTGTTAAAACTATCATCATCATCATCAGGCTTATTTATGGTTGTGGATAATTATGGTAATTTTGTTCAGGGCTCGCAGTTGACTCCATCTCTTTCCGCTGCTAATCCGACGTGTACTGTCTGCGTCTGTGTGTGTGTGTGTGTGTGTGTGTGTGTTCTGAACATTTTTGATGTGCTGGCAAAATACCAAAGTTGTTGTGCAGAGAAAATGGTTTTTTAACAGGTAACAGTGATTTTCATGTCTGCAGGTGAACGTGAGGTGAAGCGAACTTGTGGCCACAGGATAAATGTGTTAGACCTCTTAACGCACAGGGTGAACCCTTGTGGCTTGCGTGTCTTTGTGTGCGAAGGCGAGAGAGGCCTTCCCCCCCCCCCAATATGTTTGGTTTGAGTCTCTGTAATACGCTGTTCTGTGTCCAGCGTAACATGGAGATTTGATTGCTAGAGGCCTGGGGAGGACTTAGGGAGGTTCTGGAGAAGGGAGGCTAGTGGTACAGGCTTTGGTAGGCTTGTAGCCAACACACACACACACACACACACGCACGCACACGCACACATAAGATAGTCGGTCCTAGATAACTGCTTTCACCCATTCGTATATATTTAGTGTGAATTGCATCCTCTCTGTACTGTCATTTTACCCCATGAAAGAAATGTCTGCACTCATTAGCTTCTTTTTGTTGTGAGCAAAGTGTTAGAGAAACATGTGTAAGCGTTTGTTTGTGCTCTCTGCTGACTTTGTAAAGATGTTTGCGCTGTTGGATTAATAACATTTAATGGCCACTGTTAAATGCAGCTGCCTTGGCATCCCACAGCTCGTGTTTTTCTGGCAAACTGAGACTCTGGGTGGCTTTTTGTTGTGTGTGTGTGTGTGTGTGTGTATACACACACTGCAATTAAATACCACAGTGTGTGTGGCCTGGATGGGAGAGTCAATGTGTGTGTCGCTGAGCATACCTCCAAACTCCCTGCACATGAGCTGATCACATATTGAATGGAATTGCGCTTCACATTATAACAATCTATAATGTCAATTAAGTCACAAATGATCTAATTAGCCTACTGTGATGAACGTCAATTGATCTGACCCTGTATCCGTGGCAACCAGGCGGCAGCGGTAAGGGGAGCGGGTGGTGGGGACGCCGCCCTCCATGACCTACGGCACCACACATTGTTGGCCGTCCACCTCTTGTGACATTCATTGTGCGATTGAAGTGACGGCTTCAGTCTTTCAGAACGGGACAAAGTGAGAATTCTTGTAAAAGAAAAAAAAAAAAAAAACGTATATTGTGTTCTTGACACCGACGCACACACTCACACACACGGTGTATATTTGCTTTCTTCATGTTGATGTTTTCCTTGTAAATGGCCTGAGCTGCTTCTCGCATTGTCGGGAAACGCACTCAGCGGTAAGTGCTTTGTCGGAGTACCGTTCACAGCGTGATGTGTGTGACTCCGACTGGCATTTAATATTTCATGGCATTTAATCCATTTGATATGTTTCCTCCAAATACAAAAAAAAACAAACATAAAAAATCTGCAGCTTTTGTTTCTCTTATCCAGGCCATTACTTCGCAGCTTGTTGATCAGTTTAGATTTGTAAAGGGAGGCGACATGGGATTTATCACCCAGATTTACAGCTATTTTTCTGCACGACCATAAAGCTGATGGATTTAGCGTCTTGATTGTGTCTAAAACGGGGCCTTCGCGAGGGCAAAGGTGATCCTTTGAGCCAATCAATGCTTTTCCAGCTATAACGCAATAACATAAATAACGCAAGAATCACAAGGAAATGGCCACGAGATGTATTGCTGTTAAAAAAGGTGGTGAAACGAGAGCACTTAAAAAGAGCAGCCAAGTTTGCAGGATGTAGCGAGCAAAGAAAGAGCGCATTATGACAAAGAAGGGCAAAAAGGAGCGGGCAGCTCGTGCATCAGCGAGAAGGTGAGGAGGAGGCTCTCTCTGAGATCAATTGGTAATAGGCTGAAGTCACAGGGGCGATTATAGGCGTCGACTTGCCTGTGTTGTAAATGCTGTCAGATCTGTTAAAGGAGGCCTAATACCTCTCAGGTTGAAAGCTGTAATAACATCAACCGTAACTGGATCCGCGGGGAAGTGCAAGTGAGTCTGCGTGAGTGGAAAAGGAACGTGGAGGAAGACCAAAGTGTTTCATTGTGTGTGTGTGTGCGTAATGTCTAGGTGTGTTTGTGTTGTTGTTTCTTTTTGCGCGGCATCGAGCAGCAGCAGCAGCAGCAGCGGCGGCGGCGGCAGCGCGCACAAAGGCGAGAGCCGCGGGCTTGCTCCCGGCGTTGCTTTAGCCACCAGATGCCTGTCACTGCTTTAAGGAAGAGAAGAAGAAGAAAAAAAGGGCAAGTGATGAGGACAAAGAGGAGGGAGGAGAGGCAAAAGGGGGTGATGGGGGGGGCACCGCTGTTCAAATCATGTCACGTAGCGCTAATTCATCCAGCCTCATTAGAGAGCGGGAAGAGACCAGAGGGCCTCTCTCAGGACGGGGCCCAGACTCAAACACACACACACACACACACACACGCAGATATATGCATATACTCATTGTCTCAGTTTTTATCTGGCACATACTTACACATAGACACACACACACACACACACAGATGACACTGGCACATGGCACAGTTTGGGGAATAGAAAATTGCCTTCTCAGGAAGGCCCCGGCCAATTAAGGACCTGACCGTATTGAATGTCAAGTGTTAATTTAGGCTCCCCCCTCCCTCACCCCTCTCCCTTCTATTTCCCAGCAGTGGTGGTGGTAGGGGGGGTGCGCGTGTGTCCCAGAGATGAGCAAATACATGTCAAGCCAAAGTTGATTGCCTACTCCGTATTATGTGTCGCAGGCAAGTGGCAAATGTGCTCCCTCCTTTTAGCCTCCCGCGTGCCCCCTTAGGGACGGTGCGATGGTGGGAGGAGAGGAGGAGGGATTAACTGTACCGCAGTGATAAGAACGGGGGGGTTTACACTGGGGAAGAATGCGGGGGGGTGGGGGGGGGGGGGGGTAAAGGGGACAGGCAGGGAGAGAAGTAGGAAGAGGGCAGAGGGTTTGTTGGATCTCACAGGACTGGGCGGTGACTTTGACTTGATAGTCTTTTAATTGCCTCCATCTTTGCAGAGGTGATGTCGCAAGGCGGTAAATAAGTTTTAATATAGAGTACGAATACATTTACTTTGGACTTTTTAAGAGTCATTCCTTCAAAGAAAAAAAAAAAAAAAAAAAAACTAAAGAAAAAGAAAGAAGCTCTATCAACTTCAAGAGAAACTTTAAGTGATGTCAACGCGAGAGCTCGGCGCTACACTCCCAGCTGCTGGCGCGGCCCGGGGGCAGACGAGGCTGTTTGCGCGTCGGACTGATGGTAAATGGCCACCTCCTTGATCTAATAGACATCCACTTAGTCTTAATGGGCAGATTCCCTTTCTCATCTCATGATGACTGTTGCACTCTTTAAAGGTGGAACTGCCTGATTGTCTTTCCTATCACCCCCCCCATCCAACCCTTATATATAAATAAAATAAAATATAAAATATATAAATATTAATGCACTGCTCGCAAATCACACCGAAGCCAGGTCTCCCGCCCCAGCCAGCCCTCTGGCTGCATCTGTTAAGGCTCTTGGTTTTACGCTCACGCGGCTGTGGTTTTTTTGCGTGCATGTTGGTGTGTGTCCGGTTCATCCCAGGGATGCTGTGAAATTGAATAGAGAAGGTGAGTATTGATCATTTCCCCCTGTGTGTTATTAGTTCCTGCTGACAAAAAGAGAGTGAGCCACCCGCACCACCAACACAAACTCACGCAATCTCACGCACACACATGCACAGCCATGTTTGCTCATGAAATACAGTACGCTGTTTGCATGTTTTGTAGCATACAAAATATACTATAGAAGTATCCGCAACACAAGTCCATGTTTTGTAAGTGATGACACAGGTCACGGTGAAGTCCAATCTCCGATCACTGGTATAAAAAAAGCCACCCGCACAGGCCTCTGGGGCCAAGGGGGGGAGGGGGGGAGGGGAGAGACAGAGGGTGTTACAGCCCCAGGATAAGTGCCTCCTCTCTGGGCAGATAGTGGTGTCTGCGGGGCCTCTGGAGCTCCAGTGGTCAGCGTAGACTGAGAAGTCTGTCGGGCCCTAATTGATCACCCTGACCTGGGGAGCTGAGGATAAAAGGAGAGGGGTGTGGAAGGGTGCAATAGATAAGACTAAAGAGAACAGAGAGAAGGAAAGAAGAAGAAATAGTGCGTGCGGGTGGCTTAATCTCTCTGGACTTGTAATTTTCCCCCCTCTGGATGATAGATATCGTCGGCTTGCCGTGTGACACAGATGGATAATGCAGGCGTCTGGGCCGATAGAGTTATAAATTAACACATTATTGGACCTTAATGTGGACTCCTGTGGATGATCCCCCACCGACATCAACCCTCCAGGCGCACGCATACACAAACACACACCCATATGCATGCAGACACACACGCGCGCACACACACACACACACACACACACACACACAAACACGCCTACAGTCTCACTGATGCATCTAGCTGAGCTCAGGGTGCGGACTGTACTCCTCAAGTGGCATTGATTTGTTAAAGTGCTGAATTAGCAGAACTCCAGCTGCTCCTCCACTATTTTCTTTTCTTTCCTTCTGTATTTTACAATTTCTCTTTCTTAGCTTCTCCTTTTTGCACTTTTTCAATCTGTCGTTGTTGCTTCATCCTAATTGTGCTGACTTTGTCCTGTCTTTCTACTTCTTCTCCGGTCCCAGCAACACACCTTTCGCCCGGTCACAAGCGCTCCTTCCAGCACTTTTGCTCTGCTCGGTTTCTGTTTCCCCCCCTTTAGTCTCCAGCTGGAAGGTTTCGCCAAAAAGAACAGTTGTTTTTTCTCTCCTTCTTCCTGTGGCCCACACAATACTGCCAGCCAAAGCTGTTATGTCCCTGACTTTGAGACAGGAAGGGAAGTGGTATGTGTGTGTGTGTGTGGGGCTGGGGATTGGTACTTAATAGCCAGACATACAGAAGAAACTCATATCCAGAGAAGCAGTAGCCTGCACATTATAAGGCCACACACAGTGACAAGCTCCTGCACGGCTCGCAGTATTTAAGACTCACCCGACTCCTGCAGTGTAAAGCAATGGCTTCTACATCCACAAGCTTACCACAGTGAATTCCACTGGCGTAGATGTCATTTAAAAAACAAATGAGTGCTTCTGGAGACTGAGTAGCGTATAGAAAGGGTCACTGGTGTGTTTTACTTGGGCTTGTGACTTGGACTGACTGTCTGGCTTTCTGAGTCCATGTCAGGGCCCCCAGCCAAGTGGTGCAGATGTGTTAGTGTCTGCTCCATTATCACCCATCACCCTCATGGTTTGTTGTATGTGTGCGAGTGTGTGTGTGAGTGTGTGTGTGTGTGTCAGGAAGACAGAGAGACAGGGAGAGAAGAAGCAGCAAATAGAGACTGTCCCCCGTCTTTCTTGCTTGCTGTGGTCCAGCCCAAACAGTAACCATCTGGTGACCAGTGACTGACCCTTTTTTTGTCACACACACAGACACACACACACACACACACACACACAGACATGTACACACTGAGGACCGAACTGCCTCCGAGTGATGAGTGAGTGACCGTCCGACTCCCCTGCCGAGTGTTCGTCTCTGCCAGACCTCCCAGGTCCCTCCCCTCACTGCACATGATTGGTCGATGAAAGGTTGATGGGTGACTGATCCGTCCGCAGCTACGATAAAATGCTCAATAAAGCACCGGCCCCGGCCATGACCGCGCTGATAGGAAAACACCGAGCCCAGAGCACAGACGGGTTCATGCCTACGCACATTATTGTGGCCAAAAATAAGCACACATCTCCCCGCAAGTTTAAACCAGGCGGCTTGTTTGTTTGATGTAGTTAGACCTCAGTCATTGTGAAATCCAGTCCATTTTAATTCCTTCTATTCCATTCTCAATGTTAATCAAAGTTAAGATGGTATATACATATATAACTTAACCCATGGGTAGGAAGTTAATCGTCCATTTCTTTGATGGCGGGCTGATTGTTAATGTCGTTTTGTATGGACGCCCCAAAGCGCCTGTCTAGACCCAGGTTCACAGTGTCTTTTGGCCTTCAAACGATGATTTATCGCTGAATTGAGAAAGTAATCTGTTGCAGCCCTTGTTCACATTGTGGCCTGAACAAAAAAGAAACGTGGTATAGGATGCAAAGGGGGTGGTCAGGAAAAAACTGTTGTTGTTGTTTTTGTGTGTAGTGAGGCGCAGCAAGAGAAACGAGGGTGTAAGTGTGTGTGTGTGTGTGTCTTCTCTGCCTCAGGGACAGAGACGTGAGCAACAAGGTCAAAAGCAGAGAAGGAGTGACACATGCATCACAGGGTTGTGACATGCTAGGGTCAGGACAAAGGTCAAGCTGGCTGTCCACAGGACACACACACACACACACACACACACACACACACACACACACACACGTCTTTTAGCTCCGCTCTTCATGCATGTGCGAAGTTGTGCGTAGTTGTGTGTCAGGAGGTGACCGTCGCTTCTAAAGTAGTAGAAGTAGAAATAAACTGAACCTCGGCTTCTCCTGGGCAGTGTAGTCGGGGGAACATGGACTGCGCGGTGAGCAGGTCACAGGCCGGGCCTGATGGCAGTGCGATGTTGTGACGACAGGGGGTGGTGGGGGGGTGAGGGGGGCAGAGAGAAAGAGAGAGGGAAGCATGGAGTAACGCAGAGAAATAGAGTGAAGGCCCAAGTGGAGCATCTCAGCAAGAAAAACACTTAAAGTGAGGGATAGTAAGCAGAGATAAAAGGGGGCGGGGGGGGGGGGGGCGACGCAGACGGGACGCAGCCGGGGGAATGAACGGGTGAGCAGGAAGGAGGAGGGAGGGGGAGCGTGTGTGTGTGTGTGTGTGTGTGTCCCGGCCTGAGGCTGATGCATTGTGACAGTCACTTAGAAGGATTTCACTTCCCCTAAACTGTGGCTTGCAGGAAGAAGCGCCATAAGTTGGGACAATTATGGGCTGAAGGAGATATGACAGGACACATGCAGAGTGAGACCCTGAGGGGGGGAGACAGTAAAGCGAGGGGGGAGGAGGGGAGGCGGGGAGGCAATGGCTGTGCGCGTACATTAAAGAGAACACAATCATATCTGCTTGGATTTGGCAGATTGGTCCGTATGTGTGTGTGTGTGTGTGCGCATGCCTGTGTGGGCCCGTGGGGGCCGAGGAGGGGCTCTCGCTCGGTGCACGCCATGTCGGGGAGGGCCGGCGTCTCGCTCCTCATGGTACCGTATGTTACCACTCTGCCTCCCTCACTCCTGCGCCTCATGCCTGTAACTTAACCTGGTGACGGAGGGTAGGAGGGAGAGGGGAAATTATTTGGATTCGTATGCTGCCAAGAAACATGGCTCATTTTTTATAATCGCAGGGTGATTTGATTCCTTCCCGTGATTTCTCCTTTTTACAAGTTAATAGTTTGGTCTTTTGTGTCTTGATAAGTATCCTCACATTGTATGCATACGTGACTCTGCCACGAATGTTACTGCAATTTGAGTGGATTAAAAAAAATAGGCTTTTAGTGAGTTGTTTTGCTTCTTGCTGTTGAAGTTGTCTCTGGGTTTTTTTGGCACCTAAAGTTCACCTGTTCTCTTTGTTCTCTTCAGTGTGTACGTGTGTGTGTTCAAGGTGCGATAAATAATTACGACAGCAGAGTTTTCATTGCGAGAAATATACTCTGATAGCATCTATTCAAACATAAACAGATTAATGTCTTTGTCTCTATTTTCTCCGTTTTTATGCCTCCTAAATGGTTATTTATGTAAGGAAAATATACCTGACACTTTTTTTTACAGGCCCCAATAAAGGGCATCTGAGGTTTTTAGGATCATATAGTTTTGTTTTGGGGATCTGTCAGCTTAATCCGCCTGCAAATTCTTTTTGAATAAATGACCCGAAATGTTTTTTTTTATTAGCTAAACAGCACTTGGTATCCGGCGGTAACCTCCTGCAGTGTGCTGAAAGGTATTTAATTCATATACGTGGGTGAAATTATTTTGAGGATAATGATATTGCTGCTGTAAAGACTGAAATGTTGTCACCTTCCCTCGGCACGTTCTCTCAGCGCTCTGCTTCCTCCTCATCAGTATGGCCGTTGTGTTTGCTGAGCCGGCTTTTGATGGACTCTTTGTTTGGTCATCTGAGATTTGGTATTAGCTCTCTTCATTTCTCTCTCTTTTCCTTCCCTCCAAGCCTCTGTCCCTCGGGTTTCATTCAGATGCACCACCAGACTGGCTGTGTGAGGGAGTGACGGAGGGATGGATGGAGGAAAGAAGAAGTAGTGGGGGCATGTGGGGGGGGGGGGGGGGGGGCACATTGGGACAGAGGTTGAGAGGTATTAGACGCTGAACACAGCTGGGACCCCTGCTATCAAAGAGATGTTAATGGCCGTCTGCTAGCATTAGAGAACCTGGGATGAAAGAATGGCCACAGTTTGGCACTGCGTAGAAGCCGCCCGTCCTCCTCGGGACGCCCGTCCTCCTCGGGACAATCCAGCGAGATTAAATGACTGATTCCACTTCCCCAACAATTTAATAGGGAAAGGTCCATGGTCAATTGTAAGTACTTTCATGGAGATCTTCGCTCAGGCCCCAAGAACAAAAAAAAGCACCGTGTTAGAAGCACATTTAAAGCCACCTTTTACTCACCGGTTACTCACCGGTATCCATAGCAACACATCCAAGCCAACACAGCCGGCCTCGCTTTCTTTTTCTTTTCTTCTCTTTCTTTTTTTAACTGTGCTATTCTTTTGGTCTGAACCCCCTGCTTACAAGGTGCTTAAAAGTTGTCCCAGAAGTTGTGCGAGTAGCTCTGTTTGGGTTTGATCGCTGTAGTGTGGACCGAGGCCTGCTTAGCTGAACCCACGTCCTGGTTGCAGGTATAAAAGAAAAAGTGAGGCGTCCAACTTCTTGGTGCCTGTAAGCCGTTCCCCCTTGTAGCAGCCATTAACAGGGGTCAACAAGGGTCGTGGGCTAACCATCGCCTATGGAGACAATAAAGGACCACAATGACCCTCACAGTGATCTATGTAAGCCCAAAATAAATGTGCATTTGTATGTTGGTGTTGTTTGAGAGGACATGTTGTGACTTCGAGGAACCGAACAGATTTGAAGTAAGATCAGATATCTAAACGCCGAGGAAAAAAAAGCCCACATCTGTTGACTTTGTGGACTTCAGGCCAATTTTACCACTGGTATCTGCGGCTCTCCATACGGTCCACGCAGGCCCTAAATAATTAATAAACTCTCGCGCTCACTCAATGCTGCTCTCTCTCTCTCTCTCCGCCCCCCCCCGTGTCATTCGCCCTTTCTCCCTCCCTTTTTCCTCTTAGCACTTGCTTCATTTGTTTGCTTTGAGGAGCTAAATCTTGTTTGCGCGTATTAATAAGTCAAGGCAATTATACTGCCCCCCCCACACACACACACACACCAGCACGGCCTCCTGTAGCGTCCCCCCTCGTCCTCTGCTGTTTGCAGAACCCCCCCCGCCTCCCTCCCCCCTTCCATACCAGAGCGGCATGGTGCGCTCGGCTAATTAGATTAATTCCGATGCCTGTAATGATCGCTCGCCATCTATTTTTAATGACTGGTGCATATCAAAGAGTAGTAAAGCATGCTACCAGCAAAGCATGCTCCCACCCCCCAGTGTGTCAGGCCCTGTAGGGGGGCCACTGGCTTAGTGTTTGTGTTAGCATATTGCCATTGTGTGTTTGTGTGTGTGTGTTCAATTGTGTCACTATGGGCTAAGGAGGAACATGTGTTCAGTTTGGCCTCTGCCTGGCCTCCTCAAAAAAAAAAATAGAACACAAATAAATAAATTAGCATCCACTCGATGAGATGACATTGTGATCTTTCTTGTGGTTGTGATATAAACGCTTCTAGCTGTTGTTTTCTCCCGGTGTTGCTCATACACATTTTTTAAATTATATTTAGAAAGGACTGGAAAATTCAACACATGACTGAGGTTAGGAAATGCAGTAAAAAAGATGTAGAACTGATACAGAAATCAGCATTATGTAAACAGTAACAGCTTTTTTTTTTGTTGCTCTATTACTCCCATCTCATGTTTTTTTTTCTCTTTCAAAACACATCCTGTTTCCTCTGCTTGCTCTCTCTTGTAGTAAATCAAAAAGTAAACCTTCTTCATGTGTGTGTCATTGAGCATTAAGCCACGGCTTACACCTCCACATCCCCGAGCAAGTGTGTTCATCGCCCCTCTTTATGCATTTGAGATGCTTGCTCATCTTTAATAGATAGACCTGAGTCTCTTCCCTCTTTCCTCACCCCTCTGTCTCTTGGCCGTGTAAAAGGGAGTATAAATATTTGAGAGACAAGAGGTTCAGAAGTGTGTGTGTGTGTGTGTGTGTGTGTGGGGGGGGGGGGTGCGTTTAGCGAATCCATTTGGAAACACAAATCTGAAATGAGAGCCTGTGAGGAGTAAAGGAGGGAAGACAGAAAGGGTGCACGAAGCAGAGGTATTTCTCAATAAACCCTCCATGTACACCTCTCTTTCTCTCCTGTTTTCTTCCTCTGTTCCCCTCTCACGCTAAATAAATATGTGCAACTTACAACTCTCTCCCTCTCGCACACAAACACACACAGGGTAGATTTCCATCAAATATTAAAGAAGGTGTTTCCAGTAATTATTGCACTGTTTGCCTCTGCCTCAAAGCCTGATCTGTAATTAAAGGGGATTGCACACGCACATGCCAAAGTAAAGCACGCCCCCAGATACACACACACACACACACACACACACACACACACACACACACACAGAGCAGGGTGCAGATTTGTGAGTAGATCACTGTAATTCATACTCTCTCACAACACATGCTGAAATTTGTAGACACACATTCAATGGACTCATTCATAGACCTCATAGACATCAAAACTTGGGTAAACACACATGCTTCACTTCCTCACACACGCACACACACACACATTTCCACAAGCCAAAGGAAAATCCAGAGTCTGTAACATGCTATCTTTCCCAGACACCCTATTGTGATGTTATCTCCATAACTATCCATATATTGATCCGCCTCCCTCTTTAATTCTCTCTCCAACTGCCCCCCTCCCCTCTCGCCCTTCACCCACCCTGCCCTTATCTAATCTGGCTATGCGACTAATGGCAGCCATTCCCAGCCACGAACAAGTGCCATAATGTGCTCTGGTAAGCCGTTATGATGTGAAATGACCCTATTGATTGGCTTGCATCCCCACTGACAAAGAAAGAAGTGGCGGCAGTCACTTATTACTGTTAACGAGCTGTGGGATGGGCCCTAAGTGGCACCGCACACGGGCGCGCGCACACACACACACACACACACACACACACGAGCGCCCTTCGCATGGTGCTGGGGACATCACTCCTACCTGTCTATGTCCCGCCACATTCCAGCTCGTTAGCTGAGTGGGAGGTCCCACCGCGCGGGCCCGGTGACGAGCTTTTAATGGCCGCCACTTGGTGTTGTCATGTCGCGTTTCCAATGGCTGTTGCATCTGTTTCTATTTTTTTTTGTTTTTTTTGCGTCTGTTGTACGCACCTGGCGTGTTCCGTAATGAACGAACGGAGCAAAGGGGGGGGGACCCTTAGTCCGACGGATGAAACGACCTTCTACCTTTTGAGTGAAGCGTGTTTTAGCACAGAAGCCCAGATGCGAGCTGATGTAGTCGGTGTAATGGGAGACGAAAGCAGCGCTAAGTGTAATGATTGGCCAAAACAAAACCGGGAGGTTTTGGTTAGACAGCGGAGCGTCGAGGCCACAGGCGTAGATCTGACTCTGTGCCGTGTAGACGGAGGAAGGGTGGGTATGCCAAGCTGCTTTATGAGTGAGGGAATCTTCTTGCTTGTGTGTGTGTGTGTGTGTGTGTGTGTGTGTGTACGTACAAGGATGCCGTGTGTTTTCCAAGCTGGCAGCGGCCTCCCGGGAATAATCCGTGGGACACATCCAATCAGCCGCAGTGCATGTGCGACACATGTTTTTTTATTCAATCTTCTTGTCTTTTCATCTTCCGCCACCAGCAGAACGCTTCCTGCTATTTTCTTCCCAGCTCGGGACAAACGAATAACAGATGTGGGAGTTTGGAGACGTACCCTCCGCTCCACCTCTCCCCTTCCCTTCCTCCTGCGCCGCGACTCGTCTGTGACAACCTTTGCACTCTCTCCCTCTCTCTCCCGCTCTTTGTCTTTTTCTTCTCTTCTCCTTCTCCTTTGGGGCCATGAAGCTGCACCCATCTCCCACCCGCTCCCCCCCCCCCCCCAAGCAGTGAATCAGAGATTTACTTCATTTACGGACATGACATGAAGCTCCGTGAATGAATAACTGTCATACAATTGCTTCAGTATTTCACTGAGACTCAGAAGGGGAAACAGTTTCTGGAAATATTGTGGAACAGGAAATAAAAAACGGGGAGAAGTGAGTCACCTTGAAATTTGATGTTACTTTGTTTTTATTACACCTCAAGATTTTTTTTTACGGATTAGTCAGCTTATAGTGGGGTTTGCAGCTGTATGGCACATACAGCGTTCACTTTTTCCCATACAAATCAATCAAGAACTTTAATAACTTAACTATAATCCAGTACATTTGCTTATTTATTAGCCCCTCAAACGAACAAATCCATGCCGTATCAATGTTGCATACTTGAAAAGATTTATTTATGCAAGGCTGCAGCTGTAACAGAGGATATAGTGGGGTGTCTGGGAAGAGTCAATATTTTCATATGTGAGCCTGTGAAATTAATGACCTAATATCTGCAATGAGAAAGCTCGTTTTAAGGCATAATCCTCTCCTTGTTTCTTGGGAAAGACAAGAGCAACTGAATCAATGAAGGTTTAGGCTCTGGGAAATTAATACCGCACACACACACACACACACACACACACGCGCATATGCACACGCAAAAAGGCATGGTTACATCCAAGACAACTCCCATACATACACTGCAAGAGAGAGCCTTGATTTTATTCAATTACACAAAGTGACAATGTGTGACAATCCGTGCTATTAAATTGGTATCATATTAGAGTGAATGAAACGTATTCATTTTACTGCAAATGTTTGCAACAAAGAGCGATGCACGACATTAGGCAGTTCTTAAAAGTAGCAAATCAGTTACTGTGTTAAATCCAGAGGCCATAGACGAGGGGGAACTGTACCTGCACTTTACATAGTGAAAACACATGTTGAGAGAGTGATTTTTAATTTGACTGTAACATGCTCCAGTGCACAACGTGTACACTTTGAGAAGTCACTCTCAGATTGTGTAGCAGAGCTTTTTCCTCCTGGGTTGTGCAACTAGTGTGCATGTAACCCTTACCAAGCTTATTGGTTACAGTAAAAATGGTCTTTTGCCTTAATCAAAGACCAGCAGTTTACACAGAAATTTAAAATTAGAACATTACTTATCTGGAACGAAGGAGCTCAACCAAGACAGAGGAGACGGGGAAAAGGAAAGCCAAAAAAGGTACATGATTATTTCATTATCCAAATGAACAAAAATCACATCCGTGCATCGAGACGAGGCTGTGCATCCGTCTCAAAATGAACTCACCAATTATGTGCAGAAGCTGAGGAAGGCAGGGGCCTCAATGTGGCGATAATTTGCAGCCATCAAAAAGTCTTTTGATTCTATTTGGAGGAAAAACCTCTGCGGGCAGTCTGGTCCGGTGCCAGCTGACCTTCTTTCTCTGACCTCTCACCTCCGCGGCGACTCGGGATTCGGGCTGATAGCTGATTTGTCGGCTTGCCTGATAGCCAAGAGAAGAAAAAAAAACAAGAGCTTGTGTTTGTGTGTACTCTCAGACATTTTGTTCTTACTGAACTTCCCTGTACTTTGTATGGATATTCCTGGCAATTGCTTTTGGCTGGATGACTTTTTAACAGTGTTGCAGTCCTGCAGCACTCTAACCCAGCACTCATGGGACGTGAGTGGCAACCCTGTGTCTCTACACCGAGCGCAAGCATCCGCGGCCAAGGAAAGTAGGAGGAACAGGATGGTAGGGGGCATGTAGAGGACAATCATTAGCCCTTACAGAAGGAGGGATGAGGAGAGGCTGCTGGGTGCGAGAGGATGAGCGCGGGAAGCCCAGCGGTCCCCGAGCATCTGGCAACGCGTCACGGGGAACCACGGCCCCTGTCATTAATAGTGATGAAATCATTTAAGCCATCAGGACTAAACGAGCCTGTTAAGAGACACTGAACGCTACACTTCTGTCCTGAGACGGAGAGAGGCATCGCCTGTGTGCGCTGCTGACATTGACACACGGAGAGGGAAAACAGATGTGTGTGTGTGTGTGTGTGTGTGTGTGTGTGTGTGTGTGTGTCGGTGTGGAAGCTAAAACGTAGAAAGCATGTTTTTGTGATAAACGCAACAAGATTAAATATGGGTGATTCCTCCTTTATTTTTATAGCATTCAAATTGTGCCACTTTGAAAATGGTATTTAATATCTGTACTCTTTTGAATTTAGTGTATGAAAGAACCTAAATTAAGTAAGATAGTGAAATTCTCATTTTATCAAATGCAGTTTCTACGACAACTGTCGTATAATAATAGTAATTGTGCATGATAATCCTTATAATGACTTAAACAGTTCAAACTCAACAATCCCTAAAGTTCAAACTCAGAACACATTGTTTGTGTTTATTTGGTCTACGCCACAACACTTAAGCCGTGGGGTGTTTTTGTATCTTGCTAAAAACTGTGTATGTTGGTTAAATGGTGACCCATTATGTTGACATGAGGACCAGAGGACTGAAAAGGCATTATGAGCTCAACCACCAAATGAGAAGAACATTAGATGTGGTCCTTTTTATATCAATTTCCTGAATTTCTGGAACAGCAGCTCAGCTGAAAAAGTTTGGACAACAAATAGATCAATTATCTGGTCCAGGCACAACCTTTACATTAGCTCCATGTTCTCCACTGCACGTGCAATACATGGGTAAACCCTTCTATTGGTTTTCCCGGTGAGAGGAGCACGCCGCTGTGCACGGTGGGTCTCTGTATGATAAAAGTCGTGGAACCAAGCAACAAACTGTTGCTGCGCCACAATTTACAAGAGATGTCCCATCATTAGAGCTGTAGTGAGAAGAGAACCAAACCGCTGGCTAAATCTGCCATGAAATACTAGACTGCAGCAATAAAACCTGAGCATCTGCACCAAACTGGAAACAGATGAACCCTGTCAAGGATACATTGTGACTCTCCCCCCCCCCCCCCCCCCCCCCCGCCTCCTTGTTTCCTACGAGTCTTCTCTGGATGAGTGGTGAGAATGGCTATTTTGTGCATAATTACGTGCGTCGATGCGCGTGCGTCGATGCACGTGTGGTGGTGAGATTGTGCGTGCACACCAGTGTGCTCCCGCGGGGCCTTTCGCGTGCACCGTGCTATGGCCTACACGGGTACTGAGGCCACGGAGGAAATCCACTGCCAACAACAGCACAGCCACTGGCAAGGAGCCACGCCACCCCAGAGGCTTATGGGATAGGGTTTACAACCAGAGACCAAGTGTAGGAGGGCGAAATCTGTACGGGTCACCTTTTGTTGTGCTGTACAACGCGTCCAGTTATTTCCTGAGAAAACTTGACGGAAACCTTCCGCAGAATTTCCTCCTCAATAATGATGCTGAACATGTGGAGATAAAAGGCAGCGTTCGGGCCTAAATATGCTTCTCCGCACTCGATGTACAAATCAGGGGATTGATACCAGGTATTACATTGATGTATAGTGGAGTACTGGGGATTTATAGCACACATTAGGAGTCAGACTAGAACATTTCAGTGCTTATTGTGAATTAAAGGCATGGGCTCTCTGCCTTTTTTGCTCCCAGAGAGGGGACGCGATATCCCGTTACTTCCTCAAACTCCTCACTCACGAGGGGACAGTGGGCTTTTTCCATCGCCGTCCCAGACAGTTCACATCCAGTGTGTTGGCTTCTCTTCATGTAACGATATTTAATAGTTGCAAGGCCATGCCAGGTGGCCGGTCACACTGTACAGATGTACGTTGGCGTTTTGTTTATTAGCTCATAAGTGCTCACTTGAAGTACCTGCAAGGTGGCCAGGTTGTCCCTCTTTCTTATTCTCCCAGTGGCTCACGACGTGTTGCGTTTGTGGGGATTTATATGAGTCAGTGTTAATAGCAGGCAAACCTCGTTTTTTTTTTAATGGCCTAATGTTGATTCTCCTTTGTCCTGTCATGCGTTTCTTCGCCTGCTCTCCAGTGAGCACCAGCTCTGCCGCTCCTCAGTGGCGGTGCCGTCTATTGACAGACGAGTACATTCTAGGCATATCTAGGGGATTAAGTTGCAAATTTAAGCAATGGGAAAATCAATGGGTTCCTCTTTTAATTCATGAGAAAGGCTGTCACTGCGCAAAACAGCGGGGAGATGTGGCTGTTTAGATCACGTTCATCCAGGGAGGGGAAAGCGAGGACAGCTTCCTTTAAATCTCTCCATCAAATGACAGAAAGGCCGATGGTTGCTTGCCAGAGATAAAAAATAAATGAATAAAAAACACTGCAGAAGAAAAACAGATCCTGGTTTCCACCTTATCAGCGGTCTATGCAGCCATTTGTTTGACTTTCATTGGCTAACTTCAGAAATGAAATCTCTCTGGAATTTTTACTGAATTTAGTTTTTATTTTTGAAAAAAAATGCACTGTGATTCGAGAGCAAGAGCAAGAGTGTACGTCTTCAAGTCCATGTACGAAAGGGAGACGGCAGCGGCAGAGGAGGCTGCTGCAAAGGTTCTAAGTACTACCTCACCTCTCCGCCAATCAAAACACATAAAACATAAAACTCAGACGTTACCCATCGCCGACCTTTTTGTTTTACACATTCATTTGTTTAAACTCTTGCCACCAGAAAGTAGCAGTACCACAAGCTTTTTGCACCAGGCGTTGGGCAAAGGGAAGCATTGTTTTGTATTTTTGTCAGAAGCACGTCACCGGCTGGCGAACGTTTTGTGAAGTCATCAGATCGCTGTGTTTTTTTTATGACTCCCCTCAAAACAAGTACCCTTCTTCCCAGGTTACACTTCTTTCCCCCGCTGACCTCAGGGAATTTGATTCTTTTTAATGAACGGCTCAATATCTAATTCATTAAAGTGGCTCTTGTCTTTGATGCATTTTCCTTACTCCAGCGGAACCGAGTGAGCGAGCCGGGGGATGGGGGGGGGGGGCGGCCCTGTTGATGGACGTCCGGTTGCACACGCGGTGCCTGCTCCTGTCCCTCGGAGACTCTGGGGCCTTCGGTCGATTGTGGCTCCTCTCCACAGCAACGAGGAGTGGGAGTTTTACTCGGTTTGAATGCTCAGCTGTAATTGGCCTCGCGCACACACACACACACACATTCTCTCACTCTCTTATCATTAGAGGCAGGCCAAGAGAGAGGCTTAACAATCGGTGCGCGGCGCACTGCCAGTGCTTTCTGCTTCTGTCTGAGCCTCTATCGGGCGGTGAAAAAGCATATGGAGGCACGTTAGGCTTTGGAGTCGTATTAAATATGTCGCCCATGGCTCCGCTTTGTGTGTTCTGTGACTGAGCAACACCTATTTGTTTTAATGCCAGTAAGGGTGCGGGGATCTCACAGTTTATAGGCCCCTGATATAGACACTTAATTCGGATGCTTTTCATTCACTGGCTTGACTGGATGAGCGGGGAGACAGGTGTCACCAGGAGAACTGAAAGCACCTGGGCACCTGCAGGAAGACGACGGCCTGTGTGTGTCGATTGATGCAAAGTTTAAGAGAGAGAAGGGAAGTGGCCGCGATCGGTTCGATCTACGCTGGTTATTTCCACCATCTGCAACATGCATTGCATAATATGAAAATCGGTGAAGCTGACACACGGCAGCTTGGAAGGCCTGAAGAGAAAAGAAGCGCCGTGAGGAGAGGTGTTGTAAAGTGTAACAGAGAGCCGTGGTGGAGACATGATGAAGGGGTCAGAATAAGAGGGGAAGGGGCTCCCCGGCGACGGCCTGCGAGGACGGCTGGGGGCGTGTCAGGTGCCTGAGCCGCGCCGCCCAGTGTTGTTGTTACACCGAGGGCAGCGCCACAAGTCCAAAAGTATTGATTTCCCGCCTTGTTGGAAGGCAGAGAACTGTCATGTGGAGAGCGCTGACCTTGGTACGCACTCTTAAGACGACTATTCCCCCTGGACCCCCACGGCACAGAGAGGAGAGGGGGGGGGGGGGGGGACTCGAGACACAGCAGCTCCATGCAACAAACAACAACAAGTTACCGCGCCTCCTGTTGGGAGGGGGGGGGGGGGGGTTGAGGAGGTAGAGGAAAAAAAGAGAAAGCTTTTTCAGAATGAAAGCAGGAAGCGAGAGAGAGAGAGAGAGAGAGAGAGAGAGAGAGAGGGGGGGGGGGGAGCTAACAGTGAAAGCCAGGGCCAGTTCCCCTGGGTTGTCAGTGGGCAGCCCAGTGTCTGGTTATCACGCTGTTTGAAAATGACAATGGCTTGACTTGTACTTTCCTCCTGAGACCCAACTCAGATGTATAAGTCAAAGGAAACAGATACAACAAAAAAAGGAAAGAAAAAGGCCTGGTCAGAAAAAACGCCGATATTAAAGCGAGACGGAGGTATGAAACAGTATGAGGAAAAGGGCTGACAAAAAGAGAGTGAGGGGGGGGGGGGGGATTGACTCCCTCTGCATCACTGGGGCAGTTGTAGCCTTTGACGTCTACAGAGAGACCGAGAGGAAGGAAGAGACAGGAGGCAAAAGCAGCTCAAGTGAAGTGTTTTTCATGTGGAAGCTCCATCAGGATCTGACAACAAAAAAGGGGCTCACTGTCACCTGCAGCAACACAGGTTGCTGCAGGTGACAGGTCCCCCCGGGTCCCCCCGGAGCACCACGCAGCGAGACAGACGGAGGAGGCGCAGCCTACAAAGAGCTCTCCTCGGGGGTTAGTCCCGGGTGACAGACACTGAAAGAGACACCAGTCGCACATCCCTCGCCTCAGATCAGGGTGTTTTGCTAACAAGCTCCCCGTCCTGCACGCTGAAGCTTATGAAGAGAGGCCCCCCCCCTGCCCTTTTTTTTTTTTTTTAATGATCAAGAGTTCTGTGTGGACTTCGGAGCTATTCGCCAAGTCTCTTTTTTTGCGCGAGGAATCTCAAAGAAGTGGAGTCCTAATTGAATTAGCGGGCTTATTAGTGTTTGACATCGTAAGCTTGGCTATAAGGAAGGAAGTGGGGACTTGGGAAGTGGATTTAAAGAGCAGTGTTGGTTTTGGTTCTAATTTTACACTCTCTTGACACACATTATTCCCCTCAGCTGCAGTTAGGCCCAGCTATGGTAATGCTAATAATATGTGTGCAAGGGGGTTTAAGTGGCTCTCTCACCTAAATTGACGAGCCCGGGAAACAAAGTCGTCTGTAAACCACCTGTGGGGGGGGGGGGGGGGGGGGGGGGGGGGGGCAGGATCCGTGTCAACGGAGCGGAGGCCTCAAATGTGATACTCATTCGCAGCAGAAACTGTGTCATTGGTCAAAAAGAGTTATTGTTTTAAAGATTAGAACAAGCAACCTTCCTCATCATCGCTGCTCTCAATCCTCTTATCTCCACATGTCTTCAAGGGGGAAATCACTCTAAAAACACCTCTGGCCGTATATTACTGTTGCGGAGCCTTGATGCCGATTTTCGCCCTTGTTAGTCTGCTTTAATTTGGTCAAATCTAACGTGCTAATTACACTTGCTCTCATGATCTCAGTGTTTTTAATCCAAGGGCTTTACCAGTATTATCTTTACTCACCGACAGACAGAAAGAACCTTTGATCGAGATTAACGGCAAATGCCCTCTTTTGGTCTGTGCGAAGACACACACACACACACACACGCTTGCTGCACAAACTTAATGAATCTTCTTCATCTGTTCTTTTCTGCTTTCTCCAAGCGTTACAACTTCA
This sequence comes from Pungitius pungitius, assembly GCF_949316345.1. Classification (NCBI taxonomy): domain Eukaryota; kingdom Metazoa; phylum Chordata; class Actinopteri; order Perciformes; family Gasterosteidae; genus Pungitius; species Pungitius pungitius. The sequence continues at coordinate 15,289,293 of NC_084908.1, read as the reverse complement.
AAGTACCACTTCATGCTTTGGGAGACGTGCATTGAGTAATAACCCAAAATCACGTCAGAGCGTGTTAATCAACATTCAGTCAAAAGTAGTCATTGACGCATTAACCTGCTCAGTAAAGTGTTAAAAGTGACTGAGGGCAGTCGTTTTTACATTTTACCCATTTGTTGAATGTCAACTTCCTTTGAGAGCGCTAAAGGGACTTTTAACACATCACCGCAAGTGCTTGGACCGTTAAAATGAATAAATAAATAGAAACACAGACATTGGCATTTATTGGACCTCCCCAAAATATATAGTGGGACAACTGGCAACAAGTGAATGATTAAAAATGAGCCTCCACAATTAGCTCTGGCTCTCAGTGGATGCATAATGGATCTCGCAACACACAGCGATTTCGTGCCACTTGGGACGATGACAGATTGGGCTAAAAGGGGCTACTTTAACCACTTAGTCAGCCCGCTTTGGGGGTATCTCTGCGTTTTTTTGCCCGTGGTGAAAGGGGACGTGCCAGTGAGGCCTGTGGGCCCCTCAGCCGGGCCTCGGTGCCAGAGGGCACGAAGCCAAGCGAGCGCCCTGCCTGACACATGATGAACTTAGGGACAGGTGACCAAAACAAAGCCGGCCATTCCTTGCATTCCACGCGTTGATTTTGCGAGTAACGACGCGCCAACGTGCCGCTTTCACCTCTCACGAATCCAGCAGGGGGAAAGGAAACGGGTCAACACTCTCACTGGTGTCAACGGGTATGATGAAAAGAGGGAGCACAAAGGTTGGACATATTGACAATACAACGGCTACTGTTTGTCTCTTGGTGCTCGGCTCACAGAGCCCCATTGTGCTCATTTCAACATCACATTTGGAGTGTTCTCAACGGCTATCAAATATAGTGTTGAAAGCAAAAGCCAGTAAACTACACAGCAAAACCACACAGAAACCAATCCTGCCTGCAGAATGATTAAAAGAAAGAAAAAGGCCAGCTTGAATGGATGTTACAGATGCAGAATTTGTTTTCTATTTATGGGAGCATAACTTTTGATGGCATGAATAATATTTATTCCCTGATTCAAGTGTATTGTTGGTAGTAAAGTAGCTAATCAGAGGCTGCAGACTCTATCAAGACTCTTTAAAATGGGGAAGAAGGAAATAAAGAGACTTAGAAATTGGCGTTTGAGGAAAAAATTGCCACAGTACACTACACAACTGCATTGCTTTTTATCTCCATCCTATGCTTGTTTTTTTTGTATTTTTTTTGGCCCTGGTCTTGTATCTATCCCATGTATTCCCCACCGTCCAGGACATACTGGAAATGCCTGGTTAAGTGCTGTTCTGACATTAGCTGAGTGTAGTCACAGCATTTGGCCTGGGGACAAATACTAGAAAGGCCCTATAAATATGGATGCCCCCACCCCTCCTCTCCCCCCCCCCACCCCGCTTTCTGCGGAATCCCTGATGAGTTTGCATGTGTCTGTGTGTGTGTTTGTGTGTGTGTTGCACGCCGTTTGCTCTGTCGCACCATGTCCCCGCTGTTTGTTTACTCTGACAGAGATACACACGCCGGCCCGTCGGCGCTCGCCACCCACGCCCGCTAGCCGAGTGCCAAAGAGCTAAAAAAACACAAACCGCTCCAGCCCCTCCCGTGAATAATGCATCCTGTGAATTCCAGGCACCTAGCGCTGCGTCCACGGCTGTCTGATCTATTTCGTTGGGGAATGATGAACCAGTTTGCCTGATAGCTGGCCTGTTTGCACGGGTGTGTGTGTGTGTGTGTGTGTTTAGCGCAGTGTCGTTGTCGCAGAACATCGCACCCAGAGACCTTCGCCAGGCGGCCTCCTTTACGCCTGCCTCTGCCCGCCGCCAGCCCCCCTCCCGGCGCTGCGGCGGCCCGGGGCTGCACCGATGCCAGCACATGCGGAGCTGCAGGAAAGGGGTCCCCGCAGGGAGGAAGTGGGCCATTAGTACAGTCCTTGCCCCGGCGTTTTACTCCACTTCAGTACACATCACAGAGGGCCGCCCTCTCACTAACTAGCTAACACATGCTAATTAGTCTGGCGACAGAGACAGTTCCCCGTCTTGCTTTGGGAGCATATGTGCAGCTCCAGAGCAAAAGCTGCTTCATTAAGTTCTTACTTTATGCCTTTTTTGCACACCGAATAAACTGAGAACGTAGGACGGAAGTGTCGGTGCTTTCAGAAAAATACGACTGAGGAGGACGGGCGTCTCGCATAAATGACCCGCTGACCTGCCCAGATTGGTTGCGGCGTGCCGTCCGCCCCTTTCCTGCGACGTCTTCATTTCCTGGAAACATGGTGAACCGCAGCCTTAATGAAACATAATGATGATAGTCATAACGCAACAATAATCCAGTGGTCTGGAAAACTAATCAATGCAAGTCTTCTCTCCTTACCCTAATGACCTGTGAAAACAAAGCAATAAAAAGGCGGCCCTCTGTTTATTTTGGCCAAAGCAACAGGCCGATAAGAGCGTCTGGCTGATTAGCGCACCGCACACGGCTAATGTCACCACGCGGGGTAAAAGGCGTCACAAACTTGCCTCTGGGTGGGAATGTTTTACTCCGCAGCAGCCTGGTGATCTGCGGGTTGGGTGCGACGGTCTCGTTACGGTTGTTACGCGGCGCTTCCCTTTGTCCTCCGAGAGGCGGCTGACCGGCGTAGCCTTCACTTCTCTCTGGTCTTTGGGCCTCTCGCCCTTCTCCACAAACCACATGCGGTGGGTTGTGTGCAGCGTCCAGACACAACGTGCGCCTCAAAAAAACACCGTCGCTCAGATTTATCTGTGGCTTTTTGCAATAAGAAATACAAAAACCGGATATAAAGTTTGTGAATAACAGTTACAGGTATAGTTACTCGCCAGATCTTACTAACACCTAAAAACATGGGCGATCAGTGTCAGGTGGATTACGTGGAATGATGGGGGTGATGTGTCTTCACCCCCCCCCACTTGCTGTAGAGCCCGGCGTCCTGATTAAAAATTTCAGCTCCACTGCCTTTCTAATTAATTAGCGAGGCCACTCAGAGGAGCGCCGTGGACCAATTAGTCTGCAGCAAGCCGATGAGGCCCATCGCTACGGCATCACCGCGCAGCTGTCGCTCGCCGCTCCGAGGGCGACTGGGGACGGACCCCCAGGTGCTCGCACAGCGTGCGTCCGTGCGCGTCAGATGAATGCATCCACACGGCGTAATAACGATAAGTTATAAGGAGAGGAGCAAGTGCAGGTATGCAAAATATATGTACCGACACACACAACATGTAGAACGCACAGCAGACCATTTCTCAGGGCTGTATCAAAGGTGATGACTCAGAGAGGCTAGAGGAACCCGTCGAGGGAGTTTGGCGGCAGACAGTGATGAAAGAAAAGTCCTGGTTGTTGATAAGTCAATTAACAGGAAATGAATCTATGATCATTTGGGTAATCCCTCTACTGAAAATACCAAACATATCCAGTTTTTGAAAGCAAACTTTTTTTTGGGGGGGGGGGGATTTTTGATTCCAAATTTGGTTGGGTATCTGACATAATAAATGTCATTTTAGGAATGAAACAAATAATAGATCATTTGAAAAAAAGTGTATATAATACTGACAATTTAAAGATTCTGGAAGGAAATCTAGCTAAATATGTAAATATGCACTAAAAGGAAATGGCTGAGACCAACGGTTTGAGTTCCTTTTTACTGCCACGTTGAGCCCCTACACCGTAGTTGGTTACTTGCCATTGAGAGCCGCGCCGCATTGTGAGCCATGACAAAAGGCCCCCGAAGACACTGAAGCGACACCTCCAGCATGCCGATAGAACGAGAACAAAAGAGGGGGGGGGGGGGGGGGGGTATAAGGTGGACCCTGTATCCCTGTCTTAGGTCTCGATGATGTGAAATTCATCCTGCGTGCTGACCACAGGGCCGGCTGGGGAGGTGTCTCAGCCTCTTTGGAGGGTCAGGGGGGGGGGGGCGCAGTTTGCTGACTTTGTGAGAACGGGCTACTTACAAGACCGAGGAAGCTCATTTCCACTTCAAGGGGTCGTCTGAAACATGGCATCAGCAGGCCTCTCTGCTGGCTCTCGCTCGCTGCGCACTTGCACGTATGCGTGCACTAGTGTACGTGTGTAGCGATGCAACACATCATCTGATCGTACTCATAATGTCTCCCCCTCGACCTCCTCTCTTTAGGTCTAATGTTTATTCTTACTTCAGGAAAATGCGCTGATACAGTTCTTTCTTCAAGACTGAAAAACAGCCAAAAGCAACAAAAAAAAAACTGTGGAACTTCAAAGCCCCCAATGGTGGTGGTGGTTACACATTAATGAACACATCACACACACGCACACACACACACACACACAACCACGTAACATTCTGCAAATTAATCACTTTCTCAAACAAGTTTCATGATAAAATATGAGCGTGGATTGGTCCGCTTTAGCGTAAGAAAATGTGTGTGTGTGTGTGAATGTGTGTTTGCAGAAAGAAGACACACACACACACACACACACACACACACACACAGACGAGTCACTTTACAAGCACAAACAGTCGATACTGTAGTGGCTGATTAGTATGAGGAGAGGGGATGAATATTGGAGAAGGACTCTCTAGAGCCAGCCCTGAAACATGGAGAGGATGTCAAAGCATTTTGTTCCCATCTCGTTCATTAGATCTAACTGAGGCTAGTGGACGCTCACACACACACACAGACACACACACAAAGACAAAAACAGTTGAAAACAGTTATTAGATCAGCGTGTCTGACATTTTGTCGACATGAGTAATTAATTTAGCCTTTCACTTGGGAAAGTCCAAAGAGCCCAATTAACATGGCTAATATTGCTGCATCGTGTAAAAACAATAATTTTTTTAAATACAGAGGGAATATTCAAATGACTTGCCTTCATTATTCAAATGCATAAGCAAAGTCATCACTGGGGAAGGAGACAAGACGGGATTCACACTCGCAGGAGAAAGGGAATCATAATCAATCTTTTATTTCTGCGAAGCAATCAGATAAACAGCATATGTGATTTTCCTTTGTCTTGGTTATATTTGTGTCATCACTAATCCGAGGGTTTTCTAACAAATATTCTCATTATTCTTCACCAGGAATTCAGAGGCTTATTTTGTGTATATTGACTAAGTGCCATGTTGCAGTGATAATGGTTAATTCACTTATTTAAAAACTAATAGATTTGGATATCTTGACGGCGTGTTTGCATGAGCCTAGAAGCGGTTTGGTATGGGTAATGAAATCATGCACAAAGTCCAGGCTTTGGAGGAAAAGGATTTTTGACTTTTACACTTGGTCCAGTCCCCGTGCTCGGATGGGACGGCCAGGCCAAGACTCACTCAGTAGCCAAATCCCACGGCTTTGTGAGCACCGCGCTGCAGAAATGGAACCAGACAAATAATATTCTTGATTTTGAGAGTGAAAATGGAAAAGGTCAGAGGCAGGAGAATCTGTTTTTGTAGATCGCTATTGTGGTACTGTGTTTTCTATTTTCACGGCTCGTTGGGGTATTTGTTTTCTAGTGAACTTCGGGGGCCCCACTACTGCGAGGCCCGGGCCTTTGGCTCCATTCTCCCACTCGTATAGCTATAACAAAGTCAATATTACAAAGAGGTAACACATGTTGAGGTATGCTTCAGGCCTGCCCTTGTGCTGTGATCCTGGATCGGCACGCACACACACACACACACACACACACAAAGAATGCATGCCTTCAAAAGTAGTCTGGAAAAAAAAAATGCATGCCACTTTTTTTCGTCTCTTTGCAAATTTGTCCTTTGGTTGAAGCTGGTATTTTGGCTTTCACACATGTGAAATTGTTCATGTGTGTGTTTGTTTGCCTGTGGGCGTATGTGTGAACTTCTCTACCTACACAGTGTTATATGTGAGCAAAAAGTACTTGTTGGTGTCTGCGCGTTCACATACATTACATACAGTGTGTGTGTGTGTGTGTGTGTGTGTGTGTGTGTGTGTGTGTGAGGGCTGGTTTGTTTTGTTTTTCCCTTACTTCAGCACATCTGAGAGAGCTTTTCTGGAACTCCTGAGCCCTGTCCAAACAAAGATGGCCGTATGTGAGGGATGGAGGGGAGGTGGATCAGGGTGTGCGTGCGTGTGTGTCTATGTGTGTGTGTGTGACTTTGTGATTTTTCAAGTAAGCCGGGACCAGAAGGGCCTTGCGAAAAAACCAAGAGGAGGGAGGGAGAAAACCGAGCCCCTGAGAAAGGCAGCTGGAAACACGGAGACTTGCGGTCTTTCTCCCCTCATCCCCCACCTCTCTCTCCCTGGTCCAGCTGCACTCAGATGTGTCTGAGCCCCCCCCAAATCCCAACCCACCCACCCTTGCGCTCCCAAGCTCAATGCCACTGCCAAGGAGCGAGAGAAAGAGGGAGAGTGTCGCAGCTGGTAATACTTACAGGCCATTTTGCCGCGGTAAAGGCATGAGATTCATTAGGCCACGGCCCGCGTGTTATGTGCTGAGTACCGGCCGTGTTATTGTTAGGATGTGGTAAAATTATAAATATGTAGGCTTGAGGGGGATTTGGGGGTGCAGGAATCTAAGTGCAAGGCCTGGAGAGGAGCGAGAGAGGGAGTTGGTTGCGGAGATGTGAGGAGAGGGGGTGGGGGTTGGGGGGGTGGGGGGGGGGCATGCCACTCATTAAAGCCCCTGCCATAGTCTTGTTTCCCCATGATTGGTTGGCGATACATTTTTTTTTTTTTTTTAAGTCTGTCACAATTTGTCAAAGTTAATGACTCAATGGCACACTAGCTGGAAGACACGCTAACACATGTCGAATTAGTCAATAGCTTTATAATTGAAGAAATAAGGATCTCGGCTTTAGCCAAATGAAGCGGGCTTAGAGGCCCTGAGAGAGAGTTTGCAATTTGGTCAGGTCGATTGCAGAATGGCAATCACCGAGGCTCAGCACCGCTTTCCTCGCGCAAATCTAACTTTCTTTCTTTTTTTCTTTTGCCTTCCTCTGCCGCCTGCCTCCCACCTCCTGCTCTGTGTGGTCTTTGTGACCTGTGACTCTGGAGCAGCGTCTCGCCTCCACTTCGCCTCCTCTATCTGTGAACTTTGTAAGACTGATAAAGACACTCAGATGGACTCCTTTGGTCCGCCGTCTCCCTCCCTCTCCCGTTGTCCCCCCCCCCAACCCCCAACACGCACGCACACACACACACCCACACACAGAGTCGTCCAAAGACACTCCTCACTACTCTCCCTCGTGTGTGGCTTTGGGAGTGACACGCTTGTCATTGCAGTAATGTAGCCATTGGTTAAACACTCTCCCTTCCTTTCCCGCCCCCCTCTCCGTCCGATGTCTCCGTCTCGTGTCCCACATTTCTGTGTCACTTTCCGACGGACCCTCTAAATACTAATGAACGTTGCCGCTTTTTGAGTGTTGATGGGAGCGAACTGCCAAACTGAATCGGGAGTCGTCTCACTATGCTGGCTGAGGTAAACGATTGCGCACATTCGTGAGGAACAACAATCTGTGCATTGATTATTTTTTTTGTGTTGTTGCTCGGGGCCACTCTTTGTGATGTTATATGATGTTGGTGCATGTAACATAAATAATCTGAATAGAGCGACTATCCCTGGTTTAGCATAGTTTATGCATAGTTTGGTACTTCTGGGGCTGTTGTGTTTACAAGTAAAACGCCACGCTGACACACTGTTTGGACAAAACGCAGTTTGAAAGAAACAAATATTATTGCCCAGTCGTGCGTCTTGAAAACCAGCCAGTCTGTCTACAGTAGTGTTCGGTTTTTGAAAAAACAACAACAACCTATATACATAATTTGGAGATTGCTTACACACAATTAGTAAAGCCGTTTTTACATTAAAAATGGTCAAAGAAAATAAAGAGCTATTGGCAAGATTACTTCTAGGAACCCTTCCAAGAATTCTCTGGCTGCAAGCTAGTTGGAGTAGGGGAATTTACTGAGCATGTTTGTGCATATGTGTGTGTGTGTGTGTGTGTGTGTGTGCGCACATTTGCATGAGAGGGAATGCGGGAGAGTGTGTGGGCGTTTGTATGTGTGTAGTTCTGGAGGTGGAGTCCCACCCTGTAGACTAGTGTGAGGACTAAATGTCAATTTGGGGGAGGCTCAGCCGTGCTGGCCTCCTGTCGTCACGCAGCTTTCAAAATCTGCAGCGTTTGTGTGTGTGTGTGTGTGTGTGTACTGTCGCCCACCCCAACCACTGATCGCCATGGAGATGTCCCCTCGCGGAGTGGGGTCGGCAATATGTCTGGGTCCTGACTAACACTTTCTTTTTGTGTTAGGGTGCACATGGGGAGGGGGGTAAAGAGCAGACGATGATGGTCCCCTTCTCTCCCCTCCCTCTATTTCAGCCGACCCTGACCCTCTCCAACACTCCTTCCATTTCTCCTCTGTCCACTTCCCCTTTTACTCCCCCTCTCAAACATGTGTCTGGACGCACTGTGTGGTCACGTCACTCCCTCAAATCTCCTGTGCAGAAAGCAAGCATGCTGGTGATATATGCATCGGGGGGGGGGGGGGGGGGGTGTTGACCAGTGGGCCAGCGAGTGCAGGTGTCAAGTCTGACAGGGAGTTGTCCTTATCTGGCAGAGGTGGCTCCTTCTGATAGGCTGAAGGTCAGAGCAGATATGGGGTGTATTCACAGCTACCGCCTCTTTAATTTTTGTTCCTTTCCTGTTCCACACAATGGCCAGTGACAGGGGAGTTGTGCCTTTGAAGAATGCAAAGTCAAACCAACTTAAAAAGTAATATAAGCAGTGTCTTTTCTTCTTTGTGTAGACACAAATTTTAAAATTTGGTAATTCAAGAATTATGAGTGCGTCATGCATATCCTTTTGCACTGCTTTTTTTTTTTAACCTGCTATACCTTTGCTGCAAAACCTCTTCCCCACCTTGCCCGGCTCCCTGTCTCCCCCCCCTCTGCTCCCCTTGCCACCTCACTTCTCCTCCTTCCTTGCCAACTTTCCCTTCTTTTACTCTCTCTCTCTCTCTCCCGCTCCATCCCCTCCCGGCCCCCCCTAGCGGCCTTCTTTGAACCTGGCCTTGTGTCTGAGGACCCAGAGGTGTGCCACTGGGCAGATGGTTTGATCTCTGGCTGGGGAAATGCTTTGAGGAGAGCTGAGAGGGGCCAGGCTTCTGCACCGGGGAGGGGGCGGGGAGCGGGGGGGGGGGGGGGGGGTTCCTGCCGTCCACACAAAAGATGGGGAGAAAGTGCTGCTCCCCCGATGCTCGGCTATTTGAACTGACAGCGTAGTTCAGTGTCACCGTACGGGCTGCGCTGACTGAGAGCCCGGCACACGGCAGCGAGATCACAGGGCCGCGTTCCTGGTTCCTGTCCGGTGTTGGGATATTATTCCCCCCCCCCCCTACTTCTCGGTTTCACAATATCAAAGCCAGCTGCGTCCGTTATCCGTCCACTGCACAAACAAGCATGACCGTCCTGAAGTGCACGCACGGCTATTCATCATGCGGGTTAGTCCGGCGGAGATTTCCGTCGTTCATCTGTTTTGAAATGTTTCGGGGTGGTTCTGTGACTGCGTCTCCCCACACAGAAAAAGAAAAAAGGGCAGGAATGTTGGGAGGCAGAAATGTTGCTTGTTGGATTTGGATATTAGCAGCAACAAGGTGGAGGTTGAGAAGAAGAGAGCAGAGCGGGAGTCACATCTGACAAAGTTAAAGCTGGACGTCATCTGGAATGACAGATATCATCACCACTCCCAGCTCAGCTGTTTAGATTGGCCAGTTCTGAATTTCAGATTTATGTTCCAGATTAGGGATTCTTATCAATGACGAATGTATTTCAATTTCATCACTAGCAGGCAGCGATCCCACATGTTGCACGTGTTTTCGCATGGCGGTAGAAGAACGTTTTTGATGTGTCAGATGGCATCACAAAGAGGCGGGGAACTGCAAAAACAACAAGTCCGGCCAAAATGTTCATCTCTCAACAGTGATCTATTACATTCAAACCAGACTTGTTGTTTTCTATCACTTGTGCCCCATTGAGCAGGCTTAAGGTTTATGACCGCTGTGTTCATTGGGCCAGCAGGACCCAACATGGCTATGGCTACGGCTATCAGTAATAGCAGGTGAAGTGCAACACAATCTGAGAGGAACTGCCAAACATCTGAAACTTGTTCTTTCTTAGACACAACATGTCCACAGATTAATTCTATCATTCTCCAGCCTTTGTTAAATGTTTATTTTACCTGAGTGCATTTCCAAACGTATCTACATTTGGCATTTTTTCCCATTAGCCTAACTAATTCATGGCAAATGACTAACATGACTTTAAATAGGGCTAAATATAAACATTGTTATAACTGTTTATATGCATTTAATTCGATTTAAGGCACATTCTTTGATTGACAATTGATCTCAAAATCTGTCAAGTGGCAAAGGGCCTAAATTAAAGGTGCGTGCAAACAACAGACCTGGCAGCTTCCATTTGTTTGGCTTAAAGACAGGAGGAAGAAGGGAAGAAAAGAGAGGGGTCCCAGGTCTCCACATGCATACATGAAAACACATGCTTCTCTTCTCCTTCTGTAATCCACCAGGGACTCACGCCCCATTTGGTTCCCATTAGCATAGCTCTGGTCGCTCTGCGCCGCGTTAAAGCCCAGACGCACAGCTGCACAAAAGGACGGGGACCTCTGGCTCGGCGACTGCCAGCCGCTCGGGGCTGAAAAACCAGGACTGACACGGAGGACTTGGCCTCGCACCGCGGGGATCCCACAGGGAACACGCTCGTCTCTTCCATTGACTGCAGTACACTGCGACAGCTTCACACTCAAGCCGGAGCGCGAGTGATCAATCATTGTTTATTTTGTAGGAGAAAGAAAAAAAGCTGTATTTCAAATCCAACGTATGAAGTCAAACAAGCAGAAATTAGCCAGGGGTTTGAGGCATTTGCTCCCCTGTATTTTGTGGCGTGCTGTGTCTCGACTACAAAGGCTTTCTTTATTCCGCATGTTTTATTTGTCACCTGTTTCCAATACTGACATGGTGAAGTCTTGATCTGTCTGACGGAGCCAGGGCCTTGTTTTATGACACGCAAAGCTGCCGTGCCTCTTTTCCGACACACGTTGGCTGCACATTTCTGGCAGGAAATGGGACGGCATTTCAGCAGCTAACTCATGGATGAGATAATATCTTGTGGGTGGAAGAGAGGACAAGATGCTCCCAGTGTTTTACAATGACCCAAAGCAGAAACAAATTTAAATCCGAAGCCGCTGCCGCTGCTGCTGCTGCTGCAAAGACGCACACATATGCGCATGTACACAGGGTTTTCATTTAAATAACTCGCAAAAACAAGAGACGTGGTCTGTAGGCCGTGTGTTGAACACGGCAGAGGTTTCAATTAAAGCAAGAGGAACAATAGCCGACCGGCATCTAGCAGCTGCCGGGGGTTGACTTTTCCACTGTACGCCGCCGAGGGAGGATACGGAGGGAGGCGGAAAGGGACTAGCGGTGGTTCAGTGGGCTTTTCGCTGGTGTAACGTTACAAAGTCAACTTTTAGAATTTGACAGGGGAGTAAAACAGTTGTACAATTGGTTCTACGGTTTCCAAAGGCTCCGTCTTGGTTGACCTCTACACATGCTGCTGGGGACTGGGTTGCGTGTAGAAGCATTGATTCTGGGCCACGTTGGGGCCCCGTGATTCCCGGTCTGTTTAAATGTGTTATTGGGCCAAGAGTACAAGGGTCCAGGCTGAAGCCATCTTGTTCCGCTGCTCCTCTTTGCTGCATCTCTTCAGCCCATCTGCCCCACTAACAGTTTTTTAATTGTGGAGTCCTCCACAGTCTGATGTTGGCCATTGCCGACTGGCCGTGTTTATACAATTGGGCTGGGACAGGGGCCTGGGCCAAGCAAAACATCCATGAAACATCAAGCCTCCAGCTAAACAGAATCCAGCAGTGAGACGAACACACTTGAGTCAGATAAGGAGAGAAAATTATGCTTCCCGAACCCAGCCAGGTTAAGCTGTTGACCAAAGCGATAACCCCGGCAGCTGTGCCAGAGTGTCGACTGTTGTCTGGGTCTAATTGCTACAGCATTGTGGGATTTTCTTCACCGGCGAACAGCACGTTTTTTTTTTTCCTAGTGATTTACAAAGTCAAACCCGCTCGTTCACACGCATCCCCCCTTGTCCTCTTCCTTACCGTCTTCCTCTTTCGCACCGAGCCAAAGAGGAAACCCTGGCGAGACGCGAGCACAGTGACTAATGCTGTGTATCTGGCCGGGCCTCAGATAACAGGGCCTCCTCCTCCTCCTCCTCCTCCTCCTCCTCCCCTGCCTGCTGTGACAAATATGTGCGAGCGTATCGGTGGGATCCGAGCATGTCCCCTGACCCGGGCCCGGGCCCAGGCCAGACGCAGGTTAAACCACGGGCCAAATGCAGCACAGATCCAGGCTGGAAGCAGAAGCTGAGTTCGGAGTGCGGGTGAATTATGAGAAGTCTTTAACGGTTCCGTCCGACTTGTTTTCCCCCGACAAGCCACACTCGCAGGCAGGCTCACATCCTTGATGATATGCTGCTTTTGACGGCCATCTTTGACACATCCGTCTACTAAAAAAAGGTCTGCAATCATTCTGTAATCTTTCATCTTATTGCGTGTGATCAACTCTGATGCCGTCACGTCACGGACGTCTCCTGTGCTTCGCATCACTTGCAACCCCCTAACTGAAGGGCGCATGTAAAATCCCAGGAAAATAACAGGCCCCCGTACGTCCCCCCCCCCCCCCCCCCCGCCCCCACCCCTTCCCCTTTTTCCTCCCGTCAGCGCCTCCTCAGTTGAAGGGGCTTGCTTCTTTAATGCTCCTTAATGCCGCTGTCTGCTTAATGGGCCAGTTATGAGAGGTGCTGCTAGCCGGCGTAATAAGTCAGTGATTAGAGGGCGCCTTGTCACAGCAGCACCCCCGCAGACAGTGGCGCGCTCTAATTGCCGTATTAGACGCCCCTTAACTATCTTGTCAGCTGTCAGACGCGAGCTTATCAACAGCAGAGGTGCATTTGATATTTCCAATTGTTTGTTTCCATCTGCCGCTGCACAGAGAGGTAATTAGAACAGGGTTGTGCTGTGTGACATCATCTTGCTACATTTGGGTTCCCTATATTGGAGTTTGCAAAATCCTCATGCAGGAAGAGTTATATATATAACTTTGTGGTCCGGAACAGCAGGCAGAATTTACGCTGGGAATGAGGTGCACAAACGTGGCTCGTGTGGGACAGCATCGGGGCAGCGACGTTCTGTTTGAGCCCAGTCAGATGCGTGTTTTGGGAAACTGAATTTGAATGCGAAGGACAGTATAAAATAACCGCCGTCTGAGTCAATGCCTCGGAGGCCACGGGTTCAACCCCCTGCCTGGTCAATGGACGTGTGCCACGCAGGGCGTCCCTGAGTTGACTCGTTACCCGTCGGTCTGGATAAGAGCGTCGGCTCAGCACCTGACGTACGCGCACTCAAACCGACACGCGGCGCGTAATCCTCACACACGCCGAGGATTGCCGTGGCTGCACCTGGGGAGCTTAAGAATGATGTAATGTCAAATAATCTCGGCCTCCTGTCTCAATCGATGTCAAACAGTCAGGTGACATGGTTAGAAGTGGGTTAATTTTGTGTTTAATCTCGGATTAGCCCATGTTCACTTTGACACCTCCAGTTACTAATCTGGTTTACGACACTTTGGGGGGAGAGGGGGGGGCTTCTGATAGACTTTATGGTCCCATAGTAGATTATGAGTGAGCTGAGTTTTATATCCTGAGTTACAGGATATTGCTCTAATCCACAGACGAGGTAATGACATTTCCTGCTGCTTAACACCAGAACGTGCCCCCGGGTCAATACAGGTGCACATAAGGAAAGAGCGAAAATATTCTTTCACCTCTAATCGCGCGTTGACCCTCGGCTGTGTGACGTAAAGGCTGATCCCTGCCGCGGATAACTTTCTATCTGGAAGTGCTGATCGACTCTTTCGGGCGTTGTGAAATATAGGTTGCAGGATCAGAGATGGACTTCAACCTACGACCCTTTGTGCGCACGTCTGTGTCACATTATTGTCCCAACGTTGCCTTATAAGGACGACAACGTGTCATAGTGTATTTAGTGCAGATTGTAAATTCATAAAGTTGAATGCAGCGATAAGTAGCGTTGGTGTGAGTACTGGATAATAAGGATGTCTTGTCATAATAAAATGGCAACCACTCTCAGCAGTCACCTTGTGCAACACATGTACAACAATTTGTAATTATTTATACTGATTTCTATCTTTTTTTTCCATCCGAAATGACTAAAAACCCAAAGCCATTTGCCAACAACATACTATGTGCCACATGTAAAATACATTATTCTTCCTGCATGGAATTGCTGTTTAGTATGACAAGCTGTTTACTACTTGACTCTAACATCAGTAGCCGAAACACTTGCAGTACATGTTTATATTTTATTTTAAAAAGAGACACGTGTCGAGTGAACAGGGTCATGTATTTCCTCTCCGTAAGCGTGGTTTGCTACACACACCCTCTTGCACCTGCAGATTCCCGATCATATAGCAAGGGTAAGACTACCTATATCCATCAATTCATCTTAATAATGTGAAAACAAATGCCAGTGCTTATTGGGATTCATGCTTGTAATTCCTTTCGGCTTTTTATCTCTTTTGACTTCTTTGATTCGGTCCTTTTGTTTCTCCATGTCAGTGAGAAATTTACGGCCTGCAGCTGCTCCACTTCTGACGATGGAGCTGTATTAATTTGAGTGGATCTCTGTGTGTATCGTACATTTTCTCTCCCTGCTGTACAATCCCTTTATTGTTTGACAAATGGGAAACACCAACTTGCTGCAAAATGCACCCGGATTTCTGTTGGAGGTGTGTAAAAGGCCTTGATGAAGGCTTAGGCAGACGCTCCATTGTGCTCTACTGAGTCGCCCTCGTCAGGTCTGGACACTTAACCTCCCACTACTAAAAGCTTCCCGGGGTCAGACTAAGTGCTGCGCCAACGTTGAGTAATGAAGCCTCAGTCAAAACAAGTTACACGTCTGCGTTTTCAGGAGGGAAAGTCCTTTGTCGGGTTCTCATGAACTCTGAATTACAGGATTCAGCGCAATTGGAATGAAATAGTATGGCTATGGACAAATGGCTGCAACTGCTGGTATTCTCCCTGTATTTGAATTGTTAGAGTTTTATGTCAGTTTGGTGGAGAAATAATTTGTAGTTTTCGTGTCTGTTAGCTGACTACTGTCCGTTCTCTGTCCTTGCCTTTGAGTTGGGAATGATGAGGAATCGTCTTTTTGTCTCTGCAGGCCATTCGCTGCACACTGGTGAACTGCACATGTGAGTGTTTCCAGCCGGGGAAGATTCACCTACGGACATGTGACCAGTGCAAACACGGCTGGGTAGCTCACGGTGAGTAAATTCTTTGTCAGGGTGGCAGGGTTTTCCGAATATGGTTGCAATAAAAAAACACCCGTTTTACTGGTCCTTATAAAAGCAAAACCTCTCGCTGTTGAGAAATGAAAACTACATATCCTTAGAAAATTACAACTGATGCATTTTACGGGTCTCCTTTCTCTCATACGCTTTGAGTCATTTTGTATTTACTGCAGACAGTAGGTTCTCTCTGTCTGACATTGTTAATGTCCTGGAATCCAAATGTTTTTACTCATTTTCCAGAGAAAAAAAAAAAATCTTTCTTTTCACTGTCTTGCTTTTGCAAAAATAACAAAAAGAAGAAAAGAACACCAAACAACAGATAGAGAAGCAGGACCACACCTCATGCGTTTTTTTTTTTTACACGGGTGTAAAAAAAAGGGAGAGGAGGCCCAAAAGTACAAAGAGAAGGGGAAAAAAGAAAACACCTGTTTGGCTTGCGTCTGCACAAGAGCGAGTCTGTGGGCCCTTCAGCGGATCGCACAAGACCCCATTGACTACTTTTTAATCTCTCCCTCTGAACTGTCAGGGCGCCCATCTCTCCTCTCCCCCACTTTTCATTTCATGTCGGCATTGGCAGGGACTCTGACAAGTAGTTCTTCATTTTTTATTATGTTCGTGTCTGGCTGCGCCCTGTTGTCAGGCAAAGCACTCGTCAGCAGGAAAAAGCCGTCCCGGGATCAGAGAGAGAGACCCAACCAGGTGTCACCCAGACCGACAGGGAGGAGGCATGAGGGGAGGGGAGAGGGCGGGATTGAAACAGAGAGGGGAAAAAAAAAAAAAAGAGTAGACCAGGTGTAGCGCAGACAGCCCGAGAGGAGAAAGAGGTGAGGGGGGCAATAACCAAACCTCACGACTAAAGCTTCACAAAGGTCTTTTCTTAACCTTTGACTTGTGGCCCCAACCACCACTTCTGAAACCAGGCCTTAATCCTTGATTTCCTAGCACATTAAGCATTTGAGCGCACGCCTGATTAAAGGCAAACATATGAGATAAGCTAAGTGACGCAGCGAGAAATGAGAGTCAAGCCACAAAAAGATAAGATTCAAATTCGGAATAGATTGGTGGTTGCGGTGGAAGACGGGAATAAAAAGGGAGACGTGGGCTGTAAAAGAGGAAGAAATTAAATAAAATAAAAAGAGTGGCAGATAATTACATTAATGTCATTGCTCTTATCTGATTGATGTGTTCTTATCAGCTACTGCTGACTGAGCAGTAGCCTCCGAAGGAAGAGTCGCTGATAGTCATTGACCGGGCATTTTCCTTTGTTTCTCATCCTGTCACCCGGCGATCCTCGCAGCTCTGGACAAGCTCAGCACCCAGCACCTGTACCACCCGACCCAGGTGGAGATCGTTCAGTCCAACGTGGTGTTTGACATCAGCAGCCTGATGCTGTACGGCACCCAGGCCGTCCCCGTGCGGCTCAAGATCCTTCTGGACCGCCTCTTCTCCGTGCTGAAGCAGGAGGAGGTGCTGCACATCCTGCACGGCCTGGGCTGGACCCTCCGGGACTACGTCAGGGGCTACATACTGCAGGTCAGTGAGCGCGACCATGCACGCCACGGCGGCGGACACGCGGAAAGCTTCATGTGGGTTCAGTTTAAAGGTCAAGACCGAAAATTAGCGGTACTCACTCACGTACTCATGCACACACGCATCGCAGCCAATGATTTTAGGTGCAATTTGCGTTGTTTCTTTTTTTGGGAAGCGCAAGAACAATCACTAACGTTGCTTTCTCACCAAGTGCATTTATATATTTGTCCAGCACTGCAGTTATTCTGAGGGGTATCGATCGCAGGCACAGTAGGGACAATCTCAGCCACTTCAGTCCCATTGCCGGCCCATTTTCCCTGCTGTTATTCCTCCTTCAGTCTGCCCAATAAACACGTTGCCCCTTGAAATAAATAAATAAGGGAAGAAGAATGTCATGCCAGCAAACTATGAAAGCACTGTGGTGCGTTTTCCTCTCTCCATCCACCCTTCCCTCCACCCCCCCCCATGTAATTGCAGTCAGGCACATTTCTCAATCAAAGGTACGAAGGTTTTGGTGTTGAAACCCAAACCAAAGTGTTCCTGAATGAATTAGTTAAGAGCAAGTGAACATGTGCATGTGGTTAGTGTGCGTTTGTATACGTGTGTGTGTGTGTGTGTGCACATGTGCTTATCTGTATGCGTATATGGTTTAGTGTTCCAAGAGTCTAAGTGGAACCGCATGGTGAGGAGAAGGTGGTTTGTACGTGGAAACAGCTTCTGTGAGTAAAGCGCTCGCAGACCAGGTCCCCTTTTTCTTAAAGTCTTTAAGAACACACACACAAATTAAACAATAACAACCCAGCAGTTACATGGAGCTACATTTATATCGAAAGTATAATTTAAGATTACAATTTACTATTCATGTAAAAGTAATAATCATTAAATCTAAATCTAAAACTTAAATAGATAATATTTAATATAATATCACCAGTTAGTAATTTATATCCTTCAGTAATAATAACTAATTTGCTACATTTTATCATTCAAATTTAATTTGAACTTGTTTTGCTTCAATACATAACTATCAATAAAAACGGTTTATTGAATAATGGTTGCGTCAAATGTGTTTTAAACTAAAATCACTAAATATTGAATTTAAAATCATGTGTAACACAGACAAGCAACAAATCTGCACAGACGATATTCATAGTATATCAAAATGATTGCCGATTGATCACTTTTTGAACTGAAAACAAATCTTAATTATATTATTTTCCCCGTTGCTAAACTACACCAAACACAACTGCAGAGGGACGCAGCCATCAGCGCCCTGTGCGTCTCTTAGCTGCAGCTTCTGTGTTTATACCAGATAAGTCAGCTGGTGGCAGCGCCGCGGCTCGGCTGCTCAGCCTCACGTCGCGCTACCCCCCAAATCCTCTCCATCTCCCCGGGAGGGCTTCAAAGGGCCCGCGTGCCGGCGAGAAGCAGCCAGTCACTTAAGGAAAGTAAGTAGTCATTGTGCGGCCCTATTAGCCTGTAAGTCGCTATGAAATTCAATCATCTACCTCAAGCCTCTGGGCAAGGCTTTGTGTCAGGGCGGTTTCCCCCGCCACCACCAATCCGCGCTTTAAGAGATAAAATTAGCAGGTTTACCAAGACCGATAATAACTTGTCTTTTTAATTTAGATGTCAGGGGACATGATTTGATATACAACATTAAACGCATCCCGTGTATCGGAATTAAATCCAAAAATAATTCTCTTTTTCTCACGAAATGTGTCCCAGCGTCTTTAGAGAAAGAGAAAGAACCCTGTGTGTGTGTGTGTGTGTGTTTCCGGATGTCAGTGTGTACGTGCTTCAGTGACGCGCCAGAGAACCCAGGACAAGGAGCTGACAGAGTTTACCTGCAGCTCCTCTGATGCCTGACCACCTGAATGTATGCAGTGCAGTAAGAAGGAAAAAAACCACACACACACACACTTATATCCGACCAACCAAACAGAGAAAACACAAAGACGCGGCTTGGCATCAGCATTCTGCCTTCGGACCAACACATGACCGGAAACATCGGGCCAAATCCCGCGTTACGCCCCCTTCCGTCTAAGGATGCCACGTTATGCCCGTTCGTCTTGCGTACGCTCGCCGACCACTCATTCATATCGAAAGCACCGTGACAATAATAATAATCATTATTAAGTCTAGATTAGCGGCAGAATACACTCCGTGGTATTAAGTGTTATCACCAGTACTTCACAGCAGTGTTTAGGCTTAGACTTACAGAGCGGCGTCTTTACCCTCGTCAGTCCTCACTGCCATTCACATGGAAGGGGTGTGACTAAATATGCATACACTGTGCAATATATCTTGGTAATAGGCTCCTTTAACTGGAGAAATTCATCAATATTATTAAACCTGCAATGGCTGATCAAGCAGGAGGAATTTTGAGGAATTATACATGACATCAATAACCATTAAAATGAATGATTGTCTTTCCTCCCCCCTTGCTTTGTTCTTCTACAAACCGTTTGAAGCCTGACCTTCAGTCCGCAAACTGCTCCGAGGACGGATCCGAACAATGAAATAATGTTTCTGGCTGAATCCAAGTTCCTAATAAACACGTCGTTGGCGTCCGATGAGAATAGCTCCCTTCTGTCAATACATTTTAAAAGATATTTAATGACCTTCGCAGTGTCTGTTTTTTTACCTTGTCCATCCCTTCATCCTGTCCTCCCTCCATCTACTCATCCCTCTGTCCTCTGCCAGACCGACCAGAAGATCCCCCCCCACTCCCACCTCCCACCTCCACCCTAACCCGCATCCTGTCACCGCTCGCTCCTCTGTTCGATACAGACAGATGGAATTGCTATCAGCTCCTTTCTCTTTCTCTCTCTCAGCCTGTCTACCGCGCTCCACGCTCCGTTTTGCCTTCCGCTTTCTTATCCCTTACCAAGTGAAAAATAAGTAGCGCTAGAGAGAGAGAGAGAGAGAGAGAAGGAGTGGAAAGAGGAAAAGAGCGAGGCGCAGCCTTTTTCAGCCAACACATGGAGCAAAGCCCTGGGTTTTCCTGAGCGACATTCTCAGTAATGTTCTGTCCTTGTAGAACATTGGGCTGCCTCCACTTTTATGAGATGTGGTTTTCCTGACTCCACACGGCTTCCAGGAGACCCAGATGGAACCGCTAACAGCCCCCTCCGCCGCCACCCAACCACACACACACACACAGAGGCATACTTTGCGCTCACACAAACATTCTTAACCCTAATTGCACACACACTCGGAGGAAGGCTTATTCAAACTATGATGCACACACACACACACACACAGCCACAAAATCACGCCGGTGTGACATGGGCTTTGTATCAGTGGCCGAGGCCTGTGCACGAGAGTGTGTTTAAAGTCATTAACACATTGCCGTTATCTACGAGGGGCGATTGGTTAAATATATGTTTTTCTCTAACTTATGAACATTGGTGCAGTTTTCGGAGAGCCAAAGAGGGGCTGCGCTCTTATTAAAGAAGAGAGAACAGAATTGGGACTATGATGTTTTTTGTGGACTTACACGTGTTGAATATGAGATGTCATTACATGGATTAGGGTGCAACAGCGATTGTGTAAGATGGGAAACCACTTCCAGTTGCAGGTGGGCCCTGAGGCCTTAGCAACGGCACCACCGGGCTCCTCTACGGTGGTTTAGAAAGGTTTTTATTGAGCAAGAGCCCCCTTTCAACATTTGTCTTTTTCTTCCCTTTTTGTTGCACTCTCCCCGTCTCCATTTTCTGTCTCTCACTCTGTCAACTGCAAAGGGCACCATATCTCTTGATCCTCGCCTGAGAAACTTCCATTTTAGGTAGTCAGGCTCTGTGCAACAACATTTTTTTGGACACAATCCCCCCCCCCAGCCCCCTTCTCCAATCTCCTCCATACGGCACACTTGTAACCTCTATTTTCCTTCTGTCCTCCTCTCCACCCTCCATCACCTCCCCTTCTCTCAGAACCTGTTTTCTGTTATCACTGCTTAATGCCTCACCCTGGGAGACGGACGGGGGAGAAAGCATTCTCCTAAGGTGGAAATTCTTGCGTTCATATGGTTATGATTTGGTGGGGAGGTCAGGCTCGATCTTTGCTGGAAGGCTTACGGTTGGCTCTGCGCTGGCCGTGCCGGGCTCCAAGCACTTCAAAGGGAGCCCGGTGTACTGAATCAAGGTGATTCTGACCGCCCCGCACACACACACACACACACACACACACACGCACACAAATCCAAACACTCGCTTGTCCTGCCCGACACTCTTAAGGGTGTCTTCTCTCTTCTTATTCGCAATCGCTCACTTCTAAGTAAGCCTCGAGATAAAAGAATGTGATTTCAGATTAGAGGATCAGTCAGAGAGAGGTAGAGGAGCGTTATTGGAATGGCATTAAAACCAGTTGATATCAGGAGCAATTTTGTGTAAAAAGAAAGAAAAGAGAAAGACCAATTTTACGTATCATGTCATAAAAAAAACAATATAACAAAATCATGTTATGTTAAGAGAATTTGCAAGCCTCTTCCCGGCCGCTTTTTTCTTTCTCACAGCTTGCAAAGCTCACAGCCAGCTCCTTACACAAAGTCCTGCTCGTGCCAAATCCTCAGTGCCTCGCTTGTGAGTCCTGAGCCTCAAATGAATTCAAGCTGGGGAAGCAAGGTTATGAGCAGGTTACATTGTATGCAGGAATTTGGGGAATAATTCTCCTTATATATTGGATTTGGAGTTTACACAAAAATTCTACAAGGCCTCACAAGCCGCTGCCAGTTTAAAATTGAGATACGAACATTGGAATGAAACCAGTTTGGTTTGACATACTTATAACGTAATTGCACATGCTATCAAGTGGAGGTCGGGGTGAAAATTGCTTCCAAGGAGAGAAGCGAAATGATCATTTTGATGTAAATCTTTTCACTTCTCTATATTCAACATTGCGATACACAGTACTTGGTATACAGTTTAACCTTTCCTTGCTAGTATACACACTGTAGTCTTTATTTATGGAGTTATTCACTGATTAAAAACCCAAATTTAACTTTAATATCATTACACAGGGAAGCAGAAGTTCATATACTGCAGTCCAGGATCATGGATGCTGCATCAGAGAATGCGATAAAGTGCCAATACACACGCCACTTTCTCCTCAAGAGACTTTTAAGTAATTACACCACATATGAAAATCCCTTTAAAGCATCCATTACATGCTGGGGGGCTACATGTATATTTCAAAATGTTACTTAAACCAAGGATGGGTGACCCCGTATCTGGTCAAATTTTTAAGATGTGTGTGTGTGTGTGTGTGTGTGTGTGTGTGTGTGTGTGTGTGTGATTGTAGAGTTAACGTGCTGTGCAGGGCAAACATGGGAAGGGGAAATTATATGCTTAACATACATGGTCAAGTCTAGGATCTCTCCTGGGACCCTGTAGGGTTTGAGAAAACTACACACTCTGCTGGGCTACACACACACACACACACACACACACACACACACACACACACACACACACACACAGTATATGATCGCCACCTTCTTACCCAATTCCCCCCCAAATCCCCTTGATAAAGCTGACTTCAAAGCCTCGTATGCAATCCTACAGCTTTATCCGAGATGCTGGTTTGATTCTCTGGCTGCATCTCTTCCCATGGCCCCCGCTGAGCCCCAACGCAGACACACACACACACACACACCCCCTTATTCACTCTCACTATACATCTGAGAAAAGCTGCGGTCTCTGTCGGCCTCATGGTGTCTCCAAGTGTAAGCGAAGAACAGGGGCCACCACTGCGTTTCTTCTCGCCTTTAAGTTCCACTGGCATGTCATAATTAGAATAAAAAGGAATATTCTCCCTGTGTTAATGGGTGCTCTCTTTCTCCTCATCCCCTCTGAACACCGTGTTCCTCCTTCCTCCTCTCTGCTCCATACGCGCTACACTGATCAGTGTAATGGGATCTCTGGGTTCTCTCACTGCACATTTGCCTTTCTCTTTCTACCCAGTGTGCATTCCCCCCGGGAGAATTCCCTCAACAGGTCCTCTCGGGCGCTCTTGCGCCGCTGAAGCTCCCAATGGGAGCCTCTCGTAGTCAGCCGCGCACCCTAATTGAAACGGGCAAAACCTGCCAGCCTGCTTATCAGGAATTTGTATTTACCTCTGCCAGGCTCCGCCCACTTTCCCTTTTTGAAGAGGGTCGTGTCATCATTATCTCCTCAAACAGAATCCCTCTCTTTCTGTCGGCATCCCTCGCTCCATATATCCCTTTTCATAAGTTATAATATCCTGTCTCGGAAGGCGGAAATGGCTTCTGAATTCTGAAGTGGCTTTCCAGGGGGCTGCCGCAGAGGGAAATTGAATTTTACTTCAAGGTCAGCGACACTAATGATAGTGTGGGAAGGTGTTGATCTCGTGTAGAAAAGGTTTGTTTAGCAGAACCCCGCTGTATCGATCTGCACAGGAGATCCCAGTCCGGTATTGATTGTCACACGGAGTTGTCCGGAAGGGTGGTGGAAATCACTAGTGTAGTACCAGCGCTGCTTTGGGACTGTAGTCACTGACAGGGGATGGTAGAGAAAAATAAAGAGAGGAGAGTTTGACAACCAAACGTGTAAAAACCTGGTGACTGATTAGAAATAGTAACGGTAGACAAAACACACGGTATCCTGAACTGCTCATCCACATTAGGGTTGATGCTCAAGAGTAAACAGTAAAAAGTATATATACTCCAAAGTGTGCTAACACTCAAACATACTGTACCTTCACAGGCTTAATAATGTATCAACCCATACACACAGACAAATTGGGAATTTGAACTAATCTCTTTTTTATGATTTACTGCTGCTGCAAAAGGGTGAGTTGTGGGTAGGTGCCCTCCGGTGTGAGTGAATCTGTGTCACACACCCCCCCCCCCCCCCCAAATGGAAACATTTAGACACTGAAGTGTGTCCTGAGGTGAGAGCTGTAGAAGCTCTCACTCATAAAGTAGCGGGGAGGCAGCCTGTGGAGGAAATGAGCTACGCAGACTGTTGGAGGGGGAAAAGAGGGTGACACACACACTGAAGGACCTCACACACATGCACAGACACACACACACACACACGCGCTGGTGAACCGCGCACTGGCGACTGCGGCGGTCGCGCTGCTTTGCACCGTGTCCGTCAGCGTCTCGTTTTTCACCGACGGCTCCAGCTGTGTTTGACTTCCTGTGTCTACATGGCGCTGTGGTGTCATTGGCAAAAAGGCAGAAACACAGCCGGTTCTGTGCCGTTATGTGGTGCCGGTTAAAAAGGTTTGACCGACCTCACCGGGAACGGACGTTCACCGCGGAGTGCCAACGTGAGGACGCAACATAATGCAGCGTCTTATTTGAACTCCATTTCATTAAGTCTCTTACTGCATATTTTTCTCCCCACTGGCTTGTTGTAAAGCCCCATTTATTTTGCTTCTCCTGTACCTATTACCCCCCCCCGTCTTTCGTTATCCTCTTTCTCTCTTACTCTGACGTGTTGCCTTAATTAAGCAAGATGACCTGTCATGCAGGTGTGATGAGGAGAAGGTGAAGCCTCCCCCCCCTCCCCCCCCTCTGCATGTCCTCATCCTCTCTCTTCCTCGGGTCTAAAGAAAGACGCTCCCTCTCCTCTACCAGTTGGTCTGGCTTTACTTGACCTCAGACAGGAGCAGTGGACAGAGGGGTTGGAGGAGGAGGAGGAGGTGGTGATGATGACGGGGGCGAGGCGTCGGGGGAACGGCCCGAGAAAACCCCAAAGTCAGTCGAATCCCATCGTAGTTCAGCCGGTTTTTAATGGTGATTGGTATAAGAATGTGTCGCGGGCTCAAAGATATTCTTTGTTTGTTTGTTTTCATCGCCAGCCATGCCAATAAACTATCAGTGCATTAAGTGGCGAGAAAATGGAATCAATTCATCCAGATTTGCGCAGATGAGAGCAGAAAACGAGGCGTGAAGCAGCCGCTCCCGGTTTTTGGAGTGGCTAATTAGGAGCCCATTATAGGGCATCTCAGCATGGTGCTACCGTGATTGTTCATTAGAATTTCACTACGGTTAAGGAGAGAGGCAGAGTAGAGAGAGAGAGAGAGAGAGAGAGAGAAAAAGGGGGACTAATAGTAGTAATAAATGGATACCTAAGACACACACACACACACTTGGTGAATGCCAGCCCCCGGGCCTCCTACAAAAAAAGGGCTCTTGTAAAAGTGGGGAAAAAAATAAATAAAAATCTCATAAGCCGGGCTCCGTCCTCTTAAAGACTGTCATATTAAATGGGTAAGTGGCTGAGTGCAGGGACCACCAAGTGAGCCGTGCCGTCACTGGCACATTGCTCTCTGCCGGCTGGGTGCCGCACGCAAAGCGAGGAGACGCCATAGGGTCACCAGAGATGATGGTTTAATACTGATGGTGCATCTCTTCCCAGCACTAACCCCAGTAACTTCTACAGTCCTTTTTGTACAAGACGCAGAGCTAAGTTATAGCCTCCCGCGAGAGGTCTGTGTGTGTTGGAAGGCAAAGGCAGTAATCAACAAAGACAACAGGGCCTTCTGAAGAAGGAAGATCAATAGACTTCCACAGGTGACTGAACTCAGTGAGCCCAGACACATGCATGCGGGCTAACCACACACAAACACACACACACTCACAGACGTAGGCACATGCGCCAGTAAGTACTTGTGGCACGCTCTGCTCTATGTTGTCTCCACCTAATCTCTGGTTTACACAGGATGTGTGTGTGTGTGTGTGAGAGTGTGCGCTCTCATCTTCAGGATCTAGAGGCTCATTGCCAACTGGCTTTGGTGCCAGGCACTGCCTTATCGCCTCCCCAGCACACAAACACACACCCACACACACATGCGTTTTAAACAACCCGCGTTTCAAGAGCTTGTGCACGGGGGCACTCACACACACACACACACACACACACACACACACACACACACACACACTTTCGTACATGATGATCTACTCTCCACATAAACAAAGATAAAAGCAGGAACGGTCAACCCAAGGCCCCAAGAGGTACAAAGCTATTACTGGGAGACCACAGTCGCGTGGCTCTGTGTGTGTGTGTGTGTGTGTGTGTGTGTGTGTGTGTGCTTGCTTACGTAGTGCCAGTTGCAGAACAGAGCTCTCGGAGCCTTGTGCGTCACATGGCAGCACTAGCTGCGCGAGCGCTTAACGAGAGGCTGCCTCTGGTAGCGCGAGGTGTTAAAACTCCTCGCTGACTCCCCGTCAAAGTCTTTGCCGACTAAAGTCTGACAGAATAATCACAGCAAGTCACTGAACAATGTGCCAAAGGGCACTGACAATTCGACAATGGCTCTGCCAGCCGCGTTAAGCGCGGAATAACACCTCTGCAGCGCGGGCCTACTTTGGTGCGGGGGGGTGGGAGTTGCCGTCTCCATCTTGATCCCTGACAAATATCCGGCCCATTGAGGTGACACGGTACAAAGCGTTTTTTTTTTTTTTTTTCCCCCACTTTGCCAAGCTGACAAAACTAATCACTGCACTAACATTCCTGGGATCAGTCCTAGATCAAGTCTCCTTAGTACAGCGAGCTGCACCCAATGTCCCCAAGGAAAGACATTCCTCCGGATTCCATTGATTTCCCAGATTCTCAGGTCTGAGCGTGGAACGTGTAAATCTTACCTGAAGTTAACATAGCGTTACCTTTGGAGACTATAGGGTAGAAAACGGTATGTTTGGCCTGTTGAGTGGGGAGGAATAGCATTACTTATTTATTAGCTTTAATCACCTGGAGTGGTAAAGTTTGCCAGCAGCAACATCCATGATTTGACTTGCCATTTTTTTTCCTGTTTTTACCCGTTCATATTCTACACAAAATGTCTTTTGAACACAGTATGATTTAAGAGCTAAAAATAGACCGTTTCAGGCCCTTCTCCCTGGTTGTGTGTGACTGAAGTTTGCCTTTGTGTAGCGGTGGAATGGATTCCACAGCATTATGACCGCATCGGTTCCTTGAGCCCTTTGAGAGAGACGCAGGAGTCCGTTGTTATCAGAGCGAAGGCCCAGCCACCTTCTCCCTTTATGGGCATGTTTCGCTAATCTTGCTACTGGCCTCTACTTCTTAAGTCAAAACAGGTGTTTCGCTCATAACGCAGCCCCGTATTATTAGTGCGAGCACCTCGGCTCGCACTCCTCTGAAAGCGCTGTTTTCTTTGCGGATTCCTCTCTTGGCTCGGGAGGCTTACACCATGTTTAATGTGAGTTAGAGACTCCGAGGACCAGAGCCATTAAGGCTACTTTGATGAGTGTAATCTTAAGATGGACTTGCTCAGGGTCAGGTATACATGTTTCAAGTCGATGCTTCACAAAGCGATAAAGGAATTCAAGACAATCGTCGTACCCATTGGGGGGAGGGGGGGGTTGCAATTCCTCATTTCTGTTTTTCCGCCATCCAGTGAGCGCGTTAGCGTGTGGGTGAGTTTTATTGTCTGCCTTAAAATAAAAGCGGTATAAAGTAAAAATCAATCTGGCACAAGACCCAGCAACGGTTCTGCTTTGGTCCACTCAGCCACCCTCCTCTCTCTCTGCTTTTCTTTCCATTTCCATGTCTAAGGATAGAGAGATTAAAGAGAGGCCGCGTCTCAACCCCGAAGAACTGCCATCCCTCACAGATGAGCAGCGCCAAGCTGCGCTCGCTCTCTCGCTCTCTCTCTCTCTCTGTAAGATACGCAACGTCCCCAGGTGCTCTTAGGCCCAACTCTTCATCCTAAACCCCCCCCCACACACACACACACACACACATACACCCCTGTGTGTGCCCACATGTGTTCTGTGTGTACGGCAGCAGCTCCCATCCATTCTCATCCCCCATCACCGATTCCAGTGCAGAAAAAAAAAAAAAAAAAAGCGAACATTTCAAAACCTGAAAAAATGATTAAACAAAAGAAAAAAGCAGACTACATCTGGCTCAGTGTCTATACTTAAGGTATCCAAGTATGTGTCTGGGGAGGAGATCTGGGGGGACAGAGCCTCAATCGGCTTGGAAGCGGTAGAAACGGATGTCACACTGGAAATTTATACGGTGCGGTTCAGGGAGCAGCGGCTGTAAATTGACAAGTGATGCTTGTGAGCAGCGTTACCCGTCTGTTTCCCTTCCTCTCATCTTCTATCTTTCTTTCCGCTCATCTTTTTCTTGTCTTCGCGGAGCTGTTACTTCATACATCTGCGCTCGCCCCGAGCATTATTGTTAACGGGTGAGAGATCCAAAAACAAGTCGGCCTAAAAACTCAACCGGGAAGGAGTAGCTGTGCACAGAGACGTGGGAGAAAATTACATGTGTTCCCTTTGTAATATGAAATGGTGACAGACCAAAAATATGAAGTACATCTGAGTACATCTGAAGCTTTCATTTTCACAAGATGTTTTGCTTGGATCGATGTGACCCTTAAGTTCTGTTTTTAAATTAATGAGAGATAATGAAACAAAGGTGAACAGTGCAGCAGTTAAACTTGTCGGAAAGCAGTGCTTTTTTTCAGAAACAATTGCCAACATAAAATATAATCCCTGTTTTTTTTTTGTTGGTTTTTTTAAATGGCTAAGGCTATTAGGCCCCAGCGTGGAGGTTGAGTGCATCAGTGTGCACAGCGGCACCAGTGTATATCTGTGCTTTGGTTTGATCGGGTCATTCTACTGTATAAATGCCGCTAATGGCGCCACTCTTTTTAATAATGGACGAAGCTCTTTTCTCTGTCCCCCCCCCCCCCCCCCCCCACGTCACATCATGTTTGGAGTGACGGCCGCATGGGCCACCATTCCTGTTCCACTCAGTCTGTCTCTCTCTGTCTCGGTGGCCTACTACAGAGAGAGGAGCCCGATCCAGGACCACGAGACCGAGAAACACATGCACGCAAAGACAATTTGGCTGCTTGAATCAATTCAGAAATGTAAGATATTTTTGAGTATCGGGAGAGGCTGAAGGCAAAGATAAATGATTGTGTATTGAGTACAGGATTTGATTTGCAATTTACTTTCTTAATCCACAAAAGAAAGCCCGATGGTTTTCATAATATAATTAGGAAGAAAGTGGGTCAGAAGACAATTATTTTCTGTGAGGTGATTGGTAGGCAGCGCAGCGTCCCTAGTTTGACCAGGGACCTTTGTTTCATCTGGTACGTCTCCCCATAGTGTCTCTTTTGTTTGTTCTCTACTTTCACTGAAAAGGCCAAAATGCGTCGAAGAATTCAATCAAATATATCAAATTCACAGAAACGTTAACTGTCAGCCACTGTCACATTTGAGGGTAAAAAGCTTCTGTTTAAAACTTTGCACAGATCCAAAGAATTGGACAAACATCGAAAGTCATTTAAATTTTTTCAGAGTAAAACTCTTAAATTATCACACGCCCAAGTAATTCTTGGAGGAGGAGGATTAGCGCCGGAGAGACGGCCCCCGCTGCACGAGTCGGCGCTAGCGCTGCCCGGGCAATGCTCGGCGGGGACATCTGGTAGACTTTGCTCCCCTCCTTTGCAGCCACACGCCGATTGAGAACAGACAGATGCCGCTGTGGCAGCTCCTTTAAAAAAAATTTTTTTTATCGCTGGCTCTCTCGGTGCACCGATTCTCTCTGATGTGGGTAGCACGCTGTCACATTTGGGCCTAGAGAGATAATAGCAGACGAGGATGGGTGAAGGAGAGGAACTCTCTCACACACACACACACACACAAGCGCAAGATGTGTCACGGCGCCCCCCCCGCATCAACATGGGCGCCGTGAGGGTGATGCCCCTTCGGGGTGACAGCGTGATAAGAAGGGAGTATTATGTTGTTGCAACAATGCGGCATGGTGCGCGTTACTTGCCGCACCCCTGCCTCGTCTCTTCCGCTCTTTTCCTCCTCTCATTAACCTCGGCTCTGATTGCCCCCAGGACTCCCTTGTGCTAATTAGAGGGGGGAAATATGTCTACGGTGCATGCACTATTGTACAAACACGCGCGCGCGCACACACACACGCGCGTTTGCAGAGCTGACAGAGAGGCTTCTGTAAATGGAGGTGTGAGAAAGGCTTGTCTGCTATTGTGTTTCATCTAGGTTGTGAATGTGTTGGCAACCGCGGGGTTAACCCCAGCAGGTGACAGTTGGCAGCACTGTTGATTCCCCGCGCACCGACAGCCGTCACGTCAGCCCTCCTTGATATAGCCGCGCTAAATCAAGAAGTGAGCGTGTGGTTCTCAACGTGACACAATTAGGGCTGAGCAGGGTATGAAACTGTGAATTGATCATTTGAGTTTTTTCTGTACCGTGTCAATCCACCTTCGAAAATGGCTCTCGCTGTGATATTAAAGACGATTTGATAACAATTATTAATGAGACTTTCAAATTGGATCGGGATTCATGCGATGCCTTTATTTTCTTTGTGAGGATTGACCTTTTATGGTGAGACGATGTGAATACAGGTTAATCGACTAACAAGTTGAATCGCCCCACGCGCAAAGACCCACACTGGGACTGTTCTCACATCCGTGGCAAATTAAAGACCATTGACAGCGAGGCTGAGGGACTGCTTCCAGCCGAGACATTTCTAATAGCACTTTGACATCTCCATTCAGGAGGCTTTTTGTATCCTGGTGAGCCGTCTGTTGGAGAGAAGAAGAAAAAAAAAAAGGGCCCGCTTTTTTTTATTTTTTATACATGGTGTTAGGGACAAGCACAAACATGTTGTGGGAGTTGTACAGCAAACAGCCATTTGTACCTGGTCTGGACCTGGGGAGAACCGAAAGAGAGGGACAAGGAGAGGGGGGGGATAGACAGGGGGAGGCATGGCGGGTGTGTGTGTGTGGGGGGGGGTGAAAGAGAGAGTATTTAAGAGCACTTGAGTGCCAGCATAGATGTAGTCACTTCTCCCAGTGGACAGAACCAGGCCCCTCCGCACCATGGCATGATTTTTCACTTTAGCAGGCACCACTCAGTCCTCCTCCTTCAGTCCCCCTTTTCTCCACCTCGCTCGGCCACTGCGTGCTTCAGTGACTCCATCATTCTCTTTCATTCACTCCGACTACGAGGGGCACGAATGCACATGCTCACAAACACGTACACACACACACACACAGACACGCGCACACAATTTGACCCATTTGCCCCCCTGCTATGGGTAGTAAATAATTCCATTGTGAGGGCCATTAGCGAGTATCTCAAGGGTTAAGGGGGGAAATACACAGGCAGTCAGATGGGTGATTAGACAATAAGAAGATGAAATGTCTACTATTGTTGTGTTGCTTATTGTCTCACAGAGCTCACATTAGACCTGTGGCTAATTCACAAGCTTAATGACCATTACATGCCTTTTATCACAAGAGGCCACATACTGCTGAGATGAGGACATTTACACACGCATGCGCAGGCACACACACACACACACAATATTTGTATTGCTACTTCCCGCTTACATGTGGCACTAAGTTGCTCTGCCAAAACGTAATGGTCCACAGACCCGGGTTCCTATCACTGTTTGGGATTCAACATTCAGACGAAAGGAAATGTAAGATACAATTATGCAAAGTATAGAGAGGGCCGAGCCAAACCCCTTCTCCTGTCCTCATGCATTCCAACGGCAAAACCAAACTGTTTGTGTTAATATACTTGCCTGTATGTGTGTGTGTGTGTGTGTTTCTGTATGAGCAGGGCCAGAAGCAATGCAGCTTGCCATTTTGGTTGAGGACTGCACCTTACATGGCTACATTACAGTCTTGCCCAGTGACATAGCCTTTAAAGAATTGGTGTCACCAAGCCAGAAACCTCACTGGGGAAACAGACTCTGCAACAATGCAATTCTTCTTAATTTGCGTCTAGACGCCCGGCAGTGCATGACTCGTACGTGTGCTGTGTGTTCATGTGTGTGTATCCCCACATAGCCTGCAGTCCAGCCACAACACATGAACCTGTGGACACACTAACTGGTCCTCTGAGCCTTTGGTTCAGCCACTGTCAGAGGGATCCTTGTATTTTTCCACAGGCATGTCAGAGGATTACACAGTCCCGCTGCTGTTTCACTGACCTCCCCCTACAGCAGGCACACACACACACACACACACACACACACACACGCATTGAGCTTGGGGCAAACTGACCTACTCACTCAGCAGGCCGTTGGCACACACTTCACATCTGCCTGCAGGGATTGCCAATGGCAAGCATGGGTCCTGTGTGTGTGTGTGTGTGTATGTGTGTGTGTTCATTTTTAAGAAAAGCAGCATATGGTCTTTGTCTTTTGTTGTGTGTGAATGTCTCAAACTAATGTTTACTACTTATGTGACAGATTCTGTGATCTCACTGGTAAAAAGAGGCCTTTATTGTTTACTATTCATCAGAAATTTTAAAGATTTCCACTTCAATCTAGAACTAAAAATTAAACATACATTTTAAGATTCCACGACCAAGCTCCAATAATTTTACTGAACTAAAATTCCTTCTTCTCCTAGGATAGTGAATTAGATTCCTAGTTATCAATTATCAATTAAAGGTGTTGGCAATACTATTTTACCCGGACATACTAGGCGGAAATCAATGAATACTAAAAGTGTTTTAGATGAGACAAACAGGTGCATGTGAATGGGTGTTGGGTAGCGATGTTAAGGAGTTATATTCCAACATGAATTATTAAGTTACCTATAGGCACCTCGGCCGAGGGGAAGATATGGTGCATGTGAATTATCTCTGATCAATATTTAGAGGTTAGTGGAAAACAAGGGTCCTAATTACGCCCCCGTATGACCACACGCTCACCCCTTCTCCCACCTTCTTGTTTTCTTCTCCTTCCAAGCTCTGCTAACATCCCACTCTCCCTCTGTCAGGCGCTTTGGCCGACACACAGGGCACCTATACAAGTACAATACCAATCAATGGGTTAACACATTAACACGCAGACAAACAGCAGACAAGGTATGGGTTCCAAGACCTTTAACCCAAACACCTTTAGCCCTCCAGGTTGATCAATAGCCAGAAAAATAGCGTTAACAAGCCCTGGCACTCTCTCCATTTCCATTTCTTGTTCACTAATCATTTTTTCAATGTTCCCTCCCTCACCCCCACCTCCCTTCTTCTGCGGCAGAGAGCGAAGTTTATTTCCCAGAGCTCCTTAGAAGTCCCCGAAGCCTGTACGCCCCCATCTCACCTCCGAGCCACAGCCAGACACCCTGTTAGGAGCTATTACTGTCGTTAGCCCTCCCCTCCTCCCCAACACGACTCAGACAGAACCTGGACATTAGCTAATCCATACTTATTGCATCTGGGTTCCTCTCACAGCCTTGTAATTCATGTGGAGAGACATATTAGCGCGACATATTAGGCCGGCAACAGCTCTACAAGGTGAGATGCTGCACTGACACTAAATTGACTTAGATGGGGCCTCGCGGGACCTCGCAGGGCACTGGTGCTGGCTGACAACCTCAGGGCCCGGGCCCGCCTGTATCCAGTTTCCGTGATGGCTGTTTGGCTTGTAGCGCTACACTGTAAAAAGAGAGGCGGAATGGAAGGTGCTCCGGGCTCGTGGCGTTTACCGACAGGAACCCTGCAGACCACAAGGCTTTAGGGATCAATAGCATCGCACTGCACAGGCAGACTGGGCCGGAGCCAAACACAGGAAGATGGCATTGCAGACGGGCTCAACTAGGGGCTTCGGTGTTCTTATCGCAGCACAAACAAATTCCACGCAAACACTTGTCCTTTGCATTGTGCGATCCGTGCCGACATCTGAAAGAGACGCGCACACTGGGGTAATGTTTTTGATGTGGTGATCCTGGGACCCGAGCCTCCAGGTGGCCATACATCCCTCCCCTGAACAAACAGAGGAGCGGGTTCGCTCCACTTCCCCCCCCCCCCCGTGTCACCGAGGCCGGGCGCAGACATTGTGCGTCCCACCGACCTGCTGACACGGCCACCCAGCCTGCCAGGGGTTTGCCGCCGGGTCACAGAGTTGACATTTATTAAAGGAAGTTGCATGGAGAGTTACAGGGAGTTGACAGTCCTCTCGTCACGTCACACTCCAGAATTCTGAAACCCGGGTCGACCACACCTCCCTTTGTTTCCTATGATAAAAGAAACAATGAAGCTGCGAGGCGCAGTGTGAGCCTCACTGGGCCCGCTGCAACGAGGAGGAGAGCTTTCGATCGAGTTTGGCTTTGCTTGCTGAAAATGACAACTCCTGAAACATTTAAAGAAGAAAGAAAATGCAAAAAAACCCACATATTTTAATTTAAAAAAATACAAATTCTAACATGCAAAGTCAAGAAGCCTATATGTTAAAATGAATTAAAGTGGGCAGTGTGGATGGTTGTGAATGAATATTTGTGGGCCGCAAGGGAATGTGGAGTTTAGTGGACCGTGAGGAACAATGAAAAGCTAAAAAGGAGAAGTTGAGTGAAATGGATTGAGTGTGTTGAGGACCAGATGTGGCGTGGATGGATCAAACATCTGCTGGCTCTGCAAGGCCTCAACGGTCTTGAATGACCTCGATCATCCAACCTTTCTCCCTATGCGTCCTAGTAAACCTTTTGTTCTTCACTATTTGCCCCCTCGTATAGATCAAGTGGTTTTCTTTAACTCCAACTGTGCTTTAAAAACTGTGACTTTACTTTCATTCTAAGCATTCAGACTGAAAGGTGTCGTGTGTACAACAGCAATACAAATCAAATTGTACAGTGAAATTTCTAGGTTTCTCTAAAGACAGTGCGTTTTGATGGTCTAGAGCATTTCTTAGTGTATAAGTTACATTACAAAGAGGCAGCACCAGATGGTAATGCTGTTTATTTTTGCAGTAAGTAATCACCATTCTGGAGCTTATGACAGTAGACAGGGCCAGGGACCTGGAATCATGCTCCGAGAGACCCGAGCACCACTTCCTGTTGTACCCACATGATCGCAGACGCACACACACATACACACTCGTGCATGCACGCGAAAACACAAACATCCTCGGGGGCCGCTGGCGATGTTGGCCCCCTGGGCCACAGGGATAGTTGTGTTCTGGCACATGGGTTGGGGTAGTGTAAATTACACTGCTGCCACACTGGCACGCTCTGCCTCCAAGATGAATGAGCCAACTTGCATGTCTAATTATTTTCCTAATTATTAAAAAATTAATTAATTAAAATTAATACTACAGCTTACCACTTTTGACCTGAATTGCAGCATTCAATCTCATACTGTTCCTCTACACATTAAATTGCAGTCGCCGATATTTATTATAATACAAGTAAACTAGGAATTCAAATTGAACTCGCTACAAAACAAAGGAACAAATTAGATTCATCATTTGTAGATATTTCATGTCTCTCTAAGGTGTGAGAAATATCAGCACAAATTCCACTCCACAAAGCCAACCATGCATTTGCATTCAAATACAGATTCAAATCAAATCAAATGCTTTTTTTGGAGAGAAAAAAAAATACATTTGAAGTACAAATATCGAGCACTTCTGATACAACAGCTACCACTACACCCGATTACTCTTTTGCAGTTACAGTCGTAAGCAACAACTTATTTCCAATTCGCCAAACAGTCTGTATCATAGATTCCTCGTTAACATGACAGACACACACTCCTTTGGGGCACGCAGACCCCCGAGTGGCCCCTCGTCTGTATGCGAGTCAGTCTGGCAGTGAAATACTGTCGGGGGAAAGGAGCGGGGTTGAGGGAAGGTACCGGAGAGAGAGAGAGAGAGAGAGAGGCTCCAGTTAATGGTCTTGCATCTTCCTGGCAGCATGTCAATAATGGCTCTGATCACATTAAGTAAAGAGTCCATTAGCTTATTCTCTTTCCTACAGCACGCTCCATAGCAAAAGCACAGGAGAAGACTCAAAAGCTCCCCTAATGCAGTGTGTCTGCATGTTACAGACACCTCTATCTGTTCCCAGCCAGACCAAAACAAAATGACTTGGGAGGTACAATCCATTCACATCTATTTCCATTAACACATGGAAGTGGGAGCGAAGTGTGTATTACTTTGAATACGTGTTTGTATTTTGTTGCTAAGTCCCAGAATAAAACTCATGAAAAATACAAGGAAAAAAAAGATACAATTGGGTTTACAACAATTTAAAGACTTTGTACACAGTATAGTCCAATGTGTCAGATGTTTTTTTATTAGCTGGGACTCTCCCGTTAAGTTTTTATTTGCAATAAATACTTTTTTATACTCAATTATTTATCAAAGACTCAAAGATTTTCTAACCCACTACCAGCCTCTTCAAATAATGTGATAAGGCGTAGGTATAACACGAAGGAGTAACAAAAAATTATTGATACACACAAAAATGTACCGTAACAACGTGGCGGAAGAGCAAATTGTGGGCATATGTTAATGCCATGTCTCCTGCCAAAATAGTAATCAAGACAAAGAAGATGTGATTTACGGGGGAAAGAAAAGCAGGTTGTCAGCCACCTCCACATATTCACCAACACACACACACACACACACACACACACACACACACACACACACACACACACACACACACACACACACACACACACACACACACACACACACACACACACACACACACACACACACACACACACACACCCACACACATCCACACACAGGACAGACAGACCATTTCTCATTCGCCTCACTGCTCTCCTTTGGCCCTGGAGGGGCACAGCGGCCCCCACATCTGTCTCCCAGGCCCGCGACAGACCTGGCCGCCGCGTCCAGATCCAGCAGATCACACGAATCATCCTCAATTAAATGTGAACCATCAGGCGTCTCCCCCCCCCCCCGCCCCCCCCCTCGCCGCTTCTACCACTCCACTCCACCTCCTCTCTCAGGCATCCCCCCCAGCTCGGTGCGAGGTCCGATGACTTTTGCGCATCGAAGCAAGGCTACGGTTCCCTTAGCACAGTAGGGTGAGGCCAGCCGACGTTATTCTGTATGCTTTGTGAAAAGAGACAGGGAATCAATACAACAGTCCAAGGCCCAGACGTTGCTCACAATCTAAGTGCTGCGAGGCGGCTCTTCAGGAGGCTCTGAACTCCGGAGAACAGCCAGGAACCGGGGGCCGGAAAATGGCTTCCATGTGCCGCCCCATCTGCACCTCCGCTGGTTTCTCTTCTTTAAAAGATACCGAGGGACGGCTTTAAAACTACAAAATGGTGGTGACGGGGATGGCGGTGGAGGTCAGGGGGGGTCGGATGAATCAGAGGTTAGGAGAACTTAAATATGACAGATTCCTTTTCAAAAACAGATAATGAAAGAAGACAAGTCGGAGGGGAAAAGAGAAAAGGAAACTGTTTACTAAAGGCCACCTGGAATGTGCCAGGTTGTGACTCACACGTCTGCGGGTCCTTTATGATAAACCCCCCCCGGACCCCCTCTTCCCATCCTTGCAGTCTGCAACTGCACCATAAATCTCACTCCAGTCGATTAACGTGCCCTCAGCAACAACTAACACACAGTCATGAAATTTTAACCAAAGCCATGAGGTAAATCACGTTGAGAGGGGAAGCCAGGGTACCTGCCTGTCGGTTGATCAGTGTGTCTGGCCCGGTGAAATAAGCCCCGAGGCTTCTTCATATTTCACTCACAGCTGTTCTCCTTTCTGCCACTGAGAAACATTGTATTGACCAAGACGATTCCCTTTGCGCGTTTCGTTAATACGAAGGATAATATAGGAATCTTGACTTGAAGAGTTCCATGTTTCAATCAGGGAATATGATCTGGGGTGGACGGTCCTTTCTGGCCTTTACTGAATCACAGTGTCAGCTGTAGTTTTACAGGCGTGCACTTCCCTCTATCAATGCAGAGATTAAGGGCTGTTATCCCCTATAATTAAATTTACCGAAGCTTGCACACAAAAGATAAACATAAGTGGTCGTACAATACAATACACTTTAACATGATGTTGAGCTATTTGATTTGGTGTATCTAACGTCTAAAGACGTACCAGCTTGTCTGCTATTTGTCATTTTTTTTGCAAATCTAAAGGAGAACTGTTAACTACCGAACGTCAATGTTTCTGTAGTTTAGAGGTGTACTCAAGGTCACATCCAAAGGTAACACATTCTTTTGAAGTTGCAGAGCATAAAAGACGAATTTAACATGATCACAGTGCAAATTTCAACCTCTATGATTCCTACAAATGTCCTCCATCCGCATCTGGACAGAGCTACTGATTTCCCTGTGGTCCATCACAGGGGAAGAAGTAGAGCTGGTTGTTCACACATGACCTCTGACCTACCACTGAGGAGCCAA
Source organism: Pungitius pungitius (assembly GCF_949316345.1). Classification (NCBI taxonomy): domain Eukaryota; kingdom Metazoa; phylum Chordata; class Actinopteri; order Perciformes; family Gasterosteidae; genus Pungitius; species Pungitius pungitius. Next base: position 15,251,134 of record NC_084908.1, on the reverse strand, counting down.
TGGGGGAGGAGCCTGTGTCTTGGGAGCTGTTGCCCTCTGATGTGATGGCTCCAGGCAGTGGGCTTTTCGTGAACCCATCCCCCATGGCACCCCTCGCCACTAGACCCTCTGCATTATTCATACAGCCCCGAGATGGGGTGGGGAGAGAAACAGAATATGGAAAAGGAAGCACCAAGGTTCAAGACCTTCTCAGATCACAAGGAACTTCTGCTTAACCTCCCTTGAAGTGGCGAACACAGGGATAGAGCAGGTTTTTTTTAAGGAACTGGATCTGAAAGCAGGACTGTGGATCAATGGGGATTCCCTGGAGGCTTTGTGGAGATCGCATTCACTGAAAGGTGATTGGTGAATCAATGTGGTTCCCATGGTTCACTTTGCCATTGTGAGAACCGATCTATCCAATTGCAAGCGATACCGTCTTACGGTCGTTCCAGTTGCCCTTATGTTAATGTGTTACCAGTGTAGCATCACCCTACACAGACTGCACACATGTTAACACGGAAATGTAAACATCAGAGGCGATATATGACACAATCTCCCACTCGATCTACTGAAGATATTTATAGATAGATATTTATAGCAACCATCCTTCTTTTTCATAAAGCGTGTGCCCTTTGCATTTCTCTCCAGTGCTTTCCAAATAAATACATACATATCCTTGAGTATGATAGGTGAGGATATTTGAAAAGCATATATACGTGTTAAGCTGTTAATCCCTTATGCACGCCATAACACCTAACAACGCTGCACACCCCGGCTCTTAATACAGCCCAGCGCACAACCCTCAGTACTAATTGCATAATTGCCTGATTTGTTTTAACTGACAGTGGTGCCCTGGCCCATGACAAGGCCATCATTTGCTCATCCTCATTGTCAGCAATTTGCAAGGCAGATACCCGGCTACACACACCCACTACACAACATCCAGCACCACCGTATTAGAGACGGCCGTGAATTAAGAATTCATCGCAGCGGTAGAGAGATGAATAAATACAGCCGCTGCTAGATTAATTCTGAGAGACATGGATGCAGGGAGATAAAATAAACTAACAGCAGCAGGCTGTCCACCGGATAAAGTGGGTACTCCATCGTCTCTCCGCTGTAATTATTGGCTAATAGTCATTAACCTGGCAAACAGAGGTTTAGCTGTATTGTTTAAAGGACTATGGGATGCATAATGACAGACTAATATGTCATAGCACTGGGGGGGATGGGGGAGGGGTGGATTAATGAGATTTTACTGGAGGGAGTGTACAAGAAGAGGTGGGGCACGCTTGGAAAATATAGGGGAAAGAGGGCCACATTAAGCTAATTGGGAGATGAGTGCCTACTTGTAAAAGGGCTTCTAATGGCATATTTGTTTCTCTCACAGCAACGCTAATGCAGGGAGGCGAACTTGTGAGACGTACTGTAGTAAGGACTAAAGGGCGTTTCTCTGCAAGTGTGTCAACACATTTTTGGGGGGCTGGAATACAATAAATGTATGTTTCAAAATATAGTTGAACTTTTACATTGTTTTAGAGATTTGTGCCTAGTCCGTGCTCTGAGCCCGACCCAATTGACCAGTGAACAAGGGGCGCGTCGATGGCCTCCTCTCAGACGGGGTACGGTGCAGAACTGCTGACCCTTCCTTACACTAATAGGTTGCAGTTGGGCCTGTGTCACAGATTTTTTGGCTTTTGCTTGACTTCACAAGTGGAGGCACGAGTTAGGACTGGTACAGGATGGAATAAATGTCCCGAGCCCTGTTTGATTCTGTCGGTAAGTGAGACGCACGCGGCTAGATGACCGCAAGTTAGTTGAAGCGAGATTTTAGTGTAATTTAGTTTTATTTAGTATAATTTAGTATAATCAGAACCTCAACTTATAGGTCATAACTAATCCCTCATATTTATTAACGGAATTACCATTAAAATGACCTCCATTTTGTCAGCTTGTGGTTCTCAGAAATGTCTCAATTAAATCAGAAACAAAAAGAGGTGGCAGATAAGAAATTGTTATGACTTACACTGGCTCAAACTTAATTAACTGTGGCCTACCTTTGAACCAAAAGTACTCTATTACTATTCAGTACTAATAAGAGACACTTTTTATAAGGATAATACAATTAAATTGCATTTAGAATTGTTCGTGTTGCAATTCTAGAATTCCTAAGTGTACTGTTTTTTCATGTATTACACACACTCACAAATTAACCCTTTTTCGTCACTACAAAACATTAAGACTTTTCTTTAGAATTTTACTTAAGGCCTTGGGTGTGGATCTATTTAAAGATTCACATTTTAATCTGCTTTAATTTTTTTCATTTCAATTAATTCAAATGGAAGAAGTAATGCCCACATGGCCATGCGGTATAAAATAATAGTGCCCAGGCTAGAATTTAAAGTCATACCTCCAGGCAAAAACTGCAGAGCGCACACAGAATGAAAGTATAAAATGTTTTCTAATGTATATTTAAGAACAAATACCCCAGTGACTATTGATGTTTCGTCTCAGAAGAATCTATTTCTCCAGTATATGTGAGGGCATGATATGAAAACACTTGGGTTTTTCTGCTTCTCTTCCTCCGTGTCTCTCCTGCACTCCCTCCCTCCCTCACTGCCTCTCTTTAAACATTTATCTTCTGTTTTCTCCTTACAGACCCTTTGTGCTTTGTGATGTTGGTTTTTACAGCTTTTTATTCCACACCAGAGTTGCCATTTATCTTTTATAGATGGCAGTAGCTAGGAGCACATATGAAGTGTTTCCCTGTGACTAATCGCCACCGCTTGCCTTATTCCCTTGATATCACCCAAGCCTGGTTCCCCGGGAACCTGCGTGTGAAGTATTTACACTACGTCTCGCTGTCTGGTCTTCTCGGGATTTCTATCCTCTTCTCGCAAAAATCCACAGTGTAAAACATTATGTAACAAGAGCAAAAGTTACTGCAGTTGGACTGTTGTTAAGCTTTCCGTCATAATTCTGCAAAGTGTGTTTGTACGAGAGGACAAAATGAACTGGCTCAAACATAGTTGTTCAACTACAAAAAAAAAAGACAGTGCCAATATTGTTTCCCAACACACCTTTGCTATTTCATCATGTTTGACAATGTGCAAATTTGCAAGGATTCTAAACTTCCTTTGTACAGCCGTTGATACACGTCCCGAAGTAAAATGCTTTATTTGGAATATGGTTGTGTCCCAACGGATTACCTATGGTCTTCTAGGATGGAAACTGGAAAAAAGTCATAGGAAATTACCTACAGTCCCATCCTCCCTCAAGTATTTTACTGCTTTAGACACGGAGAACACAGAAAAATGCCTGACAACCAAAGTGCGATTAATGGCCTGCATTAATTATGCTATTATTTCTACCATACCTTCTCTAGCTCACACAATTGTGTATGTGTATCCCTAGGTGCAGTTTATTTACAGAGGGAGTCCTAGCAAGAGTTAACATTTTTACAAAGCTGTTTTGTCTCTCAGATTAATATCCCCACAATATTGCGAGTAATAAAAAGCTTCTAACCACCCAACAGTGTTTTCGATATATTTCTCTTGGATTTAGTCATCACCTGTCGACCACATTCTCAGGGTTTATTTGTAGGAAAAAGGGGATTTTTGACAAAGTTCCATCCCTCCGGAAGGATTACAATTTTCATGTGCAGGAGAGCTTGCCCTCTTTTGACCAAACTGATTATGCACAATCAATAATGGTTGCATTTTGTATTCTCTTGTCTCTTCTGGTGCATCTAGGATGCTGCAGGCAAGGTGCTGGACCGCTGGACCATCATGTCCCGAGAAGAAGAGATCATCACCCTGCAGCAGTTTCTGCGCTTTGGTGAGACCAAGTCCATTGTAGAACTGATGGCCATTCAGGAGAAGGAAGGGCAGGCAGTTACAGTTCCCTCCTCCAAAACAGACTCCGGGATTAGAACATTCATTGAAAGCAACAACAGGTCCCGCAGCCCAGGGATCCTGACGCAACTGGAAAACAGCAGCCCATCCAGCATTCACCATTTTGAGAATATCCCCAACAGCTTAGCCTTCCTCCTTCCCTTCCAATACATCAACCCAGTCTCTGCCCCCATGCTCGGCTTGCCCCCAAATGGCCTGCCGATGGAGCCATCTGCTCTCCGCCTCCGGGAGCCCAGCTTGCCAAACCAAGGGGAACAAGTGGACACCAGTGAGTCAGAAGTCTCCCTGTCACCCTTCCGCACAGGCCAGAGCCCTAGTCGCGGAGCAATGGGACCCATGAACAACATTGAACCGAAAACAGAGCCCAATCACAGGGCATCGCCCATCTCACCGACCCCTTCCACCCAGCAGGCTCAACAACAGCAGCAACAGCAGCAGCAGACGCAGCTCCAACAGCAGCAGGGCCAACAGCAGTCCCAAAATCAACCTCAGCAATCCAACAGTTTAAGTGACCACCAAGTTCACCACCCAGTCCACCATCATTTTGTAAAGGACGAGCATTCGAAAAGCATCAGCCATGCTTCCTTTTCCTCCAAAATGCATCGCATGCGCCGCATGGGATCCACCTCACGCAAGGGTCGTGTGTGCTGCAATTCTTGTGGCAAAACCTTTTATGATAAAGGTACCCTTAAGATACATTATAACGCTGTACACTTGAAGATCAAACACCGTTGCACCATCGAGGGCTGCAATATGGTCTTCAGCTCACTACGCAGCCGCAACCGCCACAGTGCTAATCCCAACCCGCGGTTGCACATGCCCATGCTGCGCAACAACCGTGACAAGGACCTCATCCGTTCAACCTCTGGTACACCTGTCATCTCTAGCAGCAAGAATGGTGGCTTTACCCTCACCAGCCCTGGAAGGCCACCACTGGGCTTCACAACTCCACCGGTGGACCCCATGCTTCAGTCCCCGCTGCAAAGCCCACTGTTGTTCCCATCCCTGAAGTCAGTGCAGCCTGTCCAGCCAGTGCCCCCGTTCTACCGCACACTACTGTCCCCAGCGGACCTGGTCAGTCCTCCGGTATCACTGCCCACCAGCCCCATCCTGCCCACAACCACCAACAGTACCTCCCTGATGGACCAACACCAACAACATCTCCTGTCTAGTGCAGGGGTTTCACACAATAATGTCCATATGTCAGAGGTAGGACCCATGTCCCACCGCTTGCCCGTACATAATGCCAATCACGACCACAACACTGGCCTCAGTGAGCCCACGCCCAAAAAGAAGCCTCGCAAATCCAGCATGCCAGTGAAGATCGAAAAGGAAGTGATTGACGTAGCCGAGGACTATGACGACAAAGATGACGACGACGATGACATCCACCATAATCACCACCATCACTCAACGCTTCTACACAACAATGTCAAAATGAATGGTAACTGTAACAGCAACAACAACAGTGGCAGTGGTACTGGAAACCACAGTGGTGGTAGTGGGCAACAATCCCCTTCCCAGGATGAGATGAGTCCCGGTCTAGCTATGAGAGGAATGATGAGACAGAGTGAAGATGAATGCAGGGAAGGGACTGGTAGTGAAAGCAGGGGTGGAAATGATCTTCAAGGCTCTGGTGAGCTTCGTTGTATGGGCAGCTTCACCTCCGAGGACCAGGACCATGAAAGAGACTTTGAGAACGAATCCGAAACCTCAGATTCCAAGATGTTCTACCGCGATGAGCTGATAGATGTGGATGAACAGCGAAAACACAGCCGGAGTGGAAGGTGCCTGGACAAGGAACAAGATGATGAGGGTTGTGAGGAGGCCCAATTCAGAAAGGAAATGGAAGGCAAGGGTCATTCCTCGCCCTCTCCTCACCAGCCACCTATAAGGATCAAGGAAGAGCTCAATGATCCAACTTACGACATGTTCTGCATGAGCCAGTATGGCCTCTATAACGGGGGAATGGCGGCGGCTGCTGCTGCTGCAAGCATGGCTGCTCTACACGAGAGCTTCATCTCCTCAATGGGCTACGGTGCCAGTCCGCCCAAATTCCCTTCTTCTCAATCACCAGAGGAAGATCCATGCTCAAGTCCTGACCCCAAGATTTGCTATGTGTGTAAGAAAAGCTTCAAGAGTTCTTACAGCATGAAACTGCACTACAAGAACGTGCACCTCAAAGAGATGCATGTATGCACTGTGGCTGGCTGCAACGCTGCCTTCCCTTCACGGCGGAGCCGAGACAGGTCAGTGCAAGAAAATCAACCACTTTTACACTTACACAACGGTTTTGCAGGTAGGTTCAATAGAAATGCCTACATTTTAGAGGGAAATAGTTGTTTCTTTAAAGTCATCAACGGAGACTAGCATGTTTGTGAAAGATGGGACTTTCCACTTCATGTTAAAAAAAACAAGATGTAGCTACAGTAATACCATACTGTACGGTATTTAGGTGGATAAGATATCACTTAACATCTGTCAGCTAATGCAACACTAAAAAAATGTTTTCGGGACATCTGCTCCTTGTCAAGTTAGAGTTCAGAAGAGTAGGGTGTCAGGATTAAAAACAGTCACACACACACACACACACACACGAGGCAGTACCCATCCACCCTGCAGCTGCAGTGTGTTGTTTACCTGCCCTCACTACCTCACCCTGCGATAGAGAGGTGGAGGCGCATATATTAACAGACAGCGGTCTGTCAAACCACTGCATGTATTAGCGCATTAGGAGGTGAGGCTAGCTCTATTCACCTGAGCTTGTTAGCACATATCAGTCCGACACACTCACTGTGCAGAATATATACAGAGTATATGCAGCAGGAGTGGCAGCAGGTTGCCCTGGGGGAGCACGGGCTCCTTAGGGGTTACACACCACTCGACACCATGGGAGCACTTTTAAGTGCTATAATGCTATAACGTTCAGACATGGTTAACATGTAGAATTTCTCAATAGTTTCCATAGATAGTAAAAAAGTATCCTTTCGAGTTTTAAACATCTCTTATAGTCATAACGTTTTTTTAATCTTGCAACATCTGTGACAGGGGATGCTTTTTAAGTAAAGGGACATTAACATACTCCTTAGTTACAATTGGGAAACAAGTCTTCCACACAAACGGCTCCTTTTCCACCCCGAGCCTTTGATTACATTTGTTGTTTTGGTGGCATCTGTTCCTACTACGGTTTGTTCATTAACAGCATGTAAAGGGAAGCGGGGGATTCTGTTAGGTGACTCTATTAGAAGGGATGTGGGAGGGGAACAGGAGACAAGGTAACATTAGTGAAGGTGAAACCCTGCTGCTCACCTGACGCAACTGTGCCGACAGCAGCAAGATGACAGGAGGGGTTATTATAGCAGGCACCGCCGCCTCAGTGTGGTGAACGGCCTCCGGTTTACTAGTGCCTTCTTTTGACATCTTTAAGAGCAAAGGATGCCCGACCTGCCGTGTAACATGTGTATGCACATAGACACACATGCAGATGCAAAACACAAACACACACACACACACACACACAAGCATGCACATACAAAAGGATGATATAGAAACCTATTTGCTCTTTCATCTACCTTATCTCTTTGTGATTATTCCCTTAATGCTGTCAAAGAGTTGTTGATTGGACTTTAACGTGAGAAAATAATTCAATGGTAGATAGCAGCTAAAGCTAAATACTCCACAATCCAGCTCCATTGTTAATCAGCAAATATTGATCAGAGTCGTATCGGTTCAAAGATTGATACCGTAATTCGGACAGTTAAATTTCCACAGATTATACGTTCTTTGTTCAGTTATGTAACAAAGTCCCTTTACCCTGGAATCGGTAATCCTGACCACCAGACCACTCGGGGAATGTGTCTCTAAAATAAATGAGGTTGCCAAATAATCGTCAGAAAAGAAGAGGTGGGAGGAAAGTGTATTTTCAAAAATATGCAAGCAGGCGTTTGGTATCAAAGCCAGTGGTGAGAGGAGTCATTTACAGTTGAAAAATATGCTATATCACACCGAGAAACGGCTTAACTCTTTGTACGCTCCCTCTCTTCCTGTATTAATCTGGATGTTTGTGTGTGTGTGTGTGTGTGTGTGTGACAAACTGACTCCATGATAAAACACCAGTGTGTAAATGCAAATCAAACACATTAAGAGGCAGAACGTTTGGGAAATAGAGACCACTTTGTAGCTAAGAGGGACAATTGAAGCATCTTTGAGAGGAGGGGGGGGGGGGGGGGGGGTTAAGATATAGCTCTGGGTCACCTAAGCCAACTAATGTTTACATACTTTTCTCTCTGGGGGGATACATTCCTGATGGCATATGGGACATATTACTGTGCCGCTGGTTCAAACAGGGAGCAGAGAAGCAGGAAGAAGAGCATTACAAAGATTGAGGAGCTTTGAGACAAGTCAATACACAACCCGGGCTCATGTCACCTTTGTCCCTGGCATGACAACATAAGGCATCTTTGAGTGTAATGGCTGCAATAAAACTGGAATATAATTCAATGATTTTCACAAGCGCACATAAGATTGCAGTGTGTGAAGAAAGACATTTGCACAAAATGTTGTTCAGAACGTACATTAAATTAGATAAGTCAAACTTAAATGTTGATTTAACTTTACACAGGGTTTTTCAGAATTGACACACAAGCTGCTCTGTCACCTAAGACACAAAGAAAAAGAACACAGTCAACACAATGTAATCCTCTTTATAAATAAAAACAACCACATTTCCTTTTAAAAAGAGAAAGGTAACCCTGTGGTTATTTATCATTATTATTAGAATAATATATGCCCAAGCAGTATTTTAATATGCAACAAAGCCTGGTTTCCTCTTCTCGAATACTCCCAAACAGAGCTGTTGACATCCAGCCACATGAAAGTCCAAGCACCTCTGCATATCTGATTAGCCCATTGACCGAGTGAAAAGGCACGTAAACACGCCACCCGACACCGCCATCAAAAGCCCTCGTATCAAAGTAAAAAAGAAAAAGGCGGCGAGGTCATTTGATCTACTGAGAAAAACAATGTTGCTGCCACGGCAACAAAAGTATCGCCAGTGTTCGCTCCCTTCGGATTCCCGCCCAATTTAGGAGACTGTAGGATTTCACGCAAATAAACAAACATTAGTTCACATGCAGACTGTTCAAACTCACACGGAGAGATGCAGGAAAGGATAAAGGATTTAATGTGCCCTTGAGCATGTAATGGTTTTGTTGTGTAGTGTGAAACGGACCAACGCGAGAGAATGTGGGCGTGTGTGGTTTTGCGCCGGGGTGTTTTCTCCCAGCCTCCAAGCTGCCAGCCGCCCGGCGGTAAATGATTGCATATTTATTGTGGGGAGCGAGCAGCGTCGGCAGAAGCGTGGAAGAAGCTGCGTGATTAACTGCTGGGTAGACACGCGTACCAGCCAATCATCACCGCTATTGGCCTCGTTATTCATATTTCCCTTTAAACCTTTGAAGACACTTGCCTTATTTTTCTAGTTTATTTTTCATCTGCATGTCTTGCTCCTCTCTTCTAACACTCGCTCCTCCGTCACTACGGCGAGGAGCTCTGCATGGGCCGCTGCAGAGAGAGTGAAGGTTAATTATGTCGGAGAGTCTCTCCTTCCCCTCCCCGTCTCCCTTCCTTCCTTCCTTCCTTCCCCTCGGTCCCCTCACGGCACGTGGGCTCGGCTCCACTGCTTCACAATTAGCTTTCCGTTTGTCTCTTATCAACGAAGGGCCTGCTGCTCATAGAGAGAATATGGAAGCAAAAGCCACGCACCCCGGATCAAAATATCGGTTGATTAAAATGCAGGGAATGATATAACATCCCTTTATTTTATGACTGTTTCTTTGCACTGTATTTTGAGGGATCATTTAATCTGTAGATTTATAACGCCATCAATTAGAATTCTAGGACATGAAAGGGATTTTTTTTATGTTATGTTACTCTGCACTCATTTATATCTGGAGATTAGGATCCCTAAATCATTGTTTGCAGCCTGTGCTGCTGAGCGTTGACAGAGAGTGATAAATGTTACTAAAACTCTTTTCCTCCCACTTAAAACCTCGTAACACACCCCAAATGACAGGAAAGACAAAGAACCACTGGTGTCAGTTTAACAACACTCAGCTTTCCATCTCATTTACACATTATGAGTCATATAAACACACACACACACACACACACACACACACACACACAGAGAGACAAAAAAACAACAATGGTTGAGGGCCATCAGACAAACTTAAAGATGATTAACGCCGGTTGGGACGGACACACTCTCGCTCTCCCTCCTCTGCACAGTCAGAAAGAGGCCCTCTGGAGGCCTCCCCCGTCTTTTGGGCAAAGATGAGACAGTCAAATTGGTTTGCCAGCCACATTACGGGCCAACGGAGCGGTAGAGATGGAGATGGCAGAGGGCAGAGGGAGGGGATGCGGGAGCTCAGGAGTCGGGTTCGGGGGAGGAAAGATACAGCGTGCAGAGGGGGAGAGAAGGAGGGGGGGGACGGGGGGGGGGACATAAAGTCTAAATCTGATAAATGACGGGACAAGTGCATTATGCCCACTGTAAATGGATTCAGACATCTTTAGGATTTTTAGGTCAGGGAGGTTTTGCCAACACAGGAGTTAAATAGTAATGTTTATGAAAATGTTCGTAAACTGGGCTCTTCTTCTCATCTCTTGATATTAAATAATTTACAAATGGTTGCAAATATTATATCATGAAATGCCTTTTTTCTATTTTTTTCCATAAACCTGTACAGTAAATATGTGTATTATTTACATAGGCATTGTTGTAATATTCTAATACTATTGTGTACGTGTCAGAGTAAGATGGCTTTAGAGCAGACTACTTACTGCATGATATTTAGCATGTTTAACTATAATATCTAAAACTGACATAGACATGGCTAACTTAGAGCTTATTAGCAGTGAGAAGGTGTTGTTATAGAGATGGAGACATGTTGCAAAGGACCTGCCTACCTGAGCATCATCAGCTTCAGGATTAACCGAGCTAATCTGTGGCCCTGCATCCTGTTTGGTACTCCCCCCCCCCAATCCTTAGATACTGATCACTGACTACAGCACATTTCAGACTATTTCAAAACACTTACGGCCAAGCGATCACACATGTGTTCGACAAGGCACGGTTGCAGCCCCACAGATATTGAATAACGACTTCCATGTTTTAGCCATAAGTTCACACCATTTGGGAGCAACTGTACTCATGAAAAGGACAAAAAGAGAACAAAGGATTTGTAAACCTTTTTGAGCATGTGTGTGCATACACACCCATGCAGTGACAGCCACGTCCGATCCATTTGCCACGCTCTTTCTCCTCAATGCTGACGATGCTTGAGTGGACGGGTTCCTGGTTGCCTGGTTCACAGAAAAGGGTCCCTCAAATGAATGTATTTCTACCTCTTGCAGGACAATGTCGGATAGGGAAGTAAATAATTAAAGGAAAGGGACCCTTTTTGACTGCATCAACCCTGCCACTGCTGGTAAGCTCTACTATCCATTGTGACTCCATTTTTGCCCATCCTGCTATGGGTGATTGTTATTTTTTATTTTTATTTCTTTTTTAAAATTTGTTTGACACAGTTGTGCCCTCCCTGCATGGAAACCCCTCGCGTTAAAAAGGGCCAGAGTGTTTGCATATATTTTATTCATATTTGATGTCAGTACCCGATATGAGAGGAATGGGCTGTGTTTATGTCATACCTGACGCAGGTATTTAGCTGCTTAAGTTTTGCTTCTGTGTTATGCGGTTGTTTTGTTATGTGTGCGGTGGGTCATCTTTTTTTCAGCCCTACTTGGTAACTGTGGAATTCAGGCAAAAAAGGGGATTTTGTGGACTTTGTAAGCTCATTTCACCTTGCATCTTGCAGCATGGCTTTGTTTACTAACTGAAATGGTCACTAATTGTATCTTGGCTTAAGCATGGCGGTTACTTTCATCAGCTGTAGTACATTGTGTGATACAGTTAGCCTTGTGTTTGGGAAAAATGCCCATCTTAATTAAATCCAGCGCTGCATAAAGACATGTTCATTGGGGTGCTCGATTAAGCCACCTCCAATAGGGAATGAATGCAATAATGCTGTCGGGGCCTAGTGCTAATATGCTATCCAGTTCCCCTCGATTATCACATTACCACAGCTCGAATCAATTGATAAACTCCCATTCAATATGGTGGAGTATTTAATTGAGTCAGTCTATTGGATTTGAGGGCTGTGCAGTGCAGACATGCTGACAGCGGTAAACACTAGCAGGATGCTCGCTCCATGTGCAACGCTTTTCTGAGAAGAGATGCAGGTTTAATTTCTGTTTCCGTGCATCTGTCCGTGTGCACAGTTTAGCAACAATAGTGTGACATTATTCTTAAATAGTGTAGCCTTTGCAGCCAGGTACCATTTCATAGAATTACGATTGGAAACGAGGAAGAACAGAAACACGTATTTCCATTTTGTATTTAAGAGGTGATCTAAATTCCTCACGCACGCGAGCCTTCTGATTTACGACCATGTCTCCCCCCACAGGCACAGCTCCAACATCAACCTGCACCGCAAACTGCTGACCAAAGAGCTGGACGACATTGTCCTGGACCCCCAACTCCCGCCACTGCCCAAGGACCTGCGAGCCGAGTTACTGGCCAAGATCTACGCCGGGCACCACATGGGCTTGGACCCGTACGCCGGGATGGGCATCGGGGGCGGCAGCCTCCGGCCCACTGGCCTGAACCACAGTGCCCGTTCCCTGATGAGCAGTGAGTACCCCCACCACCCTCTCAACCACAACCGTAAAAAACCCCACACCAACGGCTTCTCCCGGGGGCAGCCAGACGACTACATGGTGCTGGACCTGAGCACCACATCCAGTGTTCAATCCAGCAGCAGTGTCCACTCCTCACACGAGTCAGACGAGGGCAGCGACGAAGGCATCCTGTTGGATGACTTGGAGGAGGGGGAGGAGGAGGAGGAGGGAGAAGAGGATGACGGCGACAGCGAGGGGGAGGACTACTCCCAAGGTGCCGAGGGGCAGGCGGAAGGACGGCATCGGGATGAGACTAGAGAACTAAGAGGTGAAAGGCGCGGTGAGGGGTTTGAACCTTCCTCTTCACCATTCCTCTTTTCGCCCACCGGGGGCAGTAACGGTGGCAGCAGTGGGATCCTCTGCAACATCTGCCACAAAATGTACAGCAACAAAGGAACCCTGCGCGTGCACTACAAGACTGTGCACCTGCGCGAGATGCACAAGTGCAAAATCCCCGGATGCAACATGTTGTTCAGCTCTGTGCGCAGCCGTAACCGACACTCTCAGAACCCCAACCTCCATAAAAACATGCCCTTCTCCACAATGATAGACTAGAGAATGACCTGCTACTCCACCCTGCTGTCACTCGGCCGCACTCCTCTTTTCACGTCTCATCCTTATTCTTCCTCAAATTAGCTGTTAATCCCAGCCCAGGGCCATCAAATACAAGCTAAACGCCTGTATGCCTACTGCCCGTCCTCTGAAAGTCATTGCAAGACATTGTCCCTCTAGAAAATTCATCGACTCTAAATACAGTTTATTATTGTGACCTTTGACTTTTCCTTCTTTGGAAGAAAAGGAAGACGCTCTTGCGCATGGAGTTTGCTTTATAACAAAACTCCAGTCTTTTTTTTCTTTTCTTTTTTCATAAAACTAGTCCATCCGTTTCCTTTTCAGACTTCTCCCCACTTTTGTTTTCATGCCAACCTCCAAAGAATCTACTCAAACTCTTATTTGTGACTTTGCCTGCAGAATTGATAGTACTGAGAAAAAGAAGAAAAAAAAAAGAAAAAAGAAAACCTACTCGTTGTATTTGTGTAATGATAGCTTTTAAATGAACCCGTTACAAAAGCATGACAGCTTCATCTGTAAATAACGTCCCAAGAGGCTTTTGGTGTAAAAGAGTTGTGTTGATGGTTGTTTGCTTCTTTTCTCTCTCTCGTTATGGTTTTATGTTACAGTCCAGTACAATACTTCCAGCTATAGGCAAGAAAGAGGTAGCATCTTACTAGCTTGACTCATTTATGTTAGCTTCAAAGACACATTTTAAACTGAGTCCTAGGAAAAAAAAGAATATCATGTGACTTGTTTTATCTACTTGTTAGATATTCAGAGGTTGCCGGCATGCTTTTTTAGGCTCCTACACTGATATCATTCTCTGTATTTCTTTTTTTTTTGTCTGTTATGTTTATGAGCTTTAGTATACAAATTCATTTTTTGCACTTTGCATCTATACAAGGGGATGTGTAATATTATTATAATGAGGACTTTTGCAATGGTGAGTTTAGGTGTCATTCTGGGTCATAGATGGCTACAGTGCAAAGGTAAATGACAATACCTTCAACATGTGCCAGTTTCTGTTTGCACGTGTTCGGTTTCAAACACAGAACGACAGAATACGTTTTAACGGTCTAAATCTGAGATCTGCCCAAGTATTCAAATCCAATCCAAGTGTGACTGAACACAAACTGCTCTTTCACAAACACACGGGAGTTAAGCATTGATAAAAGTCTTTGCTCCTCTTTTCGTAAAATGTGTGTATGGTTGCCAGTTATGGTCCCGATGAATACTTCAGGAGGTGAAGTGGGGAAATCTGTGTAAAAGCACGACATTATTGTGACATTGTCAAAACAAAGTTATCTGTGCAAGAAATCTCACAAAAAGAGAAAAAGATCAGAATCGTCTTTCAACTGTGACCACAACAAAAGGTGTTTGCTTAAATTCATGCCCCATTGGATTCATACGATGCACTTCAGTCTTAAATCTTTTGCTGTAATATTTTCGGTATCGGTTGTCATTGCTGAGTGTCGGCTAGAAATGTACTTTTTGAAAAAATGTTGCCATTTTCCTGGCTGCTGTTTGCAGACATTTTGAACATGTCCATGACTGTCTTACGGTACAAATATTTCCAGTAACAGGGCAAAGTAGCCGAGGGAAGGGGTATTTATTGGCGGGTGATGTATCTTCATTGAGATGTTTTTGTCCAGTATGAGAATATTTTTTGTAAAAAGACAAAAAATAAGAGATTGTTCCTTAGTTTGACTCATTTATCAATGTATTAGCGATGCGTTGTGTTACTATACATGGAGATCTTCTCTTACTTGACTGGTGCTACACACAGAGGGGAAAATATGCAGTGTTATGTGGTGTGCTGTACAGTATTAACACCTTACATCCATAATAGTGTTGAGTTCCATTCATTTCATACTTAAGCCATTTTGCAATACAGACATGACCTATTCTAGTAAAATATTTCATGTCCTCATTTTTTTTTAAGATTCCACCCTTATGACACATGCAGTTTTCAGTCGTCTCTTCTGAGAGAAAAAGGGAACAAAAAAGAGAGCTGATGCTGATGGAAAGGTTGCGGAGGGGGAAGGCTGACTAGGGAGGAAAGGATGACAGCAACGATCATTAAAAATGTGCTGCTTCTCCGTTACCTGGAGGCGTCCCTGCCATCCCGGCTTCTTCTGTCTAATAACTCACTTGTCACTTCGTTACACTGCCAGGCTCCAAGGATGCTGACGAGACGGTGACACGGACAGAAAAAGGAAAAGAAGGAGAGACACTGTGTGCTCGGAACATTTCATTCTGACCCCTTCATTTCAGTTGAATCCAATTGGTCTATTCCCTTTCTACGCGTGCTTATTCTTATTCAGGGTCACTGGTGATTCTCTCTTTGTCGGTCCGAACGCAGTCACTTAACGGCCGCCTTAGCCATTTCTTCAACCCGGCCGCTCACTTACCACCTCCACACCCCACAGCGCCGCTCCTACAGGGACGCGCGCTAATACTGTATGCTTAAGTTCACCGGACGGCCACGGCATAGGAGAAAAAGGGATGGGTAATTGCCTGTTTGTCCCAAGTGAAGGGAAAATTGAGCACGGGAACGCCTGCCTTCTCCCAGGAGGGGGTTTCACTGAGGCGACTTGCCGCCTCATTCCTTCATTCATTCAATCCTCCCGGCCCTCGCTGCGACAGAGAAAAAGTGTGAGTCCAGGAACCCTGCTGACAGCTGTCTCTCTAACACACAACCGTACACACGCACACAGAGGAGAGTGGTACACACTCACACTTTGTTCCTACTTACAGGCCAGAAAGATGACAGGAACCAGATGACTTGTTAACCTCTACTGGTGGAGGAGAGGAGTACACTAGCCACAGGAAATACAACTACAAAAATACAGCTACCACTACATAGAAAGCTAATATCATATTATGGAGAACGGTGTGAGCGAGCACCGCGTCAGGAATGTAAAGCCTTTATTATTATCATTTTAATCAAATATCCGTCCGAATCATTACCGCAGACTTTTACCTGAAGACGACACTGCACAACCTCAGATTGTAGTCGGGTGTGTGCCAGGCCGAAAAAAAACTGAATACGAGAGAAAACCCTCCTCCGACGGGCTCCTTACGGGTCCCGCATGGTTGTCGGTTGGAAGCCAGCAGAGCCAATGGCTGAAAACAGAGCTAAGAACAGGCAAACCTCTGGGAGGAAGAAAGGGAGCGAGGGACGCTGGAAAGGGATCGGGCTCGGAAAGCGGTCTGCCTGGAGCCTGTGTGGCATTCACTCAACAAGGCAGGGGAGAAAGAGAGGTACGCGGGGGGGGGGGAGCGCATGGGCCCAGGTGCGTTGTGCTGCCTAGCGACCGGGCCGCGGGGGTCGCGTCACTCAGAGCGCCCCGCTGCCCGCGACCGCTGGAGTGAATCTTTAATATTTGATCAGAGCGACGGGCATCAATTATTCTGTAATTCCACGCAGCACACACAGCGGCTGGAGCGGGCTAACCTGTTATTCGCGGTCCGTTTGGTTGGCGTCACAGATCGAGTGAGCGCCGTGGGGTTAAGCGGCGAGAGGATGAGAGGTGACGCCCCGTGCAAAACCTTCCAGTTAATGTAGCTCACGGAAACAAAGCGGGATTCAAATGCGCGATGGGACGTCACAAGAAAGCTGCAGATGGAAGAAAAATACATATTACGCATATTTGTACAGATGCTGCAGTCTCTGTGTGAAATGTCCTCAAACATACATATATACCCTCATTAATTTGAACTGGAACCTGTGAAATATCAAGAATTAATTCATTTTATGTTTTCCATTGTGCCGATTATATTTTACAGTCTTATAGGTATAAATAAGCTTGAAGACCTGGTGTATTTTCATTTAACACTGGTGCACTGGCACTCGACAGCGTTGCATGGCTACATCGTCGCACTGCAAAGAACGAAATGGTGATTTGGAAGCCTCATGAATACTGTATGTCCCTGAACAGGTGTTTCCCATTTGCAGACAGGACGAAAAAAATTGTCCTCTTTTTAAAAGACTTGTTTCTTTCTTTTATTTCTTTTTTTTTGCCTTTCTTGTATTTGTTCCTGTATTATAACTGTCTATGGTTTTTGCATAAAATGCATAAGGGTTTTGGGATGTAAATGGAATTTTATTCATATTTTGTCCAAATACCTCTTGTAATTTGTATCAGAATTCTTGTACAATTTTTATATTAAAGATTTATCAGTCACTGACATTTTGTCATTGCAATTTTTTTCTAATTCTGTATTTATATTTAATTTTATGAGGGGAGATTGAAAAGACAGGCTGCTCCTTAATGTAGAAAAAAAAATGCAGAGCCCCGAAACAATGTGTCAATCAAGCCATTTTAACAAGACACAGTTTTCAGCAGGTTTTTACCGGGCTCTTAATTGCTCTGTGATAAAAATCACAAGGGAAAAGGCTATCTTGACCAATTAGTGGACGATTAGATTAATAGAGTTATTAAAAGATGCACTGGCATGAGGACAAGGTGCTGCTGGTCTTGGCAAATTAGTAAGATGGTCACTGACCGAGGGAAACAAAGGACATGCAGCATCATATGCGGGAATTAAATTAAACACCCTTATTTAAGGGTTATTAAGTAACATTAGAGGTTATGAGAGAAAATATACTTAAAACAATATATATATATATATATATATATATAAAAGCACAGAACATGCCATTTGAAATGAACAACTCTTTCCTCCCTTTATAGATCCAGCAAAACATTTTGACAACAACAATTTGAATTCTGAAGTATATTAACATTTATAAATATTAACGTCAGTCAACAGGAAAACAACAAAGGGAAACAATAGAAGAACAAAACGCCGCTGACAGAGATCGACGACGACGACGGACAAACGCAGGGACACTTTGCAACAGCGACCCGCGCTGACATCATTTGCTGTGACCGGGGGGGTCGAATTACAAATTGATATGAGCTCCAGCAGGGACGT
Source organism: Pungitius pungitius (assembly GCF_949316345.1). Classification (NCBI taxonomy): domain Eukaryota; kingdom Metazoa; phylum Chordata; class Actinopteri; order Perciformes; family Gasterosteidae; genus Pungitius; species Pungitius pungitius. Next base: position 15,232,943 of record NC_084908.1, on the reverse strand, counting down.
CGTGTTTGCTCTGGTAACCAACGGGAACATAATGCCTCCTCCCCTCTGTGAAAGGGAAGGAGTGACACAGGCCTTATTGACCTTGAATTTGACACCATTCCTCTTTGTCACACACCACTTCCTTGACCCTGTCATTGTTGATAACGGCGCAAAACATGCACACGCACGTGCACACGCACAAACTAAATTTTAGAATAATAGTGCTATATGCTATTTATCATAAGCAGGATTGGTAAAAGATACTCACCCCACTTTTCACAGAAATCCTCACCCACCCATCTTCAAAACACACACACACACACACACACTCCCTTTCTTGGCGACGACCCCCCACCAGGGAGGCGGTGGGCGATGTCCGCCGCTGAGATGACGTCCAGCCATCGATTGGCCCCGCCGAGCACGCGGCAGCCCTCGGCTGACCTTTGAGGAGCAGCGCTCTTCGCGGCGTGTGCGCGTACGGACAAACGGACGGACAGACAGGCCGAGCTTTGTTGTGTCACAACGGGAAAGGGTGCCACCAGGGGGAGAGGAGAGTGTGTGTGTGGGGGGGGGGGGGGGGGGTGAACGGGGCAAAGATGTCCATCTGTCTGTCTGACCTCAGTCAGTCAATTCAAGAGTCTGAGGCATCAATGGTTTTCTGGCGTTAAATGTAATTTTTTGTGATGTGGGTTTTTTTGACGTAAACGAAGAAAAATTGGACCAACATGTCAGAGTTTAGTCTGGTTGACTTACAATAACACATGACATTTGTAGTTTGAGTTTTGTAAACCAGAGAAAAAGACAAATCACTAGCGCTCATTCACCTTCACCTTTAGTGGAGAGTACGGTGTATAAGAGACAAAAGAGGACGCAGCAGCCACACACAAGCGACTGAGACGTGTCTTCGTTTTACAAAGGTTATCTTAGAAATCCCAACCAAAGTCAATAGTGCTTGTGAAAGCCTTTTGGCTGTAGAGGTCTACACATAGTGGCCGGAGGTTAGTTCCAAATGTCAACCAGTAGGGGTTGGAAGAAAAATAAAGTCTTGAAAATGAAAACGCCTGTATAATTAAACACACATGGTACAGTCAAGATACTCTCATTTGTTGGTTATTTTGTTAATTTGTTATTTTTTTGAGAGAAGCAAAACAAGCTGCTGTCATTCTCTTAGCTAGCAACATACAGTACATAGCCATATATACAGTGTATACACACACACACACACACACACACACACACATACACAAAGAGAGAGATATTTGTCAAACCAAATTCTGTGGGTGAATTATATTTAGTATACTCTAATTCATGAAGGAGATCTTTGTATTTCGTTTTCTTCTAACAGGTGAAATCTATAAAAATCCCTTAAACATACTCACAAACCAACCACCATCGTCACTGCATTGAAAATAAATATCTATTTTAATTGAGGACTCACTGATTGTAAATGCAAACAATAACTAAAGGCACATTTTCCATATTTTAGAGGGAAAGAGCAGTAAAGACTTATATTCCACTACTTTAAATAAGAACTGTAAAATTTAAATATTCTTGTTTAATGTATCACTTAATAGAGACACTTCTTTGAACATTTTGATGGGTGCAGTTCATAATTATACTAAAAGAGCCCTTATTAAATGCTCGTGCATTGCTCATGAAACGTGAATTCAAAGGAAAATAAAATAGATGGTCACTCCGTTATTCTTATAAAAACTCATCTGTGGTAACATGAGCCTCGGCCAGGACGGACCCCCATACACATACACAACTTTTTACTGGCTCTTATTGATTTGGTTCTACACCAGTGAGGCCTGCAATGCTGGCTAATGCTATTGACGAGCCATCAGTCTTGTCCAGAAGTGTGGAGGCATGCAGCTCTTTTTCCAAGACCAACCAAGGAAGGAGAGAGGAAGAGGAGGAAAAGAAAGAGAGGGGGGAAAACATCAATGGACAGTGATGGAGAGTGGGGAGGAGTGCAAAGATGCAAGCACAGCAGACAGACTCAGACCCCTGTCCATGGTTTGGGAACACTAAATTAGAAAAAAGACAAAAGGGATGAGAGAGGGAGAAACTGTAAACAGCTGGATCGATCCAACTAGCGTTGGGCAAATCAAACCATTACAGCCAGAGGTCTCGGGCCCCGGAGTTGAGGGAGATAGTGTGAATATCTTTCCACTGCCCTGGTGGGGGGGGGGGGGGGGGTGAGAGGTTGCACCAGCACTCGCTAGATCCCTTTTAAAATGGTTGGACTCACCAAGTTTCTATAGTTTGCTTCCACCCGCTGAATAACACGGTGTAAGTGCAGCAGGGTGGGAAGGGGTTAACTCCGACGAGGTTGGAGGAGAGGCTGAAAAAAAAAAAAAAAAAAAAAAGCCCTCTGGCAACCCAGGGACAGAGGGAACGCTGAACTCATCACAAACTCCTCTCCTGGCGTCCGCCAGCACATAATGACCCCAACAAGACGGGAATCCCTTTTAATTAAAGTGAAGGGAGATCAGTTAGGCAGATGGTTGCCGACAAATATTAGGGGAAATAGAATGTTTAATGGTCTGCGCACTTATCGCAGGCTATTTTCCACACCCAGCCCCCCCCCCAAAACTGATAAACAGGACAGAGCCTTGTTAATCAACCTTACAACCTTTAAAGCCCAAGATAAGAGAATAATTCGGGATCTTTGTAAATTAGCTTGAGATGTGGCCCCTCGCGTACCCGGGGCCAGGCTGGCGAGGAGGGAGCGGAATTTCTATCAGTGTAATAAGCCCTGCGCCACGGTGAAGAAGTTTTTTTGGGGGGGGGAAAAGTACTATTTCCAGGGGATAAGGATATTTTTTTTTTTGGTCAGTGTTTTTTATTCATTCCCCTTGTGGCTTGACCCTCTTGCCGCCACCCTACCGCGCTCTTATCAGTGACACAAGAGAGTCACCCGCCTCCGTGGAAATAATCCGAGCGGCGAGGCGTGGGGGGGGGGGGGGGAGGAGGGGAAGCCCGAGTCGGCGGCCTGTGCGAGCGGGTTAACGGGGGCCCTCGCCCCCTCTCGGTCAGACACAGGTGGGGGGTGGCCTGTGTTTATTTAGCAGGTGATGGATTGAAGAGGAAAGGATTATGGACACAGCAGCAGCACTAAGGAGAGCACTAGCAGGTACTGTTTTTGAGGAAAAGTTTTTCTTTCCGTAGCATCCTGCAGCGATTTCATAATGCATGTGGTTTCGAGGCTCACGACGTTAATTACATACTTTAGTTCCATTATTGTGAATTCACCAAGGTTTAGCAATTTGCGTCAGAAGAAAAAATATTTAACACAAAGGTGACGGTGTTGCAATACAATACTTTGCACATATGTTCCAACAGCTGTGCGGTAATTATGTCAGAAAACACACGCATTTATTGCTTTACTCTCAATCTCTCTTTCGTATTTTAACTGGGCAAAGTGTTCCGTTTTCAGAATTCAGTATTCTTCAAATCACTGCTCTTGTATTTTGTGTACACTGTATGTTGTGACCACAATGATACACACAGTAATAATAAAAATAAAAAAAAGACAAATGTCGAGTCCAGTATATTTGACCTTTTTCTCAAATGAAAAACACATTGGCTGAACTCGACTCCACCTCCTCCCACCCCATCTTTATTTTTAAATCACACACAGCAGAAGCATACTTCATTTAACAAGGGTTCAGAGCCTTTCTGTTGTGTTTAGTTACCAGTTACGCTTTGTAGCTGCTCTGCGCCGTTTCCTTCCTGGCCCCTTGGAAAAAGGGACCCTGGATTGAAGGTAATTGCGGGAGAGAAATGCAGCCATTTATCAGTGCTTGTGGTTTGGGACCTCAAAAGGTCCCGCTGACAATTTTCCCTTACAGCAGGCCACTGTGGCGCTGGCAGGTCCGGTTCGGAGCCCCGACGCCGGGCTTGAACTCTTAAAGAGTGCTGCCATGTGTTGGACCTCAACGGTGCCAGCAGCAAATGTGCTGAACAACAGACACTCAAGAGCATGAACTCCGTGCCTTGGCAGAGGGTCGCTGCACGGGCTACTTGCAGGAGTAAAGAAACATGGGAGTTGCTTATGAAAGTATGTGTTTTTGTGTATGAGTCTACCTGTCTGTTTCTTTCTGACCAGCGTCACATCGGGAACGCATTGCATCCCACCGTTTCTTCCAACACACCCATGCATACAAGTCTGAATATCCATGGACGACATCCCAGATTGCAATGGGTCACACCTGGTTATGCTTCTTCCCCCCCCCCATCTCCCCCCATCTCCCCCCGTCTCCCCGCTCGCTCCGCTCCCCGGTTCCCACACCGGCGGCATCTGGAACCTATTGGCGGCAGAGTCACACCGAGCCATAAAGCCCTCAAAGGCTCACAAACGCACTAGGGGCAGAACGTCAAACAATGTTGGCCCAACAAGCTGCCAACAGACACAATGCATCTTGAACCTGAACAAACCCCACTGATCATTTTTATCCCCTCCGTCTCTCGGTGTGTGTGTGTGTGTGTGCGTCTTGCTGAACTATTCCTCTCTTTTTTTCCCCCTCGCAAAACACCACCTGGGAATAAGTAGAGTGAGAATTTTTACATTTTTACCCCTAAATGGAATCGGTGCTGATGCTGAGGGAGCTAAATGCGGCTCAGGCGACGGAGACCGCGAGGAGAAACGGATCCCGACGAGGCCAGGGACTGTCCGTCAAAAAGGGGGCTTGTAGCAGAAACAAAACACTAACAGAGCCTCCAGATTTAATTTTAATTTTGGTGTATTTAAACGGGCTGTGGCTGTGGATCTGATTACGGTTTGAATCAAACGGTCTGTTCGGCCACAGAGCCTCTGCCCACGGTGTCACCAGAGGGTTAATGACCACTTATGCCACCCGGCAGATAATGTGATCCGTCCTGGATAGGAGCGAGACCCCTTTGTCACACGGCAATCCTTTTAGGGGAGAGAGGAGCGGGGAGGGTTGGTTGGGGGTGGGGGGGGGGGGTCATTCTGTCACAGCCTTGTCATGCTCTTATCGATTCTCCGTATCCGTTACGGAGGCTTGGAAGCATGTCCCAAAACTCGATATGCTTTTAATAGGGAACAGGTTCTCCAAACAACGCGGTGCCGGTTCAAAACGAAAAAGATAGCACATCTGAAAAGATGACAGCAGCAAGAACAAAGCGTTTGCAATTATATAAAAACTGAACTATGTTACGTGCAGTTTGTCTGTCAGTTCGTGCTTTATATATTGCCTTCTTTTTCTTCCAGCCTTTTCTCCCCTTTTTTGGATTTCTATGGCATAAAAATGTTGGCGCGGTGTTTTGAGCACAGAAATCTGTGTTGGAGCTCTATCAAACCAGCATTTTATTGCAAACAAATGTTGCCTTTGATACTGGCTACAATGGGTGAAACTTCACTGTTTGTTTGCGCTGGAGGTGAAAATGAGTTGTTAACATTTGGAAGGGAAAGCTTGTGAAATACAACGGCGCAACAACACACGCACAAAGGAAAAAAAGAGAAAAGAAAAAATGGCACCCTTTAATGTCGTGCAGGAGTCTGCCGTGTTTTTCCACTCATTAGAGGGACTTTGAAGTGCGCGTCTGAAACTGAAGCTTGGGAAACCCGAAGGAATCAAGATTGCGGTGCGCACTTTCTGCTCCAAGAGCACCGCGACTCAAGGTAACACATCCACGTCCTATTAGTTTGCGGTACACTTACCAATTGGATGCAGACAGACTGTGGTATTAGGCGCTACATGATTTGATCACGTTGCCCATAGTGTAACACAGAGTAGGTGTGCCATTGTAAGATAACTGCAGCTCTGTCAAATTTAATTTCACCTGGTGACTGTTACCGCCACGGCAAGAGAAAAGTGGATTTTCGTGCGAGAAGCTATGCGAGTGCTCTGCTGGGCTCACGTCGTAAGGACTCCATCGAGGGGCGCTGCAAAGTCTTGCCTCTTCACTGTCAAACCCTCGGGGTGCCGTCCAAATTAACTGGGACGGGTGGATTGTTAGAGGGATGACCCCTTCACCACTCACCAATCCCTCCACACACACACACACACACACACACACACACACACACACACACACACTTCATCACACATGCACACTCTGAACGCCAACCGCTAAGCCTCAATAAATCAGATAAGCCACCCTGGTGGCTTCTGTGGCCAATCCGCACGGAGAACAACAAGGCGGGTATCAGGAAGCTGCAAAGCCCTCGTCAAGCGGGATTCCAAAGTACTCTGAAGGGTCCGCGCTCGCACCCCTGAAAGCTGGCCCGTCTCTCAGCTCTCCCTCACCCCATCCCCGGCTCCGACCCACTACCCCCGCGCCCGGGTGATGTCATTATTGAAGTCTTTGGCGTTGCTTTCCGGAGAGTAAGTTACCACTGACAGGTTCAGAGCCTGGCTGGCTCACCCGTGAGGATTCAAGACTTTGAAGCTATTGCCCTTAAGCCGCAAATTATTCTTTTCAGGCTCTCTCTGCTCTACCTACGGCTTTAATCCGCACCCTCCTCCTTCTCCTCAGAACACTGCGGCTCCACCAGGCTGCAGCCACTAGCCCGAACACGGGGACGGGGACGAATACGGACACACAGCTAGAGAAAGAGAGAGTGAAGGCAAAACAAGCGCTCACTCGATTTCCTAGATGTCTGAAAACACATACTTTATTGAACAGCTTCCCTCCCTCCCCTCCTGTAAAGTTAATAACACCAGCAGGGCAGAGCAGTACCAGGCTCCGGCAGCACGGGCAAACGATCCGTCCATTCCTCACTCCCTTCATCAGCACTTAGTGGACATCTGTGCAGTGCCAGCCCCTCTCCATATGCCACGGCGGTCAGAAGACAAACGACCGCGTCAGCGCCGTGGCACGCCTGGATGTCCTGATGCCACACTAGGGGCGCGCCCGTGGGTGCGGGGGGGGGGGGGGGGGGGGAGGTGGGGGGGGGGTGAGGACAGAGGCCTTAAAAAAGGCCCGGGCCCGGTTAGGAGTGGGCAGCCAGCACAGACACGTGAAATAGTGAACACCGAGAAAACGTCTCATGTGGTCAATGAGGCCTGTGTGGAAAACAAAAGGAAAACAGGGCTAACACTTGCAGCCTGCGCCCACGGGGCTGGTTCTGCTTGTTATGGCCCATTAACTTAGAACATTCAGTGGGTTATGCCGTTGATTGCTAACCTCTTCCAAAAGGCACATCATCATTTCTTTTGATTAATTGCCTACCTTCTGGTCAGTTTCAACTCGCCACCTCTCCATCCATTTTTTATACACTCTCAACCGGTGCCAGGTTGTGTGCGTTGGAGCCGGATCCAGCAGCCAGTGGTTTGATCAAATGAACTAGTACACATTCAAGTGCTTCAGTAAACAGAGCATGATTTATTACTTTTCATGCAGGTGAAAACTATTGCACTGTAGGTGCATTACCACACTTGGTATTAGAGCAAGCTGTGCAGTGTTTCTGGGGCCCAATATTTATATTAGTTCATTTAACAACATGTTAACTACAACTGGTTTTTGTGTTACAAGAAACAAATGGGATATCATAAAAGTGAAAAATCCATTTGTCAGTTTTCTCTGATGGACAGAGGAAATAATACCTCAAACCTATTTGGGATTTTATTAACGCATTATTGGCTGACACACCAATATTGACACATCTGCATTGAGCTAATATTTGTTGACGATATTCATTGTTTTACAGTGTTCCGGCTTTCTGGCGAAATAGCACTGTAAATGTAAAGCTTTTCGTCACATTTCTCTCTGAAGCCTGCATGGTGGTTCCTCCATGAACACTTCAAGAGATCTTTCCTCACTCACAAGTACGCAAAAATACAAAAGGTGATTGATTGTTAAGCAAATGGTTTACTGTGATAGTCTCACGATTTTCACATCGTAAAGAGTGAAAACAACCAGTACGAATGATACTGTACTATTAACTCTAGTGGTCTAGGAGTCTTTAACATAGACATATGTACTGTATATAGTGACCTGAATGTCATATCATGACACAATCACATGCGGGCTAGCACACATCCACGATAAATCAGCAAAGTTGTCCAGAAGATTTCATAGTGCAGAGAAGGACACATATGCTTTCCCCTGCAAGTTCACTGTGATGAAATGAATGTGACTGAAAGGTGACTTCAATGATTCAGGAACACGGGAGGTTAAACTTGTCATACTCGAAACCCAAGGCTCGAGTTTCAGATGTACCGCCATGACTCACATTTCACCCTCATGCTGCAAAAAGCAAAAAATCTGTGTCCAGCCCAGGTTGAAGTGAGAGGGATTGCAGGTGGAGGAGGATGGGGGAAGAGGGGGGGTGCGAGATGAGAGAAAGTCTGTGCAGAGAAGTAGGGGAGGAATAGCAGCACTCCCTGGGTAACGGCTCTGGCGAAGGAACTGAGAGGTGTTTTGGCTTGTGTTGCGTTCGGGGAGAGAGAAGCGTCTCCCAGAAGGAGGCTATAAAAAGACAAAGAAGGCAGGAGGCCATGTGGAGAGACTGTTGAAAGGGAGCAAACACCCACTCCATAATCCCACCACCGCCACCATCCCCGCCACTGGGGATGAAACACACACTTAAATTGAAATCACATAAACACCAAATTGCCATCACAGAAACAGATTCACCCAGATACTGAGGAGCTTAAGTTCAAGCCTCAACTCAAATGGTGCGAGTAGACTATTAGCTTTACAGCACGTATTAAACACAGCAACAGAGCCAATACAACACCAGACGGACGGGCTACACGTGGGAAGGATAAGAGCCACAAAAGGGGACCCGGAGATGTGGCTACACACTCATGGGTCTCAGGGTGCAGCGGGACGTCGGCACGGCGTGAAACACAAAAAGCCCTCGGGCCTCAAGTCGCTTCCGACAGCCTCGACAGACGCAGACACAGATGCACAAAAACGGGAGAGATACGGAACACATGGTTTACAGATAGAGCGATGAATACGCTCTGCTTCTGCATAACCCCAGATATCTACGCCATGAGGTAACACCGGCTGGTTTTTGTGACATAAAATGCACATGATAGTCCTGACGCAATACGAATCAAAATCAAATGAATCCAAAGCCCTTTCTCTGCTTTGGTTTTACTCCCGTCTTGGCCGCCGTGGCCAATGTGAACAGTCAAAACATAAAAACTCTGATTTGAGTGACGGGGATGAGACGTGAGAGACAAAGAGAGGCGGGGGGGGGGGGGGGTGGGGGGAAAGGAAAAAGAATGGTGGTGCCACATCCAATTTTGAATATTTACGTGTAAAATGTGCTCTGCAGTTCTTTCCCCTCTCAGGTCCATGGGAATGCAATGCTCTGGCCCTTTGCCTGGCTAAATGCGTTCCCTATGTGTGGGCGTTCTATCCCTCCGTGTTGTCTTCACCGGACGAGGGTGAAAGCCGGGCAAGGTGCAAAGGAAAGGTGCTTCTGGTTAAAGAGATTTTTTTTTTTTTTTTTTATCCACTTACACATATGGTCAGAAAGACAGAGAGAGAGAGATGCAGAGATGGGGTAAGGTGATAAAAAACTTTTTTTTTTTTAAAGCCAGCGCTCTTTGGTTGAACCTGTGTGTGGGAGGTCCAGAACAACCCCCACCCCACCACCGCCACCTCCCAGCCCCTCCCCCTTCCTCACACCCCCACCTCCACTACTATTAAATACCTTTGGAACATCCCGACTGGCTTTTAAAAGGAGCTGCAGAGGGTAACTGGTGGATATGGAGGAAACTAAGCATGCCCAGAAGGGGGGGATGTTGTGAATCGCTGGGTGTCCATGACCTGGCACTGCTCTAGCCCTCCAGCTCATTGTTCTGGGCCCAAGAAATCCTTTATAAGCCCATTAGAGTGTACATTTTACCAATCAAATTGGAGTGTCTAGGACTAACAAATGCTAGCATTGGATTTTATTGCTGTTTGAGCCCTCCTGGTGCAAGCCTTATGGACTATGTGGTCAAGCTGCAAGCCATTACATTGACAGGCATGCACACGTTTCTACATCTGGCCCTCTGCAGCTCGAACACAGCGAGCCAATTACATGTTGTTGTTCCTTTTGACATATAATGTTTTTGGTAATCAGATAATTGGTTAACCCTTCAAACTCCACCGTTACAGTGCTCCTTTTTCTCTCTCTATGCATTTGTGCTGTTGCTGAAATTCTGTGCCAAAACAACTTCAAAAAAAAAATTAAATAAAAAAGCAAACCTTAAGAAGAAGGATGTTTTTCTAAACTTGTGTCTCGGTGTGCCGTATTCAAGCAACATGTCTTGCAGGCGTTCGAGGCGCTGAAGGACTAAAACGGGAAATTGATGTGGGACGAAAAAATAAAAATTACTGGAAAACCCTCGACGCAAAACTCTTCGTGGCCTCACTTTTAAAAGCGAGCACACATGGAGAGGTTTCCTGAAACATGTACTCCACAACAAGAATCTGCCAGTTTTCTAAATGCTTGCATGTGAAACGGCCGCAAAGTATGTTGAATGTGTCAAAACCCTGATGAAGGGAGGAGATCTCCTGATTGAGTCATGTGGTTGCATATTATCCCTCAAATCAACCAGCATGCGCTCTGCACTCACATCTGCACAACTCGCATCAGCTGTCCACCACAGCTCGCCCATTTAGCCCGAAATGCTTCACACCCTCTTAAGGAAATAAACGTTATTGTTGGAAGACCTATAAATGAAATGGGATCTAACGGTCAGGGTGAAACCGTGATCTGCCTTTAAAATCACACCTTCCTCCGGCTCAGAGTTCCTTTTACCTCTCTGAAACATTATGCATTTATGGAAAACATTTGCAGAAACCTCAGGAATCTGCCCTCCGGGCATCTGCATAGCCCTACATGCAGTCATGCCTCTGTATGCATGCAACGGATGTTTAGAAATCAAATGTGGAAATGCAGAATAGAACGTGTAATGGCAGTTTTACTGCAGATCCCTGTATAGTTCATATGCCTGTATTCTGCTTTATTAAAGTCTGCTCATCAGGAGCACTTGCCATCTGCACATAGAGCCACACAGTGGCGCGGATAATTGTACTGCTAATTGTCATGTGGTGTCCGCTGGATGCCAAGAGCAGACAGTGCCATGTGGCCCTGTGTCTTGGGGGTTGTTTCTGGCTTTGATAACTCGGTGGGAAGATGGGAGGACACTGGTCTCGCCGAATTGAAGTAAACAGTAAATATGGTTTGTGTTTTTGTCACGATTTCCTGGTTGTTAGGAGCGTTTTCTCTCTCACACACACCTCCACCGCTCTGTCTCTCTTTGCACTCTCCCTCACACCCACACCCACTGGAAAGAAAAACACTGTCTATTTTATGCTCTACAGATGAAACGCATTAGCAAATGCATGGCAAGGGACACTGAGGGCGGAGCAAAAAAAAAAAAAAAAAGCCGCCTCGGTTCCAACGACATCAGCATATTTTTGCAAATTTGCAATTAGTCTTAAGGGCCGGTGTAAATTAGGTCTCCTGACAAATGAGCAATCGGGACGGGACATGAAGTTTCAATAAATCTGAGGCGCTGCTCCGGGCGTTGGTGTCCTTTTACTCTAGCATCAAGAAAGAGTCCCAACAGACAGCAGGGGGAGATCCATGGAATAAGCCCAAAGAGTACTAACCACAGGGATTCATACGCCCCAAACTTCTGCCTCTCCCCTCTCGAAGCTACACGAGGGAGAGGCCACTCCACAGGAAGGGAAAGTATTTCATGGCGATGTGAGACGGGGATGGGTCTCGAAAGCCCCGATAAAGGAGACTATAATGTGGGTAAACCAGCACCGGTGCCTGTGTCTACGCTCATAACTTTGTGGATCAGACCACTTTGCGCTGAGACACTGAGAGTGAGAGTGCCGTGGTCCCATTCAGGGGAGTCTAGAGTTGCGTCTCATCAGTGTTTAAACATATTAGCGCGGGGCCTGCGCTGCTGCTGATTTGATCTGCTGCCTCGGAGGGAAGACGTGAAATATACGGTTTTACTTTTTAAAGACTGTGCGGTTCTCTCGCCATGGTTATTGATGATGAATCAACTTACACATTTGGCCATTGCGCAGGAGGCCCTCTGGACAAGTATGACAGTTAATGGAGTTGGCTGAGGAAGCTTGAGCAAGGATCAGGTTCAAACGGATTCCTAGTTACAGTCCGTTTAATCCGATTGGACAAAATAACACGCCACAATAAAGTGCTGCTTAAGGTCGAGAAATGCGTTTAAACGAGAGGCAAACTGACGACAAAGCGAGGGAATGTAGGATGGGACCGTGAATGGCATTAAAGCCCCATTTGTCTGCATTACCTGTATGGAAGGGAGTTGAGACTTCCACGGGAAGGAACCGTGATGGGGAGAGAACAATAATGCGGTTGCAGGAGGGACTGCCTACTGGGTTACACACGGATGAAGCCCAAGATTGAATTGGGACACTTGGAAAGTACAGATGGAGACATCTGCCTCATGTTACAGCGTGATGGGTACACCATCACATTATGTGACCGTGTACGGGCTATCAGATGGGTTTCGTGGGGGTGGAGGAGGAGCGGTAGCAGTGCCTCAGGCATTGGGACTCTATTAAACAACATTCTAGCGGTTTTGTCAGGCATTTTAAGTAGCGTCTTATCTGATACTCCGCTCCTCCGGAGGAGGACGCCGCTCAAGTCAAGTCACTGTATTGAATTGACTTTAATCCGGCACAGGTCAGTTCAATTCATTTTTTTTACATTGAGCTCGCTATTGCATTATCTACCAAGTGAACAGAAAAATAAGAAATCTTTGAAGGAGTTGTGGGCCCAGTCGCACTCTGGCCAAGCTGCCTCGCTCGACTCGACTCTGCCTCAGTTGCGCGTTGGTTTAGCATAGCACGCTTCATCCAACTGCCCTCAACCGGAAGTGCAAATCTGCATGAATCCACAAAAACAACATACAAAATAAGGTTCCTGCTTTGTCAGGTGAACAGTCATGAAGAGATATGGTGGAGAAGATCCAGATATCCTCAGCCAAAGGGAATCCGTATTCCACCACAATAAACTGTAGGCTGTGTCACACTCGGAGGCAGATTGGGGACGGCTACGTGCACATAGCGAAGCAACGTGGCAGTCAGGTGGTGATATGAGGGAAAAACGCGGGGACAATAAGTGGAATCAAAGAAAAATATGTTCTTCCTCTCCAGAGACAATTATCTGCACTCCTTGGCTGCTGCTGCCGAGACGGTGGTGTTGTGCAGACTCTATTGACACAAAGCAAAGCTGATAATTAAATTACATGTGTTGTGGCAGTCCTGAGATACTCTGAATCATTAGCACATGTACGGGGGGGGGGGGGGGGGGGCTCAGATTAACTTTGCAGGATTCTAGGTCTCTAATGACGCTGGAGGAAAACAGAAAGGCGGCCCGCCGACTGGCCGACGTCCCGCCTGGACCTGGTGCTCCACATCGCTTTCAGGGGGGAGAAACAAAAGAGTTCTAGTTCTGCGTGGACGTCCAAAAACGACTACAAAAGGCTTCCACGTGTTGCTTTGAGGAGCATCACGGATACGAGGCACCAGTCCATCCCAGTGGCAGCTGCACACGCAAACACACACACGGAGTCAGGAGGCCGTTTGATGCTTCTGGAGGGTAAATGTCTTCAGTGGATTTGCACGATGCCACGTCCGCCTAATTTACAAAAGACATTCAACGGCTACTAACGGTCCATTTCTGCAGCACATCAACCGGCAGCTCAGGGATGAAATCTCTCTCTCTCTCTCTCTCTGACTGTGGGCTCACCAGCCCAGTCACTGTCCTAATTGAGTCAGCTCTTCTCTGCTGCTTGGACCTTATCGTATCACGCTTTATAATTGACCTGCGCTGCTTCATGAGACAATGCGCCAGGAGCTTGACAAAAGTTATTAATTTTCACTTTGTCCGAGGCTCTGTCCCAATTAGGTCCCCTGGCTGGGGCCGACAGGGCGGCTAACGTGATTTCAGGACAAGCTTATTAGCTCCGCAGCAGCACGGAGGAGCGGGTGGAGGAGCGGGTGGAGGACCCTAAATGAGTACGCACAATGCAGTGGGCGATTACTGGAAGGCAGCAGCACGCGGGGATTGTTCTGTTCTGATCTAACACATACTCACTATATTGAATTATTTGAAAATGTGTCCCGTTGATGATGACGGATTTATGTACAATATTTTGGTAAGATCACAGATTCCCTTTTCCTTCGTCTGCCCAGTGCTTCCATGAAAGGTGAGCAGCTGCGACTGCGAGCCGGGCTGCATTAAAGGCGTAGTCCCAGCGAGTCGGAGGGTTGGTTAAGGAGAAACCATGCGAGCCGGTGCTCAGTGAAAGTTCACCAGATGCCAGGAGCAATGGCATCACGCCAGTCCCGACTCCCGGGCCAAATCAGTCCCAACTTGGGAAGTGCGTGGACAAGCTGAAGGGGAACCAATCGGTCCCAATTAAGCATAATTGCACCAAGTCCATCACAGTTTGGTCTGAAGCTTCTACTTTTGTTTTCTCCACCGGCTCAAACACCAAGGGACCAAGTGAAAACAGCAGCTACTAAATGCAACCACGAGAAAAGACAGCAGGAAATGGTGGACTTTGCTGTTCAGGCTCTACGTGTCTATTAGGCGCAACAAGGAGGAAAAGATTTTCAACATCAGGGATTTCAGCAAATTTTGGTTCCTCAAGCGTCCTGAAAAGTAGCTGATGCTACTTCCAAAGAAAAGTCACAAGAGCAGCATGTATTCTGAGCCCCCTTTCAAGTTTAGTTACAGTGCTGTCATGTTCAATCAAAGGAGGCTCGAGATGGGGGGGAGGGGGAGGGAGGGGGAGGGAGATGGTTGAAAAGCAGAAAAAATAAAGGAGTAAATCTTTCAGATGGCGACTTCAATAGCCCTGAGTGGAAAATTACTACCGCACAACCATGCCCGTGGGGGGCGTTTTAATGACAGCTCACAAAGATTGGCTTCACCCACCACGATTAAGGTTACCCTTCATGATCAGAGGCAGAGCAATACAAACAGTTAGTCCGGGGAAACAAGAGAGAGACACCTGCCCACTCAGCAACTCCTCGTACACTTTTAACCACGGGGGCCTCGCCGCCAGCTACCGGGCTAACAAGTCCAAAGTCCTGTGAATGACAGGAGAGTGACAGCGTCCTGGCAAGCTCCCGCTCTCTGATTAGTATTTCATCTCGCAGCTTTGGCCCCAAGATGTTGCGTAGTTGTCAAGAGTCTAAGATGGCTTGGTGCTGAGACCAACAAAAACTACAACTTCAACACTATTTAAAGTCCGTCTTTTGCTACTTTTTCTGACAGCAGGTCGCTTTCCCCAACAAAGAAAACGGCGTTTGCTGCGTTGCTCAATGTGTTTAAACTTGATGGTCATAGCTCATATTTATTTTTAAGAATATTTTCTTCAAAATAAAGAAAACTTGTATTAAAAAAAAATATGAATTGAAAAAAACAACAACTGAATGGCACACTACTGAAGGGAGCCAGAATTTTCAAACCCATTTATAATTTGACTAAAGATTCTGGACCACGAACGTCCCGCCTGGAACACGAAGGTTGCGCTCTGCCCTTTGCTCGTTCATCATCGGACGTTTACTGGCAGAACTCTCGGGGTAAATATTTCTCTTATCAGATTTTCCTGGCAAGCGTGCCTGGTATATAGAACAATTCATCAAATCCACTTACAGCACGACACGATGAGGCGTAATAAACAAGGCGAACCATCATTTGATCGTTTTCATCTTGTGGAAAAACCACATTTGTGAGGGTTAAAAGAAATGTGCTGTTCAGGGACGCAGCGGAGAAGCACTGACACACGTGGCTGGGCCACTGGGCGTGTGCCGTTACCTGGCAGACTCTAAATGTGTTGACATGGGACGTGTCTTAGTGAAGTGTCTGGCATTTTTTTTCTCCCCACAAATGTTTAATGAAATTATTTAGCCATACTGCTCTGTCACTTGGAGAAAATGAGGAGACGAGGATGCACAATCAATACGCAGAAAAAGCAAAGTCCAATTATTTAAAAGTGTAAATTATAGATTTGATGCCAGGAACATGAAGACTATGACTATGGCTCTCTTGCTTATACCCTTCCTCTCTCTCTCTCCCTTTCGCATGAACACAGAAGCAACCAAGATGAAAATATGAAATTCTAATGTTTTGTGCCACAAGCTATTTCAAGTGCAGTGCGACTACATAGTGTACTATACATGTGAGAACATATTCAAATTTGGACTCTGCCGCATTGGGGCGCACATTTGGGATGAAGGTTTATGAAAAATGCATCTATTAATTCATTATTTCGATTGAACCTGTATTATAAAACCCAACGCTGAAACACAACACAGTGATTCTGTCTGCCTCAAGTTTCTATTTCCATAATTTAATTGAGGTCACAAAAGCAGCTTTGAAGAAAGTCAAAAGTTATGGGGCCAAAGCTTTGCCATATGTTTGCATTGACCTTTAATTTAGTGAAATATGTGTTACACAATCCTCAGCTTCCATGGGTCAACCTCAATGATTATTCACAGCAAAAAACTAGCAGCTGTTGACTCTGACAGCCACATTCCTCTCTAGCCTCCTGCGTTTCAATTTGTCTTACAGCAAAAAGCCCTTCCGCTTTTAAATACCAAGCAGGGCTTTTTCCCACACAGGTCCTGCTGAGGTGAAGAATCCCACTCCTGCCACCACAACAGCAGATACGCCAGGGTCTTCTGAGAGGTTAAAACATTCTGCCGATGTTGGAGGAGGAGAGATGAAGAGAAAAGGGAGGGAGGAGGAGGAGCGGGTCTGTCTGACAGTCAGAAAACAGTCCCTCACAGCGATCGCCCCAGCCTCTGCTGCTGCTGAAAAAAAAAAAAAAAAAACAGCACACAGTTGAATTCCTAACAGCGAGTGCCAGGTGGTCACAAGATGAATTCATCAGGGCAATGCATAACGCAAAAGGCAGAGATTATCACATTGCAGCCGCCCTAGGGCCATGGCAGCGCAAGCTGATTGGAGACATGGAAGGAGGCCCGAGAGAGGCGCTGGTCTTCCCTCTGGCCAGCGGAGAGGTGTCGGTCCACTCCTGGGAGAGATGGAGGAGTACGGGAGGGAGGGGGTGGGTGGTTCAGAGTGATGGTTCACCTCGCTACAGGCGGCCCTCCCATTGGGGCAGGAGCAGGCTAGGAGAGGCCTGAAGGCCACGAACACACACACACACACACACACTATCATTCGGCTTTTCTCCCAGATCCTTGGCAAGATTTTTTCTAGTCATGGGACTCGCAGTCCCAAAAAGATAAGGGTTAATATCAAACAAGAGTGCTAGTGTGCTTTGCCACTGTAACCCCGCATTGTTAAATAGTTCTGTCTGGGTAACTATACTGGTAACTGAGTGTGTGTGGTTGTCAAAGGTCATGGAAATCAAGAATCCTCAACACTGTCCAACTACACAATGTGAAAACAGATACTACTGTCATTCAAGAGCTCATCAAAATAGCCATATGGGAGATCCGTATAATGTAAAAAGGCATCACCACTACGTGAGGGTGAGAGTAATATATTCGGTTATCTGCCGAGAAGAAGCTTAATGTGTCAGAAAGTCAAACTGTTTCACATTCATACCAACTGTTGTACATGATATTCTGTGGTATTCTGTGGCTCATCAGTCATTTCACATTATCATTACAGGATTTTTAACATGCCATCTTAAAATTTGTTTCAAACACAAAAGAAAGTTGCTCAAAAAAGAGCAACTCAGATTGGCACCATAGAACTTTTTCCAAACTGCACAGTAAAAGCATACATACAAATACTATTTTCTTTCTTTTTAAAAGCAAAATGATAATGGCAAAAAATTAAAAATAAAACAAAAAGCATCTGGCCACCTTGAATGTAGTCTCATAATTAGTCCCTAAATATGTGATTTGGTGAGATGAAAAAAATAGCACTGCATTATGAATGTAGAGAGAATTTTAAATATCATATTTACACATCTACCCTCTCGAAGGAGAAATAAGTCTATTACAATATACACATTTTATACTATAGAGCACCTTGAGACAAGTGAGAGAATGATGATGTCAATCAATTAAAAATAAACCATATTTGAATATATGGTTTGGGCTTTTATTGTAGCATTAAAGAAGTAATGTTATGTGTTTAAAAAATAGAAAAAAGAAAACTGGTTCATAGGATGAATCTCATCAGCTTGAACAAAGGACTCTCAAACCTCAAAACGTTCATAAAGTATCATAAACATGACATACAAAATGCTCCGATTTGCCGCATATCAGGGCCTTAATGTTATTGTCATAACATAGAATAAAAAAACATTTATTTTGTAATATCCATAGCTTTTGAAAATGCATTGAAGATTTTGGAAAATGAAAATAACAACACTAGTAAATCATTGAAGGGACAGAAATCAGAAATCATGTCCAGGCTCCTGGTGTTTTTTCAGGCCAAAAAAAAACTTAATCTGAAAAAGTGTGAAAAAGGAAAATATGATGAAATTGGAAAATGTAATGTAACGTTAAATTCAAGACAGTAAGGACTTCCCAAATAGTGTGATTACAAAAAAGGCTCAGGCTCCTTTTTATTTTATTTTAAGTGTTGTGACTGATGTTTTGAGGTATTCTAATCCCATAATGTTTATACTGTACACTGTTAACAGTGCACAATAGTAGAAAAAAGTGTCATGTTTGCCTATTAAACATCCACTATTCATGAAAAACAAAGCACATCATTTAACAAGCTCCTTCTGGATGGATGGAAGAATTTAAAAGTTAAAAAGAAAAGAGCAAATGGCCTGAGGGACTGACCTTTTTAAATCAACAATCAAATCCACCGCTTGTTTGTATGTGCCTGACACTTCCACCCTGCGTTGTTCACTTTTCTGTCTGGGCGTCTTTCTCTTTTCTTATTCTACATAAATTATTGACTGGCTAATTTGGTCTGCTGGCCCTGTGAGACGCTGCAGCATCGGCATGACAGCTTTATCTATTAGACTGAGCCCAATGACAGCCTCGCTCCGGCTGCGCCTGTGTGTGTTTGCGTGTGTGCACGTGTATTGTGCTCGTTCATGCACGTTTGTGTGTGTGTGTGTGTGTGTGTGTGTGTGTGTGTGTGTTTTGTCAGAAGCCTGTGTGTCAGTGTTGCCACTGGGGTGGGGAGGGGGTCAGGCTCATTCTCAGTTGCATTAGCACAGGAGCAGGACTGGGACACATCAACATCTTAATCAATATGCGAGAGTCAATTACTGAGGAAGCGCGTGCTTAAGCAAGATCTGATTATTGGGTTCATGTTCAGTCCACCAAATGGACCGAATCAATGCGATGCGATATGTGGTATATATCCCCCCCCCCCCCCCCCCCCCCACTACCACCACACGCACACACACACACACACTTTCTCTCTCATCCCACCTCCTGTCACCTCAACCCGTGCTCCCTCTCCTCCCGCTGTCCCCCCCCCCCCCCCCCACCCTATCACATTCCTCACGGACACTTGAGGAAAGGAAGGGAGGCCGATCAAAGTGACAAAGAGGAAGGATTTATGCTCTGCCGCGGCGTCTAACAGGACTGCACCGAAACTTGTCCAGAAAGCACAAGTGTATTGAGATGAAAAGGCTGGCGGAGCTTCAAGCTCTCAACGACCGTTTGAATAAGTCATATTTGGGCAAGATTTATGAAGATAGAAGTGGGGGAAAAAAAAAAAGAAAAGCTGTGAGTATCATCTTAAGAGGATATTTGAATGTGCTCAACAATCAAAGCACACTTGATGCCAAATCACACAAGGCACAAGGTTGGACTGCCTGTGAATTCTCTGCAAATATAAATCGCTCTTTTTTTTGTGTGTATTTGCCTTTTGATGCTTGCTGTTCAGTTTTTTTTTTGTAGCGGAATAGTCTGTTTCATTTCAGCGCTTTGTCACCATATCTGGCACTCTGCAAGTCCTCTCAACCACCCCAGGTCAATAAGCGAGTGAAACACGAGTACGGAGAGATCAGCCTTTCGCTGTAGTACGTTCAAGGGCTTTGTCTTTGTGTCTTAGATATCGGTGGGTGTGTTTCTTTTCTCTCTCTCGCTCACATTCGGCTGTCATATTTGCTTTTTGTCGAGGATTCCGTTTGGTGCGCTGCTCCCCGCCCATCGCCCATCAACCTATCAAGGTCGGATCATGCCGCGGGTTTCGCCCTGCGCTTCCTCACCGTGACAACCTTGCCACACCTCGGCACGTGAACCCCACCTCGCTGCCGGACCACTTCTTTATTTACCTCACTGAAAACGGGCACCTGGAACACTGAGGAACACAACAAAGAACAGAGGGAGGGGAAAAAAAACGAAAGCGAAGAGCGCGATGAGAAGCTTGGTGGTAGGTAGAGGACCAACAAGGCAAGAAATCAATAGCCCAGAGATTTTTAACTAAGGTCTTTTTTCCCCTCTCACTCTGTCTTTTTTTATCTCGTAAGCTGCCAAACATCACCAGTGAAACTTGCACGAGGCAGTCGTTGCCAGAGGGTGAATCATAGCAATATTGATTTGATTATGTAAAAGCTCGGTGGAACCTCAAGCCAGATGCAGAAATAACTCCTCACCTAGGTCCTGTGGGAGAGTACACACACTGGTTTGGAGGGAAAAGCGAGAGACAAGAGTCGACAATGAGAAAAGGAAAAATGTATATTGTCGAGGATAAAAGCATAATTACTGCCCTCGTAGCTCAAATACATTTCTAACTTTCCAAATTGCTCTTCCTTTTGTGGCCCCTTGTCTCCTGTTCTGCCGCGTGCTGAATGATAATTAAAACGGCTCTACTGTACTGCATTAGGAGCTGACAGTTATGAACTCTGCAGAAGAATAGGCGGCGCGCTACCATAGTTGATCCGATTTGAGCGTGTGTGTGTGTGTGTGTGTGTGTGTGTGTGCGAGCGCTACCAGGGAGCACCGCGGCTGACAGAAAAGAAGGCGAAAGAACAGGCAGAGCGTCCTTAGATTCTGATCTATGGCACCCTCTTCTGGACCCACTATCTCTGACTTCCGTCTCCACAGAGAAAACAACTATGACCTGCAGTACTTTTCTGATGCTTTATGTAGAAATATGTTCAATGCATACGGGGAGAACGTCTAAAATGATTCTCAGACCAACGCAAACACGATGTGCAGTGCGGTCCTTTCAATTAAGAACCAACCATCATGTTGTCCAAAAGACGCTGTAATAGAAAAATAACATTCTGCAGACAAAACTTTTAACATTCAAATGGAGTTGTGAAAGGCTGCGAAGGATTAAGCTATTCCCGTACAGGATTTGGCGACTAATTGCTGACGTTCATGAAGCCAGGTTAGACTAAAAACGCTCCTGGGCAGGCACTAATTGGGCCACTTTTTTTTTTTACAGCAATGGGAGCCACTGATCCAGCGGTCCGTCTATAACTGCCCTAAATTATGATTCCTGGAATCATAATTTCCTGGACTGGAACATTGTGGTCAGCTCTCATAATTGGCCTGGGCTGGTATCTCATGTAAAATACTAATCAGATCACATGAGTGGTGGGAGTGTCTTCAAAGGGAGATTGGGTTTCACAGAATCTATTTGAGCGTGTGATTAGGTGGGTACGAAACGGGCCAGAATAACAGATCTCATTAGACTGGACTGAATGGCCTTCCCCGCTTTTTATTTTCCCCTTCCCTTCCTGAGCATTTTACTCATCTCGACTTCCTGTGAATTAAAAAAAAAAGAGAAAAGGTCTCTGTATTTGTTGGTACTGTAATGCAAAGCAGGAAGGTCAGAAATGCTCTCCGAGGGCTCGTACAGTACGAGAAGACAACGGGCCACAGACACTAAAGAGCTGCCGTGTCGCCACTCTGATTTAATGGTTGTTTCAAAATCTTTTAAAAAGACAGTTCATATCGGACTATTTCATGGGTGTATCTTTAATTTTAAAAAAAAATTGGCAGTCACGTTTTCTGAGGTCAAAGTGAATCAAGTGGATGGTTCAAGGTTTGGCTTATTTTGAGTTTGAGTTACTGTAAACAAAAAACTATTCAAGCAAAAGGGGCCTCTTTATTCTAAAAACATAAGACCCAAATCTAAAATGATTTCTAGTTTTAAGAGACAATTGGAAAAGCCAGTAATTTAAAGTGAGTTTGTCACCAATTGAGTTCCTCCCTCATTCTGGATGAATAGGTATTAATGTGATTTAGCGTGAAGCAACGCATGGTTTCATACCTAACTGGTATTGACTGGTTTAAGGGTAAACATCAATTTCAGATGCACATAATCATATTACCAGGCTAATCAGCATCGACTTTTACTCAGATCAAGAAAATAGAAATAACGGTTGCATGCAAATACAATAAAAATCATTTGAACCATGAGAAACAATGTAGAGAGGGAACCTGAAGGACAGATTGCACTTGAGGTTTCAGAGTCTTCTTTTGTTCAAGCTGAAAATAATTCCCAGACTCCGCAATCTAATTTATCTATTACTGTATTAAGGTAACTTTGGTTAGAAAGAAATCCGCGACTCTTTGCTATTGCACGATCACAGACTTGCGGCTCTTAATTAAGGTCTGTTTCAGTGAGAAGCCCTCGCTCCAGTAAGCCCCCTCTCCAGAATAAGGATAATTCCCATTCATTTGGAGGATCTCTTAATGATCACTCCCACACCGGACCCAACCTCCAAATAATACCATGCCTCAATCAGCATATTCCACAATCTATTCTAAATGGATTTCCTTTGCTGCTGATTACTTTAATAACTTCAACGTATCTATTAGCAAATGGGAATGGGAATCTTTGTGATGATTATCATTTAGCTATGAAAAGGGAGGGGTGTAATTGAATTAGAATCCAATATTGCTTTGCTCAATTATAGTTCATCTTCCTTTTTATTATCTTAATTGTTGTTTTAATATAGTCAGAAAATGGGGGGGGGGGGGGGGGAGAAATCACTTACAGATTACAATGTCAGATTATGTTGTTTTCCAGATTTTCCCCAAAAAACGAAAACGAAGGCCGCTTTATTGTGCTATGTGATCTGTAATTACATCAGTGGTGCTCCGCGAGGGCTCGCCGTGTGTTCACACTGTTCTAATGAGCACAGGACAGAGACATATGTTATAAGAAACTGAACCTTAGGAGGGAGAAATATCTACAAGCACTGAATACCTGTGTGACATATCCGCATACTGTACAAAAGTAGGGTTCAGAGTCGATGCTGAATATGATTATTGTTGGCGTAACAATTCAATGCAAAGCTATTGAGAATGTGCATCTATTGATGACACAATGCCAACCTTCAGAGGCCCTCAAGTCTTCAACAAATGAAAAAAAACACAATCAAAATTAAATGCAAGGATGCTAAAAATCATGCAGTCATGAACTGCATACTTCATGATGTCATACTATATGGGAGGGTACAATGTTCACCCCCTTTACAGCATGTGACCCTTTGACCACCAGCAACGGCTCGACAGAAGGAGCAATCATACAAACCATGACATGGTTTTCTGCTCAAATATGACACTGCCTCTGAACGTTTAGAAGTGCTGAAAAGGAAATTTGGGGAAAAATAAGATTATCGATTCACATTTGCCAAATTCCTAGAAAAGGAGCGAGGACTTCAACATGAATGCATCAAGCCCACCACAAACAAAAAACAGTAACTGTATTTATCATTCCTCTTGACAGAAGCAACTGGAGTGTGTCATAAAACGGGCATTTGTCACGGCACGCGGTGATTCGTCAGGAGAGCATCATTCATAGTTCATAATGCTCGCCCTCTGTCTGCCTATCCAGCAACGTTAATGTTGTTTAAATGCCCAATGGAGCTGCACTACACCAGATAGCATCCATCTCCACCAATCAGTCAATCAGTACCTGGGCGAGCCCCAGAGAGCTTCTGGATTAGGTCAGTTAGGATGCTCTCTGCTACAGTTAGTGGATTAAGCCCGTCTCTCCAAAAGGCTCCACAGAGGGAAAGCCACACAAGAAAGGTAGCGTGTAGCTGAGAAGCAGCATTCCCTGTGTACTGTTTTGGTGGCTTGTGGTCTCCAATGTGTTCTTAATTCCTAGGACAGATGCAATTGTTGTACAGTCGGCTGACTGTGGTCTGGTCCTGTGTCGAGTAAGTCTGTGTTTTGTTACATTTCTTCACAGAAAATATGGGTGAAACAAATTGGATTTAAATATGTACCACTGCTGCTCTTGGACGAAATGTTCCTGTGTAACCCTTGAACCTGAACTGTTATAATTCCTGAGATCTTTATCAAATCAACGTACTAGTTACCCTGTCTGCTTTACTTAACCGTTGAATAAACAATTCCACTCATGAAGCCACTTGGCTTTCTTTCAAGGGTCAATTTGCACCGATTATGAGTATAGCATTTTCAAGAAACCTTATTGTCTACTGCTCTACTTATCATAAGCTTTGTGGGGAATCCCGGGAGTAGCGGGTTTGTAGATAGGACTCATAATGCTTTTGGGGAAACTCATGAGGTCATTGAAGGTGCACAGGCTTTTTTCCCCTGACGCAAAAATGCAGAAATTAAAAACACTGTGAGGAAAAACAAGCAAACGCTGCAATTAAAGCCCAATTCTCCTCATATAAAACAAAATAAAAGCACTGTACAAATGGCAATAAAATGCGGATAATGACCTCGGGATGCCAAAGCAATATTTTCTTTCACCCCCCCCCCCCTTTTAATTGCAGTTGTATTCGCCCTCACCGTTTCATGTTACGGGGTCGGTCTTTTTAAACTTTTCACAGCTGCGTGGAAGAGAAGGGGACAGCGTCCCGAGGCGCCTCCAGACCCTGGTTGAGGGGAGTCACTGTGCCAGCTCCCAGGACTTGGATTCATTAGCCGCTTTAGCAGCGCAAACATTGCCTTAAATGGTGAGGCCATGCGCTGGCAAGGACCCACTCTCGCCTTGTTCCAATTACATGGAATCAAACATTGCAGGTATGCTAGGCGCAGGGTCTTTGTGAAAAAGCGGCTTTGTTTTATTTGAAAACTATCGTACAGCAAAAGAAAGTGGTAGTTTGGCAAAGAGCTGCGTTTTCAGGAACAATGCGATTTCTTTCTTTTTTTCTCTTTTACAAAGCTTTGCTAACTATTACATGCAGAGGTTTATGGTGGGGTCGCCTTGCTTTTACATGACTTGTAAGCCCCGTTATAAATGTCTGGAGAGATTAGAGTTGGATTATACGTGTCACTCCCCACATGTATGTGTTTCATTATGAATCTCGGACGCATGGAGAAAATGCAGAGCAGCGTTCCGGCTCTTTGGATTGTACTTGGGGGTCTTGGAGTGCCCGCGGATTGTGCCAAGTTAGAGCCTTTTTTCTCTCCCCCCCCCAACATCACTAAACAGTTCTGATGTACTAGGAGTCTTTACAGGTAATGAGGTCACTGCATTGGAACGAGATCATGCATTTTTATAATGTGACCCAAATGGAGGAAATTAGATGGTGAGGCGGCATACTGAAAAACAAGAAAACTCTAGAGGGTAAGGTGCCAAGCTGAGGTGTTCAGAGACATATAAATGGCAGCTAGGTTTATGATAAGGTCGTGAGTCCACTACAGCACAGTTGGAATATTATGCACGGCTAACCTAACGTAACAATCTGCAAAACAAAGCACTCTCTCCTAGACGAGGAGATGGAAAATGCCCTAAAAAGAAAGAAGAAAGGAAGATATAGGTATTATGTGTACATTAACTTGGAGTGAACCCCTCCAGGGACAAGTCAAGAGGACGCCCTGATGCTCAAACATTGCTCTCAATCACGCTGCAACACCCATAATAGAACCAAGACTAAAAGCGTTACAAAAACACAGATAATTCTTGTTACGTGACGTTGTACAAAAATTGAGGTAAAATCATTGAAAGTGTTGGAGTCGCTGTAATGAAATGTCACAAATGTTTTGGGCTACTCTGTTATTAGGGCAGGCGGTGACCTGAAGCACATGTCGGGCCTGCTGAGGCACGCAGAAGTTAAAAAAGGCATTAGCAGCTATTTGTTTAGGGAAGTGAGTTTAAAAACTAAATAATCATTGACTTTAAGCATTCCATCATCTGATTGGGTAATTCTTAACTTGCACACTGTGCTGTCATTGACATTTTTTTGCGAATTTTAAACTGTAGCTGTTCCAAATATACTGTGAAACTGCTTTTTTTTCCACTATGTGAAAGAAACTGTAACAATAGACGACACATACATTTGCTGCTTTATCTGTCACATCAGTGTTTAAACGAAAGGAAAAGCCTGAATTAAATCTGGCAGCAGTGCTGGAAATCCACATTTGTGATTTCCTGGATTGCAGACATAATCTGTACGACATTATATTCAAACATGTTCATTTTTTGTGAGCAAAGTACGACTTATGTCACTGTTATAAAAGTTTATAGATTGTCTTGTCAGCTCTTTAGCAACATCCCTTATACCTCAGCGTGCCATACAAAATCAATACAATATTCTTCTTCCAATAAATAATGTAGGCCAGAAAAAGGTCCAAATGCACGCATCGACAGTCGGCTGCAATTAGGGGGCGGCGGCAGCGGTAACTGATGACAGTCCCTCCCTCCCTCCGGCTCACACGAGATCAGCAGAAAATGAAGACGCGGAGACCACTTTGTCACCGGCGGAGGGTGGACCTGGAAATGACTCCTAATGGAAAAAGGGCTCCCTGAGCCGCCGCTGCATCTGCTGCTTCAAGCACTTTCTACAGGCCGATGGGCCGGCCCCAACCAGTTTCCAGCTCCCTTTATCTAAGCCTTTAATATCCTCTGGGCAGCCAGCAGCGACCGCAAGCTGAGGTCAGGAGGCAATGGTGTGTGTGTGTGTGTGTGTGTGTGTGTGTGTGTGTCTGTGTGTGTGTGTGTGTGTGAGATTGGTGGATAGCAGGAAATACTGTTGATACCAGACGGTTGGATTAAGAAAGTATTCTGTTGTAATGTCAAGACGAAACAACAGAAATGCAAGAAAGAGGAGCACAAAACTGGGTAAATTCAAAAGAACACGATTGAAAGCCTGGCCGTGCGGCGTCAGTGTGTGGCTGCAATGCTTATAACACCCGAAAAATACTTTGTCCTTTCAAAAGAGCAGCAAAATAAAAACAACAACAACAAAGAAGTTTGGTATAGCTCTGGCAGAAAAACAACCGTGTTGTGTAAATCAAAGAGGTTCATCCTCTGTACAGTGGAGTTGAATCCACTCTTCTTCTCATCTCACTAAGATTTGAGTGCTATAAATACTAACAAGTTTAATGAACCAATCAAAGCTTCAACACTACATGTTACTCAGTCGAGTGTCTTACTCAAGGACACATCAACAGGAAGGAGGAGCCGCTCTACCTCTGAGCCACAGAAAGGGTTTTGCTCTACTGTATAACACGGCAGTGGTGCGTTTGTTTTGGTGTAACAGATTTCGTGATTACCCACGCTGCCGGGTATAACAGCAACACGATTTACTCTTAGCATTCGCCTACGACCTAAATGACTCGATTTCTTAACTCAGTAAACGTTGTTAAAATGAGTTGCTGGTCTCAGTTGCCAGCTTCAAGTCTTGTTCAATACGGCGTGATTTAGATTTTCCAAATTGTGCTCCCATTTATAGTAAAAACGAAAAGGCAATAAGCCTGGGCTGGCTTGGGGGCGTGTCTAAAATGTGATTGACAAGTTGCTACCATGGCCTGGGTGATTTCGTCTTCAAGCTTCAATTCTTTCACAGTGTGTTGTCTGTCCATTTAGGTCAATAATTTTTAACTTTTGGTCTCCAAAAAGTTACTTCCACATTCTGCTGTACAAACCAACCAAACCTTTGTTTCTATCCCGGGAGCCACGTGGCAAAAAAATTGGTACTGTTGGAAAAAACTGCTCCTGTCACTTGGGATGCTGCTATTCGTTTTCACTCTCAAATGACTTTGTTTAGCTCTTCAATTATTTCAGTGAGAAAATTCAGTGAGAGATAAAAGTAGGTACCCAAGCTGTGTGAGAATTTGAGGCGCGTACACGCTACATCCTGGGACTAACTTTGTGAACAGGCTGCTCTGAGGGGGTGACACAGATTGTGTCACTGTGCCCAGACTGCAGGTGTCTCCAAGTGATGGAGAGGGCACTGGGAAACATTTATATCTCAAATCCACTTTATCGACCGTGCAACCCTGTTCGGAGTGGAGCTAGCGCCGGTGGTCGGGGAGGGGGGGGGGGGGGGGGGGCGGCTGGGTCGTAGGAGAACAAGTGGCTCTTAGCACACATGCTGACACTGAAGGAGCCTCCAGCACTCACTCTTTAGCTGCGAGTCTGGAACCTCTTTATGGTGATTGTTTTATCAGCGTTCCTGTCCGTCCCCCGGGAGGCCGGGGGCCCAGGGAGGATGACCCTCATTTTCTGAAAGCAAAGTGTTCAGTATTGATCAGTAGGAATGAGCAGCCCGTGACATGGGTTAATTTACTGGACCCAGGAAGGTCCATTGTTTCCTGTCATTCCTGAACTCATCGCACTGACCTTTACCGTCCAGTCCTGCCAGGCGCTGTGTGTGTGTGTGTGTGCAGACACACACACACACACACACAACTTCATTGCTTAATGCCTCACAGTTGAAATAGAAAAAGTGAGACGGACACATTGACATACGGATAGACTGATAAAACAAAAAAACAACAAAAGTTTGGGGGATTTTTTTTATATAGGAAAAGGAATTCTGCCTCTCTGTGAAATGAAAGTGACACAGTATGAAGTGTGAGAAATAGACAAGTCTCAAATCCGACATTTGAAACCATCATAGACCAAATGCCCCTGTGTTATGAAATGTATTTCATAGATAATTCCCTGAATATGTAATCTCCCATTCAATCCACGCTAAACTGAAAAGGGCTCAATACCTGAGCACCTTAAAGACAAGATATAATCAATACTCAACTCACAACCTGTTCACTGACTATTGAGAATGACAAAGGTCAAAGGTGAATGTCTGTGGGTGAAAAGGCCAGTTTGGTTACATCAAAAGGTCAACGCCTTAATGTGATGCTCAATTGTAAACCTTATTAGGGGCAGGGCCTAACAAACAGACCACAAAGTGTGTGGTAACATCACTTTGGATTATCCAAACTGAACGTAAATAAGAGAACAAAAGGAGGAAAGATCTTTTGATAAAAGACCCAGAACAGAAAATATTGGAGAAAAAAAGCTGAATAAAAAGGTTTTTAGGCCAAAAGAGTGCAGTGACTGTGCTGGCCTAAGGTGCTCAGGGAGATTGTTCCATTTGCGTGGTGTCGCCGAGCAACAGTCGGTCAGTAGGCCAAACATCCTTGAATAAATAAATAAATTGATGAAAATACTCATAAAGTATAACCCTATTCGTAGGTGATTTTGGTCTGCATCAATTACTCACTGAAATTAATCACATTTGAAACTAGGAGGCAGGAGGGAAAATCAAACTAAAGACAAAATAACTGAATTGGGGATAATAATTCATATATGCAAAGCAGCCAAACACAAAAACAGCTTCAGCACAAAGGCAACACTCAAGAGGGGCGTCTCTGGACCCACCGTTACAAGCGTGTATTTGCCACGTTTGGTTAACGCGGTGGTTAGCTTTATTTATTTTGCCCATTTCCTGCAGGATTTGCCGAGCTCAGGATGCAGATGGGGAGGTAATAAATCCGTGAGGTGTCATCTCACTCCCCTCCCCTTTGCCTGGCATCTGCGAGTGCTATGCCACTTCTGATTAGTGCCGCCTTTCCCTCCCAGAAACCCAGCAGACAGGAACAAACTGATTACTGCCCATCTTCAGGGGATTGGAGACACCTAACAGGAGGATTACATTAACATATTAACGGACGCCCCTCACCTGCAGACCTCCTAATATCACTTCCAAGCGCCTCTTTATTTTTTTCGGGGAGGGAGTGTGGTGTATTTCATCTTCACATGGAGTGCGAATAAATAAAGAAAGGGAGCGATTCCCCCTCTCTCTCTCTCTCTCTCTCTCTCTCTCTCCCGGGGTGCGCTTTCTGTCATTGATGATAGGTGAAGAGGAGAGGGGTGCCTTTGAAGTTTTTTCCGACATAAAAAGGCGCAAATAAACGCAAACACATCCTTTCAGCTACTCACATGAAATTAGGACCTGCTGAAGACGGGGGTAGGAAGCTGGCCTCCGCAGCCACACCTAATCACTCTGACGGCAGCAAAGACTTGAGTCTCTGCTCTACTGGGAACATCGGAATTAAGCATGAGGAGAAAAAAAAGTTAGGGGGGGAAAAAAAAGAAGTGCTTTAATCTGCCTCAGCTACTTTTGCACCGTTTTAAACAATGCTCTGCTGAAGCAAAACAACAAACAACGAGCAGAAAAAGAAAAAGTTTTGCCGCCCTCTGAAATAAATATGAGGAAACTTTGAGTTGGTTGACAGAAGGGTGGATGAAGTCGACTCTGGCTGTGATAGCTTCAGTCTTTTGATATTTTCACCGCGGAAAACTCATAGCGTGATCTTATGAATCAATTACAAGGCCGGACGGGATAGTCCCTCCTATGAACTACCTGAGAGTACGGAGTAACAGCACCGGCCCCGGTAGTTATCGGAGCTGTAAGTGTGAGGAGGGCCCTTTCCACATTATTATTTGAAGCACCGCTCCCGACAAAATGAGCCAACTGCCAAAAGAGATAAAGGGATTTAGAGATTCAAAAGAATAGAGTTAAAAAATTAATGGTGGAAAGGATTCGACTACATGTTTCTACAACTTATATAGAGTCAGGTCACAAATTGCTTTTAAGAATAGAGTGATGGTGAAAGGGAATAAAAACAAGCAGTGAATATTTAATAGGCACCGCAGCCTCTTTGCAAATAAATCAATATGGTGATAGTAAACATAAGGAGGCTCACACTGTGGCATGCAGCCCAATGAAAGGAGGGAGGACAGGTGTCAGCCGGCCCAGCCACATAGTTTGGGTCTATCTTGACATTTCTGAAGGTTAAAAGACTGTAACTGTCTATCTGTGTCAATCACTCCACTCAAAAAGGTCACAGCTAGTCCATTTTTCATTAATTATACCCTCAGATGTCTTCAGAATGCACAGACACCTAACAATCCCAACTCCCTAAACAACGACCACTGAAAGGTTGTAAGAGAGGAATACATACATAAATTGATCATTTCAATTCAACGTTTACATCGAAGGCTCGGTTAGATTGGAATTCAGGCTGATGATTTCTCTCATTGGAAGAGCCAGCAATCACCCTTTCTACTATATCCAGATTATAAAACATCAGTACTTAAAACAAGTACTTCAGAATGCCTTCCTGATCCGAACGATAGCATTCTGTGACTTCCTGTGTGATTAGTGAAGGATTTTTCAACTGTTGTTTAGTGGGTAGGACATGGGTCTGATAATCACCTGCAGTTAATGGGTAGATAAGTAACGTCAGACATTTATTTTTGTATAGAAGTATTAGTCAGACCTTAACCAACAATATTGTGCTTTGGAAACGTTTTCAATCTACTTTCTTAGTAGCTGCATGGAACCCTAAACACTGGTTTGACTGACTAGTAATCAGACAAACCAACCAACCATCCAACCAGCAACTCGATCTCTTTAAGTAGGTTTGTGTCCTGGGATTGCGGAATTTTCAGGAACACACACACCTGCTTCTGTGAAGAGCTTTGCCCCCTCTGACACAACGCTTTTGGCCTTTCTAATACTTCAAGGCTTTTGAACACAGTTGTAAAATGCACTGGCCGTTTAGCTACCTATTGTTTTGACACGGCTGCTGTAATTCAGACTTCTGTTTTAGCCATCGTGGGCAGGCCTCGTGGAGCAGGATTTCACAGTTTGCTTGTCCATTACTCTGCCCGTCACCTTTGACCTCCTCTGGAGCACTAAATGCTTTTCTTGTCTCGCCATGCGAAACAAGGCTGAAATAACGCTTCTCTTCCGCTCAAGGGGCAGGCGAGAGAACGGCACACACGAAAAAACCGAAGCGAACAATAGTGTGTGCACTCAAAGCACCTCTCAGAGCGCTCCCAGAGCAGGATGCTCCACTGCTGTGACCGAGCCCTAAAGTGAGCGCCGGACTCTTCCCGAGGCATGAAATAATAATAACATCGCACTTCCGTCTCCCTGCCAGAGAGGAGGGGAGGAGAGTATATGAGCGCCTGCTATTGTCACCGCTCACTAGAGAGATCCCAGTATCCCCGAGACTTTAATGGGAAGGACAATAGGGCCGGGCCTAAAAAGGCATCCCATTAAAATTTAATCAGGGACTTTTGTCTCTCACTATATGTGACGATGTGTGTGTGTTAGTGTAAATTACTACAGGGACAGGTAACAGCACTCATAGCCCATCTTCATCCCCTCCCGTGTTGTTTGTTTCAAGTTCATCCCTTTTCTTGTACCTTGGGAGAGTTCTTTAGTTTCCTCCCAGGTGTGTCACTATACCCCTTTAACCACCCAACCACATGGCAACTGCTCAAAAAAAAAAAAAAAAATGTTAAGGGCAAATTGGATTAACACCACGGTCTATGGTCCGGGCACTTAACAAACACAGATGCACTTAAGGGAGCCCACAGAATGATTTGTGACTGAACAAAGAACTGGGGAGATGGAGCCTGGGCATGACCACAGGACCGGTGTAATATGTCATCTACTGGAAGAGCAATCGGCTCTGCCTACTGGAAGAGGAGTAAACTCCCAAGTGCTGAAGGTAAATTATAGTGTCAAGTGCTTCTCTTCTACTTTTCTAGTGGAGACAAACAGGTTTTTTTGTCATCGTATCACAAGGTTTTTGCCTAGCGAAGAACTGTAAAAGCAAAAGTAAAAGAAAGTGTCTTTTGTTTTGAATTTTATTCTATACAGATACCATTTATACGGAAGAATATTGGAGTACAAAGGTAGACTGAGATAGAAACTTTTCTCATTTAAGCGATACAAGTTTGTCCATAAACTTTGTGGTTTTTCAAACGCTATGATATTTACTAACTAAATGTTCTTTTTTTTTTAAATGTTTTATTTTTATTAGCATTATACATTTTCATCCGTGGAAACCAGTGACATAATCAATAGTGGAGGTTAACGTATTAGTGTGAAAAACGTGTTGACTTAACACATGTAGGCCTGACCCCTATCAATCTTGAATAAATTAGAACATTATGCAGCTGTGGCCTATTGCAATAAAATATTCAGATAGAGAGCAGGTCCATTATTTTTGCCTACTATTTAGTTGATTAGACAATACAAATTGGTGCAGGTTAGAGGGTAAAAACATAGCGCTGCTAGACAACAGCTGCTAAGGTGAATTTATGATTTATTAATAAACTGTAGGAATTTATTTTATCTTGCATACATAAGTACCCTACATGGAATCAGTGGCTAATCACTGTCTTTTGTGCATTCTTTACTAATATTTTATTTACTTCACAATTACGTAAAAAAAAAAAAAAAAGTTGATTAATAAAAGGTAATACCACAGTTTAGTGTGGTGACATTTCATGCCGAGGTTTAGCCATTGATTACCTCTCTATGCTTTGTAATTGTTTCTTCAAGGTACTGTGATCCTGTGTGCACGTGAAGTTCCACGTATGGATTTCTTTCCAATTAAGCTTGGAATTATTCACCGGGGGCTCACCCTTGACGGCCTGCAAACAATGACATAACATTGGAAAAACATTTTTGAAACCGGTCGATGAGAAACAACCCAATGATGTTGGCTGAATGATAAACAGCTCTTCTCCCTGGACCCACAGCCCCGCGCGCTCTTAATGCCTCCGATGTCGAGGAGAGTGACAAACACACATCCGCGCGCACACACACACACACACACACACACACACGCCTCCAACGGGCCTGATCTCGTAGTCTCGGAGCGTTCCGCGAGCATAAAGCACCACCCGGAGACGGAGAGCGGGCCGGTGGGGAGTCGAGCCCTATTGGGGAACACTGTTCCAAAGGAATGGCTTTATGGAAATGAGGGTTAAAGGGAGCATCGTCCGCCCTCTGATAGGGAGTCTATGAAGCGCTGACACATTACACCCCCCCCCCCTCCACCCTCCCGCCACCCTCCAACACAAAACCATGTTATATGAGAGGGGGTCACCGTTCACCCTAATCACGGCCGTGACATGACATGCTGTAGGTTGCCCCTCAGTGTTAAATATTTATGTCAGCACTGCCGTATTGCCTTGATGGCTGTCAAGACTTTGACACATGCTCTCTCTCTCTCTCTCTTTCTAGCTCTCTGTCTTTACCCCTCTCTCGCTCCTCCAATTTCAATTAAATGCAACAAAAACAGAAAAACAGCAGAAAAACACAGAGGCATCCCGTAACGGCCCCTGGCCGTTACGGGTTGACTCGGTACTTGATATGCAAAGGCGCAAACTATTTCCAGATGCGTCTTTGCTTCATTCCCTTGCATCGGCGTGGTAATGTCGTAATGGGGACTGTCCCGGAGGCCGGATGAAAATAATCGCGCTGGCCGTGACGAGGTGCAATTCACCGGACTCCTCGTAAGTTTGTGTTCCGGTGAAAGTTGTTGTTGTTGTTGTTCCACGTGGCCTCATGTCGTCTCTGCAGCTCAGATGGTTATCCCTCCCGTGACCCAATGTTTTGGGGGGCGACTGAGATCACTGGAGACGGGTGCTCTCCTCCCCTATAGCCCTCGCCGGCTCCCCCGTGATAGGTGTCAAAGATATTCTAATGAATGTCAGAGTACATTTCAGGGGGCCATGCTCCGTACAAACCACTGGAGTGGCCCATCTTATGGGGCTGCCAAACCCTCTCCGCCCCTGAGCTCCCCACCCTTCTCTTCATGTTCAAGAGGGTTAAGAAGATTAATCAATGTCAATGTCTTTTCCCTTTTGAAGCCAATAAGGTGCACACTGTCTGGCCATGCCCAACAGAACATCAGTTTGTTCCGTCGCACAGCCGCCCCCTTTCGCTGCCCTCACTGACCCCCCAGCAGTCCCACTTGTCAAAGTCAAGGGGGCGTTTGGCGTTTGGTAGAGACCGGCCTTCCGGATAGCACTCAGCTCCGCCCTGCTTGACCTATTCTCTGATATTTGACCACTCGGTTGCAAGACACTTGCTCTTTCGAGCTGAAATGTCACTGGGGCATCTTGTCAGCTCACAGACACCTCGGCCTGACAAGCGATTTTACTTTGGTGTGCTACAAGGCAGAAAATACACGGCCGTGGCCGTGGCTTTGACGCACACAAACTGTCAGCTAGCCAGCAGGGCTACTTGATGCTGACTTACTGGCCCAGTGTTTAACAAAAAAAAAATGTAGCTGGGACATTACTTGAATACCTGGATAATGAGGCTGGTCATGAAAGACATGAAAGCTTGTGTTCTCTGGGTATAGTTAAGAGAGTTAACAAAGGGAACGGCACAAGACCACGTACAGTGTTGGGTTCCATTAATATGACGACAACAAACCAAACGAAGCGGGTGTCCCGTGAAGTAGACATGTGACACAAAAGGTCAACCGATAACCTTTGACTTCCTGCGCACCAATGCCTCCTACCACCCTCGCCTCTTCAACCCGTCCTCTTCTTTTTGTCATTTTGACCCCCTCTCTATTTTATTCACCTTTAGTTTTTTTTTTTTCTTTCTTCTTTCTACTAAATCAGCGTGTTCTTCAGTTAAATGAGGGAGAGCCCACTCCCTTCCCCTTTCTTTGACCGCCAGTGGCATTGCAGCATGAAAGAGAAGGATTGGAAGTAGCAGTCACATAATTTCTGGTTTGCGCAACCTGCTCAAAGTTTGCAACTAAATGCTTGTCTTCAGTCGAGCTGACAGGGGAGAAGTGGGCGCTCAGTGAACCATGGCCGGGCTGCCATGAAATGACAGGAATCATTGGCATACATTTCAAACAGCCTCGCGATATCCTATTAAAGTGCCACATCCCCACTTTAAAACAGACAAGAAGGAATCCGCTTTGATAGATAGAGACTAAAATGGCTTATTGATTTTCTCACCCTTTATCGTTGTTCGGAACTTTTAGAAATTAAACCTCAAACTTGTCTTTTTTTTTCTTTTAATTACAATAGATAAATAGGTAAATGGTCTCCTGTGACATCACACCTGGTTAATTAAAATGTTTACATTGTCATGAAAGGAAAAAATGCCACACATTAATCCACGTGCAAATTGTCCTGTAATAACTGAACTGATTTTTTTTAATTGAATGCTGGGAATAGCCAGGAAATAAAAACCTCATTAATAATAATGACCGTACGGTAAAAAAAATAATTAAAAAACAACTTGATATTGTTCAAATAAAATGAGGGTGAACTGGATATTCGAAACCTTAATTAGAATCGTTTATCACAGCAGTTTATCACTTTGTTATATGGCCTACGTTGTAAATAGTTTCAGTTGTGTTTTGGCTTCAATTTTAGCATGTTTAGGGTGTATAATAGCAAAACCTTTTAAACATGATCACACAGAAACATTATCATGCAAAGTCAATGACTCATCCAACAAAGATCTACTGTTTAATGGTGATTAAAATATTCCACGCTCAGTGTAAATGGATATTCTGCATTCTGCTGGGGTGTTTTTTTTTTGTTCATAATGATGGTCTCAAGTTGTTTCTATCATTTCTAATATTATCAAAGATAAAATAGAAAACACAAATGGCAATGAAAAAGTATTTAATTCTGTTAACAACTTGATGGCTTGATAGCCTTTTAACTTAATTGCTTGACTTGACTTCTTATAGCACATTTAACCCATTATGAGTGAGGAAGTAAGGAGACATAATGGTGCTTTAAGCAGTTTACGAAGCGGTTATTGGAGGAGCAGGGAGTCGTGAAGCAGAATCAGACAGAGGCCGAACAGTTGGACAATGGTAGAAATGTTTGAGGAATTGGATTCTAAGAGTGAATCTGATTGCATTAAGCTGAAGCTCAGGTTTTAGGTGATCCTCATGAGGTTTACACTGTAACGATAACCACGCCGTTTATATGAAACACTCACAACCAATTTGAGGATTCCTCCAATGAATCTTATCCAACGCTTTTGATTCAAATAGTATTTTTCAGGCTCATTCCCTCCTTTAAAATTCAGCACAGAGGCTCAATGAAATGTGTTACTTCGTAAATACTGTACTGCGGAATAATAAAATCTACATCATTATTTTAGAGCTGCCTCAGGCAGAGCGCTGGTTCATTCTGTGTCAAAGGGCTTGTGTCTGGCTGCAGGGTTGGATTCGACCACTTATATTCCGAACATCCTTATACTTAGGTCAACTGCCCAAATTTGGATAAAAAATATATAAAGGGAAACATTTTGGCCTAATTGATTAACGTAGGAACACCTTGACAGCGAGCATGTTGATTTAAACTTGTGGGCAGTGCTCTTTTTTATGCTCGGTGCAAACCCAAATCCAAAGGATTAGCCTAATCGGTGACTGTGGCTGGACACAAGTCCTAACAACCTTGTCAAATGCTTTGTGCGTTTCAGAATAGAGACTGTGTTCTGGCCCATCAGTTTCATAAGGCCCACATTATGGATCGTTGAGTATGTTGAGACACCCATAGCAGGGGATCCTGCTGCCATGCTCCATTCCCACCCTGCTCAGCACGAATATTATAGCCGTGGACATGATGATGGCGTAAAACACGATGACCGCGGGGGCCACGGCCGTCCTCCTCTCATCTATCATTCAATCTTCTCTAATTGGAGTCTTTTGGTCATACGGAGAGAGAGCGGGGCACCGAGTAGCACTTTTGGGGGTGTGAATGGTACAAAAGAGAGGGTCTCATTTCCATCTGACAGTGTGATGGAGATTGGATGTGAGCTTCAGGAAGATAAATGGGCATCCTGCAACCCTCCGACAGTGTCTGCGGAGACGCTCTGTGAGCCTCCCCGGGGGGATTGCTTAACGCTGAATATTTGGGGCCTCTTTTGTTAAGTTGTGCTTAGGTTTGTCAATAACCTGACAGGTCCCCCTACTCATTGCCTTTAAATTAGTGAATACACTGAGGGAAATAGGGAATACTACCCGCGGTATAAAATAAATTCCAAGATGTTCAATTGAGTTGCATTGAATTTAAGTTGAATTTAAAGAATGTTAAATCATATAACTATAATTGAAGGATGTATTAAGTATTTCTATAATGTAAGTATTAGAATAATCTTCTAATGTCTTTATGATAAAATAATGTGAACTATAATATGAACTTAACTATTTTTGTCCCAGTCAACAGTACA
The DNA here is from genome assembly GCF_949316345.1 of Pungitius pungitius. Classification (NCBI taxonomy): domain Eukaryota; kingdom Metazoa; phylum Chordata; class Actinopteri; order Perciformes; family Gasterosteidae; genus Pungitius; species Pungitius pungitius. The sequence continues at coordinate 15,194,817 of NC_084908.1, read as the reverse complement.
TTTATTTTAAACTCTCAAACCAGTAATTTCGATAACTCTACAAAATAAATTATTCAACTTTAAAGAAAGGTAATTATTTTACCTTTTTTTCTAAAATAATCTTCATCTGAGACAGCGTGGGCGTTCGCCAGAGGGAGATGAGTGAGTGTAATTGAGTGTCAATGTGTGTGTGTGTGTGTGTGTGTGTTGGTAGGGGTCGGTCTCTCTCCCTAACAGCCCCAGCGGCCCTGCTTTAGGCCCGGTGACAGGGCTCTGTCTCTCAGCCACACTTGACTGGGTCCCGCTGACACTCAACTGTCAAGCCGGCGAGCCCTCAACCACCGCCCTAACATGCTCTACAGCTTCACCCAATTAACTTGCTTTCACTTGACATCGTAGCAAAGAGCTTCATAATAGGTGGTCAAGGTGCAGTGTGTCTGCTTTCGCCCCTCTCTGACGACTAGCAGTGCGGATACACACACACACACACACACACACATTCAAGCGTTCCACACGCCACCCCCTCTCAATGCTTTTGTGCCTCCTTGGTTCTAGCAGGCCTCTCTTGGCTGCCTCTGCCTGCTCGTGCACTGTGACTGCGGGAGAGCATTGATCCAGGAAAAGGGGGGTGGGGGTGGGGGGGGGGGGGGGGGGGGCTGCACGCTCTTGCATGGAAACCTACCAACACTGATCCTGCTGGACACAACTCAGTCTTCTTGGAGTACATATGCAGATAAGCACACTGGCGCTCGCATGAGCGCCCGCGAGCACGTGTACGCGAGCATCCATGCACGCTCTGTGGTTTGGTGTGGGCATGTGCATCATACCGCAGTGTATTTTCAGGATGTGACTGTGCGTGTGTGCGTTTGTGTGAAGCATTGTGTTGCTATCTTCAGCTCCCTCTCTATTAGACATTCAGTAACTTGGACACCGGGCCAAACGGGGGGAAGGAAGGAAAGCGATTTGACCCCCGACTGCGCGTTTGGGGAAGAGGGTCTTGAAGCATGTCAGCTCCGCTCAGGCTCCACTTCCCCTCTGTGTCCTTCCTATTTTTTCCCCAGTGCCGGGCCCAAACTTTGAAAACACCCACCTTAATAGGACCTAGTCAGCGAGAGCTACTCCTCCGTCTATCAAACTGTGATCCGAGGTGTCAGCCCCGGCCGGCTTTGACAGAATGTCTCCAAACGAACAGCACAATGGTGTTTCCCTCCCCAGCACTCGGCTGCTGCAGTGTAGCCCTCAGACTGCCCGGTCTCTCCATCTCACTACACCACCTCTCCCCTAGTCCCTCTGCTTGATTTCACCTCATAGAACACCTTGCAACAGTGGGTTGACGGACAACCACAAGCCGACCTAATTGTCTGCTTTCCCAATTTAAAGCATACTGGATCTTAAAGTAAATTAACTTTTTCCTGAAGACAGAGGAAGTAATAAACAACGCATCATTATTATCACAATGCCTTATCGAGCATGTGCCTGTTTTGCCCGAGAATTCAGTAACAAAAGCAAAACAAGAGCCGTGATGTAGTTGGTTGGTTGTATGTTTTGAAAAACTATATCCGAAGTTGTTATTTAATACAGAAGTTGCATGCGCCTGCAGAGATTTGACCTAAAGCACATGCCTTATATACCAAACTCAGAATCTCGTATGTACAGAAAATAAATATTGTGCTTAAATTCCCATGACATAACAATCTCACTTGATCCATTCTTCCCTCCGCCCCAAAAAAATAATACAATTCATTGCTGACAGGCCCTATGGCATCCCAAATTTGAGCAGCATCGATCGAGGATATTGACCATTCACCAGATGCAACTCCCTGTGTTCTAGCACGGTGCAATAAAAATTAGATCTGCCCTCCCTATTAAACAATAGTCTCCCTAGTGGTGCCCATTACTGCAAGTTTAAAAAAAAAAAAAGGGGGGGCAAATTAACACTTGTAACTATTCGACACGCATACATTTGTAAAACTTGCAATGCCCAAATGGAGATGAGTTAAATGTTAATGAGGATAAATAATCTTAGCAACAACAACGCTTCATTTTGTTGGATTTTGTGATGCGCCTGAACCTTTCTATTTTCAATGCTACGCCTCTGGGCATCATACTCACAGAAGACTTCTGCTAAAAAAATAAAATAAGAGAGAGAGAGAGGTGAGTGTTACTAAGAAATAAGTGTTTGGTTTGTCATTTCATTGTGCTGTTGAGTTTTAACTAGTAATACAGAGTCAGGGGCTGCATTAAGGTGCACAAATCTCTGGTGACTTCTTTCCCCGAGGCTTAAATTAAAAACAACACATCAAGCTATGTGTCAATCAGTACTTCTTTTGCACCGCATACCATTTTAGGAAAAGGGGAAATAAAGTGCACTCTCTCATGGCCCAGAGTCGTGGAGAACAACTAGATAATAATAAGCACCTGGCTTCATCCAGAGTCGCACAGCACACCTGAGCTGCAGTTTTGGTCCAAGTCGCTCTCCTCCCCTGAGCTCTCAGTGGGATTTTGTCACTGTATGAACCTACGGTGGACTAACATGACGAGGAGGCAAACGGCTCTCTGGCCGTACCGTGTAGCCTCTTAAAAGCACCACTTTATGTTGCTTTCTCAATGTGTGTGTGTGTGTGTGTGTGTGTGCGCGTTAAGATGGCAACACTTTCCCCTTTACCCATCACTGAGTCAACAAATGAGTCCACACGAGGTACTATTGGAGGAGCTCCCGGTGGTTTCCCGAGTTGCTGCCAGAGCTGGTGGAGACACATATACTTATACGCACAAACCAAAGAGCTCGCCGGTCTCAAGGACACTTGTGCGGTTTGACGTCTAGTCAACCACCCACGCGGACCGCTTTGGTCTTCCACTTCACTTTAGCGTCCATACCCAAGGAGACAGCGCTGGCACAATGCTTTCAACACTCGATCATTTCCCCGGATCTAAATCATTTCTTTATGCCGCTCTGGAAACAGCAGACGGGGTTATGCGTCGGGTTTTAATCGTGTCTTCCGCGAGCAAATAGGCAAACACACACACACACACACGCACGCACACACACACATACAGTAGTCGCATAATGAAATATGCTCCTGACCAGTTTGGACTGTATTTACCCTGCAGCTTTTCTCTGACTCAAACATCTATTGCGAGGGAACCTTGCTCATACCGGTATTAAGAAAATAATTAAAATTGGAACTTAGTGTCAATATTTTTGTTTCGGCCCCTCAAGTACAACGGCCTGTTTTATGTTCAAGTACATGCCGTGGCTGCTTTCTTTTGTGAATATTCAATTCATATCAGGGTAAGCAGTCTGTTCTCAGGAGCACCATTAGAATACAATACGTATTTAGCTTCAAGGAAAAACCCTTTTAAAAGAAGCTCTTGCTGTAATAGTAGCAGTCGTCAGACTCATTATTTGCTGCAGCAGCAAGTTGCTAACAACAATTTCAGAGGGGATTTTGCATTTGGGGACCTGTATGTTTTCTGTGAATTATATTGTTCATTGTGCATTAAATGCCATTTCACGCTAAATTCATTTCATTTAACATTTAAGAAGTTTAAGCACACATGGCTTTGCTGTAACCTCGGTTTTGAAGGTAACAGTCCGGAAAATAATTAAGAGTGGGAGTAAGAAACAGAGACGGACGTGTGTGCATGGGGAAAAAAATGAGGAGGGGGCCGTGTTTTAATGCCTGTTGTCACCACGTAATGTCCTCACTACGACAAAACGCTGAACCAGGGAAACCGGAGGAGACTTTTATAAAATCCCCCTCCAACACATCTCTGGGATATTCCAAGAGCAAAAAGTATAAATCTGGGTGTTTCCACATCCTGGTCCTCCTACATAACACTCACACACACACACACTCACACACACACACACACACACACACAGACAGACAGACAAACGAAGTCCCTCAGGACCTATGACTGCAGTTGGAATACATACTGCACACTACTGGGCCCTTGGCCGGGTTATATTGAGACTATAATAACATGCTTTCAGTGAGACAAGGTGCTGGTCCTCTGTGAATGGCCCGGTTACAAAGTCAAATTGAAAACCATGTGTCAACTTTAGTGCCGCGAGAATGAGTCACACCTCTGAATTATTTGCAGCGGGGTTAAATCTCGACTGTACTCCTGATAATCGTTTAACGCAGATGAGGGGGCCCACAGAATCCCATGGCCGACATTAAGTTAGTCGTCTCCCGCCCCCCCCCCCCCCCTCCGTGCGCCGGTCGCATTCCACGGTCATGCCATGATTTGTTTTCAATTTACTTTCTCTCGCCACAGCTTACATTTTCGCTCCATCTCTCATCTAGTTATGAGCTGGCAGGGGGGGTGGAGGGAGTGGGGGGGGGGGGGGGAGGGTGGCGTTTGTGAATGAAAGAAGAGTCCATGCCGAGTTATTTATTTTTTTCCCGGTCAACCACAAGCCGGCGAGCTGAAGGGGAGCCGTCATTTTGCATAAACAATCGCAAAAAAAAAAAAAAAAATCAGGGAGGGAAGAAGAAGGCGAGAGAGGAATAAGGGAGACCGCGTGCGGGGGGGGTTCGAAAAATAATTGGAGGGTGAGGTTTAGACAAAAGACAAAAGGTGTAGCTTGTTTGGGGAAGACAGCGACTGTGGGCCCGGGGGCACAAGCGGTGGCCTACGTGGCATATTCCCCACCTGGAGCTTCTCGACAGGAATTTAATGCCGACTGTAACGTCTGAGCCGCACAGCAGGAAGAAGGGGGGGGACTTGTGGGATAGGAAATACTCTCCCCACCTTCTTCATGTCAAACACGACGCCTCTGTGTGACTGTACTGCTGCCGCCGCCACCTGGGGGACACATTGACATCCTCCCCGCCAGCCTCGCTCTCAAGTCACACACGGAGACACCGTTACACAAATGTAAACAGACTCCCTTTCACAAACTCACTGGCTGCCTTTGTTGCCTGCCCCCGGGGGTCAATTGGGTCGCGAGGACCGGGCCTGTCCCCGCGTGGAGGTTTTTGGTCCCCCGCCCAGTTTGATTTCCCCTCTGCCTCGCTGATTAAATCAAGCTGGACATTTCTGCGGGGGTCGTAGAGGCGGAGAGAGCAACGAGGAGGGGGGGGGGGGGGGGGGGGGGAGGGAGAGGGACTGCAGCCAAACTTCAGCCAAGCAGCGACCCGTCTGTTCCACATACGTCGCACAAACTTCTATTCCTCCATTTCTCCATCCACTGCCCCACAAAGCATTGCGCGTTAGAAAAAAGGAATCAATGTATATACTAGGTGAAGAGCAGAAGCAGAAAGGTCGTTTTTTTTTTTTAGAAGAAGGAAATGGCAACATTTTTAAACAGGGACGTAAATCGAGCCTGAGGTGAGAGGCCTCAGCAGTTGCTAACACATTCATGGTCACCGAGCTGGGCGTCGCAGCGGGGGAGAGACCAAAATCTGGCAGCTGGCTGAGGACTACGATATGCTGACCCTGGTGCCACGTCATACGTTGGGTTTATTGATGCCGAAATATTTCTTTGAATTTCAGAATGAAGCCACCGAAAACCGTACGGCGACCACACGAACACTGTTGAGAATCATTAGAAGCAACTTCAAAAGGGGATCGGATGAGCCGCCCGGCGGAGAGTCAACGAGTGATGAGTCAGAAAGCGTGTTTTTTCGGGGGGGGGGGGGGGGGGGGGTTTCGTGGAGATGTAGGAAAACAACCACAACAACAACAAGCCGGACTAGCCCGGTATGCTGTGTCTCAGTATGACGACATCATGACTCAGTGAGTAGGAGGTAAAGAGCAAAAAAAGAATCATTCATCTTCTGACACGGTTACATAAACCCTCATTGATCTTCCGTTAACAGTATTGCCGGTAATGCACACGGGAGAAATACAACATCGTCATTTCTTGTCACCGAACATACACAGATGAAGAAAAGTGCGTACAGATGTAAAACACAAACAATAAGGGATGTGGGTATGTACTGTACTTTGCATAGATGAGACAAAAATGTTACCAGCCTCTGTTTTCTAGCTTTTCTTCGTTTATTTTTTCCTATTCTGGAGGCCCTCAAACCAAATGACACACCAACCCCTTCCACCGCCGCACATTTAGCCCCATGATGTTTAAATTAAAGAAGGAGTGAGGCGGGGGGGGGGGGATGAAGGGGCTGGGGAGTGGTGGTGGAATGGGAAGCAGTGTAAAGAAGAAAAAAAAAAAAGTTTCCTGAACATAGTAGAAAATTATTTTCTCTGGACAGTTTTAAGAGTCGACATCCTGTGCTGGAGTTCTCTAATCATCACCAGCGCAATTTACAATCAGAACACACAGCGAGCCAGTTCAGACCAGCTCATCTGTTGACTTTGGCCCCAGCTGAGCTCCACGTCCTGTGTGTGTGTGTGTGTGTGGGTGTGTGCGTGCGTGCGTGCGTGCTGTTGCCATTTGAGACTTTGGTGACTCGGCGCTGGGCCCTGACAAGGGTGGGGTGAACGTCTGTGGGGCTGAGGTGACCGCACACATGCACATGTTGCCTCTCTCTATCGCGCACACGTTTGCACGCTGTGTGCGCTTATTTTTGCACGAAAAAAAGGCACACACCATTAATCCGTCAACTGAACCAACATGGAAAAGGCACTTGAGCCCGCATGCGTGCATGAGTTTGGCACATTTGGGCATAACTATGCGCTTGATGAACACACAAAATGCGTGCCACCGGGAGACACACGCCCACGACATGTGTTACCACACACATGCATATAGCTCCACACAGAAAGAAACTGCGCCCCTCCAAAAACAATCATTCAGTGTGGTTCGCACTGCACAGCCCTGTACATCTGTGTGTACGTGTGTGCATGAGTGTGTCACACTCAGGATGCTCTCCCACCCACAGCTCCCTTGGCTGGCCTCCACCTAGCCCGGGCCCAGTGTGCGGCGCTGCTGCCTCGCCGCAGGGCTGAACACAGCTCACTGTGTGTCTGCCCCCCCCACCGCCCCCCCCCGGATCGCCCGCTCCAGACTGTCCCGACCAATGTGCTTCTGATTAGGTGGCTTAATTACAGCTGTAAAAACAATGTTGATATAAGCCTCAAAATTGCAGTGTGTCAGATACTATTAGCCAACCTTGGACTGCAGCCATTGTTATCCAACTCTTCCAGCGACCCTCCCTCCTTCGCTCGCTCCCTCCCACCCTCTGGCCCCTCCCATGTTTTTCCTCACCCTTTTTGCTCTCCCCATCCACATTTCTTTTCACTCTTTCATGTCAAGGAGCTGCAACGGAGGCCAAGCGGCCCACGAATATACAGCAGCGGCGGGCCCGTTGACCTCGAAAACCTTCTAGAAAGCCAACATGTTGGGAACACATGACAACAACAAAAAATATAGACAAAATCCACTTTAACTTGTCAGGTGTGAATTACACTTCATTTGTTTAATCGGCTCTTTGACCGGAGTCGCTCGACCTTCTTTTAGTGGTCTGTGGTTGTTCAGAATAAGGGCTCTGGCTCTGCGGCAGAGTAAGAGGATATTCTTTCAGCAAACATTGCGAGGCAGCAAAGGTTTCCAGAGAGGCGAGGTCAGACAGTCTGGGACAGGACGCAGGACTGTGTGTCGGGCCCTTTGTGTTCCAGTGACAGTGACTAAGGAGCGGGAGTGCAAAGTATACCACAAGTCTGGTCCAGGGAAAACTTTGCAACACCGTTGAGTGGAGGCATGTAAGAAAAGCAAAGTAAAAACCTCAAATATGCAAATCCTGGGTGGTCCAGCTCATGGACCGGTCAAAGAGAAAGTCCCCTTCTTTCGTCCGTCTCCGTCCTTGAGGCAACTTCAACAGCCACTCTCCAGAGAACCAGGTGCTGTGGATGAACGGCAAACATTCATCAGGCTCACTTTCAGCACATCAGCTGAGAGTTAAGACAACAGGCAGTGGCGAGACTGAAGGGAGTAGAACTTGACAAAAAGGCAGTGGAGTGAAGGGAAGGGACATGCCAAGGGCGTGTATCCAAAGCCTGCGGGGGCCTCCACGGTGGCCTGCTTTGGCCCAGTGACCTTCTCAGCCGCTGGCACTTTAAGGTCTCCCACATGTGTAATGTGGAGGCCCCAAAATTCACATTGGTATGAAGACCGAGACACCGAAATGAAGAAGAAAAAAAGACGAGGAAGCAAACTACCCCGGGCCTTTATCGATTCGTGTGGACCAGGCAGGGAGTGTCTCTGCACTTCCCGGCCTTGAAAGGCCGTCTTGTCACTAAAGGTGGAGGCATACAGTATGCCATCGTTTGAATAATTGATGACTGATTCCTAAGTAATCAGTGTCCTCACAAGACAATGCATTCCCTCTCTCCCTGGTGGAGAGAAAGAGCTCGGCCTGTTTTTGTCCCGATGCCTTTTGAAGCAAAAGGTAAAAGCTTTAATGCACTGAAGCCACTGGAAGTGCTCCCTCTGAAGGACTCCCACTGGAATCAGGGATGGTGTGTCTCTCCTTATGAGGGGGGCTATCAGAGTGGCCTTCCAGTAAAGGGAGGGAGAGAGAGAGAGAGAGAGAGAGAGAGGCGAAATAGGAGGATGGAGTGAGCGAGTGTGTCGGAAAACAGGAAGGCGTGTGCATGCATTTAATGTGTGAGTGTGCAGTAAAATGTATAGAGTAGTATAACGTTTGTTTAGGTGGTACACATTGAAGTATTTGCGCTCATGTACACAAATGTCTGCCTAAGTGCCTGTGTGTGTGTGTGTGTGTGTGTCCTGGAATGTACAGTCCCTTCCTCTAAACAGGAAAGGAGTACAGTTAAAAGCATCACCACCCTTTTCCCCTCGTACAGAACGGTGTCTGCACCAAACTTTAACCAAATCAACACTCAACCCTTTTTCCACAGTAACATCCCACACAAGCCCCTTGCAATAGACACAAAAACATTCTTTTCAATTTTTTTTTTTGGCCAACCAAACCTTCGCGAAGTACAAAAACACGGCAGCAGAGAGAGCTGTGGGAAGGACGAGCCAATAACTACTGTTGCTTATCTCGACAATGGTACGTAAATAGTGATTTGCCGAGTTGTTTCTTGAGCAGAGGCCTGTGAGCATTCACCGTGTGATTCAAAAACACACGCGCGCACGCGCGCACGCACGCACGCAGTCCTGTTATCACCTCCTAGAGCTACGCTGTGACTCCTGGGAGTCACACATAATGACGTGTCTTCTTTAATTCTACATAAGAAATAGTATTGAGTTCATGCTTTTGTAAACTCCTACATGAACTCCAGTAAATCCCACGAGACAGCGCTTTCCCTCCTTATTCCATGATTCACTTCTAAGCTTTGTTATCAAGACCACATATTTCTGCAGTACCAAAATAAATGTGGAACACTGAGTATCAAAAAGGTTTCAAATGAAGGGAGCTTGAATTCAAATGTTTGCTGAATTTCCTATTTAACTTTAATCATAAAGTTTTTAGGTTTCATTGCGAAGACGCCAATGATTTAATTGTTTAAGCTTTACAAACGTGGTCCTCATTCCGCCTTTTCTTGTTTTACATCAAAGTTTAATATTCTGTGAAATTTGAGCATGGGCCTTTTTGATATTTGCTGATGTTTATAATATAAACTATTCAACTCAAGGCTGCATGAATAAATTACCTTTACTACTTATGTTATCAGCAGCTTATGTTGTTCATTCTAACTGTTCAGATATAATCTGAAGTCAGTCTAACATAAATTGACAAAATAATTGTATTTTGGAGTTTTTGGATGATTTTTAGCTCCAAGAGTTGTTTTTTAACCAAGAACCCTCACCTCTGGGTCCCGACAAAGCTCATGACCGCGGTGTTTCATTTAATTACATTACAGTGAGAAAATGAGCACAGTTCCATTTTGTCTGCTGAAATGTTTGTAGGATAGCAGTGAGATCATTTCAATATCAAAGGCGCATGTTTGCTTAATATGCATCAATCAGGGGAGGGTGGAAGCACATTTGGAGCTAAAAGGAGGTCCTTATTCCAATCAATCAAGACATGTTACCCTCGCAAAAGCACATAATAAAAAATGCACAAATACAACTTCTCAAAAATATCCAATTATGATTTCTTTTTATCCCATAGCACATGCCTCTACCGTTTTCATTATGTTGTGGCAGTAAAGTGAAACATTATTTAATATTTAGTGATGAAACAGGCAAGAAACTCTCTCCTCTAACTGGGAGACTCAGTAGATAGAAATATGCTGAAAGTGTCAATGCTACTTCATGAAACTGGCAAAATTGCTTATTTTCAGATTCAGCCACATCAAGCATTTCTCTTTTCCTGGGCTGTTGGTGTTGGTGGAGTTTGCATATTCATGGTCTGCGTGTTTTGAGAACCTGTCACTGAGCCTGTTCTATAGCTCTCCCTGCCTTCCTGTTCAGGATGGCTCCATCAGACCAAACACCGTCCAGCAGAATGAGTCAGACAGCGAAAACTGACACCCAATGGAGTCCGTCCTGGCAAATTAACTGGACGCGATACATACGGGGTCACCTTCTGTCACTGGCTAAGAACCCACACAAACACACTTAGAAAAGCACATATACACATCATCAAAAGGACAATGCACCCTACATCCTCTTTGAATAACCCATACAGCCTCACACACAGTTACAAACCATCACTTGCATCCTCCCACTTCTCTCCTTTGGCTGGGTCAGATCCAGCAAAACCCCGGCCTTGCGTTTGACCCGCCTCCCACCTCAGCTGCAGGAGAGCAGGAAGGAAGGAGCTGGTGAGCTTCCCATTTCTCAGACAAGAGCAACTATGGATTTCTGACTTAAACTTGGCTCGTTAGAAGGTCAATATAATATTGAAATGCATGGGAATAATTCCCCTTCTGCATGGACAGCCTCCTTCATAAATCTGAAGGATTAATAAAACAACCGGGTGAGTGTTTTTCACCGCTATGAAAGTTCTCACTGATCGCTCATCCCCTCACGGCTCTGTGAAACAGCATTGGAGTTCCATGGGAGCTAAATCAGCACTCTTCTGGTTGAAATCATCTGACAACATTCTACGTGCATATACTATGTTTTTGTGCATACATATATATATTTTTTTATTTATGGAAAGATAGTATGGTCTGATGGTGGTGTGTGTATCAATCCTCCCACGCTCTGTGACTGCTGTGTTCCCCCTTCCTCCAAAACCCTTCCTTCTGCTGCACAGTCTCCGTACACGGAGAGCTCCGCACAGTCCCCGTGGAATCTCCCGTGTCAGTACATTACCTTATAAGTGGAGGCATTGACTGTGGGGACTCTTTGATACACACTCACATACAGTACAAACACAATTGATCTTCAGCGGAGGATTGGAGGGGGGGGGGTTGATGCTGAAGAAAGATCTACACACGTATAAGAGATCACACAGGCCTTCTTGTGGAATAAGAACTCTGTGTGCAAGACGGAACAAAACGCTTCTTTGATAAGGATGTGACAAGGAGCAATCTTCCCCTGGAGCCAGGCGCTGAGCACTGAACGCTATCAGCGAGCTGGGAAAAGGCTGCGAGTGCCGCGGTAGAAATGTAACACCATCCCCGCCGTGCAGCCTCACAATGCCACTGGCTGCCATAATTATACATGTATTTATTTATTTTTGCATGAGCAGATTTCCCCCCTCGGGGATGCTAAAATAATGACTTCATTTTTTTGACAACATTTGCAGCTCAATTAAAAAGTGTTTATGTCAATCTCCCCCTGTGTGGGCGCTGCCGGTTCGCCGTGTGCACCGCGGCCGCAGGGGTGTTGTCAAGTACCAGCCATGAAGTGTCAGGGACCGGAGGTTGTCGTGCGTATACACAAGGGTCCAACTTCAGCTCTGACTTTCTCCCATTGCAAAATAAATGCTCCATCCAATCTTTGCACTTATTGGTGAAAAGGGAATTATATACTTTTTCATGCGATAGGAATAAAACACACAAATGAGCAACTGGCTAATCAAGTCATCCCCCAGTTCTATTTCAAATTGTTGAAGAGAGGGGCGTTTGCTCGGTTCAAATCAATTATTTTTTCTTGGATTTGGATGCGAGAGCAGTCAATGATATGTTTGGAATAAAAATAAATGAATTGAAGTGTTTTTGCTCTCAGTGAGAGGAGAGCCTTAATTAGAGTGATCACAGATGCCGAGACCGAGCACTTCAAACAAAAGCAGCTTGTTCTTTCATACATAAACTAAAAAAACCTTTAAAGAAATTCTCTTTACAGACAGCAAAAACTTCTGTAATCTAGTGAAGAGAGTCAATTAAAACCTGTTTAATATCTTTCTTGGAAAGATTATTACATAATTTGTAAGTGTAAAAATAAGAGAAATTCAGAAAATGACTAAAAATGTTGCTGTGATCAGGGGTCTCCCCCTGCACCTCTACTAACTCGGAAGCCTCACACCAACCTGTAATAGTTTGTTTGCCGTTCATATTTAGATGAGATGTGAATATAAACAAGTGAGTGAGTGAAAAGTCCTTCTTAGTCTATTTAAACCCTCCCCCGCAGGCAACCGCATTTACAAGGAAACGGTTATCATTTAGTCTCTGTTGCGGATCAAAATGTCAAGCTCCACAGAGAATGTGAGCAGTGCTGTTAGGGCCAAAAGTGCAGTTTCAGAGCCCCAGGATCTGAAAGAAAAAAATGATTTGCAAATGCCCAAATATGTCTAATTGACCTGAAATATAGCCTGTGTGCAGGAACTGTTTGAAATCAATAGGAAGAGCGAAGAGAATATCCTTGAAGGAACATTTCAGAAGATCACACTGCGTGCCTCTCCGAGCGGCATTATGAAGGATGCAAGAATTATGAAAACAATCAAATAGTCATGAAAGGTCATGTGAATTAACATTGCAGTGTTTGCAGCGAATTAAAAGAGAGTGAGGAGCGGCGTATCGAAAAAAAGGAGTACACCAAGAAGTACTGTAGATCATATGAACATTCTGTGGACGTGGAAGCAATTTGTGAGTGAATTTACACATAATGTATTCCCTCAGTATTTCTTTATAGTCTGTGTTTAGTGGGGTAAATCAATAGGCCGCATTCCCGGCCTTGATTGGATTCGCAATTAGCTCGAGACAGTTGGGCACGTTGGATTCAGCACGGCCAACCCACCTGATCGTCTTCCCCACCATCACATCCACCGCCGCGCCGTCCTCGCCGTCCTCGCCGCGGTCTGGGAGCCTCGTCGGTGTCGGCAAGGACCGGAAGGGGGTTCGTCCCCGCGCGGCGGGCAGCCTGGCCGTGACAGCTCCGAGATGCTCTCTGACCTGAGAGGAAGGGGAAAAACAACATCAATGGTAATTCCCCTTCAAACACATTAACTGGGATGAACTGGGTCCCAGCGAGCCCCTCTGAGTGGACTCGCATTGATCGCAGAAATCCATGAATAAATTTAGCACTAATTGATTTTTTTTCCTCTCTAGAAAATAAATCTCTAATTCTGAGCAGAGGCAGTGAATGTAGCAGATTGTGCAACCACCTTCCTTTTTTTGTTTTTTTTTTCATCTGTAGGAAAATACATTTCGAGAACCAACTTAATGAGACTAAAATATTTGCCGTCCTCTCACAGCATTTGATCCAGGACGCCTGTTGTTTCAGTGCAGCCATAAAGTTTTAGCATTTTGCGACAAGAGTTTTCTTTTCGTTTTTTTTTAAAGGTACGTCTCGAGCTCAGTTGCTACACACAAAAAAAGAAGCATTGTGGTGAGGATTGCTGAAGCAACAAGCCCAGAAATTAACTCATAAGCTCCTCTGGATTTCAGGTGCCTATTAATTGCTTTCTGCGGGGATTGAAGTTATAGCTGGACGGGAAATGGTGTCGCATGTGCATCAACGGAGCTCCGTACGCCTTCGCCCGGGCCAGTTGGAAGAGTGATGCAATCAATTTCGGAAGAAAGCATTTACAAAATATTCCAGGCATATGTGTTGGTTCTGCATCGGGTTCACAAAGTGGAAGAAGATGTTGAGAATGAAGATGAACTGCCATTAGCTTTATTCAAATCGATAGAAGGAAAATGTGAGCATGTCTCTATTACAAAAGGGTAAACAAAAGAACGTCCCATTACTGGTATTGACTAAAAACAGAACTACGTTTTTTCTCTATTAAGAGGAATATTGAGTAGTTTACAAAAATAATCTACATTTAGAAATTCCAAGTTTTCAAAAGTACCATAAAGTATAAGTGTCTCATTTAGCTATATTTTTAAGGACGATTATGCCTAAAGACAGCTATGGATTTTAAGCACAACACTTATTTTAGTCAGAGTGTAAAAACTCTGGATCGAGCCGTTCAGAGTTTAATCAATGAATCCTAAAGTTCAGGTGGATCTTTTAGTCAGATGCTACATTTTCCTTTATTTTATTTCATCTGCCTTTTTCCTTTGATTTTCAATTTGTTTTTGCTCAAAGTGAACTCACTGCTGTATAAAATATCATATCTTTTTGGATGGAAAAACAGGGATGCGTGTTTTTATCTATGCTGTGTCCGAATCTGACTTTGAATGTAAATATTTATCTATAAAAGCAGTAGATAATAATAATAGAGGTTAAAATTTGCACATTGTATATAATAAATGTAGCAGATTTTATTTTACATTTCAAGTTGTGAATTGAAATAGTCACTATGCTTATTCTCAGTCATGATTGAGGAGTCTTGATTTGAGAAGTTGTGGATTCAGGTATCATACTGCCACCTACTGGTTGAGACCTCCGAGTCAGATGTTCAGTCAGTCAGAATGCTCTTAAATGAGTTTCTCATTATTCAGGGATTTCAGGAAGGACAACTTCTGCATCAATGACATCTATGGAAATGAAATATTACATTTGGTTTTACTTCAAATGAGGGATAATATCATCAGACATCTGGATTGACTAGTAGAGGAAATGTCCCATGGATGCCCTGACTAATCATTATGGGTGCTTTATAGATGTAGTCGTGCTCTATCAAGACTCCTCACTGACCTCAGTCAGGGAAAAAAAAAAGAAGGAAAAAGCGTATCTGAACAGTTCCCTTTTGTTTGATGGATGGGTTGTACGTATAATGGCTGGGCATTACCTCAGCAACTAAACCAGACTTGACATTCCCTGCGCAGGAACATCTGGGACGCCCCAGAGACCGGATCAAAGGCCTTGCGCGTCCTTGGACTCTATCTGTGCCAAACATGCAGAGCCAGCTCAAGAACGGGTATCAAGCGCATTTCAGTCATCATCATCTGCACTTGCTGCGTTTGTCAGTAATCAGCTATTTCTATTTAACTCGTTAAGAGTCATATTCCTCTGTGTTTTCGTCATGGTAACGGCAGGGCCGAGAGCAGCGCAGCGCAGCTAGAAAACACGGTAAATAAACCGATGAGCTTATTACAAGCTCCGCGACAAAATTAGATCTTCGCCTAAGTGGAAACATCAATGTGATGTTCAAATCCAAGCGCTACACTGATTGATCTTTTTCAGCTCTTTCCAAATGACACGTCGGACTGAACTGCGTATCAACGTGGCTTTCATCTGCACTGCAGTGTACTATGGGGGGCTGGCAGTGCTACAACACAATCCACATTACTTGGGCCTTGTTTGGAGAGAGCCAGCCAACAGCATAACCTTAATTAGTCAAGCTGTATTCATTCAAGTGATTACAATGGCCTGCACAGTAGTGAAGAGAAGCATCTGTCACTAAAACTCAAATGATTTTTCAATCTTTCCACTCAGTGAAATACATTTACTGCATGTTTAACAGCATATAACATAATCCGATGATTATTCTGTGCAAATGAAATATAATTAAATCATGTCCGGGAAAATATTTTCTTCTTTCTTTTTTTTTACCTCGCAATTGTTTAGTATACAAATTATTTGGAAAAAAATGTAATCAATTGCCGTAACAGGTCTCAACAATTGCTTGCGTTTTCCCCAAGAGTGCAAATGGGAAATATCTAATTTATGTGTAAACATATTTGGCAATAAATACTTTCTGATTCTAAAACAAAAGAAAAAAGCAAATCTTCACTTTTAAAAGGCTCAAACCAAATGTTTATAATCATTTCCTTATTTAAAAACATGGTCAATTGCAAGATTACTTAAATGGTTTGCTATTTATTTTATGCTAATACATTTTATGCTCAATACATTTGTTTTTTAGCAGAAATCTTGTCCACTTTAATTTACGTACATTCACAATGCATGAAAGCGCAGCAAATCTGCCTCGGAAGAAAAAGGACAAGATGAGGTTTGTCTGGGATTACCCAGGTGCATGAGTTTCATTGTGTTTGCCATTTCTAAATCTCCCCGAGGCTGGGCATCTGCTGCTCTCCCGCCTGCACAACTGGGGGGGGGGGGGAGCAAGATGTCACTTTTATGAACCAGCAGTGGTGGAGAGTTGGGGAAATGACGCAAACGAGACGTGGTTTTGGGTGGTGAGGCAGGGCCTTTCAAAGGGGCAGGTTGCAGGGATCGCCTGCACCTCGGCAGATGTGCCTCGGTGTCACTCCACATCCGCAGCCGAATGAATCACCCAGGCAGATGTTTAACGTCGAGGCCAGGCTGTCACGCCAGCCAAGACACGCACGTGCACCAACCAGCCGTGCAAAGACATGCATGCACACAGTACAAATTATCGCTACATCGGGAAGGGGCTCCACGAGGGGTCAGATGATGATGTTCACCTCGATGTGACTTTGACAACAAAAAACAGAAACACAGATTTTACTAAACCTAGAAACACTCTTTTGCAAAAGTGTAATAAATACACACAATGCGCTGACAAAAATATAGTTCTGCTCAAACTCACTGAGCCTCGTGAAATGTTTTTACAGAATAATGTATTTTCAGACACTATTTGATCTGTGTCTTGTAGCATTCTGACACAACCTGTCAATATTGAAAGATAGAAGATTTTTCAGAAAACTCCACCAGCATCCTCCCACACAATTCTTTTTCCTTTGTGGCACCTTTCATGACAGAATAAAGATATTTTGTCAGAGCAAATTTCCACCGACATACTGTACACAGATGGGATTTTTTCCTAAATGTTTTCAGGTTTGTTTTAGGGTGGGGATGAGGAATAAAACTGCAGACGTTAGAAAGCAGATGCTTTCCACACTTGTCGCACTGCCATGTTGTAACCAACACATTTCCACATGTGAGATTTTATTGACGAACGGCGCAGTTATGGTTAATTAAGACTAGTATAACTATTTCTTTCGATACATTTGCAATTCATCTTTTTCTACACACCCCACTGTCATTAAAGGTGAACAGCGACTAAAAGATTGGACAGATTTTCTCGGAAAATTTCACAATTATGTGCGTGCCTTGGTACCGAGAACGTTGACAAGCGCTGCAATAGAATAGAGCAATTGAAGGTAGGGAGCTTTTAAGAAAGTGTGGCTGGATCTTTGAGAACATACTTTAGGCCCTTTTCCCCTCTTTTGGAGAAACCCAGGCAGATAAAAGGAAACACTCGGGTGGATTAAAGTGTTCAGAATGCATCAGCATCAAACCACCAGAGTTTTTGCCCTCTACATTTTTCAAACACAGTCAATAGATCTAAATATTTTACTGTGCCCTGGCCGATTTATTGTTTGATGTTTAAAAACTAGTGGGGAATGAAAGAAAATTCATTAAAGAAGATGGCCCCAGAAAGAGGCCCTACGATCAGCTTTGAAAGTCTAGTTTAACTGGTATATTGATCATTCTCTTTCTTCTGTGACAAAGGCCACCAGGGACGCTGGAGGTGTCGGTGATTGAAGGCGCGCTGCCAATAACACCAGACGTGTGCATGTGTGTGTGTGTGTGTGTGCGCGCACTGTAGGTGAAGCTGGGAATAACACTACGGACGCGGGAAGAAAAAAATCCAATAACTCAAGAATGACCAAACAACATCACATATTTTGGATTTCATGCTGGTGAAACGCGGTGCGGTTCTGGGCGAAGCAACATGCGCTCGAGAGTTTGGATTTTTTTTAATAAAGAGGAGATAATATAATTGAACTCAATCATACAACTTTGAGGGGCCACTGGAGACTGGAAGACTATTGTTTCTCGGTTTCGTTGGACATCCCTAAATTCATTGAGGAGGATAATCTGTCTCGGGATCGTGTGTCACAAAGCAGAAGCAGCTCTGCCATTATCGACTATTGACTGTTCGTCTGAACAATGTCAATAGTCAATTTACAAATTAAAAAGGGTATAGAACTAAAGTCCCGGCGTCAATAAAATGATCCAATTTAACACCCCGGCGCTTTTATGTTATATTGCCTCTATACTGTATAACACGACTCAAAACATGTCTGCGTTTTAAGTCAGGCTTTTGAAACGCAACAGGGCTTGTCCCTCGTTTTGCACAAAATTACCCCAATCAAAAGACAAAATGACTTTTACTGGCACCGCTGTGACTAGAAAACATGTTGAGTCTAAATAAAAATGCAAAAATGTCTTCTTTTTTTTTTTCCAACCATCAGTTACTGATTTCCAACGCATCTGTTTTCCTGCTCCGGCTGTTGCTCTGATCACAATGTCTCAGTGCAGCAACAACTGCTGTAAGACCAGAACTCCCGCAATAACCACTGATGTCCACTTAATGGGTAGATTCCTCACCGTTAAGCGTTTGCTGACCGCTGTATTCGACAGTGTTTATCTCAATCCCACAATCTCTCGCATATGTCTTTCCTCCATGAAAATCTGTGCCTTTCCTTGCCTTATCAACCATGAAGTTATTGAGTGGGATTGCAATTCTGCAGCTGAATCAGCACCTCGGTAAATACGGAGTAAATAAATATACATTGACCCAAGGTTGAAGCATTTCAACACCTTCAGACTCAGATGCATGCAGACTTGCCGGGCCGCCGAACCCCCAAGACCGAGTCGAGCCGCTCACTCAAGGCAGATGCAAGTTTCTTCCGTGGCTAATGCAGGGACTAAATAAATTTATAACATATTTGTATACCAGCAAACACCAGTACACTGTTTAAAGATGTAGTTGACTTTTGTCTGTTTGGAACAGACAATGAGGTCGCTCACCCTCAAAGGGTAGCATCGTCCCTCCCTCCCCTCCCCCTCCCAGGTGAGCACTTTTGGCAGTGATTAGCGCTGTTAGCACGTTGGCTGCGAGCAACCTGCTAAGCCGTTGGCGTGTTGAAAGCTATTGATAGGCATAGAAAGGCTCCTCAGAATTTAATACCAAATCGGTCAAGAACGCCTAGGTGGCAAAACCAAAGGAGTTTCCAAGGCAACACGTTCCCCGGGTGGTATTAGTTCATCAGCAGGAGCAGTACTTGGGTCTCTTTTTTTCACAAATTTCCATAATTAGTTGCCAACCCTGGCTGGTATTTGTTTACACCATCTCATGTTCAACTCCATTGCCTTCACATACCTGATTTATCACAAATTTATCAGAATGACTAAGTTTTGGAGGGTGAAAATATTGAATCAAAAACCACAAACAAGAATTACAAAATCAATCAGACCTGAATTAAATAATTGACTGTGTGCACTTTTTGTTCAGTATTTTACTTATACTGGGGACTAGTATCTCCAATTAGATTAAGAAGTTTAAAAGAAGTACACACTGCATTGCCCATTTTCAAATAATACAAATTCAAATTCACAGTGTATAATATCTGTATTGCCTGTCAAAATATCCATCAGCACTCTGTCCTTCCGTCCCGGTGTGTAACTCTCCTCTGAAAAACACACACAGGACACAGCAGGAGGGGGAGACGTGACGTTATCTCTTTTTATTGACTGACACGTCTGATGAGGGCCCATCCTGCACTCTGGCAGGAGGGTAGGCAAGCATGCGGAGGTGGCGCCCACCAGGGTGCAAGGAGGGGACGATGTGGTCGTCCTTCATAGATATTCCGCGCACGGCTTTACCCTCAGCTGCCCTGTCAAGGTCCGTGTGTGTGTGTGTGTGTGTGCCCCTCCGAGGAGGCTGAGACAGGGTCATGGATGACACCCGCCTCTCTGCCAAACGTGACAGCACAGCTGGGCCACTTAATGACAGAGGGGGCTGGCCCAGGCACACACCTGCCCGTCCTGGGCAAGGCGGGCGACCTCACGGGGAGAAAAAGGAGACGCTGCCACGTTCGATGGGCAGATGTTCGGGAGGGGAGGCGGCAGAGACAGCTGCACTACGGGGACCCCTCAGTCTCTCTCCTCTCCCCGGTAATTGAAAATCGTGTAAAAGGTCAATTGCGTGATACTGGCTTGTCCCTCTCTGCAAGTTGTTCCTTTCAGCCAGAACATGACAAAAACAACACAGAATGGAGCAGAGCTTCTGCCGCAATTACTGCCTATTTAGCTATGGATGTCCATGTAATGACGAGATCTGTAAACATTCCCTGGGAATAAATCTCCATATACAAAGAGGTGTGGGCCATCTGTGGGAGGCCATGGATGGGGATCCCAGAAAGAAACCTCATCATTGGGTACATTACACAGACACTGTTATGACATTTGGACTCCAAATGAAGGAGGACTGTAAGTGGGGGATGTAAATAAAATCCAAACAAACAGCATTTGCCAAATGGCAGGCCAGCAGCACCCGTGTCCGCTGTGGTACACGGGGGTCAGAGCCGGTCCGGAATATCAACAGACAGGGACCCTTATTCTGGGTTTCACTCTGATAAGAAGTGACGAGGGTTCTGACTTCCACAGAATCGCTCTTTTGTTTGTGGCGGCCTTAAACAGAACCAGCTAAAGAACTGTCACACACCATCAGACTCTCCAGAATTCGGCAGAGATTTCTAGAACTTCATGCAAAGATTAACAATCAAAATAGACGACGGCCACTCATCGCCTACCATCAAACTATCTATTTTAGCCGCTTTCGCAAGAGAGATGACGTTTGACTTGAAGTAATAAAACCGTGGCAATATATTTGGGAAGTTTTATGGGAACTGGAGATGGTACAAAAGGTTGAGATACTGGGACTGGGATGTGCAGTTTTTAAAGTGTGTGTTTGTGTCA
This sequence comes from Pungitius pungitius, assembly GCF_949316345.1. Classification (NCBI taxonomy): domain Eukaryota; kingdom Metazoa; phylum Chordata; class Actinopteri; order Perciformes; family Gasterosteidae; genus Pungitius; species Pungitius pungitius. The sequence continues at coordinate 15,173,918 of NC_084908.1, read as the reverse complement.
GAGTTGGACGAAGAATGTGACATCTCATCCCACTTATATTTCAATAATTCAAGATAGAAAAAGTTGTTACTTTTAATGAGGAACATGTTAGGGCTCACCCACAAACATGTGGCTTTGAGGGAACTCTAATGAAAACAAGTGCTGCGACTTGAGCAACAGCACAAACAGGAAGGAAACAATATATTCTATAAACTACCCCAAATGAGAATGTTATCAATAACACTTGTGTCTGGAGGAAAAACGAAATGAAGCTCTTTGAGACGCATGTTTCTCATTTCGAATGACCAAAGCCCTTTGCCAATAACAATATATTTCCCGCAATCACAATCAAAACCACACAGCCTTGGCACTGCACTTTGTCCCAAATTATGTTTTGATTCTGAACGAATGCATCAGCTCCCCGTCTGGTGCGGTTTTCTCTTACTGTCCATTTTATCATCCTGAACCAAATACCAGGGGAAGCTGTTTCCACTGCAGACTGGATATGTAGGAACATTTCTGAATGGTTGGATGCTGCTGCTCCTCGTCAAGGAAACAATGACTACAACCAGTGTTCCCGTTATTTACCTTTAGACTTTGCCGGCTGTTCTAATTTTTCCCGCCACGCTTTCTTGAAGAATTTCAAAACACTTGCACCCTTCTCAATGGGGCCGTCTCTCTCTCCGTTTACTCCACAGCGGTGTGCGGCGTCGGGCCCTTGTTGGGCTTTTGAAGAGTAAGTAGGTCGCGGAGTCTTGTTCAAGCTTTACTTTACTATTCAATTGCTTAATATAGCACGGTTTAAAAATCCGCCCTAAAAGTTCTACTTAAATAAATTTCAAAAGTATTACTTTGGCGGGGATCTTACAATGTCCCTTTATCCTCAAAGGGTTTAAAATCTGCAAAGTAGCCGAACTAGAAAAAAAAACCTTGGAGATGTAGTCGATTAGATGTATAAGCTGACATAAAATGGAAATAGCCAAGTACACAAACCTCAAACTTGTACTTAGGTACAGTAAACTTGACAAGCCTGAAGGCACGTTATATTCTACCACTGCTAGAACAAGCCAACATATTTCTTTTCTTAGATCCAGCCTCTTCATTTTGCTTTAAAACCACATTGATGCATTTAACATACTTTCACAGAATCCTGTGGGGAAACACTGCAGAACCTCCGAGAAACAAACAGTATCCGCTGACCAGACCTAATGAAACCCTGTGTTCACATGTATGACAAACTCTGTACTTTAACAAATAAATCATCACAATTTGATTAGAAAGATATGAATCTAATGTAACAACGAGGCAACAAATAGACTAAGTAACGCTGGTTCTGCAACGTGCTTCACGTTTCACTAGTTTCGGGTGAACATACACGACTGAGAGCATAATAATGAATATTAAAATGGATTTTTGACAAAAGATACTTCTTGGTAAACAAAAAAAGTTATTTTAAATGGATGAGTGTGATTGGGTTTGTGGGTATCCCATTTATATGGGAGTTTAATTGTGCAACTGCATGTGTGTAGCACACCAGAATGCACATTTCAAAGGCAAGACAGCTCCTGGGCTTGCTGAACTTTTGCTTGTTATCAGGAGCTGAGAGTGAAATGGAGAGAATTGATCTTTTGTCTACTGGAGGTGCACTCCCTTGGGCTGGGCCGCTCGCTTGCTCACTCGCTTGGCTGCCATGCAGAGGGCTCTCTTTCTCACCCCCCCCCCTCAACCACCAGCATCTCCTCAGCCCTCTCGTTCACTCACTCTCTCCCTCTCCCTGCATGGCGGCTACCTCTCCTCCAGCTGACACTTGTCCTGCCGTAACTGGGAGAGATGTGTGCTGAGCTGCTGACACCAGGATTGATCTTCTTCCTTTTCCCCATAAGCTCCTTATCAACCTCCTGGAGACTGCAGGAGACACAAAAGAAATGGGCGGAGGGATGGGATGGCGGGGGAAGGAGGGAGAACATTGTCAACTCCCATCCCCGGTTCAAACTAACAATGTTTGGTGCGGCAAAGGAATAGAGAAAACAAAGTTGACAGTTTTATTGGTGGTGGTAGTGGGAAGTTTACTCGTTTTGCTAAATTGAAGTGACACGCCGCCAACAAGTAGATTTGCTAATGCTACAAACAGAAGTTATTTTTCATGCGATGGTAAACCATTTCCTGAAGTTAAGTAGCTAAGTAGTATTGAAAATAGTCATTTAAGCAGCATATTTCTGTAAATAGACCTCAACACCATAATCTTATAACCAAAATCCGCAGAGGTGAGTGTTGCCGAGAGGTGTAACTGATTCAAAATATTAGATTAATGTACACACGGGTCATTTTGAGGGCACACTTGACGAAGGGCTGGGCATAAGGTAATTTTGAAGCATGGAGAGTAACTGTATACATCACAGTATATATTTGTTTTTGCTAAAATGTCAATTGAAACCCTTTTTAAGGGCAGAGCGCTGCTACGGTGACTTCAAACATCCAAAAGTCAATGTAAACTATCAAAAGCTCTAAATGCTCAATCTACTCAGTTATCGTGATGTGAACTGGTTGTTTTCAGTACGGACACAATTCAAATGAATCCGAAAACAGAATATAAATATTTTTTAACATTAAAATGCTTGAAGTCCTCCAGGTGTGTTCACAAAAAATTAAGTGTTGAGAGGAATGCAGTTTTTTTTTTAAGATGTTTACACAGCAATTGTTTGCACAACAAGCGTTAAATAGGATTCCTCCTAGTAAGATTTTGAATGGAAAACCTGGTCTAAATAGATTGCGTAGTGTTATGATATATACAAAGAATATGAATCATCCATCAAAACAATGTTGTAACAATCAGATACACTTGTTTCCAAAACATATTTAAATAGCAGAAATGTAATAAAATGAACATTCTTTGGAGGAATTTGAATTTATAACCAAAAACATTTTAAACCTCAAAATGAAAAACTGTAGTTGTAAGAAAGACAACACAATGTCGCAATGGCTGATCAACACTTTGTGGGCAGCCATGCAGTAACGGATGTGGTCTCAGTGGCTCGAGTGGACTTGTGTTGTGTTGAGTTCAGGCATCGGAGTGAATTTGACTGGGGATCTTTACAGTTATTATTGTATTTTATTGGCATCGCGGGGAAGGAAGTCCTCGGAGGAGGGGGTGTTGGGGGGGGGGGGGGGGGGAGATGGGGGCGGGAATCTAGCAGCAAACATGATAATTTGCGGGTTAGCCAATTTCAGTCGGCTGGATGGCCCGATACCCTTGGTAAGCATCCGGGAGCAGAGAAGACGAGAGTGGAGCGGGCCAGAGCTGTGCAGAAGGAAGATGAATCAAGTTTAATAACAAAGGGTTCTAATTGCCCCCCCGCACCCCCCTACCTCGGAGCTGAACTCTAATTACGGTGAGAACACAGTGCACTGTCACCCAATATTAAGTTGTTGAAGAGCGGGACGAGCTAATCAATAAACACTTTAGTTGTGGAGGGGGTGGGTCGTAGGCGGGGAGGGTGGAGAGGGGGTGGGGGACAGAGAGAAGAGAGGGAATGAATAAAAGTAAGATGCCCCTTCCATTCAGTGGGAACCAGCAGCACCCAAAGCCCTCCTGGCTCATGAGAACACCGCTGGGATGGTCCAAGAATGATTGCAGAGCAATAATCCTAGGCACCCCTCCCCACACACAAACACACACACACACCTCAACGCCATACACACACTTGCACGTCCATGTGAACATACAGCACATTGTAGAGCCCCCCCTTCCCCCTTCCCCGTGGGCTGCCTGAGCACCCGTGCGTTTGAGAGGAAAGGTGAACACGGTCACTCTAATTACAGGGGTCCCAGCTCTCTCACACACTAACACACATTCACCAGGCATAGCTAAAGACAGGCCAATTAGGGCGAGAGCGAGATAAGGGAAGTTTTATTTGTATACTAATTAAGCCCCTGATGAAATTCAAAAGGGAGGTGGTGAAGGGGATTGGGGGGGGGATGGAGCGGACGGGTAATTGTGTGTTGGAGAAAAGGTTGCTTTAGGTGCGGTTATCTGAGAAGTACAGCCTTGAGATAGTTGCCCCCTAATCCCACGCTGAGCCCCGGCACTGCACTGCAAGGTCTCTCATAATTTGATCTGTTACATACGAAATGGCAAACTCTGACAGCGAGATCATCAGCAGCGTTTATTGCCCATTTGGTTATTGTTTCGGCTTAACATGAAAGAAGTTGTCGTGCCTAAGAGACTGTTTTTGCTCTACAGGGTGGATGGACTGCTAGTTCAGGTGTTAAATATATTCAACATATGGCCGGCAATATTTTAGGTTATAATCACTGAGCACCACGGTATAAATGAAAGAACCTAAAACGTTCATTTTTAATTAGCCTTAATAAAGAGTTGATTTCTGTGGACATTTAGCTGTTACAGCAAGTAAAGTACAGGGGTTAGTAATCAAATGAATATAGCTCTGTTCCATTCAAATGCCCCATGACACAATTTTAACCGGCATGCAAAATACCAGATCCAAAAAATGGACTCACTCCACTCAAATGGAATTCAGGCATTGTTAGGTTATTACCTGTGGTTTCCTGCCATGAATGGCAAAATAAATAATCGCAAAGACTATATTTTGCAGGTAGTCTGGTAACATAAACTTAATAAACTTTTAATATGAGCAGCCTATTAAAGTCTTGATGTTGTGACGTTACATCAGTGACCTTTTAACCTTCCAAATCTCACATAGGGCTGCATTTTGTAACTACAAATGCTGGATTTACCTCTTTTTTTTAATGGTGACACTGGCAACTAATGCAGCCTAACAAAATTACCCTACGGTGATGTCTACTGCCACAAAACCTTTAATGTGTAGTTTTAATTGAAACCACTTTAATTGAAAGCATTTTGAAGGACGTGACGTAGTCGGTGGTGTTTACTAAAAAGTTGGAGCTAACCTTAGCTATCAGTCAAATTAATGGACGCTAGGAAGCTGTTAGCTAACGTTAAATTGAGTAAGTCGTGTCCTACTTCAACAATTAAAAACTGGGTGGAACTGAAACAAGTAAAGAGTTGCAACACTTATATAATAATACAATATAAAGTTAAAACAACAGGGATAAAATATTCACAGCTTACCGTTTGCGGTAACTTGAAGTGAAAATAGTAAACTTTTCTTAAATGTTAGCTAATTAGCGAGCTAACATGCAATGCTAAAGTTAGCATTTAATGTGTATTAAAAGCTAACATGAATTAATCGACATGACATCGATGTCCATCGACATTTCCTCTATTGTACTTTACAGACTGCTTACCTGGTACTAGTCCAGAAAACATCGCCTCCATGTAACGTTACGTCAGCCGGTCCAAAGTTGCCTCCATCTTTCAAATGTCCAAAAAAATACCCAAAGACGACGGAAACCGTGACTTCCAGTTTGTGTGACGTCAGAACAGTGAATACCCAAAATAGAAATTTTCTTAGTGTTTGATCGAAATTGATATTAATATTTATATATGCATATGTTTTTCATGATATTGGAATAATAAGCCACAATTACTTTATAAAATAAGAAGGCTGTTTTTTTTTTACTTTGCTGTAATGGGAGTGTTTTTCATAAATGTAACACGCGGTAAACCAATTAAGGATTTCCTAAAAGATCAATCTTAAAATCTTGATATGTAATTCAATAAAATAAAAGATGTGAAGGAAAGGGAGCAAGAGGTCCTTGATTAACCCTTCTTCTTCAACCATCTTGCGACATCATTATTAACATCTTAAAGCAGTTCTGTAAAGATCAAACCTGGCATTCAGCGGCTTCATCTGAAGCGACGCTTCGTCCTTTATTAGCGATAAGCTTCACAAAGACCCCCTGTAATGTGTTGTCACAGTAAGCCATGTTGGGTTGGGTATCAAAGTGGGGGCCCCACAGAGCTTTAGCAGAGCTCCCTCTTCATTTGCCTCAAAAAGAAGTTCACATGTGGCAAGATCTTCAAAAAGTAAAGCAATCTGGATGATTTGACAGTTCACAGCAGGTGGCTGTACGTTTCTCATGTCTAAGACCAATTCGTCACTATTTCTGCACCATTTTTGCAAAGTTTGCTGCTTCAGATTTAATTTGCAAACCAGCCTATGAAAATATTAATAATGTAGAATTTCAAGCTGAGTGATAAAGTGAATGAGATATGACCCTAATCAGTGAATTAAAGGCACATTCATTCACGTGAATGCATCTTTTACACCTATGTTTGGGCAAACTGCAGTTGTAAACAAGAGGGTTTTGAGTTGTGGTCTCGGCAGAGATTACAATTGAGTGAATGTGTGTTGAAATGGATTTTGATGATGACTGACATAAATTCTCACTTTCGCATCCTGCTATCAAGTCAAGTGCATTTTGAATATCAAGGCATCATTTAGACTTTATATCACGGTCCAGCTAGAAAAAAGAGTTTTCATCTCTGTGGATTTCTATTGACTCTCAATAGTCCAATTAGGTAAAGAAAATGTGGATCAACTTTCAGAAAAAACTGACTACTATAAGATTTATTAGAGTGATAACATTTAGCCATGACCATTTGTGCGTTGTGGATCACTTGACAGAAACAGGCATTGGGGGAAGATTTGAATAATTCATCCGAGTTAAACCCATTAAGAATATCCGTGTGGACATTTTTTTGATGTTAAAGACCGTGTATGATCTAAGGCTGCTTTCAAACTATTTCTGGCTCTGCTTATGGCGTCTGATTTCCCCCGAAGCAACAAATACCAACTGGGTTTTGGGTTATTCTGTTGGAGTTTACAGTACAGAGGTCGTTACTGTAGAGTTGGCATGCTCCTTATCGGCATTTGTACAACAACCTGAATTAAAAAAAATAATTATAAAATGGCAAATTACTTAATATTTTTACAAGCCATGAAGGAGCTCTTCAAATGAGTTTGAGTCATCAGCTCAGATTATTATCTTACTTTTACCTTAAATGTGTATCAACTTGATGATAGCACGACTGAAAAACAACCATGTGAGAATTGCCACTTTCTACTTTCTTATCAATTCATATGAAATTAATGTTGTTTACTGATTTTCTGCAAACACATCAGTCCAATCTTCATCCATCTGATAGGTTTCCCCTCTTGAATTTCACACAAATATTTGGAGGTGATGCAAACCCCAGCAACAACCACATGGGTTAAAAGAGGGTTGTGAGATCTGTGGTAAAAACAAATCATCAGAAATATCCCAGAGTACATGTACACGGGCATGTGACCATTTGAATGAAAAGCAATTCAACACGGTGCTTGTCATGCATCGCAAAGAAAACAACATCTAGGCATCGCCTCCTACGGCCTGAGAGCTGTCAGAGCCTTTTTTCTTTGCCCGGTGGTCACAGCACTTGGCACAAGGCGGAGGGCTTGAGCTTGAGACAGAGGCTCACCTGCTCCCTGGGCCCCGGCTGTTACTCCCAAACTCAACGTCCTGCGTTGCTCTCAGGGAAGGACCTCTGCAGGCCCAGGGCCTATCTGCAGTGTACATTTTGGATTCGTCTCGGAGTTTGAGCCTCCACGAACAGCCCACCACGATTGACTGCTTGCCGAGCGCGTAGTTGTGGAGTCGGTCCTTGTATGTTGCCATTTTGCCGGCTCTGTCAGATTAAAACCTGACAGAGCCGCGGCTCGTGACCTCACGGTAAGTCCTTCTGCGGTTATTAGCCAGGGGCCACTAAGGGGAGCTCTGGAGATCTTCTCACACAAGAGCCAGCGACAGGCCCTGCTCAGTAAAAACTGCAAGCCAAGCACAATAAAGATAATTAGCAGTGAGACCACTAGCCGCCCGTAGCCCCACCACCACCAGCCCTGTATCCCCTAGATATCTCACCCGCTTCATCCTCAAACTGTGCTTAACTCCTCCGCTCCATCTCCCCTCCTCCATTTAACCATGTTCAGTATCTGTCAGTCCAATAAGCATCTGAGGGGTAATGTCTCCAGCTAGTGGAGCAGGAGTGGTTTACAAATTACCGTTAAAGGAATTGTTAGACAGCTCATTTGTTTTAATGCTGAGTGTTGGATCAAAGGATGGCAACTACTCTCATATATGTTTACTTTTTAATTTACAATTCATTCATGATGTAGATCGTTGCTGCTCTTTGTCTATGCAACATATACATTTTTACATACAAGTTTCGGGACGTATAGACAGGATACCTGTTTCCTGCTTCTCTTTACGTTAAGCTAAGCTAACCACCTACTTGCTGTTAATTCATCATTACAGGAGCTGTATCAATCTTCTCATCCAGCACTTGGCAACTAAGCAAAGAAGTGAATATCCCCAAATTGTCAAACCAAGCTAACGATAAAACAATGTGAAACGTCACAGATGAAGCGTTAGTTCCTGAGTTCCAGGCCTCACTGAACCCTCAGTCTGAGCTTTGTACAAAGCACAGAATAAAATCGGTGTTAAAAAAAAAAAAAGCAAGGTCGTCTTGTGTTTATCAAACCATTACTGGACCCACGGCACTCCACCATTATCCCAGCCCTTCAGCCGTGTTACTTCTGTCTGAAAACAAGGTGGTGTAATTTAGAATGCATTTCAGGGCAATTAAAATTTCCCAGGCACAATTACTTATTCCCCCAGTGGGGCTGCCTCAATCAGTCTATGTGTGTAATGGGTTTACGGCCTTGACGCGGCAAACATGTCCTGCCTATCTGCCTTGTGCTCTTCTCAAGGCTGTGGTTATTAATTGTGGCTAAAGTTGATAAATAAAATCACCAGTGCTCTTAATGCTAATTAGTGTTTGAGATAATATTTATGATTTCATAAGCACATATTTCTCCAAAGGCTCAGGCATTGTGGCCCCTATCCATCGGTCATAGGCTGTCTTGGATGTAATCTTTCTTTGGGGAAAGGAGAGGCCGAAAGAGGGGCCAGAGGAAACACAGGCAGTAAATACTAATAGTACTTAGTGGGTACTTTGGGAGCAGGAGTATTTCAGGCTACTTATTGAGCTGGGCTACTAAAGAAAAGATAGATAGAACGAACTATATGATAAATGAATTCCATCAGGATTAACCAATATTTGAAGCAGCATATAGCATTTCGGATCAGAGCGGTTTTGGACTCTGCAGTTCCCTTGAGGTTTGTCTTCAAGCTCATTATTTTGGTTTGTAAGACCACAATTATTTTTGATTCGGTTAAATCTCACTGCTCTCGTCATTGTTGTATTTTTTGCTAGAAAATGCTGCGAATAACTATAGCTGGGAGAGATAGAGGAGCAATTTAGCAGCCAAAGTGCCAGATGTTTGCCTAAGGACTTAATAGAGACGAAAACATCTTATTCTGGTAAGAAAGACAACGTGTAGCATTGCTTTTATTCTGTAAGTCGAGTAGCTTAAGGAAGTTCACACATGTGGTAAAAACATTTCTTTAAACAGAAATTTATCATTAATCATTAATGCAAATGTTCCTCCGTAACAACTGGATGTATAAATTATTATAACTTTTATTATAACTATTTGCTCGAAAAAAATAGTTAACGAAATGAGGTATAAATATGTACATGTTACATTACACAGTCATTTAGCTGACGCAAAGCAACATATAATAAGTGCATTTCAAAACAAAAAACAAGAGAGTGCAATTTCATTAAATAACGATACGAGCCATTATAAGTACAATTTAAGTGCTACAATTTGTTAATGTTGTGTTTTAGCCAGTTTTTTAGTCCACAAATTGTAAATCGTGACATTAAACAAGCATGGAGTAATTTATTTTTCTAAAAATACACAGATGACACTTTGACAAACTATTCTTATCTAGTGTTTTTTTCATTCACAGAGCAGCTTGGTTTCCGTTGTGGTTTTCCAGCACTTTGTAGCCTGCAGTGCGCTGCTGAGATGATCTTGACAGGAACCGCTTCCTCTCACTTGCGCTGCGCACAGGCATTGAGAAGCACTTCAGCTACTTTTGAACATCACAACATGCTGGTGCCAGTGGCTCACTGGTCCGACTATTGATCCGAGTCACCACATCAAGGAGAGCATCAGAGCTGCAGAGTCCATTGTGGGACCTCATCCTTAAAAGAGCGGAGCTGTCCACAGCTCTAGGCGATGCCCGAAAGAGTGACAAGTGCTGAAACCACTTCAAGGGGCCTAACGGTGCCCTCGGCCCTTTCTAGTCCCACGCTTCAAAGCCGGGAGCAGCCTCTGGCAGTTCACCCCTCCTCATGCCTCCCTCCCTCCCTCCCTCCCTCCCTCCCTCTCCACGGTCCTCTGGGGTAGCTGGTCCTCTTCTCCTCTCCCAGGGCCGTCAATGTCAAAGCGTGAGTGAGTCCAGTCAAAGCTATAGTCGCCCCCCCTTCAACACGCACACACTTGTTTTGTTTCCCCCCCCCCCCCCCCCTCTTTTCTCCCTTTAAGTTTTTCTCTTTCCCTCTGATGCACAGGTCCCCTCCCCACTGCATGACTGGCCCTCACTGACAAGTGGAAATCACAGTGATCCTGCTGGCAAAAGATGGAGAGTGGAAAAGACTTCAGAGACGTGTACCCTACAGCTATCAGTGTCCTGAACTCCAGAATGAAGACACCAGGCACATCTTCTCTGCTGCGTACTGTAACAACCGAGATCATGCTCACAAAAAATTTAAAGGGGGGGGTCAGTTTTTTTTTTACTTTCTAAGATAAATAAGGGATGGAAAAGACGGAAGAGAGGGAGCTTTACTTTGCCAAAAGGGACCTTGGGTTTTGCCCTGTGGGCATGGCAGCTTTCATTTTCCTCTTTCCTCCTTCCATATTCCCAGTCGGTTTCCGGAGTTATGATTGAGTTTCACATATTGGAGTTATATCTGGCAGCCAGACTTGTTTATCTGCTGGGGATGATAACTGCACCGGCCTGAGTATGAAGCAGAAAGCAAGGGGAGGGAGTAAGAGAGAGTGGGAGGGAGATACAGACCGAAAGACCACTCATATATTCTCACCTCCTCTAGTCTTTTCTCATTGATTTAGCGTGTCTTCATCAACAGTCTGACCCAGGTGCAGCTTTTTTTTTCTTTATCGCGCCCTCCAGCTTAGACTTGTGGGTGTGGACTCGGCGGGAGCACCCGCCTAGCGTGCGTCAGTCAAAGCAGCTGCAACGTGGAGTAAACAGGACCCGGGACATCATTTATCAGGACACGGACACAATATTAAAAAGGTGCATGGATTTGTTATCAAAAATCGGTTGTTTATATATACCGTCTCTCAGGTATCCAGTTATTGCTAATATGATTTAAACAGATATTACTTAAGTCGAGGGGCCAGAGGGAAGAATTTAGGTTATTACCGCTATAGCGAACTAACTGCAAAAGAGAAGTTCTGGATGACAGGGGCAACACACAATATGGCTCAGTTATAATCTCACTAAAACGTCAGTGTCACAACACCTTCAAGGCTGAGCCTGTCAAGGACTGACTCGAGTGGAAAGAAAAATGAGACAAAGAGATTTCGGGAGAGGTCGAGAGAGGGGGAGAGAGAGAGAGAGAGCAAAGCGAAGACTGAGGGAAAGCGAAAGAGAGAGAGAGAGAGAGAGAGAGAGCGAGAGAGCAAGCAGTGCTTGCTGGACCCTGACTGCGTGCGAGGCCTCAATTATTCATGCGGCAGTGCACATGTCAAGAGCCCACAGACAAGCACAACAGCAAGGCCGAGCGCAAATCAAACAGCGCATCCGTGGGCAATGCCCACAATGCATCTGGAGGAACACACCTCGGTGCATTTCTCTGTTGTTCTTGGATAAACAGAGAACAAGGCTACCTGAGCACTGCCTGATTCTCCTCAAGAGCCAAGAGCTCCTGGAATAGTCTTTGTTTGGTTGTTTATTTATTTATTTTTATATTTACTTGCTTGCTTTTTTTGGCAGAGATGTTGGTGCCAGTGGGTTCCTCCTTTTCACGGCTCATTAGCGCACCGTTTCGTTCACTTTATTTCTCTGAACCAGCTATTATGCCCTCTGTGTTGTTTAAGACCACCGCCTCTCCTCCACATGTCTACATTAACCACGGCCGAGGTTTGTCTCCTCAATTGCTGGAGGTTAACGGATGGCTCCAAACTTCCATTCCCATCTCGTCTTAGTTTATCGACCACCACCTCGTTGATTTTTCTTTTTTTGCTCTCTTTTTACTCCCGAGCCTGTTCCCGACACTTGTAAAGACTTTTTTTCCCTCAATATTACAGTTTAACTTTAAGGCGAAAAAAGACATGCGGCACATAAATTGCGGCAAATCATTCAAGAAATAGTCCGGACCTTACTTCTTTATTCAAGAGCAGTAGGCTGCACGTTGTTGAAAATGTATCAAGAGTGTAATTGTATAACCGTCTTAAAATTGCCTGATCGCTAAAATAAATTACTACCGTGTTATTTTTTGCAAATTGATTCACAACAACCTGTATAGCTGCATTGACGTCAGCCGAGCTTGGCTAGAAATGATGACAATGTTTCTGTGAGCCGCCCTAACAAGACAGGGAGTGGCTTGAGATTTTTTTTCCTTTATATTACACGTTTACCTGTAAAACAAGCGGCACAAGACAATGTGTGCAATAGGCTCCTGTGTTTGCAATAAAGCCACAGAGGAGCGCTGTCACCATGTTCCTAGTGTGGATTGCTGTTTGTGCAATGAAACAGCAAACATCTGCGACTGGTGGGGGAATTGTTTTGAGCCTTGCAATGTTCACTCTCCAAGAGGACAAATGTCTTGAATCCAGACAGCCGGGTGTCTCTGTGTACACAAATACAGATATTTACTGATCCTAAAAGCCAAAGAACATAACACACTTCCCCTTTATTTACATTGTGCGCCTCCTCCTATATAACCGGAGAGTGAGGACAATACAGTTACCAAATAAATATTATTTTTCTGCACGGTATACTCCTCCTAACGCAAACTCCAAGCCGTCTAACAGCTCAACCATGGGTGGAAAAATCACACTCCAAATTGTTTTCAGTGGCCTTAGGTTGCTCTTAGTGTTTGTAATATTTTTATAATATTATTCCCATAAATTCTGCAAGTTTATTAATCAAAAAATGAATTCCAAACAATGTTGAAATGAAGATGAAAAGATGCTGGTTCTGCAGTGGTGTTATTCAAATGTGTGGAGCAGTAATTAGTACAGTCTCTGTGAACTGCCAGCCGAGTTAATCACACCCTCACTGAGATGGCATTGGCCAGAGATGAACACACACACACACACACACACACACACACACACACACACACACACACACGTGTCTCTTTCCCACATCTCTGCAAGCGAGCAAAACAGACTCCCTCTACCAAGTAACACGGTCGGCCACGTCGCACTACTGTGTGGACAGCGAAAGCCGGCGCAGCAGCGCGCTGCCCTGCGACGGCACCAGTGACTGCTTCATCAGCATCCCATCATTTATGTTGTGTTAATTAGGTCCCTGTGGCTGTGGCCGGCTGGTAGCAGTGGCTGGTCCCATGAAGGGAGAAAAGGATGGAGGCGGGAAAGAAAAGCAAGGGGTTGTCCTCGCAGACATAGTCACATTAACATGCCCTCAGCAAAGGCCCCAAACTGAGACACGGGCATGTGATGATTAATGTCAGTGAATTATTCATGCGGCCCTATCTGGTGATTTTGCATGTTTCCCTGGCCGCCGCCTGCAATTTTCGGAGCAGAAAAACATTCATACGGAGCCGCCTTCTTCACAGTCTTTAAGCAAAGGGCCCAGAATGTCCTCTTCTGAAAGCCGAAGGCAAAAGTCAGGTGTTGCAAGCCGCCCTCCGGATCTGCCGTCCTACCCGCTCATTAGCTCAGGACGGGGTCATGGGGTCGGGCGCGAGAGAGCCCTCTCGGGGCACACAGGAACCGCGGGGCACAGGGGGCCGGCACACAGGCGGTCCCGCGGGCCCCCCTTGCCTGCCGCGTTATTAGCTCGCAGTCATGCTGCAGAGGGCCGGTGCAGGTCGCACACTATGCTCCACCGGCAGCTCCTGTGAGGATCAGGCGCGCACAAAAGTACACAAGAGTACGCGCACGCTAGGCTGCATGGGAACAGTAGAATACCAAACACAGTGCACACAGAGGAGTGCTTCCCAGAAAAGAGTGAAAACCTGCACACATGCGCAAACACACATAAAATGGAAAGGCTGAGTGGTATTAATAAGATCCATATTGACGGAGTGGAATCCCATAAGCACCCCCACTTCTCTCCATATGTCAAATATTCCTCTGGGTGTGGATCATTCAGTTTTATTACCGTGGTTTAAAATTCAATTGCATTGGCGAACACACGTACAAACATACTAACATGCACTCTCTGGAGGTATCACCACATTACTGACAAAGTGAAACACAGATTAAGCAGTAATCCTTAGTTTTTGTGACCATGTCAATTGAGTTTATTCCACTCATACATCTCAGGAGTTCTATATATATGCAATCTATGGATAATAAAATAGAAGGTACTCATACCCTATTTGAGTACTTTTATTTGATATACCTGCTTCTACTCTACACTTCTCAGGGAATATTGTGCTTTTCCCACTACGCATCTTGGTGCCAGTAGATTTTTAAAGTAAAGTTTTTTTAAATACAAAACATGTGGTCAATGAAGAGTCTATGAAAGGCAGTAAATGAGATTTAGTTGTTGAGAAAACAATGTCAACTCAAAAACCATTTGGAAACTTACTTTCAACCAAAGGGTTTCTCATTTGTAATTAAGTTTGTGCATTTTTAAATTTCCATTTTTTTTATGGATAGATCTCACTCATGTTGCCTTTAATCTGAGATTCAAAGATCATTATTGATCTTGGAAGCAGCAGCATGATATTAAAAGTGCTGTGTATATATTTCTGTATTTAGGAGAAACCCTTTTGATCACTTTTGAGATTTGGATTGTGCCTTTAATGTCACATTATTATAATAACAAGCTGTGATTTGCTAATATAAGTTGGTATTGTTTTATCAAATTATGTTTGCCGGTCAGCAAAGTGAAACACATATTCTCAATAATATATAATATATAATAATATATTTTATGTTAAACCTTTTTTATTAAACAGGACAATCTGAACAGAGGAGCCATTACGCCGCTGATCCCTGGTTCCTTTAACTTGTGTAATTTAATTTGATCTTGCTGTGAGTGTTGCAGCACTACTGAAGAATTCTAGAAAATGAAACCGTTTCACACTCAGTCAACAACATCATTTATGCATCTTAATCAATGAGGGGATATGCCTTTTGAACACACATTACAGAGCCATGCGCTGACAAGCACTTTTATTTTTTTTATTGGACATTCCCTATATAGAACGTAATAGCCCACCCCCGCCCCCCAACCTCAAGATTTTTTAATCGCTAATCACCACATATCTTGAATATCACACAGACAATAAATGATTTAGACAAATGCCCGTTCGGGGTAATTCATCAACTCTCCCTCAAATCCCTCTTTATTTCCAATGTGTTCAACCTTGAAACACTTTAATCCGACGATTTTAAAGGAGTTGAGAATGAAATCATAATTATGGCAGCAGTGGCTCTTCTTCTAAACCAGACCAAGGACAAGAAGGACTGCAGGGAGGGAGGGAGGGATGTATCATGAATAGCCATGTAGGAGGAGGAGTGAGCTGTAAAATCCTCCCCGACTCGTGGCTCGCTGTGGGTTTTAAACCCAAGCACCAGGAATGTCTTCATGACCAAATATTAACCGTTTAATGGCCACAAAGGAAATCAGTGACCCTTCGGAGTGAGTTCAAAACAGATACGATCCGTTCGCACATTAGGAGTAAGAGGCTTTTTGTGTTTCACCGTAACACCAACATTCATAACAATTTGTCTGACAGCAGAGCTGCAGCCGAACAACGCAACCCAACGCAACTGTGTTTACCGTTTGTTCATACGTGTTGGCAACTGTCCGAGCGTTGGTTCGCCTTACGTCACCCTTGCATCAGTGAGCATTGAATAAAGAAATGAAGTTTGTCTTCTCTCCTTGAGCTATACGTGAAAAGAAAAAAGTGCCCTGGAGTGTCTGCGTCTGCGCAGTCGGGAAGGAAAGTGATATTTGAAAAAGTGAGCGTGAGCCCACGTGACTTTGGCCGGGTGTGGACGCCATGAAAAGGTGTGCTTGTAGGTGTGTGTGTGTGTGTGTGTGTGTGTGTGTGTGTGGATGGCGGCCAGAACAACTGGCGTCTGTGTTTGTGCAGCAGCAGCAGCGCCCGAGAGCCGCAACCTTCGGTGCCCGGCGCGAAGCCGCCTTAAGCCCAGCTGCAGAGGTGCAGGAAAACCGCTGCAGGAATAACAAGTCCAAGATGTTGGATAACATAAGGTCTCTATCCACAAAAAGTCAGGAATCAACATGAGGAATGTCAATGTTTGCACGGAGCGAGAGAGAGAGAGAGAGAGAGAGAGAGAGAGAGAGAGAAAACAGGCCATCTTAAAATATGCATTTATTCAGAGGCTGCGCTAGATCAAACAGTAAAATTGATCCGCTCTTCCTTCACCCCTCGCTCCGCGCCCTCCCCTCTCTCCCCCCCCTCCCCTCTCTCCCCCCCACCCCCCCGGCCTCACCGAGTATCGGCTTTCCACACCGGCCATCGCCGTGACGACCCCAGCCTGGCCTGCTGTCACCTCTCCTCGCGGCAGAAGCCTGACTATTATGGGATACGGTTACGGATGTGATTGTGAGAGGGGCGCAGAGCCCCTTCCGCAAGCACAAAGTCATAAACTTCTTAACTGGGCCCTGTTGTCTCACAACAGCGGGCCACCGTGTCCCCGGGGGGCCCCTTCGCACACCTCAAACTGCAATCCAATCAATATGAACGTGAGCCACACTGATGCTACAAGTCTCCAGGATCCTCTTGGATTGATTCACAAGTAAATCGGATTACTCACTGTGAACCATTGCATTTAATTGATGAGTCCCTCACTTTCTTTACTGACTCTTTATTTTAGAGGATACCTTTGGAATTCAATGTAACATCCTACAGTGTAACAATTCAATTCCATTTGGAACAACAAGTACAAAATACAATCAATACCAATACCAGAAACGGATAAAGAAAATGAATGGCATCCCAGGAATCTCACTGAAGTAAATTACATTAGAAACTGAGAGACTGATTTTCGATGAAAAAAAAGGAAGGAAGGAAAGAGGAAAAAACAGCCACAGGGAGTTTTGGGGGGGATAAGCGCTTCAATTTATGGAGTTTCAGAGTACCAGAAATATCAGGTTATTGTTTTGGGCCTGAAGTCTATTTTTCATTTAAAAATTTTCATTTCCATTTTTTGAGGGAGTTGAAATGATTCAAATCCCTTGTTTAAGTGTGTCATTATTATACTCAAATTTATACTTTGAAAAGAAGTGGGATCTGAACATGCCAGTCATAGTGGTTTGTAGAATATCGGCCGCAAATTAAATGAAAATGACAGAATGTCTTTGCTCCAGTTCTTTGACCCAAAGCTCCTCCTCTGGTTCAAGCTCATCAACGCTTTGATTTCCTTTTTAAAAGGCGTCTGCTTCCCGATCCCTCATGTTGGGCCTCTCGTGTGACGTGACAGTGCAGAAGTAGGTGACCAGTGGGTGGCCGCCGCGAGAGCCCGTCCAGAGGTCAGCCGGTCACTGTCCCTACGAGGCAGCCCTGCAGCGGGTCACCTGCTGCCCGCTACCCCCTCGTTATTTCCCCCTCCCTGACAGCTCATTCCTCTTCCTGTCAAAGCCCCTCCTCTCCCGTCTCCCAATTTCCTCCTCACCTCTGCTGAGTTTGGCTCCGGTTCTCGTGTCCTTTCGCCAAGACACCGGTTGCCCCGGCCAAGGCATGCTGAGACGACCCCCTTCGCATCACCCCCTTTTTTTGGGGGTCGTATGACATCCAGCTTCGGGGTCCTCCCTAACGATGGGGCCCGGGGCGCCGCAGGCCCATACGGGAAAGTCCACAGAGTGTGAGGTGCTGCGGCCAGATGTAGGGGCTCCTCTCAGTGGTCCACCGGAGGGGTAATTATTTCCCCAAGTCGGACTCGGAACTGGACTTCTTGCCCCCGAATGTCTCGGTGGACTGACCAGGACGCCGCACCCTCTTTCATTAGCGGAGTAGCGTACGCTGGGAGAGCCTGGAAAACAGAAAAAGTGAAGGCCCTCCTTTGGTCAGTGATGAATTGGTTATCCTCGCAGAAGAAGAAAAAAACGGGGGGGGGGGGGAGGAGAATGACACTCAGAGGACGAGAAGGGGATGAAGAAGTCACAAATACCGCGCAGGGCAAGGTGGGATTTTACAGATAAAAGCATCATAAAGCGAAGGTACGGCGGGAGATGAGACGCACAAGCTGTGCAGTTTGGCCTCTATTCTGGGCGTATCAGCGAGGGAGAGCACATCAAGGACAGGGCCCAAAGTGGTGGCCATTAACATCAATGTAGCATGTGCTTATCAGAGGAAAGTCACTTAGCCGTGGTTACACCAAAGCCGGGTTTCAGGTCTCTGTACCTTTCAGCGCCTCCCAGTGATCACAGTGCAAAGCGACGCGACGCGGAGAGAGAAAAACGGAGCGGAGTGAACGTGTAATTAGCAAGTGGTTTCATGTAAGTGCTCTTTGATTTATAATTCAGCATAGCGAGAACCCCTGCTACCCAGGGCTAGTGCTCCTCTGAATTTGCCCCCGCGACTGGGAGAGGCTGCAGCGAGGGGGGTAGCAGGAGAGGAGGGGGGCAACCTGACTAATTTGTGCCGTGTTTGAGGTGGGTTTGAAAAGAGAAGGAGACGTGAGGTCCATACCTGGACCTGCTGCGCGTCAGATCACAGAGTATGGCAGAGGGAGGTTTTGAGGATGAACTGTTTTGTAGGCACCTCTCTCTCTTTCTCTCTCTCTCTCTCTCTCTCTCTCTCTCTCTCTGATCAGATGAAATGGCCGTCAGAATCGTAAATGACTGTGCAGCTGAACTTTGGAGGGGAAAGTTTGATCAGATGAAAGCTGCTCGTTTGTAATGTGACTGGGTTTTTAAAGCGGGGGCCGCGCCGTTTCATTCATTTGCAAGCGGCAGCGCGTCCTTTTGAGTCGTAGTCGAGCCCGACCTGTGCGTGAAGTCATTTTCTCCATGAATTGAGCAACGTTATTCCCACTCTAACCGCACCTTTGATAAGGGAAGCTTTCCTCTGAGCAGTGGCCTCCTTTTTCTTCCGCTCCGCTTGGTACACACAGGATTCTCTTCCGGTGCCCCACGGGTCCAATGATCCCCTGATCATCCTATATTCTGACGCTCTTATAAAGCTAATGTGCTGATTTTACGTTTTCAACCTGCCGTGATCCCCCACAATCCCCTCTGTTCCCCCTGCCGTTCCGCTTTCACACTCAAGTGAGGATTCCCGCTGCCGCTTTGATCACAGTCCCCGGTTAAAGGTTTAAAACGTCTCAATTCCTGACGAATTGTTGGGGCCTCTGCGGTTTACGTTAAAGCATTTCCCCATGCCCCCTGTCCAAATTCACCGCTCCTAAATGAGGTGCCCTCTCTCCCAGCTTCCCATCCCAGCGCTGCTTTCAAGTTCCCCCGATTGGGTGCCGCAGCTGTAAGCCCTAGATTTTGTCTCCTCCATCTTTGTCAAGCCCATTTGCCAAATACAAAAAAGACCCAATAAGCTCGGTCTTCATTGCTGCTCTCCAAAGTAATCCCTGGATCTCCCACTCTCTGGAAAATCAATGCAAAGGTTGAGCCGAGGTGAAACTCCCTTCTTAAGTCATCGGGCTGGGAAGTGATAAAGTCTTAGGATCACTTTTTTTGTAATCACTGTGGCTCCATGATGAAACTAATTGTCCTATTTCGTACAGCAGCGCAGTTTTTCAAATTGTCCTTTATCTATATATATATATACTTACTACAATAAAAGGTGCTGATGATGTGTTGCTGATCTTAAAAAAACATTTGAGTGTTTCCAGTGCTTAGGTGAAGCTGGAAAAACACATGAAAACAAAGTGAGAGCAACACTGTTAAGTGCTGTTAATTGATGTGTGACTGTTACTTAACATATGACTGAACCACAAGAGCCCCCCCCCCCCCCCTTCTTCTACCGCTTCTCACCACCTTTACAATAACAATAACCCAATATTCACTCACTATTTGCCTCCTGAGAAAAGTATCTGGGTCACCCTGGCTTTTGTACGTTTGAGTTTCTCCACACTCATTTATTTTGTCTCTGTGTTATTCGATGCAGGGCAAGTACCATACAGTTGGCTTGTGAGCTTGTTTGCTGAAACAGGTTCCCACAGTTCATATGGACGGCTTGGTGAAAGCCGCTGGAATTGGATTCCGCAGCGAAAACAAAAAAATTGCCTCCAAAGTGAGTAAGACGTTAATTATCTGAATCACTTGGGTAATTAACATTACAAATATTGTGCAATCCTGCATTTTTTTTAATCCTGAGTGCAACGTATGAAGCTGTATTCGCAATATCGATGGATTATCATCTTTAAAAGTTGCTCTGGGGATCATTTTACGGAGCAACCAGGTGAATGTTTAGTCTAATATTCACTCTCCCTTTAGCTCTGTTTAGATGTAAGCCAGAGTTCTTACATCTTTCTGGATGCATTTGGTTGTTCGGTTACATCGACAACAAGTTTATAGTCTCAATCGCTAGTTTCAAATCGTCATGATGTTCATTTAGTTATTGATGCTCTTATTTACAGCAGGTTATACCATTGAGCAGGGATGCTTTAGGGCGGGGCTACCTTCTGATTGACAGGTTGTCCGCGTTGCCGTCTTACACAGCGTGTCTTTTCTTCATAGAAGTTAATAGATACCTCTTTGTTCTTTTGCACTCAGACTTACTGCCACCCCTGGCTGCCAAATGGCGACGGCCGATCTCAAGTCTTCTAAGCACAAGAACAGCAGTGATGGAGCCTTAAACACCAACGTCTGATTTTCCAATGCGATCCAAACTGTTGCTTTTGAGAAACAACCTTATCAACAACATTGATTGGGTTGAGATTGGAGCGATCCGATGGTTGGAGGAGAGGGCCGGTGCCGGCGCGCCGGTAAATCTGCCAGACAGTCTTGGCTGGTGTCGGCCTGACGGAGGCTCCAGGCCAGTGGGGTGGGATGTTCCGCTACAACCCTCTGCCCTATGGTCTACCTCCGTAATTAATATGTAGTTGTATCAAAGTTGAAGCATTTGCCTCCGAAATGTCCCGCGACTCAGCCCCCTTATTAAAGACCTGACCTCCAAGCTGCTGAAGGTTGCTCTGCAAACTTGGCACACCCCCGAGTGGAAAACATCTGCTTTCCTCACAGGCAGGACCGCCACGGACCCCGGCGTCTCAGCTGGTTCCCACAGCTCGGAGAGAGAACCCTTTTCTCCTGTCCTCTTGCACTGACCCCAACATTTATAACTCCCCCCCTCCCCCCCCCCCCCCCCCCCAACCGTCGTAGAGACCTCCTCAAGGCTTGCTTTGGGCCCGGGCCTGGTCCTCTCCATCACCTCGCCCCCCCTCTCCCCCCGTCCACATGTAGCACCGTGCCAGTGTGGTCACTTTACTGCTGAGAGGACTGCTCCTGTCTTGTTATCCCCACATCACAGCCTGTCGAGAGAGGAAAGGAGGGAGGGGTGAGGGGGGGGGGGTGGGGGGGTAGGGGGGGGGTGGCATCTGCGCTGCTCCCACAAAGCGGCGACTGTTGGAACGCTGACAGAAGCATCTGTCATCCCCTGCATTCACACACTCACCTGCTGTCCAAGGGCCTGACTCTTACTGTCTTCCTCCCTTGCTCCCTCCCACTCCCCCTCTCCCTCCCTCCCTCTCTCCCTCTCTCCCTCTCCCCCTCTCTCTCTCTTTCCCTTCCCCTCCTGCCTCTTTAAGCTTTGCCAGTGAATGTGTGAAGCTCTTGGACGCCTCCCACAGAAAGAAACGGTACCCTTTCTCCCATCCTCACTCCGTGTTGCACCAGAGCCTTCGGAGAAAGTTGAATAAGCGCTTGGTCTAAATAATCCCAGTTTGTTTAACCATTGTAACATTTCAAAAGGAGAAGCCTTCGACCTGTGCCACGAGAGGAAGGCCCCTGTATGACAACTACGCAGACGTGTCCTTGCCAAATGAAGCAGTATTTATCAACAAACATTGGTGTGGTGCTAATGAATGGTCTGACCCGTCGAGCAACTACTTCATCATCCTGCGGTGGCGGCCCCGTCCATTCCACTAACATGCTGAAGGGTTGCCAACTGTAAGGGGAAAGATGCCAATCCATGTGGATGACACGCACACACACACACACGCTCAGACACACGCTCAAGGACACCATCGCTCATTGAAGTCGAGGGTAGGTGCCCTTCAGATGATGCCACAAGGGAAAGTGTAAAAAGACGAACAAATCAATGGTTTGAGGGAGAGATACCTTTTATAATTTACACCAGTATTGATAAGACTGAGTAATGGCAGATGAGGTTATTTAAGGTTGGGTCTCTTCTTTTTTCCCTGTTTAAAAGTTTAAAAGAGTTTGTTCTTGTTTCAAAAAAAGTGTTTAAAGATCATGTTATGTATGTATTTGTATTATGTATGTATTATGCAGAAGCTCTGTGAGGCAAAATATCTGATTTGGGGCAATATAATTGAAATTTTAATTTCCTTATTTGTTCCCCAATGTGAATATTGTTGTTGTATTATTTAAAATAACAGGCGTTAATGCCTTGGTTTACTTTAACATTACAAGGGACCTTTTTTAGCCAGACAACCTTTGCGCAGATTTGTAAGTGTGTGAGCAGGTCAAATGTACTCAGATTATTTGATAAATGAGCCTGCCGCTCACCTACTTGTGTGTCTTTGTGCTGCTGAAGCAGCTTCGATACGGCATCCATCTGTGCAGCAATTCTTTGTAAGGCGCAGTGCGATGTAGAATGCGCCGCCTTTTCCCGAACCCTCCTCAACCTATTTCTGGGTTGCCCTCAACGCCACAATGTCTCCAGAGGGCAGCGGCAAAGTACCGGCGAGGTGATTTTGAATGGCACCGGTCGTACATAAAGTAGCGTCTCCCAGCGTGTGAGCGAGGGCGCCGCAAAGAAGAGGGGCAGCTTTAACAAATGAGTGAGGAAGGATTGTAGGACTTTGTGGCCCTCCGAGACAGAGTGGGTTGGGATGTTATGCCAACACCTCGTCTGCCAGGGTGAAGGATACACACTCGCAGTCGTAGTCACACACACACACATACACGCACACACACAGTCATCTCCGTGCAGCTCCATCCATGGCCTGTGTTACAGCAGTGCGTCTGAGCAGGAACCCCACTAAGCTGGCTGGGGTCCAACACCGAGGTCTCTCACCTCGCAGGCTGGGCAGGGGGCCTGGTAGCTCACGTGAGTTATTCCTGGCCATGGACCTGGGTTCCACCTCTCTCTTCTCCTTTCGTCTCACCCGCTCGCCTCTGGCCCATCCCGGCCTCCTCTTCTCCCTTACTCCCCCTCTGCGGGTCCCTGTGGCTGATGAGCCTGTCCTTCAACTATCAGCATCTCCTATTGTCTTTAGCACACACACACACACATACACACACAAGTGCACACAGGCACAAAAACATGCGCACGCAGTAAACTTGGCTTTATGTAAGATTACATGTGCTTTGTGTCAGGCCACAAACGTTGAGGTCACCTTCGGAAATTTCACCATCTGCAGCGTTTTGTTAATATAAAGCTCTTTGGAGCCCGCTGGCTGTTTTACATATAGATATTTTTCTTCTTCTTAAACCCTTAATTATCCCTTGAGTAAAAGCTTTTTTCAGATTGATTAAGAAAAAAAACATTTTTTTAAATAACACAAGTTGTTTTAATTTTTTCAGCAAAACCTCAAATTGGATCCAATTCCAACTCATCGTGTGTGAGAATTTGTAGCTAATATGTGTCCAGAAAAATGTGACGACTATTTCCCAGGACTGTCTGACGTTTAACGGACTTAGCGATGAATCGAGGAAACAATTATCACAATAAAGAAATGTGGTTGTTTGAGAGATGCACTTAGTCAATCCCCTAAATACAATCGAATGAACTTTCAATAAGCATTAACACATTTTTTTTTAAACACCAAAAGCGGACGTGAATTTTTTGTTTCTAATACTTATGCATTTGTCTTTATGGATCAAATAACAAAACAAGGAGCTTTTGCTTTGCTCGGTTTATATGTCATCCCTCTATCTATCCGCAAGATGGCGCTAAATACCGTGCAAATTAATTCCAAAGATGTTCCATATTTTTTCCATCATTTTGAAATTATTAGTTTTGTCAGTAATAATGAATGCCGAAATCTCGGTCATGCATATAATATATAATTCGAATAATAATTAAGGTGTTAGAAATGTGATCAAAGGAAACACATTTCATTACAAGGGATATGAGTCATGTTCTACATGTTGTTCTCACTGTACGGTTATCAATACCAAGCTGTAAAGAGGAGCGGAAATCCCACTCTGAGGATTTTTTTTGGTACAAAGAAAATCCAAAATGTATATCTAACCGCTTATACACATACGACTAAACGTCGATCTCAAGAGTCGTGTAATTTTGGCAGGAATTTCACTGCAGGTGTCCCCGAACTAGTTTCTATGGCAACAACTTTTAGCTTGGCTAAAGACTGGTTTGACAGCGCACGCGCGGAAGTTGACGCCCACTTTTCTCAAAGTCGTACGTCAACCAAAACGCCCGAGTGGACGAGCTACGGGTTTTCTTTTTAAATTACTCACCCACATTAAATTGCCCTCGGCTTAATAATGCTTCACTATAACTTCAAGAGTATGTATTATATTCCCAAATTACCGTAGATAGTTGGCTTCTAGTCCGTAACAGATATATAGCCTAAATAAATAAGTAAATAAAATGGACTCCCCCCCATCCTGCCATATAATGGTACAGTCTGTTGACGACCTGCGCGGGAGCAGAAAACGTGCATCCGTCTCAAGGGGAAAGGAGCGTTGTGTTTTCCTGGTAAGAATTTGTGCCGCAATAACAAATACCTGAAATATTATTACGTAATATGCAGCCTCAAAGACGCCTTCACAAACTAGAGGTCGCAGATGAAGATGCTTGCACCGAATGGGTGTGTACACGCTTCACAGGCTCGAGTAGATGCGCCTCACTATTGATTAAACGTATCGCATGGCAAACATGTTGAGGTGCGTATTCACTTCATTTCGTCTTCTCTTTCCAGCTCGGCAACACGTTCAGCATGACTCAAGATTGGAAACCGGGCGATCTGATCTTTGCCAAGATGAAGGGCTATCCGCACTGGCCTGCCAGAGTAAGTCTGGATCTTCGTCCAATGCGATGCAACATTGTATTGCAATTAAAACCTGCCTCACAAGACAAGTGCGCGTGCAAACATCCACCCAATAACTGGCCCCCGACTCCACCACACCTGAGGAACCGCCAATGTTTTCACTTCGTTTTCCTGTGTGTGTGTGTTTTTGCTGTCATTCGTGGCTATAAATGTAACTTTAAACTGTTTACCTCGTCCTTCTGCCAGATTGATGAAGTCCCGGACGGTGCTGTGAAGCCATCCAACATCAAGTTTCCCATCTTCTTCTTCGGCACCCATGAAACGTTAGTGACCGACCGCTGTCAATCTTTGTAATGTCCTGTTTTAGTTTAAATTATGGCATCAAATGGAGATGAACTGAAGAAGAAAGTAGTTTCACATCTGTGGTGTGAGCTTTTATTTTAGATTGAAAGCACAGTAAGTTAATAGTATTAATATTTAAAATATTATAAGTGTGCAATTTTGTTAATGAAGTTGTCATCGTGACGCACACACTACACATTCCATCGCTTCGCAACCAGCAAACATTCGAGATGGTCTTCTTTCAAACAGAGCGTTTCTTGGCCCGAAAGATATCTTTCCGTACCAGCTCAACAAAGAGAAGTATGCCAAGCCCAACAAGAGGAAAGGCTTCAATGAAGGATTGTGGGAGATCGAGAACAACCCAAAAGTTGAGCTCACTGCACCAAAGGTACGTCTCCTCCGGGGACATTTTCATCCCTTTGTGGGGGGGGAGCATGAAATGTTTTGTTGTTGTTTGGCACTTCTAGTTATTTAGTCTAAATCAATAGTTTTGTTTTTGTTTTTGAAGCCGGTCGCCCCGGATTCTTTCAACGACAAGGATTCGGACAGCAGCCCGGAGGGAGAAGAGGAAGCAGATGATAAGGGGATGAAACCCAAAGTACGTTTTTTTTTTTTTTTTTTTTGTTCTTTCGACTCGTGTAAATATAAAAGCTTCACCGCGTTGATGTGCTACTGGTTTGTCGCCGTGCCGTCAGCTTTGTTCTTCTTTTGCTGTTTTACCTCTGCTCTTTCTCCAATGTGTGCGTGCATCATTACTCAACGTCACGTCAGCGCAGCAGGCCGCGGCTCGCGAGGTGACTCGTGTCACTTTGTGGCGCTGCACTAGAAGGCGTCGCGTGCGCCCCGAGAACAGCGCGTGGACGAGAAGGACGCTCGCTGACTTTTCTCCCTTTTCAACCATGGTTTACACCACCACACGACGACGTCCAATGCTGTGTCTTGGGTTGCATTCAGGTTCCAGGAAGTGAGGCTGAGCAGGATGATGAGAATGAGGAGGAGGAGGAGGAGGAGGAGGAGGAGGAAGGGTCTCTGATCTCTGAGCAGGGTCCTCAGAACCAGGATGTACGTACTTTGCATGCTGGGGTCCCGTTAAGCGGCGCAGGTCGCCTCACCCTCTCCCTGTGGGAAAGCATGCAACACTCGGTGGTTTGTTCGACTGGTGGTTTGTTTCCGTTTGAGTTGTTGTCGGCGGCCACAAACTTGACTTGGTGTTTCTATTTGAGTCTGGGTTTTCTGTGTTAACGTCACTCGGCCGATTATTTCTGTCAGTCCCTGCGTTGCTTGAGTTATTGTAGATCGGGTCTGGTAAGCACAGCTTTGTGTTGATCCAATTGATTCAGGTTGGGGACATGAAATCTTTGTGTGACGATGACTAAAATGATTTGGTGATGCGTGTTTTCTTCTTTTTGGTTTGATCTCTGAAACCACCTGTCAACTTCCGTTATTGCTTTCCATTTCCATCCTCTGCCTGTCCACACATTCACTAAGCTACTGTTTGCAATTGGTTGATGTTGTTTTAATTTTGCATGGCTTTCTGTGTGCTTTGGAGAAAGGGAAGTTTTGACTGTATGTATTTTGCTTAGGATGAGACCCACTATTTATTTATTTATTTTTATTTCATTTGTACCTTCCCCCTTTGGTCTCTGCAATATGCAATATTCTAAGTGACGAGCAGATTCCCAATTACTAACAATATATACAAAGTATACCCCAAACTTGAGTATGAATTCTAGAAGTGTGCTTGGAGCGTCTCACAACTGCAAAAATAAATAAATCCTGATGAAACCGCCCCACAAAGACAGAGGAAACAAACAAGTAGATCAGTTTTTGTTAGTACCAACAGTTAAGTTTAGAGATTGTGTACACTAACTTCACACGCTGTCTGCCATAAATATTAGTGTGCGTGTATATAATATTGTTAATTTAAACACTGGCACATTTAATACTTAATACAGTGTAATACCACAGTTGTACACAGGATGGTGCTATTGACCCCGTATTTTAAATTGAGCTCGCTGCACAGGTCCAAATAGTCTGCGGACAGACCGAATGAATTCCAAGCTGACCGTTTGACACGTGAAACTGGCTTTCACTTTAGCTGATGTTGTACCAAAGACAACTAGAGAGTCAACACTACGGAGTGTGAAAACGTTGATAAAAGGTGTCTCATTATAGGACTCTGCACAGAAAGAAGCTACAGATGTTCCTAAACCCAAGCGAGGTAGAAAGAAAAAGGTCGGTAATATGTGTACACCTTCAGAGTATCCATGCTTCACAAAATGGTTTGTAGGAAGCATCGTGTGATGTGGTATTTTTAATTATTATTATTATTTCTTTCAGAGTGATACTGAGCAGGAGGCTGAACAGCACGATGCTCCCGCTAGTCCTGTCAGTCCTTCAGGTGAGATGAGGATTTGCTGTGATGTTGGATCACTTTCTGCTGCTTGTTTTCTATCTGATTTTGTTTCAATTGCACAAACTGGATTTAGGATTGTGTGTGTTTTGTGTTTTTGTGACCAGGTGCAGAAGGTCCTAAACGAAGAGGCAGGAAACCAAAGAGTGAGAAGTTACTTTTGCTCCAGCAGCAGCAGGACCAGCAAGGCTCGGGAAGCGAAATGTAACTACATGGAAATTAACTGTGTGTGTGTGTGTGTGTGTGTGTGTGTCACACAGCTCCTTTGCTTGTGTGGCAATTTTGCGTTCTTCAGTTTTGACCACGTGGTCGTCAATCGGAGAGCTCACCTGTAACCCGTCGCCTCTTCTCTCTCACATTTAGGGACACCGCTGAGTCCGAAAGAAAAAGAAAGAGGGCAGCAGAGGACAAGTCCAAGAGCGGAGACGAGGAGAAGAGAAAGAAGGAGGACGGCAAAGGAAAGGAAGCGGAGGGGAAAGAGCCCGAAGCCAAGAAGAAGAAGAAGGACGACAGCTCCTCAGGCTCTGACGATGAAGAGGTAAGGCGCTGTGATTCCTCCTTTTCGGTTAACTGTGTCAACTGTCAGTGTGACGCTTCCATGCTGCGTCATTTCCATTTCTTCCATTGTCAGAAAAACAAAGGCCGAAAGAAACACCAAAACTCCGAAACGGAGAAGGACGCGCGGCGGCGGAAAGCCGAGGACCCGAGGGAGTACGTATTCACACAACGTGTAGAACCAACATGAATATCAAAGGAATAACTCTTATTTAGGGACTAGATGTGTTTCTGACATGGTTTGTTTGTTGTGTCTCACAGGCCAAACAAAGATGATGGGAAGAAAAATGACGAGAGGACAGGAGGCAAAAAAAAGGGTGCGTGTTGCAGTTCAAATGTCAAAATGCAATCATGAAATCTCCCGATTTCCACAGTCCACAGTTCAGCTGAGGGAGAAGGCTGAGCTTTATTACCATTACACAACTCCGGATTGTACAATTAAAGTCTGTCGCCCCCAAAACCCAAATTTACAGCCAAACCATTTCCATCACTCTGTTTTTCCACAGAACTGTCCACTGACCTGAAGCTCCAGAGACTGCACAGTGAGATCAAGATTTCCCTGAAAATAGACAACCCTGTGAGTTCCACAGTTCACTGTCGCGCCCCTTCAGGCGCCAAACAAACCAAACCTTCTTTGCAATTTGGTCTGTTTCATCTCCGTCGCCCTTTCCTTAATCATCTCAGAATCAACGTCATGCATGTTTTTATTTTTATTAGTTATCCCATGTGATTTAAAGCAGTGCCCGGTTAGATAAGGATGTGCTCACGCATTTATTTCTTCTTACCTCTCTTCCATGTTACTTTTGCCGTCCCTCACCAGGACGTGAAGAAGTGCCTGGATGCATTGGATGACATTGGCGCCCTCCAAGTAACCACGCAGCACCTGCAGAAACACAGCGACCTGATAGCGACCCTCAAGAAGGTACGACGCCCAGAACCCAGTTCCAGCGCTTCAAGTCGATCAATCAAACCCACGCTCGTTTTTTTTTCTTTTTTTCTTCTTCTTCATCTTCTTCCGTCTCTTAGATCCGCAGATTCAAGGCCAGCCAGGACATCATGGACAAGGCCACCATGCTGTACAACAAGTTCAAGAGCATGTTCCTGGTCGGCGAAGGCGACTGTGTGCTCAGCCAGGTGCTCAACAAGTCCCTCGCCGAGCAACGGCAGCACGAGGACGCCAAGAAAGGAGCGCTGAAGAGAGGGGAGCAAGCCAAGGAGAACACCTCGGGTACTTTCTACTGTCCTTTTTCGGGGTACAGATTTATACAGACGGACATAGTTTTCTCGACCTAAAATAATGACCCGTTTGTAGCTGTCGTGGATATAAACCTCGTCAGGGTGTTTTTTTATTTTTTTATTTACAAGAATTTCAGCACATGGCCGTTTGAATAACGAGAGATGGCTAAAAGTTATGTCATAAGGCCAACTTGTCACATTGGGGGGGAGGGAGGAGGAGGAGGAGAGAAACAACCAACCAGACAGCAGCGACATTGACGCTGTTGATGCTCCGTATCCCAGCACGTCATAGGATCTCTGTGGTTGACATTCTCGGTAGAAGCACGTCGATGCTCTATTGACTCACTTAATCTGCGTGCGTCCTCCACTTCCACTTAAGAAGTGCCTCGGTGAAAGGTCTCTTTCTACAGTAAGGCGCGCCGAATGGACGGAAAATCCCGTTTCTCTCACTGTGGTCCGGAGCTTAGCGTGCGGCATCACATGCTCCTGCGAGTTCTCCTCCTTGTGGTGCTTTAGGTCTGACTGTGTGTGTCTGTGTGTGTGTGTGTGTGCACTGCCTGAAGACAAGATGACAAATGGTGATCTCAGCCCTGAAGATAAGGGGCAGGACCCAGAGAGGGAGAGACTTCTCGAGGAGCCCTCGGTGGGAGACAATCACAGGTAGCTCACCCAACACGAACTCAAGGCGACGTCGGCGCAAATCGGTTTTGTTCCGGCTAGAGTCATGGCGGCGG
Organism: Pungitius pungitius; assembly: GCF_949316345.1. Classification (NCBI taxonomy): domain Eukaryota; kingdom Metazoa; phylum Chordata; class Actinopteri; order Perciformes; family Gasterosteidae; genus Pungitius; species Pungitius pungitius. Next base: position 15,143,475 of record NC_084908.1, on the reverse strand, counting down.
TGGCGGCGGCGGCCCGGGGGGGTTTCTTGGTAAATGCGATATCTCAGAAAAGCTTGCAGAAAGATTAGTTTATCCGGCACAAACTTGCTGATAAACTCTTTTGCAAGTTGGAGGTCAAGCCTATTTTCATTTATTTATATGCTTATGTGACTGACATATTAAAATGATGAATATAAGCTTTACTCAAACTGTTGATGAAACACTGAAGAAAAGTGGAGTTTTCCTGGACACAATAAATGTCGGCTTTCTTATTGTTTGCAAATCCAGTAATACTCAGTTACTCATTTTCTCAAACCGCAGGGTGTTGCTCATAATGCAGTAAACAGGGGTTTTGGTTAGTGAATATTTTGAGGTGTTTTTAATTTAATAGCTAAGAAGCAATAGCGGACTGCTCATACCGTCTTAACCTATTTCTTTCCTTTTCACTTTAGTGCCGCAAAAGCTCAGGAAGAGTCCACTTGAATGTCCTACTTGCCTGTAGAGAAGACCTCTGCTGCTGTGTCCAGACTGGACGGACCAACCTTTGATGACTGGGAGGGATCACTGGTTTCCTGTTTTAGCGACATGTGTCCGTCAGTGTTGCTGCTTAATGGTTTCAGTCCATCAACCCCTTCCACTCCAGAGATGAACAGACTGCATATTTTATCATTTTTATTTTGTGTAATCTTTACCCTTTTTAGAAGGAACCTGTCACGCCTGTTGAATTTGAGTAATGACTGTTTAAGGAGGGAGAACGTGTAGATCTGCAGCACCTTGACCTTTAGATTCTAATGAGCACCCTCAGAGACGGGATTTGCACCGACTGGTTATATTTTTCAAAAGTCTGCTTCATGTACTCAATCGTTGCATTTAAATTGACGTTGACATAATCGACAGTAGGATCTTTACTTACCATTTATTGAAGTACATATGTTTAGTGGAAGTTTCATTACCGTGTTAAATATTGGCTTTATTAACATTTTAAAAGATTCACATGCAAAATGTTCGCCAAAGTTTATTTTACCACGTTCACTCATGTGTTCAAGTGTCACGTTTTAAAAGTTTCATTTTTAATCTAGATGTATATAAGATTATTTTTGTTCTTGTCTTTCAGCATCCAATAAAAAAAGTTGTTCATATATGTTGTTCTTTTGAATCACAGATTATTTGACATTCTTGAGCATTGCTTTTGTATTTGTTCCAATTGTCTTGGAATGATCCGGTTTGGTTACTTCACTATCCTTCTGTGTCATTCTCAGGTTTGAATGTGAGTGGTTATCAGAAAATGGCAATGTAATAAAATGCATCAATCAGGGTCTATATTCAAAATGAAAAATGATTAAACAATACAGTCTTGACTATCCAATCAAACTGAATATTTGACTTAAAATTAGTTTATTTCTAATAGAAGTAAAAGGAACAAAGGACATCTTCTTTAACTTGGATTTATGTGTTTAAGTAGCCAATATTCAAGAATGACTGATAAAATATTTTCCACTGAATTGCAACGATTTTGAAACAAGCACTTTTGCACACAAACATACACATTCTTGAAACAAAATATACATCTCCCAAATGCCCAAACATTCCTCTTTTGAGACATAAAAAGTGCATTGAGCAGCATGAATAAGCGATCTGATCCAAAACAAACGATTAGTTGAATGCGCCCCGGTCCACGTAGGGATAGGCCATGAACTGTCCAATCTTGTTTCCTTTCGTGTCGTAGTGCAGCATCCGGAAGCACTTGTCACAGAAGAGACACGGGTTACTCGGGGCAAACTGGTCGTTGGTTGTGAGCCATCTGCAAAGAGTCGGGGACGGTCAACTTTGACTCGCGGGTACAGAAGCACCGAAGCCGTCTGGCTGCTTTTGACCCACCTCACGATGTAGACGTGGCAGACGGCACACTTCTGGGTGGGCACCCTGTGCTTGTGTACGAGCATCGGATACAGCTTCTTGTCCAGGCAGTCGTTGACGTGGCTCAGTCTGTATCGTGCACAGAGAAGGCGAGAGGGGGGGGGGGGGGGGGGGGCGTTTATTGAGAGCGTGAGATACAAGAATACCGATCTTGTCCCATGATATTGAGAGCGGCTTTCACGCTGGTTTGCCTCGGATAATTATGACCCCTCAGTCTTGTGAGAGCCAAATCCTGTCCGACAACGAGGTGCTTTATCTCCAAAAGGTCGCAGTAATAATACAGAGAATCAGAGGGCACCGTGTTGCAGGCTGTGCGTCGACGTATCCAACCGCCATCCGTATTTGTTGCGGTGGTGGCGTTTATTTAGGTGGGGGCATGTTCAGTGGTTTGATCATGCCGTTTCTCATGCCAGCATGTGCTTCTAACGCAAAACAAGAACCCAATTCATACAGTGGCAACGGTACACTTGTATTAAAGGACTTTGTGCTGCATTCGGCTTTCCCTGAACAGCTTTGTGACACATGACAGTGTTAAAGCGTATCCCTTATTGGCAGTAGGGCAGCTAAAGACAATTCTCACGCGGTCAAAGAGAGTTTCACAGAGTGTTTCCGCCATCCTGATCTGTGTGACGTTACTACACGATGCCTTCCGAGAGTTGTTTTGACAAATGGATGGAACAAAGTATTTCCAGATTTTAAAATACGTCTTGAGGAAAAAAATGATGCGCAAAATCCCTTTTCCACTTCATAGCATTTTTTTTAAATCAGTAAAGTCACAGAACTGACCTGACGTCTGTGATGATGACGAGGTGTTCGCAGTCTCCCTGATGACAGTAGAGGTAGGGGAAACCCACTTTCACTTTCAGATCCACAAACCTGGTGTCCTCCATCTTGGCTTGGCTGTGGAGTGGGACGTTGTAGGCCTTTTGCCATTCGATGACTGTCCTGTGAAATAAACATCAAAGACATCTGTCCGTTTATTTGCGTTAAGATCCATGTATCTGGTAGCTTAGAGTTTATTTATTTGCACAATTGAAATAATACTGAACAAACATATAAAATGTAAATAGGGTCACATTTTGGTAAGATGAGTTGAGAATAGTTTTTTTGTTGTTTTGGAAATGGTGTGAATGGAAGTGCAATGTTCTGCCCCAAATATTTCTAAACGCATCCTGTAATCTTCTTATCGTGATTCTTAATGATGTGTGGCTTTGGCTCCAGTGAGCAGGGGACCACGGACTCAATCAAAATCCTGCAGTGTTCACAACGGCGCCATACAAAATAAAATACTTTGGTTGACTTCACTCATGGCCTGCCCTGCAGCCCGAGTAGTTACTTTGTCCACACAGGCCATTAACCAACACACGGCGGGACGTTTCGATGCGGCTTTATAGGTTCTAGGCTCACCATTCGGAATAGTTTGATACATACGAAAATGGAAAAGGAGAAAGGAGTGCAAAGAAACATTAAAACTTGTACGTCAAGGATAAATGTGCTTGTTGTTTGTGCCGCATGGCCTGCTAAGGGAAAGCTCCTCCAAAAAACAGGTGCAATGTTCACTGCAGCAATTATACACACAATGAGCTATATAAATGTATAATAAAAGTAAAATAAGATTATATTTTACCCTTACCCCTACCCTTCCACCACAAAAACAACGCTCATAATGTAGAAGTTTTATAACAGATCACCCGAAATCAGGAAAATAAGACCTTCTGTCCAACATAGTGTATATCTCAGCAGTTGACATCATCTCATCCAATCATTCGACTCGTCAGAGGTAAAACTTACTTGCTGATGTCCCGACATTCGGGGTATCTCATGTCGTTATAGAAAACTCCTTCGAAGAAAAAATAAGCTGACTTGAAATGATCCTGAAATACAAAAAAAACAGGAAAATATACCCTTCAGGTGGTAAGTATAGGTCACGTGTGTAAATATTAACAAAATTTAATACCAAACAATGGACAATTATTGAACAGAGATGTACATATTGAGTAGTTTCAGATAATCAGGTATGGCTTGATACGTGAACTGTGCACAGACTCACTTTGCTGATGAACTCCGGAGCCATGTCCGGCGTGCTGCTGAACTCGCCGCACACTTGCAAGTCGCTGACGCAGCAGATGGCGTCCCTGAGCTCTGCCAAGGTGTGGGAGCCTGTCATCAGCAGAGTTATGTGGGGTCTGACGCAGGTAAACTGGGGGGGGGCAATGTCAGCACCATGGAGATTAGGATGCCGTCATAATTGGAGTGTTCTTGGCACCGTGAGATGGGATGAAGGCTTACTTTCTCCACATTAGCTGGGTAGTAGACGTTGATGGTTAAAATGACTTCTCCTTCAGGCACCATGTCCAGTGGAGCCTCTGGTTTTATCCCGCCAGTTAAACGCTCCTGGTAATTACATAGAGAGCATATATTATATTAACACAAAATAAAGGTTACAAGTGAAGCACACTATCTTTTTTACTCAGGTCAACCGACCAGTTCATCAGCGTAGAGGTCGTGTCTGTTGTGGCTGACTTTCGAGGCTGCTCTGAAATCTTGCCTCTTCTTTCTTTGTCTGTTAAAAACAAATCACACCGCATTAAGTTGAATTTTTGTTGGACACATAATAAATAGCGACAGTGTAGGGAGAATCGTACATTAGTGTTCTCAGCGTTGGGTCGGGGGGAACAAGTTCGGTATCGGGCTGCTGATCCTCAGGGTGGCAACGAAGTGAATCAACACTTGAAAGGAAAACAGGAGAGAAAGTAACGTAAGTTAATGGAATATGCTAACCGATGACTTTAAGGTATAAAATCATTTAATAATAACTTAATATCATACCAATATACAACCACACAACATGAACGTGACACAATGTCGAAACATTACGCCTACTGTCTCATTGCATTAACTCCCATTACCTCATTGGGATTATCAGTCTTCTTTGATAAAGGAGCCAAACTCCAGTCTACCAGCTGATTTGTTGATCCTCCACTCAGACCCCTGCTCGCCCCCCACACGGAACCCGCGGACATGAGATCGAAGTGGGCAGTATCTGGTCCAAACCTAAAATTAGCCCCTGTTCTAAGGAAACGTATTAACGTCAGCAGCTGACCTGTCGTACACACAACGGCCTTTTCCATGAAAACTTGGCTCCGCCCACTCAGCGTGCCGATGTGACGCTCGCGCCGGACTGAATTACTGGCAATTGCCACTCACTCGCCTCTGTTTGCCAGTGACGCGTCACTCAGGTGCCACTCAGTTGTCAGGAGGATCTCGGCCCTCCTGGAATTGTTTGTAGGACAGGTAATAAAGGGGGGAAACACCACTTTTCTCATGCCAGCTACCCCTGAAGACACATCTGTATTTTGTATGTTTGTATTGGTATTTATATTTCGCGGTTCAGCCTTCTTTTGGACTGTTGTCGCTAATTGGCGTTTCGCGACACGCCGTAAACACGGTGCAACTGCTCGTTGTTACCAGGTTACCATTCTGATGCGCCCTTCTGCTCGCCTTTGCTCGTGTTCCCATGTCTACACTGATATATTTTTGCCTTGACTCGAGTTGTACTCCTTCCAACACTGATACGCAGCAAACATTATTCTTTGACACAACACACGTTCGCTCTTAAAAACGGTGGAAACGGTTGCTGAATGGTGGTTAGCTAATGAGGCTAATCGCTATTACGTTGAAGTCACGTTACCTGCAGATGGACTTGAGGTCCATCAGGGTCTCCGCACTCATCCCCATCTCTTTAGCAAAGTTAGCGTCAAACGTGTCCTCGTCTTCCTTCTGATAGGAGTAGTTACTCGGATTCAGTCTGTTCAGCCACTCGTTCCTGAAAGAACCTATATGAAATATGTTGGTATTTACGTCAGGGTATTCGTATTCCGGGATGTTTGTGTTCGAGTCCACCGAATTATTGAGCATCGCCATTTTGCCGCCGTAGAATCACGTGTGAACGCGGATGCCCATGGGTAATGTAGTTTTTACGACGAGCGGCGTCAGGGCAGCGTGGGGGCGAAAATCACGAATCAGGAACATTTATTGCCAAAAATAGACTTCAAAAAGAATTTGACCGCATGGTGCATAGCATTGGACAATGGACAACAAGACAAATAGCATAGTGCAAGATGAAAGGGACACAAACAACAATACACAATGCACTTCTGTGCAAAAAAGCAGCATGTAATTGCAATCAAATATCTTATCATTTAACTTGAAAGTCACAAAATCATCACATCGTTCAAGTCCTAAACATTTTTAGGGATAAATATATCTTCCATTTGCTGGTGCTTGCTTTTCTTGGAACTAATTCTTATTCAGATCATTTTTATGAGATACTATAAAAGTAATCGTCACAAAGAAGCCAGACACTTGAGTACAGAAACAACCAAACCACCGTGAATAAACAGTTAGACAGGGACATCACATGAAGGCAGATACCATGAATGTTAACCAAATCTATGCAAAACTACTCATGTGTTGTTAAAGGGAGGTTTTGATTGAAGTACCTCAAGGAATTTTTCCCAGAAGACATCTGATCATTTGGGATGCTAACGCCTTTCCTTTGCTTCTCCCAATGGTGAAAAGTCACTAGATCTAAAACTGTACTTAAGGACATTTATTTACCTTAAGTACAGTTTTTTACAAATTTACATGACTCTCCATATATTATTTAGTTTTATTTTTCTAATTTAATTAGATTGAGAGGGAACTATTCTACCTTTACTCCAGTACATTTCCCTGACAGCCGAAATCACTCGTTCTTCCGGTGAAAATCGTTCTTGCAAAAACGCATAACGAGTAGTTAAATATGAACAGTTTTAAAGTTTAAAGTGAAACTGATTTTAATGACTGTCTAAGGCTGTGTGTTTTTTGTGTAGCTCATAATGATGATTTTTAATGTCTTTAAAGCGTCTACCCTGAAAAGCGCTCTGTAAATAAAGTGATTGCTAGGATTATTTTTCTCTAGACTCTTAAAATGGCTTCATTTAGTACATATAACAATCAATCATGTCTCACTAAACAGAAAAAAGTCTGCTAATGAGATTTGTGCAGCAGATTATGCTGCAAATCTGCACCATTAGATGTAGTGAATATTGCAAGTAGGTTGGAATGAGTGAATTAAAGTGTCAAAATAAAACCAAATCTTATGAAATGCTACTTAATGTTGCATCAATTCTATTTAATAAGGTGGTCAAGTTTTATAACCGTAGATTTGGCTGCTGATTCGTCGCTGCTACTAACATTACGTGCAGTATTTTCACATTGCCGTATTTACTTTTATATTAATAAATGTTTTAAGCAGGTAATCGCCGGTTAAGACTTTCATAAACATTCAGCAGACTCATGTCGTTGTTGTTTTTGGAAAAGTTGTCCATGCCAAATTATTTTAAAACCTTGTAACAATATAATGAACAATTATAATTTCACACATCAACTTAATCCAATTATGATGCCCTCTTGTCGCACAGCGGGTGTGTTTTTGGGCACCAGTTCTTTTGATGAATGCCTTATTGTATCCACAGATAAATATAGTTCTTGTTAACATCATGATGTGCAGTGAGTGTCAGCTCCCGCTTCTGGGCAGGGCTTGTAAATCTGACCACTCCTGAATATATAAATGATCGCTTTGACTGCAAGTGAGGAGCCTTTCATCGCTGAGGAAAATAGAGACTTAACCTCCTTATCTTACCTAATTCCCAGAATTCAAATGGAGATGGATAAAGACGAGTCACTTCAACAGGTACATCATGTTTTAATGTCTCAGCCATTGTTTGATGTGTTTTGATCTATTTTTTCTACATATGCTTTTGTGTCTGATTTTAGATTTCACAGATTAGTGAAGAAGGGTTGTTAAAAGTCGTTTTTTTCTCTGCATCATGTTTCAAAGTCTGAAAGGAACATATTAAAAGACATTTTACTGTACTTCGATCTAGTCTCATCACAGTTTCACTTTAAAACGGACAAACTATGCTTTTTTTTCAGGTGGACTTAAACAAAATAAGTGAGGATTCAATGTAAGTAAAACATTGTATATTAAAGGGTTAACAGGAATTTGTGCTTGTTTTTCTGAGATGGCAAGTATGGCAAATAGTTACTCTTCATCCTCTCAAATGGGATGCCATTCAATGGAAGACGTTTTGTTGTGAAGCAGCAAAAATAACCACCAGAGGTCACTATACGTCTTAGTGATACATTATCAATGAATACTTCAAACTACATTTACTTTAAACTTATCCTGCAATGATACATGTAAGGCTGAAAGTTCTCTTAAGTTCCACCTGGCCTCTATGGTTAGGACCTCATAAGTTCTTATAAACGTATGCATGAGTCGTTTTAGATAATATTTCTGTTTTAATGTAGAAGCCTCATTTAATTTAATATGCCATTCTTTCCTTCAGATTACCAGACATGACTTTAGAGGCCGCACTGAAGGAATGCTCCACTGCCCTCAACCTTTTTCTGAACAACCGCTTTTCTGATGCTCTGGGTCTCTTAAAACCCTGGTTAGTCACTGACACCGAAACAGCCGTCTCCAGCTCAAATCTGCATATATGAATACAGCTCTTTCACACTGCTGGTTGTACAATACCATTTAGTTATAGGCATTACTTTTAAAATTATTTTAACTTCCCAAATTTCTTTACACTTTCCACCTGCAGGAGGACTCGGAGTACGTACCACGCAATGGGCTACAGCAGCATCTTGGTGATGCAGGCCGGCATGACCTTTGAACCGAAGGACATGAATGCTGCCATGGCGTCACTGGGTGAATCCCTGCAGACCTGCCAAAGGTACGGCTGAGCAGTTCCATAAAGGTTTAAGTTTTAGAGATTAGAGTCATGGGGAATATTTCATTGAACACCTTGTAATTAAAGTAAAACACCATCATAATAAGAGTGTCTTCTTTAAAATGTCGCCATACTGTGTATTCAATAACTTAGATTTCGTAAGAAAACTGGGATAGTGGAGACTTTAACCAGCCTGTGGAGCAGGCAACCAGCTGACAACCTGACAGAAGGTGAGTGACAAGCATGCATTCAAGGTAAAGGGGTGAAATACTTTGTTAGTGTTTTATTTTAAAAAAAGAGAATGTAATTGTATACAGAAGGTGAACAATGGGTGTGAGACAAATTGCATGAATTACCTTAAGACAATGACTCGTTAAAGTGTACTGAAGTTAAAACGTACTGTGACAATATGAGAGAACGCAGTTAAGTGCAGGTTGTATACATCAATGTGTGTAGTATATGTAATTTGCTTGTGGGTAGGAAAAGTTGATTTCACCGATCATGGCTGTAACCCTCACCCTGTTGTTAACAGAGGAGATGCACGCAGAGCTGTGCTATGCGGAGATTCTGCTGCAGAAAGCCTTTCTCACATTCCTTGATGAGTCGATAATTGGTTTCATCAAAGGAGGCATGAGAATCCGAAACAGTTATCAGATTTTCAAGTAAGAAGCTTGAAAGGGGAGGCGAGGGGGGGTTTCTGGGGGCATAATGTCATAACCCACCATTGAGAGACGGCAAATAATATACATCATCATGTTTTACTATATATTTAAACTATATCTTATCTCCTAAACTAGGGATTGCCAGGCCATGGCTAATGTCACAAAGGACATGGAGAAGCAGAAGAGCATGTACATACATTTTAAGGGCGGCGTCAACATGGGCATTGGATCATTTAATCTGGTGAGTCATGTAGTAGAACACAAGGGTTTGGTCACATCCTATAGCCATGCTTTTTTTTAAAAAATCAAACAAAGTATTGCTGTTAATTTGGATCAAGAAGCTTTAACCTTTTTTTTGTAGATGTTATCTCTGCTCCCATCCAAAGTCCTCAGGCTGATGGAGTTTTTGGGCTTCTCAGGAGACCGGGTAGGTGCCCTCAGTATGCAGATAACGTATGTATTACGTATGTATGGTTTTTTCTTATTTTTCTCACGAATCCAAGGCCCATTTGCCAATTTCTTCTTTTTTATTTTTTACAGGAAATGGGTTTGTCGGAGCTAAGGGAGGGAGCAGCTGGCAACAGCCTGCGCTCTATCCTCAGCACCCTGACGCTGCTGATGTTTCATCTCTACATCACTGTGATTCTGGGTAATTTTCCTCCAGGAATAAGCTGAAATGCATCATTCAATTTTCATTTGTAATGGTCAGGAAATAGTTACTGTGTATGTTCTTCTTCAGGTACTGGTGAAGGAAACCTTAATGAGTCTGAAGCCCTGCTGGAGCCCTACGTGGAGAAGTTTCCTAATGTGAGCAGCGATTCATTATTCAGATTCTTACTAATGGTAAAAATCACTAATTTCACTCGGCATCATTTTGATTTAATTTGTCTCTGTGTCGTCCAAAGGGAGCTCTCATTCTTTTCTACACCGCAAGAATTTCTTTGCTCAAAGGAAACTTCACTTTTGTGAGTACTGGTCTAACAAGTTTAATTTTTTTCATTAAATTCATGTTGTAAAAAACTGAAAACGCATGTGTCTGTTTATTTTTTGCAGGCACAGGAAAAGTTCCTGGCCTGCATTGCGGCACAGGAAGAGTGGCGTCAGATTCACCACCTGTGCTACTGGGAGCTGATGTGGGCCTACTCATTCGAACAGAACTGGCGGGAGGCGTATCGGTACGCCGACCTGCTCTGCAAAGAGAGCAAGTGGTCCCAGGTGAAGAATGCCACCCGTTTGCTCCTTTTGGACCTGCTGCAAAACTGCCAACGCATTCGCGTTGTTTTTATCTCCTGCCATAAGCTGACTGCTCTTCTCCTGCAGGCCACCTATACATTTCAGAAAGCTGCCATCCTGAGCATGCGGCCGGAGGAAGAAGTGACTGAACTTGGAGAAAATGTGGGAGAGATATTCAGGTTGTTTGATGGAGGGAACCAATTATCTTCGGATAAGACTGTCATATCGTCCGCAAATCATCGCACCGGGATTGTGAAAACATGGTTCTAGTGGTGTTGTTTGTAGGCAGGTGGAGGGCCTCAGGCTGAGGATCGCTGGGAAGTCGATCCCAACAGAGAAGTTTGCAGCAAGCAAGGCCCAGCGATACGCTTCTTCTACCCCAGTGAAACTAGTTGTGCCTGCTCTGGTGAGGAGGAGTGTGCGCTCCATCTTTAGATGACTCCACACCGAAACCTGGACCCGGATTGACAACACATCACGCTTTTTTTTACCACAGGAAATGATGTACGTGTGGAATGGTTTCTCAGTGGTTGGCAAAAGACCAGAGTTGACTAAAAGCATCCTGACCACATTGGAGAAAGCAGAGGAGCAGCTCAAAGACGATCAAAGTGAGAAGAACCGCAGAACTTCGAAACATATGAACTGATGGACGTCAATTTGACACTAATAGCATGTTATCTGGTGTCTAGATCCATCGGTGTATCACGTGGACGACCAGTGTGTTGTTCAGCTGCTGAAGGGACTTTGTCTGAGACAGATGGGGCATCTGGAGCAGGCTGAGCTCTGCTTCGATCATGTCATTTCCAGGTGAGGCCATCTTAACGCCAGCGCAACACACTCTCAGGATGGACAGGTTGGAAAATAAACCAAAACATAGCAATTTATTTCAATTGCAATAGTTGTATTTTGTATTTATCCATACAGTATTTACCTTGTCTTGAAGAACACGAGACAAGAAAACAAGAACACTTACTGAATCCACTGAACTGACTTTGATTATTTGTTACTTTTGTGCAGTGAAAACGATATCAAGTACGACAACTATCTGGTGCCATTTTCCAAGTATGAGCTCGGCCTGTTGCACAAGCAGAAAGGTGACTTCATCACAGCCATCACAACGATGGAAAATATCAAGTAAGTGTTATTAACTCAGTCCTGGGTTACAGTCAGTTTTGCATGTGCAGTAACATAAAGCATCTGAATGATGTTTTCTCTTAAAGTCAGAAAGGTAATTCCAAAAATGCCTCGAAATAACAAAGTCAAATTCTGTACTGCCATATTATTCTAAAAGCTGATAAAGGATCTTATTTGCAGGACGAACCACAGAGACTACAACATGGAGTCGAGGCTACACTTCCGCATCCACGCGGCGCTCAACACCATGGGCTCGTTTTCAGCCAAGTTTCCCCCTTCCCGCACGCCGGCTTAACAGACCCCACTGCAGGATGCTCAAGAAAAAAACATTGACTAACAAAACTAGCCTCAATCCCTTAGCTTGAAATCTCGTTGAATGGCATCTCACTGTCAGTGTCTTGGTAATGGTAGTGTGCACACCCAAAAATACACTTACAAACCTGTGCAGTTTTCTTATTTTTTTTGTTGGTCTTTGAATAGAATCTAGAGCTTGGACATATAAGACTTGAAGATGACTTGGTTGTTTCCATTGAATTGCCCAACGTATTGTCAGATCCAGGGCTGTGTAAGACATGTGTAATAATGTAATATCTAATTAGAGAAAATCTCACTTGTCTTACTTTTTATGACATTAAACTTGTTTTAAGGATTTTGATGCCTTTGTAAACCTTACGCTATGGTACAATACATTCATTTTCTACTGCTAACAATCTTATTGTAAATAAAAATTGAATTTTTTTTCTGCGCACTATGAATATATCTGCTGTTAAATTATCTAAATTAAGCTTATAAATTCATTAATGTACTATATTTAATGTTGGCAAAAATTGAGGCATATACGAAATGTTGATAGATATGATCAATGAACTCTAATAAATGAATTACAAGATAAATTGTGCGTATATTTTTGTCCATATAAGCAGAATGAGTCGGTAACTATGCTTTCTTGTTTTTAATTTCCTGGAGATTTATTAGTGATGGCAGACTTCTTTGATGATTGCAATACAATTCCCTCCTGCCCAATTTCTCCCAAAGTATCGGGCAAAGTTTCCTGCACATTGTTATTTTTGCTCCATATAAAACTGTAATAATAAAAACCAGGTGGAAAAATGGGCATGGAGGATTTTAGCCTGTCCCCAGTGTCGTATACAATAAAATATGATCATTTGAATCCTTCAGAAATCGTTTTATTACTTTATTGTTTTACTTTATTTTCATTGCAAATACATTTTCTCACCAGATATTGAAAATGTTTGTTAAAATTCCCAATTTTTTGTTGTATTTCCCTAATTCCTGATACCCTGACGGTATCCCTAACAGGATGTTGTTATCGCTCCAGTTCTTTATTTTTCATCACATCGGGAGTATAATGGAGAATGTGTTCCTAAACAATGACAGAAGATAACGTGTCTTCTTTCAGACTTGTGGAAACTAAACATTTACATGCTTGTATGTCTATGGATTTCTTCTAAAATCACTAAGAATCTCTCGGCTAATGCCCGTATGTTTAAACACATTTTAGAAAACTTTATACATACTGTAAGTCAGCAAACGGCTCATTTTCATGGTGGTAGCTATTATTGTCTTTTAGCTCTTTAACATCTCCCCCGTTTGGTTGGGAAAAAAATTGAGCAATAAACAATATTTTTTAGCCTTTCTACTGCTGAAAAATATATATTAATAATTTTAAATTAGAATTCTTTGGAGAAATTTGTCATTTTGAATATGACATTTGTAAATTTGTCATTATTACATTAGAGCCTTTATTCTAGTAACACATTTACTTAGTAAAAAGTAAAAAGTTTGAGTTGATACTTCTACAAAAGTATTTTTCAACCATAGTATCTATACTTCTACTTGAGTAATGAATGGGAATACCTTTGACACCTCTGCTACCATCCTACCTGATTGCAGTCTTCGACTAGTTGTACTTTTCTAGGGATTATGTGCTGCACTCTGCTGTCAGTGCTGCTGACCACGTGGGGAGTGAGGCGATCAGCTGACTCAGTCGGAGGAGGAAGAGGGGTAAAGATGGAAGGGAACAGGGACGAGGCTGAAAAATGTATAAATATAGCGACGATAGCTCTACAAGCCGGAGATAAAGAGAAAGCGTCCAAGTATCTAATCAAAGCAGAGAAGCTGTATCCAACGGACAGAGCCAAAGGTAAGGCGACAGGTGGCTAACCTAGCGATTGAATAACCACACTGTGAATTACCAGGGAGTTAGCTAGCATAGCTCACGTTCTTTTAACAGCACTCACGTTTGAGTCTCACAGCAGGTCACCCGCTGACTATTGTACGACACCTATTTGCATTATTAGTTCATGTTATTTGAGATCAAGCGGTAATAATAAAAACGGAAATAAAACTCATCCGAGTTAGTGTTAGCTCACGAAGTTGTGGGCCTAGCATTATCTTCGCTAAACTAGCTAGCACGTCGCTATTGAGCAGTCTCGTCGGATTTGCATTGTAACGTTATATGTTGGCGTTACTTCTCACAGCTATCGGTGAAGCCACGCAAACAATACACGGCAGCGAATCGTGTAACGTTGACATCAACCCAACCACCGGCCGTCATGGATTCACCGGTTACACCGGTCATGCTAGCTGTCATTCACTGACATCTTACACGACTAGCTAGCTGACCTTTTACATGGATTGTGTTAGCTGCCATTTCACAGTCCTTTTTACGCAAGTACACGCTGGCCTGACAGTGGTTCACCTACGCGATTGTTGCCATTTGTGTAGCTAAAGGCCGTGGGTTCGTAGGGCAGGCAAATGGAGCCTGGAGAGGGATGTGATCACGGCTACGACTTCATGCTGGCCGACCCACTGCCAATCCCTTAATTGAATGATTGCCCAGGAATATAGGTTAGGCTCATCCGGGTCCCCCGGCCGTCTGTCTGTCAAGTGACCGCAGGTTAAACGGACGGGACGGACAAACGTCATCCAGGGTGGCAACGTCAGCTTTTAAAGGGTTCTTTTCTATGCAGTAGTGTGTGTACGCGCGCGCGCGCGCGCGTGCGTGCCCGCCCTCCCGCGCGCGCGTTTAAGGTGGTAATGACAGTTCCCGAGCTGTCAAAAAGCAAAATGTCTCGACGGTACACGCGCAAGGAACGTATGAAGAGGCCTCAGGCGCATCAGGAAGTGCGTTCTCCTGATGTTGCAATCCAAGACATATCTCACATACGGGGTTGGCAGAAGCAGGCAGGCCGCACATCTTCATGCCCCACGTGGAACAGGGATGGTAGTAACAAGCTGTCAATATGATAATATATAACTACACGGAACCAAGATGGGTGTATTTGGTCATAATAGAATACATTATTGAGCACTGTGGGTAAATTCAAGTTTTTCTGCCACCACAAAAACATACAATTCATCATGGGAAAAGCATCTCGAATAATATGTAGGGAAACATTAACTATGACTTTGTCGACATGCTAACTAGTTTAGAGTGCAAACAGCTGTTTATTATGTTATGGTGATAGTATAATGAGGAATAATCCATTTATAAACAATAAGGTACATTCGAATAGTTTTAAAATCTTTTGAGAGAGAGAGAGAATTAGGCTGCTCTGCTAATGCTGTGCGGCCTCTGAGGTATGTATTTTGTATCAGTGACCATCAGTGACCATGTTGTCTTCATTGAATACAAATTTGACCCCTGAGGGCTTTTCACTCGGGCCGTAGTTTGCGGTGCGGTCAGCGCTCAAGCTTGGCTCAATACAGCAAAAGGCCGCTGGAAATAATGGGTTACTGAATGCAGTTGTGGAATTCTGAGTGGAAAGACCAGACTACTTGGACACTGAAAATAGCATAAATGAGTAAATATAAATTCTGAACTCTCCAAAAAGTTTAATCAGGATAACAAAACAGTGTGATTAAAGTACAGCAAACATATGCGAATTTGCATTCTTTATAGATCGGAAACACTCACAATCATAACTACCTGCCATTAGAGCACAGTAGGCATATTATGCATTAACCTAATCGTCATCTGAGTCTATACAAATAGTATTCTCTTTAACTATTGTAGTGTAATTAAAATGTAATGGTCATTTTATTGATCATTTATGAGTTGGTTATGTTCGAAATGTATGCTTTTATTACCTTTTGATATTTGCATTTTTATTTGACTTTGCAGCGAGACTAGAGTGGGGATTTAAACTCGTTATGAAGGAGCTGCTGCCATGACACTGTAATGCCAGGTTATATCCAAAATCCTCTTAATATCCTATATCATGTTGATATGCATGCTCATAATGCACAATCTTGTCTCTATAACCCACAACACAGTACTTATAAATGATAAACTAAATCAAATACAAAGTTTAACAAGTACAAAAACCATGACCAGCTCTTATCTAACTTCAGTTGCTTCAGTAGGCACCAGGTGGCCCACTGAGGATCCTCAAGCCCAACAGGTGCCCGGGACCGGTCCACAATGTTGACTTTCAGTAGGAATCTACCTCTTGGTTGGGATGTTCTTGCACGTCATGTCTTCCCCGTCCGCGTACTTACCGTCTTCTTCAGTCTCTTATTGAAGCCAGTGCCTCCTTGTATTGGACCAAATTTGACATGTGGTTTTTCCCGAGTGAAGTGATGCCTTGATGACTAATCTTCAAACTAAGAGCTATTGAAAGGTCTCATTGGACATTTTTCTAACTGGACCAGGTAACTGGAACTGGTAAAAGAGCAGCTGACAATTTGCCCGTGTGCTGTGTTTCTAACTATTTGAGCTACTTGGCATTTTTTGTAACTGCAACATTTTGTGTTTTTGTATATGAACACACATATATAGAAATACTATTGACAATGTTGTACTTTTGAATCTTGATACCAAATCTGGAGTGCTTGGACACTCATAATGAAGGTAATAATTTGTCACATAATAACCTTCAGCATCTTCTCTTCTTTAGCTTTGTTGGAGGCGTTAACGAGGAATGGGAGCTCCGCGGGTAACGGTGCATACCGTAGGAGGGCAGCAGAAAGCACTGGTGCGCAGCCGGGCGGGGGAGGCCAAGAGTCCGGGGGAGGCGAGTCGACTAAAGGCTTCACCAAGGACCAGGTTGAAGGAGTGCAGAGGTGAGAACTTTGGGATTCACTGGATCCTCCCTTTCACGCTGTATTTCTTTGCAGACTAATTGGTGCTGTAATCCGTCTTGCTCCTATTTCGTTGCTTCTCTACAATTGGCCCAGTGACAGCAGTACTGTTTCCATCACATTTGATTAGCCCTTAGATCTGTGGCTGCAACAGGACTCTGTAGTCTCTAGCTGCAGTGTTGTGTGAACACACAGCTAACTGTCATGGGAACCTCCCTTGCACATGAGGGTAAGTGAGAGACGTTCAGCGGCGTGAAGTAAAGACCAGGTGGCCACAAAAGACTTTTGAGGCTAGCAACTACAACAAGACAGGCAGTCAACTCATTTTGTCAACAGCTTATGGCCTCGATCAAACCCTAGAAAGGTGCACATCCCGACTGGAGAGGATTTAGAGGATAAACACGCTGCTTGTCCTTCTGTAATCCGACCAGTGTATTGCACTCATACATATGTAATCATTCTATTCCCTAATGTTTTTAACATTCTTTGGGGAAGCGTCCGTTCTATTGCATCATGTCTTCTAAGAATAAACTGTATCATTAGTGGCCGTACTCCGGTCAGGATTCAGTGGCGGTAACTCAATATTGTTGACTTAAATCAAGATTATTTCATCAAATCATTAACATTTAATACAAATCTTTTTTACAGCAAATTGTAATCATAAACTGACAACAATAAATGGTATATTGTTTTTTGTCCACATGTTAAGAAGTCATGTCTGTATGTGTGACTATTTGAGCAGAATATGTCGGCTGAATTCTATATGTACATTTTTGCCATCAAGATGATATAAAACATTGACCTCAGCCATAGGCCAAATTATCTGCTGGCCTAAATAAAGTATGCATGTTTCACCTTCACATGGTGACGGCAAAATATACTGTACCGATAAAGTTGAGCTCAAAGAAAAGTAACATTTTTCTCGTATGCCTCTCTG
The DNA here is from genome assembly GCF_949316345.1 of Pungitius pungitius. NCBI lineage: Eukaryota > Metazoa > Chordata > Actinopteri > Perciformes > Gasterosteidae > Pungitius > Pungitius pungitius. The sequence continues at coordinate 15,125,722 of NC_084908.1, read as the reverse complement.
TTGGAGTAGTCAAGAAGATCCACTGAATGGTTTTCAGCTGCTGCCCTTTCTGCCCCTTTCTTTCAGAATCAAGCGGTGTAAGGACTACTACGAAGTGCTGGGTGTCAGTAAAGAAGTCAATGAGGATGAGCTAAAGAAAGCCTACAGGAAACTAGCGCTCAAGTTCCACCCGGACAAAAATCAAGCACCTGGAGCAACAGAGGCTTTTAAAAGTAAATCTTTGCAATTTACGGATGTACTTTAAAAATAGTGACTGTTGAGCAGGTGGCTGGACGATAAACGGACTAACAGTGAAAACAACGGCAACAGTGCTGACAGAAAATTTAAAAATGATGATGATTTCCATAATTTCTTCCCCTCCTTGATGCATCGATTGTGTTCCTCTTCCAGAGATTGGTAATTCATATGCAGTGCTGAGCAACCCAGACAAAAGACGTCAGTATGACCTGACGGGCGGAGAGGAGCCGAGCGGCCCGGGCCACTCACACGGAGGAGGAGGAGGAGGAGGAGGAGGCTTTGACTTCCACAGGGGCTTCGAGGCCGACATCACTCCCGAGGACCTCTTCAATATGTTCTTTGGAGGAAGCTTCCCTTCCTGTAAGTGATTCCATAACGTTATTTATACGCCACCTATATGGGGTTAGTGTTTTTTCTTAATCTTTATTTTGATTCTACCCCATACATTACTTTGTTTTTTGTGTGCTTTTAATATGCAGCATGAACACATGGTTTTGAATGCTGATCTTCGACTTGTAAATGGTGACACAGTCCATATTCTCTGCATCTGACCTTAGTCATTACATTTTTGTTTACAGCAACCACGCACTCCTTCACCAACAGCAGAACAAGCTATAGCAATCAGACGGACAACCGACAAGAGAGAACCGAAGAAAGGGGAGATGTATGTACATGGCTTCAGTGTTTGTACCTTTTTATTTTGTATTAAATATTTACATGATATGCACCCATAGAACACCTGTGTGTGTGTTGTTGAAGATGATGTACTCACTGAACAACATTTGCTTCCAGGGTGGTTTCTCGATGTTTATCCAGCTGATGCCCATTGTGGTGCTGATTTTAGTTTCAATACTGAGCCAGATGATGGTTTCCCCTCCACCCTACAGCCTCTACTCTAGACCGTACGTACACACACACACACACACACACACACACACACACACCTTTTCTGTTTTTTTATTTCAACATGTAGTGTCATAACATTTAGCAAATAAAGAATATTTGCCTTTCTGCCTTTTAACATGTACTATACTGTAGTCACAGTACAGCTGATAAGGGTACAGCTGATCAGTATGCATTTGTTCTTGCCTGTATCTCCGTCTCCTCCAGGTCCACGGGTCAGACTGTTAAACGGCAGACAGAAAACCTGCATGTGGATTACTACGTCTCAAGAGATTTCAAGTCGGAATTTAAGGGCTCGGCGCTGCACCAGATTGAGAAAAATGTGGAGGAAGATTATGTATCTAATGTCCGAAATAACTGTTGGAAGGAGAGACAGACAAGTGAGTAATCAATACACCCTCAGAAATTGTTCTCCTACTGATTTCAGTGGAAGTTTGTGCTTTGCTCTTCTTAATTCTGCACTAACATTCTTTTTTTTTCTTTTTTTTTAATCACTGCCGTTGTTTTTCTGCTTGTCTCATCCAGAAACGGACCTGCTGTACGCTGCTAAGGTGTACAGGGACGACAGAATGCGCAAGAAGGCAGAACTAATGACCATGGACAACTGCAGGGAGCTGGACAGACTAAATAACCTATTTCGAGGAGGATGAAGTGGATGCTTTCAAATTGTGTAAATGTAAATTAATAGATGTGTAAGTTCATGTTTTTTTTTTATGAAAGAGTCTTTACACTAGAAGCAAAAACCCACTTAAATAACTTGGCTCTATTGTTAAAGTTTTAAAAATGCCCCTTTCCTCGGCCACCTTCCTCACTCCAGCCTGACCCCGGGAACCGCCTTGTTAGACATCTACACACACTGTAGAAAGCCCCAGACCTGTTTCTTCTTTCTTTCTTTTTTTACTCTGCTTTTCTCGTATTTTTCCTGGATAAAAAAAGATGGACAAGGACACCTGATTGTAAAGGCATGTGCTTTGAGTAGTGAGAACCTAAACAAATCACAGCTTTTGGCATCATCTGCTTGACATGCGTATAATCCAAGAGACTTTGTTTGGAGGTGCTGTCCTCTAGCCAAATTCATTTTGTGAAGAACACGATCAAATGAAGAGAATAAAATAAAACAGTTGCTTCTAGCTTCCCACTCACCCCCCCGAGTGTGGGTGAAGATCAGTGGATTGTGAAGAGATACCTGTGATTTTGCTACTAGAGAATATTTTATGTCTTCAAATCGTGAAGTTGGTTTGGACTAAACTTGGAAGGACATTGAAACCGCTATTCATGAATGGTTGCACATTTTCATTTCTGAATGTCAAATTTTATGCAGTTATTTAAGAAACTATAGAAGAAACTGTTTTTCTTCGATGCTCGCCTAATCATTTAAATAAAGTAAAATTATTACCAATGACTAGATGTATACGTGTCTTTGATTCAAATGATCAATTCACTAAAAGAATAAAAAGACACTTCATTTACATGAAGTGTTAAACAGTCCTGTAGATAGAACAGATTTGTTTGCCAAAGTCAGTTCTGAGATTCCTGCTTCCACATTAGGGGTGAATGGACATTTTTTTTAGTCTTGAGTAATGAGATATTAGCGACACATTGCGTAATAGTGGAATGCAACACAAGTAGAATGCATAATTATTGAGGGTAATTTTTAGCTCGTCACCAGTGTTGTCAGTATCTACATAGCGACTATACTGGAAACCCCCCTATTTGTGTCCCTTCTGATTTGACAATGTGTTTTTTGGTCTATTCTATAGTCTTGGGAAAGACAGTCTAAATCTATTCGACATGTATTAAAAATATTTTCAGCATCCCGAATGGAATTTTATATCAATTTAATATTATATAATATTGATAAAAAAATATCAAAGAAATCTAGAGATATGGGCTATATACAAATGAACAAAGAAGTGCTTCATTTTTGGGAAATTTACGTAACATAAATTGCCTTTTTATTATAAAAGCTGTCAAATGAGTGGTGTGAAAAGCACTCAATGAACTGGTAGCTCAACTTTTTTTCACTTGATATACAACCAGAGGTGTCAAAGGTATTCACATTCATTACTCAAGTAGAAGTATAGATACTAGGGTTGAAAAATGCTTTTGTAGAAGTATCAACTATTTTATACTATAGTTTATACTTCTAATCCAACCACAATCAAATTTACTCAAGCCCGATGGCGTGATTTATCCGAATAGTTTTTTTATGTGTGTTTTTGAACGATGACAAGCCAAAGTGAAATAAGAGTAACGAGGCAAGTAAAAAGTCGTCTGAAAATAAATACTCCAGTAAGCATGGATACCCAAAATGTCTACTTAAGTAAGGTAAGTAAGTATTTGTACTTCAAGTAACGAAGTATTTGTACTTTGTTACTTGACACCTCTGATCATTACTAAAATTAGAATCATGTAAATCAATATAGAACTGAACATTTATAGCACAATTTAAATTAAAATCGGTTCAAATACATTGTAATAACGGTTTTCACTTATGACATACTTGAATTACTCTTTTAATGACGTGGCGACGGGTGACATCATTTTCATTAGAATAAAGCCAGTCACGTGGTAGCGTCAAACCCGGAAGTGACATCGACCGCTGAGACGGGTGGTCTCTCTCTCTCTCTCTCTTTACCTGCCAGGTGCCCGTGAGAATTTAGAACAACCAGAAGTGAAACCTAAGATGTTAACAAGACGATATTTTGACGAATAAACCAGCCTCGATCCAACCACGGCGCTGTGAAACGCGGTTTTCTTGGCGGACGATGCGCCACCACAGCCACATCTGTGTTGTTCTCCTGAGTCTGTACTGCTGTGGAAGTGTTTCTGCTTCCGAAGGAGAGCCGGAGACTCCAGACTGGAGGATGACTCTGAAGACGATCCGTAACGGGATACACAAGATCGACACGTACCTGAACGCAGCACTGGACTTGTTCGGAGGCGATGACGGGTTGTGTCATTATAAGTGTGGTGATGGTAAGCTTTCTTCTTCTGGCATTACATCTCAATGTGAGCAACTGATTTATTTAAAACACACGTTTAACTAAGTTACACTAACAGTTGCTGTTTTTCATGTAGGATTGCCAGGACTGTATATTACATGCAGGCGTCCAGCATTGTTCAAACCTGTGCTTTTCTTTGCCATGCCAAGTAAAAAATAAATTAAAAAAATTAGTAAGCGACAATAAGTTTACGCAACACTTTGGGAGCCAGAAGATGCACACCATGGCCGCTGGGTGCTGCAGAGTAAGCCATTCCATTGTGGTGTCCTGATTTGGCTTTATCTCTGACCGCAAGATAACCGGCAGAAGGAGAAACATCTGCAACCTTTGCTCCTCTCCCACAGGTTACAAGCCGGCGCCTCGTCCCGGATACAAGAAACCCCCCCCGAACGGATGCGGCTCCCCGTTGTTTGGATTCCAGGTAGCCCCACAGAGTTTGGGAGGCTCCTCACGTGCTTTGGAAACGCAAACTGGGTCACAGTGTTCGTCCTGAAGTGGAGAGCAACCCAAAACTGCATTGTTCTTGCATGTACACTCACCTAAAGGAATATTAGTAACACCTGTTCAATTTCTCATTAATGCAATTATCTAATCAACCAATCACATGGCAGTTGCTTCAATGCATTTAGGGGTGTGGTCCTGGTCAAGACAATATCCTGAACTCCAAACTGAATGTCAGAATGGGAAAGAAAGGGGATTTAAGCAATATTGAACGTGGCATGGTTGTTGGTGCCAGACGGGCCGGTCTGAGTATTTCACAATCTGCTCAGTTACTGGGATTTTCACACACAACCATTTCTACAAAGAATGGGTTTACAAAGAATGGTGTGAAAAGGGAAAACCGGAGTGAAAAATGGTCGGATGGGCTACAACAGCAGAAGACCCCACCGGGTACCACTCATCTGCACTACAAATAGGAAAAAGAATCTACAATTTGCAAGAGCTCACCAAAATTGGACAGTTGAAGACTGGAAAAATGTTGCCTGGTCTGATGAGTCTGGATTTCTGTTGAGACATTCAGATGGTAGAGTCAGAATTTGGCGTAAACAGAATGAGAACATGGATCCATAATGCCTTGTTACCACTGTGCAGGGTGCTGGTGGTGGTGGTGTAATGGTGTGGGGGGTGTTTTCTTGGCACACTTTAGGCCCCTTAGTGCCAATTGGGCATCGTTTAAATGCCACGGCCTACCTGAGCATTGTTTCTGACCATGTCCATTGCTCTATGGCCACCACGTACCATCCTCTGATGGCTACCTCCAGCAGGATAATGCACCATGTCACAAAGCTCCAATCATTTCAAATTGGTTTCTTGAACATGACAATGAGTTCACTGTACTAAAATGGCCCCCACAGTCACCAGATCTCAACCCAGTAGAGCATCTTTGGGATGTGGTGGGACGGGAGCTTCGTGCCCTGGATGTGCATCCCACAAATCTCCATCAACTGCAAGATGCTATCCTATCAATATGGGCCAACTTTTATAAAGAAGGCTTTCAGCACCTTGTTGAATCAATGCCACGTAGAATTAAGGCAGTTCTGAAGGCGAAAAGGGGGTCAAACACAGAATTAGTATGGTGTTCCCAATAATCCTTTAGGCGAGTTTATTTTATTTATGCCCATACTCTGGAGTCTATATAAAATGACAAAGAAACAAAGATATAAGTGTATTCCGAAAGCATCAAGACGGCGGTTATTGTAGTCAATGATAAAAAAAAAACATACAGTTCCAATGTTTCTGCAGACGAGACGAATACCTTGCATCACTGTGTGTGCATCACTGTGTGTGCATCACTGTGTGGGCTCAGTTGAGGCCTTGATGATTATATTCACAGAAGCATTTAATCAAAATTCCAATTTGTGGAGTAAATTCCTTGAGATAGTATGAAATGTGGGCACATCACGAGTCACAAACCATATTGCCTTTTCCCTAACATTTTAGCTTTTTTAGTTATGTGGATGTTTTTATATCCCAAACAAATCATGTCGATGTCGGAAGTAAACAAGAAACTGAAGACATGCCATATATGCAAAAAAACCTTCTTGTTGTGTTCTATAATCATTAAAAAATGATATTAATATGTAATTAGATTTTATACCTATCAAATATTGATTATGGTATGTGTTCAAACATCCATCATCCCTCAGGCTTAAATATACTTTATTATATATACTTTATTTTGATTTTTTAGATTTTTGAGCAATGGTTATGGGATTGTTATTTTTCATTTTCAGTGCTACTTTGAAAGTTCACTTGACCAAGTGTATATCATTATTTTACCAACCGATCACTGAACCATCATCACGTCTTTTGAATTGTGGCTAATGCATTTCTTCTACTGTCGCTAGCAATTTCAAAATACATTATAAAGAGAGAAATCTTTTTCTTTCTTTTTTCGCAGTTTGACATTGGCATCCCATCCATGACAAAATGTTGTAACCGTCATGACCGCTGCTATGACACCTGCGGCAGCGAGAAGCACGACTGCGATGAGCAGTTCCACGACTGCCTCGAGACCATCTGCAGGAATGTGCAAAGAACTCTGGGATTGGCCCAGAGCGTGCAAGGTAAGAGGCGGAGCCAATTCACTCTTCTTACTTCTAGATTTCTTGCACAGTTCACTTGCATTCTTATTCGTCTTTGCTGGACAATGTTACAGATTTAAAGTGTTAACATGTTGCAGCAGGAGAAAGTAAGAATTATTGTAAGCTCTATCTAGCTCCTGCAGGCATTGAAAAAGCAGAAAAAGTATTTTACCTTAAAGTGCTGAACTGCGTTTGCAGCCAATCGTTTGCTTAAAGAAGAAGCCATAATCGTGTGCTGTAGGTGAAGGATAAAAAGGGAACAGTGCTGGTGCAGGTTAAGTAATGTGTAGAAAGAATTGTAGAACACAGTTTGTCCAGCAGAGGGTAAGGTTGTTACTTTTTAAGCACACTGACCCATTACTACAACATTACGCTCGCCCTCAAGTACATCAACAACATTAGTAATGAAATGCCTCTATTTGTAGGATTAAAAACAAATCAAATCTGTCTTGCTACCTTTCTTTCTATGCTGCATGGCTTTTTTTTCAGAACTAAATTAAATATTAAGTGCATTTTAATAGTCTACAATAAAATCGTTATTTGACAAGCAATGTGCGCTGTCAGACTCACTTGCCGTGAGATGTAAGCAGGTGCCTCTTATTACACCAGGTCACCTGTTGTGTGTATATTTGTGTATTTAGCTCATGTTCTTCTATGTGTTTTTTCTGTCCTTGGCAGCTTGTGAGTCAGCAGTGACGCTGCTGTTTGACGCTGTTATGCACATGGGATGTAAGCCATACCTGGACAGCCAGAGAGAGTCTTGCGTCTGTCAATATGAAGTGAAGAAGGAACTGTGACATCGACCGCAAGATCAAGACTGTGGAAAGAACTGATTCAAAGCACAACACTGATGGAAGGATGCAAGCAACAATATAGTATCTTTCAAATCTGCTCAGGGATAGAGCTTCTTTGGTCTACACGGACTTGTGTCCATCGCCTTCCCTTATTGGAGTTTTGAAATGTAGAGATTCATAAGATGAAGCAAATGTGAGCATAACTAGTGGATATTTAATATCTATGAAGTTAATTATTTATATTTGGTTTACAAGGTGGAATGTTTTTGTCATTTAATGGACTAAAACAGGTTGGTTGGAGTTCATATGGCTCTTAGATATGTAACTGACACTTTATTTTATAGGTTAGTTATCAGGTTAATAATTAGTTATTAGGGTGATAATTCCCAAAGAATTTGACCTGTAAAATCATCTCATCTCATTGTCAACCGCTTTTCCAAGCTTGGGTGGAATGTTACCTGTAATAAACAAACAAATGTATTTAGTTCTAGAAAAACGTTCAATACAAGATTTGAATCTTTAAAAAATGTTCCATTAGAAAAGATGTAAAAAGATTTATGTCATGCAGGAGTGCACTCAAATAATGATAAAGTGATCACACTGTGGATTTAACAATGTGTTTAACAATATATATATTTAACGTGTATGAATAATTCTGGGTGTCATTTCTTTGTAATAGACACGATTGCAGGAACATTGTTGTTCCAGAGTAAAGCTTAGAAAAGAATCTTTGACTCGACTCCCATTGATTGATACCGTAATGTGAGTAAATACAACCGACGATGGTCAAGGCTTGAAGTTACACTTCACGCCAATATCGATTGATGATCTGAATCGGATTTAAAGAGATTTTACGTCTCTGTACTTTATATGTAAGTAGTCGCCGATTGCAATGCGGCAAACACGGAAGCGCCGGACGTTCACCTTTGACTGACAAGCGTGCGAGCCAATCGCGTCGCGGTGGTCGCTCTCGGCCAATGAGATGTAAGGGAGGAGGAGCTACACCGTGCCCCATCGGTGTTACATTGACGAAGAAACTCATTTTCCAACAGTGCGAGTTGAAGTCAAAGCAGGCGGTGACCATGTCCGACACGACAGAAGACAGATGTGGAGGTAACACATTTATTACACGTTTGCCATTATTACTGAAAGTACATTGTAGACGTGTCCGGCGTTTTAAAACGTCAGCAAACAAATCCACCAACTTCTCTTGTTCCACGTAAAAAAGCCTCCGCAATGAACTAGATTTAAAGCTCGCTTTAGTGCTGCCTATGTTCCGCCGGAGGGGCTGTCACACCTCTACCGGCGGCGTTTGTTGTCTCAGCGTCGGGACTCGATCGCTCCTTCTCTCTGCTCCTCAGGACGAGTCGCTTCACACAACAAAGCGGCGACAGACAGGGCGGGTGAGTCCCTGTTACACTCAGCTTGTCTCCTTCGACTCAATACGATTCATGTGGATTTTTAAAATCTTTTTTTTGTTTGTTTGTCTGAAGCAAAAGTGAAACGAGGGGTTTATTATCACGAGTGCATTTTATTAGGGGGAATATTAACATCAACTGGAACTTCCTTGATTATTACTATATGTCACTTAGACAGGAGATAACTTTACCACATATTCTGTCATCCTTGAGACTTCAGTTTTACACCCAGACAGCTGTTTTGTGGTTTACTCTTATTTTTAGTATTTCTTGTATTTCACAATCACACCGAGTGTGATGCCCTTTACAAAGTGTAACACGTAAAATGCCAGCCAGCGCTATACAAGTCAAAATGTGGAGTTTAATGATTTAGCACTTCATCCGGCAGATAAAGTATTCCAAGTAGTCGTTGGCACATAAATGCTTCCCTGCATATCTGTTGGGTGGAGTAGGGAGGTGTCTCTTTTGGCCTGTGTTCTTTCAGCAGCCCTTTGGCATCTTTCACTCTCACCTGTCACCCAGCTATTGAGGGTCATGAGGACTCTAAGCTGATGAAACAATGGCTGCTTGACCCCAAACCAGCAGCAGTGGTGCAATTCACGCACCTGTAGTTGTGCTGCTTAACAAAGGAGGCTGAAAAGCTCCTCTGTATTTCTTTTTTATTCTGAGTATTTCCCTTATTATCTACAAAAGCGGTAAAATCACATTATGCAGTGCAATGTTAAGTAGTTGTTACAGTACACTCCACGTTTTGGCGTGGCTATTAATGTATGTGTTGTATTTTATAGCATGCACGGAGAACCTAACAGAGACGGATGCCTTAATCCGAAGGTAAACTGTGTCCGCGTGATTCACGTCATCAGCCGAAAATTCCCACCAAGTAAAGTATGCACCCCAATATTGTCTCGTTTCTGTGCCCTTTGTCCTCATGAAACAGCACTTTGGACCCCGCAGAGGAGTATAAGATGGACAACAAAAAGCGAGGCCTCGCCCTCATCTTTAACCAGGAGCACTTCTTCTGGCACCTCCGTTTAAGTGTCAGGAACGGCACCAACGCCGACCGCTACAACCTGGAGAGACGGTAAAACGCACACGGCTGCTTTAGAGGAAGTGTTGTGTTCTCCGACTTGTTTTCTTGAGAACTTGTCTGTGCATGTTCAGCCACTGAGGGCCTCTCTTTCAGACTGAAAAACCTGAACTTTGAAGTGAGGGCCTACGACAACCTCAAGCAGGTGGAGGTTTTAGATAAGATCAACGAAGGTGAGCCGTGCCCCGATCACATGACACAAGGAAGTCAAACACCACATCACCACTGCAGCCGCTCCCTTGTTATGCTTTTTATATGCAAATGTCAAGATACTAGTGTAGATCTTGCAGCATGTTTACTAGATCAGCAGCTGGTTCAACAAATCTACCCAATGTCCCACCAGCCGCCTGCGAAAACCATTCGGACTCGGACTGCTTCTTGCTGGTCTTCCTGAGCCACGGCGAGAACGACCACGTCTACAGCTACGACGGCAAGATCAGCGTCCAGGACATCACGTCCCTGTTCAAAGGAGACAAGTGCAAGAGCCTCGTGGGGAAGCCAAAGATCTTCATATTACAGGCGCGTCATATTTTTGCCCAAAACCTAGTCAAATCCGGCAGAACGCGGCGACGCGCGCTTTAGCCGTGCATCCAAGGTTGTGTGAGGGTGACGTCGTGTGTGTGTGTGTGTCACCAGGCGTGCCGCGGGGACAAGCACGACGATCCGGTGACCGCGTGCGACGCCGTGGACAACAAGCTGAAGACCAACGAGGTGGTGGTGGACGCCAGCGTTCTGCACACCCTCCCCGCCGGGGCCGACTTCATCATGTGCTACTCTGTGGCCGAAGGTGAGGCTGCCGGAACGGTTACAGCTCGTATTCGGTTCTTTTGCTGCATGATGGGGAGGAATCGCACTTCATCCAAGTGCACAGTAATCCTACCTGAGTATTACAGTTTGTTACTAGTGGCACACATCCACTCGGTGCACTTACAGAGGGTCGTTGCTTCCGCGGTTTGGAAAATAGGCTAAAATGTGGTTGTTTTTTTTGGTTTGTTTTAACATAATTGCACCAGTTAGATACAACTGCAGCTATATGTTGTCATTGCACCTCAATAACAGAAGCAGAAGATGTGCGATAGTTTACTGATAACAAAAATAGTGAGTCAGCCGTTTCATTTAATCACTTAGTTGTGTCAGCAAAACCTACCTAGTTTTAACTTTCTTATTCCTTTACGAGGTCTGAAAGTAATAGTTTATGTTTTAGCCAGCTGACAAAACCTTTGCCTGTTGAAAAGTGCAACCATTTCTTCTTTCCTTGCTTGTGTTTTGTCCTTTTTTTATGTATTTTTTTTTTTTAAATGTGCGTTGAGCGCTCACGGCCACCATGCATCACTTTAAATGTCCTTCTTGCTGATAAGTAATGAACCGCCATGTCTTATCACCTGTGTTATTTGTTAAGGCTACTATTCCCACCGAGAGACCGTCAACGGGTCCTGGTATATCCAGGATCTGTGTGACCTGCTCCAGAGGTACGGAGAGTCCCATGAGTTCACAGAAGTACTGACGCTGGTCAACCGGAAGGTGTCCATGAGGAGTGTCGGGAACAGTAACGACCGGAGTGCTATTGGGAAGAAGCAAGTGCCTTGCTTCGCCTCGATGCTCACCAAGAAACTTTACTTCCGACCAAAACAGTAACAGTTTGAGACCTCCGGTCATAAAAGGAGCTGGTTTTACACCGATACCTGGCCAATAGAATTTCGCTGTTTTGCTCTAGTTTATCCAATCAACACTTTGATTCACACATTCGTTGAGAAATCAGCTAATTGGGAGCCGTATTTTAATTAGTGATTTAATAAAATAACGGGAACCTTTTCAATTCACATGTGCTGAAAGAATATGGCGAATATTCGTGGCTTTAGGCCATTCAAAGTTGAGTTTTATTTAATGAATCATGTTAAGTTTCTTCTGAAGAAACCAGATTTATTGGGCGGGCCAAACCCTAACCTAGTTTATAAAATGGTTTTACGGGGTTTTACATTGGCATGAAAGAGAATCCAGAAGTATCTGTGTGTGAGGAGAAATCCGGTTACACCATTAGACAAACTGATTTTCCCATTTCTCACACAAACCTGGTCCCTAGTTTAAATTTGAACATGCAGTAATGCAATCTAACTCATGTTATTTTCTCCAGATCAGCAAAAAATGTTTGCACACAAGAAATTGATTTTATTAACGAACCACAATCAGCGTTGTTTTCCTCAGCCTTTTGCTTGTTTTAATCAAATCTACATTACTGCAGTACCACACAAACCTCATCTCACTGTTGACCATTGCGTTTCCTAAAAAGCAGAAAAGGCCGTAGAAGTTACCAACTTACTGCCGTGCAAGGCTGGTAAGAGAACAGCATGACTCCTTTACTTTTGGTAAAGGGTTACTTTTGTACACATCAGGGTTTAATACTGGTCTCTATAAGCACCAATGGACAATCAGCCATCACTCACCTCCAGGCACCACATAAACAGGCCGTTTGTCCTCAAGCTCGCTCCATCAAAAAGGGAATTCATGTCTGTGCTGTCCTTTGTGTTGTAGCCGTTAAAACTGATCAATTTGAAAATGCATATTTGCACCCGGCATGGCAACAATCACCTGTGTGCAAAGTACCTCAGGGAGAAGAGGCGTTATGAAAGCTGTACTCTGGACCTGAAACACTTGGGTCACATGACCTTAGACTCAGGAAACAAAGTTACCAGCATTCATTGAGCCTGTATTTTTGTGGTTTTATTATTGTGATTTTGTTGTGACTTTGTTGTGACTTTCGCTACTGTTTTGCTCCGCATTGAGTCAAAATCTTTTATAAAACTTTAATTTGTGGCAAAAAGCGTATTCAATGGTATCTTTATTTCACCCGTTCCCTGAAACCTCTATCCATTAAAAGAAGTTAAAAGGTTTTATTCATCTTCTAGCAGCGAGTACAACACCTCTTTTACTTAGACCGATTAGGCAGACAGGAGATTCTCAGTGTTTGGGAGTACTTTGTTTTTATTAGTCAGCAGTGTTTGTATTTTTCTCAAAAGATATAATCAAGACTGTAAAAAAAAGACAGCATGATATGGACAGAAAGGCACCATTATCAAAAGAAAGCAGTAAATGCGTTGGTACTCTTTACGTGTATGGGACGGTTCACGGCTTTGGCTGGATCTGTTCAAGTGGAAGCTGAAATTCAGTCGGATACCTCAGACGTCTCAGATCCTCCTCCACCTGCCGCACAGGGAACAGTCGCACAGATCACGTGTCACTAATGACTAACTCAGCGGGACTACCACCGGGCGGTTATTGTTTGTTATAGTTCCTGTAAATAATGCATGGCATGAGTTTAATCTTGATTCCATTACAACATCCTGTGTCTGGAAAATTATAAAAAGCTAAACATCAGCGTGTTATAATGCCATGTGAGAGAGTTAGCATTTAGCTCACCACACTTGACTTGGCGACTTGTTTGTTATTCGCTTGTATTTTTTGTCATGGGATTCAGTTTATAAAAAGGCTCATTTCCACTCCTGCATTTTAGCACATGTGCAATTTACCTGTTCTTCCTACATTTTTAAGTGTCCAAAATGTGTTGGTGAAATGTGTTCTGCTTCTGCAGGGAAGAGTGAAACAATCAACCAACCTCTGCCATCTCATCCCTTAGTTCATTGTATTTTTCAACGTTGAATTTGTTCCTGCTGGCCGCCTTGTAAAAGTAATGCAGGAACTGACGGTCTTTAGCGTCTGGGTATATATAATCCTGAGGGAAAGAGAGTGGCCTTATTAGTGGGACTAAAAGAATACATATCTATACACACACACACGAATATCTGCATATATAACAACTAGGCATTTAGCAGAAAGACTGGAAACTGGTTCCGTCTGTAGGCGACAACAATTGGTGGTGTTATGGTCTGCCGATAGGTACCAAACAGTGGATGTATAAAGACAACTGGGTTCAGCGTTGGGAGTGGCCTGTTCATACTTCTACAAGCTGCTCCGTAGCACAAATGGGTTCCGACTCAAGGTCTACAATTACCCAGATCTTCCACATCCATGAACCCATTGAGCAAAGTGCACAAGTGTTTCCGCTTCTAAGCTGCTTGGTGTCATTCGCATGAACGAAGGGAGGCAAATAACTCTGAATCTGGCTGATTACCAACTTTTAGAAAGCTGTAATGTCAGGTTCTACCCAAGTGTTCACATGTGAATGTTGTTGTTGGTGCTGGTCAAGCAGACCTAGACACCTTCTGACAGAACCAGGCTTCTTCTTTTCAGTCTAGATGCAGAGTTAACTACCGCTGGTTGTAGTTTCCAATTTAACAACTGGACACAAAAGTCACGTTGATGGTATCTAATTGGGAAAAAAAGTGGTTTCTCTTTTGACGCTTTGAGACTTGCCTGTTTGGTAAGGACATAATAGGAGAAGGCTCCAATGCTGGTGGCGTAGGTGATGAAGTAAGTGACCGGCTCCATGACGTCCCATGAATAGACCCACCACGTGAGCCAGGCCAGAGCGCCACCCTGCACAGATAACAGGGCCATGCCGGTCCACACGAACCTGGAGCTGTGGAAATCCGCTTTGTTGGACAGCTGTGCCTTCATCTGTAGTGGGTCGGGCAATGGAAAAAAAATATGGATGGGTCACCAGGCAACGAAACCAACAATGTGTTCCTTTCAGCGGATCAATGGCATACAGATGTTGAGGCACGTCCACTACCTTCTCCAGAGGGGACAGCTCCTGTTTGAGGTTGTCCAGTCTCTCCAGCAGCTGTCTCTCTTTCAGCAAGTGGTGTTCGGGCAGGTGGAGGGCCGTGTGCAGCAGGTGCACAACGTGCTTCATGTCCTTCAACTGCGCGGCCTGCTCACCGGACAGCGCCGCAGGAGAAGGCACTAAAAAGGTGGATGAGGATGAGACTTGAGTGACTTGAGCCGTGCTAAGGGCGTTAACCACTGCTGTGCCCCCCCCCCCCCCCCCCCCCCGAGTTGTAAATGTGAACACGGCAGCGTGAAGACCGATTACGACCGGGGAGAAATGTGTTGGCACCTTTTTCAGGGGCGCAGACATTATAAACTGCATCGTTGACGATGAGCTGGAAGCCTTTGTCCAACAGGGCGTCTATCAGCGTGGTGTTTGCTATCGGCTCTCCATCTGTCAGAAGAGGTCAACTGTTCAGCACTTTTGTAGCAATCAAAAAACGTGGGAACAAGTGCCCTACACAAGCCTCAGAAAAAAAAGAGTCAGTCAATAATTCACAGCCCACACAAAGTTACTCAACACTGCCAACTCAAAGGTCTTCTAAGAAGAATGAGACATGGGATAAATGAAAGAGGACGCCAATGTTGTATAATATCTCTGTGGTATCTTCTGAAATGACACATAATCTACATCTCTGCCTGCCTCACGTGGGGATTTCAGGGCCCTTTTCAGCAGCTTCAGTGTAATGTGCCTGGCATGTGTTGCATTCAGGTAGCGTAAATGGACGGGTGTAATAGCTCTGTTTTTCCATTAAGGAGAATGTGGGTGCACCCATTACTTACATCAGTACTGTGAACCCGGGGGACAGCCATTCACACTGGCTACTTTGACCACTTACCAGGTCACTAATAACCCTCTCAATTAAACTTGTTGGTTAAGCTGGTGTCAGGGGTGAAATGACTTAATGGTTTGTGTAAACATTGTGTCAAACCAGTTCACTGAAACTCTTTTCACTGTCAACAAAGAACCTGTCGAACCAAAAAGACGGTTAAGTCCTACTGACTAAACCCGTAAAAATGTGATCGGGCTGGTACATAGTCCCACCCTTGGAGGATATAGAAGTTATGGCTCCGGGGTCTTCTCTGTGCAGGTCTGTGATCAGGTCACCGACGCTCATCAGCATGGGCCGGAGGAAGAACAGGCACTTCTCTTTCCTGGAGGGCAACGGGACCTCCAGAACCAAACGGCCATACTTGTACCTCAAAGCCACGTCTGCAACACGTTGAGGAGGAAATAGTTTCTTTATATCACAGATCAAGTGAAGCATTTTTTTTTTTTACGCAGCAGGAGTGTGTAGTAACTGGGTATTACCACTGGATGATGCAAGTGTACTGTAGAAATGAGAATTTCCCAGTAGAGATGGCCTCTTTTGAGCCTGTAAAAGAAAAAAACAAAATAAATAAATGGTGGTAAAACATAACAGAGATAGAACAAAAAGAGCATCTGAAGCTTTTTCAGATTGTTCTCTCTGTTCTTTGAGCGCAGAGACACATCTGAACAAGCTGCCTTGGTAAACTGACATTAAAGAATAGGCCAATCCAGAGCGTCCTGACTTGAAGGATCGGACCAACCTACCGACTCAAAAACAGTCAAAAAATGAAAGAAAAATTATTTCTTCAATACCTTCTTGACACTCCTTTTCTAAATGGTGTGCAATCCGTCTGACAAGTTCATAGTATGGATTCTGCCGTTTACACCAGCTCCTCTTTATTAGAGCCCACTTTATTAAATGCCAGTTGGTTTCTCACTAAAATAGTACTTTTGTGTTCTTTAACGATAACTGATAACAGAGAGGGCCCCAATAGGATAAAACTCATTATTCTGAGACATTTTGGGGTTGTTTGTCTAACATGCAGACACTAAATCTTTATGGCCTCTGGGAGGTGTTACAAAGCAGCAATTTTACAACAAAGCTATAGACTACTGTCTGAATATTTTTTTATATGAAAAACATGCAGTACACTTTGAACCCTGGCTTCCTGGTGCTGAAACACAACAGAACTCTTTAAAGCGTCCTTTAAGGCTCCAGCTGACATCTAGGGATGTGGCAGCCACTCTCCTCCTCCCCTTTGTCCTCCAGCTGGGAAGCCGTTGGATCGATGTGAAATTAAAGAGGAGAAAGGGAGCCGTCCGTTCTCGGGGACCGGGGGCCTCGAGGCACAGTGCTTGGATGGAGCCTGGGAGGTGCCAGAAGTCCCTCACACCCCACTGGTTAGGAAGCGGGACTTGAACCGGAATAACAACAACGCGAGGGGGATCTGAAGCATGAACACAGCAACCCATGCTGGACGCCAGTTGCAGAAGCCAGGAGGATCACACGCTTATTGCTTGATAACGATCTCGTGCACCACGTGGTGAAGGACAACGTGGTTTTATAAAAGGCTATGTCCTCCAAAAAAAGAAGAAGAGTGAAACTAAGTGATCCCAATGGGACACAATCCAAGCAGCTCAGCTAGTGTGAGATCTCCAAATGTTATTGAACAACGGAAAGCTGTCACAGAGCTTTAACACCTACGCATCAGCTCACAATGGGAAAATTCATTTTTGGGGGATAAACATAAATTCTTTCTGAATGATGTTTTAAAAGGGGATGAACACAGCGGCCTACAAAGGCATACAATATTTCTCTGCGTGTAGTTTTGTCTTTTGATACAGTTAATGTTCTGGAAAATCAATGAATAAGTAGTAGTTCATGTGAAGTTTCTGGTTTCCAGATTTGATCCAAGATCCAATTGGCTAATTAAATAGCTGACTGGCTGGATCACATTAATGCATAAATCACCAGAAAGCCAAACCCATAGTCCCACTTATCAATTCACAACATTGGCCTTATGGTCGACATTTTTTTTTTTACAAATGCTTGCTTTTTCTTCTCAAACACTATCAAACTAAAATAGAAGGCGCCTCTCTCTGTCTGCCGCCGGAGTTCCTCGGCTAACGAGTTCTTCCTCGGCGTGTGTATTGATGAGAGGCCAAGAAAGCTCAGTGTCGAGTGTCAAGTGTTCTGGCTCTTCAGAAGAAAGACGCAAGCAGCAGATTCCCTGTGGGCATCTGATAAGCCTCCCCTACAACCACTGCAGCCCCATTCAACCGAGTGGTGCAGGTGCTGACCGCCAGAATAAAATGCCTATTCATCGCCACCCTCGTTAGCAAACACTTCACGTCAGACTTGTCTCCCTCTTGCTCTGAACACCGGATCTTACTGCATGTGTGTATTTGTGATCATTAACAGGCAATTCAACGGCTGGCTGAGTGCAGGCCACGTGCACACATACCAATCCCACTGTGTCACTGTGGCAGAAAATGCAGCTTGGGAGCCATGTGATAAATAGTGGGCCGCTTCCAAAGCCATGCTGCTGGCCCTGTGTGATCACTCTCTGCAGCACCCTGCATGGGGAATGCCTTGCTCGCCTGTGGATCATTTGACACAACAATAACATTAAAAAACGGAATGTATATTTATAGCACGGATGTCCCCTAGCAGTAGATGTGTCCCGCGTCCTCTTTACAGCAAATGGAAAGAGACACAAGGAGCGAGCGCAAAAAAGTGGATGTTCTTGTGGGGACAAGCTAAATGGCTAGACGTTACACGCAGAGAATATGAAGAACCTTTTTATTATTATTCAAGAGTGTCTAGTACAACACAGTAACGCTTTGAGCTAAATGCCAACAAGAACACACCAACATGTTAACATGATGCCTTTTAGTAGGTGGACAGAGACTTCACTTTCACCTACTCCTTAATTCATTTAGCACTTTCTACTGCCAATTTCACTCAATTCACTGACCCAAGATTATGAAGTTAGTGTTGAAAGTAATTGCACAAGATAAACACACACACACACACACATCTTTTTTGCTTTGTATGCAGATTAGTTTGTCCTTAAGACAGGCAGAATGGGTAGAGGACTGTGATTACAAGCCCTGAAATGCAAGAAGCGTCAGCTTTTCTCCCTGGAGAAGTTGAAAATATAAAAAAGGTCCAACTTCTATGGTTGCATTGGGTTTACACCCATTAGAAAAAGAGTCAGACACACCCATTAGCTCTTTCAACACATACAAAGGTCTCTCAGGCAGGTTAAAGGCTTTATGGCCCGCACACGCCTGTACAAACACAAGCAATAGGTGAGCACACCCGTTTCGTGTCACAAGACACAAATACAGCTGGAGAAAGGATTGGCCGGTTCCCTCAATTGAACATTTGTTCGCTTATCAAACCAAAACACGGTACCCAATCACGCAGCTAATCAATAGCCGTTTGTCCACTGTCCTCTGCGCATTTTGAGGTCATTTTGGTGCTGCGGGGAACAACCCGACACACTTGCTAATCATCGGAGAACATTTCCTCACACGGTTCTTTGTGGGAACAATCAGCCAAAGGTTTATTTACCCCTTGAGCTGTACGTTCATTATTTACGCCCCAGCAACAGGGAGAGGGGAGTCGAGAGAAGACAATCCGTCATCTCCCTCCTGCGCAGTGAACCATTTCGGGGCTTCTGCACAAGCAGTCATCAGGGTTATTGTGGTGACAAGCAGAGTCATTATCCCTGCAGTCCCCCAGCAGGTCGATATATTGTGAACGCGGTCACAAACGGCATGCTGTATCCAGACATCTCCTCCCACTCTCATTAAGGGAAAGGAACGTGACTTTTTCTCTGGCACACACACACGCACACACACGTGATTCTATCCGCAGGCATTACTTGAAGAGGGTAAAGAACGGCGTCGAGGGCGGGGTGGAAGGCTACGAAGAAGATAAATGGATATCCCCTCTGATGCCATAGGAACGTCACCACTGTACCATGAAAGTGATTTGCATTGAAGCCTGTCTTCAGCGATCCAGCAATGAGCTCAAAAAATGGGGGGAGGAAATACAAGGTGATGCAGAGGACTGCGGTACGGCGGCAGGACGGTACTGGCGAGGGAGGATGTACAGGGCTTTACAATAAAATAAAAATAAACAGTAAAACCCTGTAAAGATATGTATAGACATGTAGAAATATATATTTGAGGGGAGAAAAAACAATGGAGAAACGACAGAATTCAAAAACGCCTGCAAAATGAGTTGAATCATATTGTCCCTCTGGTCATAAAAGGCTGAGTCATACATCATCACAGGGTCAAGCAAAGACAAGGAGCGCACTCCATGGATTACTAATAGGTGGGATTCAAAACCATGAAGAGGGGAATATGAATGCAGGAAGAATATCCCCAAATCCTGGAGAATAATGTGACGGTCTGCAAGATTTATCTTCCAGCAACACAACGAGACCAAGCAGGCAGCAAAAGCTCCACCAAAATGGTTCAAGGTCAACAGGAGGAATGTTCTGGAATGGCCAAGTCGGAGCCCACACGTCAATCCAGTCAAGAATTTTGTAGCTGGACTCAAAGGGCTGTGCACGCCAGACCCCCGAGTGACCTGATGGAGCTCGAGATGCCTGGAAGAATGGAGACAAATTGCTGTGTCCAGATTTTCAAGATCCACAGACTCAGTGCTGTGGTGGCAGCCATACTAAATCTACTAAATACTGAACTGAAGGGGATTAATATGCATTTACTTATCTTATATTTCATTTACATTTCAGTAAAAATCTGTGTTCATTTGATTTAATTTTTCTCTTTTGTGCGAATACTTGTTGAAAAAAGCCATATAATATTTACCATGATTTGGCTCAAAAGGCAACGAATGGATGAAAAAGATATAGTAGTGCTGAGAGGTAAAATTAAACAGATAAACTACACTGACTCCAAGCCTTACCTTGAAATCTGTATCTAGACTGCCAAGAACTGTATTTACAATCGGTATGAATAAGAATTCTCAAGGGAAGCCATTCTGCAGAAGTGTGGGGCTTGTCTGTAGCTTTTTGCCAGTCCTGCTTGAGACGGGAGGAAGCGACAGATGAAACTCGATTTATGCTTTCCGCGTCCGCACGAGTGACATCCCGTCAGCAACGGCCCGTGGGTGGATTGCGTCAGCGTTCGCCTCTCCGTGCACATCCACAGTTTTCTAACTTCACAGGCGGAGACGGGAAGAGGAGAACTGAGGATTTAGGTGACCTTTTACCATTTTTTCTTTTTTTATTATAAATGTAATGATGTGCTACCGTTATGAGCACATATACAATAATTGAGGAATAAAAAAAAGAATCTGAATCTAAAATTCTAAATAATATTCCAGATTGAAAAAATATTTCACTCACGCTGGGACTGTGAAACTGGCCCTAAAAAAAGGCAAATCAACTACTGTGTTCTTCTCGCACGATGAGCTAGAGCTCCAGACGAGTTGTAGCTGAAAACATTTCAACTGAGTCTGCATAAAATAGACCCAGACTTTACATTGACATGGATTTTCCTTTAAAGATTTTTGTGTTCATTTAGTTAAGTGGCAGAAAGGAAATAAGGGGGGGGGGGGGGGGCAGAGGTATAACACGCAACACAAGTGGGGATCTAATGGTTATAGCGTATGCTTTCTTTACCCACATCACATTTTAATGGAGTAAAAAGATCATTTTAACAGCAATTCTCTCACTACAGCTCCTTTGAGGGCTTTTCCGAGCCCAACTGGCATTACTAGTCTTGTCACTGAGAAAGCGCCAGTCAGGCTTGCTCAAGTGAAACCATTTCCATTTTTTCATTATAACGGCATCCAGACTATGAAATATTCAAGACAGCAGATGGAGACTGCTGTCAGTGACAAAGTGTTGCTTGTTTAAGTTGTCTTGACGTTTTGGAGTTTGTGGCATTTGTGTTATATAGATATGTAGATTTTTGTCTCTAGCCAGCCATGTATGTTTTTAATATTTCAGCACTCTGTGAAAAATATCTGAACGTAGCCGAGAGGGAGTGAGGATGAAACATTGTTGCAGTGTTCGCCCTCTATGCTTAGAAAGGAAATCGGTTACTGAAGTGATCAAACACCCATGTGCATCAAAGCAAAAGGTAAAGTGTGTTAAGAGTACGTTCGGCCTGATAATCTGCCGCTGCCAGGCACCAACACATCCACCAGTCACAAACTTAGCCGCCCACTACAAAAACAGGAATATTAACATCACACGTGGTCGTCTGCCTTGATTTTCCAAGTCGTACTGCTTTTCTGAGGGCACAAGGGCACGGATGCATACTCTCTGTAGTTGATGTCTCATTTTACGATATCTCGAAAGAAATCTCTCCACGACTACGGTATCACGAGAGCAGCCGAGTTAGCACCCGAAAGCACATGCTGCTGCACACTCAACAGATTTAGCAAGCACCTGCTCATTCAACATTCAAGGAGATCCATTTGAAGTTGCTTATTCAACACGTCTGGTGATCGTGGTGCCTTCGATTTTACTGGCTAATGCGGCAATATTGAAATCCAACATCAGGGTCTTTGATAAATATCATACATTTCTTAAAATAACGCCCACGCTCCGTTGCTCTTTGCCCTTAGAGGTCTAAAGAGGGTTTGCTGGTCCATGGGTAGCTGGAGCAAGACTGTCCTGACAGTATGCCATTTGAAAAGGGGAAACTGCTGCTGCGATTATACAGTAGATGCAGTCTATATATAGAAATCATCTTAGTCATACTTGCATTCAGGAGTGACTCATGGCCTCTCGCACATCCAGCAGAAATAACCTTATCCTCTATATTTCCTCACACTGTTAGTTAACATTCACTCAGTATGGAGACGTCTTCTTGGCATTTAGCAGCCCTGTTCGTCCTTCTCGCTCACGACTGAGCTGACCTCTGCAGATATTTTTGCAATGGATGACAAAATGGCTGATTCAATCAAGATGTTACCAGCCAACTCAACCATTCATTAATAACACGAGTAAGCGGGTCATTTTCTAAGAGCACGACTCTTTTCAAACTGTGCATTTATTGTTTCATACATGCAGACATTTGCCCTGCATCTTCGACAACGGCTTCTGACATGATGACTGACCAGTGTCGAAAAAGAAATGCACAACTCCAGTACATGGATCTTTAAGCTGAGCATACGGTCACAGCGGCAGAGCCCCAGGGGAGGTGTCTGTCTCCCTTGAGGAGGACAAAGCAAGTCTCTACTTAAAGTTCGGACATGCATATCTAGCAGCCTAATCGTGTTCTCTTTCTCCATTAACAGCTTCCTTGGAGGAGTAATTGAATGAGCACTGCTTTAGTGAGCAGGTACTGTAATTGGTCTTTCTGCACACTTGGCACTTGGTGCCTTAGCCCCAGTGGAGGTAGGTAATGCACATGAATAAGTGATGTTACTTCAAATAGAGATAGGTAACGACAGACAGACAGACAGGGGCAGACAGTGAGAGTTGTCCTTCCTACACCTCCATTCGAGCTAATGCAGACGTATGACGTTCAAGCACAAGCAACAGCAACCAACGTGTTATTTTTATTTCTTTTAGGTTTACGTCAGATTTGAGACAGAACAAGAAGCCCAGTTTAACAGAAAATAAATAACTTCTCAGAAAAGGAGTTCGTCATTGAACAGTGCCTTTAAATAACTGACGTTAGCTCGTCAGATCGATACAATATAACGTTACCAAAGTACAGCAGGAGACGGCGGTGTAACGATAGCATATCAACATTAGTTTAAAGGCTCGTTTTACCTGGTGAAGAAAGGTTAGCGGGCGGGTAGTTCTGAGACCGCAGCGAAGAGGCTGAATACTTCCCGAAAGTCTCGCCGTAACTTTACCGACCAGCCTCACCGAAGCCATCTTCAGCCGTTAACTGCGTTAATTAGCTGTGCCGACGGGGCATATCGGTCACCAATTCTCCCGCAAGGTGAGCCTCGCTTGCCCGGTGTCCCGGCTGTGAAACGGCTTGTTGTCGGTGTACAAATAAAAAATAAAAAATGAAACCGGATGAGACGACGGCTACGGGACGGTGGGAGGAACCATAGCTCCGCCTGAGCTGCATTCCATTTCCTCCCAACCGCACGTTACGTTACGTTACGTAATGCTACTTGACCTAACCCAACGTAACGTTAGGTAACGTAACGTAGGTAATGTAGCATTACGTTACGCAAAGGTCGGACCTTTTCCTTTTTTTGTCTCCTCGTTGGTCTGTTTTACACCGGGCGTCCAGTAGGGAGAAGATGAGATGTCTTACCGAGCTAACCGTAAGTTGACATACGCATCCACCCTCGACACCACCCCAATAACAACGTGTTGCTGCTAACACGCACTCGTTATGAGGTTTATCTAAATCAACAAGGGTGGAAAAACAACCTCCACCCTCATAGGTTACAGGGCCCTCCAAAAATCGACCGTTTGCGTATCTCTTCATCGAGACAGGTGTGTCAACGGTAAAGAGGACAAATGGCGAGTGACGTGTACAAGCAAACCACTAGTTAACGTTATATGTTGTTGAGTTAGCATTTGCTCAGAGCCATGTAACGAAACTGTGAGCCACTCTTCAATTAAAGAGATGGACATAATATCCGCCATCTTGTTTTTACACAGACGCGTTCCATCAAGGCAAGTTACTTAATAACGTTAATTAATTAACTAATTAATAGAGACCAAAATGTTAAGGCATTTTTGCTGAGAAGTAATGTATCTGCTTGAATTTGCTTACACTTATAATGTTCACTCAAAAAGTTGCTGCAGCTTAATAATACATGTAGGCCCATGTACAGTCGTGTACATAGATAGTATTTGTACAATGGAAAATGATCCAACTTTATGCTAGTTTTATATGTATGAAAGGGCTTGTGAAGCCATTGCGTAAGTTTCTTAGAACCTGCAATCTCTCAGCTGAGCAGCAGGGGGCGACTCTTCACGGTGCAGAAAGAAGTCAGACTGCATCTCGGAGAAAATTACCCTACTGCTCACTTGATTTAACATTGTAAAATAGTTTTTGGTCTCAATCCTAGTTTAAAGTCTTCCTCAATACATCATCATGTGTTCTTGCAAGTGATGTTGTCATTTAGAAGCAAACAGACCAGAAAGCGGAGTACCTAAGCCATCGTCATGTCTCTCATCCACATTCAAAGTTCCTTTCATCAGTTACAAGAAACCAGTTTGCTAATGACCACATTTCAAGATGATGACGGCAAAATTACTTAACAAGAGGCTTCGTAACGACAAAACAATGGACGCCATCACAAAGACTATATCCACTTATACAGTGTATAAGCCGAGGTCACTATGCGGTAACTCCAAGGACATGCAAGACAAATCTGATGCAAACCTTTCAATCCCAACTTCTACTAAGCGGTTAAAAAAACAAAACCCCCCAAAAATAGTTGGTGCAAATATGCCTCAAAACTGTAATCTCATACACAATATGTGTTTTGGAAAAATAAATCACACTGTAATTAAAAATGGTAGTCAATAATTAATCATAATAATAATTGAAATATTCATACCATTCATTGACTCCGAGATTTCACGTCTCAGTTTTGTTATGATGTCAAACAAATTTCAAAGCACAAGGAACACACATGCCGTGTTAGTTTCTTTTTGTGTGCATCTAACGTGTATGTGTGAGGCATTCATTTTAATTTTAAAGCATGATGGCTTATTTTTATTTACATAGAGCCGCTGTGCATGAATATTCCTTTATCAGTATGATGGATGACTTCAGTTTTTTACCCAAAGCAAAGCCTTCCCTGATTTATAGATATAGACTCATTAGTTAATTGCCTCCAAACTGATTGAACCTTCACTTTTTTTGGTCAATAATAACCAAAACTAATTTGTTCATGGATTTCAATCCACATAATTATTGGCCTTCATGTGGTAGACAACGTGTCATTTTGGAACAACACATTGTGCAATTGATTCTGGGGACTGCAGTTTGCCATTAAATATTTAAGCATTTTACAGAAAAGCTGTGCAGTTGGCAAGCTGAGCCTGGTTATAAAGATCTGTACGACTGACCTCAAGAGACAGCGTGATATCTGATTGTATTTTCACCCACTGACCTTTAAGCCCAACAAGACAACTGCTCTAAGCACATTCTCGTGAAAGATGTTTCACTTTCCACACATCGTTAAACAAACCGAGGACATTTGTGTAATTGTTCACCACACCTTACCTACAATATTGTACTGTTTGATCAGTTTTTTCTAACATATCTTTGTAGCTTTTATTCCCCTTAAGGGCCCTTTAAGAGAATGTTTCCTCAAACTAGCTGATTCAGCTGATGCTTTAAACCTCCCAGGCTAAAACATACCTCATTTGCTAAAACGGATACGAAAGAAAGGAAGTATTATTCATTCAGCAAGGACTGAGACTCAGGCGTAGAGGAATGAAACAACAAAAGTACTTCTTTTCAGGTTCAGGATCTTTTACTGGCAAAACTCTTATTATTTCATTAAAAGTAACGCAGGCAAAAGCATACTTGATACGCTCAAGAAGGAGAAAGCAAAAGGCCTGGCAACAAAAAAAAGGAACACCAAAAATGCACTAGGACCACTGCTGTCTTGATACATAAAAAAATCAGGGTCAGACGATGGCTAACCTGACATAGATTGAGTGACGGATAGGGGCTTAAATGTAGATGATGCTAACTGAATTCGGCTGTAGGGGAAAAAGGGCGGGAAACTAAACCGAGACAGAAAGTAAAGTGGTTCTGGAGGGATAGCTGAGTGGTCCAATGAATAAAACAGGAAGTTACACTAGTTGCAGTCTCTTTGAGTTGTCACAATTTCTTAGACTGTCTTTCTGCTTCCTTGTATCCTGGGTGATGGATTAAGGTTGTCAATAATTCCAAAGAGACAATGGATGACAGAAAGACTTCAAGGCGATCCAAATGGTTTTAGTAAGAAAGTTGTCCATTCCCCTTTAAAACTGATCTTTTTTACAGAAATCACTGCAGGAGGAAAGTTACAAATCTATTTTCTGGTCAACTATTGGCTGTCGCCCTCTGCTAGATTCATCCTCTCATATTGGGCACAAAATGTAAACTGAGAAAGTCAAATGAAGTCATGTTTGGGAAATGCACCAAGGATTTGGCAAGGGTGCTCCAGGTCCTCTGAGAGAAGCGGTAACTCTAATAGCTAAATCTGACATTTGTCTGAAAAATGTAATAATCAAATATTACTTTTATGCATGCAGTAATTCTATTGTGACGACAGACTTCTTCAAATCTGAATTATCATTGCATCTGTTTTCACTGTAGACTTTCATGTGTTCTCATTCATGTATCAAAGTCACCGCAGAGCCTTTTGTTTCGCTGGTCTATGTTGCAGGTTGGATGGCTCTCGGAGAACCTGCTCGGCCGCACTGTTGCTCGGAATGACAAACATGACAGCAGCCCTCGCGTGATGGGTGAGTTTGTACTTTGTGCTCTAAACCTGTTCAACGGACCGAGGCTGCCCCCTTGTGCACTTGCAGTGGCATTACATAAATAATTCAACAAGAATGCGTCAGAGATATTTGCTCTTATTGAGGCTACTCATAACAAGAAAAACAGGTTTTTTTCAGAAGAAGTGAAAAAAATCTGCATATGAGCTTCTTGACGTCCCGCTGTTAACATAAATAAAAATGATTAAAAGATCAGCATTACAGTGCTTGTTATGATGCTACATGTGGCACCATCTTGTGGCGTCATAATCAAACAGTCAGGCGATCTGAATGTGTTCAACTTAAGTAGCAGCTTGAAAAATTTGAAACAGGCTCTGAAATACCTGTTAAACTGTTAAACGTTTGAAACCATAGTGATACTGGCCTTACACGCATTGAGTCCTCAATCTCAAACTATATTGCATCTTTAAGAGCATGAACAGTTTCAAAGGATGGTAGATTTACAGAGTAATTTCATTTACAGTTGATAATGTTCACAAAAAGATGTCTAACAACTTTACAAAAGTTTCCTGCAGTTCTGTCTGCATATCACATCAAAACCCAAACCCCCGTGTTGAGAGACGTCTCCACACACAGAGGCAGGCTTCAAGACAAGTCAACCCTGAATTTTTAATATCTGCAGACTGAATATCAAAGGCTCGTGAAAAATTATAGATGAACCATGACAAGTCAAATCCATTTGAGTTAATTAGACGTAAAGACACACAGAGAGAATGCTTGAAAACTACTGTACAATCTTCTAATGTCCTGATACTTTTCACAGTGTTTTGTACTGTACCTGCAGGATTCTCAGTGGTACTCAGTGGGTCGTGTGTTCAAAGGTCACCTATCGGAGGTTACTGTAACATCACAAGACCACGTCTGTGGCATCTGGTGGGCTCCATCAACGTTTTACAGTTTGGTACTTACTTTAGTACTTTAGTTAGGTGTGTTTCACCACTGGGAGGGCTTATTAATCTCCCCTTTAAGTTTTCATGTGTTATTTTCCTGCAACATTAATTTGAAAGAATAACAACTTCCAAATATATTTATCTTTTTCAATCTATTGAAACCCTTGACTACGCACATGCAATGTCAATTTGACTAATTATAGCTTTCAATTAGCTGCACTAAAAGGGATTATGATTTGTCCCATTAAGGGGGGTTTATTCTAACGCAGCTATGTCTTATAAATTTGAAATAATTAAGACATTAGCATAGGTCTGTTTTCAGTTTGACATGCTTTGCTCAGAGGAAGGCCCCTTTATTCATAGTTATAAATCAATACAATTATAATGAACTCCTAGGAGAGGGAAGTTTTTCGTGCACTCTAATTTGTTCACTCAGACGTAAAAGTCAAACTACTGAACCGAGCTGCTGCATCTTTGAGGTGTCCCGCAGATTATCTTAGCCATCCAGCAAGTCGTTTTTTGGTCTGGCCTCATTACAATATGCGATCAATATTCACGGTAGTTGTAGGTTGCGTATTGTGAGAGTTGTGGCCAAACGGAGGCAGCAGAAATTGGAGGCCTGTCAGAGGGAGGGGCTGCTGTTTGAAGTGCGCGGGGGGAGTGCAGAGCCGAGGTAATTGTGTCTGACGGGCGGCGATAATGATGAAGCACAGATCAGATCAGCTGCACATCCCCTGCGTCCAACACACCCCCCCCCCCCCTTCCTCCCCCCGCTGCTGTATTCACTTTTCTCTTCTCTCCTAATTGACCGGGCTGCGTCTCCCCCGAGCCCCTTTGTTATTATTTATTAATAATTCATCACTAAATAATTCACACCCTTGGACCCGCTGTGTTAATTGAGCCGGGTGGGGTGGCAGCGCTGGTGGGGGTGTGTGTGTGTGTGTGACTGTGTGTGTGTGTGGGGGTAGACGGAGGATGGTGTAAAAAGTAAGGAGGGAATGGGAAGTGGGCCTTCCTCAACTTTAAGGGCAACAACAAAAAAGGGGGAAAGGAATATTTTGTCGTCCACAGGGAAGCGTCTCCGGGGCTACTGGACGTTGCAGTTCTGTCTGTCAGTCTGGAGCAGAAACAGTTGGTCAATTAATCAATCCTTTCAATTGACTCAAAAGATATCAGTTCCTATTTTTTAATAGATTCATAGTTTTTTCTTCGGCTCAGATATGGGAAGTTGCTGCTTTTCTCTGATTTATTTATTTTTCTCTTTCTTCTCTGTGTTTCCAGTCTGCTTCTCACCAGTCAAAAAATGCAAAACAAAAATTGGAAAACAAAAGAAACAAGAAAGAGCAGTAAAATGGCACCTTATGTCCACATATTTACACTTTAAGTGGTCTATATCAAGAAAAATGTGGGTGTTTGTGATGTTCATATGTAAAACAATACAAATATTGACCACAATATCAATGTTTGCTATTTTCAACTGTCAAATATTGGTTGTGACCTCAAAAGTGTTGGTGGGGCTGGATCATAAAGTTGCTGGTAGTTAAGCAAGTTTCATTCCCTGTGAAAACTTAATATTACTACTGACATATTAATTAAATAACAGTTATAGTTGTGGCATGTGAGTCAGTTTGGGAGCAGCAGCAGCAGCAGCAGAGGTGTCCAGTAGGGGTCAGCATCAGATCACCAGAACACCCCCTCCACGCCCCCCCCCCCCCCCCCCCCCCCACTCTGTCGCCCATACACACACAGTGGAGCTGCATCGGTTGTTACGAACCGCATGCTCCGTGTGTCTTTAATTATTCATACAGCCCTTCATTAACACCCTAAACAAATACAAATTGCACAGCAGCATAGAGGGAGTCATGGCAGTCACACTGTGCCAAGAATGTTTTCTTAAGAAAACGCCTGTTTGCTGATTTGTAAACCTGCTCATTGTGGAATTATTTGAATCACACGTTTTCTTCCCAAACCTCACTGACACAGTATGCAAGATATTAGAATACATGAAATATGGAAAGGTTCCATGGGAGACTTTTTGTCGGCTATGGCTTGGCTGAATAGTTCACCACACTGGATGGAGGGCAGAACTGAAAATGTTGACTGATTCATAATAAGACACATAATCATTCTCTCTGCACCCCCCCCCCCCCCCCTCGTCTTTCACTCGGTCTTCCTCACACTCAAACACTGGCACTGTGTTGAGTCGCTTGGGCATTGCTCGTCTTCAGAGCCTTGCCGAGTTGATAAATCTCTTTTAAGCGGAGCAGTATGTCAGGAAATCAAAGCAACTCCGAACCAGTCTTTTAAAAGTTGATTTATTTTTTTTTTGTTGGGGGAAATATCTGCGTTTGAAAGGGCGGGGGGGAAACAAGTTTGTTAAAAAAGCTCTCCCCAGTTTGTGTTTCTTTGGGGAATGGTTCATCTGAAGCTGCCGAAAAAGGTCCATACAAGTCTCCTGCTACGGGGGAGCATGCAGACTGCGTTTTGGGACCAGAGAGGAAGGGCCAGCAGAGAGGGATCTGTCTGGCTGAGCTCAGTGTACACACAGCATGTATTTCTGTAGACATCGGCGTAGACTTAATCTAAGAGTACATCAAAGCATCCCATGCTCCTCTTCTCCAGCTAAATCCTTCTCTGGTCCTTATTACCAAAGTGCTCATAAATGCCTTCGGGGAGTTGGGAAGATGGAAAAACACAAACAAAAAACAAACATGTTTGCTTTTATCTTTCAAATAACTATTTATGCTGGTACAAATGAGCATTCTGAGAGGGGATCACATTGTATCATAGCGGGCGGAGATATAAAGATTCATGCTGGCTGAAAAGAACAAAAGAAAGCCGCTGTACGGCGGAGCAAGTTGTGTTTTTTTTTTTTTTGTGGCGTTGCCGGATGATTGGAGTGGGCCGCCAATCTGGAAAATGAACCTTTCCGATTCAGCGAGTGTTTTCAAAGAGTCAGATTAACAAACGGCTCGCGCCAGTCTGTTTTGAATTTACTTTTTTTTTTTTCTTCGATGTTCTTGATGTGAGCGTGGAGGCAGAGGAACCGGTTGTGTACTCCATCGGGCCTCCAGGCTCGGTGGGCCGGGGGAGTAAACATGCTCTCAGCGGCACAGGAGCCTTTCCATCAGGAGAGCGCGTATAACCCCATGGAGATCCCACTGAGTTCTGAAGCCAGAGATGGTGAATAATACAACAAAGTGAGGAGTAGTCTTCCGAGGTTCCACTGCTCCTCTGCGCAGAGAACTACTACTACTACATGAGAGAGAAAAGACGTAGAGGGCCCTGATGGCTGCAACTTCTCCGTCCACTCTCCTGAAATGTTTTTTGTGCCTTTGGTAGTAAAACGCAGCGCCGCATTGTGCTGTCGCCGTGACGGCGGCGAACAATGACAGTGTTCTCATGACGGCACCCCAACCTCATCCCGTGGGGGCCCTTCTCCCTTCTTCTCCCTTATGAAAGATTCACACCCCCGCCCCCCCCAATACGCCTCTCTCCCATGCGTCTCCAACACCGAGAACTGACACGCGGTAAACGGAGAAATATTCAAAGGCAGGCCGGGTGCTGCCCGTCTCCCACAGGGGCCCCTCTCCCTTTTTACCCACCCTCCCCTCCTCGCCACTGCAGAGGAATCAAAACTCTTTGGACGTCACACAGGCCGATTGAAGTTCAATGCCTTCTCCGGAGCGGTCCCTCTCCCTGCGATGGCAGGTTTAATTAGAGCTGTCAGTCAGGCCCTGGCATCGGGGCAGCGCCACAGGGCGCCCTCGGGGCCCAATCAGCGCCGGGGTCCCCAGGAAAGGGCCATCAAACGACCCTGTAAGACGATGCTGTAACCCGGCGTCGGCGAGCTTCAAGCTCATTGCCCGTTTCATCACATGATAAAGGGCACATCGCCACACTTTCAGCTCTGTGTTTTTGAACACTGATGCAAAGCTGCAGTCTTGTATTTTAATGGTGGCCGCACCCTGGAAGTCTGTATAGCTCTTCTTATTGAGACGAATAATACAGGAGAGTGAAACAAACCGCTCCCCAGTAGTGTCAGTGGGAAACCGGAGGCAGTTGGTTATTTTCTTGCATCATTTCAGCTTTTTAACAAATTGTGTTCCAATTACAATGAGTCACATGATTCAATGAAAATAAATGGGTGCTTCTCTGTCCAACAATCGAAAATCCTGAAACAATGAGATATCCACGAAATCACGGTACACAATTCAAATGCAGGAGCAAACAAAACCTAAACAAAACAAAGCCAGCTTCTTTGAAGAACCAAAATCTCGGACTGACCGAGTTCCTTTCAACAATATACAGAGCATAATATTCTCAGTACCAGTATGTTATTCAGAGCGTCCTTCCAAATATTTGGAAAGAAGGAGGGGAGATGAAACGGGGCTAGAACAATGGGACTTTGACTGTGTTATGGCGTCCGTGCACCTCGCCCCGCCAGCCCTTTGTAGTGTCCGTGTCCCCAGTCGGTCCCCCGCTTGTTCTGAGTCTGGGTGGGGTCCCCCCTCCCCCCTCACTCCCATTTATCAACCTATCTCGCGCACACCTGCTCCATCACTCACACACACACCTTTTTGTTTACGTTTTGCTTCCAAACTGGGATTGAAAATTTCGCATTTGAATCATTTTTAAAAGGATCTGCTAAATATCAATCCAAATTGGCCTGTCAATGATTTGCCCCTCCGTGTTGTTAATAACGCTTGGAAATATTCAGTTTGATCGTTTGGTTCAAGTTAGTGACGGACGCAATTGTGACTCTCCCAATAAGCAGATGATTGAGCTACAAAAATATTATATATACATATTATCATCATATATTATTGATCACGAACAAGATCACTGCTGTCGACGGCAAATGAAGGATAAAGAATTTTGTTTATTTATTCAGACTCGTTTCCTATGGACATGGGTAAAATATTCTCTCTGGGGTGTAACAGTGAACTCGGGAAAGTTGGCAGAAAGTTTCTCTAATTTTAAATGCATTTCAAGTTGGCTTTAAAATGCCCAAAAGGAACCCACTTATATCACTTTCATTTTATCTCACTCTTTCATCAATTCCATGAGATGAACCCATTACTTCATACAACCCCCCCCCCCCCCCCCCCCCCCCCACCCCTCCATCCCTTTCCTTTCTCAATGTGCAGTACCCAATCTGACCACCGGGAAATGCTGCGATGTGAGGCACACAAAGACGAGGTTGCTGAGTTTGGAACAAAGAAAATAAAGTGTGGATTTCTTTGGGTACAGCGCGTTCCCCAGAGTTCCTTTTCACAAGTGATCCTTGGCAAGTAACGGGGGCCTGTGGACACCTTTTTAATTCCACCAATCAAAGGCAAATAACAGAACTGAGGTCTGACCTATATTTACTCCGCAGCAGCCTCCCAAAGGAACGACAGGTACCCCGGCATCATGCACCCCCCCCCCCCCCCCCCCAGAAATACATTAACTTCATACAGGATGGGAAGAGTCCCCTTGACCAAAAATAACAAAGTTTTTTTCATTCATTGTTACGTTAAATCCGGCTCCCTGCCTCTCTCGCTCTCCCTTTGGGTGAGTTGAGGGGGTGTCTATGGTCAGCGTGTAGAGGCTGTGTCAGGCAGAGGTAATCCATGGTGATCTGCCCTAATCTGTTACAGATACGCAGCTGAAGCACAGAGAAGATGCTAGAGGAGTGTGGGGGGGGGGTGTAAGAGTCAGAAAAGGGGGGGAAAACTGGATTATGGCAGTACGTCTGCATTAACTCATTGGCCTTATCTTTTAAATGCTCTGCGAGAACAGCTTTTGCTTGTACACAGGGAATGGCGCCTTGTACATGCTCGGATGTGTGCGATTCTGGCATTGCGTGCGTGTGTGTGTGTGTGAGTGTGAGCTGAGCTTATTTCATGCCAGCCATACAGGCCTGAGTGTGACTCTATTATAGCGGGGAGCACGCCCAGTGCCCCCTTCTACTAGTTCCTCACTAGCTCCCTTAAACGTCTTGACAGCCTGTCTCAGATGATTTAGTTTTCATTTCCCTCTCTTTGGTTGGGCGCAGTGACCGATTTGCTTCTTAGAATACGCTTTCTCAATCGCCCGAGTCAGATATAAAATCCCTTTTTGTCCCGATACCCGAGAAATACGTTCTTTTGGCATAATTATCTACGCCGAAACTACATGCAATTATGGTTCACACGGTTATTGTGGAAAAATATCTGATTGTTGTGGAGGAAACTGTATCACATGTGGAGTCGCGCCCCGGTTTTGGAGCCTGATTTACCCAGCAGCCTCAGGGACACGCACACACACATCCTTTGCAGGCGTAAACACGTACCCATACACACCAAAAGAAATGTTCACAAACAACTGTTATAAAACTGATATGTTGATTGATACAGTCGGCGGAGGTCTGCCTAACACAAACAGCCGGGAGCACGCACAGTCCTGCGCTCATGCAGTCCCTCGTCTCCAGTCATGGGGGGGTCAACCTCGGCCCTTAGAGAGAGAAAGAGAGAGAGAGAGAGAGAGACTGACTGTGTGGATGCTCTCGTGTTTATGTTTGGGAGATTAGCAATGATGAAAGATTGCCTTTTCAAGTCTGGGCTAGAGGGGCCTGTGTTCAACGCCCCACCCTTTCACCACACACACACACACACACACACACACACACACACGCACAGATGCAGACATGCTCTCTATAGCCACCACATGTTCACCACATCCAAAGATTTGCAAGATTGCAGAAACATTGCCTCCAAATCCATGCCTGACATTGATTCAGTGGTCTCTCAGGGGTCCCGGATCTTAGTCGCACTGCACGTGGAAGCTGCCCTGACACTTTACCCTCATCTGTCCCGTTCCCTCTCATCTTCCCTTCATCGTCAAACTGCAATGAAAGAGCCTCATTGTTCCACTATATCTGTATGTGGTCTGTCAGTTTTTCTCTCTCTCATTTTCCTCTTCTCTCTGTTTCGGTCTCTCTTGCTGCCATATGCTTGGCCCTGTGTATTGTTTCTTCATTCGTCTCCTCGTGGTGTCATGGAATATAATGTGACTTATTCATTTTTTGGGGGAGGGGTGTTCCCATGCCAGGAGATGAGCACCGTGCTGTCGGTCTTCCTTGTCATTATCTTTAGCCACCAAGCCAAACAGAAGAAGTTATGAGGTTGAAAGCTGCACCCCCTCCCTCCCTCTGTCTCTCTCTTTCACTGTTGTGGATTTGGATTAGGAAATCCCTTAGTTTGAATCGGCAACATGCTTGGGCAATTAGTTTCCCATTAGCTGTAATGAAAAGCGGAGTTTTCCAAACAAAACACAATTACCAATGGGTGAAGCACTCACCGCATCTGTGCCTCTCCCAGAAAAGTGATCTAAAGACTTTTTGGTCACAGTCCCGTGATCCTATTCACTGTTGGACTTTTCCATTGTCTGAATTTGCATCAATCATAGGTTTGTTTGACCAGGTATTACAGGCTGTATTGTGTAACTTTTCTCTCTTTACGCAAAGCTGATTCTGTTTTCTTTGGCTCGTTGACAAGGCCCCATGTGACAGTCTCACCCACTGCAGAGATTCATGCTTTGGGAACAGCTCATAGTACGTACGCCAGAGTTCCTGCTTGTCTTTAAACTGATGAAGCACTTTGATGTTCCCCGTTTTATTACACGCCGTGGTGAGTGTATCCACCTACTTCCTGTTTCAGCTTGGGAAGAAAACTATTCATCCATCAAATTGTTGGTACCATAGATGTAATTTACGTTTTTAGTAGAAATACTGATTCTGGGGGGGCCCATGTTGTAGAGAGGCAAGCTCCTCTGGTCCCACCTACAAAACAGTGGAAAGCACCTATTCAGGTGAAGTCATGACAGAGTAGTTTTGCGGTGGAGGACTGACGATAGGGGAAACAAAAGAATGCCCTGAAAACAACTTAATCAAGCACATATCCTGATGACAGTGATTATCTCCTGATTGGCTTGAT
Source organism: Pungitius pungitius (assembly GCF_949316345.1). NCBI lineage: Eukaryota > Metazoa > Chordata > Actinopteri > Perciformes > Gasterosteidae > Pungitius > Pungitius pungitius. The sequence continues at coordinate 15,089,829 of NC_084908.1, read as the reverse complement.
AACAGGTTTGCACAGACGAGCAAGACAGACTTAAAGCCAAAGACATATAGACGGACGTATCGAGGTATAAAAGAAAGACGGAAGATGAAAAGCTGTTGTATGAGCCAACTTAACCTGGAGGCACTGGCCTGGCTGCCTGTGTGCAACATGATATGTCCTCTGTGACAGCCGCTGACACCGCTTGATGTGTGGACTCAGAGGTTGTGTGTGTGTGTGTGTGTGTGGCGGTGTTGTGGGGTCGGGGTTGGCATGCTTATGCAAAAATGCCACAGGGCAAATGATACACCATCCTCCATTTTTAGAATTGTTACGCGCAGATGAAATTGCATTCCGACGTGCCAGTCGCTCAATGAATGAGACGCCTTGTGCGTTGGGCCTCGCAGTTAGCGACACGCAGGAATGTAATGTCACGGCGGGCTAACCTACAACAGCGGGCACTTAATGCAGAACGTGGACACTGGCGACCGGCCTTCTTTGCTGCACGAAACCAGTCCTCCATTATTTGTCCCCGGCAGAAAATAAAGGAGCAAACACGCTGACTCAATCAACATTGTCCTCGTAAAACTTGAATGAGCCGCTCGGTAAACATCATAGATGTGTCACACAGTACCTGCTCCAATATAAAGCCACAGGAGCGATCAAAGCGGCAGTCTTGACGAGCCGGTCCATATGCAGGGACGAGATACGCGTTTGGCCGGTTTGTGGAGGAACAGTGTTTGTTGTACATGGGGAGCAGATGGCACCACCATTGACCCCTCCGTGTGTCTTCCTGTCCCCTGGATGAACCACAGCGTGAAGGGCCCCTTATCTGGTCAAACTGGGCGGTGGGGAGGGGAAGGCTTTGAAGGCACGCTTGTGTGGCGATGCAATCAGGCAGACTGCTGTAGGGCCGCATCCCCTTCACCCCCCCCTCCCCCCCCCACACACACACACTCCCGACCCCTCCAGTCCAATACCCTTATTCGAAGCCACAGAGGGATGCTCCGAGGCTCCCTGGTTTGTTTTGAGCAGCAGAGACTCGAGGACAGGCCTTGGGAATTATGCGGGCGGTATCACGTAGTGTCCTTCCCATTCCCCAATAACAAGTAGGATCTTGCGGAGGATCTCTAAGTGATAAAACACTAACCCAAAACCCGGGGGATTTCTTGCAAATTTTCCACCCTGGACAGATAAATAAATAGAGATTATCTGTTGAGACAACATGATCCCAGTGGCCCCCTTTTACTCTACTCTCTGCATGGAGAACACAGATAGAGACTCTCAGATATCGACTGGAAAACAAGGCTTCGGAGGTGGATGAAATTGGCAGTTCATGGAATTGGATGCAATGTATAGATCCTAGATGAAGCTAATGCCATTGTGTAAATGTCAGGAACTGTGTCTTTAGTGTGTCTTTAAGTCAGCTCAAATAATTTCATTATTCCACGAACGGTGTACACTGAGATGTAAGTCCAGGATCATTGAGTCTGAGGAAATCTGCTGCTTCCAGTCCACTTGTGGTCACTGGAGTATACAGTAAGACCATTTGCGTGTTAGCATAAATGCATGCCATCCCTCCCAGATATTTCCAATGGTGATACAACAGACATCATTTGATGCTTTCATCTTACACTAATATGTTCCACACAAGCATTGTAACAACACGCCACCACTCACAGATATTGATTTGGATTAGACTGTCACGTTCAGGGATTGCATAAAAGAGGGCTCTTCTTTTCATATATATATTTTTTTCAATATTCCCCCTCCTCACTCATTTCCGTTCCCCTTTTCACTGTCACATCTCCATGCTGCCTCCACACAGGCCCTTTGATGTGCCTGCTTTAATTTGGAGCTTAATGGAATCTGTGGCACTGCTGTGCCTATCAGTGGCAGGATCACAGATCCCAGGGTTCATTGCGGTATGCCTCCATTCTGGTGAGTGGGTGTCAAGATAGCCGTGAAACATTGGAGGAGGGCCTGTAGCCCTAGGAGACGGACTGCATCTCCAATGCAGTATCGGAAGCCACTTTCAGGTTATTGCCAGTGCGTTTCACTGGAGGAAATCCTATCTGTGGCTCATCAATAGAAACAACTGTTCACTGTACAAAGACTAGACAATGCTTCAAGCCTTTTATTTGCGGTTACATGATGTATTCGAGGGCTGAGGGCAATTAAATAAATAGGCAATTAAATAAATAGGGCAAAAAAAATAGGATAGTTTTCATGTGAAATTATATTCGAGTAATAGTGGTAGCAGCCCTGGTTGCCCTCATGAATTAAATCAAGATATACCCACACCAAGTACCTCCGGTTTAAAGGATTTTCATTGCATTTGAATATTTTCTGCACCAGGTTCTTCCTCAGACTTCTTCTAGAACTCTTATTTTAAACTCCTCAGAAGTCTCAACTTACCAACTGTCCCTTTTCCTAAATGTTGCCTTGTTCTGTCCCCCTGAATCTGTTTGAACCGAACAGCAGGACCTCCTCGCTGGGATTCTGAAACATGTGTGTTTCCCCCTCTTTACTCTGCAAGTTGTCTGTTTTTTCTTAACGTTCACAACCATTTGTCACCTCGCTCTGGATCACACATTATTTTCCCCCGACAGTTTCTTTTTCTTTTTCTTCTTTTTTTTTTTACTTTCACGCGTTCAGTTCATATTAAAAGTAATTTAGACCACTGGGATCAAAGTCTGCACCGGACAGAAGCCAGCAGTGTGACTGAACCCAGGAGAGATGTCAGGGATTTCACCCACAGCCGCCCAGACAACAACTCTCAATCCAGGGGAGTTGTAAATCAAAGCAGGTGGTTTCCTCACCAATAACCTCTCCACAGGATAGAGTGCTCGGGGCAGCGGGTTATGAGCGAGCGATGATAAAATTATGGCCATAAATCAATTCTGCATCCCCATCAAAGGCATATTTCTATCACTGTGTGTACCGTTTAACTAGCATACTAGTAAAAAAAAAAAAAAGAGAGAGAAGGAAGTTCAATCCGCGTGTGGAAAGAAGACCGGATCTAGGATCTGAGGCCTGGAGAGAAAACGCCCTCAGCCACGCATCTGTACAGTATTCAAAGACACCGGCAGTCATGTTCAGGCAGACAGATCGGGAAACCCCCCCAATACAGGGGCCTTCATCTCTCCTCACATAGTCAGCTTAATGAACTCTGCTGCGTGTAATGGCACATACAGGAGCCGTGTTGGAGGTGCTTCGCCTCTGTCTTTCATCCATGCTTGTATTTGATGTGTGCCTGTCAGATCATTATATTGCAGGGAGGGTTGTTTATTTGAGCTCTGTGCCATTTGTCCTTCGTACATACGTTGCTCTCCTCCTTTTTCATATAGTAAAATAGTGTGCATTGTTATGTGCGATCGATAGGGACATGTGAGGCCTCCAGCCAGTATTGATACACATTTATTGTGCATCATCTACGCGGTATCTACGTGTGGCCATTTGTGCCCAAGGAAAGGAGTCGGTGTGGGAAAACTGCTTTGAACACTGAGAAATTCAAATTTCACGCCACAGTTTGTTCAAAATGAAAGACATGTGTGCACACCATCTCTGAAACGTAAATGCAATCTCATTTTGGGTGCATCAACAAATGGAAATTATAAATGAATGCAGCAAAAATGAAATGCAGTATGTTTAACTAGTGGTGTGTAATTGAGTTTTCTTATGCGCTGAAATTAGATATTGCCAAACACTTCAGAGATTTTTGAGCATCCACATTTCATATTTTCAAAGAGCTTTGGTCAAGAAATTAAATATTTTTAACAGTCAAAGCAATTAATTTTCCGAAACAGACTCCATTCCTGTGGGGTTCAGATTAAACATTCTTCTGAAGCTGATTTTAGAAAAGAAAAACAGTATTATTACTAGCCCCTGCATTTATTTGATGTCTGACAACTCCTCATACAAAGACATATATAACATTTGACTTTAATGCAGTTCAAAGCGAAATATGTATTTCTTTCTGCTTACAGTGGTTTGAATACAACTCATGCAGATCAAAGCAGAAAGTTCAATCTTGACTTCGGTCAAACTCAAATTCCAATATACCCGCGGGCCTGTAAACAAGGTTTGCTTTGTTTGCGTAATGCACCTTGCGCTACATCAAGTTAGAAATCCACCACTCTGTTGCAACTGTTGCTACAGTAAGCCCCTCACTTCCCATCACATCCCTCTGATGCCTCTCTGAATGAGTGGTATTTAAGAGTCGTGGAGATAAAGGCGCAGCGGGCAAATTGGCAATACCATAAAGCAGGTTACTGGCTGTTGGAGAACCCTCTCGTGGCGCTTTGATGTGCCGAAACGCGAACCTTTACGGGCCGCTTGCTGAAGACAACGCCGCAGTCGGCCCACGCTCCCTGGGACCTGCGCAGCTCAACTGTTTGCACCCTGGCTCGTAAATCGATGGGTGTAACGAACGTAACAATGGAGCTGCTTTAGCCGAGCTGTCCGAGCTGCCTGTTCCGTTCACATTTGACAGATGGCGAGGTTTGCGGAGCCACGTCCCCGGCTCTCTCGGCGCTATACCTGAGCAGGAGAAGCCTAGCCCTCTGATGTCCGTCTGTAAATTGACTTGCCTTTTCAGGCTTTGACCCTGACGTCTGATGTAAGACCCAGACACCCTCACATCAAAGGGAACGGAGGGGGGGGAGGGAGAATGGATTTCTATTTTGGAAGAAATATTGACTTTCGGCACTAAAGTGATGAGGCTTCCAGCTTTTGGTATCCTATGTGATATTACAGAATCTAAAAATTGATTTTTTCTTTAAATGAAACTATCACGGGGTAGGTGTAGTGTTTTTGGTTGCATTATTTGGCAGTTTCTCTTGAATGGCTATAAGATTGAAGTATATGGTTTTATTTTCTTATTAAATGCCTTGAAAATATACCTCACTTGGAAGATGTTTGGGATGTGTTCATAATATACCTTTTTATGATCTGAAAATATATCTTTTCCTTTTGCAAAATTGATAAATTGTTTTTGTTTGAAAAAGTATCAATACAACTAAAGTATTTCATTAAAAAAACGATTTACCTAAACAGGATCAACAAAATATAGCTGTAGTATTGAAAGCAAAATGATTGATTATGCAGAATTTCAAATTATCATATTATTTTATGTTATTACCAACTTTACTGATGCATTACCAAAACTGTTTTACACTTGACTTAACAATAACAATAACAATGATCACATACTGTGAGATAACCATATTCACTTCATATAAAATATATCTTCATCTATCTTGTGTCAATAGTTTTTCTAGGTATTTGTAGGAGTAAAATGTAGTACATATCGCTAAAGGGGGCAATGGAGTAAAAGAAACAACTCAAGTATAGTGCCTCAAAATGTGACCACTTTTCCCTCCCACTTTTAGTACTGCAGTGAGTGTACTTAGGGGGGAAAGGCCAAACCAGCACTCAGGCACACTTTAAACTTCACGCTGCATCCTGCAGCCCAGTATCAACAAGCGGGAGCCAGCTGGAGTCACTCCAGAGGTGGAGTCCACCTGCTGCTGCTGCTCTGCAGGCCCATTCTGCTGCAGCAGAAAACATACCTGCACTGCTTTGGGACCGGCTCATCAGGGAGAGGTTATACACACACACAGAGTGCAAAGAACCAGTTTGTGAGGCTTTCAGGTACCCATTTTACTGACGGCTTGTGTGAGGGTGGGCTTTGCTGGATTCCAGTAAAGACACACACACACACACACACACTGCCAGGAAACCCTGAACTGGCTGCCCAGTACTGCTTTTTCAATATGCAATTAGCCAGCACTCCAGTTTTTGTGGACAATGACTTTTCAACAATTTGACCACTGTTAACTTGCAACAGCTCACCATCATTTTCTCTTTAGTGATGAGATTTGTCTTTTTTTCTTTTTTGCAGAATGTCTTAATCACTCGCAGCACTTAACAGAAGTAGTGGGACAGCAGCCACTGCACACACAGACACAAACACACAGAGACAGACTTGTAGAGGCCCAAAGATAACACCAAAGCCCCCCTCCCCACACACACACACACACCTAATGGCACTACCAAAGCCCCCGATGATCTTTGTTGTGAAAAGTTAGCTCAGACTCTAGATCCACCTTCAAGGTTCAGTCAGCCGCTGTGCTCATAGAGGAGTTTGTGGGATGGAAAAGCATTTAAGCTGGATTCTCAGTGGGGATCTCCGCAAAGCACGCTCAGAAGACAGCAAAACCAAGTATTATACAGCTTTCTTTGAAGAGTGGGAAATACCAGTTGTTATGTTTCCCCAAAATAAGCAGCACAGCAAACTGTGGGTTTGTACCTTCCATTTTTCTCCTTGTACAAATAAAACTAAACATGGGGCCGACGCAAACACACACGGCCACATATGAGCACACAGGAAAACTCTTTGAGATTCGGAGCCTCGTTGTGCACTTGAAAAACGCCTCAGTGATTTACTGTACTTGTACACACACACACACACACACACACACACACACACACACGGCAAACCACTTCCTAACCCTCCACCGCTAACTACAGTGCAGCCGCCTGAGAGCTGTGTCCCTCCTGCTCTTTGCGTAATCGCCGGCTGGGCCGCGGCGTCAGCCACAGCGCCGTGCCTTGCTCGTGAGCCTCCGGTAAAACGGGCCAGCCAGCCACCTGTGAGTTCGGCTGGCTGGCCCGTTGCCAGGACCGAAAACCGATATATGAAAGAGAGTACCTGGGAAGGCGTCACACTCTAGTGCAAAGCATACACACCAACACACACACACACAAACACCAAAGGAGGGATAATTCCCTTGGCCACATGAAAGCGGGAGGCGGTGGGCAGAACGCCAGGCAGCGCTACCTGGAGACAAAGGAGCAGCACCTCGGGGGGGGAGGGGGGGGTGATATTCATCTGGGATTCAACATGCTGATGGATCCCGCCTGTGAAGGGGGAGAGGCGGACTGTGTGTGTCTGTGTGTTTGTCTGTGTGTGTGTGTGTAAGCAGATGAATGTATTTGAGCCTGCAAGCGATGTGTGCTCGCAGCATGCTGCAGCTCCGTGGTCTGCAATTAATCTCTCCGACATCAGGCCTCCCCCCCAGAGGGGGCAGGTTTCTCTCTGCTGCTACTGATCTCCGCCGCGCGGCGGCCCCGGGGGCGTGTGGGCGTTCTGGTGGAGCTCACTCAGCCCACTCAGGCGGGAGGGGAGGGGAGGGGAGGGGAGGGGAGGGGATCCGCCTGGGATGTGAGCGACGGCGCAGCTCACCTGGCTTGGCAGGGGAGGGACGGTGTGATGTCACAATCGCTGTGATCGCCGGCTAATTGAGCGAAGGAAAAGCTATTTAAACAACGTCACAACATTCCTCATCACTGTCTTCCTCACTCGAAGCTTTTTATTCGTTATAACTTTCTGACCTCCTTGTGAAATTTAATGAAGACATTATTGTAGTGTGAGAACTTTGTCACTCTCTCCGAAGCGCTACTTTACTTCTTCAGGATGTACGTCAAACAGTGTGCGTTTTGCTTTGATGACGATGCATTATGACATCATCCGATGGGTTTAAAAAGGGCTTTTATGAGACTCTCCAGTTAGATGGTGTCTCAACTCTGCTTTTTCTTCCCATGGTCTGACGGCATGAGAATCGTGATTTTTTTTAAACCTCAGCTGTGAAATACAAAGAATACAAATGCAAAGAGTGCACATTATACAAAGATTCATACTTGACGAGGTTTCAGAACAAAATCGGTATTTGATAAATGTAGGAAGCTGGAATGAGATCTCAAGTATGAGCTACAACAGTCAATTAATGAATTTGTTGATTGCCAGAAAATATATCTGCAACGACTTTGTAAGCTATTTGTTTAAGTTTTATTCTCACAAAAAAGAATGCACCCCAAAAAATAGACTTATCCGCTTTTCTAGGAATAGGATTTTAGCTAATTAGATATGGTCAGCTTCTAAAGTGGTTGTTGGACAAATGTCCCATTCTAGATAGATAATAGATAGATTAAAGTAATCAATAGTTGCAGCCTTATTCAAAACCCAATGACATTACATGTCCTATCGTGGAAGACAAAAGGATCCCAAAATCAAGCTGAAGAGAGATTGTCCTACTTCTAACAAATTATTTTTCATTGAATGCAATAATCTCTACAGCTCTTGTTTTATGCTGTTTCATGAACAGCTGACACGGACACTAAAATCCCACGATCAACCTGCAGATAATCCAGTGATCTGATCTCAACACCCCTCTGTGGTAAAAGGTCGGCATTACGGATGAGTCACGTAGTCTGAACCAGGACCGGGAGCAGAAAGGAGGCTCCCCCCACAGCCGCCTCGGGCCCCGTTGCCCGTACCGTACACGGGCCCACTGACGGCGCTTCTGCTGCCCGCCAGATAATCCTGCGCTCATGTTTGCGCGTGCAGAGCAGAACGTGCACAGTGTCACTCTGCATCACTACAAAGGACCTGTGACGGGAGGATTACCACGTCGGAGCCACGCGGCGCGGTTGGCTTTCGTGCGGTGGGGCGACTGTTGGCTGCTGCGCGCCACCAGGCTCTGTACCGGCCTAATGATGTTGTCTGAGCACCGAGGGGTGGAGATGTGGGGATTGGGGGTGTAGGAGGAGGGGGAGGAGGAGGAGGACGGGGGGAGATCAGGGGGGCTGTTACTTATCTCCACTGCTCCGCAGCATTTCTCTTAATTAAAACTCCTATCTGTGTCTTTGAAGTTCATAATGAGTCAGTTTGGTTACGCGGAGGAACGGGGAGAAAATAAGGCCGGGGCTGATATTTACGCTGTTATTTCTCCACCTCTTGATTCCTCCCAGCGTCTCAACACCATATTGAATGTATGCTGTCGCGCCACGTGCCAGCGCACAGGCGTGGAACGCGTCGTTGCGGCGCCTCTTCTTTAGTCATCGACACGAAAAACAACCCAGAGGAGTGACGGTGTAGGAAATGAGGCCGGTAAAAAAAAAAAAGGAGCCGGCGCCGCTCATTTTTCATTATGGGATGTGAATGGGTTTAATCTTATCACTGGCTGCTCCTCACAGCTTGTGCTGATCTCTCCCTCTCTCACTGCGCACTCGTGCTTTCACAGGCCTTTCAGATTACAGTCAAATATTACAGCCCGTGACCAATCTCCAATTAACCAAATGTTGTCGGGGTATAGTATCACCCGTGGCTCCTTTCATGCTCCTTTAACGCCTTTTCAAGAGGCTTGAATATTTTTGCAATACGAAACATCATTCTGTTGAAGCCTTCTTGCTCTGCACCGATGGGAGCTTAACCTAAATAAATCAGTCTTCCTGTAATGTATTCCTAAATCAGCTTGGAATTAATTTAACCTCAAAATTGTATTCCAATCAAGTAAATTACCACAGCATCGCGGCGCTGAAAGGCTGACCGAGGAATTTTGGTGCCTCTAATTTCTTCGCCAGCTATGATGCACTACCCAGCGTTAGATGGGTGGATCTTTGAACAAGGTGGGTGTTGTGCGCCTGTTTACTCGGATTCCTCTCAGTGCGAGCTGTGGCCTCTGCGAGGTGATGTGTGTGTGTCTGGAGGAGGCTCTTGGATTGTGCGTCCGTCCATCTCAGGAAAAAGCCTTGAGCACAAGCGTCGACCTGGACTCAAGCAAAGAACTGAATACTGGTCAAGGTCACAGCGACACAACGCGTTTCATGGAAATGTCTAATAGGACATAATAAATAACATTTTGGACCGACATTGATGCCAAGGCCTCAACAACTCTTGTTTTTCATTAATCTCGATCTACCCTTTCTATCGTTTTTATGCTCATACGCTGCCTGTGTGCCTGTGTATTAAAACAAATAGGAAGATAATTAGAGGCTGAACATTATAGGGGAAGTATAAATCCCGGAGAAGCAGACGGGCCCTTTCACGACAACCAAGATGGAAACTGCTTTGCCAACATTGGCGCTGATGAATAGATGGAAGCCTCTCTGTCTGGGAGACTATAAATGTTTTTACAGTGTGTGCTCTGATTTGTTGACCTGCACCAGTTCTGGTTTGCAAGCAAACACGACTTTGTACAGTCTGCTTTTTCCCCTCAGAGGTAACCGGAACACTTTCTATTTGCCTTCACTTGTCTTTTAAACTTCACTTGGCACCTTCTCTGTTGTCAAATCAGCACCTTCATTTCTAGTTTCCTTGAAACTCCACAATACAGAAGTTTTTCCTTTTTTTTTTTCTTCTTCCCCTGAGTGAAGAGAACTTCAAACAAACACGCAGATAGTGTAAAGCACGTTTGATGTCAGCAGGGACAAACATTGCAGCTAGCACTGACAGTTTGGAGACGGTGTGCTCTGAGAAGCTCAATCAATGTGAGAGAAACAGACACAATGGGCGGGGCCGGGCATTAATGTTGCACCGTGTACGGGTACTAGAAAGGTACGCATTGGCTGCATGGGGCGGGGCTGCCCAGCTTTTCGCAGAGCTGGACGCGGGGGGGGGTGGTGGGATCTAGAGCTGCCTCCGCCATTCTATCAAATCGACACCCGCCCTCCCCTGCCTCTGATTGGTTTGTTTCAGTTTCACGGCCAATCAAACCAATAGCAGCGAGTATTACCCAATCAGGGGGCAGAATAGGACGAGTCACAGAATCCGGGTGGGATTATTTGCATGGGACGCTCCACTGAAGACTACTCGCAAAATACGAGATAAACCATGTCCCGTTTACCGTCGGCGAGGTTAGAGATGAACCAGCGCAGTTATTCTTTTTTTTGCGTAAGAAATTGGATGCGTGTCGTGAGTGCGTGTGAAAGCGTGAGTCACACGGGGAAAGCGTGAGAGTTGGTTGGCTTGACAACATCTTTCCAGTCAAACATCAAGCAAGTGCAACTCAAGACAAAACAAGACAGCAAATGAGTTACTGAATAGTCCAGCAGAAATATATACATGCAAAATAACCTACAATTTCACTCATGTGGGCCTATATGATCATGAGGTCAGAATGCACACAAAACTGTACCAAGTAATACACACTCGATGCAATTTTCATTGTTGTTTTTCAATGAAGGGGAGAAATTGTCCTTTAATTATGTGTCCATCTTTAATGTACCCAACCCACATAGCTTTAGTTTTTTTTCCAGCTGAAACGCACATCCGTAAAATTATGTATTTCTTACTTGTATATATTCTTACCAGAAATACCATACTGGAATATAAGTATCGTAAGTATCTGGTATCGTAATATTTTGCCAGATATAGTATCAAAGTCAGAATTTTGGTATCGTAACAACCCTACCGGACATCATACATGGCAATATTCTGTCTTTGTGTTCATGTATATTTATACTTTGGAATATTTATTTATATTGTACAGTTGTTTAATACTTAAATACTACTCTTTTTTTTAATTGTTTTTCATTTTCATACATCCTCTTCCTTTCTTTTGGATATTCCTTGTTATTGTATGTACTGTGTTTTTGTAATAGAAAGCACATGTAACCGGAGTCAAGTTCCATGTATGCATAAGCATAAGTATACATGGGGAATAAAGCTGATTTTGATTCTGAAGTCTGATGGCTGTGGGAAGGAAGGATGTTAGAGGTTCTTAACTTTCTGGCAATAGGTTTCCAGTTTGAACTGGTCTGTAATGTAGAGTTCTGTGGCTTTTTGATTCCTAACTTAATTGTTTCCCATGACTTTTACTCTGCTTCAAAGTCATATTTAATCAGTTGTAACCGCTGGCGTGTCATATTTAACTTCTTGAACTGACGATTGTGTGTCATGGTGCTGTAAATCTACAATATGCTATGAACACCCCATGTAGACAGTATTTATTATTCCTAACAAAACTCTGAGTCAAGAAATGAAACGTACACTTACACACACATACAAAAGTCGTACAGAGCAATACTTATTATTTCTCTCTACAGCAGTATCGGTTGGTTCCTGTCCACTTGGGGGCAGCAGAACGAGCCACAAACACAAACATATTATTGCCTTAGTTTTACAAAGCCGATTGTATACTTCCACTTTTCAGACACCGAGCATTAATAGCATTCATGTGGAGTCGTGTTTCTAACACCTTTGTGAATATAAGTCCTGTATTCTCTCTCCTTTTGGCTCCATCATTGGTCTTTACTAAAACAGGAGTGAAATATCTTCCTCTTCAACTGCTGAAAGCTCCCCTGTGTTCACCATCTTGTCACACACTTTGTCTGTCGGCCGTTTGGTGCGGTGCAGCAGTCACACAGTGGGATTTATGTGCTTTGTCACTGGAGCGGTGGGAGTGGACCATAAAGGCCTTTCATGTAACCTGCCGTCTAGTTTCTGGCATGTAACGATGATATCTCTTTCTCCTTTTTTATCTATTTTGGGACTAATAATGATGACAGTGGCGTTTGCTTGTTAGCCTTTCAATTACCAATCAATTAGAGCATAACATACTAAGGAGCATTTTAATCAGCAGGTAAGCTGAGCTCTCGTGAATGTTTAGTGTGTCCAATTGTAATTTGGGGCGCAGGCATCAGCAGCTACTTTTTTAATCGTCACTACTTCAGCTATGAACATGTCTTTGTTCCCGCTCTGAAAAGGATTGAATGCCCTCAGTGGTTTTAATAGGTTGGCTCTTTTGATTTAATCCCACATTGTTGTGACATTTTTGGTTCTGTTTATTTTGAGCTCTTTGGCGTTTTCCAACAGCGCCCCAGACGTTTCGGTCTTGCTGTTTATTTACACCAAGCCGGTATCTCATCTTTTTAAGAAATAGCGAGACCTGCTGCCTGCCCGTAAAAGAAACAAAACGATGAGCTGAGAGAAGTTAAAATGTTGTGTAGAGCCCCTGTGCGTGAGACTTTTCTCAATGCACATACTCATTCAAGCCATTCGTAAGATGACATATTGATTAGCCGCTGTGCAGCTTTAATATCATCAGCCTGATTCTAAAAATGAAAGGAGAAATGCAGGAGCAGATGGAGGCAAAGTTGACGTGATTATCGCAAATATCTCAAAGGCCAGGGCTCCAGCCGATGGCAGATTTTCCAGCACCTCTATTACCGACATACACAGCCCAGGGCCTGGAAATTGGCTTTCTGTGTCCAGAGGCAGAATACACTGGAGCATCTCGAGAAAGTGCATTTGCAAGGACACAGAAGTCCTCCTCAGGTGTAAACCTTTGATCCTCAAGAGACCCCCACCTTCCTTTTTACCCCTCGGGCACAGGCATCAGTGTAATTGAAGATCATTACAGACCTACAATGTGACCCTTTTAGCGACCGTCTCCATAATGGAAATGAATTGTGCGGCGCGGAGTAGCTCACAACAGCGGAAAATGGAAGCCAAGAGGGAGAAGGAGCGAGGGATGTATTCCAAAATGAAATGAAGTGGAAATGCTCCGTCCGTGGTGCCATTGGTTAGCCAAGGAAACAAGCAAGATTACTGGCTTACATTTGTAGCCCCTCAGTGTTTTTGTTTTGTTTCGCTGAAGTGGGGTGGTATTGGGAGTGGGAGGGGGGAGTGGGAGAGGGGTGCGCGTGTGTGTGTGTGTGTGTGTGTGAGGGGGGGGTGGGAGGGGGGTTGCGTGTGCACTTCAAAAGAATTTGCAACAAACCTAATTCATCTAAAGCGTAGGATGAGCTGGTAAGAAAGATGAAAGTGAGTTGGCATGGAAACAGAAAGCACATCAGTGCTCGCTGGCACACAAAAGGGTTGCTTGTGTTGCACGTAGCGTTTCTGCGGGAAGAGATCCAGAGAGGCTTCAAGTGCTATCGTGACCTTACAAACAAAATTAGCCAATTATGACTAACTAGGGTGCTCAATTTGCACTTTTTTTTATGAGACCATGCTCATCGTGTTTTTCTCTATTTTTACATTCTATGCTCCTTTAATTTGGAGCATAGAATCAACATTTTTGTTACACACCTTCGAGTATATTTCCTCCACGCCCGTTATGTTGGAGTGTTGCTGATCAATGTGCGAGCAAATTCAAGATATTCCTCTGCAAAAAGATAACTTGTAAAGCTCATTCCGTCTCGGTTGCACACTTTCTTTCCGCCCCTGGCCGTCCCCGTCTCTTCTCATAGGGCCTCATCTTAGCGTAGATGCAGGTGCAGCATTAATTGGCCAGCAGTTAGAGCCCATGTATCTTTCTTGTCTCCATTTGATCTTGGGTAGGGAAATTCCAAAAGTTGCTACTGCGCAGACCTCCAGTGCTGCTGTCGCTGCCACTGCACAAACACACACACACACACACACACACACACACACACAAAGAAACGCAAGAAAAGAAGAACTGTGAAAAAGAAAGTTTTCCTGCAAACCGCAGTAGCGTTCACAGAACAAACACGGTCCGAGTCAGGAAAAAAAGAACATTAAAGCAGACAATCATTTCCAGAAAAGCAAACATTGTACAACACTGTGGCCCCCGAAAACATTTGTGGCCAGAACATTTGAAACAAAGCCTCTAAACAGGTACACCGCCAGGAAACCGTGTTTACCATTTCATGTTTTCTCTCCACGGAGGAGTTTGATCTTTTTTTCTCCTGTATATCCCGCAGTGTCACAAACACAATGCAGTGTCTCGTAGCTTCAAAGGCCCTTCGGTGACAGGTTCAGGGGGAAAAGATCAAATATTCATCTCACAGAATGGAAATTTAAATGAAATACAGTGAAAACGGGAGAAATAAGTGGTCGTGTCACTTGTGACAGGGAGACGCTGGAGAGGAAAAACCTTTTGGCTTTCCTTTGTGTATTTTTACGGTGTTTTTTTGTGAGTTTTGCTTGCGTGGAGAATTTTTTGCTTGAAATTAGTTCTTTGTTTGAGAGACCGACGAGTCTCGTTCAAATGAATAGTTCCATTTGAACCCCTTTTTCAGCCGTTCATAAAACTTTGGGGTTTCTCACTCGCTCTTTGCTCTAGCCGACTTTGTATGTGAAAGAGCGCTGCCTTGTTTTTCCCATTAATTAAAACTTTTCAGTTTGTTGCTCGTTATGGCACCAAATGTCTCATCATATCATCGTATTCACTGGCAATCCTCTCTATGCTCACTTTTCGCTCGCTGCACACCAACAACAAAGTATCCCTCTGGGCCTCCGGGGCACGCCCAGCAAGGAACTAATTGAATTAAACTGCATTAATATCACTTACTCTATGTCCTTCGAACCCATGGAAGAACATGGCGATAATTAAATGCAATATTGATTACTGCACTTTAAAGAGATGCGCGTTTTATCAAATCATCAAAACAGCTGGCCTGCTTGTTTACAGCGAAGACCCGTCTAAATTGTAAACACAAGATGGCAAACACACGCGTGCAAAATTCCCACAGCAATTTGAATGGCAATCCTCAGCAAACACCTCCTTTTTTTTTTCTTCTTTTTTTTTACTCTTTTCACGCACTTGCGGAGGATGCGACATAATCTCTCTCCTCTCAGAGGCGAGCCGGGGTGTCGGCTGGGATCTGGGCGGTCTGCGAAACCGTTAGCGAGACGAGTGTTTCATCAATACGACAACGATAACAACGAGGGTGACCTAGCGGAGCCTCCGCAGCCGAAACTTCACAGAGGGAGGAGGAGCTCCCTCCACTTCAGTTAAGTGTGTGAAGGGGTGGAGGGGTTTACTGGATTACTGGGATGGCTCCCCCCGAATGGCGCACGCAAAGGGGGCCTCGTTGTTAAAAGTCGGGGTGTGAGGAGGACCCGTCGCGACCATCGTTGTTTTCCCGGTGTCACTTTTTTTAAAATTTTCGATGTGAGCAATCATTCAAAATCCTACAGCACGAAAAGCAATCACAAGGCCAATCAATCATTACCTTGTTTTTTTTTCTAACCCCGTCGCCCCCCCCCCTGTTTTATTCTGCGCCATATCATCCCTTGTACCCCTTCATTTTTATGGATGTGTTTGAATTGCGAGGGACCGCAGCAGCAGAGTAGAAAGCGGAAAGGGAGACCAGCCGGCACATGTTGAAAGGCACGGCTGCTCTTTAATGTGGCTCCAGCTCGGGAGTCCCGGGCCTAATGAGGTGCTGTGGATCTGTGCTCCGCCATCGCCTACACGCCAGCAGCCCACATACTGCCACCGCTGCACCATTCACGATCATTAAGGAGATGCTGCCAAATTCCTCCAGGGACCCCTGAAAGACGAGAATGAGGAAAAAAGAAAGAGGAAAAAGGGAAAAAAAAGAGCCTCTGAGATTGGCACACATGAGAAGTTTGGGTGAGAATTCCGGCTGCGGTCGCCAGCAGCCGCACCCGACATCCGGCGACCCGACATCCACGCACAGCCGGCGTAGCCTTGACCAACACTCGGCTGTAACTGTAAGCACCTGTCTGCGCAGGGACAGATGCCCCAGTGAGGTGAACCGAGCCAGCCTCGGCATCTCTTGAAATAAGACCGGCAGATTGATTCAGATTGATGCAAATGGTCAAATAGATGTTTTGCTGAAGAAAACCTTTCGATTTTTCACCCAAATGCCCAAGATGAACGTTCACTGTTCATTTCCTGAAGTCTGTCTACTTGCAACTTTCAGTAGGAAATGGTTGGCGACACTGGACTGGGTTTTTCTGTTGGACGATTCTTAGATTCTAGCCTACTCTCGTTGGTTTCTCCAGATAATCAGAGAGTTTTGGTACACTCAATGTAAATGTGGTTTTGAGGCAAATGAGCATTGCGTTTCCAAAATAGACATTTTGGTCGATGGGAGGGTCCCAAATGTTGTGTTGTTGAAAATTTACAATAAATGTGACGTTCTTATTACTCATAGTGGTTTCAAAATATTCCCACAAATGTTTAGATGTAGCGAGGCATTTTTGTGGTGACTGTTTTTAATATTGTGAGACTGTCAGCTTTCTCACAGAAACTACAAAAAACAGAACAAAAACAGAACTTTCATGCCTTTATAATTAACCTCTAAAATAAATTAAGTAATTAACGACACTGCATAACGTTACAGTATCAGATACAAATCTGCAAAAGAAAAAGTCAAATTTCTTAGCAGGAAACATTGCTGCAGTTATGTGTGTGTCTGTACACGCATCCGCCGCTGCTGCGCCATGCCGCCCAATGAACAGGATAAATAATCCCCAACACCATCAAAGGGTCCTCAAGTAGGGAGCTCAGGCCATGACAGCCGCACATACAGCCGGTCTTCTCGCCGGTCTCAGACCCCCCGGGGACAGCACAGGCCGAGTAGAAAGGGGAGAGAAATGGGGAAAATGACGGGAGAAGAGAATGGGAAGGAGCCGAGAGGGGAAATTGGAAATGGAGGGGAAAAAAGTAGAGAAAGGCAAAAAAGTGTCGGTTGTCGAGGCAACGACATAATTTGAGCTGCTGTAAGTTCTACATCATCAGAAAACTGCTCCTTTGGGTGATGGAGACCACGTGTCATAGAGGGTGAGTTCCAGCTGATGGGAGCCTGGACTTGCAGTGTCCGGGAAATCATACTTAAATAGTTGAGTGAGCACATTATTTTAGGCCTTCGGGTATGAAGAAAATAGGAAAATCCATACCCGCTTGACCTGGTGTTCAAATAATAAGGTTTTCTCTACATGGTGGTGTCCCCCCCCCCCCCCCCAACTGCTCTGTATGATCACATCCTTTCTCTTCACATGCTCTCCTCTCAGCCCCGGCGTGCCTGACAGGGAGGCCCAGCGGATCACGGCTGGCTCGATGCCCACAGATAGAGCGGCTCCCCGGTGTCCCCACACCGCCGCCTCAGATCCCGGGCCAGTTCACCCGCCCCGCCCCGCCTCGCCGGGTCAACCTTCGGCTGCTCTCTGCTACGCCGCCGCGCTGCGTCCCCCGAAGCCTGCGGGCGGGCACGCCGCCCGGTGGCACAGAACCGTCCCGTCCCTCCCTGCAGGCGGGTTTTATCACAAACCGAAAGGGACACAAGGCAAGAGGGACCAGCAATTAACCTTGGATCATGACTGTTTTTATTCTATGTCTAGACACAGACACAGAGATCAATGTTAGTTTCATTGCTTTCTATCTGAACGTTCACATTGACGATGGGCCGGAGAATCAATAATGAAAATAATGGTTAGTTGGTTACCCATCCCTCATTTCAACCCTGGGCTTACAGAGAGGCCTGTGAGTCGGCTGAGACGCTCTAACAGTTTAGATTTGCACAGTCATACGCCTCAAACGCTGCTTCCAATATAAAGATAGTTCTCGTCACGTGACCCTCTAAGCCGTCCCTCCCCCAGTGCGCCAGTTCTGTGACATTGTTCATCAGCAATTACATAAAGCCCTTACAGCCGCTGTGGATGTTAGGCGGCATCCATTCACATGCAGATGTTGCTAAATCCTCTTCTTGTTTTTTAGCAGCGATGGCTCATTTGTGTTTGGCTAACTCCCACCCCCCCCCGGCCGCACACACCTGCCCACTGCACCCTCTCTTTCAGTTTGTGTGTCTTCCTATTTGCATTTATGGTCCAAACCCCCCCCAAAAAAGAAAGAGGTTAAGCCTAAATGTGGATGGTACTGAAATGTTAATTGGTAGCATGTTCTGTGTAATCAACCCCTGCTCGCTCTGGGTGACTGTGTGTATGACGACTGATGAATATTTTATTGTAGGCGTGTTGCCGTACAGCACCCCCCCCCCATCTGCTCTATGTCGCCCCCCCCCCCCCCTCTTTTTTTTTCGAGAAAGGATCCCGCTGAACAATAGGCCTGATATTCGCTCTCTGCGCTCCTCCATTTCTCCCTCCTACCTGCTCACTTTGTGCTACGCCGTCTTTAAAAAGAGGCTCACAGCTGCCCTGTCAGCGGGGGCTCCCTTTCATCATCCTGCCGAATCCATGGCTCACCATTCTTTCTCTTTCATCATCCTCACAATAAGTCAGGATTCATGGTGACATTACGCAACGCGCTGTAACACTATTACCTCACTGTCGCAGTTTAGCGCGGTGGCGGCGGCGGGCGGCGGCGTCTTCCAGCAGCGCAATCCAACAAATTCAAATGTCCCCTCGCACGGGAGAGACACTCTGTGACTTCCTTCCGCTGCCAGACAACCGAGTCACATCGCGGCTGGTCGGCCATCTCTAATTATTTCATGCCCCTTGGTTCTGCGTGTACAGGACGACGCGGCGCAGTGTTGGAGAAGAATGAGGGAGATTGACAGCCGGGCTCCATCCCACAGGAACTCATTAGGCTCCCTGACTAAAAGCTAGTGGGCACGCTCATGCAGCTCTTCTTCCTTTGGTCCTCCTTTTAGTCCTACATTCAGTAAGTTGGAAAAAGAAATTCCTGAACTCCGCTGCAAGCAGAGATTGAACTTACTGTGCTCTTATCTCATCTGATCTGAGGATCGGCTCAGAATAATATAAAAAAATAAATAAATTGGGTCTCGGCGCTCTTTCATTTGGAGTTTCTTTTTCTCTGTGAGGGCTGCTCTGCTCGTCTCAGCCCTTATGACTCTTTTGCATTTTGGTTTTAGAGTGTTCTCCCTCAGTCTCCCGCGTTCTCTTTCAATTTCTCTTTGGCCCTCTTTTCTCTCCCTCTCCCGGGGTGATACAAGGCAGTGGTACGGGTTCTAAGAAGCCCTTGAAGTGCTGGCTCCTCTGAGAGCACTTTAAAAGGCCATTTCATCATGTTCATGAAGCTGCACTTGAGACCAAGCTCAAATATGACTTATGTGAAACTAGTATAAGCTCCCTGGAAAGTTTTGTTGCACCCTTATCGTCACATACCCCGTTTCTGTGAGCTGCCTTTTTGTGGGACTGCAATTGATTATCTTAAGATCTTCATGCATGTACATAATGTTTCTAGTTGAGGGAGAAGTGAGTCACTGGATGCCGGGGGGGCATTCATTATGTTGAATTGCAACCGTGATCTGAGACTCTCGGTTTCCAGAACTATGGAATTGCGGTCCTCAAACACCACATTCCTCACCAAAATTGCTACCGAAAAAGTGCTTTTAGTCATTCAGAGTCCAGACTTCACTGGGTTTTTTGGAGAGGCCATTATGACGTGCCAATTAGACAGAGATAGAAAGATGGATGTGCAGCTCACCGCTTTCTAATCCGCTCCCAAACGGAGAAATCTACGGACCGAGTGCATCAGATTTGATTCAGTCACTGCCCTTCATTTAACACAACGGCAACATACACGGTCGCAAGAGGATGCACGCACACACACACATGGATAATTGGGAAGGAGGGGGCAAGTGAGTCTGCAGAACAGTATGAATCATCTAAAAAAGACATTTGCACCCAAAGCTCAAATGATACTCTGCAGATCTGTGTAAATCTAACGTCATTTTCTTCATCTGTCCATGCGTTTATATTCCTTCCTGTTGATAGGTGTCGTCACGTCACGTGTCCTCTTGTTTGAATAGATGCATAAATGGCTTCCAAACCCATTGAGCAAGTTTCCCATTTGAAGCGATTGATGGTAGACCATCGCTCCGTCTCCTCGCAGTGCCGCACCAAGGCTTTAAGGCTCAACAGCTTGTTGTAGCAGCCGGCGTGAATGCAGTGCTGTTTGAAGAAATGTTAATGTTACATCTTGTCACACATCTTGTGTACAGCGTTGTTTGGCCTGGGTTTAACAGTAAGAACGGAGTAACATGTTTCAGGGGGCCATACACAGATACTTTTTCTGGTGCCAAGCCAGTGGTTAAATAAGGAAATTAAGAAGAAAGCAGAAGATTAATAGGGTCTGCATGGCTCTCAAATCCCCAATGCTTTAAGTTCTGTTTGATGTCTCCAGTAAAGAGCTCATTCACACTGAAATCAAAGACCCGTCATCTCGGCCGCAGTAAGAGCAGATAATATCAGGGTGCAGACTTTGGGTTCTGGCTTTGTTTTTCAAGCCTTAAGGAAACTGTTGTTTCCTCTGTAGCACACCGCCCGCTGACCAACATCTTTACACCACTTATTGATTGCCGTCATGGGCCGGTGAGAAGACTCATGGGATGTTGACTAAACACAGACCCTGTGAAACCGCTCAACTGACAGGACTCCTATATAGGCAAATTCGTTCAGACAGGTACCTTTTACCTTCTTAAATCTTGTCTTCCGTCCTCAATTAACCGTGGAGACCGAGCACACACACTGTTTCTCTTTTTCTCCGGGTTTTCTGACTCCACAAACAAGGGAAAGTCTTATTATACATTTTGATGTGAATTCCTGAAAAAAACTAATTTCATGTATTGTAAAGCACTTTTCCCTTTTTTTCCCCCCTGGTTCCACAGGCTTCCCTTTAAAGAGTCAATATTAAGCTTCTTCTTTCTAATTACATTACATTACATTCTAATCAATATAGGAATAGACAAATGTGAATTTAATTTACTAATTCAAATGTTGATTAAATGATCCACAAAATCCAAACTTAAAGGGTTTTTGTTGTATTTGTCTTTTTTATATGGACGTATGTGTCCAGAAATACATTTTTCAATAATGTAGAATTATCCACGACTGTTGTTTTAAAGACAAAACCTGAATTAAAAGAATGAATGCTTCTTTGTTACTTAAACAGCTGCATACATATAAAATCCACCAGAATATCTTATTTTTTAATGGCTTGGTGACTCATGGAAGCAAGAAATCTGTGATCTCTTGTGACGTTGTGGATGTCGGATGTGGTCCTGGGAGATGTGAAGTGTTACAGGAGCTTATTGCATGAGCCTCTACTTATATTCTGCATGTAAAAGCCACGGCGGAAACCCGCACACCACAACTCGAAAGTGATGAGATGAGACAAACGCAAACCACAAGCAGCAAGAGAAACCAACTTGTCCGACGCCGTAACGAGGCCGCGCGGCGTCTCGCGTGGGACGGAGTCAGCAGATTGTGTTGCTGCGACGGTGCGCAATCACGGATCTTAATTGTGAGAATGCTTCCACCAATCATCTGCCTGAGCCTCGCACGCTTCAGGGTGACCGCAGAGGAACTATGCTGGCCCCGTTTTTTTGGATCCTCTCCTTGCGACTTTCTTACTCCTTCTCCCCATGCGTCTTGGGGCGCTTTCCGGCGCCCTCCCTCTCTCCCTTCGTGTCACTCGGCCCATCTGGGCTGTCTGGTGGAGTTGGGAACATCGGTCCCTGTCAGGGGAGCTCAGTGGGGCCCTGTTGAAGACACAAAGGGCGGATTACTGCAGCTGCCAGTCAAACTAAGACCCACACAGCATCTCTGCGGAGTCTATTGCAGTGTCCTCGACCCTCACACCCAGCCCGATCACAAAGGGACATCATTAGCTCCGCCACAAAGGATCCGCCCGCTCGGCCCGTCTTGAGCAACTCCGCAATCAGGCCCACAAATAGCCTGATTAGTGCAGATAATATGCACGTGTAATGTATGCTACGGCTGTGTCATCTGCCAGAAATAGGAAGCGTACATTGGGAGGCTTTGTTTTTGAGGAGCATCCATCACACAGATTTCTCGTCATGTGCGCTTTTAATACGTTTCTGGTGGTGGTCTCACTTTACCACTGTTCAATAAGTCCTCGTAAACTTTCAATCACTTATGTTTGCTCTACGGTAAATTATAATCATTGAAATGATGTGTTAGAACAGGTAATAACCAAAGGCTCTTGGTTCCAATTTGTTTTTCTTTCCTTTTGTTTAAAAAATATTAAAAGAATTAATTAAATTAAATAGAGAATAGGAGAATTACATTTAGGCATAATACAATTGTTCTGTTCAACTAAAAAGTTAAATTATGCATTAAGTATATTTAATTAAAGGTGTTTTGATTATATATGATATAAGTTATATAAAATATCCCTTTGACTGAAAAGTAATTCCAAATAAAAAGAATTCCAGCCATCACTATCAAATCATCAAAAAACCACAAGACCTCCAGCTTACTTCTTCGTCTCATTTAATCATTCCTCATAGTACTGAGACTTTGTTGTGCAATGTTGTGTTGAACCAAGATTAATTTCATTTTCACCCACTGTGAACCAGCTCGATCCCCTATGACAGATCACGCTGAGCATCTGACCGGATCTGCTAATGCACCGAAGCCAGCAGCACTCAGGGTGCCTCAAACACATTTGCACTGCTCGCTGCATGCTGTGTCGTCAACGCTGCCCTGCTCGCTCATAGCGTCGGCTGCAGACTTTCACTAATAATGTCTCCATTCATGCAGTTTGGCTCAGTAACTGAGTTCATTGCACGGAGAGCTGCTGTATCTCTTTCAGGAGAGCATTCATATATTTTGTGCTTTTTGGGTCTTCGGTCGTGTTATTTCACCCGACACTCGGACTGCTTGACAAAGATCAAACGGTTAATAACACGGGCGCTAATGCTAACATAGCCTTAAAATCTCAGCATCATGTCTCACTGAGCGGATGTTATCATTTCTGTGGATACCTATGGGGTCTTAAAGGGATAGTTACAAAAGCTGGGAACTGCAGCTAGTTGTGAAAACAATGCATTTTTATGTCTATTTGATAAACATTTGGTTTCAACCGCCAGCCAAGTAGTTTAACTTAGCGTAGAGACTGGAAACAGCAATGCCTGGCCATATTTAAATATAATATATATTAAAATATTGAACTTTGAAGCATACTTCCCAAAAATATTGAGCTATTCTTTTTAACAATCCGGATGAAGCATGTGGAATTAAAACAACAACATTCCTTTTGACAGAAACTGAATGAAAAATGTCCAAAATGATGGCTCAAAGGACACGATAAAGAGGTTGAAAATGCCTTTTAAGTCTGAACCTGGACCAGTGGAGGTCTACAAAGACAGGAAACTTTCCCATGTTTCATGTGGTGGTGGTGGCAGGGACTTCTGCCCACGGAAAGGTGTGAACATTTAAAGTGTCATCTCTGGTGCATTGGCCCCTCTGAAATCATTTCTGCTGTGTTTCCTCCTTTGCCTCATGCTGTCTCTACCTCTGACATAGTCGTTCCTTAAAAAAAAGTGAACGCCATCAGCACTGCCCATTCTCGGACAAATCAAATGTCTTGGCGGGCGAATGCACTGGACGGAGATGAAACCAGAGAAGTGCACAAGGGTGGCTTGTTTACGAGCATTACTCCTGAGTACTCGAAGCCAGGGCAGTGATTCATAGGAGGGCAAATGGTATTAACAGCATAGGGAAAGCACAAACAAAGGACAAGAAAACCCAAAAGGAACAGTAGGTCACCACACCCTGAACGAAATGCCTTCCTGATACATTTTGTGCAAGGAAATTTGAAGGAAAAAAAAGAATGTTTTCAGAACATTCTTTAAGGTGTGGTGGCACTAAATATCACTCTTGCAGGCTTTTCGTGACTGCACTTCATAAAGCAGATGGCAGGGCGGGGCAGGGCAAGAAGGATTTTTGGCTCTGACACTTTGATATACATCCTCTGGGATTTCACTGTTTCAAATTTGGCTCAAATTGGGCCGAGACCGGGGCCAAGAGTTCAAACGCTCTGCTGGACGCATATTTGAGCAGTAAGAAAATTAGCAACGAGACGAAACCGGCTGCAGCTTTACAGGAGACCGTAGGCCTCGGACCCCCGCGTACCGCCTGCATCGCACTGCACAAACACTACCTGCAACCACATGTTGCAGCTTAAAGGAACGTGGCGGGTGCAGTGAGACTCTCAGTTTAGGGTCAGCTCAGAAACGAGGGCCCTTTACAAAGAGACGTGGTCTTTGATCTCCCCTTTCCTCGCCGGCGAGAACAATAGCACCATCATTTACAAACACGTGAAGTCATGCATGCGCACACACACACACACAGACCTCATCACAAATATTTCAAAATCTTTCTGGAAAAACACAATCACTCGTATGTAATCCTAGAGAGAACTTTTGCATTTGGGTGTTTACATTTTTTTCACGGATGAAATACATACAGGAAATACGTTTTAATATTAGGAATCACCGCCACTGTAGTTAACGCAGTGACAGAATAAGTAAATCACTTTTGTCAACTTAAGAATATGGCTATTCTTTTTTTTTTTCTTTCTCCCGTGCCTGAGGCTTGCCAAGAAGAAATGACTCATCTGCAACAATTTCTTCATGTTGGGAGATGTGGGGAGAAAAACCTCAGACAAAGGAATGAAATGAGTTGTTTCTCAACTCTGAAACACAGTAAAACACAGCCAGCCTTAAAGGAAGAAAAAAACCACATCCAATGCTTTTAAAATGCAACAAAGGAGCGGAGCCAAGGTGCCTAACTAAACCTGTCAAATTGGCAGCGCGTGCCTGCGTCGGGAAATGCTTTCCTCTCTAGTAACATCTCCTGGGAATCGTGGACTTTTCTTCCGTGAGACTAAAAGAAATCAATCAACACGAGTAAGCATCACACTCCAGTGGTTTTAACAGTTAATATCCTGATGGTGCAGGCTGGCGCAGGCAGGAAATCCGCTACCAACCCGGTTAAATATTCCTCGCTGCAGCTCTTTACTCAGGCCCTCTTCAGCTGTAATGGAAACCCAAACAACAACAAAAATGTTCCAGATGTATAAGAAAGGACTGCTAAAAGAAATTACATGCTAGGGAGGGAATCTATGATGAAGAGTTTAATATAACAACACAAAGTGTTTTTTAAGGTCAAAGATATGAACGAACCTGTTCATAGAATATAACAATTCTTTATTCTAGCTTTCAACCAGATGGAATCACAAAGAGGTCGCTCATAGACATGATAGGTACCATCCCACTCTGTCGTCAGCTTGTTTTTTGATTGAGGATGTTGCAACCCTCAATTACCAAAAAAAAAAACGCTGATTGCATTTTGATATAAATACATTGAACATTGTTTTGTCTTTTTATCTCGTCCAGGAGAATCACGGAAGCGCTCACCCGTGTCCACGGCCCCAGCAATGCTACACGGAAGCGCCTGATCTGCCCAAAGTAAGGCACGGAGTGCAATCGCCACGCTCCAAAAGGGGGCCCAATACCTGGCTGCGACCTTCCCACGTCCAGGTGCAGTGTCACTAACACAAGCTCGCCGCGCTCACACGTACGCGGGGAGCAAAAGCAGGCTGGCTGTGTTTACTGTTTAGCCCCCCGTGTTGATGTGATCAGACACCCAGGCTGATAACGCAGGGCCAGAGGTACTGCCGCTCCGTGTTTGATCTCAGGCCGCCGAGGCCGGGCGACAGGCACAGACGGCGGAGCGAGGTCAGCGAGGTGTGCTGTGTGCTTGATTACAGGCTGGATGCCCCCCCCCCCCGCGACCTCTTAGCAGGTCAGCTCTGAACCCTGACCCTGACCCAGCAGGCCCCCGACACAGTGCTCAATGCTTTCTCCAATAACACAGTGGGATGAAAGGAGTAGCAATGTGAGCCGAGGCGGCCGGACCACTTCCCCTTTGGACCTGAAGAATGTAGCACAACACAGCGGCGCACATTGGAGGACAGCCGGTGGTGAAGCAGGGCCAGCCTCTGGACATGCCGGACCCCGAGCAATAAAAAGGAGCCTTGTCATGCCTCTCTAACCTGATCAATTACAGACGGCCAGACCTTGCCCTTTCTCACAGAGTGACTGAAAGGAAAATCCAAGATCCTCACTTTGTAGAAGACAAAAAAATAAAAAATGAACCAGATGTGGTATTTTACTTTATCTTGCGTGGGATGCCTCTGTACTGTTTCATTTTGTGATAGGTCACTTCAGAATCATCTCACACGGAGTTGTACGACAATAGGAACACGTGGTGCCGACGGGCCAGCTCAGCAGATTCCCGCACGCAGACAGTCCGCAGGAGACGTTTGTAGGTAATCACCTTCGCCAGCACATTCCCTCAAGGCACCTGGGTCGGCCGAGTGTTAATCTGGCCATTAGTCTTCAGGAGTGCCAGTGGGGCCGGGCTGCACGTGCACACACAGAACAGGACTGCCTCGTCGTGATACCGAAGCCTACGGGATCTTTTTTGTTGGGCTACTCTTGCAAATATTGATCGCGATGCGGGACGTGTTTTGAGAAAAGCCAGAGCAGAGATAAAGATTACGTCCACAAATGTTTGTTCAATGTTGTCCAGCCATAATGGCGGCATGCAGCACTTAGTTCCAGCAACACCTAAAGGTTTACTTTTGTGTTTTTTTTAGTAATACGTCTTTCCCTCGAGCATGAACTGGAACCCCTTAACTTTTCAGTTAGCACCATCGTGAGGTCCAAATATTATTTTTGTCTGACACAAAAACAAATGACATTACGAAATGTCAGCCTACTAAACAAAGTAAACAGTTAATCTGATAAATATGTCAATCTTGTCGTGAGCATGTTTCCATGGGGATGTTAGCATTCATTGCTAGCTGCTAGCTAGTAGACACCTTTTTGAAATGTTCCCCAGAGTTTACGTGTCTGTTAAATTCTTAGATTTACTGCCTTTTTTTTCTTCTTCTTCTTCTTGTTCTTCTTACTCAAGCCTCTCCTTTCAGAATTGGATACATCCAGAATACAGACACATAGAATGACAAATTTCCCTCGTTTCCCATCATGGAGATAATTTCCCTTTTAATGACAGCTTGTCAGAGACAACCTCCTGACAGCTTCACCGTAAATCTACAGATCACACGTCTGCTTCTGGCTTCCTCACCTTACCCCCGAGACACTTTCCTCCCCTTCAAGAAGGTGAGTCATCTTCCACCAATCAAAGAGGAGCACAAATAATCACTCCCCTCAGACCTCCCTCATTTTTGATTTGCACGTTTGATAAATGGTGTCTTTTCCCTGCTTTAATTGCAAGCTCTTTTCATCATAATTTGATGTTTGTTTCCTGACGTTTTAGTGGCGATGGCTGCGAGCACCAGGGCTATAATTTCTACATCAAGGAAGTTGTTATGAATGAGTAGCAGGTGGAATATAGACAGCAGAGTCTGGATTACACCACTGATCTCACCTGGCAGGTGAATTTAGGGAACTGATATTGACAAGTCATCACAGTGAACGGGCAGACGCTGACACACACACACACACACACACAGAAACTCACACACATGCACCGCACGCAGCGCAAACAGGAGATAATTAGGGTAATTTTTTGTTTGAAGTATTGTGCATTGCAATAAAAATAGAACAGATTAAAGATGAGACAATAATAGATCTAAAGAGGACCTTGACTGAATGTTGTTCCAACAAAGCACATTTTGTTTGACACCATTCATATTGTCTGCTAAACTGATATGCTCTCCCAACTTCATAAAACAGGGGGGAACATGACATAAGACAAAATATGCGAGACATGCACTTGTTCATCAACACTTTACACCACGATGTACAGACTGTTAATATTATCTTACTCTTCACATTGACTGCCGTTCTTTAAGGAGGGATGTAAAGATTAGAAAATCCACCAGTGATGAATAATGCCATCTGTATTGATATATTCCTTCCTTATATAACATGCAAAATGTGGAATCTAAAGCGAGAGAATACTGAATTCAGGTCACAGCGCAGCAGGAAATCTTCTTTTTCATGTGAGATCCAGAGGGGTCACTCTTATGAACTCATTAGGAGGGAAATGCTAATGTAGCTCTGTTTTTTTTTTTTTCTTCTCTCCGCTCCTTAATTCTATTTCCTTTCTCTCCACTTCAACTTCCCTGGTTATTTTGACAACCGGGGCTGCAAAGCTTTCTGCAGAGGATAATGTATTTTGATGTCAAAGAAAAAGTGTGTACGGTGGTTTTGACAGCGTCGTTGGAGAGAGGCTGGCGTTCGCCGCCTTGTCATCAAGTTGCTAAACTAGAATTATTACACAGCCTACCAAGCCTCATCTTTGTCTACGTTGGGATTATTACTGATGCACCTATTCTACTGCTGTGAACAATAGTCATTAAATGAATGAAAAACAGGTTAAAAAAGAAGTCTTTATGCTCGGTGAAATATGTACATTAGTGTGGTACCCTGGCGAACACGTGACCTGTTCATTTTTCTGCAGCTGCCTCTCATTGTGCAGCAAACATTTAATAATGAATCTCTCACGCCATAACGTCCCCAACTCATATAGCATTGGTTATTCATTTTAATTTATGCAAGAAACTTGCTCAAATTGAATTTTTCATGTTCCTTTATAGGGGCTAATATGCTTCACACAAAACTTTTAAATAAAATTTAATCAAATATTTTAATTTCAATATTTTTCATCTCATTACCTGCTCCTTGTATTAAACGGAAATTCAGTTAACCAATTCTTCAAAACAAATTTACCGTCATTTTTTAAATTTCTCTTTTCCTACTTTCATTAGTATTTATTTTGACATTGAACATCTACATCTTACAACGCTTAGTTGATGTTGGTTTTGCTAGTCATTGTCCCTCACAGCTTTGAGACCATTGAACCATTAATACAAAAAAATGTATTTAAAAATTTGCTTTTGCTGATCTTCTAAACTTATTTAAATGTAAGTGGTTCCCCTTTCATCTGCCACTATAGGTGAATTTTTCTACTTCATATGGGACTATTTTGTTTGTCATTTGTTTACAAAGAGATAAATATTGAAAGACAACGCATGCTCCTCAAAGTTTAGAACTTCTTAAATGGTCCTAAACTTAAATTACACAAATTCTAATAGACTGCTTCATCCATCAAAACATCAAATCAATAAAATCATGTTTTAAGCTTCATAAACCACAAACAGCTATTATACGGAAATTGGTTCAAAATCCTATTAAAAAGCGTTCATTGGTATAGAAACATGTTACGTATGTTTTTGGAGTAGCTAAAGGCCAAAGGTCTCAAAGATCCCAAACAGAACATTGGGGTTACACTACTTAACAAAGTTTTATATATTCTAAATTAAAATATATTGCGATGCCAAAAAGCCAAAGCCAAGAATCAAACATGAATCATTTAGTCCTGTGATTAGTTCAATCTGTTTCATTTTTCACACCTTGGATCTCTTCACCCTGGGCCCTGCAGGCCTGCACTGTCTCTTAATAGGCCTACCAAAAATCGTTTTTTCCACATACCTCCCTTCCTCCCAATTTTATAATTAAAACCATATCCAAGGTGAATGCTGCTAAAGACGCAGAATAAAAATATATTTCAATGGCATCAAATTGTTTCCAGCGTGGTTGTAGGGTGGTGGTGGATGAAGGTAGCGTCATTTCAGGTCGTGCCAAAAAAGAAAAGTGGTGGATAATTAAATTAAAGAAGTACTGTGATGAGGCAGAGTCAGAGCATCGAGGGAAACAGCACATTTTATACCGTGTATCAAGTTTCACGTTCTACTCTTTTGGGCTGGAAACACGCAATATAATGTAAAAGGATTTTTAAATGAAAGCTTTGTTTCTTTCTCTCATTCAGTGTTGCATTCAAGCGTGTGTCGCTGTCTGTATCCCTCGTGCGTGCGTGCCCGTGTGTTTGTGAGTGTGGGCGCGTGTGGGAGCGCGCGCTTTCCGCTATACTCTGGAATGTAGCCAGTCCCGGCTCTTTTGAATCCAGCCTCTGCTGCCTTTGATCTTTTCTTCTTTTTTTTGCTGTATCCTTACCCGGAAGAGCTCTCTCTGTCTCTCCCTCTCTCTCTCTCCCCCTCTCTCTCTCCCCCCTCTCTCTCTCTTTCAGCTGGGATGAACGCACACGTGGAAATGTTGGCCCGGCTCCATACTCGGACCAAATTTAGTCATACAAAGGCGAGGGGGAGCGAGGGGGGGAGGAGGGGGAGGAGGAGGAGAAGGGTGGAAGAGGGAGGTGGTGTGGGGGAGACCGAGCGGGGGGGGAGTCGGGGATGAAAGAGCCAGCCGCCGCAAGATCAAAGGCAGCCGCGGCTCCGCCCCGCTAACCCCACCTCCGCGCTTTATAAAGATCTGCCTCCCCATCCCAACTTTGATTCTCACGCAATCTTTCACTGCTCAGACCGGCACAGAAAGAACAGCACTTCCACTGCTTTTTAGGAGGTTTATTTATTTTTCTCATGAGAAATTTCTATTCCCGACGACTCATTCTTCTTCTTTTCTTTTAATAATATTTTCATTTTTTTCGTTGCACATTTGCTATTTTGAATTTATTTAACAATTGATTTATTTTGTATTTATTCGAATGCAATTTTTTAGAGTTATGCTGAGGCAGACGTTATCATTCAAACTGGGTATTTAGCTGTGTGTGTTTTAAAATGAATGAAAATATCTTATTTAGATTTATTTGGGTTTATAACAAAACATTATAAATACACTTATTACCTTAAATTAACGATATATAAATAAATGAACATGCTAAAGTTTTTGAACCCCTGGACCATATGACATTTTTTTTAATCTCTGTTGTGGGACATATTGTTGTCTTTAATCGCAATAGCATTAGAAACAGCAAGCATGCCAATATTTAAATTTAAAGAGTTACAAATAAGAAGCCCCCCCCCCCCACCACCACTTTTCCCAAATGTTGCTGGATTCAAATAAATGTCCTTTATAGGTTGCCCAAATGTCTAACCACATACACACCTCACTTTTAGTTATATATGGCACAAACATATCTGTTTCCTCTTCTTCTTGTGAGAAACAGGGTTGTCAGTTATTACCACAGAAAACCACACTATTGCCATTTCTTGCGTCTATATTACCCCCCCACTCTCTATTTCTGCTATTTTTGTTGTTAATTGTATTCAACACGAATGTTTTAACTCATCACGCTTCTTCCCCCCCCCGTCTGCCCATTTGTTGTGAGCCGTGTATAAATCTCTCTCAGGAGGAGTGTCAATCGGTGCGGTGTCAATCAGAGCTGCGGCTTCCCTTTCATCTCCCCTTCCTCCCAATGACTGAGGAGAGGAGGAGGAGGAGGGAGGGAGCACGGCTACATTACCGACACACACATACACACACTGGTTACATTACACTGTGGAAGCAGTCTGCGAGCAGTGGGAACTCGGTCCTCGGCGGGTTTTTTTTCCTCCAGTCTACTAACTTCTTTTCTGATTGTTTTACGACTTTTTGCTTTTTTGTTGTTGTTGTGGTTGTCCCTCCCGCGTCGAGGATGTATTTTAAAGCATGAAAGCGGCGTCCCGCGTTGCTCGTTGCCTTGCCTGAGCGCTACAGCCGTGTTTTCTTTTTTCTTCTTCCAGTTGCACATCCATCAGTTACCTTTTCACCTCCAGACGGTGTTTTGGTTTTGTTAGCCGACTTTCTGCCTCTCCCCCCCCCCCCCCCCTTACCCCCTCTCCTCTCACCCCCCCCCCCCCCCCATCCTCCCACTTTCAAGGACGACGCGGCTTCTTCACCGGACCACGGAGGAAATATTATTTCTCACCTTTTATAAATGCACGTTTTTCAACGTGTTGAGTCTTTTTCTTCTTCTTCACTGGACCTTATCAGTCGCCAGGCGTGCGCGTGCCTGTGCGCGTGTGTGCGTGCGCTGACCGACGCACGAGTGATGAGATTTTAACTCGTGGTTTGTCTTCCTCTTGTTTTATTTTATTGGTTTTCTCCTCATTAAATTGAGGCGTGCACTGGACTCGCGTTCCGAGCCTCAAGTTTTAAACAGTCGTGGTGACGAGAAGAAGAAAGACTATTTTTTTTAAAACGACGCCGACCCCAGCCTTCGGTCCTCCTGTTGCTTCCCGTAAAAAGCTCACCGGCAGCGGGTTCCTCTCCGAGTGACTCCCGGTCGCCGCTGCGGTCAAACAGGGAGACGTTTACTCACTCGGTTTCGGGGGGGATTTCAGAGGGAGTTTCCCCTCCCTCCACACCGCGTAGTTTCTGGCCGTGCTGGCGCACTTGCGCTTGTGTGAAACAAACTGAGTTTAAAAACAAAAACTATATATACATTAAAATAAAAAAAGACATTCAAAATGCCACAGTTATCAGGCGGCGGTGGAGACCCGGAGCTGTGCGCCACGGACGAAATGATCCCGTTCAAAGACGAGGGAGACCCGCACAAGGAGCAGATCTTCGCCGAGCTCAGCCACTCGGAGGAGGAGGGAGACCTGGCGGACATCAAGTCCTCTCTGGTCAACGAGTCGGAGAGCAGCCCCAACAGCAACAGCCACGACGTGAGTACCGCTGCGGGGTCGACTCGGTGGGGTCGAGGGAGGACGGAGGTGGGTGTTCACTCTGAACTCCACCTGAGAGAGAGAGAGAGAGAGAGAGAGAGATGGAGCAGTTGAGACAACTGGGTTCTTTTAATCGTTTAAAAAGACCTGGTTTTGGTAGTAATTGGTCAGGGTTTACTTGAGTGATTTCACAGCTTTGATAAGATGGTCTGGAGCTTTGAAGAGCAAATAGGCCTCAAATGAATTTCCCTCCTGTGAGACCCTGCTCAGTTTCATAACGTGCTAAGCCCTTCTATCATAGAGGTTTATCTCAGATTAGGTAAAAACACACACACACATGCAGAGCTCAGGTGCATTCATGCCCTTAACTGCTCTTGTTACATTAGATGTATTCATTTTGAAAAAAAAGACAGTACCGCTGCAAAGTGCACAGACTCAGGTGTTGAAGCTTCACCTCCTCTACACATTACATCTGAAGCACCAAAGGAAGCATTGTAGGCCTAAAATGCACACTTGGATATCTGTTAAAGTTATAGTTTATTAAGGTGTAGTAAAATTTTCAAACAGAATAATTTAATACGGTGCGCTGAGAGAGAGGAATTGGGGCCTTGTGTGCTGCCAGTGACAAGTAGGCTAACAGCTGTATTTTCAGGGGTTCACAATGACACTCAGCAGCTGCAGCAAACACATTGACTTCCAATCTATTGATACACGAGATGGTTCATTTATTTCAAAGGGCACAAAAGGACAACATCCATCTGTTTTGCCACCAAAATGTGAATCCTTTTCTATTATCATTATTTCATTATTGTTGTGTTCTTTTAATTGTACCCGATTTATTTTTGCCATCAAATTTATATTGAACAGCCGCATTAGTTTTTGTTCACCCTTATGTAAAATTGCAAGAAATGTTTTGCGTAAGTAAATGCAAATATAATCTCAATTGATTAATTTTTAACGTTTCCAAAAATGCAACCCCCACCTTCCAAAAAAAAGAGGCAGAATAGTCATGAAACATTATAGTTAAAAATAATTCAATTTTATCTACCTGTGCACCGACCTCAAGATGCAGGCTGCAGATTCCCCATCAACGGGTTTGTCGCCTGTTTTTGTAATTTACTGCCGCGTTAAATAGGATTTTGGGCACCGTCTGAGTGAGACTGTACATATCCACCACCAAATGTCCTAGAGACACACGAGACAGAGGCTGAATGTTAATTAGGAATCCAGTGAAGCTCCCTCGCTCAGCTTGAAGCCATCCTGAGGGGTCTGAACTCCAAAAAGAAGTCCTCTTCCCAATTCTGATCGCAAAGAGAAAGGAAACGGCTGCAAAAAAAGCAGGGTTTTTTTTCTTTTATTTTTGTCTCCCTCGTTTTCTCTTTTCATGGGATGATTTTATTTCACCCTGCACAGAGGCTTTCCATTTTTTCTTACGGAAATACACATAAACTGAAAGATGAAATTGAAAGTGGGCCTATGGCATTGAAAACAAGTTAATTTGTAAGCTCCTTAAGGACATGAAGCTCAATTAAGTGGTTCTTTTGAAGCTTTGATGCAGGCTGCTCCATCACCTCTCTAAAGATGGCTGTGTGTGTGTGTGTGTGTGTGTTTGTGTGTGTTACCCTGTGTGCAACCTTGTTCTGCTTTGGTGACAAGCAAAAGGGACGCCATTTGTCCCAGCAGTGTCTGTGGGTGTATGACTGAATCAGCATGTTTGTGTGCTTTCAGCATCCTAATTGATTTACCATAATTGAAAATGTTGTATTTTTCTTTTTAAATGTTCTTCTTTTTTTCTTTTTTTTTACAGGGAGCTAGACTGTCCCAAATACCGCAAGATTCATATCATGAAAAAGACAGAGACCATTTGGAGGAGGGTAAGTGACGGCGCCTTGAGCAAGAGCTCGTTATATCAGCCCGCTCTGTGGGACAACCAGCGTGTCATTTAGACGCAACAAAGCCCCCCGAATTCCGCCAGTAGAGGTTGAGGTTTTTCAGGAGAACCTGTGAAGAAGTGCCACCCTGTTTCCCCCCCACACACAGAAGCGATCAGTCACGCTCTTGTACTGCTGATGCTCCTCTTATCGGAACCCCTGTTTTTTTAGTGTGTTTTTTGTCCGTTGCTGCACTCAGACGGATAATCTCAGATCTAAGTCAAGTCAGCACATGTTGTACCTTCCTGGACACAGCTACCTGCGACCTACTCCCTAGATGAGGGTGCCTGCAGAAAACGAAGACACTTTTCAGATGTGTTCATTTCAAGAACGATTATGAATGGGAAAATCCTATAACTTCTGTCTCGTTCTCTTCCATAGTATGCATCGCCCCAATAAACTATTTCCCCCACAATACATCAGCTCTCTGGTCACACTGTTGCATACAACATGTGGCTGCCGCTCGGGGGCCCTTTGCTCTCCGGGTATTGTAATCTGACCTCGCGACTGCGTGTCATCATTAGGGCTTTGAGGAGGAGTGTGTCTCCTCTTTGTTCCGCTTTCGCTGCTGAATGGGATCTCCTCAAACCAAACACAGGCTTTCTTCACAACAAGACCCATGTTGCCATCCGGGCTGTGTACCACAAATGCTCCCAACCCCTCCCCCCCCCCCCGCCCAACGCCCACGCCCCCGGCCTTATTACTCTGCGCGCAGTTGAGTGGCAAGAGGCGGCCGCATTGAGGCCTCTTTTATGAAGCTCTCCCTCTCTCAGGTCAAAGGCACAGTGGAACTGTTGGGGCGTCTCCTGTTTTGACACAGTCTGTATGTTCTTCTAATTGGCGCTAATTGGCACAGAGGGGCTCCATTGTTCTTCTGCATAATACGACCCTCCTCTCCAAGACGGGAGGAAAGGGCACAAACAAAAGGCCGGGGGAGAAACGGGGCCTCGGGTCAAAGCGATCCACAGTGATATCATTACGGCTTCGGTGAAAGGCAGGAAGACTTTGTGCACAGCGGTATTATCAATGCGTGTCTGATTTATTAACTCAAGCATAATTAGAATTTGTTAGATCTGTCTGTTTATGTGTTCAAAGCTCCAGTGTTGGGAGAGTTACAAAGAGTTTAGACATTTGACATTTACACATTTACAAATGACTTCATCGGAGACCTTTTGTAAACATGCAGTAAATTGAAACTCTTTTTTTTTTTTTTAATCAGGAAAACTCCAAGATCTGTACAGTAAAGGGCATCCGTACCAGGGCTACCCGGGCTACATCATGATGAGCAACATGAACGACTCCTACATGAACAATGGCTCCCTCTCGCCGCCCATGCCCAGAACGGTCAGTACCAACTCGCCTTTTCTGTGTGAAAAATATATCTCAGCAACGCTGCTGAAGTGCATGAAGGTATCGCCTTTTCCCCATTTTGCGCGGTAGGGATTTAAATTTAGAAAATAAATAGGGGACTATTTTTATTAGGGTTGAGATGAACACGAGAATCTGTGTTGTTTGGCGGTATTTCTTTTCTTTGGTGGGATACGGTTTGTGTTCTGTTTTACCTAGTTTGAAGTTGGTAAAGTCCCGCACTGAGGCAACACATCTGCTTCGGTAATCAACAGAGATGGAGGATGATGACAGACCTGCAGAGATTTAACTTAATGTTTCTGATATAGTAGCGTAGCACCTTGCATGCAGGCTGAGGACGGAGACAGGAAGCAACCTGTAAACTTCACCTGTCCACGCTGATCCACTTTTAGAACATCTGAATTATGATCCCTTGTTCTCCATCTTGATTTAGTTAAAAATATTCAATCAAATTCCATATCAAAAAACATATTTCAATAATTTATCAAATCAGCACTTAAATAATGAAATGGTATTGCAGTAGTTGCACCTATTTTCATTGTCCCTAAAAGGGAAGACATTTTTGTTAACATTTACTGTTTTTAAGATTCTTAAACATAAGCATTTGCTTGTATTTTTTTACTTGGCCTTATATTAAATAAGCAATTTTGATATTACAGTCATTATAACCCACGTGATCCTTTTTTAAAGTCTTAAATACCAAACATTCGTTACAAAAGAATCCGATAAGGCTGATCACAATATACCTACCAGACTACACAAGGTTCAAATAGGTCATAGGTCATCAGTAGACGACAGTTTTCACAGCCTCTTTTAAAATATAAAATATAAAAAGAGCGTGTATAAAAATATAAATACATCTTTTGGGTCTAAACCCAAACTCGTGTTTGTGCGGAATATATTGCCAAACAAACTTTTAATATTAACAAATCAGTAGCTTCAAATTCCACATTGTACAAAAACATTTAGTTTGGAATATTACATCTTCGTAACAAATTACTTTGCCCGGAAATTATGAACTGGGAAATCTTCGCTTGCAAAGTCCATAATATTTGTGTTGTCGCGAGTATCTTTGTCCAATATTCATCCATCGAGTACTGGCGTTGTACCACTCCTCACCTCGACAACCATCTATGACCTTTGCATACTGAATGGCTCTCATGCTTTCCAGAGGATTACGAGATGGGAATACAGTATTTCTCATCTTGTTAAAATCCTAAGTGATGCATACCTACATGACCCGAGTAAGTTCTCCAATTAGCCCAGCATGAGAGGAGGCCCCGAGGCAGCGTCGCCTCTCCGAGGCTGCTCTCACAGTCCCGTCCAGGGGTGGGGTGTGTTCTTGCAGATATTTGCCCCGGTAATGCTATCAATTTCAAGCCAGCTGCAGGTCTCTCTCTCTCTCTCTCTCTCTCTCTGGCGGCTTCCTGTGTCTGTCCCGTGTGTAAATTTCTCCTCTCAAGACAGACACAGAGCTCGAGGCACATCGGCAGCTGTCCACTCTAATCCGGTTTTGTCCACGTCTCCGTATCGGGCTCGTGAGGGACAATCGGTCTCAGTCTGCTTCCCTCAGACAGGAAACACTCGCACAAGTTCTGGGTCTGTTTGTGCTTTCGCGGCTGGTGCGCGTTTGTTTCGTCCGGGTTGTGAAATGCGAGCCCCGTCATTGTGTGAAAAGGCTCTCAGAGGCAGATGTGGTTGTTGGCGGGGGGGTCGGGGTCGGGGGGGAGGGTGGGGGGGGGGCCTGTTGCCCCATGCTGTGTGTAGAGGAACTTCATTCACACGCAACTCTTATCACGGGGTGGTGTTACAATTGCACTGCTTTCCCTGTGCCGTAGTCGGAGAGGGTTCGGGTTGCAGAGTGACTCCCTCGTGATTCGCCCCGCCACAGTTTGACAAATAGAGCGGTTTGTGAAATGTGCGGTACGATGCTTTTCAAATTCTCTGGTCCATCTTCATCGGCCACTTCGTCCCACACGGTTAAAAAAAAAAAATCTAAAATAAAGGTTGCAGCATGGAGACCAGCTGACTGTAGGAGAGGAAATCACCCCTCACTGCAGATGAATTAGGCCAGGCGGTTAGACGGATTTCTCTCTGCCAAAAACTTTTAAAGACCCGCTTTTCGTTTAATTCGCCACGGCTGCTTTTTTTTTCTTTTCTTTTTTCGCCCAACACCCCCCCCCCCCCCACCCCCTTGCCCTCACCCTGTCTTCAATAATACGGTAGTCATTTTCTATACGTTTCTCTCACTTATCCAATAAAAAGAGAGCGAGGATCACGGAACACGAGTCTCCTGGCTCCCTCCCTGATGTCAGCTCGCTGGCGGCCACCGCAGCCACGGTATCTGCAGGCCTGGGATCGGTTTTCACCCAGATCAAAGGCACATTCTCCCTTTCATTCTCTTCCATACCCCGGCCCCCTCCAATCCCCGTCGTTTAGATTGATTTCCATTGACCATGACATTCCTGCACATGCCGTCCAGTCGGGATGGAGCTGTCGGGAGTAGCTGATTGTCAGCAGATTCGAGGGCTTCTTGCTTGATAGGTCGCCTCCGCCACAAGAGCCCGGGACTCCGGTGTCAAGACGCCTAATGGTGTTCAGTTGCGTATTCACGTTTGACCACTTCAAAGAGGCAGGGGCGTGTCACGGATACCCTCGTGTTTACGTAATCCTATAGCTGTTTTAGGATGTGCAGTCTGCAGGGCCTCCTGAGCATGAAGGGGTTTTGAGAGTTCACCATGTGAGGTGAATTTTTGTTTTCTTCCTGAAGGAGCAAAAAGGGGCATTGTGTGTTTAGCGATGCTCGCAGCTCGGAGCTGAAGAAGCTTTATGTTCATAGTGTCTTGATGACGTATCACAGCGCCGCAGCCTATAGAGTTTGTGTTGTGATTGTACTCGTTTGTATGGATTCTACTGATAGCATGCGGTTTGGCTGTAGAAATACGCTACACTTGTGTATCTCAGCCAACATTGATCTGGTTGTTTAATTTAATTGGACAGAAGTACACTGATGTCTTGATCAGGGTTACTGATTCTCACAGCATTTTTAGATGCGTCAGATAATACAAAGAGACTTTTTCTTTCTTTGTATTACATGTTGATGTGTCTATGTCTATATATATATATATATATATATATGTATATATATATATGTATATAGACGAATGAAAAATGATGATCGTAATTGCCCATAACGATATTGAGGATAATTGTGATAGGTGTAACTCTCCAGAGCCTTTGGGATGTCATGACTTGGGAATGATGTGTGAAAGAAGAGATGTGCAGTGCTTTGATGCTCTTATTTTTTTCAAATAAATGGTGCTGCAGCCTCACAAACTCAAGTGAGGCTGGGAAAACGACAGCTTCTAAATAAAGATCAACGGGCTCGTGATGGACAGTGCGTATTTTTAAATGACCTGAAATCTATTTTCAGATTCTGCAGTCACAGAAAATGTTTACCGTTTTGGTTAAAATCACGAGAAGACCTGCTTTATCCGCAGAATCAAAGAAACCCTGAAACCTCTCAGCTCACGACGCCTTACCCAAACCCTTTAAATAAACGCGGGTGCATGGTGGACGAGATAAAGACACAACTGCCTGTTCATGGCTCTGAAATGTCGGGAAGACGTGCCGGTGACCTACAGCTGTTGTTGGAACAGTCTCCTGGTGTTGAGCAACAGCTTGAGGAGAGGAACCGATAGAATCAATGAATTTTTCAAAGCCTAGTTTTGCTGCTATGGTGTGGGGAGTTAAGAGAGCCCCCCCCCCCCCCCTTTGGACCCTGAATTGCACTTCCTCGTGGCGAGAAGGAGGGTGTGTGGAAGGGTTGAAGCGCTGTACTTTCCTTTGATGTAGTGGGAACGTGACGGATCTGCTAGCCAGTGTCTCGCAGCGTGGAATCACTAACCCAGGCTTACCTAACGGGATTTGGTAGGACTGCTCTGGTGTCCCTCAGTGCCATGTGTGTCCTGAGCTCATGCCCCCAGCGCTACCGTGGAAGATCCCTGTTAAAGAGAACACTACATTTACCAGCAGCCTCCCATGTCCACACATAATGTTCTAGATGGCAGCTTGTGGCACCTCGTGTTAGTCACCGTGGGGTGCACATGCGGCGTGACTTCATATGATCATCCCACGTCTTCCGTGCTGTCTATATATATATAATTTACGTTTAAAAAAAAACAATCAAGAAAATACAGTTCTCCTCAAAGTACCATTTCCTCACTCAATGCTGTACACCAAATCAGCACATATCAAAGAGTCGCTCTGACATTAATGTCATCTGCTGTGCAGCTCTATCAGACACAGCGCCGGGCGTGCGTGTGTGTGTGTCTGTGTGTGTGTGTGTGTATGCGCACGTGAGCACATGAAGGACCTCACACTCTGCGTCTCAGAGTCTTTGTAGTTCAGCTGGCGCTGGGTCGCGGTGTTTCATAAACAGCGCCATTAACGCCGAGGTCTCCTCCCGTCCTCGGCTGCACGGTGGTGATGCTGGTTGACACATTTGCTCCATGTGCACGCCGCTAATGACCGCATGTGGCTGCAATCACCTTGACGGCGCGTTTCATCTCGTGAGATGGAGCTCAGCGGACCAGGACGGAGAGATATGTGTTGTTGTTTAAGCTCAGAGCCAAAAACACAGTCTCCGGTGGATTTATTGTTCTTGTCATAGAGGCAGCTTCACTACATCGACAGAGGAGGCAGGCGATTCGATCAGACGCATCCGACCCCAAAAAATAGAAGTGAGCTCCAAAGACGAGGTTAAAATCGTTAAGTCAAATGCTGAAAACCTTTTGTTTTCTATACGCGTGTGAGAGAAGCCGCCCGGAGCCCCGCGGCTGTGAGCGTGACGTCACGCGAGACCCACTCGACCCCCCCCCCCCCCCGGTTAATGCTCATTTTGGGCATGTGTTCCTGCTCAAAGCGGAGCACTCGGAGATGATGACACTTTCTCTGCTCCCCCCCCCGTCCTCCCACCGAGTCGGATGAGGCTTAACCAATCAAAGCAGCGCTGACGCCTGGAGCCGGCCAGTCAGGCTTCCACGCACAACACCACCTGCTCAGAGGACTTCACTCCACACCAGCGGCCTGCCACTGATCTCCAGGCGTCAGCGGAGCGCCGCGCCAAGGTTGTCCCTCATGCCCCAGTCCTGTTTCAATGGCCCGGGGGGAGGGGGGGGGGGGTGTGCGCTTCCTGTAAGGGCGGATCAGAAAAGGCGACGAGAGGGTGGGGTTTTGTGTCAATTTGTCGTGCAACTGACGTGGGGATGTTGCGAGCTACATGATGTGTGCTCAGCTACATGTGCTAGCGGGTAAAGTGGCTGTCACTTGGCCCAATGTCAGATTTTTTTTTTTTTTTTAACTCGTTGAAAGTGTCTTTCAGCTACGATGGAAGCCTCTCAGCGCTCCCTCAAAGCTGATCACAGTGCCCCACTGTTCCCCCGACACATGAAGAACATGAAGAGCTTTATTGACTTCACCCTGACAGTCCCTGGGGCCTGCGTAGAGGCGAGCAGCGTTCCAGCCAAGCGGCCCGCTGGGGGAACAGTAGGACCACGGGAGTGAAACATGGGTGCAAATCAGTCCGGCTGCGTCCGAACTTCAGAGACGCTCAAACAGCCCTCACTTTGTCCCGCGGAGGTTACAGAGCTACGATCAATAGCTGCTCTGTTTTGTATGAGGTTGGTCAGTCTGCGGCGCGCTCTTACCCTCCCTCTCTCTCTCTCTCTCTCTCTCTCTGTCTCCGCCGTTTTTCATATTTTTTCAGAAGCTCATTATTTCGCTGTGCTGTGGGTGTGAGTGCTAAAGAGACTCGCATGCAATGTGCATCTGACGGCGCTAAAATATTAATGGCCCCCAGTGTAGGAGGTTGGTGTAGGGCCTACATAGTTGCAGTACAAAGGGTTCCTTCTCGCCACCAGGCTTTATTAACAGCGCTGGTGGACGTCTACAGCTTATTCCTTTGCGCTAACCATCACCAGATCAGTTTGTCTTTGTGTAACACTCTGCAACACGTACGCCAAGCAGGGACCCACGTGCGCGCCTGCACACAAGTGAATTGTGTAGTGTAAGAGCAACACTGCACTGCTGAGCCACCCGTTCATTTTGTGTGGTCTCGGCCATAAAAAGAAACACAGTTCTTTGACGGGGGAAAAAAAAAAGCCTGTCTTTAATTTTGGGGAAACCCATAAAAGTTTGTCGCTCCTTTTATATCGGCTGCAGAATTGAAAACAAATGCCGCGTTCACCCCTCCTCTCCTTTGAACTGGCCAATTATGGAGTTGTGAAAATAAAAATCAGTCGGTAGATCTCTTTACCCCCCTCTCCATTCTCCACCCTCCCCCTACGTCTCTCTTTCTCTCACACTCTTTCTTCCTCAGTCACTTTCTTTTTTTCCTTTTTTTTTCCCCCGCCTCCCCACTTGTTTTTGAAGAAAACCGAGGGGGATCACTGATGTCAAAGTCAAAACCAAGAGCATTAAGAAAACTGGCGAAATGCAATACAGCTGCAATCCGACATGACGCTAGAAAATAGGGCTGAGGAGCAGAAAGCCTCTCTCCCGTATTCCCAGGGCGCGCAACTGCTCCCGGCCTTGGCTTTGATCTCTTCAAAGCCTCCTGCCTCCTACTAGATGGAGAGGCTTGGCTGCCGCTCGTGAGCGCTGGAGAGAGGCAGGCAGGGAGGGAGGTGGTGGGTTGGGGGTAAGGGGCGGGGGGGCGTCGTCTTTTCCTTTCCAGGGCTGA
Source organism: Pungitius pungitius (assembly GCF_949316345.1). Classification (NCBI taxonomy): domain Eukaryota; kingdom Metazoa; phylum Chordata; class Actinopteri; order Perciformes; family Gasterosteidae; genus Pungitius; species Pungitius pungitius. The sequence goes on along the minus strand of NC_084908.1, from coordinate 15,046,984 downwards.
AATCAATCACGGTGCCGAGGCAATTATGTGTAATTCAACCCCAGCCAGATTAGTGACTCCTGTTACCTGAGCGACCGGAGCTCTGTAATCTGGGAGACACACCGGCCTCGCCGGGCAAAGGAGTAGCCAGGAAGGGGGCGAAGGGCAGGAACGAGGGGGGAGGGAGGGAGAGAGAGAGAGGTGCTGAAAAGCTGGGCCGCCATGCTGCCCGTCCAGCAGAGCAGAAAATCAGAGCACAATGGAGTGATTACACTTGCAGATGCAGCGCCGTTTTTGACGGGGCGGACGGCGGGGAACTGAAAGAATGACGTGCGCTGATGGCCACGCAGCTTAACAGCTAGCGTGCTAACTAGCCAGGTGCCTTTTGTGTGGAAACATATGTGCGCGCTGTCCCTGCCACTGTGCTTCCAGTCCTGCACTCCCTCTCAACCACCCCCCCCCCCTCCACCCCCCCCAGTGCCGTATCTCTATCCCTCATGCCCTCCACGAGGGCTCCCGAATGCAAGCTTGGCTCAGGCTCCCGCCCCAGGCGCCCAATTTACTGTGGCTGGAGAAAAACTCAGCGGCCCCGAGTCACAGAGGAAAACGGCAGAGCTGAATGTTGCTCTTTCCCTGCTGCTGCAGTTCCTCTGATCTGCGCAACTGTTTCAGTGTCTTAACACACAGCAGTGTAACAATTTACACCCTTCTGTTTTTTCTTTTTTTTTTTAAATCTGGCTTTGAGGAGATTTATCCCAATTATGTTTGCTCCTAGTTTAGAACGCGGTAGGAGTTGATGACCCCTTAGTGTACGTTATGAGATTATTCATTTTTCACGTGGGGTTGACACCATTAATTAGAAATCTATAATTGCCTTGGCTTGTTGTTGTTCCTTGCGCTCGGTGTCTACACGCTGATGTCACAGGGATGAGAACCAGGCTTTGTTTTTCCCCCCCTCTCTCAGCAGTCACTTGATGCAGGATGATGAAACCCACAAAGATATCTAGCAAGAATGTGTTTGTTCATCTGATGCGCTCCATGTTTCTTTTGATCATCGGACCACTCGATTGGTGATTGAAGGCCCTTATTTTATGGGATGTACACATTGAATAACTTGGATATACCGTCCTGTATTAGAATGTAGATGATCAGCACCTTGATGTCTGCGATAGTTTTAACAAGGCAGGCTGACAGGCAAGTGGAGCTGACTCTAAAAATACAAAGGTCACGCCGAATGGATTATGTGGCATCAATGGAGCCACCGTCCGGCGCAGCAGGAGCCCTTAAATCCACCAGCAGCCACAACCCCTCGGCTCAGGGGCCAGGTGACGCTTTTCATGTCCTCCAATGGAGAGACATCACAGAGGCATCCTCCACTTTGAGCTGCCCGTCATCAAACAATGCATCAAAACATCAAATCAATCCGCCCCCACTGTATCTGTCTTTTGAAATGAAAGATGGGGGAAGTGGAAGTGCCCCCTGCCCCCCCCCCCCCCCCCCCGCGCCACCTCCACCCCCACCACTAACTCAATACCCGCTTCTATCACCAACACCACAAATCTACATCCCTACTAGTGAAGCGATGGCGGGGAATAGGTTTTGCTAAGCAGTAAATTCCATGTATGTCTGACCTATTATGGCAATAAACGGTTCCTGATTCCTGGTTCTCTGACCCGAGGTCACAAATCCACACAGGGCCAGTTTTACATGTGTCCGTTCTATGAAAGGGTGAAAACAGGTTGTTACAGTCTCTGGGATTACAACTGTAGGATTTACCAGAGCCAATCCTACCATGTGTATATTGCTTATTCAAGCTCTACTTGAATTATGCTGCTTGTGATTACAAAGATGTGCTGGAACATGACTGACTGAACACGGCATGACTCATAAGGGGACGCAGTAAAGACCACTCACATGTTGACTGTAGACAAAACCAACGGCATAGATTTGATTTGCTTTGGTCTTTACATTTTGAGTTACAGGAAACTCAATTAATTGATGTAATTAATTATAATTAATTATACATTATATGATTTTTGTATATAAATCATTTTTTGTGGCGTTTTTGTATTTCCTGAATGAGTCTATGATATATTAAATATTGGGATTATCAATTTATCGGATGTTAATAAATAGTAATTTCCCTGGATCCAAAAGTTACATATTACCATTTCAGGGCCAATTGTTAGATATTAAGCTCCTCTCCTTCAATCTAACATTGCTTTCTTAATGGTCAAATGACGTTTAATTAAAATGCATGAGCTGTACACAATGAATACGTGCAGCTACGAGCTGAATCACAACCAGGGCGTGCTCATTGTGCGGCCTACCATTCTGCTATTGTAGCATCAGGTGCACAAGTGTGCCCTGTAATGTTGATGTAACCATATGCCCTGAGCCTGAGGAGACCCCTTTTGTGCTCCAGATATACTCACTATTACCATTTGCTTAGAGGTATCAAGGGATAAGCAGACGTTGTCCGTTGCCATGTTGTACAAGGTGATTGTTTTGTTTGTATTATATCCCCCCCCCCCCAAAACCCGGCTGCACAGCTAATTGACGGGGCAGAGTTTTCATGTGGCCTTGGAGATCCTTGGAGAGGTTCTTTAAGTGTCTGCTGCTTCTCTGGGGATGGAGGAAGGCCATTTGTTCCGAGGGGGGATCAGATTTGAATAGCTTTGTGCTTTTCATTCAGATCCTAACAGGGGCGTGTGCGCCGGGCTTGAAAGAAACCCTAAAATGTGTGCTTTCATTAATGGCTAATTCCAGGCTGAAAGGCAGTTGTTGGTAGTCTTTACCAGTTAATCCCTCAAAACGAGGAATCACACCTACACACTGTGGCCTCGGGTTCTGTTGTGCGGCCTGTAGTGCGAATGAGCCAAAAAGGTTTCCCATCCATGAATATGAGTCTTAGCAGTGTGGCAGGAACTCTGGGTCATTATGCCACAGATCGGAGAGGTTAGGATTTTAGTCGACTGAAAGTCCACCAAAGACTCGTCGATTGGTCCATGAGGAGAAGAGAGCATTTCTGCTTTTTGAGAAGATGAACTAAATCGGCCTCAGTGTATTCTGCACTCTACCTGGTAGCCTAACTATATTATATATAGATACCAATAAACATTTGCAGCATATTCAATTCATTTAACCTAATTATATTAGTTTACAACAGACCTCTGCGTCTTCATATGATTTCCAAATAGAAGGAGTTGCAAGGGAGTTTGGTACCAGACCTATTGACATATGACAATTCTAGTACGTATTGACACCAATTGGTTAACTAGCGATGCGTGGGTTGGGGTATTTTTAACATCCGTCACCCCCATCCGACCCATTGAGCTAGCCAATATGCCCGCCGAAAAAGAATAAACATGCACTGATGAGCAGAACCCGAAGTGCTGACCTTGTGCACCACATTAGCACATATGTGGGGAGGCTCCTCAAAGGTCCTCGTGGGGGGGGAATTGCTACAGCTGGGCTCTCTCCCCCCCCGTCCACAGCGGTGGAACGATCTACACCAAGTGTTTGTTAAACTTATTCTTACTCCCTCTCACACACGCACACACACACACAGTCACAGACGGACACACACGTTGACACCGACCTGAAAATAATAGATTATGAAGGAATGAATGGACTTACTTATTAAAATAATACCAGCGATTGTCCAACCGATGGGAGTCAAGTCAGACCTGCATATCGACCCACCGACCAGAGGGTGTCAGTGCAATTTGTGCAAAATGAAAAGCACGGCTTCGTCCGGGTGCTCCTCTAATCATGAGAGAAGGTTATTGTGGAAGTGAAGGGAGGCCGAACGAGTAGAGCTGGAAGCAACGTTGTTCATTCAGGTGAACTGTGACAGCAGGTCAAAAGTTCAGACCAAAGCCTAGAAACAGGTGTCAGGACACCTGAGGCGACAGGACTTCTTGTGACGTGTGCTTTTTTTCCAAAGCTTGACGCAAGGTTTTTAACCCCCTTTTTTCTCACAAACCTCTGTCATTTTCTGTCTGTTTTATTCGTCAGCGGCACAGGCTCACCGACTCATCCCATGTTTTTGTTCTTCCTATTCTCGCTCGCTGTGTTGGCGCGTGCGTGCGCCTGTCTGAGTGAAATACAGAGGGGAAACTAGGTCAGTACTCTCTACAGCTCAGGCACAGGAGGCTCTCATTCAAATCACCTTGCCTTCCACATTTTCCAAGTGTGTGCCGCTGAGAACCTTTTCCCAGAAAAACATTGCAGCGCCTCTGCAGCCCCGATGCTCTCTGCCTTCGCGCAGCTCTCCCCGGCTAGCTGGCAATGCTAATATTTACCCCTTCTTTTCCGTAGATGTAATGTGCAATGTTGCATGGGAGCTAGCCGGGGCTTAGAGAGAAGAGTACTGTCTCCAGCTCCCGTCTCCACAGGTAGAGAAACACAAAGACCCCCACCAGACTCTATTTTCCCCCTCAACGCTGAGCTCCCAAATCCAAACTGACAGCCATTCATGCCCAGAATACCTGGGCGAGAGCTGAGGGAGGGGCGGGAGGGTCGTCGGGGGAGGGGGGGGGGCACTATCTAGGTGGAGCAGGCAAATCCGCTCTTGTTCGACGGATCTCTGAAGCTCCCGCGTAACGCAACTCATCAGCACTTTCCCTCCATTCTGCATCGCATTTTCTTTCCCTCTTTCTCTGCGTCTCCGGCATTGTGTCGGGGGGGGGGGAGGTTTTAACGTGCTCCAGCCACTCAAAGTTAGCTTGTGCTGCGATTTTATTTGTATACATCTCTCGGGGGGCCCCGTTTTTTTATTTATTTATTTTTTTTTTTTTCGAGCATTGTTGTCAAATGTGGATGTTGGCGCCGACGCGTCGCCTGGCCTGGACGCAGCTACTCAGCAGACCAGAGCTGGCTTCTAATGATAAATCATGCAGCGTGTTAATGCAGCAGCAGGGTCGCTATAAATAGTCCGGCGGAGAGGGATGACGATTGATTCTGGGAAGAAAAATAAATCACGCTCCAAAAACATCTTCAGAACTGTGGTCGGTTTTAACCGCCGAGTTCGAACACGTGGCCCCCCGAGATTTATATTTTTGCCTGTTTTGAAAACTCGCAGCTAATCGGAGGAATTGCGCAACGGCGCGTCTAAAGCAATTGGGACACGGTTAGACACATTGGCCGTGTCCGGATGTACCGCTTAGAAGACTCCGTTTTGGTGTCTTTCAAAGATTCACCCGTCTCAGCAGATGCAGGCGAGGAGATGGAGCTGCAGCGAGCAGCCATCTTCTTTGTGGGGGTATAGATGCCTAGTGGGTGCTCAAGCGCGTGTGTGTGTGTGTGTGTGCGGTCGGCCTTTTGCGCACGTGTTTGCGCGTGCGCTCGCGGGCCTGCTGACAGTGGCACTTCAGCAGAATGTTTGCCCTTTCCTCGGTCCTTTGATGTGACCAGGTCCCGCTGTGATAATGAGCCCTGTGCCCCGCCGCAAGGTGAACATCCCGCAGTCCGCCCTGGGGCTCTGCCAGAGCAGCGGCTCAGACCCCACCGCCCCCCATTGATATCAGAAGTCTTCCGAGACGCAGGTGTATTGAAACATGGACCATGTACGCAAAATGACTAAGAAATAATCATTTATATTTTCCAAGTAATGGGAAACTAAATTCTACGTTGATCACCTCACCGGCCATCCAGAGCTGTGCAATAAGGAAGCGGACGACGTCAAAGGTGTTGCCGTCGCCAGACCATCCGTTGTGCTTCCACACGGTCGCACAAAGCTTCTGATCCGCTGTAAATGCAGCTTTAATGCCAAGGCAGCAGGAAAAAGAACATAATCACTGGATTTTTAGTCCAACATTTACTTCTCTGTACACCTGTTAAAGATGTATATTGGTAAAACATACAATTAGCCTTGTTTTTTTATGAAAGTTGTATACGTGCAAAAAAATGGGCTTTGGGGCCGAGAGCCACAGATACGCATTTTGAGAAACAGACTCACATGTCGCTGGTTTTGGTCTCTTAGTTAATGATGCATCAAAACTCTATACAACCAAAACCTCTTTGCTACAATTTACATAATAACAATACTTATTTGATGAAACACATGCAAGCTGCAACATTATTTTACCTACACTCTTATATGTACGTAAAATGACTAAAGTCGCACCCCACCCTGTGCCGCCTTCACGATCTTATTAAAGCCTGAACTCTTTCAGAACAAACCCGATGTCATAGTGATTTACCTTTCCTACTTAACTTGGTGTGGCTTAACAGCGAAGAAAAACTGCAACTGGATCATTTCTAATGTTCTGTTGCTCTTCCCCTCAGTTTTTTTTAATAGCACCGCGACATATAGAAATTAAGAGTTGAACACTTGGGGAAAAAAAAGCGGATCAAGTCTTTTCATCTGGGGCAGGCATATTTCACACAAATTATCTCCTTAGCACATCCAGTATGGGAGCCAGCGCGATTGGTTAGCTCGGAGCGCACGCTCTTCATGCCAACTCAAGGATGATGGATAATCCACCCTGTCCTATTCAGTTGTGCGTGGTGGTGGGAAAGAAGACAGGCAGCTGTTAATAGCTGCTTTGTGTGTTCATACGGAGCATGTGCTTGGGTTAAATTCATTAAGCGGCCTCTGATCCCTTCACCATGCACCATGACCGTATATTACGCCGTATCCGTGTGTCTTTCCCCGGCGAGCTTTGTGTTCCATTCCACGTTAGTGCCGCGGCGTGTGTCGGTGGTTTATTGTGTTTGACATGTGGCCAGTGTGGGAGCGTCGGTGGCATTCGCAGGACACCCCCCCCCCCCCCCCCACCCCCTCTGCGCGATGAATCTGCGCCGCGACTTAGCTACCGAAAGCATAAGACTGCATATGTGGTACACGCCTAATTTGTGTCATCCACCAAAAACCCTGAGTTATGATTTATGATGACTTGCACCTCTATTCCCAGTTTTACCAACTGCCCTTGGAGCTCACTGTCACGGTGTCTGCTCTGACTTCTGGACTCTCAATCCAACGCGAGGTTTAGGATTGAGGTGCAGGAGGAGGAGGAGGAGGAGAGAAGGAGCGATTGGTAGGGGGGGGGGGGGTATGGTAGACGTAAACGTCTCTCCGGGGTAGGATTTTCCTGTTATTCGCAGCCTCCTCCGCTCCTGTCCCTGTGGTTGGCTTCGCTTGTTGGTCTCATTACCCCGGGCGAGCGGCGCTCCTTCGCTCGCTGGCGGCCCGGCTTTCTTCTCCATTAATTGGGTTTGGTTACATTAAGCCCCCCTGGCCGAGGGGGCCATCCTGCCAATAAAACATTCCATTTTTAGCACTCCACTTGGAGCTGGTGGGGTTCAACCAGCTCCGTGAGCGGTAATTGGTTATTTATTTAAGCTTCCTCAGGTTGGTCTCCACTGATTTTGGTAAAAGGGGGAGAGGAGGAGGAGGGGGAGCCACAATGATCACATTGTCAGTGGATACAGTAGCCAAAAACTGTATTTAAGCAGCCAGAGGTGGGTGTGCTCTCGCCCAGTGATTCACAGTTATTTTAAACCACCCCCCTCGGGTGATGGCAATCCTCATTCCATTGGAAATGTACGGCAAACTCTGGATGAAACCAGTCGTAATCGCGGGGCAATTTATCCTCGCATCTTTTTATTCTTTCCTCTGTTGACATTTCAGGTGGAAAAATCTAGTGAGGAGGTGAGGTTGCATTTTTGAGGGTGAGATGGGCTTCTTAGTGAAAAGATTTAGCAGCACGGGAATCCACGGCCCGCACTTGAGCTGCCGTCTCCCCCCCGCTGTTTGTGAACCACTTCGTATGGTTTCCACACACTTGATTGTAGCTGCGGGCGCGAAGAGTCCTCATTGCATATAAATTACAGAAGTGGGAAGTGATTATTATAAAATTCCCGCTTTCCCTTTTTTCCCACCCCGCTCCGCAGAAGTGGTATAATTGAGTGGAGCACAAAAGCCGTGCCGAGAGGGGGGGGGAGAGAGACGCTAAAAAGGCAGTGTTGGCAGGGCTGGTTGGGCACATACCACATGGACATGAACGATGCAGCGGGATGCGCGTGGAATCGGACCGAACGCAAGTTTGGAGAAACAGGCGTGCCGTCAGAAACCCCCCCCCAATAAAGAAACAAAAAAAACAGAACATCCCATATCCTTTCCCCACCCCCATTTGCAGACAGCACGCCAAGTCACTGGCTCCGCGTACTGAAGCACACTGGAGTGTCTCCTCCATGGAAGGGCTTCCTGCCAGCTCCAGTTCCGCACAATGAATTTCTCTTAAAACCACATCTGAGGGGTTCTTCAGAAGGGCCGGCCAAGCCTGGATATGAAATTCCAAATGGAACGTTTTCTTTTCAATCCTCGCCGCCTCTCTTCTTTCACTCTCCCTAAAAAAAAAAAAATGAATAGAAAGATCCTAAGCCTATTATTTCTCCTATACAATAAAATGGACCTCCAATATGGCTGCCCTCCATCACAACATCGCAGCCGCTGCGGCTGCAGCTAAGGGCATTTAGAGTTGAGAGGGGGGATGAGAGGGGGTTGGATTGCAGCAACGTGCCGTGACACTCACGGTTGTGGTCACTTGAGTGTCTCCAACTACTTCCTCCAGGAAATTGGTAAAAGGGTGTCCTGCTTTTTATGGCACAACCTGCCGAGAGCTGCAAAGTGGTGGCAGCGAGCCAACCAATCTCCACCTGGAGGAGCTGACGGGGTGGCTCCACGACGGCAGTCGGCACAGTAACTTAACGGTGAAGGCGTGTGACTATTTGACCGGACCTCCATACATTTACCCCACGTCATGCGATTGTTTAGAGAGAGGTGAAGATGTAAAAAGCCCAAGTAACAATGCATCGCTCCTCTCGGAGTGAACCACAGTTATTTGTGGCATGCAGTTTATGTAAATGTCCCAGAGAGCCGTAAACTGTGTATTGGTCACAGAGGCCTGCAGGTTTTTCTTTGGTGGATTCTGGCCTTCATGAAGGCAGTTTATTAAGCAGTTGAGAAAAATGTGACATGACAGCTGTAACTGGGAAAAGCACAAAAGAGAGCTTCTCTTCCACGGCGGAAGCCTCCTGCTTTGTTGGATGGAAGTAGTCAATCACCTTTTTTTATTTTTTTTTGCAGTCTCGTATATATGTAGGTGTGTTTGTGAGTGAACAAGTACAAGAGACTAACTTTTGTTTCTTTCTTTTCTATCTGCTGCAAGTTGGAGACGATTTCCAGCTAAAATGATAATCCCTCAGGTCCTCATCTCATTCCTTCAGGATAACAAATGGGAGTGGACAGGCGTAAAATAATATGGGCGAGAATGCTATCATTTAGCCCCTGGTGTAGGATTGGCCCGCCCCCCCCGTCCTGGTTAGTCCTCCTTCAGGGTTAGCATCTCTTACTAATAAGCCCCCCCCCCCCCCTCTCCCCCCTCTGTAGGATGAGGTCTGACACTCCCACCGTCACAGATTATCCCGTCACCTTTGACTCTTGCAGACTGGGGTCACAGAGCCACCCTCACCTGAGCTGATGTGAAAAGCCTCTGCGTTATGGCTGAATTAGTTTTCAGGCTGGGTTTGGGGGGGGGGGGTTACCTAACCCTAACTCTACAATGAGTACTCTGCTACACGGCGGCACATGAAGGCTTCTATCAAGAGGGGAACTGGGGAAGAAATTGGCCCTGTGAGATGAGATTCCCATCCTGATAACAGAATACAGATGATAGGTAATGTGGTTGAGGATGCTGAGATCTTTCTCGGCACACACACACACACACATGCTGCCCTTTGTGTTCCCAGTCAGGACGTTCCCAGAGGTTTGGGAGAGGGAGAGGCGGCTCTTAAGTTAAGGTCGGTGCCAGTCCGCGAGAGTTTCAGGAGAAACACAGACATTCCAGTGTGTGTGTGTGTGTGTGCGTGTGTGTGTGTGGGCGAGGAGCGGCACCAATCACCACTTAGCACTGCAGGAATGTCACCTTGCCCAACACCTCGCTAGCACAACAGAGCGGGAGCTTACGAAGAACAGTCCCGTGATCAGAAATCTATTCGCCTGCTAAATTTAGACAAGTCTCTCCAACAACATTATTAATCAGGTGACCGTTCCTTTGGGAGCATCTGACCAGAATCTTGTGAAAGCGCGTGGGAGCCCTTTGGTGGGAGACCCGTCAGTGACATGAGGACAGGGGACTAATGTCCCTGTTTAATGACCTGTGGAGGTGATATTTGGACTCTGCTCTGGGCCTAGGTTGTGAACAGTAGACCTGGCCTGGCTAAGCATTGCCATGTGTCTGTTGCTGCTGAAGCATGTAAGCGCTTGGCCAGGGGGGGTGGGGGGGTGGGAGGGGGTTTGAGGCCGGGAATTTTTTGAGGGGGGGCCTGGCTCCGTCTATTTTAGTTTGTCATGAGGGCAGGGATCTGAGTCAGCCGGGGGTGGGGGGGGGCCTGAGGTCAGGATACTCCTGACGTGATTACTCCCCGCATTAAGTAGCACCGTGAGACATCTGTCTCACTCGCAAACTGTCCACAGCAAACCCCCCCCCCCCCCCCCCCCCCCTCCCTCCATCCCTCATCTCTCCCCCTTTGGCTCTTGCTCTGTAATGAACTCCCCTTATTCACCAGCTAATGACTGCCTTTGATCTCCCGCCTAAGACCTCTGCTCTAACTCTACCCTGCGAATCATGCTGTTCTCCCCCCTCCCTTCGCTCCACTTGCTTGCTCCTATCCGCTGCAGCTCTGTTTCGCTCTTTTTCTCTCTCTCTCTCTGTGGCGTGTTTTTCCTCCTTCCTTTGGGGGGAATGTTGTTTTTTTTTTGGATCGTGCTGACCAAGGCTGAACAAAGTTCCTCTTTGGCCATACTATCAGGCCTCACCCACACCCACATGCAGGCAGACCACTCTCACAATAAGTGCCGTACCAGTCGCCAGATCATGTGGTTGGAAAGGGGGGGGGGGCGATTTGTGCATGGAGTGATGCCGCTGAAGCTCACGTGTAATGTCATCCCTCTCTTTTTCCCTCCACAGTCCAACAAAGTCCCCGTGGTGCAGCCGTCCCACGCAGTCCACCCACTCACCCCACTGATCACGTACAGTGACGAGCACTTCGCCCCAGGTCCTCATCCCCAGGATGTCAACAACAAACAAGGTAGAGACCAAGACGACCGATCAACTTTACCCATAGCCCATGTTTCCAAATAGTCTGGGTGTTCTTTTCCTCTTGTCCCTTTGCTTTACAAATAGTGATGATGATGTTTTCAAAATGGACAAAAACGTTCCTTCTCTCCACTTGTCGTTTAAAGAAAAAGAGAGACTATTTATTACATTAAAAAATCGGTACACTTAAACGTGTGGAACTCATTGGGATCACAAAGTAACTACAGCCCTTGTTTGATTTGTGGGAACAAAAGTGTGATTTTATCCAAAAGTTGCCGTCATGCAACTGAGCGACCCACTGATTTTTAATTTATTTTTAAACATCCCCTTGTGCCAACGCTGTCAGGAATCGGCACAGGCAAACAAACCAAAACGCGTGACAGCCGAAATCAAAGCCTTCCGCCCGGGCTCCGAACATAAACTTATTTTGAAGCGTCCCGCGGGACGGCGCGTCGAGCTCCGCTGCCCTCCCGCACGCGCCGCCTCTCGGTAACAACATCAAGCCGCAGCTCTGACAGCTGCGCGCGGAGGAGCTCCTCTGCAGCTCCGGGCCGAGCTCCTCGGGCCCCCGCGCAGCTGGAGACGCTTGGCGGCCCCGTCACCAATGCAGAACGATGTCGGCCCCACGTCGTAGTTTTTTGTCTCGCACCTTTGTTTCTTTCCTCTTTTTTGTTGTTGTTCCACCCGCGGTGCTGCCAGTTGAAAAGGAGGAGATGGATCAGACAGGATGCAGGCGATGATAAAGACGACGGTGAGGCGGGCGGGTTCTGAGGGGCCGACTATAAATAACAAAGCAGCACCGAGGTACACAGCGTGGTGAGATGAAGGGACCGACGGATAAAGGAACTGTGCTCCACATATGCCAGAGGAACCCGTGCATCAGACGCATTTGTGTTGAGTACTTTTTGAAAGCAAGCAGGAAGGAAAAGAGAGAATTGTCTTGACACGGGGAATTGAGCGATCCATGTTCTGAACGCAAAGGCACGCATTTTAATCGATTGGTCGTCGTGTCGTCCATTTTCCCGTTCTACTGGTCTTGCCGGTCCATCGAGGTCCACTACGTTTCTGACAAACATTGGAGAGCAGAAAAGACGCCTGGAGGTCTTTTTTTTTTTCTTCTTCAATTTGCTCTATTTGATCTTTACTCTCGCAGCCCAACAGAAACCCAAGCGATCCAGTTTGCACCCGAATTTGCTGCAAATGATTTCCCCAGGCATATTCATGTGTGTACCAGTGGAGCTAGGCTGCAGATGCTTAAAGAGAAATCTCTCTTATTCTCTTTCTTGCACTCTCATATCGACCATTTGCTGCTCCCCTTTCCTTAGTGGGCTCAGACTTTGATCTGCTCGTTAATTATGAAAAACAATCATGGATTTTCTCATTATTAGCTCTAATATGCACAGGGCCGCAATGCAATGGAAGGAAGGTCGAGCAGAGTTGGGGGGGGTGGGGGGGCTTTAAACATCCTTCTATATGTACTGTGTGAAAAAAGGAAGAAGAAACATAACATGGGAACAATAATTAGAATTTATATTGTTTCCTGGTTTTACAATGAGAAGCATGTTAGTGTTCGGAAGTGCGAGTGTGAATCCTTGTTGGGAACATGTGTACAGGGGAGTGAGTAATTAGGCACCTTAGGGGGGGTGAGTGACAAGGTTAACACGCTGGGGCTCTCTCCAATCTCCCTTGCCGCCTCACCCCTTGCCTCCTTCCCTTTTGCCCTGAGGAGAGCCCTCAGGAGTGTTAGGTGGTGGATTAGTTGGCGGGGGGTAGTGCTATGCGTGCTATGAATCCAGCGTTGCAACATTGGCTTTGGAGCTATAAGCTCCCCCGTTCACCCCGTCTCTCCGAGGAGGGAGGCCCCTTCAGACCACAGCCTGGAGAGAGAAAGAAGAGAAAAGATAGAGGCAAGAAGAAAAGGCGAGCTCCAGCAGGGATTAGAAGATGCTGCTAATCTGGAGGCATTTGGCCTCTTTTCTTTGTGTGTCTATATGTGTGTTTGAGCACGCGTGTAGGCACATCGCACTTGTGTGCGTTTGAACAGTGTTTCATGATATTTTCAAATTTATTGATCCTGGGTAAAAGGAGAAATACAACAAATAGGTGTCTCCCAAGAGGCTACGTGAGTTGCTCCAGATCTATTTAAATATGAATAATTTTACAGCCCCATTTCCCAGTTATCTTTCAACTAAAAAAAAGAAGCCCTCGACCTTGAAACCCAGTAGGAGCCGACGAGCTGGAGATGGAGGAGCTTAGTACAGAAGATCAACCGACAGTTAGTCCAAGTCAATCCCGTGTCTACAGGGAAAGCTGCAGCCACAAAGACGGAGCCTCAATTAACCAGCTTAAAGATGCTGAGACACACTGGAAGGACTCCAGCTAAGCGGGGTAAAGGGGATCCTTTTTATTCCAGATTGATAAAGTGAGGTCAAGAAGCGTGTTCAAGGCCCGACATTGTGCACTGTCCTGGACTTTTAGCGGACCAGGAAAGTGACGGAGCGATGGCTTTTGAAGGATATAATCTTAACTAATGATATCACACGACACAATTGGCAAAGTTAGGACCTGAATCGCAATCGGCTCAAAGAATATAATAACAAGACCTGACAGATTATTCAATTCAAACTTTTGGTACTTTTTCATGCATGCTCATCCTATTTAGAGGTACGGGCCACAAATGGAAACACTTAAGATTAACATTTAAGTTGTTCATACTCTCCAGCTGCTGTCGTTCTGCAAACTTTCTCCGTTGGCACTTGCCAGCGTTTGGTTATCTGTGTTTTTTAGGCACGTTTCACTTGTCAGATCTACAGGAATGCAGATGTGTAAGTAATAAAGTGTAACCTGAATACTTTCCAACTGTTGTGTTGTTGCGTGTCTAGGAATGCAAAGGCATCACCAGGGACCAGACATGACCAACTTCTACTCCCTGTCTCCCGGAGGAGTCGGGCAGCTCACGCCCCCGCTGGGATGGTGAGTCACACGGACCACAGCCAAAGCATGCGCAGTCCATCCATGTGAACAAGGAGCGCTTACGGGCCCCGTCCCTTCGCGTCGGGCTCCCCCTCCGACACCGTGCCGGCGTACAGGGAGGTCTGCTACAGGCTCCTCTGTGTGCCCAGCACATGTCAGACACATATGGCCGCTTAGCCACCGTCAGAACTTTCTGGAAGTACTTCTTTCTCCTTCTCTCGCTCTCTCTCTCTCTCTCTCTCTCTCTCTCTGCAGCCTTGTCTCATTCCTGTGCTTTTTCTCACTTGTTTGTTCCAAACATATGTTCATATGTTTTGTGCTTCCTCTGTATGTGTCAACATGATGTTTGTAAAGACATGGCTTTGTAGCATACATTGAGTGAAGCCAGATGTAAGGTGGGGGATCAGGCGACAGTTGAAACTCATGCTCTTCAGCTTTCTTCCTCCTTATATCTGACTCACACCTATTGCTACTTGACATTTGGGGGACCCCTCTATGCTACTGTCCTCCCTGGTCCTCCTGTAATGAATCAAAGCCTGCTTCTTGCTGTTATTGCAGGTTCTCGCACCACATGGTGCCCGGCCCCCAAGGTCCCCACGCCACAGGGATCCCGCACCCGGCCATCGTCAACCCACAGGTCAAACACGAGCCTCTGCATGAAACAGACATCATGCACATGTGAGTCCTGCAAGCACAAAATACCTTCGCCGAACACTCGCACACGCTGAAACAACACACTTCCAGGTACTCGTGCCCTCCGCCACCACTCTGTCGGAGCCTGGTTCTCATTCCCTTGATGTGAACAGATAAGCGGCGAGGGCCCGTGCTCTCCTGATAACAGGCCTACGCTCCGTTTGTCCTCAGGGATCACAACACACTTAACACTCTGCAACAGATACAGGTCCTAGATCTGTGCTCGGATGGAATTGAATTCACATCCCCAGTGTGTGCAGTGGGAAGTGCTGTGAGGACCCTGAAGTGGTTATCACTGATATTCCCATTATTCATGGCCATCCTGGCACCAAGACTTAGTATCAAAAAAGGTTGTTAGAAAGTAGCAGTGTTTTTGGGAGCGATTGCCAGTGTACAGGGGACGAGAGGGTTTGGTTGCCATTACTGGTGAAGTAATCTCTCCGCGTTAAGGCCTGCGACTGATTAAAAGGGCAGGGGCCCATTGCGTGCCTCGCCATTGGCTGACAGCAACCAGACCCTCGCTACTACCATAACGGCTCCGCAAGCATCCCCCCCACCCCCCTCCGCTGCTTTGCTCTTTCATGCTCTCATTTTTTGAAGTTATTTGTTCTTTACCTCCATCTGTTTGGTTGTTGGTGTTGTTTTCCTTACAGGAAACCTCAGCACGAACAGAGAAAGGAGCAGGAGCCCAAAAGACCGCACATCAAGAAGCCGCTAAACGCCTTCATGCTCTACATGAAAGAAATGCGTGCCAACGTGGTCGCCGAGTGCACGCTGAAGGAGAGCGCTGCCATCAATCAGATCCTGGGACGAAGGGTAGGTGAAATCGGTCAAATGATCCCGGACCCTGTGTCACTGCAGTTGATCTGAGTTAAATCCTGAGGGGACCACAGTTCAAGCTGTGGTTGTAACGATATTGCATAGGCAGACTTCCCGGGCCCAATTAGTTTAAAAAGCACAAACGCTCCCTCACTCTATTAACGTACAGCCTTTTACGAACTAGTCGTGATGATTGTCATAATGATTGCCCAAGCCAATTACTTCCCTCCCAGCAGCACAGATACACACTGCCTATCGAGCTGACATTTAATCAAATTGGCTTTAATAAAATATGCCTGGATAATGGCACGGTTGGAAATGACGAGATGTGTTCCTTTTGAGGAAGAGCAACCACGGAGCCATGTTAAAAGCCTTAACGAATAGGCCTGGCGGTTGAGGCAGCCAGCCACAGCAAAGCCCAGTTTGTGGCCTGCATCGGGTAATTGCTCACTGACATAGTTTGAAAAAAAAAAAAAGGCGCTGCTAAATTGGAACCAGTGTTTTGATATGAAATCAAAGTTTTTTTTCCTCCTTTTCTTCTCTGCCTCCCTCTTACTCTGGTGCATGTTAATCCCTTCATCATGTGCCCCCCTTCTTCTTTCTCTCTTTTACCCCCCCCCCCACCCTTTTTTTTGTTCAACACCAAACGTTGAAGATTTTTTTTTAACTAAAACAGCAGCACACTTCTCTTTACAGAGAACATGCAATTGCATGCAAGTAATTGACTGTATGCTATTTTTTTCCCCTCCTAATCTCCCTTGTACCGAAACAGTGGCATGCTTTATCTCGGGAAGAGCAAGCTAAGTATTATGAGCTAGCCCGCAAGGAACGGCAGCTCCACATGCAGCTCTACCCAGGCTGGTCCGCTCGAGATAACTATGTAAGTATCAACAGAACAGATCGGCAGAGGTGCGCGTGCGTGTGTGTGTGTCTTGGGTTTATGTTGTTTATGTCAGCGTTGCATGACTTTACAATGGCACACAGTAGTGACACTCACACACACACACACACACACACACACACACACACACACACACACTGCATGTTAACAGGGCCCATTTGTAGACCCCTTTTGTTTTTTGCCCGATATGTCATTCATAAAACATGTGATCACGTATAAGGAAAAACTGCCTGGTAATGGTTATGCTAGTATTTGATGTCCCATATCAGCATGGAGCTTCTGGGTCGAACAGATGGCGTTCAGCAGCAGCAAACCTTTGCTCCTCTAGCTGCCCTTTTGGTGGGTCAATGTGTGTGTGGGAGGGGGGGGGGGGGGGGTTCAGCCGCATTTAGGATGCAGCATGTTTATTTTGTGCATGTGTCGTGGCGCGCATGCCTACGTGTTTGTGCATTTGCGTGGTGAGGTGTCCGATCCGTCCCGTGGGTATGTGGCGTGGATGAGTTGGTGAGAGAGAGAGCACCAGCCTTTTATTAAAAGTGTGGCTCCGGCATCACGTTCACTCCACCACCAGAGCGCTTTGTGGTGTTTATCTGCCTCCCCTCGGACACCGACAGCATCCCCCCCCCCATTTCTTCTGCCTCCACCGCTCCACCGCCAAAATGCCTCGCCGAGGGGGGGTGACCCTTCTTTACAGATACACAGCACCAGCTAGTGGGAGTTCCCGTTTAATGTCCAACTTTGTTAGTACAAACATATTTGACGGCTAGGGGAGAAAAAAAAAAGAAGAGGTTTGTCACACATGAACCCGTCCCTGAGAGTGCTATTCTGCGACCCCTCCCACTAATAAAACCATCCGCTGCACACAGAAAGCACAGCGTGCCTGGAAACACCCGAAATTAGCTGCTCGCTGGCCCAGACTGGAGCGAGTGGCATTCACAGTTTCGCTGTGTGTACCCCCCACTCTCGTCCTTTCTCTCACCCACTCTCACTCAGTCCGTCTTCTTCCCCCCCCCCCGTCTGCCGCAGCAGTAGAAGGCAGATTAGCTCATGAATAAGTGGATTAGCAGACTTTGCAGCAGGAAACCAAAGTGCTGCTCATATTTGACTAGAACGACACTACGCTGCTATCTATACCTATAGTCGCCCCCCCCTCCCTGGGATTTAGCATAAGCTATAAATCCTCACGCACTCCCACCACCTTGCTGGGAAGAGAGTGGCACTCTTAACAGACATCGAGCCAGACTAGCCTAATTACAGTGGAGCAGTTTTAATTGCACTTCATGCTAATATTTGTCATCAGAGGGACTTCAAAGGAAGTGGAAAGATGACGCAGACGGGTCACAGCAGAGGGACGAGCTGTTTGTCAAATGAAGTTGTTGTCTTAAAACCAGCCGAAAGCGAGCAGCGCAGCGCTTTCACGTCAGAGCCCCCCACCCCCCCCCCCCCCCCCATCGGGTCCGTGCGCCCCTCTCAGCGCGGCAGTTTTGTGGTGGAGTCCGGAGTCCAGGGGATGCTGGTTGGGTGCCCAGCAGGGGATGAGTGAACATGGCAGTCAGCAGCAGGATATCAGAGTGGTCTAGTGAGCGTGAGTGCTGGAGCCACACTTTATGTGTTCCTCTGTATATTTTTTAGGGAAAGAAGAAGAAGCGGAAGAGGGAGAAGATGCAGGAATCAGCCCCAGGTAAGCATGGGTCCCTTCAGTTTGTTTTCTTTTTTTTTCTGTCTGTTGCATTTTCAAGTTGTGAGTTACACCATCTTTTCTGCAGTATCCTGCTACATTTCTACAAATACATTTTAAAAAAAGACACCAAATATCCCAGTAGTCAGAAACAAATACCTATAAAACTGACAACTACCCTCATTCTGGCTCCAGTCGACTGGCTTAATTCTGTGAAGGCAGCAAATTCTTTCTCTCAGTTTCCTTCTGGATTTTCTTTGTGTTCATCTCACCATCCATTTGTCCGCGGCCTCGCTCTCATCCCCGTCGTTCACAAATTACACCTACTTTGGGATTAGTCTGTCCATTCTATATATGACTACTTACCAACTCTGAGCTTTGCACTGTTTGTTTGCCTGCTGCACTACAGTGTGTCTTTCTGCTGACCTTGTTTAGCTGCGCTTATGAGCCTCCTCTCAGCACTGCAACTCTAATCCATTGACAATTACATTTTAAGTAAAATGTCAGTATTTTCTTTCTTCTTTTTTTTTGTTGGTCTGTACACTTTGTAGGCCCCCAAAAAAATACCTAAAAAGAAATTTAAAAGATGCAATTTTCTGCAGGTACAGGCCAGAGAATGAAAACGGCGTACATCTGAGAATATGGTAAGACAAACCTTCCATCCCCTTCCTGTCTGATCAGTTCAATATCTGTCCAGTCTTTTTCCAAACTACCAAACACCGGCTTTAGAGAAGGTACTCACAGACTAATCCTGAAAAGGTCCACCCTAACCTCGCCATAGTCATTGTGTCGGCGGTGTTGAGGCCTGAGGAGGCATTGTTCTCCGCTCAATGGCCTCAGCACAACGACCCGTTCGTGTGTGTGTGTCTGTGCTTTCGTGCATGTGTGTGTGTGTGTGTGTGTGTGTGAACATTGAATGGGTCAATCCAATGTTTTTGTTTGGAGCACTGGTTGGATTAAAGGTCTTGGTGTTGTGTCAGCAGTTTGCGGTTTATTTCTCCTTCATCACGCGTTAGGAGATTGCCCAAATAAGAAAGGGTTTGGAGGCTATTGCTTAATAAATCAGACGGCTCGCCCACTCTGTGCTTTCTAAACAAACGCTACATCTGAAAACACTTTTACTCGCTCAGAACAGGACTTTTTTTTTTTCTCTGCTGTTGGACGCTGAGACGTCAGCGCTCGGTCCCATATGGACGACATGTGTTGTCTGGTTCTGCATCTCTGTGACGTGGAACAGGATTCAGCAGCTTTTTTGGCAGCAACTTAATGAGATGCTACACCGTAATACGATTTCATGGTATCTGGGGTTTCACGGTGTATATAATGCCTTCATAACAAAGGCACTCGTTTTCTTTACCCCCCCCCCCTCCCTTTTTTTTTTTACATGTGAATGATATATTGATTCAGATGACATGTCAAACCCGAACTGAACTGTCACCTATCCTTTTTTTGTTGTTGTTGAAAGAAGGATTAGCGTTCTCAATGTGGGGCAAATGCAACTCTATTTTCAGTCTGCTTTTCTCTCTCTGGCTATTTTTGCTTTCCATCTCTCTCTCTCTCCTCCAACCCCCCCCTCCAACCCCCCCCCTCCCCTCCCTCCCTGGGAGTCTGGTAGCATCCTGTTGTTCCGCTCCCTTTCGGCAGCCGAAAAAGCCTGGCAGATGTGACAAATCTGGTCTTACGTCCAAATCACCCCAACCAGACAAAGGTTTTCCACTTGATCGATTCCTGACCCGGTGGCTCTCTCTGAACCCAAAATTGGGCCGCTTTTCTTTTTCTTCTTTTTTTTGATCCCACAGTCACACACACAAAAAAAAAAAAAAGGCTGGGAGAGAGCGGGCTCTAAAAAAGCACTTTATCTCTGATCCAATAATTAGCAGCGCCTAGCCGCAGCGGGATGGACACCCTTGCTGATTCTCAGTGACAGCCTTAAACTAATATGCATAATACCGAGGATACTGCCACAACTCCCCAAGCCCTCAATTTATGCAGATCCCAAAGAGCTGGATTGAGGTTAGCTCGGTGTAGACGCCGAAAAACATTTTTAAATGAACTCGTTTGTCTATTTCTTTTCATCTGCCCCAGCCTCTCCCCCGCCTCTGCGCCACATGAAAAATCTGAAAGGAATTTTGTTAATGAGTAAATGCGGAGACACAACTTTAGCACCTATTTGTTTGCTGCGCATTTGCTACGATTGATATCATCTGCAGCGCCTTGTGTCGCTCACGATGAATATCATTCAGCATAGTGAAGTGAAACGCCCCCCCCCCCCCCCCCCGTCTAGGCCGGTTTTCAATTAATACCACTTTATTTTTCTACATGTTTTATGGCTTTCTGCTGAGTTTTTCTGCCTGTGAGGCAAACCGAGAGTTTTTTTTATGGCATGACGTCGGTTCTCTTTGTTATCTTTAGCGTGTCAAACGCGGGGCCCGCCACACAGCTGGCCCCCGCCACGGTGGAGCAGCGCTCCGAGAAGTCGTTTCTCTGACAATGTGAAATCAGGGTTTCCGTTCTCTTCCCAATCGGCCCCCTTTTTTCTTACCCGGGCTGGAAATATGTGCCGTTTTACTCCTCCTTTCCTTGCTGTCCTCTGCGCACCTCTTCATTAAGTCTCCTTCTCCCTTCCCCTCATGCTGTTAGCCCTTTGTGTGACTAAGCCTGCTGATTCACAGCCTTTTGAGATAGATATCTGGTCGAGACATACACACGTGCCCTCTGGGCTTTTCCCCCCCCCCAATTCAGCCACTGCAGACAAAGGTGGCCTTTTAATCCGGCTAGAGAGGGCCTCGGAGTTGCAAACACTTGCAAACTGTCATAAAACTGCGCCTGAGTCATCTCGCCCGGACTCTTATGAAGGTGCCCCTTTGTCGTCAAACAAAATCTACGTCTATACGAGCCGATTTGCCCCTAACACTTGTGCAGGAGGCTGCGTTTTTAATCACATGATCCGGGATAAAAGGATGCTTTACAATTGGTAAAGTCGGGTAAGTGCAGTGAGGGGTCATTTGTAACCTCATGTGCGCGGGACATGAAAGTAGATGGGGAGCTTTGGTGGCCTCTCTCTCTCTCTCTCTCCCCGGCTCCGCTCCCTCTGATGTGTGCAGCCAGAAGTCAGCTGTCAGAAGACGAGGGGGAGGAAGAGGAGAGGGGAGGGGAGAGCAGGAGTATGTTAGGCGGGGAGGGAGCGTAAGAAAAGGGGCCAAAAAGAAAATCCCTCATTCTCTCGAGTTCTCGGTTTACCCAATCACTCTCGACTGCCACTCATCCTTCAGTCTCCATCTCCCATTTCTTTTTCCTCCCCCTTCTCTCTCTTTATGTGTTGCCTCTCATCTTCTCTCTCTCTCTCTCTCTCTCTCTCTCTCAGACCTTCATCACTCTCTGCACATTTCTCTCTCTCTCTCTCTCTCTCTCACAACTGAGCAGCCAGCCACACACTGCGCCTGCAATTAGGCAAGATTCAGCGGCGTCCTCCTTTTCCCGAGTCGTTTCAATTTGGCACCGAGCCTGTAGGCCACGGCGGCACAGCCCAGTGCCTCCGCACGCCGCCTTATTAGTGACCCGGGATAATTGGGGAAGGAATCCGGATTGCAAAACAGACTCTGGGTCTCGCTTTGAGCAGGGCGCAGGAGACGAGAGGATGTTTTTTTTACCCCCCCCCCCCCCCAAACTGTGCTTTTTCACCCACGTGAAGAAATATGTGTGGTAGGTGGAGGGGAACAATTTAGGCTTAAATCAAAGCAATCCACCCCCCCCCCCCCCCCCTATAATGTTTCTATAGGTGGGAAATAGAATCAGAAATATTCATCCCCACAGCCCTCCCCTTCTCTCCCTCCCCCTGACCTCCACAAAGCCCACTCTGTGAAGTAAAATGACCCTCTCAGCACTTAGTATGTGGGCTTCCAGAGGGTGGCAGTATGTCAAACTTCATGTAATTCAAGCATGTGGTTTTAGCTTAGAAGTACAAATCTTGTACACCGACGTGGTTTTGTTATTCCGGCAAAACCTTACGTGACACTTCAGATTGTGGGGGGGGGGGGGGGCTTTGTTTACACGTGAGAAATGCAGCCGTAGTGCTCCCATTGTTTAGACTGGGGCGGGAGGTGTGTTTTGATTGAGTCACGGGCCCATTGTGTTGAGGTTTGGTCAGCTGCAGTAACAGTATGAGGGTCTTTTTGTGATGTCTTCTCCGCTTCCTCTCTTCCTCGCTCCGTCTGTGCCTCCTTACCCCCCCCCCCCCCCCCCCCACCACCCCTCCTTCTCCACCACCACCTCCCCAGCGCTTTATGAAAGAGGTGGAGCTATGTGACCTTGACAAACGCCTCCCTGGTGAAATGCTTATCTCTGAGTTGAAGGCCCCCCCCCCCCCCATGCAACACTGGGACGCGGAACTGCAGGAAGCAGTGTTTATTTTTTATTTTACTCGACTCATTCTGGCAATTGTTGAAGGAGGCTGAACCTCAACCGCAGTTTACAATCTCTTTTTCCCCCCCTTTACTTCCCCCTTTCTTTCCTGCCCCTCTGCCCCGTCCCGACGCCCAATACGAGCGGCGGCGGAGGCCTTTGAAGCGAGACCACAGCAGAAGCGGCAGTAATTGTGGCGGCTCTTTGAATGTGCGCCCTCCCTCCCCCATCCCCAGCCCGCTCTCTCGACATCCCCCGGCCTGCAGCGGCTCAGACTGAGCCGTTCGAGGGCACGCAGCCAGACTTCAGCTGCCCCGGGCCCCCCAGCGATGCCGCCTCAGATGTGGGCAACAACCCCCCGCTCCCCCCTTCCTCCTCCCTCCCCTCCTCACACACCATCCTGTACTCCCACAGTCTCACCCACGCATGGCTGAGGTTTGGGGCTTTGGTGACTCCCCCTCCCCGTTCCCCCTTTTGACCACAACCAGACCCCACCCCTCCCTCGTCTCCAAACGTTAACACACAGACACCGTCTCCCCCCCCCCCCCCACGTGGAAGAGATACATTCACCCCAGCCTGCCTTTTGATTGCAGGTTAAAAAAATGTTTAAGAAGCGATTTCTTTTATGTGCTACGGAGCTGAAGAATTTGCTGACCGTGCACAGCGTTTTGTTTCAAACATCCCTTTGTCTTCCAGGTGCTATTATTTTTTTTTATTTTAATTTATTGCCCTGCTCACCCCTCCCCCAGTGTGTTTAAAAGCGGTGCTGCTACAGATGTATTTAGAGGAGGCTGCTTTGAAAACCGTGTCCCCAAAACCAGCTGTGTGTTCCAGGCCGCACTGCCGTGCCAACGCACACCGCCGCACGAGACTTTGTTCTAAATGTGGGGACAATTATGCTCTCTGGAGCCGGACTGGGCCGACCTCGGTGGATGATGTAACAAAGCTACGGCACTCCTTGTTCTCTGGAGCTCAGGTTGAAATCGATCACGTGAGTCATGGGTGATGGTGGTTGTAACTCCTGCGCCATTCATTGACACGTATGTTGATCAAAGAGGAATTAGCCTCGATGGATTGTTGTATTGGGTATTGTACTTCGTCCTTCCTGTTGGTAAATGGTGAGAAAATGAATTTAGAGTTGTACAAGTGATACTGAACCTTTTCCTGCCTCGGCTTTCACCTGACCGTATCATAAGAATCATGTGACTGCACGTGACTGTGATGCTTCTCTCTGCGATGTCACCACGTTCCCAGATCCTAACAACTACGATGTTAAAACAACTGAAGAAATATGGCCAAATCTACAAAAACGTTGTTCGTCTTTGACCATGACACGTTTTTGAAAGGCATAGCCCTCCATCTGTAGTCTCTCCTCCTAACGTCTGTGCCTTGGTAAAGTCTGGAGACACCTCTCTCCGCTCCGCTTATTTTTAGAGTAATTAGTCGGCGGCGTTTTTCCTCTTTAATGGCACCCGAAAGAAAGCCCAGAGCTGTGAGAAGAGGGCGAGCGGTGGAGGTGGTGGTGGTTGTGGGGGGGGGGGGGTGTCGGTGGGTTTGGAGGTTAGGGGCCTGTGAGGCAGGCGGGCCTCAGCTGCGGCCGCTTTGATTCTGGCCTGCGAGGTGAAAGCGGCGATTGAGACGCGAGCTTGTGCCAGTTATCTTAACCTCCCACACTTCAAAAGCTAGGCAGGAGCTTGTCCGACTCCCCATCCCCCCCCCCCCCCCCCTCCTGCCTCCCCTGCTGCAGAAAAGGAGAGAGAGAAAGAAGGGCAGTTGGGTTGTGCGCGGGGGAGAGTGAGTGAGGGGGGGGGGGGGGGGGGGGGGGACTGAACCTTCGCTAGCTCTCTGAACAGAGGAGCGTTTCATTTCCTGCAAAAAAAAAAAATCTAGGCGGCATTCCTGAGCGCTAATGTCGAGGGGGGAGGAGAAGGGGAGGGGTCAAGTTGCTCCTGAATCCCAGTGTTTGTGTCGGCTGGACCTTGTGAAGAGCTGGCCCGGTGCCCCCCCCCCCCTAACCCACCACCACGCAGTACACATCCCTGCTGTTACCACCAACCTTTTTTTGGAGACTTGGGTCCAAAAAAAGTGTGTGTGTGTGTGTGTGTGTGTGTGTCACACACACACACACACACACACATGCACATGCGCACACTTCTCGCCCGCAGACCCTCAGGCCTCTTCCCCGGGCAGGAAGGCCAAAGCTTTTCATGTCTGTGGAGGGGGGAGGAAAAATGCTCCCCAGGAAACAGGGTGCAGCGTGCGGGTCCGCTTTGAGATCCAGGGATGAAAAGGCGGAGGCGAATAATAGCGAGCGGGTCGGTCTCTGCGCTCCTTTCAGGCTCTCCTGAGGGACGGGAGCCTCTGTCCCGGTCCCTCTTACCCACATGTGGCGAAGCCCGCTGCAGGGTGGTGTTAAGGTGCAGCGAGCGGTGGGGGGGGGGGATCAGCTGACTTCTCTCCCACAAAGAGACACTCTTGGCTTTGCCACCAGAGGAGAGCAAACCGATACCGCAGCTTTTCCTTTTTTTTTTTTTGTCTTTACAAAACATGGCAGGAGGCAACCATCCACCTCTGTCTGCCTCTCCTGCTTTGATCACATATTCCATTTGATGCTGCTCGGCTCTAGAATAACTCTCCTTGGCTTGTCAATAACTGAAGCTAAGTCTTGTTGTGTTAGCTCGAGCTCAGATCACAACAGCGGAAAAGAGCACTTTTGCAGCAATGACACAAACAATTCTCCCCATCGGGGGGGGGGGGGGGGCGACAATCTGCACCTGAAGCGCGTTGGTTCGGATTACCAATTTACCAACGGGGTCCCGTGAGCGTCTGCTGGTTTAACCGAGGTCAGCGCAGCGATCCTCCCGTGTGGGGGAGGACTTCCCCGTCCTGCTTCCCTAGTCGACCACCCGGAGCGGCAGCCTTAATGTCGGCCAGAACAATCGGGCGATACCCCTCCTCCTCCCCCGAGAGAGAGTGAGAGGAGGTATGAGTCAGTCAGTCTGCGGGGAGGGCCAAGACCAGCAGTGCCAGCTGGGTCACGGCAACCCCGCGTTGGGCTAAGATCAAAGCTGGGCCCGGCCCACATCCTGCCACCGACCTATGACCCCTCTGTAGCTCGCCTCGACGCAGCTGCAAAGGCTTTCATTCGCTCAGCTGTAACACCGAGGCGACGCATCGCAAAGCAGCGAGCGGAGGCGTGGCCAATAGCGACAGGTGGCGTCTGAGTCGCCGTGAGTCATCGTGACTCGTCCGGTGCGACCCGGTGTTTCGCCGCTCGTCCTTCGTCGCTTTTGTCCGTCTGCAGATGCAGTGACTCGAGAGTTTGGTTGTATTTAAAAGTTGTTTTGGTTTCTTTCCCTGCAGGAGGAAAACGGGACCATTTCTCCACGTGCAAAGCGAAGGCCGCAGCTACGGGCCTTCTGCTTGAGATGGAGGCCTGCTAGGATCCACGAAGACCCTCAAATCCCCCAACCCAAGCCTCCAGTTCTCAGAGGAACCCCACTGCCCCCCCACCCAACCCCACGACTCCCTTTTTGTCCTTCAACACAGTCACATGCCACCCCCACCACCCCCACCTCCACCGAAAAAACACTTCACTATTGCACTCTCCCCCCGTCCTGAAGGCGTCCGCCAGAGAGACACTGAACTGAACTGAACAAGACAATCATGATTAGTTGGAGCACGCCTCACGCCACCACGTCGTCTCACCGTGAAAAGCTAAACACACACACACACACATAAAAAAAGACTTCAATTTGTCGTCTGTGTTTCGTCACTGAAAGACCGCAGCAAACACCTGCACTGCACCGCCCAGACACTCCAGACACGTCCCTCCGAGTCACCGTAAGTTATTTGTCGCCTCGGTGTCTTTGTATAGTTCACCGGGCCCCCCCCCCCCCACCCCCCCTCTCGGTTCTCTCTCTCTCTCTCCCTCCCTGGATTTTTGAGACCATTTGGGGTTGTGCCCGACCGACCAAACACCTCTTTTTAGACTGCACTAAGGAAGCCGGAGGAATTTCATCTTGTCTTCGAAACGTCCCTGAGACGCCATTTTAGTTTGTTGCTGACCAGTTGGTGCAAAAAAGGATCAACGATTTCATTTGTTTTTCATTTTAGACTGAATTTGATTTTGAATGCTTTTTTGTATCCTGAACCCTTGTTTCAATTTCTCGGTGTATATTTTAGTGAGTTTTTTTTTTTTTAATATTGTTTTTTTTATATAGTGGTATATATAAAATTAAGCTTTGGACACAGGAAAGCCATTTTTCTTGTTGAAGCATCTTGCAGAAAATTGAAACTTAAGGCTTCTTTTGATAACTATTTGTAACAAATAGTGACCTCGAGTCTTGCTCAGATGTAAAATAATGCTCAGTATGTGTACTTTTTAAAACTGTCAGGATATGTCCATTTTCTTGGTATTTTTGCAGGTAACATTAGGACAAAGGCGAGTGATGGCTCAGAGGCCTATATTTTATTGTTCTAAAACATGACAAATGAAGCAGATATATATATTTACCCCAGCACTTGGCAGTCTTTCTTTTATTGCAATGGACCTTTGTCTTTTCTCTCTGGTAGCTAATAGTGTGGTCTTTAGCCATGTTGTTTTATTCCATGCAAGCATCTCTGTAACATTATGATTTTAATGCTCTCTTAGTATTGATTAATGAATTCTTTTTTTTTTTAATTATCATATTTCGGGTCACTGTCATCTTGGTATAGCATTTTGCTTCCCAAGTGGTCATATTTGAACTGTTTCAACATGTTGTTTTTGTAAGAAAAATAAAAAAGGCACCATTGGCTCATTTGATCACTTGTGTGGTGGAAAGACACGAGCTGAAAGTGCCAGATGTAGCAGTCTGTGTGTCATCCTTGGAGATTAGAATGACGTCATGCATATGTGGTAATGCTATATATGTACTGAAACACATTTGATATACGTTTGACCTTGTGAAAACTTTAAACCCCCAAACGCTTGCGGCTACGTTAATACTGTATTATTGTGATGATGATAAAAGAGATCTACATCATGTGAGTCTAAATATCTGTATCAATTGGATCACTTTACAGGCTCAGGTTTTTTCTCCCTCTCTCAACGTAAGGATTGTCTTTTGACTTTAAATAGTGTGAAGTGAATACTGAATGATCAGATCAGAGGCAAAGTGTATTTATAGCCAAGGCTGAATTGTGCCTCTGGAATAGAGCATTCCAAGTAAAACAGCACCACCTTGTGTTCCTGCAGCCTAATTGGAACATTAAAGATTCCCAAAGGCATCTGGCAAATGATTCATTCTAGGCATTGAAGTCAGTTTGAAGTAATTATTCCTAAATGTTTCCTTCGTTTCAAGCAAAACTCAAAATATATTGTCTGAAGTCTTAATTATGACAATAAAATACACCTTTAACATGTACCCATAGCTGAAATAGAACAAAGTAAATCAAAGGTCGAGTTTATTAAGGAGTACATTCGGGGTGCGTGTCCAGTTGTGGACTTGTTTACGCCTTTTACTTTGGTGTTATATCTCAACTGTACTCAATATGCAGATTCATAGTAGAAGCAGGGTAGTGGCAAAAGTATTTTAAACATTTGGTCAACAATGCATACTAAAATTGTTTTATATTATATAATTTATTTAATTATTATTTAGTTTAAAAAAAAAAGGCTTTCAAGGTATGTTAACACATGGTGAGTATAAATAAACAAATTGGTTAATTTGAAGATAATATTTGACATGTATACGACAGCCAAGCAGCAACCTCACCAACGCAAAATAGTCCTAACTGCAGTTCATCTATTGGCCACAAGAGGACTGCTCCAACAGGAATAAACACGTTCACAGGCTGGAACAAATGACTAACTGGTTCATTCCCCCTCAATGACAACTGGACATAACCAAAGTTTGAACTACTTTTATAGTTTCATGTTACAAATAAATGTATCAATAGTATTCAGTTCTCTATGTATCTGCATGGCAGTAAACAACGCTTCTAAAATGAGAAAAGACGTGTTTGAAAGATGGATTTTTGATCAGATTTAATCTCTTCACACACACAAAAATAATTCAGCGGACTGACAGACTAAAGTCGGCATTTATTATAGGAGGCACTTTTTTCCCCATTTCCAAAGTTCCGACTAGTTTCGGTGAAGTGAGGAAATCACTTGTACTTGTAGAATCCTTCTCCCGTCTTTTTACCGAATTTGCCTTCTGCAACCAACTTGTTGAGAGATTCACTCTGGGCAAACGATGGGTTCTCAGGGTTTGCTGCAGACCAATCTGAAGATATGCAAAAACAAAGTTAAGTTCATTCAAAATATCTTTGGTTCTTCTCAGCGGCAGTTTCAAATTACACTTATATCCAGTGGAAGAAATAATCTTTAAGTAAAAGTTTAAAAATACTTGATTGAAAGTGTTTATAGTATAGTAGTTAGTATAATCAGGAAACTGTAGCAAAGGTTATTTAAAGAAACAGAACTTCATGAGTATAATTTGACTGTTATATTGTACAAGTTTCGTACTTAATTATAATCAATTCTGCATTACAGTGTTGGGCTGCGATGGACAGTGCTTTGTGAAAAATACTATACATTTTTTTTTAAATTAAATAAAGTATTACATTTCTGAAGTTGAAACTGAAGCTAGAACTTTCAAAAAAATGTATTTGCACTTTTCCATTGGTAAAGTGACTAAGGATGTAGACCAGGAGGAACAGTAGAGAGATAGTACCTCAAATTGGTACTTAAGTAAATCTACCCAGTAACAATCCACCACAACTGGTTAAACCACACGAATGTTTCCCCACAGTTTTACTCACAATCCATGATGAACTTCATCGTGTCGAGTCCTACATAGTCCGCCAGCTCCAGGGGTCCCATTGGGTAACCACAACCAAGCTTCATGGCAATATCAATGTCCTCTTTGGATCCATGGCCTGAGGGAGAAAACAGAAAAACCCAACAGTCACTGTACAGAGATTACAGAAATCAATCCAAAACTTGAAGGTTGTACCACAGAATACTGAGTAGATCCTCAATATTTAATGATGTTTGAAACACAGCATGGCTCAGAAAGTAGAGCGAGGATATTTTCACTTCCAACTCTGTGAATTGAGGCCTTATTCTGATCAAACCAGGGCTGATACTTGGAACATTGGAAAGACCAAAAAAGACAGTTTTGAGGAGTTTTAAGTTAGAATAAAGTGTGATTTTGCAATCGAAGTTAGAAAGATCTAAACTTCTCCTAAATTGAGAGAAAGAGAAACTTTCAAAAGACGTAGGATATTTTTCAGTATAAAAAGCCAAATGAGTTGACCTTTGTTCTTACCTTTACTCATTTTAAGCCACTGCATCCCGAGTAACAATGCACACAAACAAATGACATGACGCACAGGTGCCCATGCAGGTGCACATACCTCTCTCATACATCCGGACGGCCTCTATGATGTAGGGAAGCAGTAGGCGGTTGACGATGAATCCCGGCGTGTCCTGCATGAAGAGATGTTGTGTGCAGCTGAGCGGGCAGTAATGAGACCGCAGCCATGGCGACGTCAGGGAGCACGCCTTACCTTGCAGGACACTGGCGTCTTTCCCAGGATTTTGCTGAAGTTCAGGAGACTATCGAGAGTCTCTTGGCTTGTCGCCGAGGTTCCAATCACCTGTGAGAGATTCATATTTTAGGCCACATTGATTGAAATGACATGTTGGTAGTAATATACAAGTGTGTCTGAGCTGGCATTTGAGTCCTCATGGACTGAGCCTCTGATTGTGGGAGAAGTAAGAGTTAGAGTTAAAGAAATTTAATCAGCACTTTTTTTTTTTTGAGTTGTCCGAGTACATTACATATGTTTCAGTGTAGTTACAGCTTAATGCAAAAAGGAAGAAGCCTGTTGCCTCATCCAGGTAAATAACCTTTAACAGCTACTCACATTCTGCATTTGGTTTTTTTTCCACTCACACAGAAAATGACTTGTTTGCACACTGTATTTATTTTCATTTCAATAAAAGGGTGAATATCCATGTGTAAAAGATCTTTTTACACAGGCGCTCAAATACCAACCGCACATACCTCTACGAGCTTCATCACGGGGACTGGGTTGAAGAAGTGAAGGCCGGCGAAGCGATCCAGCCTGCTGGTGGAGCTGGCGATGTCCGTGATGGACAGGGAGGAGGTGTTGCTGGCAAAGATGGTGTGTCTGAAGAGGCGAGCAGCGCAGGAAAAACAGACGCAATCGATAAAACGTAATGTGGACAGCAGTTAATGACACTAGCAATCGTGCCCTTCAGAACTTTCCATTTCGTTCTTATTTACGAAACCAAACAAAGGAAACCATGCCGACTTCCCCCTCTGATCAAAAACCTGCTCTTGGATTTAAAAATGAACAGTATTGAGTAACGATGCTCACGCCGGTGCCAGCTTGTCGAGCCCACTGAAGATATCCTGCTTGATTTTCAGATTTTCCACAATTGCCTCCACCACAAGATCCGAGCCCTGAACTACGGACGCAGCATCTGTCGAGGTCGACACGTTCTGCAGGGCTTTCTGGATGAACTCTTCACCCGACTGAAACGAACCAAAATGCAGTTCATTTAAGCACATTTCAATCTGTTACCGTCGCGTTGGCATTTTGTCTGGGGATTTATTTTCTCACCTCTGGCTTATCAGAAAACTTCTTCTTGGCCACTCTTTTGAGGTTGCCCTCAATTCCTTTGACAGCCTTTTTAAGGATTTCGCCATTTGTGTCCACAAGCGTCACAGAGTGTCCAGTTGACGCGGCAACCTTTCAGAAAGAAATCAGGTCAAAATAACCAGAAAAACAGCCTTCAATGTCAGTAATGCTGAAGTGTGGGCCAAACAATAAAAATTCTGTATCGTGAGACTAAATACAGTTGGTATATACTGTCTTTAGTGTGTTTAGTCTCAAAATACACACCAAGTTTTTTTTCCATTATACTATACGGATACAATATAGTATGAAATACACTGAACTTGAAACAAAGCTCAGACAGTCCAGTTTATCCGGCGAGCGACACCTTGCGGCTGGATGTGTATCCTGCAGGTCCTCGGTGTCGAGTCTAATCTTCTGTCGCAGCACAAGGCACAACTGTGTTGAATGACAACTGGGCCATTTCACAAAGCACCTTCCTTGTGGGATGGATGCGTGGTTGCGCTGTGAGACAACGCGCTCGATTCACTCAACGACATATGATACAACCACGTGCTTTTATTTTGAAGGCTTCCATTATATTTCACGTCTTGGGCAACTCGATTGCGACACAGAGGTGTTTTGTGAAAAGTGCTTTCTTTTCCGCTTGTTCACTGAGAGACTGTTTCGACAGATGCAAATAGAATGGTTGTTTTTAAGCCAACCGCCCCCCCCCCCCCCCACCTCCCTTTACCGAGCAGCGGCCGCTTCACCAACGTATAACGAAGCTACTTGCTAGCATCGAGGCTAACCGCAGGCTCGAGGCACGTCGTCTCTTACCTGTGCGATGCCTGCGCCCATCTGTCCGCCTCCGATGACCGTGAGGTGTTTAATAGCAACGTGTCTGACGGCCGAAGACGACAAACCCCGGCAGACGTGGTGAGTGAAGAACGCCATGATGTGGCAACGGTGTCAAACCTGCTGCGGGACGATCCGAGGGAGACGGGCACGCGAAGGAAGGTCGGCGGTCACGTGATGACGTCGCGCTACAACCTTTCACACAGATACGCTCCCAAGTGAACATGGACACCAATGTGACTTTAATCGTTGTAGAAAACTATTGTACGGGCATTGAGGGACATATCAGCAACACATGCTTCAAGTACTTGAACCTAAATCCTGGTTCTGATAAATGCAACCCCTTTCTCAATAATCTAGATTCAGGTTTTTCATTTTCCGGTTTGACATTAATGTAAAATGTATTGTACACTACTTTTTTAGTACATCACTAATTCATATCAGACCATGTGTTTTATGCAATATGATCAAGCGGTAAATAAATAAAGCTCATTTGATAGAAGAACGTGTTCCTCTGAACTTCAGTGGAGTAGATGTACAGTATGAAGTCACATAAAAATGGAATGACTTGCAGGTTTATAAGTAAAAGTATGCAGGTAAGAGAAATTATCAGAGTAAGAATACTCATTTTATATTTTGTGAGTTGGTCTAAACCGTCTTGACCAGCTTTGAGAGCGTTTATTATGGACTGGATAAATGTTTAGAATAGTAATTCACTTCTCCCAACCTGATTGTGACTGTACACTAA
This sequence comes from Pungitius pungitius, assembly GCF_949316345.1. Classification (NCBI taxonomy): domain Eukaryota; kingdom Metazoa; phylum Chordata; class Actinopteri; order Perciformes; family Gasterosteidae; genus Pungitius; species Pungitius pungitius. The sequence goes on along the minus strand of NC_084908.1, from coordinate 15,014,192 downwards.
AACAACACAGCCCTGGGCTGTGAATTTCTTATTATTTTTTAATATAACAAAATCATCATAATTTGAGATCCCTTGGTTTGTTCTGACATTGATACATTTGTAACAATACAAAACTTTAACATTTAACTAACGCTTACTTCTATTTGGATAAAATGCTCTTGTGATTTCAAAGGCCTACAATGCAACATTTTTAGAAAATGACAATTTCTGACAAAAACCTTGAAACATTTTTTTATTCAGGATACTGAGGTAATTATTATTATGATAAAATATTTTTGACATATTGCCAATAATCTAATCATATCTGTAAGAAAAATACATTTTAAAAGGATTTCTTACTCTAATAATTGTGTGCTAATTTCTCAGAAATATGTATCATAAAACTGATTGTGCACCTTAATTATTACTTGATTATCAAGTAAATATCTTCTGGTTACAGCTTCCTAAATGGGAGGATTAGAAGCTGTTTAGATGGTGACGTTGTAAAGATGAACAGACTATATGCAGCAGTAAGAAGCATAAGAAAAATGAGCTACATACATTTCAATCAAAGAAACATACCTTTCTCCCGCCATGCACAGACTGTATCCTCTCCCCATGACCACTTTACCCACATTACCAGTTGGTAAAAAGTGTTTGATTAGGGCAGAATCCTTTGGAGCGTAATGTTCATGCAGTGTTTCACCCCCGAGGGCTCACACACACGGCGTACGGGCGGGGGGCTAGCGTCAGGCCGAACCGTCCGGTCAGTGAGGGGGGAGGCGCTCCCTCCGGCAGTCTGAACCTGAAGGCCTGCAGTAAGCTGGTCACCGTCAGGAACAGCTCCATCTTCGCCAGCTGTTCCCCCATGCACACCCTGCGACCTGAAAGGTAGGCGGGACAAATCAATAGCGTTGTGGGGGTGGGGGGGGCACGGACAATTGGGATGCATTTACGGATCAGCGAATCGGCAAAACAGTGGCTTACCGATCCCGAATGGTATGAAGTACTCTTTCCTCAGCAACTGTCCCTCCTCGTTTAAGAAGCGTGCTGGGTTGAAACGGTCCGGCTCGTCCCACACTGTCGGGTCTCTATGGACCGACCACAGGTTTGGCACGATCACTGTTCCTTTTGGAATGGTGTAGCCTCTGAACTCTGAGGGAAAGAATAAAAAATAAGAAAACACAGAAAAAAAGCCTCAATCAGATTTGGAATTATGACAAATCAACTAAATTCAGATCTTTATCGGCGGGATAAAGTCATTGGAGTTATTTATTGATAGAGGGATTTAAGTAAATTACCTGTGGTCTCGGAGGCCATGTGAGGAATAGCCAGAGGAACCGCAACAGTCATTCTCTGCACCTCCATGATGGTGGCTTCAGTAAAAGGCAAACTTCCCTTGTCAGTGGAAGAAAGGGGCCGATGTCTTCCCACCACTTCATCGATCTCTGTCTGGACTTTGTCTGGAATCAAAGCAGGGCAACATAAAAACATAGCAAACTAGTAGAATAAGAGTGTGGCTTTGGGCCAGATCAAAGACGGTTTGATGTGATACTCGATGTCGTTATGAAAAAATTGGAGAAGTGGTTAAATGCATCATCAACAGTTTCTTGTCCTTAAACCGGGAAGTGTTTCCAATCCGGGAGTTCCCACAAGAGATGTCCAAATAAGCGGGGCTTCCTGTGATTTATATACTAAACAATTCACATTTAGTTATACAACAAACGTTTAACTTGTACAAATATTAAAGCTTTACAATGTTGTATAACTGAACTGACATTTTAAACCCCTTCTTTTATTTAATACATTGAATTATTGCGGCCACATTATTAGTTGGAATTAAATGTATTCTGCTTATTTTCTAAATTCATCAAAAACTAAAGTTTTACAAAAATTGGCCAATGGGAACTTTGAGTACAGCTCATTTTCTGGCTCCCCGCTAGAAACGCATTTTAGCTTTTATACTTTATACTACACAAAGGGCTACTATTCAAAAGCGCACGTATGCAGTCTGAAAATGACTTCTGCATCTTTTACCTTGAACGTCAGGGTGCAGGACCATGTAGAGCAGAACCCACAAAACTGAGTTAGCTGTGGTGTCCGTGCCGGCGATGAAGAGATCTCCTATTATATAAAAGAGATACTCTTCTGTGAAGCTGCTGTCCTCCTCCCCGGCAGCCTGCTGGGCCGACATCTCCATCAAGTACATGTCCACGAGATCCCTCGGGTGGTCCGGGTCCAGCGTCTCCCGATGCGTCGCGATGATCCTCTTCAGAAACGCGGTGATGTCTCCTTCCACCCGACGCAACTCCTTGAACACCCCGAAAGGCCAGTAGTACAGCAGGGGGAAGACGTTGATGAGGACCGCGGGGCTGCTCACGCAGATCTCCAGCCCTCGATCCATCAGGTCCAGCATGGTGCGGAACTCGCGGTCCTCGTGGTGGAACCGCTGACCCAGGATCAGCGAGCAGATGACGTTTGACACGGCGTTGCTGATCAGCGGCGCCGGGTCCACGCCGCTCGCGCCGGACTTTTGGCTCAGGTGCAGCAGCTCCTTTTTGACGGCAGCCAGGCCCTGCTGGATGCAGGGCTCCAAGCTCAATTTCCCCAGACCAAAGGACCGCAAGGTGGTGTGGCAGAACTTGCGCTGCTTTCTCCACACTGGCCCGTAAGGAGCAAAGACGATTCCTGGACATCAAATTTAACCAGAAAAGGGTTGATGTGTTTAGCCAGTTTCATTATAGACTCATCAAACTGATGGGGTCACTGGGAAATGGGTTCACAGTGTAGTTCTGTAGCATGCACGGTCGACACACATGTCCCCCTCTATTGTTTTAGCCTTGCCATTCCACTCTGAATATCGACATGACACGATTGAGACGATATTCAGGGTGATAGCAGCTATAGGAAGCCATTCATAACGATCATTCACGGCAAAGTGTTCAATACTAAGGAATTAGTGTTATCACTTTTACTGAGGGTCGGAGGTCAGTGAAGGTCTCATGATGTGGGTATTATTCTCAGAACACTGCCCATTGCATGCGTAATGTTTACTTAACACCGAGATGAGCCCGAGGATCAATATATGACATTTTACCGAAAACAGGGCGCTCACCTTTGCGTTTGGTCATGATGGTGATAGCGGGGATGTCCGGTCTGTCGGAGAACACCTCGGGATGGTTGGAAAGCGCATCCTTGACCGCCTCGTAGCCATTGAGCACCACCATCAGCTGACTGCCCACAAACAGGCTGTACACGTTGCCGTAAACCGCGGCTCGCTCCGTTAAAAGAACCATCGCGCTTTTGTCCGCGCCGTCGGGTTCCCCCCCGAACCTCCTGCGGATCGAAGAGGGGACGAGCGAGAAGCCCAGGTTGCCGACCAGCGGCCACGGCGTCGGACCCGGCGGGATGTTCGCGAGGCGGCGACGTCTCCGCCGAACGTCAAACAAACACAACGCGAGCAACAACGACGCGAGCAGCGCCACGACGTCGACTCGCGACAGGTCGGCGCCGCGAAGCCACGACAGCGACGCCATGGTGTCAACGGTTAGGCTCGGCGCGGTGACGACGCCATGTTTAATGTTCAGGAGGAGCGATATCAACAACATGCCAAGCATGCGAAAACATTATTGAACCGCACTGCTGCTGCTGCTGCTTCCTGTGCTGTTGTGAAACCGCAACAAAAAGTTAGACCGTTATTGTCTTTTCATTGGCTGACAGCGCCGTGACTTGCTGTGATTGGTGCACTCCGACAGTGACGACAGATTTGTAAGCCAATGAAAATCCAGAAGGTGATTCCCCCCCACACTAAACATACTCACTAAACATTTGTGGCATTCTTTGGATAGCTCGATAATTAAATCCATAAGAAGTTTAGCCATCATAATATCAATGGAGGCATCGGAGATGCATTTTTCTAAGTTGGTCCACTGATTCTCTCTCATTCTGTAGAAAAAGCCCCCGATCTTTGATAATATGCTCCTTTTTAAATCGCCTTTTATGAAGAGTTCCCTTTTAAGGTTAAAGTAACATGGACAGCAAGACTCAAACGCATCCATGGCTGTCTTCAAACACTTGAAAATGAACAATGGTAAGCGACGGCTGAGCAACTGACAGCTGATATTCTGGAACAGCGGCTGACTTGATGACGTCACCCCACACGCGCGCGCACACGTGAACAAATAAAGCGCCAGCGAGCGGGTAAACGGTTGTGGAAGGTTGTTGCGGAGATTGCACTAGTATTGTGGAGATTGAATAGCCATTACCCAAGATGGCGGGAAACAAATACTTTGGTATTATTAGAGTTAATACAGAACATGTATAAACTAACTAAATGCTGGTCAGATGCTGTATGAAATACACAACAGACAAGTAACCAAACCAAATTATTTCCTGTGACTTATGGGAAAGGGGTTCTCAAATGTTGAAGAAATCCATTAAAATCAAAACCCGTCCAAAAAAAATACATTTGCAATACAATGGATAGTGATAAGCTAATTTATTAAATAAATAAAAAACACTGAAGCCTTAATATAGTCCAACTTTAATATAACATTACAATGTTTTGGACTACAGGATTGATATACACCAATAATGCTACTAAAATGAATACAAAATGAATAATATAAATTGAAAGAACAACAGCAAATATATCAAGACTCAAAATGGCAGTTGTGGTACACCTACTGATCTTTAACACACTAAGGCACCTTGTGACTTGAGCACATGTTATCATATTGAGGTAAACCCCGTCAACACATACAGTATGAAAGAGTTACAGTAGCATATCCAAAATGAAGTCTTGCAAATAGCGGAACAAACCTGCAAGTTCGTTGCAACAATTTGTTTGTTCATGTCTGAGGTTCACTAGAAGCTGAGTTGCAAAAACAATGAGGAGTTCATCTCAGAAATAAATTACATCTACAAAGCACACACACAGACAATATGATTATCCTTCATTTTTGCAGAGACGCTTCTTTCGTAGCTATGCATTTGGTATCATTATGTTGCGGTCCAGTAGACAGAGATGTCAGGGTCATGTCACTCCTCCCGCGTGCTCTGTACCATGGAGTACTTCTTGCAGGGGTTCTTAAGGCAGGCCGGAGGCCAGGTGAGGGGCCAATTGTAAGAGCATGGCACCGAGGTTTGGACGTTCCTCTCCATGAAGTTGAACAGTGGGTTCCACCAGGTGTTGGTGAGGTAGTTATTTGGCGAGCATTTCAGAGTCTGTTGAGAAAATAAATGTTACCCTTAAAAAATAATTTTAGATATTAACCTCCATACAAGATACACACAGTACATCCAAGGTAAAAAATTGCATTCTTGGGTTTATCTGGAGGTACCATGAAGATTCAGTGCTGAAGTGCCTCAAGTATATTTTTTGGCCAGTGGAGGGAGTGACTCACCCTGTTTAGAAGCCACACACTGAATGACATGACATCCAGTTTGGAAAAATAGGTTGAAAAACATACTCTAAATATAGAGATTTTAGATTGACCATTTCCTCTAAACAAAAACTATAATACATTACTGCGCTGACATGTAACGCTTAGGTGGTAAACTTCAGGCAAAGTGAACCAGATACAGGCATTTGTCACCAGACTGACAGTAAAGGCCTCCATTAATAATGAGTGATGTGTAACAAGGTTCAACGAGAGGGGAAAATCCTTTTCATTCAAACTCTCTTACACTCCAACACGCACACAAGCAGCCACCCAGTGTAAAGCTCTGTGCTCAGACCTGTAAGTTGGCCATGGTGTGGTACCACCAGAACAGGCGGGAAGTGATGAAATAGGCTACAACCACATCCACGCTGTAGTGCTCGTGTGCAACCAAGATGCACACCACGCCCACGGCGCTCAGCAGCCAGCACATCAGGTGGTACCACCAAAACGACCGCGGCGAGTCTTTAGAGAGAGGGAAGGAATTAAATTCATAGCATAGCATGCATCTGTGCTCTGTTCTTCAATGATTTAACTGTTTGAAAAAGGCAGCGTGTATGTGGCGGCACACAGACAGCAACAAAAATGATTATAAAGGAGAATATAACACAACTCAACATTCACTTGTAATATCGCATCATCACAGCATATTTGTGCATTTTAAAACTTTTTTACACGCATTTCTTAAGATGTCTGCTGTCATGCTACTACTTAATATACATGTATCCACCGCTCTATTTTTTTTTAGTTTACTTCCGGCCACACATCCGACCGGTAATAAGGCTGCACTCTATTGCTAGATGGAAGTCACTTTGACTAATTTAGTTTTCTTGACTTATGATCATAATGTGCCCTGATGCAGTTTTTAGCAGTATAAATTAACAATTAACAATTAGGGAATCCTCTGAAAATCAAACTTAAGACACTTTAACGTTAAAAGTGATAGAAGGAGAAGTGGAGTGATCTCGTACCACATGCTCCTGAAGCAGAAATCAATTAAAAGCAAATGAAAAAGTCAGATACAACGTTGTTGCAGTATGCTTCAGAACAAAAACCCTACAAAATACACAACATGAAGTTAAAAGAGTGGTAATTCACTGTGTGCACCTCCATGCTGCTGCCATGTGTTTATGTCGGTAAACTGAGTTTCCATCTTGGAAGTATGATTTGAACAACTTTCCTTTGTGGTTTGATGTTTTTTATTACCTTTTTTCGAGGACAATGAATTACACCATAAACTTACAGAAAGCCAGTGGCAACGGTTATTTTATGCTAATTGCTTGTTGAATCGACGTGTAGCTGTTTGATGAAATACTGTTGGCTACACGGGATAAAACAGACAATGTAATTTATCTATTATTCATGGAAAATTCTCATGAATAATTTAAAACAAAGCAAACACACTAGTGATGCTTGGAATACTCACATTCCTTGATGAATAGGTAAGTGAGGGTGAGCATCACGGTGTGTCCACTGTAGAGGAAGTCTCCACACAGGAGATGGGAGTTTGTAATGGATAAACCTCCACCTGAAATCAGCCGCAGAATTCGCTGCATTTTTGCGTGCGAGTCTCCATGAAGCTGAAAGAAGACATGAAGCAACCAGAGAGAGAGACTGGATTAGCAGCAACATTGACATTCATTATTGATTATTCAGCCACGAAAACTTCTTATATATTAATAAATTCAAGTCGCTCGTCTCCTCTGACACTTGAAGTTAAAAAAAACATTTTTACTTGATTAAATGCTTTATGGAAATTACTGCACCATAACAAGAGATGACGAGACACAACGCCACCGGTCACATCGCCAGGCGGGCTACTTCCCTCAGTTTCCAAACTTTACACTAAGCTATGCAGCTGCTGGCTGTAGCTCAATATTAACTGTACAGACATGACAGTATTATCAATCTTCCCAGCTAACTGTTGGCAAGAAAGCAGGAATGTGTATTTCCCGTATTGTCTGTGAAACACTAATTGACGGGGACGAGAAACGTATAGTCAGAATGAAACGCATTTAAAGAAAACAAAAAGAAAAGATAGATTACTTTATTGTAACAGTACCGTCAACTACACATGATCAAATCTTGCGTTCCTGCTGCTCGAGTTACTGTGGAAAACTTACTTCAAGCCTTTCCTAAACTCTCCAAAACATTTCTAATTCATGAGAACAGGAAAAACTGCACAACTGTTAAATGTCTAATCCTTCTGCACAAGACAAACCGTCTTATGGCACGGATGCACATCCAGTATGTTGGTGTCCTGAGGCCCTACCAAGTCAAAATGCTTTTTTTCTGATAGCTCCCTCCCTTGTGTTGCTGTGCAAACAGAGTCTCAGAGGGGGCTCGGGAGCACACGGTTGAGCAACGGCAGCTGATGCCAGCTCTGCTGTTTGCACGTTTCTTACCTTTGGAGCACAAGTCATGTGCATGCCAGGTACAGGCAGGGTGGTGATGTACATGGTGACACAGCGGTACAAGTACAGGGTGCCAATGAGGAAGAAGAACCGCCTGCTCGCTATTGACCTGCAAATAGAGATTATATATAAGTGAGGATATATAGCATATTATTTTTTGAAACTACTCAAATTAACTAAAGTGTGGAGACTGCCTTGGGGAGGGTGACCATGTGGGCTCCTGCTCAGCAAGTCAAACTGAGTTTTATTAACAAGAACACATGAAGACAATGGAGATCCTCCCGTTGTTGCAGTGCTCATTTAGCTTTTTTTCACATATTTATAGGAAATTGGCCAAATCATGGAGACATGATATCAAGTTAAATTTGCTGCACCGGTTACACTTCAGTGGTGTGGTTTTGGTGCCGGGTAAAAAACAAAGACAGCTTTCTAAACTATTCATGATGAACATAAGCTCTAAACGAGAAAAACTAGACCAATGCAGCTTTGATCTTCTTTATTTCCTGAATGACGGGAAGAGCTGTGAAGAGCATAGATACGTGACAACATCCAACCACAAGACATTTAACCATTTCTTCCCTTCTTTGGAGAGACAGCATATTTTTTAAAGGAGAACCATGCTATTCTGTATTTGAATAATGGGGGGCCTAAGGCACATGGGAAAAACAAACTATATCAGATGTTTGCTGAGAAAACAATACTTAATACTAAGTCCAGTTCATTGTGCTTACCTGTACCGGAAGAAGAATAACTGGATCATCCAAATAACCAGCAGCACCATGCCGTTGACCTCTGTCACCGTAAAGGCCCACTTGACCCTGTCAATATAGTCAAAAAACTTATCAGGAAGAGGTGGGCTGCTTTCTTTGGGCGGGACCCTCTCGTGGACAATAGTGATGACGACTGTCGTTAGGACCAAGTTGAAGCCGGCGTAAAAGACGGCCAGTGCCGTCTTCCACCACTCCATCGGCAGGCGGTTGACCTTGGACTCTGGCACGGAAATCTTCACGTAGTCATTATGCCTCCCAATGCCTTTCCGAAAGCCCCGCTTGGCGTCCTCTTCGCCGGGCGCGTGGACAGGACAGTTTGTGGCGTTGCCGGGCGCAGCACCACCCTCCATTCCGGCGGTGGGATTATTATCAGCGGCTCTCGCATCCGCATGCTCCTGTGACGCCATGGGTGCCTGCACCGTCCATCCACAGGCACCGCTTCACTGGTGTTGAGGCTTCTTAGCTGCCGCGAGAGAAAACCAAAGGGGTAAAAGCTGACAAGCTCTGAGGTTTGGAAAACACATGCACACTCTTGGAATTTTGCACAAGATAGAAAACAAGCAGGCACTCCTTTGTTGCAACGATGGCAAATCGAAAATAATGAGGAACAGCCAGGAGACAAATTCTGGTTCACTTTTGTTTTCCCTCTTCCTTTAGCGAAGCAAAAGATGGCGCTGTTACTGATGCACAGTTCTCAATTTGCACTGGCTGAAATGTCCCTCTTAGACTGGAAAACTATTTTGTATTTCATGGCAGCCATGGATGTACTAATGTGGTTGTATGAGTTAAGGTGGTGTGCTACATTTTCCATTCCCTGGACATTCACCAGAACAACTGGGCCAGTTTTCTGTTTTGGAGGTTAAGTCTGACTTTGATTTTGGGCCTTTCACTGTTTTAATGTTAGTTACTTAGAACTTAGTTCTCAGCAGCTGTTATACTTGTAGCTCTATCAAAAGAATATGTATGTTCATTATAAAAGTTTCACGCTATATGAATGCTAAAATAACTCAAATGAATTGAACTTGACATTGAAAGTCCATCATTGATTTTATAAACAGTTTACTAAACAGCCTGACCCCCGCTATGTTTGGCTGCAGATGGAGTTTACTAATTTGTCATGTAATTTTGAGACTTTTTTTTTGAAGTGCCTTAAGGACCATTACTTAGGGTGACTTAAAAGTCCATGACAACAGGGCACACTTCATCTTATGAGGAAGACTGTGTGATTCAAGTGATTCATTGAAGCTGCAGCTACCAAATTAATCTTGTGGTGACACTGCTACATCGACTAAAACAAATAAAAACATTTTAAAAAGCCAGAGATGAATGGTTTGTGATTATTGTTTGTAATGACACGCAGATGATAAAGTTGGCGGGGTGCTTCTGCAATGTTTGTTATTGAGCTCTTTTAATGACTTGAGAGTCCACAACACCATTGACCATTTCCCTCTGTTTGTGTCTGAAAGCCTTTTAGTCGCTTTAACAGCTCCATTAATGGATTTGAGCCTTATGCAATCAGCCCTGAAATACATCACAATAAATGTCATCTTGGATTCATACGAAATGGTATTTTCTACTGGGGGCGATAAATATGGTGTGTGGATGGACACAAGAGAGCTGCTGAAAGTATCAGTTTCCTAAGAATCAATTTTTGGAAGAAAAGGATTAATGGCGAATGCCCTCTGACAGGCAGTTTCAACCTCTTTTATACAACGAATGGATGGTTACAGAACACAAGGTCTGACATACTTTTAGGGAGTTGAAGGGGGCATAGAGTATATACGTAGAGACTAACATGGCAAATGGGTTAAACAAGAGCAGAGAAACAATATGAGCCAATTACAATGTCATGTTGCCCTTCTGTTATTAGTGAAAACATTTACATACACATGTAGTCACTCGGTTTCTGATATACCAAAGTTTGTCCTATTGTCTTTTTGCAATACATCTTTTTCCCCCCCCTCTAATCAATCAGCTCAGTTTAAACTTGTGAATTTCAAGATGCCTCTTCTCAAGATAAACATCAGAAAGACAGACTGGGTACAATTCCATCCAGAAACCAATCAGCTGTTGCCCCCAGCTGTTGCGTTTTGTTGCGTTGCCCCACAGACTGTGGGGCAACGCAACAAAACGCCATGACAACGCACGTGCAGTGAGGGGTGCAAAGCGGCAGCAGGTTGGGCGGTAGTAATTCAGCCTGTGGGGAAACCGGACGGTTCAACAAGTCCGTGCACGGACCAGTTTGCCTCCTCACTGCCAGGGTGACCTTGAGCAAGGCACAAGACCTGCAAACCTCTACCAGGGCCTTGTGCAGTAACTGCCCACTGGTAATAGTAGAATGGGTTAAATGTGCTGCGTGACAATAAAACCTTTTGATATACATTAACATCAGGCGCTTTAAAATAGAGAAGTCGGGGAAATGTTGCTGTAAAGCCTCACAGGATGTTTTTATGGTTTGGGAGATTGTAGGCAAGTAAAAGTACATGGTTTATGGATGGGGAAATGTTAAGGCCAGGGTTCAAAAAGATGCAAACGTTATTTCATATGAAAAACTACAAGACGAGATTGCATTATAGGTTGAAAGCTCCAGAAAAAGTTGACGTTTTTGTTAAACTACTCAGAATTTCAAAGATCAAAAAGGAACTTTTATGTGCTACCTTGTTACGCTTATTAAAAGATCATGAGCATAGCGAAATCAGACAATTTGCACTTGTTGTACAGTTATTATTCACAGTTACAAGATGTCACTTGCTTTTGTAATCTTTGACTCTCCTGATCACTATTGTTGGTACACGATCTCTTCTGTGCGTTTCTTCTTTCGAACAACCTGCAATAGTTTGTCCCACATTGTCGTGCATCGCATTCTGTGACGGAGCAGTGTAGTGCTCCATACATTTATCGTCCAGTGTTCCCCGTGAGATTGACACGGGGCTACAGTGTCTCCATTAGGCCCGTTTTCTGGCAGTCCTCTCCTCCCCAGTGTACAGGACGCTGCTTTCCCACCCGCTGGAGCACCCAGCCCTCTAAAAGGATGCGTGTTGATGGAAAACTGGCAGAAAAAACCTACTCCTCATGGTTGCAGCCCGTAATGGATAACTTGGCCGCATCCACTGGCTCAAGCTATTTCGAGAAAAGCTACCCAGTTAAATGGAAGGCTGTATTTTGCTCTTGGGAAAGCAAGGTTTTGACTCCATTTTGGGACCTTCATAATAACAGGCTTCTATTGCTGTCTTCTAATTTTCTTTACATCATGTGGTCTTCATCAAAGGGAGGGTTAAAATGCACCACAGTTGGCCTGGCCCCAAAAAGACTGTTGATACTACAGAGAGGACTTGACTATACAAGTTATGTAATGCATGTTTAGCAGAACATCATTTTAGGAGCTAATTTAAACTACTTCATACAGTACATTAATTTAATATAAGAAGCATCATAGTTCATAAACGCATCATATTTTATCTACTTAGACTCCAAAGTATTTATAGTTAACAACTGTACTGCAGTACATAAGTGTCCCTCTAAAATGTTTGAAGTTCCATGGGATAAAAATAAGTAAAGTTATATCAAAGTTGAGTTGAAGTTTGTATTTACTTTCCCCCGCTGATTAGGAATATTATTGGGTTATACATAGTAAATGTAGTCTTAGTAGAAATATGCTTAGTAGTTTAAATAAATTAGTTGACATCCCAACATTACTGCACATTGCTTAGCCAGTAAACCAATAAAGTGAACTACAGCGAGGAAACATTTGAAACCTGTGGTATTACCACAATGACATTCATTTCTTCTACTGCATCCCATTACTAGAACTTACTACAACACTAACCAATTGAATTGTTTGTCTAAAACCCACGAATACACATTCTGTGCTGACATAAATAATACATTTTGTTTCGTTTTTGAAAAACATACACACTCTTACAGCTTACAAGCCCAAAAGGTCCCACCGAGCTTGGGGCGAATCCTGTTTCTCCGGCTCCATAACCACCTGCAGGGGTGGTTACTGGCCGTAATGTCAGGGTCAGGACTGGATGTCTCCCATGCCTCCCAGTTATTACAGGACAGCAGTCTGTCACATGTGGTGTGAGCAGCAGAAGCCAGTTTGAAGTTGACTTTTTGGGGTGTAGCACAGTGGCCCCAGAAATAGTGCAAAACACCATGTTCCGTGGGTGGCTACAGGGTGTGGCAGCAGGTCATAATAAACCCTGTAATTATGCCCCCTTGTTTTCGGCTGTTAAGAGTTAAAAAAATGAATTATTACATTGGGATTGAACACATAGCTGCATGACAAGCATACAACAAGTACACTGAGTATTACTGTATAATTCAGAAATAAAAAACTTGCCTTTTAGAGACTGAATGCCATGTGACGTTACAACTTTGCTGTATAACTTACATTATTGTGGCGGGGGTGGGAACGCCGTTCGGCTGGCTCCTCTCCAACCAAACGGACAATTGGTGGCAGGCCTTAAAAAAGCACCTGCCGTCATTGGCCTCGGTCCCCTTTGGTCTTGTAGGGTACAGGTATGTTTGGTTGCATGTTGTGTTGGTCTTAAATTCTGTATACTAACACAAAGCCCCCCCCCCCCCTCCCTCCCTTTGGTCTTGTGCTGTACAGAGAGAACCTGCTGCTGTTTTGCCACTTTGTGTGTTTACTTTCTGCTGTTTTTTTTTATAACCTTAACCCCATTGTAGTGATTTCCACTTACCTTGGTTTTATTGTTTTCTCTTATAATAAATAATAAAATCCTTTTTTTCTCCTTCAAATTACAACAAACAAGCGTCTCTGCCTAACCCACAGTAACTTGGGTATCTAAAGCTGTATTTCTTGGGGTGTGAGTCCCGTCACATTATCATACCATAGTCTCCTAGCTTATGCCAATGAATCCACAGAAAGACAAACTTCTTGTATGAATCTATGCCAAACCCGTGAACCGTACACCGCAAAGGACAATGTGTGTTTCCTAGAATTCATATACAGTGCATCTCTAAGCAAGACTGCCCCCCCCCCCCCGCACCCCCAAAAAAGTTGAATGTCAGACCCGCAGACCCACTTACTGAAGACCACACACTCACGTCGCAATTAAAGACGTGAAACCCGACGCACGCCGGCGCCAACAAGAAGCGCCGCGTATCGATGCACATGTTGCACGCCGTGTAGCATCCTACCTTTTTGCCTTTTGCTCGGGCCTCCTAGCGCCTCTTCCTGTAGTTGCAGCTCTCCTCCTCCTCCTGCTGCTCCGATGCTGCGCCCTGCTCCGTCGCTGCTCGGGTCTGGACTGCTACATCACACGTCGGCGGCGCTCGCCTTTTGAGGTGGTGCTCCTCCTCCTCCCCGGAGCCCCCACACGCTCCCAGAACCACACAGCCTCCTCCTGCCTCCCCTTTAATTCAGAGGATCCGTCCTGTAATCATCGCCCTTCACGTAGGAACGGTCTGGGAGGCTACCATCTTGTTGCGGGAGGAGTTGTATAAATAGAATATTATTGTATTTGTACTGTTTTTCAAATGTAAACGTTTGTTTTGTTTTGAATCGTTCCCAGTTGCATGGCATTTCATATAATATCTAATTTCCAGCCACTTCAGAAATTTTACTTTCCAAAACCTAAATATTGGTATAAATTAATTAAAAATATTTTTTTATATCCACGAGAACTGCAGATGTTGCAATGAGCACCAGTGGCAGATCAGTTGAGTCATTCAGTCGGTCGCTGTGGATCAGATCAGCTCCCCGGGCCCCTTCGCCCCGCCCACTGAGGAAATGCGTCACTCCGTGGCCGGCGACGTGGCCCGCTGTGAAGCTCTTCCCGGTTGTTGTCCTTGGTTGTTGCACCAAGCACCTCCGGGTCCCTCCATTCATTGGAGACAAGTCACATCTCCCGTTATAGAACAAATCTGGGCTAGCAACAAAAAAAGTCCAGTTTTTCGGTTTGTGTTTTGATGACCGGTTGAAACGGACCGCTCGCAAACATGGAAACTTACGGCAACTCGAACAAGAAACCGAAGCTAGGCAACGCTGCCCAAAACTGGGTGAGTTATTCTGTGGGCAAGTTGGTTCGATTCTAATGTTTGTTTTTCAACCACTTTCACTCCCACTAATCATTAAAACTGCGGGTAATTCGGTAACGGTAATCAACTTCGTTCACATTCCACCGTTGTGATGCTAACTAACGTTAGCTCTGCATTTAAAGCCTTCGCCGCTAGCAGGATGATACGTTGCTAATCAGTTACCGTTAGTTGATACACAGTTAGACAACCGTTAAATGCTGAATACAGTCAAGTTGGGCGACCAGCTTTTTTTTAAATTTAAAGCTGTCACAAATCAACCGGAGTAGTTGCCGTGTCCTAAAAGTGTCAACAAAATACTGCTTCTATTAGCTTTTGGCAGCTAACGTGGGTGACGTGCACGCCCATATTCTTCTTTAACGAAAGCGATACAAATATGTTGCAGACGTCAAGGATAACGATTCATCATATACATTGTGGTCCTCTAACATACCAAACACACGAACGATGGAAGTCTAACAATTAGTTGTTTGAAGCTGTAACGCCTGATGATGATAATATGACAGCGGTGTCGCAACTGATGAAACAAATACTTCGAGCACATCGGTTTTGCTATGAATGCTTTTCATGTAAAAATATCTGACAACCCATATTGATCTGTTTTGTTGCCTTTTTAATGTCTTCAGAAAAAAGTTATGAAAATTAATTTTTATTTTCTGGGATATAATATCTGTTTTACAACAACATAGCTCAATATAAGTAATAGAGATGGTTTAATCCGGCTACGTCAGGGTCAATACTTTTTTTCCAATAATATTTAATGACTCAAAATATTTTAAGGGTCAAAGACATTTTCTTCAGGCAGTGTAGGTTTGTATGAAATTCCCCTTATTTTTTTGCAAAAAATAATTATATATTTGAATAATTGGGTGTGTTGCATTGACAGTGAATCTGTACAATTTTAAGGGAATGCAACGTGCAACCAATGTCACCTATCAAGCTCATCATGTTAGCCGAAACAAGCGTGGGCAGGTTGTGGGCACAAGAGGAGGGTTCAGAGGATGCACCGTTTGGCTGAGTGGTAGGTTATTTTATTATTAGTTTAATTTTTTTTCTCAACCCATAAATCACGTCAAAGCTATTTTGTAAATCCTGCTGTTTATCTTCTGCGCCAAGGTTTGTCAGGCGCAGGAAAGACCACAGTGAGCATGGCTCTGGAGGAGTACCTGGTGTGTCACGGTATCCCCTGCTACACCCTGGATGGGGACAACATCCGCCAGGGGCTGAACAAAAACCTAGGCTTCAGCCCAGAGGACCGTGAAGAGAACATCAGGCGCATTGCTGAGGTGGCTCGGCTTTTTGCTGATGCTGGGCTGGTCTGCATCGCCAGCTTTATCTCCCCCTACAGCAGGGTGAGGGAAGAAAGCTTTGAAATGTTGCATTAGAGAAACTGATGATGTTGCTTATTCTTTTATACAATCTATACTCAGCCATATTTGAATGAACTATGGTCATTTGTAAAGTACTATGCCTTTTGGAGATCAATATACTAATATAGATTGGGTTGATGATAATACTGATCATCTTTCCTGCTGAAATTGATGATGCCAGTGCTAACAGTATATTTGAAATGATAAAATAGGTATTTTTTAAGCAGGATCTTTAGTCCTGCCCTGGTTTTTTTAATTTTACACTTTTTAAGTCATTTAAAAAAGTGAATTTGTCAATGTTTATTTAAAAAGTGAAAGAAACTTTCATTACTACATCTGCAGTGCACCAGCTATTCCAGTACAATTAGGAGCAAATGTATTTCCTTTTACTGTGTGACGTTGCTTGCTGCAATGGGATCTAATTTCGTGTACACTGCAATGAAAGTTGTCCTTTTTTGACATTTTTGTTTGGTGAAAACAATACACGGTTACCTGTAATACCAACGTGCTATCTTTTACTAACTAAATCATGTGTGTACATCATTTGTTGTTGTCAGGATCGCCTCAATGCTCGGAAGATCCATGAGGCTGCAGGGCTACCTTTTTTTGAGGTGTTTGTGGACGCTCCACTGGATGTCTGTGAGAAGAGGGACGTAAAAGGGCTGTACAAGAGAGCCAGAGCGGGAGAGATACGAGGTGGAGTATGTTTTAATACTGTTTAGATGCAATGTAGCAGTAGAGCCACAGCCTGGACTATTATAGCTGTCATGTGATCAATTCAGGGTTCATAATAGTCTGGGCTAATGTGACATCTCTTACATCATACATTCTACAAGTCATATTACCCCTCCATATGATACGTTAGGAGCAAAACTCAGGGCAAGTAGTACAGCGTTGCTCAGGGGATACATCCGCAATATTTGACATTTTCATCAGTGGGTCTTCTGCTGTTGCACGACTCATGAAAGTACCATCATCTCTCCCTTTCACACCTTTTCAACATGTGCTTATCTTGTCAAATGACATGACAAAAAAAGTGATGCATCATTGTTTGAGGAAGCGTTTCATATCCAAGTTTTTTGCAGCAGATAGATCTTTACCCAATTCTGGAGTTTTTTAAGATTTTCCCTCTTACGTCTCCCTTCTGTCTTTGATATATTTAAGACATTGTTAAAGTAAAAATGTATGGTAATTTCCATCTATAATTTACAACGTTTCTTTTGCTTCTTGCCGTACACAAAGCACTGCTGACTTATGTTAATGTAAGAAAGTAAAAAAAGCTATCAGATTGAATTTTCGGACGTCTTTTTAAATAAATTTGTAGATACCTTACATAGAGGATAAGGACCAACATGTGCACGGATTCCTCTTATTTTCCCAGGTTTCACTGGGATTGACTCAGAGTACGAGAAGCCAGAAGCCCCAGAGCTGGTGCTGAAGACTGACTCTTGCAGTGTGAATGAGTCCATACAACAGCTTGTTGACCTGCTTCAAGAGAGGGTGAGGTGAAGAAACACTGTGCTTTGACATGTTTAAAACATGTTTAGAGTCAACCACTGTTGTTTTTTTTTTTGACTGTGGCCGGTTCACAGAATGTTCCTGTTTTAGACAGAAAGTTCCGACTTCACATACATCTGTGCTATCATTCCTGTTAACCACGAGGGGGCAGTAAAGCCTAATATTTGATTCTATTCTATTCTTTTGTGAATTATAAACTGTTATATATTTTATATTTGCTAATGCAGGATGCTTGATAAGGACTTACTTGAAGTTAATCATCGTCCTTTTTTTTCTGCAGGATATAGTTCCCATTGATGGTTCTTATGAAATTAAAGAGCTGTACGTTCAAGAGAATAAACTGGACCTGGCTAAGGCTGATGCGGAGACACTGCCTGCTGTGCAGATTGGGAAGGTACCCCTGATTTTCATAAATCTTAATGAATAAATTAAACCAAAGGGCTAGTTATTATTTATGTAAGCCATTAACACTTTTCATCTAAATGGCTTATTATGAGTTGATCATTAGCATGCAGACTGCTGAATGCGACTGTGGGTGCGATCCTCAGGTGGACATGCAGTGGGTGCAGGTGCTGGCTGAAGGCTGGGCCACTCCTCTGAATGGCTTTATGAGAGAGAGAGAGTATTTGCAGTGTCTTCATTTTGACTGTCTGCTTGATGGTAAGATGTGTTTTATGTTTTAAAGGAAAATAACTGTTTCATTTTTCCATGTACGTATTGTAAATGCTCGAAAAAGTCACTAGATGGAGACAAGCGGCCACTAAATGGATTACGCAAAAATAGAAGATGGTTAACAAATTCCATACTATATCTCTTTATAGTATGACTTGAGCACTGTGAGCTTTAGGATGCTTTGTATTATTGCCATTAGTTGAACCCCAAATCTCCATCAGCAGTGCCCAACTCAACTTTTATTTACTTAAAGAAAGCCTCAGATTAAATGGAGCATTTAATACTCTCAAACTGATAATCATATTTTGTTTTGGTGGATGTGTTGAGAGATATAAATTAGTTTTTTTTTTTTTTTTGCGTGCTGACATGCAGAAGTGCTCCATTATACAGTGATGATGTACATCTTAGTTTGGTTGCAGAATTACATATTAATTTACTCTGAATGGATTTAGATGCAGAATTTTAAAATGACCATGTTTTATAATATGCTGATAATATTCTCCCAACCAATGCTTTTTTTTCCACTTTTGCATTTGGTGTGGTCTTTGGTTGTTATTACAGTCATAATCATGTATTTTTTGAAATTCCAAAAAAAGTCAATTTACTTTAATTGCCCATATGACCACTCAAGCCTCAGCTGTGTGTTGTAATGCCAAATATTTTGCCACACGCACCACAAAAGGAAAAATGCATACAACTAAATGAAAGTTGACATCCTGAATTTCACTTTCAGATTTTGACAGGTATATCTTTGCATGTCCTCACTGAAGGATAAAACCATCACCAGCTCTTACAACTTGAAGATTTACATTCTTTCCTTGGAAAGATAGATAGCCTGAGAAGTGTAGGTGGCTAGACAGACGGAGGCAAAGATATATATATATATATATATATATATATATATATATATATATATATAGCATATATTGATGTGACGTGTCTTGATTCCACTTTTCCTGTTTATCCGGAGGGAGACTGTTCCAGAGGAAGGGACTTCTGTATTGATTGACACCACACACCACCATTTGTCCAGTTTCACTTCCTTCCAGGACTTTGACGGTGATATTACAGCGAAAGGATTGATCGCCCAAACTATAACAAACTTGTTGAGAATCAGAAAACTGCATGTTTGACTAATCAAATAGTCTGAGAAAATAAACAAAGACCCAGATCCAAGCCTGTGTCTCACTCGCGCGGACATTTGGCAGTCCCGTTTGTGCGCTTCATTGGAACCAGCTGTCCGCTCTCTACTGTGACCGAGGGGACGAGAAGAGGGTCTAGGGGGAGCCGTGGGTCCGTGTGCCCTCCCGTTTCCACGGCATTTGATCTGATGTGAAAAGCGTGCCGGTCCCAGCGTTCTCATCAATCTGGATGGCACGACGCGCCCGCCGAAAAGCTTACGGAATTTAGAACGGGAAAGGGTCAAGCTACAGCTCAACTTAAGAGGGGGATTTCTTTTCCCTCTGGCTGCTTAAATTGTAGCCTTGAAGACCCACTGCGGCTTGTGGCTTAGCTGTATATCCCCCATCTAGCCCAAGGGGGTACAGCATGGTAACAGATCTGAATAGTTTAGCTGTTTTCTTGAGTATACAAACCTTTTTTAAAGCGTTTTAACCTGCCCTTTGTCTTTTCTCACTCTCCCGGAGCTAGTGCCCCTCCTTCAGGTCCAGAAAGCACACCCTGGAATGCATTTCACTCCTCATTAAACATTTGCCAGGCCAATTTAGTAATGTTTACGTTGTTGCCCGCTCGCGGGGAGTCGAATGAACGTTCAGGCAAACAAACAGCGGATTATGTGGTTTTAAGAAGTACTAGTTAATTGCAGCGTTATTGCCTTTGTCTCTCAAAACTGCTCTGGGCTTTCCATTGTCCCAGGTGGCGTCATCAACCTGTCGGTGCCCGTGGTGCTGCCGATCTCTACTGCCGATAAGGAGCGCTTGGACGGCGTGACCGCGGTGGCTTTGGTCTACAACGGCCGACGAGTAGCCATCCTGCGCAACCCCGAGTTCTATGAACACCGCAAAGAAGAGCGGTGTGCTCGTCAGTGGGGCACCACCTGCAAGGACCACCCTTACATCAAGGTACATTTCAATCTTTTAAAAACCTGAACAGCCGTGTTGGCAGTGCTATCGAATTAAAAACAAAGTTCAACCATGGTGAAAGGGCTGAGCCCGCGTTGCAGAGGTGCAGATGGTCTCTCTCAACGTGCTATGCGATAAACACTGCAAACTGCCTCCTTGGCTTCAGCACTGATCGAACACAGATCTGAGCTGGCCTCTCCTCTTTGCTTATGGAAAGACTGAATAGGTGGAGGCGGAGCTTCCCACGGTCTCTCACCACGGCCAGAAAAATCTCTTGATCTTCGTCGTCCGCCCTCATTTTGCAGGTGTTATATTTGGATGTTGAGTCTCTGGCTCAGATTGTTCTGCTAAACTCAATGGCCCGTAGAATCGCTGCCAGTTTCTACCTTTCCGCCCTCCCGACTCTTATCCAATTATATTCAGTGATTGTTTCCATCTGCTTTAGGGCTCAGGTGGACACAAGATAACGTCTTGAGATGATCCGTTTCAGCCTTCGCAAAGCACCGCCGGCTTGTAGCTGGAAAATAATGGAAACGGTCTGCTGTTACAGCCATGAATAGTTGTCAGATAGATTTTTCATAAATCCATCCCACCATTGTGTGAACCGGTTCGTTTTAAATCCCCTCGTTTTCTGGATTGTTGTGGCTTGCTGACCACTTGTTGTTTTTAGCAAAGTTGCGAGCCCAAACGGAAAGTAACCTGTCTGGTATTTAGTGATTTCCCACCCTGGGGTCAGACTTACATACAGTTTAACGCTCTAAAGCCTTGGATCGAGATTACCACAGGCCTTTTGGTACGGGGCCGCACCACAAACATTTTTTTGTCATTAGACTTTTTTTTTCTGAAAAAACGTTTTGTATTATTATTATTATTGTGTTGTTCTCATTGCGTTTATCCACCACACCTCCAAGACCGGTCGGCAGAATATTGTCTAACATGAAACCGATCTGTCAGGCTAAAAAAGGTTGGGGACCTAGAGCACCAAAGTTCAGCCTACTCAATATTCCGGGCAAAGTTGTAATTTCTCTAATATATATATTTTTTATGATTAAATCTGGCCTGCTAATGTGTTTTTAGGTTGCAGAAAGCTGCCAGTTTCATAAATTGGTACCATAACTTTCCAATGTCAACACCCTTCGTAACTGTCATTCTTTATCCACCCTAACCCGTCACAGCTGAACATGTGTGCTCAGCCTGCCGCGATTAAGGCGTCACTCATTAAAACGTGTGTGTATGTGAACATAAGTGTGTGTGTGTGTTTAACTCCCGTCTTGGGCACGCCTTCCGCTGGTTGCTGCGACTTTATTGTCCCGTCTCTTCCCGGAGCGGAAACGACCTGCTCCATAATACTTTTTCCTGTTTACCTGTCCGTCAGTCAGACGGGAGTCCGCTTCATCAGAAAACCACGGTGTGGTGTGTTTATTTTCACATGTGAAGTCCCGGGGGAATTCTAACAGTTAAATAGAGCACATGTGTAAAGGGTGGACGTATCCACCCAGACATTTTATCTTCCATTCAGTTATGCTATGAAAATAAATGTCTAAACTGTTGATCTCTCTTAAGAGTAAGACTTATAAACATCTGTTACGACTCTTCTCAAGCCAACAGTTGACATGTTGGATTAATTGAAGTGTGGAAAACAAATCCCGACATGATCCTAAATAAGGCGAAGCCAAGTGGTTATTGATCACGTTACGTGGACAACTTCGATTTGTATTTATCGCTTGCCAGATCAAACCGAATAAGTCTGTAAATCATGCATATCAAAGAGCTTTTGTTGAGGTATTTCACTAACGTCTAACAGGACGTGTTGGATGAAATAAGTGACATCTTTTTCCCCCCATCAGATTCCAAAAAGTCTTTTCCGCAATGCTTCACGCTTCATGTGTCATTCGTGGCCTTTGTTTTGAGCTCTCCGTCTCCGTGCTGGAGCCGTGCTTGTTGTATTACACAGCCCGTGGAGAAATGTCACTTCGTATCACATTAACATCGCACAGGCTCGACTTTTCTGTAACTCTAGCTACAGTCTCATAAATGCCACACGATGGAGGCGAAAGATATTGCCTGAAACAAAAGCAGCCTTTGCCCGGTTCCCGGAGCTCTTCGGGGACATTGTTGGATAAATCACCTGAGGGAAAATGTTCATGGGTCTCATCACCAGGTTTTTATTGTGGAATAAGGCCTCATAATCTATTTGCTGTGTTTTGAAATGCAGGTAATAGATGTGGCCAAATGCAAAAGAGGGTACACGCCAGAGTCTGCTGACTGTTTAACGACACCCGAGTCTTTGATTTATGCGGGTGTGTCGCCATTGCAACTGGCCAATAACTCTGGAGTTTTATTAGAATTCTAGTCTGGTTTCAGCACAGTGAAGTTTTTATGGGCCACAGTGTCTTAAGTCTGGATTATGTTTGAGTTTTGTTCCTTGTCATGGTCATTGTGACTCCTATTTCAGATGGTGATGGAAAGTGGGGACTGGCTGGTCGGGGGAGACCTGCAGGTTCTGGACAAGATCTACTGGAACGATGAACTCGATCAGTACCGACTGACACCCACCGAGCTCAAACAGAAGTTCAAAGAAATGAATGCCGGTATGTGCCAAGAGATCTTGAACCAAGGACTTTTAGAGATAAACGAGAAGACGCACCGCATTACCATGCTATTCTTTGTTTAGTCGTAGAAACGTCAGTCCAGGAGAAGTGTGAAAATGTGGAAAGATACAAGAAGACTCTCTTTAAAACAATTGAAATGCCCTTATTGTAATGGTGCAGTCATGTGAGACCCAGACTCTGCATCAAGCCTTTGACTCCCTGAATAAAAGCATTTCATTGATTAAAAGAGAGTGCCTCCAAGCTTTCCTGTGACTGTTCTCCTTTCATTAATTCTTATTCAAAAGCCTCCTTAAAGGAACTCCATTTGAGTACAGGAAGCAAAGCTCTCCATGCGGTTTCCGTGGCTGTGCACCGAGCTGCTTGATTATCTCTGGGTGCACCGCAGCCTTTTGTTTGTCTTGCACATATGTGTTCAGTTGTGTTTTCGCTGCAGTCACACAAACCCTTCTCGCCCTCTCTCTTTAGATGCTGTGTTTGCCTTCCAGCTCCGCAACCCAGTCCACAACGGCCACGCCCTGCTGATGCAGGACACCCACAAGCGCCTCATCGAGCGCGGCTACCGCCGGCCCGTTCTGCTTCTCCACCCGCTGGGAGGATGGACCAAGGACGACGACGTGCCGCTGCCCTGGCGAATGAAGCAGCACGCCGCCGTGCTGGAGGAGGGCATCCTCAATCCAGAGTCTACCATCGTGGCCATCTTTCCTTCACCCATGATGTACGCCGGGCCGACAGAGGTAATGATGATTAAGGACGTTGTGTCTGCGTGGTTAAGCGCTTCCTCCTTTTTAAAACGTTGCGGCGTTTTCCACTCAAGTGAGAGCGAGGCAAAACACCAAAAATGACTGCAGCGCAACAGGTTTTTCTGTCGAGGGACAAGGAAAAGGAAAGAGGATTTGAAATTGACTTGAGGCGCTCCGTTGAGTGTTTCTTTGTCGTACACAACCCCTTTTCGTATGAGTGAGCGTAGCTCTGTAGCTGGGAATCTTTTAATCATTCACTTACGATAATTGGAAACCTGCAGCAAAATGATTAAGAGCAGATTCGAGGCTGGTTGATGTCAGGCATAGAATTTATTCAATTTGTAATTCGGAATGGGAGGCTCCGAGTGCCAGACTTAGTATCACTGAGTTGACTTTCCTTTTTACCCATTAAAAACAACATATATCCAAGGCCTGCAAAGAATTAAACTGCCTCTCCAGGGTCTGTCTTGCCATAAAGATTTAAAGATATACAGACTACACGGGCAAGAATGTAATGGTGGTGGTATTAGTAACTGTCGAGTAGTAATGTGGAGATTTAGCATGACTGCTTGCATTGAATGCATTGACTGACCTCATGTTAGTGTAGCTTAGCCCTGCTAAAAAAATGTACATGTTAACAGGGACATTTTTGTTTTTAATTATATCTGAGGTTTTGCACTTTTAAATACACATATTGTTAGTTGAAGTGAGATTCTGTAGTATCCACCTTTCTGTAAAATTAAACAGTATTCAGCATTTTTTTTCTTTTTGTTATCCCACAGGTTCAGTGGCATTGCAGAGCCCGAATGGTGGCTGGAGCCAACTTCTACATAGTGGGCCGTGACCCTGCAGGCATGCCCCACCCTGACACGGGAAAAGATCTGTACGAGCCCACTCATGGCGCCAAGGTCCTCACCATGGCCCCCGGCCTCATCACCCTGGAGATTGTACCCTTTAAGGTTGCAGCTTACAACAAGGTCAAAAAAGCAATGGATTTTTATGACACCAA
This sequence comes from Pungitius pungitius, assembly GCF_949316345.1. Lineage (NCBI taxonomy): Eukaryota > Metazoa > Chordata > Actinopteri > Perciformes > Gasterosteidae > Pungitius > Pungitius pungitius. The sequence goes on along the minus strand of NC_084908.1, from coordinate 14,989,520 downwards.
CAAGTAAGTACTTTTTCATGTCTTAATTCTAAAGCCTGCCGTCTGGTTCCCCATCTGTTTAAGTTAACGGGTGATGCAATACAGAATTTTTTTTAATATATTATATATTTTTAGATTAAGGGCCTCTATCTCTGTTCGCTTCATCAGAGTTTCAACATATCACAGCTTTAAACCTCAAGAAGTAGCCCTGTATGGGCTTCGTGGTCTTTGATCGGTTGGTGTCACTTCTGACAAAAAAAAGTTCAGGTTCCGCAGTGACATCACCAGCACTTTCCTGGAAAGATGAGAAGAGTTAAGAGCGGCCTCTTGAAGAGGTGGAGCACTGCTCCCTCCTGAAGGGGAGCAAATGAGAAAAGAAGCTGTGTGGACGGAGGCCCTAAAGGAGCACTGCTCACACTAAATTAAACTACTTATTGGTAGATTTACTCCAGATTAATTCCTCACATTAAGGCCAATTAGGACCAGCAGCCTAAACAGCAATCACATTCTATAAATCAATTATTCATTAGGCTTGTCTTTTTTTCTTTTTTCTTTTTTACCCTTTCATCCATTTTCTTTCCCCCTCCTCTATCTTCAACGCAAAGCCAAGAATAGCAGGGATTGTTTTTCTTCCTCATTCAGTTAAAATGTTTTGTGGATTAGTATGAGCTTTGATGTTACTCAAAAATTACAGAGACCTGCCATTAATTAAAGTCTGTATACAGACACATGATGGTTAAGATGAATCATGCAATCCCACTGCCTTTTGTCCGGATTTGATGCAGCCTCCAAGGTCAGGTTACGCAACTTAAAGTGTTTGGCCAGGAATGTTACAACTAAGTATGGCCAGACTAAAAAGATTTGCTTTGTTTTCCATGATGCATATTTATGATCTTGAGTCCGAACTGAAACGTTGATCGGGAACATCTAGTACCTTTTTAATGCTGCTAAAAATAGTTTTTTTCTGGATTTCTTTGTCATTCTAGTGGCTAGTTGTCATCTGAAGGCTAAAGCTAAAGAGAGAAATCAAAGGAGGTCACTCGATATCCAAATTCTGTCGTCATCACCCAGTTAGATTTATGGCATTCCATTCTGTCGTGCAGGCCAAAAGCACCTCGCCAAGTTTCAGGAAGAATGTGGATGCTTGTTCTAATCACCAGCAAAACCCTCGAGTCTTCTTCCAAAGACGAACGGCTCAGATCAAAGCAAGCTGTTTTTTATTTGACACTGTATGAAAAGGCACTCGGAAGAATTTGCCCGGGAGCACTTTTTGCCTCACGTCACGCGTGTTCTTCAGCTTCCCATCATTCCACCACACAGTCTTCTTTCTGCCATGTGTGATAGCAAATTGAAAAGTTGACTCCTCAACAGGACCCCCTCTGACCGTTAACTCAGTGGAGACAAGGGTAAATGTCTAATACTTAAAGGTCCCGATTTAAAAAAAAAGTCAGTGTTTTATTGAAGAGGTTGTTAAAGATGTGACTTCAGCCACTGAAGCCTTAAACAAAGCCATCAATAACTTATCAACTCAAGTTTTTCTGGAGGGGAGGCTTCCATCTAATTGTTAACCGCATTTGATCATGTGATCAGTTTAAAGCGTGTCACAGCTTCATTTCCTTCATGCAGACGTAGATTCCTGGTGGTCGGGGTGATTCGCAGCCGTGTGTGTGTGAGGAACGAAATATTGTTACACGTTCACTCATTATGAATTATTCACGTCAGGACGGACGTAGCGATGCCCTTTAAAGATGCCTCCTGGGACATTTCACCTTTTTGTTTCTTGGCATTGGCTCCGGGCATCTTTGAGTGAAGACAAAACGTCTCAATCAGGACATTTCTATCGGGACGTTAATGTTACAAGAGCTCTTTTTTGGGGGGCGGGGGGGCCTCGGGAGTCTAACCGATTCAAGCGGTTATTGGCTCACATTTCTTGAGTGGCTGATGAGCAGAGTGATTGAAATATGTCTGGTTCTAAAAACTTGTTTTTTTGTTTTTGTGCAGCCATCAAGATTATGACTTCATCTCAGGCACACGTATGCGTAAGATGGCTCGCGAGGGAGAGAATCCGCCGGAAGGCTTCATGGCCCCGAAGGCCTGGGCCGTGCTGAAGGAATACTATAAATCACTGGAGAAGGCCTAAAGGTTGAGTCTCAGATGACACAAACATGGAAAGACCTTGACGTCTAACCGGGTCGATGTGGGACCACTCATCTACTGTCACAAATCTGCGTTTTGGCTTCTGTCTGTGTCACTTTCACCCGCAACTGAACATGAAACTGCTCCCAGTCTCAGTTGTTGTTGTTAGTCTTATGACATCAGAGTGAGTTTGGTTAAATTAAGTGTAACTAAACGTTTATTTTTATTAAAAAAAAAATTTAAAAAAAGAACTCCCTTTGATTTGGAATTATAGTAGAAGTCAAACAAAGAAGTTCTTTAAATAGATGTGTTTTTCTCACTAACTTTCTAACTGTATATTCAATTAACTGTTAACATTTCAAAGACTTTCAAAGTACTGTTGACCAGTATTTAAATAGGTGTGGATGTACGTTCATTATTTGTGGTGTCCAAATTTACAAAGGTACTGCCCACTCAACTCCTTAATGAAACCCCCAAAAATTTGCTTTGTACTTTATGTTTACAAGTGGCAGTGGTAATTGCGCAAAATTGGGTATGCCCAATTTCTTTCTGTAAAAGTTGATGCCTTGGTCCTCGGAAAGTGATGTCACATGATGTCTTGTTTGAATTAGGACACTCACTAAAACACACACACACACACACACCTGCTTCTTGTCTCACTTGACTTTGTTACACTGTCTGATACGGTCTAGTAGTTGAAGAATTTCGGATATACAACCGAATACGTCGTAAACTTCTACAAACCATTTCTATTTATTCTGTCCTAACATTGCTTTGTTCTTCTTATTCTCTTTATAACTGTGGTGCATGTAGCTTTGGTGCTCCAAACTTACTAGTCTTATCATCAATATTGATATTTTGTTACATTGTCATCTTCCTTTTTTGTTTTCCTCATGCGTTGCTAATATATTCCACGCAGTAATTCATTGTGTGGCCCTGCATTGTCAGACAGTTGGTAGTTCCATCATGGGATCAGATTTGTAATGGTTCTTAAATAATTCAAAAAAATAAATAATTTTGTATCAAGAAGAATTTGTCTACTTTTCCTTTCTGTAATAGTGCATGCTATTTGTTTATACATTTTTGCAGCAGGCCAAAGAGTTTTGAATGCATAATTGATTCTAAATGTCGTCGCTGAATTTCATTTATTTTGGAAACCAACTTGCATTGATGAGATGTCATCAACTTGTCATCAACTTTCAGCTGCTCCAAATGACAAACTTGTTGCTGACATCTACGCGTACAGCGTGCGCTTCACACTTTTAATTTGTACGATCTTGTAGGCCCTGCCAGTTAGAACCTTTGTGACCTCCCAATTGGTCAATCAGCTGCGTCCGTCTCTTGAATGAGACGGACTCTCTTGTGACCCCAATCAGACTCAGACACACTTGCACACTGTATACAAAGCGCTGCAGCTGGTCCCCAGATGCAGAGCAGCAGCGAAAGTGGAACATTCAGCCTGAGATGTGTGTCCCTGTCTGAAATACACTGGATGCTTCATCTAACTCCAACTCCAAGATGTAATGAGTAGACCTGCAAGCAGCGTCTCTTTCTACCTTTCAGTAGATCTTTTTCCATCTCAAATTCAAACGGTAATCAAGCGGCATCCTCAGGTTTTTTTTTTGGTACTTTAAACTGTCTACTATGTGTAGTCCTAACCTCTTGACTTATCTTACTGGTTGCAGGCCCAGTGTATTTTTTTAAACTTTTTTGTCTTCATCGCCTGCTTTGAAGATTTTCCTCTTGTCTGAGAGTGTCACGGCGCGGCTTCACGCCAGAGGGAAAAAAAGGTTGAAGGTGCCAGAAAGATTTGTAGTGTTCGCGAATACTGTTTACACGACTTACGCCTTCCGTCACCTGGACCACCTCGTTGTAGCCGGAGCAAAGTTTCTACTTTCATTAACAACATTCATCATGAATGAACTTCATGCCGGACTTTACGGTTTGATGGTGTGCAAATAGCTCTAAATTACTTGTGTATATATGACTATACATTTTATTATAATTTTCAAATTGATTCTATATATATATATATATATATATAGGCATACCGTATGTTTAATACTAAACGCATGCGACGTTGTATACATAATAATATCACTGCTGTCTCATCCCATACCACCAAAAGGTTCAGCTCTTACACGGACTCCAGCTGCATTTATCTCCAATTTCCTCCCATCTGGTTTGAGTTTCACTCAAAGCCAGTCATGATAAAAACAGGCTTTACGCAATACAGTGATACAGGACATGGTCAAATTCTAGGAAAGTTGTGTCCCGCAGACATGGCTCTGAGTTGTGTGTGTGTGTGTGTGTGTGCGCCTGTGCGGAGGATGCAGGGTCAGCACTCATACGGCGTAAGGGTTTTGTGTGATGATCTGTACCTTCATGTTGGCCGTGGGAAGTGTTATCTCAGCTATTGAGCTCCAATAAAAATATATTGTGGTTTCTTGGGCGTTTGACATGTGGTTAAACATACTGCAACTTTAGAGGCAGTTAGATCTCACTGTCTGCTGACGTTGTATGTTAGGTTGAGTAGAATACACTGACGGGAAGTCAAAGTACATCAACCAAAAATATAACATTGTTTTTTTCTATGTTTCAAATTTGAGTAAAAGAGATGGAACATGTTTTAAATATTGAGTTTCTTATAAATAAAGCTGAAGATTATGCCCGCTTGAATGATGTAGTTGCAGCCAAGAATCTCTAGAAAAAGCCTTTCACATCATCTGAACTCTTCTTGTAAACAGGCTGTTGCCAGTAAAGAGGATCCCATCCAAGTTGGAGAGGGTTCAGTCGAGGAATGTACAAGTGGAATCTCTGAATTGGTCATTTGGGTTCAGTTGGTTTCCATCATCTCCAAGAACTGTAAAACTCACTTAGTTTAATGTGTGAATGCTGGATGAATATGTTGCTACTTGTTTAACATGTCATTCTCAATTTAATGTTGCAATGTTAGCAAGTGCCCTTGAGTTCAGGAGTTTTGAATGAAATCTTTATAATCTGATAATGTCATTGACTCATGATTTAATCGTGAGACAGCCCAAGGTGGAAAAGTTCTTTGATGTGTATGCAAAGCACATTGCCGGATAATAGCCACAAATCTTAAATTATGCCATCATATTGTCCTACTTAATCCCATTTGCCTTTGATATAGAATTCAGTAGACCCTCATTAAATAAGATTCCCAGAGCCTGATAAATCCTTCTGCTTTATAATTTTCTTGTCAAAGCATTATATCAGAATAAAGCGAGACAGCCTCCTGAACATCACCTCGGGTGCCAATGGCTCAACATAAAGAGATTATGCATCAAATGTTGTGAGCACATCAAAGGGAAGCCTCTGTTTTATAACCTTGGATGACTCAAGAAAGGAACAAACCCTGGCTCCTATACGGCAGAAACAGCACATCTGCACCCTTTCGCCGGCAGAGAGGATGAATGTGTACAATGTCGAGGGTATCGTTTACAAAGAGCCCGACAGGACGTCAGTAAAGGGGATTCTGATATGGTGTTTGTTGCCGTGATGTAAACTTGATGCCAGAGGAGTTAGAACAAATTGTACATGGGAAATATTCCTGGAGAGGGAAAGAGAGACGTTATTAGTGCAATAAAACAAATTAACCTGTTCGAAGGTGGAGCTGAGGTTGATGATTAGCAGATACAACCGCTTATCCACGATAATATAGCACTAATCCTTGCATCCCAGTCACTGGGCCCTGGGACACAATTCTTTGCCTCTGATTAGACATTTAAATCTCTCGAAAGAAATGTTGATATTATGAAGCAGCTCAGGGTTTTGTCATCTCAGTTACTCACCTTTGAGATAGAACATTTAACACGATAAGTCGGAGATGTCCCTGAGGTCTCTGCTCTATACGACATGTATATGTATATCTTTGTCTTCATTCCTGGGATCAATGGTACAATCCACTTTTAAGTTAATGGGCATGACACGCTCCTGATGTTCGAGACTACCAAAGGTGCTACACAAGTCCATTTAGACCTTAGCTGTTTTAGTATTGGCCAACAAATCATACAATTAAGATGATCACGTGACAAGATGTTGTGCACATTTTCACATCGTCACATCCGAATTTAAGACAGGACATGAATGTGATCGTGAAGGTCACGGTGCTTATGTGTCGACATATTAAGGTTATAGAGAAGTTGTGCCTGACATGAGCATTTGGGGGACCTTTTTTCAAACTTTCCTCTTGTGCATCAAAACAAACTCTTCACAAAAAGCGCACATTGGTCAACAGGGTCCAAACCATAATGAAAATGTAATCATATTGTTGAAATCATTATTTTTTTTGGCGGCGACAAACTCAAAATAGCCTCCCTGTTTTAAGAGGCAACAGATACAAAGTCAACATGCACGATGCTGTTTGGCTGCACCTCACGTAAACTGAAGGGACTAAAAGATGGCAGCATCTGGTTATGGAAATCCAGAGAACATCTCCCCAAAGGCTGCAGGGAGAGATCACTACTTTAACATCTGCACCAGAGGGAACCCAAAAGTTTCTTGACAAATTAGGTAATTGAACTTGTGGTTGAGAAAACGTGCTGCTAAAAGAGCGTCTTGACTGTTAAACTAAAACCCAAAAAGAAGTTAAAAAGAGTTTCATGTTTTCACAAGTAGCCGGTCCCCTTCACAAAGTGCGCTGTGATGCACCTCCATGTTGTCCCACCGTGGTTTAAACCGAGCCCAGGCTGCAGGAACAGGCTTCTGTGGTTGCACTTAACCCGAGGGCCACCACAGCTCCCTGAGAAGCTTTTGGGACTGCAAAGTGCATTCTTTTGTTTCCCTCGCTTGCACAAGCCCGGTCTGTGTTTATGTCTGGATGCTGGTTGTTGTTCAAGATGTTGTCCTGTGTTCCATGTTGCCGTATCATCACAGACGGAGCAGGGTCAAAACGTACCATCATCTCCATTTCACAATGGATTTCAATGTCACTGCCACCAATTTGTGATTGTATTTTTTGCCTCTTTTGCATGAAACTATTTTAATTTTCTACCGGCATTTAATCATTACCCGTCCAACCATTTGGCTGATGCATCTATGGGGAAGTAATCGGGACCACTACAAAATACTTATTGAGAAAACAGGTACTGCGGTGCGGTGCTCATATTTTCTCCGCACTATGTGGCAGCTGGTTTGTATAATCCGGCAACCGCATGATGTTGACCCCTATCATGTTCTGCAAATCATCAATCATACACTATGCTGAAGTTCACCCTGAGTTCATGAGATCCACTCGTACGTGAAGACATGATGAGCTCCTGTGATTGACTTCCAGACACTTTTCCCTGCAAAACTAGTAAGGTGTGGTTTCAGCCTGTCGCTGGCACAGCTCACTCAGCCAATCTCAAGTTCCCCCATATCATCTGATGCACTGCAATCCGACGCCACGTTTGTATTTGTCTTGGACATTGTTGTAGCTTTGATCATAAATTGCTGTAATTACTTTGGGCCTCGTCGTTCCCTGTGGAAACAATGCGTGGAACAGGAGAAGCCGGCAACCGACACAGAGGCCTACAGCATGCTGCAGCAGGAGACATAGCCTGATTAAATAAGGGCCTTTATGATTTTTCATCCACAATGCGCTCCACAGCTTCCAGTGTGCAGCCACTTAGGCAGCGGATCACTAAAGTCTTAATGTGCTGTAACACTGTAAGTGAACCAGATCTTTTTCTGCCTCCTCCTCCGTCTTCGCTCTCCTTTGATTCTTACGTTTTTCTAAGCACAAATAAATAAATGAGCAGAACCTGAGACGTGACTACAGGGAGTTGTTCATTAGGGACTCTGGAAAACAGCAGCAATGAGGACTAACAACGTGCTCAGTGACTCATTTTGGTCCTTGAATCGTAAAAAAGTCTTTTGCAGTCTCCCCTCAACAGGAAACAAACATGTTTAAATCCCGAATGCTGCCTGCACACCACGATATGTTTGTAATTATAATTCCTGTTACACTAAACTGTAACTTCTGTGGGAATTAAACAGCAGGCTGCAGTGACACCTCAATGTGGTTATTCAAAATGATGGAGAAGAGAAATTCCAGAAATTCTCTTTTCATAACCATAAAGCCTTTAATGATGTGAGATCTAACTTCCTGTTCTGTCAGGCGGCAAAGAAGTTGTGGGAGAGAAGAGAGAGTCAAGTCATCCTCTTTTCTGGATGGCATAGAGTGAAGCTGAACATTGAACTGTATCAGGGTTTTACTTTTGAACGTAACGTGTCAGCTCGACCCTCAGAACCACATCTGTTTGCGACCAGGTACGTTAGCCCTCTTGGGGTAGATGTGGAACTTTTAGGACCAATCAGATTAAAGAGTGAAAGAAGAATGCAATGGTCTGGCCTTCCAAAATCCATGTTCGCATCCAAATTATCAACATCGTGAATCATGTTTTGCAGGGAGCCTTTTTTCTACTGTATTATGCTTCAAATCACAGTAGACAGAGACTCCTGACCGTGTTCTTTGAGAAACCAAAAGTCGATGTTGTATTATTTCCAAAGGGACCTGGAGATGAGACTGTTGCAGCAATGACTGGGTGTGAAAAGGTTGTTTTTTCCCCTTTCGAAAGGTTATGTTCCCTTTAATGTCCAGTGCTTCAGTTTATTTGAAAAAATGATCATAAAGATAAGCTTTTTCAAAGCTTCTTTGTTGCCGCGTGTTGCTTTATCATTATTATTATTATTATTTTCTGGTTTACATGTGATAAATCTTTTCCCCTTATCCCTCTGTTAAGAACGACCCCATCTTGCTCTTACTATCCACTGCCTCTTTCAACATTCCTTTTAAACATCATCATCATCATCATCACCAGCCCTTTAGATGGCGTGAGGGGTACTAAACTGAATAAAAGAAGATGTACAGTACATCAGCCAAAGCAAACGTGTGGCTGCTTAATGCTGAACACTGGACATACTTTCCCACAAAGTTTTCATTTAGTCGTTTCACTGAAACTAATCCTTTTGTACAAAATATGCCTCGGATTCAAACATGTTCCCGGGATGCAATCCGAAATTCTTGAATGCTTTCAAGAATGTTTACTTTAAAACCAAATTCCAAACACATTACTTTGAGATATAATGCATGTTAGACTATTGGAGTATCTAATGAAGTTTACAGGAACTTCAAACACAGACAATGAGCTGTGCTTCAAAAAAAGACGGCTAACGGTGTAAATATTTGCCAGTGTGTCTAAAAGAGCGCGTTCCGGCCAAAAACAAGACTGAATGTACTTTAAGACGCCGCCCGAGCTTTGCAGTGAATTGTGCAACACTTTGGCTCCGCTGATCCTCTTAACATGTTGCATCGGAAAACCGTGAGGGAAATCTGCACCCACCAACAGTATCAGATGTGTGTCCTGGGGTAGGTCATTACTTTATGATGTGGTATGTTCCCATGCCAACTTGTAATGATCCACCTCAAGACATTTTGTTCGCTGTCTTCTGCAGGCGAAGTTTGTTACCAAACGTTTCAAAGGCCAAAATCATGTTGTCATTTCAATGGAGTTTTTTGGTTAAAACGCGTGTTGCCAGAAAAGCATCAGCATCACCAGATCACATCATGACTCCAATTTAATGAGGTTTTTGTCGCCGTTAGACCGACTAAAACGATATCACTGAAGCCGCCTGCCAAGTGACTGCAGATGAAAAATAAGCCTAAAGACCAACCATACTATATTACTACAATAATTTAAAGTCCAGTTTTGCAGCTGGATCAAACCTCCACTCTCTTTCTAGCACTTCTCCTAAATGCATGGCTCCAGAGCTACTAGCTTCACCCCCTGACTCACTGACATGGTTTGTTTACCATTTGGTGTGCGGGGCAGGCAGGAAGTGTGCAGTGAGTCTATCCTCATTCATTCATTCATTCTCAAGCCTTCGTCTGCTGCAGCCACGCGTAATGCTGTTCAGCAACACGCTCTTTGAAAGGCCGCTCGGGGAATGGTCACGAGAGATGTATATCCCCCCAAAAAACCTTCACTTCTCGGGTTTTGTGCAAACAAATGGAACTGCTTGGATGAAACCGATCCTGCCTCCTCTGTTTTCCCAATATTCTGTGTGGTTCCTGAAAATCAAACAAACTCTGTTGTTATGAACTACCTTCAAATGCACATGAAGGTGAAGTTAATACCCAGGCAGATTTTGTTTACACCCTAAGTAGTTTTTTTTTCTTCTCCCCTGGGGCTCAGTTTGCTCTTTTAGTCATCAAACGTGACACAGCCTCAACATCAACATTATAATATTATCCTTCATCGGCCCGGGGACCTCCAGCACACAAACACCCTGTCTGCTGGTGTCCGTGTACTGTAATTACACATAAGCGGCAGGGCGTAAACAGATTAAAAAGAAATGTTCAGAGTCTGTGATCAAAACAGTATTAATTCTTGTCTCAGATTGAACCCTGAGAAATTTTGTAGAAGCCTTGTGATATTGTTTTTGGGTAATGTGGGGGTTTAAATGTAATAGATGTTGTTAATGACACAATACACAAAGTCAGGCATGAGACCAACACAACGAGCACAGAGTACAGCACGTCACACAGAACATCCAGGTGTTATGTGTTATGTTAAAACAGTAAGAAATTATGTTCTTTTTTAAAAAATGTGATGTTGCCGGGCAACCAGAGGAGACTCCAGGAAGTTGTTTTGTCTGCTTTTTCCCCGTTGGGGTAATTTGTGCTCAGCATAACTGTTCAAATTTAGTACATGGAAGAGTTGAGTCTTGTAAATAAAACCAACACATTTCAACAGCCTAGTTTTTACAATTTTTAATTATTTATTATAAGATAAAGCTTTTTTAGTCCTGCAGCAGAGATGATTACAGCAGCAGAGGTTACGAAAGATCTGGAGAAAGATAATAAATCAAACTAGATTTTTATTTTTATATTATGAGACAAGTTCATTGGCTTTTGTGGCTAATAAACAATCAAATATTGACTCGCACTAAAACGTTTTTTTGTCATTTTATATAAAACATATAGTAACACAATCCACATGGATACGTCATGGAAATGTGCAATTAATCATGGGCACAATTTAGTATAACCTACTGATAAAAATAAAATCATTTCAATAATGTAACAAAAGCTATGATAATGGATATTAATGTTTAACTTGTGTGTTTGAAATGGACTTTTTCAGGACATGGATTAATAACTTTTCCCTACGCAAAGATATAAACCTCAAAATGAAGGTGAAAAATAATTATGTGTTACAACGTAGTACGTAACAACAGTAACATGCAACATCAAACACGAAGAGACCAAAGATCCATTCTTCTATGTTGAGGCACGTTTTTGGTGTGGTTTCATCATATGAGATTATTTTGTATTGCCTGCGTTCAATCAGCATCCGACTGTGAAGGAAATGTAACTATGATTACTGACTCATGATGGCTTCACATGCACTTACATGAGGAAAGGAGTTTACAGCCTTTTGGTCCTATCAGGATTAAACCTTCCTTCATAGGTGGGAGTAACTTAAAATCTACAACAATTTATTATAACTACTGTAATTCAAAATTCATGTTGAAATAACAACAGATCCGCCCATTTGAGCCCATTAAATTAAATAAACAAAACCAGCAAAGGGAACCTTTTTGCGTTGCAGATGTTTTGAGGGAAGCTGGGTTTCACAAACCCGACTGAATTATATCAATATTGCAAAGTCTTTGACATTAATGGCATTGCTTTAAAGATTTGAACATACAAATACTGTATACTGTGAGAAGTGGATGTTTAACAAATCAAGTATTAAATACGGCCATTTTTGACAGATATTTTTTTAAACAGGGGAGTTGCCCTCTCATGGTTATGAGGAAGGATGCAAGTTCCAGGCACTTCTACACTTTTCAGTCACACAGGCGGCCTTCTGCATTCAATTCAGTCTCATTTAAACAAAAAGCTTATTGATGGTTTAGCTGAATAAAAACTAGTCTTGCCCTTTACATGTGGGATTCCTCCTGGTTCATGAGTTGACCTTTTTGTAACATCCTCAGCACAATTCCCACACATCTCCTCCTGGCATCGTGACAGGATTATTATGTATGAGCCCTGTAAAATGCTTCTAGTGGCAAGCTTTGTGGTTTTGGTTACCATGAAAATCGGTGTCAATAACACAAGAGCTGGTGACGCTCATTATGAATACACGCTTTAATTCAATCCAGCTGTGAGATATGACACTAAGCAGTTTCAAACTGTTTCTAAAGTCATTTCTTATTCAACCGTATTTTCCAAATTCCTCCATCTACAGCTGACAGTCCAAGTTAACTGTTGGATTTAATGTAATGGTTTAAGGGTTCCAATTTCACACTGCCCTGAAGCTATTATTTTACAAACAAATGTAAATTGCTGGGAAGCATTTTTAATGTAATTTACATACCAGAAAAGGGACATTTTGATCCTCACCTTTCTGTCACTGCCAACCCAACCATTGTCCTTCAATTTAGTTTGAACCAGTCTCTCTAATTATTCTGAGACAGCCAGTTTAAATCTTTGTTCTTTTCAAGTAGCGGATCTCCACGAAGTCTTAACATCTTCTGTGAAAACCTGCTCGGCCAGCACGGCCCTGCTTCAAATGCCTCGTGCTGTGTTGTCATCTTTTTCAGTTGCATAAGCTGTCATATCAGCAGTAACCTCACACCTTGAGGAACACCGATAGATTTTTGTGTTTCTCAGGGTCGTTTTTTCAGGTTTTCTTTACACATTACTGGTCCCCTGCGAGAGATTGGCTGAGCGCCTGGCATCCATTACAGCACACATTGGATTCACACGCATACATAGACACAGAGGTAAACACGCAGAATCACTGAGTCTTTGTTGTCATAGTCGTCATAGCTTTTCTGCTTACACATGGGCTGCATTTGGAAAGCCAGAGCCCACAGCCCTTTTCATCTTTTACCTTGGGTTGAATTTTTGACATTAGGTTTTTTTCCCCCCCAGTGAAACGTTTGAAACCTGTGTCACCAACTTAAAGGAATTCCGCTGTATTTTTCAACCTACTGTGTCTGAAGGTTGTAACTTTGACCACTGGTCTCAGAATCTCTGCTAACGCCGTTGAGGAGATTTGAAAAACCTTCAATAATGGGACAATAACTTCTTCACGGATTCAGATACAATGGCCAAACGTGTAATTATAGATGTCTCTTGACTGCTTTTTGTTGCATGTAAAAGCTTTAAAATCCACTAATGGCATATTTACTGATACACTTTTGACATTTATTTACATGAAAATATTCAAGATGGCCACTTTAGGAGATTCAAATTATTATCAAAAATCATGTATTCTTTTGGGAAGCATCTTTAGTCTCGGCATAGAGTTCTTTTGATCGTCTTGCGATGCGGGTCAAGAGTTTGTGAGGTTGTGTGTCTGTGTGTGTGAACTCATGCATGTTAAAGGGATGACATGTTTTACAAACGTATGTAAACAGCCACTTGACTGGCTGACAGAGGTATACCACCGTGAGACGGTACCTGTCGTCCATTTAAAACCTCAGACTCTGATCTCAAGTGCTGTGAGCCTTTAAAGTGACCACAAAAAATAATGGTTGAGGTGCTTGTAGTGGAAATTATATTGAAACGCCTGAATATTATGATAGCAAACAATTGTTGCTGATCAAAATTAAATCCAGTCCCAAACATACATTACTAAAAAAAGGAAGGAGGAGAGAGACAGAATTGGGAGGAGAAGCAGACTTAAATACCAAATAAACTGTTTTTGTTGTTCTTTCTTTTATAATTTGTTGATAATAATTTGTTCTGCAGATAATATACTCATAATCATATCTCTTCTGTGGTGTCCCTCAGGGGTCTATATTGGGTCCCCTTCTATTCACCATATACATGCTACCCCTAGGCCACATCATTCAACAACATAATGTAACAAGTAATAAGTTTCATTGTTACGCAGATGATACACAACTTTACATCCCTATTAAGCCTGGTACCTCTACCACTTACTGCATCATGTCCTGCCTTGCTGACATTAGAAATTGGATGTCAAAATAATTCTTTGTTGTTAAACAACTCAAAATGTGAGGTTGTTATTATTACACCTGCCTCCCCAAACACGAATTGTGTTGCTGATCTGTGCTCAGGAATGGGCACGCTATCAACAAAAGTTCGGCATGAAGCACGCACCCGTGGCATTCTTTTTGACTCTGCACTGTCCTTTGATGCTCAGGTTACCAAAGTTGTGCAGATCTGCTTCGCCCAGCTATTAAGGAATATCAGGTCTTTCCTCTCACCTGCAGACCTAGAAAGAGTCATCAACGCACTCTATTCTTGCATTAGCCGACGGAACAATCAGAGACTCCAAATGATACAGAATGCTGCTGCCAGGCTATTAACTCTGACAAAGAGAAGAGACCACATCATCAGCCCTTGCTGCTCGGCACTGGCTACCTGTGAGCTTTAGAATTGATTTAAAGATTTTACTGCTTCTTTTTAAGGCTCTGAACAATCTCAGTCCTGTCTTCATCAGTGAGCTCTTGAGCCCCTATGAGCCTGAATGCTGCGTGAGATCTTCAGGCGGGGCCTTATCAACTGTCCTAAGCTCTCCATTGGTCACTAAAGGTGACCGGGCATTTGCGGTCAGTAGGGTTGGGTATCGAGAATCGATTGGAATCGGGACTAGTTTTGCAATTTTCCCGGTATTGTTCAAAAGTTTAAAATACGATTCCTACGTTCGATTTTCAGTCCGCCGGCGCCGACCGGAAATAGAAACCGCTGAACACCAACGAAGAAGCGTCCACCGGAAGTGTTGGCATAACAGCGCGATCGAACATGGATAGCGTCCCGGGTTGTTGTGAATTTGTGACGAATCAGAGCAGTGTGTGCGCGCGGGTGCCGGGTGGCCCGAGCGGAGCTGTCCTATCTGTTAAAATGAGCAGTGAGGCTGGCGCTGCAAAGAAAAAAAAGATTGTGCTAGCACTCCCCGCGTCGACCGCTAGCAACTGCTGATAAACCGCTAACTGCTTGATTGTATTTTCTAAAACTCATGTGCACTTTGTAACTTGTTTTGAAAAGTGCTATATCAATAAAAGTTATTATCATATTTGCCAACTGTAGATAAAAATAAAGGAAATACTGCTAAATACATCAAGTGTAAACCCTAATTCAAAAGCAAGCTTCAATTATTTATGATGAATGACTGTGATTATTATTCATACTAGCAACTGATCATTTATTGTATGTGAACGTTGTTTGATCTGAGACATGTGGTCTGTGCTGTATTTTGCAAGAAGAGCAGAGGATGTGATGATGTTCTGTAAACGGCAACATTGGTCAGTCCAGCAAAGAAAAGCCAAAGATTAAGAGGGTGCCCCTCACCACATGGTCAAAAAGAATCTTTTCTGAGTGGTGAGCTCTCAGCCAATGGAAAGAGTGGCTCAGAAACAAGACTGATGTCCCTTATTATCTTTACCCCGGAAATACCTTTTCTCAGTCTACAGTAATTGTATGAGGACACATGGAAAGACACTTTGGCTAAAAAGATGTTCTTTCAAAAGTGGCCAGGTTTGACTTATAATAACTAACCTTTATTATTGTAAAAGGAAAGAAATGCTTCATTTAACTTTGCTCTTGGGAAATTGAAAACGTCTCACGTGAAGACAGACACATCTGGTCCCATGCCATCAAACCAATAGAAACGCCAAGGACCGGGACAGATGACAGTAATAAAAACACGCACTGATAATTTTTTTCTGCAGTTGTGTGATGTATGAATGTTTGACACGCTGAGAAGACAGATCAGACGATGCTCTGAGTTTGTCCAGGAGGTTGAGTCCCTTGCCTCTGCGATATTGCTGATGCTAGAAGGGTGAGAGGTTGGGACAATTTAAGGGGGCCACAGCTGGGGGAAAATTCCAGTAGGATTATTTTATTATGAGAAGTGGGTGTCCGAAGAGATAATAGTCCTTCAGGTGGTCCGTTATTTATAGCTACGGAGCCCCACTGCACACATGCTGCTCCACTCAACAACCAGGAAACACACATTTGTCTCCTCCTCTCTCAACCTTTCTCAAGTGAAACAGTAAGTAAGCGTGTGCAGACTTTGATCATTTAAAAAAAAAGTTATAGATGACATATGAAGATAGTCAATCTTACACTAGAACGCCATTCTCCCTCTTAACCATCGACTGCTGTCAACATTTCACTTTTAATTCGGAGCTTCTTACGTTCATTGTTTTGGCTTTTCTCTTTACTCACATGAATTGGTAGGATCTTCGATTAGAAAAAAAATATATTGCAAATAAAAAAACACAGGCTACGTTGTTTGGCCGAAGCTAGATTGTTTGAAAATCCAATCCAATAAATTCAAATCCGCCCTTGAACAGTTTTTGGTCCCAAGTCTACTAAAAACATTACATCTTCTGGCTGCTGTGAGGGCAAATAATGGAATTTCCAAGGTCCCTAGTAAGTCATTCTCTGGTGATTTACTGTCTCTGTATCTAAAACTTGCGTGTGTGGGTGAAAGCCGGATGCAGCGGCAGGCTGAGTTAAACTATTTCCCTCTGTGGATGAGTGGTTGTTGGCGTTGACTAAAAGCCGGCAGAGGGTTTGTTCCTCTCCGACCGAGACGCCTGGACGTCCGGAGATGAGTGATCTCTTTTACGGTTGAGAAGGTCAGAGAATTTGGGCTGTTACTTAACAATATCCTCCACACCAACACTTGTCCAAACCAGAAATATTCCATCAATGACCAACACATCTGTGTGTCCCACGACTGAACTGTAAAACATCCAAAACTGAAAGGAAAAGTCACATATGTTTGTAGTCATGAGGCCAAACTGTGGAATTGAGATTATTAATTTAAAATGTTGTTTTTCTGTCTTCATTTTATCCTGAAAGAGCAATCGCCCCTCCCTTACTAGCATTGCTATGGAGCCATTGAGCGGAGGCCTCCACCTCCAACTAGTCACTGCTTGTCCGCCGTGGTTCAACCCTCCTTTCTTTCTCACCTCTGCACACCTGACCAATTTCCCTGTGAAGTAGACACGCTTGGTCATTTTTGTCAGGTTTTCATTTTGCCGTTTGAACAAGTACTTCATGTGTAGACTAAATGTAATCAGACCGAATATATTTATTTTGGATGCGACCTGAATGTAAGATGCGTCGCAATGCAAGATGTAAAGTTGGCTTTTCATTTTATTTTTTCAGCACTTCACAGCTAAGACCCCTCAGTCGTGAATAAAATGCATTCATTTTAAATGCACCTACAGCAACCTAAATGTCATGTGATTTGTGATGGAGAAGCCACACCTCTTCCTTGTAAAACGGTTATCTCATCCAACAGCATATTTTGTCAAATTACAAATTTAATAGTATTTAAGGAGCGAGAAGCGGAGATAGTCAAGGGTTCTAATAGGAACACAGTGCCGAGTGTTCACACATTTGCAGGCAGAGAAAGATCTGAAAATGAATGGCTCTGATAGAACCTACGCCTTAAACAAAGAGGTCCACCTCGGTTACTTTCCGGTGCACCGACATCACACGTTTGGGGACAATGGGGCATTGTGTGGCCGTCATACAATCCAGCCTTACGCACTGATCGCGAGTGATCACAGAAAAATGATGTCACCGCAGCTGCTCGCAGGAACAACAAAGAGGTACCTTTTCAGATGGGCAGATCTGAAGTCAGATTGAAGCCAGAAGGGAATTTAGAGTTCGAAGAGCCCAGAAAAAACACACAGAGACATTGATTACATGGCAGTGTTGAGGGAACTTCTCAGAAGCAGTGAACTGTGACTTAGGTCAAAAGCATTTTGAGAATTTAACCAGCTGTATGATTTGATTCCTTCTAAATCCTTTAGAGGAAAAGCTCGAATGAGTTCATGTTAAGGCATCCTGGGGGCAGCATGCAAGCAGGCGACACACATTTCATCACCGTATCAAGATGAGAATGTGAACCAAATGCTCCACTACGTTGGAGCTCACTGCTGACTTTTTTTGGGGGGGTTGTTTGATGCTGTAAGCGTTCTGTGGGTTTATCAGAGTTTTGCTCATAATTCACTGAAAATCGATTCAAGGACCGTAAATACACTCAAAAGCCCCGCAGAGCTCAGGTTGCACAGTTTTCAAAATTTTTCAAATGAAGGAAAACTATTCAAGATTTAACGTTGAACGTTATAATGAGACTTAATTAATTCAAAGTAACTGTATCTACAATACAACCCAGCTAACGTCGTTTGTGTTTCTTTATGGCATTTCGAATAACACAATGTATGAGAGTAAGAATTGGCCCCGGCGCTGAGAAAAAAAAAGCATATATAAGCTCTATGCAGCACATTGTAGAACTTTTTATATTTTTAATTTACTCAACTTGCTGGTGCAGCTATTGGCTACAGTACAGCACCTAAAAAAAACAACCTGAAAACACATTACACAGACATCTCTGCAAGGTACACACCAAAAATCGTACGCTACAGTAATTACCGCCGACCTCTTAAAGCAGTACTTTAGGGTAAACTGCTGAGTGCATGCGTGAGCCAGACAGCGCATAAACCAGCAGGCTCTCCTGCGTTCGGCCGGGACTGGCTTCAATTAAAACACAATTACTGTCAAAGCTAATCAACACTCCTCATGGGGATCTCGGCAGGAATAATTAAGCTAACATTTATCTGTGCTGTCCGTGCACTGTTGGGCTCAAAAGTATGCCATAAAAACCCCACATATGGTATTATCTCATTTTCTGGTTTACCATATTGATTCAGGGGAATATTTGGAAAATCACAGTTTATGATGGAACATGGTATTTTATAGCCCGCAGGGATGAGACACATCATGCCACAGGCTGCCAGACTCTGACCCCCCCCGTGTATACAGCTCTGCTGGATATGTACCTGGTGTCTGTCATTCGCGGTTCATGCAGATCCGAACCACAGGCCGAAATTCACTTGTCAAATATGTCAAACTCAGCGGAGACAGCTATATTTAATCCGCCCTCGTCCAACTCCACATCGCGGTGACCCTTTGGGATGAAAGGATGAAAAAAGCAACGAGTGCTTGTGTTATTGCTCCGTGTGATACCTGTGCCCAAATGTATTTTAATGCACGTCTCTGTAATGCTGTGATTTTTCCCATGGGACATGATGGGGGAGGCGGGGGGGAAGCCAGAGCTGCCTTATCTCGGATATCAATTGTCTTGTGTGGAACTTCAGGCGGACAGGCGGCTGCTTCTTTAAATGAAACTTCAAATAGCAGGGGGGCGGCAGTGACAGTGCGCCTCTGTGCGTCGCCACTCCCCACAGCCCAAGGCAAAGAGGGCACCGTGTGATTTAAAGGCCGGAATGGCCTTCTGCTGCGCCCTTGATTGCCAGAACCCTGCGTGCTTTCATGTGGTCAGCATTCTGCCAGAGAAGGGTCACTGTTATCGATTAAATAATCTGAGTCGGTTAGAGGCAGAAACAGGGAGCATTCATGTTCCCCAAGTGGAGGGCCCGACTCCTCGGAAATGGCCTAATCCATCTTCCTGCGAAATGAGAGGATATACAATTATCTGCCGAGTAGCAGAGCCGTGCCCAACACTCACTGCAGCCTTCCTGGAATGTGCGGTTTAAAAAGAAAAAGAAGTTACGGCTTTTGATAAAAGTTAACAATCCAAGATCACAGTGGGAAGGACATTAAAAGTACTTCCTGGAACAATCAATGATTTGATTAGGGAGGAAGTTATTCAGTGGATTTTGTTCCCCTGGCTTATAGCTATTATAGTCACAGCTAATCTACACTCTGTGGTTACGTTTTACAAATGGCTTTCACTCATTAACTAATGTAAATACACATATGATGGAGATTACCTAATCAGAATCTGTAGCAATGGCAAAATAATTAACATTGATCAAGTGTCATTAATGTGATTAAGTTCTTTTTGTGTTTTTAGTGTCATTGAGATTAAAAATGTAAGGAAAAACATCAATTAGTTATGTTAGATGGATCCTGAGTATGTATTAATTATTCTAATATTGAATAAAACATCTACTGGTCTAGTTTCACAATACGTTTTTTTATTGTGACGCTGAGAATGATTTGACCCGCGTACATGCATTGCTGTGATAAAGAGCTGGCAGAACATTGTCAAAGTTTCCTTTTGACATGAGTTTGGCTTTATCACAAAGATGAAGTCTGTCCAATAAAATTGTTCCAATGGGAACTGATCAGCATTCATGGGTTCAAAACTTAAACCAAGTTACTTCTTGCATCTATAACAAAGCTCACGCGTTATTGTGAACATATGCACAGAATATATTTTCTTCTTTTATTTGGAAACAATTGAGAGGATATTTGCAAATGCTGATACTGTCCAGATATGAACGCATTTCTGCAAACGACAGATAATATTTTTTGCTTCAGGAAAAAAATGTGGTTGACCAGTAGAACAAGCGAAACAAAGTCTTGTTCCAATACTTGGAACACGCTTAATGATTTCCAGATAATCCCTCATCAATGTCATCCTGAATAAATACTTTATTAAAAATAAGAACATTAAATTGATTTTCAAATCAAAACAAATCAAATCTTCATTTCCCGGGAATTGTACCTACCTCCTCCTGACCCATCGTTCTAACCGCTAGCCACCTGCTGTGTGGCCCACGTCATCCACGGACGCAGTGATCTGCTGAACAAGGGAGGGACACCCTCCTGGGATCATTTGTTTATCATGGAGTGTGGGTGTAGTCCATGTGCATGTTCTGTGTGAGCCACATCAAAGTCAGCGATACAGCTTCACCGCACCAACGAGGCTTGATTTATCAACATTTTGCCGGCTCACAACTGCGGGGAACACCGTATTCTGCACAGAGTGTGAATACACATTTCTCCATGAGCCTTGAATAAAAGGCAGACTCTGGGTGGGCCGAGCGGTGTTTTGGGCTGATGCTGATGCCGCAGGTGGTCCACCAGGAGGGTGGAAACCAGTTCTGGACTCTGTGATCCATTAATGGGAACCAGTCTCACTGTGCAACAGTTTAAGCCTCAATCCTCAGTCCTGTGGTTGGACTGAACTTTGCATAAGTGAGCAGTGCAAATGAAATGAACTAAAACACCTCAAGGGGAAAAAGGGATGGCCAAGCAGATTGAATCTAAAGGCAGATCACTTTAAAGAGAGTCATCACATCAACGGCAATACAAGAGACCAAAGCTCTGCCAGAGGATCAGATCACTTCATATAGTTAAACCATAGCAAATTCAAATGTTTGGTTATTCAACTAAGTTTTCTCACAGCAAGCAAGAAATGTTTTTCATTTTTGTATTTTAAAGCATTACATGAAAATATGACATTGTGAGATCCAATTTTCTGCAGCGTTGGCCCGGTGTTTATTTTCTTTACATTTTAGTTTTGTCCACTTGGGGGCATCACAAGACGCTGTGAACACAAGCTGACCCATTAACACCTTTCAAAGTCTTGTATACAGCTCAAATCGTTAGTTGAATAGATACTTGCGGCATTGGCTAACTGTCATTTGGTGCTGGGCAGGTAGCACACAGGGGGTAACAGAGCTATTTGGCTGCATAGAAAACATGATCTGCTCCATCTGGAGATGCGGGAGGATGCTGAGACTGAATCAGAACATCAGATTGTAAAACCAAAGCTATAGTAGAAAAAAGGCCTTTTTGGAACTGAGAGGAACTATGGAGTGATTATTATGCTTATTTTCTGGGTCACTATGAAAACACTTATGACATTTTCATAGCCACTTCAACCATTGTAACACAAAGTTATTGCAACATAAAAAAACAGTGGGAAGAGATGAAGTAAAAGTAAATGAGTTTTCATAATCATCCAGTAAACCTTTTTCTCAAACTAAGCAATCCAAGACCAGTCTTCAATTATATTTATGCAGACCTATTATCCCGGGCACAAGAAGCCTTGCTGTCCCAAACGTTCACATCACCTCGCGTCCTTTGGGATACTTTAATCATCTGTTACTCGGATTCCTGTCGCAGCTTAACATGTGGATCCTCTGGACATCTCTATCCTTATCAGCATGCTGCATGCTGCCACGCAAATATCTTCTGTTAAGAGTCTCCTCTTTTCTTCTTGCATGGCTTCAAATAATGAATGTGTTGGAAATGCCATACACACTCCAAAAGGGGACCTATCCCTCTCTGTTTTTGTCTTCTTGTTCTGGCCACATTCAACATTCACTTGGACATCACTTGCTGTTCATGGAACAAATCTATTTTTTTTGTTTTAGTTGTGATCTCTTTTGTTCATCCAACACATATTTCATATTCATGATGGCCGTTGTGCTTAATCACTTCAGCTGTCTAACTCTTTTCTGACATATTATAACATTATATACAGCAAGACATTTTTAAAAAATGGCTTCTCTAGGAAAAGCAGCTGTCGGAATACATTCTTTCCAGGTAAATCACTGGGCACACGGGTGACAAAGGTGGCTAAAAAAGTATCGCCTCTAAGCATCTACAGTTACATCAAACAAGTTCATTACTTCCTCCCACTCCCCGGTTCAGTTGGTCGTCTTTTGTCTCCAACAAAAGAACTTGACACTTTGAATGGGAGCCTGTGATGGATCGCTTTTGAGGTCAGAAGCCTTTAACGGTATACTGGTTTCATCCCAGCGCTTCCAGTCTTAAATAGATAGTTCCAACTTGTGTGAGTCATTGTGAGAAAGATGGTTTTTAGTGACTGGCTGATGATTTGGCTTTTAAGTTTGAAAACCTGTAGTTTCTATATTTGCACCATATTTTTCTAGGAAATATAATAGCCATATGATGAAGATGACTTGATGCATAGTTTTGGTTTAATAACTGGAGCAAAATTAAAAAAGGTCTCCTTTAAGAATATTAAGTTGTCATTTTAAAAAGGGATTATTAGCAAGTTGCCTCGGTCCCTGCTCTTCCAACAGCATTTTCAGACTTTACCTGCCTGAAAGAGTCCGTTGTACCTCTGCATGTATTATCTAACCAACATGATTATACAAAACCTTAAAAATCCAACAAAAGGTTCTCTAGTATTTGTATAACTAACTTGTGGCATTCCTTGCATCACGAGGGATGCCTCTCCCATAGAAAGAAAACAATGGTCAACTTTTGTTGTTCTAATTTATTCCGGAATGCCGGTTTAAATGGTTCCTGAATAGCCCCTTTTTTTGCATTTCATAATGGTCATGTTATGATATGATTTTAATGATGATGCTTTTTGAAATAGCTCGATGGTGATGTCTCGTTGACGCACACAGGTAATAACCATAGAAAAAGTCATTTCTGACTTGTGACTACGGAAAATGTTGTATGTCACAACACTCCCTCTTTATAAGAGCCCCCCCCCCCCCCCCCCCCCTCTCCCTCCCTGGTTTGTGCGCACCCCACTGCCTCGCAGTTAAAAGGGTCAAGCGCGTAGTTAAAATACACAGTGTATAATTTTATAGCCTTTTCCCAACGGGGCACTCCGATGTCGAGACGACAATGCTCAAACAGCAGATCAGATTCGTCCTTTGTTAGTGGCGAATGGGGCGGAGGAAGGATTAGAATCCTATAAAAAGAAAGCATCCGAGATCATAAAACACCCGACTGCAGGAATTAAGGGTTCACTCTCGGCCGGACGCACGCAGAGAGGAAGCCGAAAAGTTTCCCTCCGACCTTGAGAGCATTCGCCCTTGAACAGATTCCCTCCTCCGTGGTTTCGCTTCCACACTGGGCTCCGTGTTTTTTTTTTTTTCTGTGTCGATGGTATATCAGAATTTCTCGTTCGAGGATGCTCGTCTTAACTTGGAATAGGTGGTGCGCGTTGACGGTTCTCGTCGCCACACTGAGGACGGGAACAACCCTGGTACCGGAGGCGCACCCGAAGGCAAATTTCATCAAGCCAGCTCTGTCGGGAGGGACACCGACACCGGCCACCAACCTCTCCGACGCCGTCCACCTCGGGATCACCAGGAAACACAACATGCTTGCGCAGGTAATTTGATCAATTATCATTTTATTATCGACCTACATTTGCCACAAATGAACGAATATGACATGTGTTTTAAATGGTAATAATAATAAGTGATCGAATCCTAAAGTTGTTTCTGGTCCCTCTAATAAACATTTCAACGAAAAAAAACTCTTGTATTTTATTCATTTAACTAACATCATAGGTTTGCCATTGATCGTGCGTAATTGTGCGGCGCGTCCGCACAACTGTTCCTTCACGCAGTACCTTGAGGTGTGAGGGTTAAATGGCTGAATGCCTTAAAATGTCTCTCTCACGTGGGAATCGTTATTGGAAATTGCAGGGATTGGACCCCTCATAAACCCTAATTGCCTTTCAGACCTGACGCCACAGCCGGGTGCAGCGCACTTCGACGGTTAATCATCAATGCCAGCAGAAATGTGAGAAAAAGTTAACACTTTTGGGTAATTTTCTGTCTGGGTTTTAGTGTCATTAAAGTGGTCCAGACGCTCGCTGGGATTATGAGATTCTTACTGGTGGGCCTCTGAGGGATACTCTTACCAACCACTTAATACCCACTCAAAGAGTTATCAATTCCTGCTGTTTCTACATAGTGCCTTATCACTCCAGTTTGAGAGCAAACGTTTGGCAGGTTACGTAGTGGCTGACGGAAAATGTTGTGAACATTACGAGGTTTCATCAAGTTCCAAATTAGAGCTCTGGATTTCCATTGCTTGGACCATAAGTGGATGTTTTAGGGTTTTTTTTTATCCAAAGAGGAAAACAGATACTGGTGGAAAAGAATCATGACTCGTCAGTCAAACAAAACAATGGCAAAGAAGGAAGGCCTTCATTTCCAATTATCACTAAGTCTGTTTTAATTGGACATTAGTCTGATTATGTTGAGAGGTTACCTCCTTCAGCAGCAGATGGCACTGCAACATCTTCATCAGCTGTGTTAGTGAGCTCTTGGAACTGTTTTTTGTGCCTTAATGTCTCACCCTTAACTCTTGTTTACATTAGGCCTGTTTAAGTGTCTGTAATATCACTTTCAGTAGCGATAGTGTTGGATATCTGGGAAGTGCGTAGTGTTGAGAGCAGCGCGTTGACATCCAGCTCAGGCAGCATAAAATTATGAAAAAGCAACTTTCTCCAACCTCAAGCCTGGCCTGCCAGACCTCATTTTAAACGCCTGCTTTACATCTGAGCCATTGCAATAACCGGGAGCGGTTTGGAAGAGGGGGCTGAGGGGAAACAATATGTGAGTGCAGAGACCACCATAATGTTTAAAAAAATGAACATTTCACGGTGCCGTATGTCCAAATGAAGATATGCAATATTTATTGCAGAATGGAGTGTATCTATACAGTATGTGTGTGTGTTTGTGTGTGTGTGTGTGTTCTCGCTACCGGGAGGTTTTCCAGAGCTGTAAATGAACAGCCTCATGCAGGTTGGCCTTGGCTAAATATGAAATGTAACGCTGGCAAGTAAACCTTCAATGACCGCCTGTCTCTCTATGATATAGAGTGGCCATTTGTGAGCAGAATGAATCACAGATAACAAGTCATCCCTCTTCACAGGGCCATAATGGCAAAGTGTGGTGTCTATTTAGTCTAGGAGCGATCACAGGGAGTATACAACTGCAATCACTCTGCTTTAGAATTTTTTTCAAAATTATGATAAATGCCTCGCAACAGGTTGCATAACGCAAAACCACACATTACTGAGTCGTTTTCTCTCTGAAGTGGTTCACAGCAGGCACCCCGACATATTTTCATCTTTTCGTCTGCAATTATGACGGGAATTACTGCTGATTAAAGCTTGGGTGTAAGTTTGGAAAATGGGCATGCGTCGACTCAAATATTTCCTCTGGCATCTGCATTACGCGAAACCACAGAGCCAATATCCTGTAAGTAAATGCACGGTCAAGGCGTCGCGCTGTTGAGTGGGTTTGTTACAATTGGTCGAGGAACAGTTGACAGATTTTCAAACCTCCAGAGGCTTTGCATTGGCCTCATGATGTTAGTGTTCGTAAGCTCGCCAGTTATTTGGATGATAATATTCCTAAATCACCACAATCGCCCTTTATCGTTTTATCCCTTCATTTCCCCCGACCTTTTATAAGACATAAGGCAGCTTGACCTCTTACAGTTGAAGATTAGAAGTAGATGAAATCTCCCCAAAAATCTCCCTCGGTGGTTTACTTTCAAATGCAGCAAATTATGCAGGGAGAGTCCAGTCTCCCTGTGGAGGAAAGCCGACTGCAGCGGGAAGCAAGGGTGTAATTTGGTGATTTACCCATCAGATTATAAACGCTGCTCTAAGTCTTAGTTTACTTGACAGCTTAATGTGCTTCGGTACCCTGTAGCCACTGACATCGTCTGGCGATAAAGCTCAAACGAGCCACACGCGGACCCGGGGGGGGGGGGGTCAGGTTCCGGGCCTCCCTTTGCCCCCGTTCAGTCGGGTTTCCCTGTCGTCTGACCCCACTTTCGCGTCAGTAAAATCGGAGAAAACCAAAAATGCGCGCCTCTCAGACCGCGACGGTCCGGGGGCTCTTGGGTGGCAGCGCTGTCTCCCTGGAAGAGAACCAGAGAGAAGCGGATAGCGCGGGGCAGGCAGCGCCCGCCACCGTGACCTCGGGACCCCACGAGGCAGCCGACGCCGCGGCGGCATTGGCGCGGGTTACGTGTCTGTAAAACATCAGCAGCCCGTCAGTCAGCCATAGCTAGTGGCTTTTAGCTAATTCAACGCAGAGATAACTTTAACGAGCGATCTCTCGGGGCTCTGCCTGTAAAAGTAGCGCCACGTCCTTTCTCTTTCTTTCTGTGACCTGAGGGTGAACGTTTAGGGATCCTAATGAGCTGAGAGAAGAGGTGTGAGTGCTTGTTAGCGCCCGGGCGCAGTTTTGGCTTCGGGCCTCTTGTCCTGTGGCATTTCCACTCTGTGGGTCCCCTGGGTGCTGTGAGGGCCCTCCACTGGAACCATTAGGGGTCTACCACGGCAAAATCCCGCTTTAATGAATCAAACCTGTCCATGAGGAGGGAGACCTGTGCACCTCTCATTTCACAGGATTACACATTTTATAGCGGCACAACTCTCGGATCTTTTCCGCTTGCCTTTGATCGTCTCCGAAAAGTCGCGAAGCCTTTCCTCATGTATACTTAACTTAAGGAAGGTCTACTTTTTTGCAGGCTTTGGATTCTAGCACTCAAAGGGACATGCCCATAAACACATGTGTTTTGAGTGATGAAAGGCGCCCAAGCTGTGTTTGAAGGCATGGTTTGTACGAAGTGACTTGTGCGCAGCCATCCCCGTGTTATCTGATACCGGCTGTCTGTGCTCTCAGGGCATGTGCACAATGTTTATTCAGTGACATCGTTCATTCGGCACCATTAACAGTTTTTTAGGTTCTGTGCTTGATTTCTGAAGGTCAAGTAGGCTCAAAAAGCGTGGATGTTTGCGGGGAGAGTGAAGAAAGCCCTTCCCTCGGCTTCATTGTAGTCTATAATGATAATGGAAGTAGAGGCCTTGCTTAACAAAGCCTCTGGCGCTCATCCAGGATTCATAGAACCGTAGTTACATACGTAACGTTGTCCAGAAAAGGGGGAGGATTGCAGTTTGTCATTCTGACACTTTTTTGGTGGAGCAACGGAACCCT
This sequence comes from Pungitius pungitius, assembly GCF_949316345.1. NCBI lineage: Eukaryota > Metazoa > Chordata > Actinopteri > Perciformes > Gasterosteidae > Pungitius > Pungitius pungitius. Next base: position 14,961,839 of record NC_084908.1, on the reverse strand, counting down.
GGAATTTATCTCTTACTTTTGCAATTAGGGTAATAGCTAATAGGTAATAAATGCTTAAGAAAGCCACACATATATGCTTTGTATTTATATCACCATACCAAAACCTAATTCTATATTTGAAAGGACAACTTGGTTTAAACACAAAAAAACCGCTTTTTTTTTACAAAGTGAAACATATGGTTCAACCCCCTTAATCCCAATACCTTCTATAAAGTCCCTAGATATGAAACCCTCTAACTCCAACTAAACAGTCGAGACAATAGTTTGTGTTTTTTTTTATGTCTTACAGTGCACTTCCGTTGAATTATATCATTATATCACTTTGGAATGACTACCAAGGTAAATAAGGGACCCAAACACCAGGGGGGATGTTTCAAAGCCCTGTATATCCGGCTGTAAATCCCTTGTAGATTGATGCCCCTGCACTTTTAAGGTTCTTCTTCAAAGCCACAATGCTTCACCAGCACGAGAGCAGCACGAGACAGGGCCGGGGGGCTTCCCTCATGGCTCTCCGTCTGTCTCTTCCTTTATCATCTCACCAGCATACCAGGAGAGGCTGCAGTCTTCAACCCGCTTCCTCTACGGAAACCAAGGCTGCGCTTTAATGTGTGATGGCTGTCGAGGGGAAAAATAAGGGAGCAACATAAAAAAAAAAGGAAAAGATGTGAGATAAATGAGATGCATCCAAAATGAAACCCCATCCCTCAGAAGTTGGGTATGAGGCAATTGAAAACATGACGAGATAAGGCGAGATTATCAGCCGTGATTTTAGGGGTCTGCCTTGTATCATTGGGTTTCAAAGGGCTCTCTTTGGGAAAGAGACTCGATGGAAGAGGTGAGCCCGGTGCTTGCTTCTTCTTCTTCTTCTTCTTCTTCTTCTTCCACCCCTCCACGTGCACTACACACTGTAACCGATCCATTGCATGAGGTTCTGCTGCACATGACCATGTACATGTTTCTCCAAAGGAGCAGTTGCCATAAAACAGGCTTCCCGATGAGTTTTGGAAGTTCATTCTTGACTTTTAAAATAGTTTTCTATTCAAATCCCGATGTTCTTTCTTCACTCTCTTTGTGAGAGTTAAATGAGCGGATCAAAAGCCATTTCATGTCTTTACCGTAGAAACAGAGCTTGAGCTGGAGATGATTAGTTTGAGCTATATTTTTCGGGAAGGAGCAGTGACTTCTTGGACTCTGGAAAGTTGCAAACAATCAGCTCAACCGTTGTTTGTCAAGAAATAGTTGCACTTTGTAACTTCCTCTAGAACCACATATTTACACTTTTGCATGTGTTCAATTATGAATTAAAAAAAGGAGAAAAATGACCTCACCCAGTGAGCTTTAGAGCTGAAAGGTTATTTTTACTTCAGTAAAGAAGGTCAGATTTTAAGGGCTGCTCCAGGCATTTATATCCCATTGATGACGTTCATTCAGCATTATATTTTGCCTGAAAAAATGCCCATGTCATCTAAATATCAAGTGTTTTGTTCAATCTCTGTTATGAGAATTCCCCAAATACTAAGACCACCCGAATAACAAGTCTTATATTCTTCAACTATTTCTGTTCATCTACAACCACAGGACCGGAAAGTTCTCCCTACAACGCGTAAACTGGGTCGCTTTGAAGTGAAGCCTTTGTGTATTGTGAGAACAGCTCTGAACTCAGTAATAATTAGGAAATATTTGGAATCCATTAAACACCAGGGCTTTGTTACTTTAATCAACACATTAGGCATCTGCATTATGGGAATCTGTCATAATGATGGATGAGGATTCAATTTAACATTCCTGCTCATTTTTCTACGTCTATATCATTGACTCCATGTGTTTCCAGGTTTAGAAAGTCAATGTGGCCCCCGTCCAACGGGGCTCACATTGTTCACTCGGCTCAAACAAGAGCACATCGTCGGGGAACAACTTCCAACGTGCTGAAATATTCATTGATGAGTTCATTTTATCGTGTGAAGTGCGTTCGTGTTCTGAGCATGGCAGCCGCTCCCTTCCTGCTGACCATTACGTACCAAATGGAGTTTGCTATTGACTCTGGCTGGAGGGGTTTCACTCCGATTCAAGCCTCTGTCTTGTTCCTACTCATGTTTATTGTTCCATGCTTGTCAGCGGTAAGCCACACTGAATCACATCTGTCAGTGCGATGCCGACTCAATGTGGTTGTGGTGCCGGTGGTGGTGTTCCAACCAAAATCGTTGTTCTAATGTCGCTCTACGCTGGACGTAATTAACAATCCGTCCATATTTTACTAAGTGTTACTGATCTGCATATTTGAACGTGTCCATCCATGGTAGCAAACATATAATAAAAGAGAAAAATGTGTAAAATGTTAGAAACATCTGCGACCATTTGAGAGACACAGTGACATTTATTTTGGTTTTCTTGAGCCAGAGTAATGATGCTTCTTTGGAGCTCTTCAACTGGGGAGTTTATTCCCTTGTGTACCAGCAAAGTACCAGTGAATCCTCTCATTGGTGCATACAAATGCTGTGGAAAAAGCAGATGTGGTTTCAATTGTTCTCCTCTCTGCTGTGTGTTAGTTAAGGTCAAAGTCATTTTAATGCGCCTACACAAAATACTTTTAGGTGTGCTTTGTTGAACAACAGAATATGACTCAACCTTTTCTGTGTAAACACAAAAATACAAAAGCAAAAAAACAATTTCAAATTGACTATGAAGGAGTATGATTAGCTACAGTAATTGCCCCCCCAATTATGTATGTAGACTCATTAAGACGCTAAACACTTTTGGAGAAGACAGACACTCAAGTGGTCTTTCTTGGAAATTGTGATAACTGCAACAAATGACTGTTAATCCCTACAATATGTCGTCCTCTAAAATGCAGTGAGTGAGAATATCCAACATATTGTCCCACTTACCCTGAGCGAGGTGCAACTGTGCTGCACTGTTTATAGAACGCAATAAGAAGGAATGCAGTTATTGTGTTATGTCTGAGGTTGAGGTTTGCAGGGTTGTGACCAAATAAAATCCACCACCTTCCTTTAACAATGTTATCCTGGGTAACTCAGTACTATGGTTATCTGTCCTTGTCTGGTACATAGCACTTAACACCTCATGTCCCATCTGATTAATGGAGATGTCGATGGAGATAACTCAAAGCTTTGCCACAACAAGAACATCCACTGCCCAGTAAAAATTGACTATTCCATGACGTTAGAGTTAACAGTTTGACAGGATCTTGTGTGTGTGTTTCATATTGTTGTATTACTCACAAGCAAATATGTAATAATTCACTAGAAGGGTATTTGTGCTTTTGAACTAGACCTGCTCGTGCACTATAAAGCCACAAACATTGATTAAAAACACGACTGCACATGCTGATATGCACCTTTTGACATCATGCGAGCAGATGGACGCATTTTGGCAGCAACATTGCACTGAATGGGAATCAGAAGCCATCTATTGCCACATATGTTACACATAGAGGAGTTTCTCTTGTCTGCCGGGGTTTGATTCTAACCGACAACCTACTACACGTCACGTCACGTCACGCTCAATTAGTCGCTTTTCCCTGAAACTATGCACTTTACCTACACATGTTATAAAGTGATAAAATGATAAGCGTGTGCTTTTACATTGCCCCGTCTCTTGAAAACAATGATTTTTTTCCCAGCAGGTGTATCCGTGCAGCAATGACAAGGAGTGCAGCGTGGGAAGCTACTGCCACAGCCCTCAGCAGGCTCCCTCACGTTGCCTCAGTTGCCGCAGGAGGAAGAAGCGTTGCCATCGGGATGCCATGTGCTGTCCCGGGAACCGATGCAGTAACTGTACGTGTCTGAAGAAGCTTTCAGCGTATGCAAGTTTTAGTCATTTTGGGACTGCAGGACACCCTTTAGAAATTACATCTCTTGTCAGTTGCAGGTATTCTGGGGAAAAATTGAATTGTATTAAGGTTACAGTGAAGTAGCCAGTTCATTTAAATAATATTCAACACATGCTTATGATTGAATCCTATTTTTGCGAAACGGTTGGAAACCAGCGGTCCCAGTTTAAACAAAGCCTTTGCAGTAATAGCTTTTTGCTTTTGCTGTTTCTACTTTCAACAAAAGCTGCTGCCACATCACTTTTGACAATCTCTTAGGTTGACTTGTTTCTTGACAAATTATAGTAGCTATTGGTTTCCGTCATGTGTAATCTCTTTTTTTTATTTTAATCCTGTCCACAGACATGTGTGTCCCCATCTCTGAGAGTGTGCTCTCGCCTCACATCCCAGCTTTAGACGAGCACAACAAGCTGTCCAACAAAGACCACAGCTGGAGGAAGAGTGGGAAGGGACATGCCAAGCATTCCCTCAAAGGTGAGATTATGTTTAAAACATGTCCACTGGAAACCCTGCTCTCTGTTGTTTGGTTTCTCAACTTTCCTGCTGACGATGGCAGAATCTCTGTGTTGTTCACTGTCTGCCCGTCCTACACAGCTCAATGGGCGACGCCAGTTCCCAAACTATGTTGATAATTGCACCTCCGCTAGTGTGTCAGTGTCTGTGAACCATGTCACTGAAAGCACACACACACACACACACACACACACACACACACACACACACACACACACACACACACACACACACACACACACGTGTGTGATGCACTAGTGTAAAACCACAGAATGTGGGTTTGGCGTGATTGTAGCTAATAACTTTCTGAGCCCTCTGCTTAGTGTTCATGGCACCTGATATAAGTCGACGTAAGGGCCTATTCATCAAGTATTTTGTTTGTTTAACGAGACACTCAAATTACTCAACCCTGAATGCGCCCTAAAGACAGCAGGCTGCAACGCTACAATCATTATGAAGCGAGCAGCACTACGCAAACTTCCAATAAATAAGACCATTGTGTTTTATTTGTGCTTGAGTCAACCCCACTCGCTAAATCATTGTATCATAATGGACTTGAGTAAGTTGCAGCTTGAGACAAAATCCGGGGTGTTAAAGCATCAAACGAGCAGTCAGGCTGATACTTCAAACATACTTTCAGCAAAGTGGGGTTTTGTCAGCAATAGGAACAACTGGCTGAAAGGACAAAGCTTTTGGCAGGAGGTGAAGCACATTTAAAACACGGCATGACTAAATGATACTAATTGTGTATTCTTAAGAGCATTTCTCACATCCTGCTAAGAACATCGGTCTCAGACCAGATGGGACGATATGGTTAATATACAGCATGAGCAAATTGTTTTCTTGATTTATGATGAAAGCTTCACGCTTTTCTTTGGTCTCTGACATGGCCACATGTAACACAAACTGAATTGAAACGCGAAGAAAGGGATGCATAAACTTATCCGTATGGAAAACCTAACAGCTTAATGAGCAATAATCGTACATTTCCTGTGCTTTCTTTTCTTAACCGAAAGCACTATACAGCGAAACTCCAAGATGCAAGAAGATCTATAATTTCATGCAGGTCTGTTTCGTCTCTGACGAAGCACTTGGTTCTGTGTTTTCTTCTGCTCGGGCTCCACACACTGTTTGCACATTGTTCCTTCAGCACTGTCGCTCGTCCTCCTCTGTTAGGGCACGACGGCGACCCTTGCCTCCGTTCATCCGATTGCTCCGAGGGCTACTGCTGCGCCCGCCACTTCTGGACCAAGATCTGCAAGCCGGTGCTGAGACAGGGCGAGGTGTGCACCAAGCAGAGGAAGAAAGGCTCGCACGGCCTGGAAATCTTCCAGCGCTGCGACTGTGCCAAGGGCCTTTCCTGCAAGGTGTGGAAAGACGCCACCTCCTCGTCCAAGTCCAGGCTCCACATGTGCCAGAAGATCTGAGGAGCGGGGCAGCTGCGGGTCGGCGTAGAGGCCTCTGTCTCCGTCTGACAGAGGGAGGTTTCAAAGGACGGGTCGTGGCTCCGGTTGGAAGGGAGTGAAAGACAGAGACTAACTGAGAGGAAGAACAGACTGTGTGAGTTCGAGCCCGCTATTTGGAGCGTGAGTGGGATTGTTGTAATGCGTTTGCTGTGAGTGGCCCATCCCTGCACACACACACACAACCAATGCACCCTCACACACACACACACACACACACACACACACACAAGAACACGCACCCACACACACACACACACACACACACACACACACAAGAACACGCACCCACACACACACACACGTCATGGGTTTGTTAGGTTAATGAGCTCACAAATCTTTTTAGCCATTCTTGTGACATTCAGGGAGCCGCTTGTTAGCCCGTATATGCTGTGATAGGTGTAACAGACGTAGCACTCTTTTATCATAAACTCAACTTATACTATTTATAGACAAGCCATATTTTACTGCATGGCACATTCTTTACCAAACCCCAAAGTCAAAGTCTGATATGGGTTTTTTATTACTTGATCCGCAATGACTTCTCTGTTTTTTCAGAATTCAATATCTCCATCCACTTAAATTGTTTGTTTTAAGTATTGAGAAATTCAGCAATGCAAGACATTGACATACCAGTTATATTTTATGAGGAACATATTCCATAAACCGTTCACTGTGTAACGGCATCCTGAGACTTCAGTGCACGCATAATACTCTTAAACCAAAAAAGCAAAAGAATATTCCCATCAGTGATGAGATTCATCTGGGACAGTAGCGTGCCGACATTTTTTTCCCACGAGAAGAGAGATAAAGTATTGTGGTCGCCATGGAAACCTTGTTTGATCTGATTTGATAAAGCTCAGATCTATTGTGAAACAGCCGGGTGGGTTAGCACAGTTTGCACAGAAGTGTAAGGATACCGTGGAAGGGAAATTCCCCTTTTGTTTACAAAGCCAGTAATGGATCGGAGACGTGAGAAGAATGATTGAAATGAATCATGAATGGGATGTTGATAACAATCAGCCCTGTTTATCTTTTTGTTTTTTCAAATACAACTGCATACTTTCCACTCATGAAACACGGGCCAGTTTTGTGATATCGGAGGTGAACCAATGCTTCAGTACAACTTAAACATCCCCTTGTTACATAACATATCCAACATGATATCACATTTGCCACTTTTTGCTTTACGGTCTTAGAGCATTTACTCCACATCATTTGTAACCATTTAAAATATCAATAAGCTCTAATATTGTAAATAGTTTGGAAACAATGAAATGTATTTAAGACTCAGTGTATATCGTGTACATATGATAAAGATATGGTTCTTAACATTACAGCAAAATGATCTAGGTGAGAACAGAAATGACGGATTAAATGGGAAGAGCACAGTGGGGTGGATTCAAAATAATGTTGTTGTAATGATAAAAGCTCTGAGTATCGCCAGAGGAGACAAAATCGAACGGATATTTGGAAGAAAAGAGACAAGCACATTGATTCCAAGAATTGTTTGTGTAAATGGTGTCCAGATTTATATCTCTTTAAATATTGTCTGTGTTGATACTTTTGATTTGTTTCGCGTATTTACAATGATGAATGAATAAAAGAATGTATTTTGTATCATTTGTTGAACTTGCCTGGTTATTACTTGAGTTGCTTTTTTATGTATTATGTTAAGTTTTTAAAGTGTAAACCCTAGAGGTAAAACCAAATGAAGATGACATATATTTTCTATGCATTGGTTTTAGAAAGATAAAATGAAAACAAGAAAAAAGTTCAGTCCAAATCAACAGACAAAGTTCTAGGGAAAATAATTTTAGTGTAGCTGACCTGGAAGAAGCAAAATATGAGCCTTTTAATTAACATTACCCACAGAGCTGAGTGACTGGATTGACTGGGCCTCATGATGAATGTATATCTCAATGAATAAACATTTTATAAAAAGAAAAAAAAAAAAAATCCATAGTGTTAAAAGTAGCAGTTGCACTGCTTAAGCATGATCTAATAATAGAGCTCTTGTAATAGTGAGATTATACGGCAGCATGTTAATTGACCATCTGAATTAATCATCGTTTTAAATATGTTTTGGAAATCCTAAAACAGTCCAAGGTCACTTGAATCAGACTTTGTAAGACCCATCTTAAACTGATGCATTATAGATCCAACAACAGTACGCTCTGAAATATTCTTTTACACTACATCATTTGCAGTTGGATTAGGTGGAGATCCTTGCTTCATAGAATCAAATGGAATAGAAATTATTCAATGGCATTTTTGGCATTTATGATCAGTGTCCTCCATCACTTCAGATCATGTGGCACTGAAAGCTTGCTGAGAGGCAAATTTCTAAGCAAAACTCATAGAGATATTACATTTCACATAAAACTCAAATGCACCGTTGTGGTGATTTTTTTATCCAAAGTATGCCTCGTTCGGTTCTAAATACGTTTTGATTTATGGGGCAGAGAATCATTCTTTCACGACAGCTCATCTTTTTAAGAGTTTGCAAAAATGTGGAGTCCAGTTCTTAAATAATCTTAATCTCAGTAGCAGGACCATTTAGTTCCATTCAAGCCCCTTTTTCAGGTTCTTATTAAAGCAGTTTGAACCAGATGTTATTAGGTGGCCAAAGAAGCTACAATACATCTACTACAGTATTGTTAGTGATTTACAAGCATTTTGCAATAAATTCTCCAAGACATTCTGTCAGTATATGTTTATATAATAGTCAGGTAGCAAGATTTCCACAATAAGCTCTACTCATTGGGATCAGTGAGTACAAAATATGAACCGAAAAGAGCACATTGGTACGAAGGGATATTTGCTGTCATGTTGCAGACTTGCTTGATTTGCCTTCTGTCTCTAAATCCTCTTGAACATATTTTGAACACTTAACTTTTACTATTGTTTTTAGCTCATTTTACCGATTATGTGGAGAAGTCCGGGAGGGACCTCTTATGCGAATGTGTTAACGAGATGTTAGATGTTTCCAAAAAGGTTATTTACACCATTATCATCTCCTGTTTTCCCCATTTTTTGGATGAATATCGTGAAACAGAACATTCCTGCTTGGTGGACACCGTTTTGATGAGGGTTTAGGTTTATCGGTTTCAAGGGGTACAATAAATAATTTCCTTGCATTTCTTGCGAGTAAGAAGTAGAAACCTGCAATAATTATGTTTTGCTTTCAATCCAGCAGGTGGTCAGTCACTTTTTTTCCCACGTGTTTTGATTGAGCGTAATGACTCTACCCCCGAGTTTGTTCAGATACGGTTTCAATCTTTGCTGAAACTTTGGATGCCTTCAAAACCTCCTCAAACACAGAAAAAAAATGTACATTCAGGGTCTCCATGGAGAGAAGAGGTAGATACAGAAAGAAAGCCCTTTTTCTCAAGCTCCAGGCCACCCACAGGCTCTGGAGTCTCCACCAAAATACCTGCTAATGAGAGAGTCCCTGTCCCTGGCTTGGCACTTTCCAGTGTGCGTCAGCATGAAATACAAATGAAGGCATTCACGCTGTCAGGTCTGACTGCCCACCAAGTTGCCAGCTAAATAAATATGCCGAATGATTCAGGCTCTTTGATATTGTGCCTGTGTAAGCAGACCATAAATGTAATTTGGGTATTTATGGCTCATATCGTTCACTGAGGCGAAGAGGGAAAGTCTTCTCGAGTAAGCAGCCTTCATGACTTTATCACATGGAAAATGCAAATAGCCATAAACATTATACAACTGCTGATGAACACACCGGTTTATGGCGATAAGATGGCTTTAATTAGAAAACTAATGTTTTTTAAACAACTGGGAATAAGTGGAAGAGAACATTTAGACACTATCAGACTACATCTAAAGCAATGATGGGGTCTTTTTGTCCTATTATAAAAATTATGTCTGTATCATACACATATTGTTTGAAGTACTAGTGCAACAATGTACATAGATAATGAAAAAATACCTAAATTGTCGGAGGATTACATTAAATGTTTTAAAATATGTTCCCTGAAAAGGGAAATATTTCACTCAACTCAAGCTCGCCTAGAAGCCATTTTGGATCCTGACCAATTGTCATCATCCAGCCTGCTCACATTGTAAAAATCATTGCAACTGGCAAAGTTTTGATTGTGTCACTGCATCAAGGGTTACAGTTATTATTTTCCACAACCTCTCTTTGCTTTAGCAAATGCTCCAAGAAAAGAAACATTTTTTTTTTTTATTATCAGAGGTTATCCAAAAAAGATGAAATGTCTCTGCCAACTCACAATCCCTGGACTTCTGCCTGGTCAACCACTGCTCTTTGTCCCGCTCCATGTTATAAACAGTTAATCCTTAATGGAAATACCACAGTGTGCAATAGACCTTCCAATAGCTGTGCAAAACTAAACAACTTTTTTTTTGCATGTCCTTTAGAAAAATATTCTCACATCGTAACAAATCAGCTCTTATTCTGTGAATATCACGATGCTCCTTCCTTTAGAAACGCTCACTAACACTCACTTTATTTGGGGCTTTTAACATCCTCCCAAATCCCACTGTGCCTCTCTTTCCTTTCTCTGCTAAGCGACTTCTTGTTTTAATACTTTTACTCAGTGAGCCATTCATTTATCGTTTTTCATCACATGGCAGTCGATCAATTTTTCCCTTGCAAAAACACTTTATAAGTGCTTTTTAAATTAAAGAACCACTACAACACTGTGAAATACTCCATTAAAATTACACTGAAGAAAAAGTCCTGCATTCAAGATCATTTCCCTCTCCATAAGTATCATCAGAAGACTATAAAGTACTTTTTCGTATTATTTTTCTGTTGAATACATCTGTCTGCAGCATTATACTGATGTAGGTGTTCTAATGCATCTCCTGTTTTTATGTATTTTTTGTGGTTTAATCTACAACAATGCATTATATTCATTATAAATTTGTTGTGTCGCTGTTCTAACAAGTCTCAAAAGTCTACTTTTCATGTGTGATGATGATGAGTTTCTAATAAAAGGAAGTGCTACACACACATGTTAAAAATGTAAATAGCCAATGGATTCTTCGAACATCTAAAGCTTGTATTTCTCTATAAATAAATGTGCTGGAGCTTCATTGTGACAGAACGCTGCTACACGGGCTACCGCGTTCCTCTTATTGCCTTTTGTCTCATATGTTTAGTAGTGACATTGATGTGGACAGAATGATGCAAGCATTAGGAAAATCTATTCTGTTTGTACAAATGGTCTGCTGTGTATGTGAACTAGGTTCAAGTTTCACACTTTTCGTGTTGGACCACGATTGGCTTGTTAATATGACATCTCAAATCATATATTATATATATTCATACAGTTCATACACATATTAGATACTCAGATTTAACATTTGCAAAGGGAGATGTTCCTCCATCATCACATAAATGTGAAAGTGGCTTTTTGAGTGTGAAAATCTGCCAAAACAAGTCAACAAAAAAACATCCAAATGAAGTGACAAAACATGTGTTTAGTTCAATTCCAAGCAAATAAACTGCCATCTCAAACAATTCCACAAAGGGGGGTCATGTTTTCTCAGAAGTCAGGATCAGTTTGTTCCTTTATTGGGCAATGTGTGGATTTAATTTGTGTTTGATAGTTCTCACAAATCTACAGCATGTTTCCCAAGATTAACCAAATCATTTTTTAATTTTGTCAAACACAATTTCACATATTTGAGGTTGTTTCATGTTCTTCTGGAAACTTTTACATTAAAGTATGTGCTCTTTTGTGGCTAAAAAGGCATCTAACTTCACATTCTCTGTGGTAGTGTTGTGTGTTTCTATCAAACACTAAACATTAAAGTGATATTTTGTCTTCCACCTGTGGGCTTTTTTGAAGGAATCGTTCTAACCAAACTAGAAAAACGTTTCCATCATTGGTACGGATGCATCAAAAGAGGAATGCTGCACAATGTGCCAAACCTCAAGCAGTTCCTTTTTGGTCCATGTTGTGTGTATTCATATTTATTGATTTGTGTTTTTATACTTTTGAGGTCTAGATGTTATAATCTCTAATTTTTCCTTCAACACAGCAGGGAAAGATTAGAAAACAGTGGAACAAAACACACGGTGGATCGCCAAAGAGTTGTGTCTATACTTTTGTTGAGACTCTTCTTGTGGACATCAGACATTAAAATACTAGATCCAATCACTTCATGCAGGAGTTAGGAATCAGTCAACATGTGCTCAAGTGATTTTAGTTTCCCAAGGCTGCACATCTGCACAACAGCCTACATACATGACATCTGGTGGGGGATGTCTGTATATTTATGAATCCAAATGTGAGCATAACCTCAACTACATTATATGTACATCAAGCATCAAGACCCTGTTGTAGCGGAGGATCTCCAGCTCTATACTCCGTATGTCCACCAGTATCGTCACCAGTTTTTGAGTTGGCAGCTTCGCCATCACTAGAATAAACCCATCTGCACCTGTCTGAGAGGGATCTTCGACGCTCTCTGGGGGTCAAGACTCTTTTCTCACTTTTTACCAATCTGGAAACATCTGTTTTCGGCTTTCTCGTGCTTTGGCTTTGGCAGACTAAGGGGTGTAAAAAGTCATGGGAACCCCAGAGGGAACTAGCTGTTTGTTGGTGCACGCATTGATTTTCTTTTCAGGAAACGTATAGCTGATTCAAAGAGTGGGTAATTACAAGTGTAAGAACACACTGGCAAGTAACGGATCTGAACAATTGAAGTTAGGAGAGACAACATGAAAAAACAACATAGGGTCAACGGAATGAATGTTCTCTGGTTTTATTACTGTTGTTAGGAAGTAGTCACAGCTAATTTGTTCATGCCAAACATATGTTTATGAGTTAACAATTATGTCCCTGTATCTTTTTGCAGCAACAGTCTTTTTTAAGCTCAACGTGCAAGACCTACTTTAATTCTCACCAGCCTCACTATCTGTTAAATAAAAAAAACTGAAAAGCTACAGTGTAAAATTGAACTTGAACAAAAAGCTACAGCTACTCATGTCATTTTACTGAGTTCGGCAAAGAAAAATACTGTTGCAGATGATCAGCTTTGTCCAACACACTGTTCTGTCCTTAGTGGGTCATGTGTAAAAACCAAAACCGCAAGAACAATCAGAATCACACATTCAGTGTGACCAATCTCCACATCCAAGATCCATCTCCATGTGGTTCCGGAGATCCTTCTATGGGTCAGACGAGCTCAGCCTGAGGTGTGGGACGAACGCTCGGTGCTGGAAAGGGACACGAGCTCAACAAACAAGTGCAATGCTTTTGAGTGCAGCATGTGAATGTGTTTAGCGTGGAATGCAGGATGTGCCATGTGAGATTCACTGCCCCGCTTTGATCAGCGCTCACCCTGATTTACGGGGCCTGGATCGAAGATTTACGTCTGGCTTTATTGGTGTCGAAGTCTCTCGCTTCAAAGGCAGTTTTTTGTTTTTGTGCATATGTTTGGACTGTACTGACTTCATGGCCAGATATGTCAAAAACAGCTTAGATATGGTATGACAATGTGCCTGCGCGTGGCAACGAGCTGATTTGTAGTCACATTGGGAAATATTTTGTTAATGTTGACCTTCTTAAATCACTCTTTACTGGCTACGCGTGTTTTGTGTCAATTTTCCTGAAAAAATACAGGAGCAAACACAATGTGAGGTCTAAATAGTGCAGGGTTCGGCTCGTCCTAGTAAGCAGGCTTTTATTGGGTTGATAATGACAATCGAACTTGAAACTAGACTAAATCTGTTGAATATTTGCAAAAATATGGAATACATATTTTGAAACCATCTAATTAACTATTTTGGACCTTTTTTGATAAATCTTAGATAAGCTCATAATGAAATTCTTCAACAAATCTGGTCCAGTTTTAGTCAGTTTTAGTTACATTTTACTAGTTTACTAGTATTGTACATGTATTAATAGAGAAACTAATTTCAGATGGCTTAAGATTATCACTTTTTGGGGACATTAAGTGTTAACTTCAAACCAACACAGCCTATGTTTATTTGAAAGTTAAAAGTAATGATGATTTTTTTTGGGGGGGGTCACGTGGTTTGTTGCTCAATAATGGAGATGAGTGGTAGTTTTTTCTTTTCTCTCTATTAGCGTATAGTTATGGAAAGTCTTGATGTGTTCAGAAGCATGTAACGAGATGCTGCGTATTTACCTCCATCCTCTGCTGTTGTTCACAGATGGGGCTCTTGCACTTGCCACCATCACAGCAGGAGAAAACCTGATACCCGGCGTCATTGTGCTCCTTTCAACAGCTCCAAAACGGTGACACTGCCCCTCCTACTCCCGGGGGACAAACTTCAGCCCCCACCCCGCATCCCCACCTCACTGTCATCCCTCATCTCGAAGAGGAGCCATTGTTACGACGTCTCACTTTGGCGGTTTAACTTGATAGTTACCATTGAGTGCTTGTGGGTGGCAGAGGGTACAATTTCCTCTCCGCCAGATAATAAACCTCAACAGTTACTGAAAGCTTCCCATGGTGGATTCACATGTCCTTTCTCTATCTGCCTTCTGTCCTTGATCTCCTGGTTGCTCATCCATCGATCTTTCTATTATTTAAAACTCTATTCCTACCACGGGCGTCGTTGGGCCTTTTTTTAGGGGGGGGCTACATTATCTGAAAGCAATATAGAATGCTTGATGGTGTTCAGTGTTTTCCTCAGTATAAATAATTACTTTTCATAACCTAAGTGACGCTGAGGCGCCTGACACCCCCCCACACACACGTTTACAAGTGTCACCAGCAATGTTTGAAGCCAAACATATGCACTTGATAGCAGTCAATACCCCCCCTCCCCCCGCCTCCTCCTCCTCCTCCTCTCTGCTCAGTGTGCGAAAATAGTGGACTATTCCAGGCCGAACTGCTTGGCTTCACATCTTTTCAGCAGACGAGAAACAACGGACTCTGTAAGTGATCAAGACAATGAGACAAACACGTGTAAGTCAATGGTGGCTGTTTATTTACACAATGGGATGCCCTGGCCTTTGCTAAACGCCTGCTTCATGCCAACTATTATTTGAACAGACGGTTCATATTCATTCGCAGAAGTACTGGAGGCTTCCTTAAGGTCAGTGCTGTTGCACAAATTGAAAAGTACAGACTAGAATGCGGTTTAATGTCCTTGTAAATTGTTTCTGAGTCCATTTCTCTTTGTGGAGAGCTTGTCCAAGGCTGTGCTGCCTTTCACTGAATGTCAGTCAATGAGTGGTTTGGATCCCAACATGTTTGCTCTGTCTCTCTTTCTCTCCCTGACTGGACTAAATTCATTTAAACAACACACATTCATGAATCATGGGAAGACTCAAATCCACACTTGTGCCTGGACATATTACCGCTAAATCTATCCATTCATCCATGCATTTTCTATCCAATAAATCCATCTTTATTCCCTTAGTCTGTGTTCAGATTACATTTGAATTTGCATTAGCATTTTCTTTGTGAAATAACAGCGAGCTGTGTATGTTTGATGGGTAAGAGAGAAAAAGACAAGAAGAGGGAGCACAAAAAGACCACCCAATTGTTCCTTGTGAAAGGTAACATTTTTCTTAAAACTGTCAGAAAGGGAATGGATTCATACATATAGTAGTTGGAGAGTGGGGATCGTAACTATTCCAATGGAATTAACTGGAGTGAATGAAATAAGTGTGAAAGTATGAAATAAATCAGAAGTTTTTTAGTACTGTTTGCCATAATTGACATGGAATCGACATTTAAGATTAGCTGAGTTTATTGAAATGAAATTGTAATTCTGTGTACATAGATAGTGTTGTTTTGTGCACGTTTACTCTTTACCTTGTGTGATCCCTACTCAAATTGTGCGTTCGTGGCAAAAGTTTATGGGCGCATATTTTCACAAACTTTAATACACGTTGGTGTTCTCTCACTGATGATAGGTCTCCTCCCCTTTTTACCTCCACCTTGCAATCCTTCCCCCCTCAATGTACGCACACACACACACACACACACACACAAACCTTGCACACAGTCCCTTGAGGGCGATCCTTTACCAGGCTTCCCTGATTCTCCGTGAGCGGCGCGCTCAGTAGGGACCACGGCATGAATGAACGACCTGGAAGTCTCACTGTTTCAAATGAGCGGAAGTGGAGCTGGCCCATTGTGCCGCCCGAAGGTTCATTCACAAAAAAAGAAAAGGGAAAAAAGAGAGACACACACACACACGATGGGGAGATGGGGGACTATGGTATGGCCCCACCCAACTGCTCGTCCTCCCCCACCGGGGGACTCTACTAAGGTGACATCATGTCACAGAGCAGACTGCATTGTTGTCAGGGACTGGCTCAAACTTTCTGCTTTCCCTCCCTCCTCTCGTGCGCTCCTCCCCCCCCCCCTCTATCCCCTTGTCCTCTTCTCTTTTTGTTTTGTTTTCACAAACAACAAAGGGACGCCACAGTCCAGGCTGGAGACATCTTTCCTCTCTCTCTGTCCATTTAAAAAGACAGCTCCCCCTCCCACCCATTCCTCCACTTGAATAGACAACACACGCACAAAAACCACAGACTCACACACATGAACATGCACGCAAGCCTGCACACACACACTCACACACACACACACAGGACGTTCATCTGAGCCCGCAGCTTTACATTGGCCTCTAATTTCCTTTTACAGAAATGCCCACGTGCACACCGAGAAGCGCCGGGCTCCACAACACACAATCACGCACAAAAATACAGACACTCACAACCCGCCAGACGGCCCGCCAACCCGTCACTTCTCAACGCCTCGCACAGAGACGACTCGGGGTGACGACCCGCTTGCGCTGTCATTAAGAATTGGGCCCGTTTTGTTATCGTCGTTACTCACGGTGCTTTTTGTGCTTTTCCCGCGCGTCTTATTTCTTCTTTTGACCTCTATCAGTCTGGAGTCACAGCGAGTGTTGTGATGCATCAGCAGAGGTCATTGCACTTGTCAGAGGGAGTGATTTATAGTTGTCCTAAATGCTTCTCCCTGTTTAGGCCTCACAGTCTTTGAACTCAGCACAATGAGCCGTCAATTTCCTGCTGTGCCCGAAAGGTTACATTAAAAAAAAAGGCCTTTTAGAAGCATTGAGGCTTCATTTTTGATGTACATGTTGCATCTATCAGCTGCAGTGCTTAATAAAAATGTTGATCTTATTTCAGTTGCTGTAATAAAGTGCTTTCTTGCTTTGGCACAGTTTTTCTCTCTCTGCCTCTGTTTTCATTTTTGGAAGTACTGAAAAACGGTAAGTGGGCCGATAATGACTCACGCGGGTCATGAACTCTCTTTTTGTGTTTCACAATAACTAAAGGTCTACTTAGAGGCATTATTGACACTGTGTTGTACTGAACCATGAACAACACGATCTGTTTATTCAGCGCAGTCAACAGGTCTGTGTCCAGCTGCTATAATGTAGTCCTGATGTTTAATCAGAAACTTCATCCTACACTGCCATCCTTTTTTCCTTTCAAGACATTTTATTTAGTATTCATAAATAAGCGATGTTTAGTGCCCATCGTTAACAATATTCCAGTCTTGGCTTCTCTTGCAGCCTTTGTGGCCTGAAGAGAAAATGAACCCTGACAAATCCTTGTATGACCGTCAGGACATCAGCATATTAGGAGTTTCTTTATTGTCAACGTCAGGACTCATCCATAACCAATTATTGTGGGGTTATCTCTCCTGTTCTTGGTGGATTGTTTTAAAACAGGATCACATGTGTAATTTGGTAATGACGATGAAAGGATTGATACATTTGAATGCAACCATTTGAATCCACTAATTATGTTACTTATTATATTAATTTGAGCCCCACACACAGAAAACCCCAAAATCCTTAATTAGTACAATTGTTTTCCTACTGTTTTTACACAATGCATTAATATCAAAAAAGTTCGTCAAGTGTTGACCTTCAGTTCCTACATCATTATATTTATCACACATTACTTGATTGGATACGTAAATCTAGCATTACATAACCTGAAATAACATGCTGGTACATCGACCGTCGTTGCTTAAATTACGTTTGAGCATCTTAAAATACACCAATCACTTTGGTTAAGGACTAAAGGGGTATTAACATTTTACAACAGCCTGAATGTTTTAAAGTTCAGAAGGCTAACATGTTCATGCCAGCCACACCAGACGCTTTGAGTAAAGTTATTGGTAGTTTTACTCTGGTTTCCAAATACGAGTGGGCCGTCCAGAGGGGGAATTTCACTTTGGGCCTGGAGTTTTTTTTTTTTTTTTTTTTTTTTTTAAAGGCTTTCATATTAGCAAATAAGACGGAGCCCAATCGAAAACATTTTTCCCCTTGCTTCCCACTTTGGTGTTCTCTAACCACTCAGAAAAACAATAGATGAATCAAAGTCTGCAGTTAATATGCACTCACATGCCCGTCGGCTAAAAACAAACCCGGCCCAGATGTAAAAACGCTGCACACCGGAGCCGCTCAGTGATTCAAACGGGGACTCGACCGTCACTCAGCGGCCCTTCAGCGAGTCCTCGGGTGAAACGGGGAACGCCACGTGATGACAGTTGTTGTAAGTGACCCGCTAACTTTTCATAGTTTCCGCTTGGTGTCACGACCCCATCGACCATCAACTGATACACTTGGCCAAAGGCTCCATCCCAGAGCCCTTTTTCGGTCCAGCTGTCTCCTCGGGCCATCCCGAGACAAACCCACTATAAGCACCCAACTCCAATTATTATATCAGGTCTCCAGGCTTTTGTTTTGAGGCTTTGAAGGATGCTTTTTTTGTGTTTGTTTGAGAAATTACGGGCGTCCGATCTGCAAAGAGGGGGGGAAAAAAATGACCTGGGATAGAAAATAGAGCGACCACAATGCTTTCACAATGCTTTTTGCTTCTCCTTTCTCTTACCAATACCTCACGGTGCAACCTGACTCCCCTTCTATTTTAACTGTGGGTTTAACGGGACAGGCTGATGTGATGTGAGTGGGCATCCTTTCAGGGTTCCACTATGAGAAAAGGGAATGATTCCCATGCGATCTATTCTTCTCACAGCCAACAACTGGCCTATACACACATAGTATAGTCACTCACACACAAAATGTACATGGATACTACCTGTGTCCCGCCATGAGAATGTGCAATCAAACAAACTTTTAGATGTAAATACATGGGCTACAACTACATGTAGTCATATTTTGTCTTACATGGGTTAGAAGTTGTGTGACGGCTTTGTGTACATTTCTCGTTCTCTTGGGATTCAGCACATTGGACAGCTCAGTTTTTAAGTGCCTGGATTTGACTCAGTGACATAACATTTATTATGTACCTTATATCACATGTAAACTATTTCCCTCATAGTTATATGACCTTTTGTACTTTTCATAAGTTGTTCGTGGATAACAAAAACTCTCCTACTTGGCAAACCAGTGTGATTGGCTCTGATTTGTCTTTATAAGCATTTTATTTTTTTATCTATGTCTCATAGTAGATAATAGACTGGTTATCAGAAGAAATTATTTGTATATCTTTGTCATTATGTGGACGAATGAGCTTCCATTTGTCCTTGTGACTTTTTTTGTTTATCCTGTAATATAATCTGGGTCTACTGGGAGATAACATCAGCAAAGGGGGCGTCTTTATACTCCTACGTGACATTGAGTGTATCTCTCAACTGCTTGATGATAAGGCAGACTTGACTGACATGGTCTTAATTTCACTATTCTGGATTCTGGAGCCTGAGAATTTTTGTGGTAAACCCAAATTGCACGGCTTTGGAGTGTGAGGTTGACAGAGGTACTGTGGTAGTTCTGCATGCCGCTTGTGGGCTTCATTGTGGAGAGACGAGATTAGGAGTCAACAGAATTTTTGCGAGTTTTGCAGACTTTTACGAGTCTCTCTGTGAGGCTTTACTCAGCTAAATGCTCATATCAGCATGCCAAAAGGGCACCTGGACAATGCTTCTCTCAAAACCATTAATCTCAACACAACACAACACACGGGAGTCGAGGAAAAGTCAGGGGATCGTCAAATAATTTTGATTTATCACCTGGTAACCAATAATGTCTGCTGAAAAATGTTGTAACAATCCTTTTTAGATGTGGAGATTTTTCGCCTGACATGGTGGGGCAAAAGAAAGAGTCAAAGGAACCCCCCCCCCCCCCCCCCTACACACACACATTCTCTGGGGGAACATGAATGTGTAAACAACATTTCATTGCGATCCATTAAACAGCAGTTGAGACTGCAGACTGACAGAACGGCTGACATCCCCCCCCCCCCCCCGCCCCCCCCTTACAAATAAACTCGAGGCACTCGTGGTGCTGAACATTAAACAGATGGAAATGTTAGTGATAGAACGGCTTCAGGGCAGCAAGTGTTAAGATTGCTCCTTAAGAATGAGCGCTGCTTCTCCACTGTGTTAGAAATCAGGTCAGACACAGTCATAGCTTGTGTGTTTTTCCATTCGGGGGGTGTCATCAGAGCCCATCGTGCCCCTTTTGGCTGTTGAGATGCTTTTTTAAGCAGGACACACACACAGATACACAGAGTGGTGAGTCAGCAGCATAGTTCAGGTGTGTCGTTTTAGGGGTCTGGAGTTCAGCCCTTTGGTCCGACTATTAGGAGACATTGAAGTCAGAACACTCAGTATTTCCATTGTCTGATATTGTGTTACTGCAGTGATGGCGAGTGGTCCCTGAAATACTCTGGCAGAGCTTATTTGCATTAGTCACGGCTGCTCTGATCTGTACGCAGCTAAAGGGTAGCAATCCTTATCATTGAGATCACCTGCTCCACATGTGAATAGATTCATGGTGTAATAATACTATAATGTTAATTTGATTGCTAATTTTCACATTTGCAGTTGAAACCTTTTGAAATCTTTTCCATGTGAAAATAAGTCTTTCAAGGATAAAACAGGTCATCCTGCTGGTCTGAGTCTAATTCGCAGTTTGATTGTGTGCATATGTGGTTGTATATGGACCTATAGTACCCTGTATCAGCACTTCGCATCCTGTCAACAAACTTTAAAAGCAACAGCAAATAAACTAAATCAACACACATTAAAGAAACTACAGCTGGACTGTAGGCAGCAAGTCTAGGCTGGATTTCTTTTCACTAACATCACAATATAACTTGCCCCCGTCGGCTTACCTGTGAGTTTGACTTCTCCTCAAACCAAATCCCTGATGGAGCTAAGAAAGGTAAGTGGATCTCATTCCCTGAATAATATCACATTAAAAGACAACAACCACAGCAAAACAAGGGCTCCCAGTCCAACTCTCACTCTGCAAATAATTGTGCTTACCAAATCACTGAGTATAAAATTACCTTTACCAGACACTTTTAACCATAAACCATAACAGGTAAGAAGAGTCCCGAGACTAAATTTGTCCAAAAAGCTCCTATTCACTTCTCTCTTCCTTGTTATATTGGGTTTCATATGTGAATGCATGGGACAGTGCTGTCCTTGTTTTATTCTAATTATGGTCCTCACCTCAAAAGTACTGAAAAACAAAAGAACTGCACCCCCCCCCCCCCCCGGGGCCTAAAGACACTCTGACTGACTCATTAAGTGTCGAGGACAGCCAGAGCTGTCTGAGAGGACGCTGGAGTCTCACTGGAGACACTCTGTGTCAATTGTCTTATCTTCTTTGGCATGTGGAAGTGTCTCCACAGTTGACTGCTGAAAGATGAATGAGGATCAAGATGCGAGACCCTGAACAGAATGTAAGTGTTGCTGAGACATTGCTGTGGGTGTGAGCTCTTTTAACTCAAGCTTACAATGGTGTGCCAAGCTGATCCATGACTTGTGCTAAAAAATATATTACATACAGTATATTAAAAAGTGTTAAAAAGAACGATATTGTTTCTCAGCCATCTCATAAGCCCAATGAGGTTCAAAGGGCTAAGCGTGCAACTCAAAACACATTTGTCTGCAGCCTTTTCCTTTTTCATCCTGGTCCAGTAATTAGGGAAGCAAACCACATCCTTATTGACTCTGTTCTGATGGATCTTTTCCAATATAACATTTCATCACTTTGCGCATTGATAAGACATGGATGGCTAAATGTACAAGGCTGGTATCACAAATGGATCAGATAAGCACAAACAAAGCATTTCCCTCAGTCATGCATTACTTCCTCCTTCTATGCATCCGCTCACACACGGCTGCAGCAATGAATGATTCCTCGTGAGCAGATCTTTCCTCCTGCAACTTCTCATTGGCTTAAATGTCGACAGAAGAAAGAAAAAAAAAAAAAGACAATTCGGCATGTCAAAGGTCAGCTCAATCAAACACGTTTAACTCCTCAGTGAGAGGAACAAAGCCTGTTCTTTGCGTACTGGGGAGGTTTAATTTGGTGGTGGGGTTCTGCCCTCCTGTGGTCAGCACAGCAACTCTCAAGGTGTCCCAGAGATTCAATGAATGTTGCTGTTATGTTTCTGTTCCTGTACACCGACAATTATCTCTGGAGTCCAAGACCCTTTGGTTGCATTTGGCTTTGAGTGTTTCCGTTGTTTCGCATTATTCCGATCGTCAGCACATTTTAAAGTGTCAAAGTAAAAAAAAAAAAAAAAACAGTGGTGTAAACGATACAATAAATGATGGATGAGATCCATTTAGCTGCTTCAGTTTCACGGCCTTGGCGCTGTGAATACAAAATAACACAGCGCCCTGCTAGTCCTGTTTTACAATAAATAACTGTGGTCATGAGTCAAGGGGGGCTGACGTGAGGTAGAGTTTAATGAAGATGAATCATGAAGGAAAGCGGACACAGCACATCAATAATGTCTGTCTGACCTGATAGCTGCAGGTGGATTCTCCGACTGGCCACAGCTGCTACGACTTTCGTCCGCCATGCCTCTGAACAGCTTGTGAAGCCTCTCTGTGCTTCAATGAACAGTTTATTCACGGAGCAGATTCAGCCTGGCAATTGGACTTAATAATAAAACTCAGTGAAATATAGATACGAAATAATCACGAGGACGAATCTATTTTCATAACTGGTCTTTTGAAAAGTTTTCATTTTGTCTGAAGGCTACGACGGGCCTGCTCACTGAAATCCTCAGCTGGTGTCATCATGTTTTGCTTTGGCTCCGTCTATTTCGTGAATATTTTCATCAGAAGTACCAGCTGGACGGGATCGTTAAAGTAAAAGCATGAAATAGTTGATTAAGATTTGCTGAATCGCATTTAAAGCCGCTGTGAAACACACAGCTGTGCGACCGCATTAAATCAGTATCATTGCAGCGGACACATTGTTTCACAATGTCTGATTTTCCTGTGAAATTGAACTTACCGTGTGGGTTGAGCGTGGGTGTTGAGTGCTCGGTGAGAGACGGACCAGGTGGGGGGAAGAGGATAGAAAGACAAGAAGCAGAAGCTGAAATGAATCGAGAGGAAAAATGAAAAGAAGCAGACTGCACGTTGTAGGTTTTCAAACACGGTTTGCCAAGAATAGACTCAAGTTCGATTTAACAAAATCGCCCAAATGCAGCAAAACAGAGTGAAGCCCGAGATTGAACCGTTACGTTGGCCTACAACTACAAAATCATCCAGCGCAGAGACAAATACATCTCTACCTGCAAGGACTAGTGCTCAAACAGTTCAGTAATAAATCATGGCATTCCTTCCAACTTTTAAGATTGTTTTCTCCTTCATTTGTGTTGCTCGTTGAAACCATTGGGTTAAATGTTGCTTAAGAGCAACATTGCTGATTATTCACAATCAATAAATGATTTGACTTTTTGTTGCTGTAAATATTTGTTGTGAAACCGTGCAAGGTAACGGTTTTATAAAAGCAATAAGCCACTTGATTTCATTACAGATATTTTATAACAGGCCGCAGCTGCATTTCTATCAAAATACTGACTCCACTCAGGCGAGTAAAGGAAATGTTGGCTTGTGTGTGAGCGGGGGATCTAAAATAAATAATGAAAAGGGCCTATAATATGGATAATAGATTTCCTGCTGTTGAAAGGGAAGCTTGGATAATTTGGTTCATTGTGATCACTGCCGAAGCATGAAGCCACACACAGAGGAGCATGCGAGCCAACACACGTCCACCCAAATCCACCCAAATCCACCCCACCTCCTGCTTATTATCGACCCAAAGTTGTCGATCGTTTTAATTTGTACCTGCGTTATTTGATTGTTTACAGCTGATTTTATCCAAATTTTCCATTATCTAATACCAACCCATGTGGAAGGATTTTGATGGCTGACCTGGAACGTTTAAATGCAAATGTTGTCGTATTTTAAAGACCGAGATTCAGTTTATGGTATGTGCGCAATAAAGATGAATCAAATGAATCAATTAATCATCATCTCAATCAAATATAGAGCAGAGTTTAAAGTTCTACTAAGCACATTTATTTAAATAGGCAAAAATGAAATGTGATTTGAAAAGTAATGAGGTGAGAAAATATTGGACTCATTAATATGGTGACGAGAGACACATGTATTTACACTAATAAATATTGTAATGTAGGAATAGAAAATTGATACCATATCATGTGTGGTGCAATAATAAGGGAGGGTTCTGTGTCTGTCAGCACTGTTATAAATAATTAAATAACTCAAATTTCTAGAAGTAATCAAGCAACACACATGTCAAGATTCACTTTGAAAACCAGGTCTTGCGATATTGAAACGTAAATCACGCGATCCTATATGAATCCCGGCTTTTATCCCAGAGGTTTGCATTGCGTTATTAAACCTGTCATAGTTTGACTTTCACACCTTCTCAGAAACTACGTTTTTGGCTTCAGAAATATATTCCTCATGGCTCCAGCTGTTACATGATGTTCTGGTAGTCCCTCCTTGTGAAACTAAACTCAACATTTAGAGCAACATTATATTAATTTGACCGGTTAGTTCCTGTTTTCAGATGGGTGAGTTTGGAGTTTCCCATATAGTCTTATTTGTGTGTGTGTGTCTGCCTCTATAAAGGCATGACAGGAAAATCTGTTTTCTTTTCTATTTATTTAGAGGATATTAAAGCTAGGAGCTAATATGCAAGGCGCAAATATCCAAGCGGCAACAACTTTAGGTCTTGCCAGCGGAAACTGTACATTACAGAGCGAAAGCAAAGTTTTGCTGTATGTCTCCTTATAGAAGACTTGTGAACACTGGCTTGCACTACTACACAACACCAAAGTGTCAGAAACGTACATGTAGATGATTAAAACTCATAGTGTAAACCAGATGGTCTACAACCACCACGATATCCTGTAGTGAGTTTTCTCACGTGTCTCATATATTCTGAAATGTTTTTCCTAAATTTTACTGGAGCCCATTTAAAGCTAAATTTCATGAAAACATTGCTGATTATTCATCCTGTGCGTGCATTGGATTTGCTCGCTGTGCAGTCGATTTGTGGAGTAGTTACTGTACCTCAGCACAGACGGCCATCTCTCCAGAAAATCCACTAAAGTTGGCTAAAGACTCAAACAGTAAGCAGGAGCCCTGTGCGCTGGTCAGATTTGACCCATGACAGTTGTGTTTTTGCAGAGGGAATGGCCTTAATTAGCGCAGATGTAACATTAGAGCCTCTGGTGCACAGCTCTCTGTCTGGTTCCTCTGTGTGTACTCCGATACTTCCAGAGGTGGATCGACTTGTTCTTTCAACGGGACAATAAAATAAAGCACATGGCGCTCGCATCACAGGGTCCAGATTGAAATACCGACAGTGGGTGAGAAGATTGGGGGAACTGGGACTGAGATCCATCTGAACAGCCCCTGCAAAGAGCTTGAGAACCCGATCTGTTTGTGTTGGGCTTCTTTTTTTTTTAGTAGAACATCCCCGTTTCATCTCTGACTCATTAAAGTGCCCAGGACGAGACAAAGGGGAACGCAATGATGCTCAGTCGAGTCCAGCGCGGCTGTCTTTTAGAGTTATAACCCTTCAAATCAAAGCGGGGTTGAGCTAACGGGCCTCCGGAGAGAGGACAGAGTTGATGAATTGAAGCAGAAACGCAGTTGTATTGAATAACTTCACTTTGTTGTTTATATTTTAGCGGTCGAAAAAAAACCCCAAAAAACCTTGATTGTCATGGGACAGATTTCTTATGACGGACATTAAAAGTATGTGTACTTCTCAAATCCCTTTATTGAACATCTTCAAAGCATTAACTTCCATTCCTCGCCCTTCTACATCATCTTCATCACCACGCAGCTGATTGCCGGGTAAACACTGCGCTATTTCAAGCAGCTCGGTCATTTCATTTGATTCCACTGTTGCTCATGGTCTGCGCTCTGCAGACGCCCTTGCCGGCAACTTCAAAGGCTGCGCCCTTATAGGTTGCGACACACTGGCCATCCGTGCGAAGGTCCGGCTGGACCTGCTCCCACACCTTCTTCTTGGGGTTCAGCTCTTTGTCCGGTTCACCTGCAATCAAGACGTCCGTTTTAAGACTTTGGAAGCTCTTCTGTTCTCTGCTCATTTAAAAAAAAAAAAAAAGGACAGATTCTTGTATCCGGGGCTATACTTGGAAACACTGTGTTCATCAGGCCAATTAGAATG
Source organism: Pungitius pungitius (assembly GCF_949316345.1). Lineage (NCBI taxonomy): Eukaryota > Metazoa > Chordata > Actinopteri > Perciformes > Gasterosteidae > Pungitius > Pungitius pungitius. The sequence goes on along the minus strand of NC_084908.1, from coordinate 14,935,534 downwards.
TCATCCTTTCCATGCGAATAGTTGGGAGTTTCTACCATGCTCTATTACTGTAGATTGTCACCTTTTTAAAACTGCAATGTTTTCTCGGGCCATAATTCAAAACATCTTAACCAAACCTCTCTGTATCAAATCATGTATCCAGGGGAAACAATTAAACCAGGTCTCACTTTGTTTTTTGATGTTGCCTGGCATTTGTGAAAAATCACGAGCGGCACTGGCTGGCTTCTCTGAGGAACTAAATGGGTTTTATTTCCCCAAAACTGCCATTTAGGAGCCGAGAGTGGCAATAATCAGTTTTGATCCCAAGCATGAAAGGGGGGTTTTGATGAGCAACTTGAGTACATTGTGAAGTTCAAGCAAGAGTACTCCACCCCATTAGTTGGGGAAATTACAACCATGTACCCACACCAGCACTGGATTGGCGGTAATTGAATCGGTTTTATGCTTCTTTGGTTCAAGAAAAGAGAAATAAGAAAAAAAAAGTCTTTCACCCATCATTTCTTTTTGAATGTACTTTAGGAAATAGCCTCAGCTGTATTCTCTTATAAGAACCAAAACAAACAGCCAAATTCATTAAAGTTAGTGTTCTTAATAATTCCCAGGGGGGGACTTAAACTCTTCTACGGTCTAGTTGTGTAAATGAGTGAGCAGTAAGGTTCACATTAGTTGAACAAGTCACTCACTGTAGGACTCTTATCTTTACGACTATTAGAAAAGAGCAGGTCGCATTCCAAGCAATGCCCGTTGATTAGTCTGTTAAATCAGCAGTCACAGGCCATTTAGCCACCAACCAACGGAACCGAGTCCTTCAATGTGAGCTTTCAGTGGGCTCTGACAACACATCATGGCCGCTGTTGTTTCTGGCAGCGAGAAGCATAAACGCCAGCCTCCCATTTCCTAAAGTCAGAGGCAGCTTGTGGAAACTCGGCTGGGGCATTCTGTCAGTGGGCTTAATTCCACGACAATCATCCAGAGTAAATCAGCGCTGTGGGAATAAATGTCCGTCTAAGCGGGTACGCGAATCCGGTGCTGGTACCTGGGAAGCCCTGGAAAGTAATTCTGTCCCCTGGAGCCGCTCCGCTCGGAGGATCCAGAATTTCCACCTTGTCTGGAGAGCTGGCGCACATGACCATCGCCTGGGACACGACTCCTCTCATCTTGGCTGGCTTCAGGTTACACATCAGCACTGCCATGCGGTTCTGCATCTGCACGGGGGGGGGGGGGGACAGAAGATTAAATGCCCTTTTACACACAATATTACCATGATAATTGAGAAGAAATACCCAATTTAATTTAAAAAAAAAAAACTTCCACTGATTTGGTTTAACTCAAAGCAAATATAAAGCATAATGCTGATCTCCTAATTTAAAATAGCTTTGTCCGAGGTTTGTTTAAATCATATCATAAAACAAAAGTATCTTAAGTCAGATACAGCATTTAAATGTTGTGCACCCATATTTACAAAATGAACAATATTTTACATGAAGCGTGTCCCCTTAATAGATTAGCATTGCTCATTTGTATAGAATGTATTACTACAAGAGTAACTATGTAATGAGTTGATTTCAAGCTGTGGGTGACCGACTCCCTGGTCTGTTAAGTATGAAGAGTCAGAAACACTGACAACGATACATTTGTTTGCTCCATGAGCAAAACATAAATGTCAAAATAAAGTAGTACCTTATACCATTTCTTAAGTAGTCGCTCTGAATGGACCAATAAATCCTTATTATGACCCTAGAGAACCATTAATACACATAAACCTATACTGCCCTGCGTGTTGCTCAAGTGGAAACAACTCTAAAGTAGAGACTCTAAAGGGATTCATAAAGTCAGTACAAAAATAAATGTTATGTTCATGTCTACATTTCCCTCACTCGCAAGCAGAAGGTCGGATGATGCTTTTGACATCTACAGGCCTGCGAGCTGAAGCCCGATGAGACGTTAAAAAAGAAGCCATAGCATTGAATGTGCTTGAATCAGAGTCCCTTGACCCAACCTGACATCACACGATGCTGCAAAAATGTCCGTATTCTACTCTGCAAATAGCTCTCGGGCTAATGTATTGTTTTAGCTAGCTGTATATCATAACCCAGCCCCTCAGTATACGAGTCGTAATGTACCTGGTCCAGAGGAATGTGCTTGACCAGCCCGCTGACCACCGTCCTGGGAGAAGCCTCTCCCACATCCACCTGCTCCACGTATAGACTGTCGGCATCTGGGTGCTTCTCGGCTGTGATTATGCGTCCAACGCGCAGGTCCAGGCGAGACACGTCCACCGTGGCTTCTTCCTGGCTGGGGGGTGCCTGCTTCTTCTCGGCCTTCTCTCCTCCTGGGATACGAGAAAGGCAAATGCTGTCATCCTAAACCATTTCAGTATCCTTCCGGTATATTTTGCTATTCATCCGTGTGTATGGACGGTTCAGAGTTCGACGGGTGCCAGCAGTCAGACGCCACGGGAAGGCTCGCTGCATGACAAGTGGCATCTGGGAGAGTTTTCATGCCATCGTCTCTAAATGTGCTTGACGGAAATGATTGTTTAAAAGCACAGACATTATCGTGGCCAACTGGTGTTGTCCCAAGGGAAATTAATAAAGAAGCAAATCACGTTGGAAGCAATACTAGGCATCTGTCCGGAATCCGATTTCATTTCCTCCCATAAACAACAGACCCATCAATGACAGGCCTCGGGGGGGTGGGGGGGGGGTTGCACTTTTTCACCTCCTGCCAGAAATGCGGGGCACAAACCTTGACTAAACGAGTGCACCGAGGCGCACTTTCGAGCGAGTGCTTTATGATCCAACGACATAGCGAAATAGCAGATGCTTCCTCCCGGGAGACGGAGCAGCTTTCCCCTCGCCTGGTTTGCTTACACGTTCATTCCAGCCGGTCGCAGTGATCAAATGACCACGCGGCCTTTAATCATTCCTCTGAAACGACACCAGCGCTGATGAATATGCAGCGCAACCCCCTGCCTTTGACATTTCTGCCGCGCGTAATGGATGCTCTGCTGCGATGCCAGCGCAGCGAGGGTACACGTTGTTCTGCGGAATCAGAAGCTACGGCTTTTTGGAGTAGGCGAGAACACTGTTAGAGTTAACAGTTAAAGATTTTGACATGTACGGCTCCTTAGAAAGAGGTTCAATGACATTATATTTGACGCATGGGGATTCTTTGGTTTCCTGATGGCTCCTAAAAAGACAACTATCCACGAAATGCTAACATTTAATCAATCACAAATTGGATTATATTATCTAAGGAAGTCTCTTCACAAGCTTCATAAAAGTCAACAGCAAATGAAGCTTGACAAAAAGTCTTCCTACCGAGGCGCAGAGATCATTGAGGGACCGATAGGGCTGTCATACAATCATTATTCAAGTAGAAAAACGTGTTTGGAGAATCCCAACTGACCTTAAAGATCAGAGGGCATCTATCCAACTATTAATCTAAAAAAAAAACATTTAGCAAAGAAAAAGAGTTTTCTGCAGAGTCCAGCCTTTTATTAGCTTCGTGATTACAATTTGGAACCTGGACGTCCTGAGATTACAGGAATAGGGCAGATAGAGACACACTCTTCAAGGGGCCGTAAGTACTAATTATTTTGTACGAGTCAGTTCTTATTCCGCCTTCCAAATAATAATAATGATAATGTTGATGAAGTAGGAGAACATCCTACAGTAATTAGAGGGAACGTTTATGGCTTTAATGAAGTTCTTTCTGGTGAACTAATAGATGAAAAAATAAAAACACTCTTCAAAGGATTAATTTTTAAAAAACACTGAAATGTGGCTTCCTTTAGTTCTCTGGTCGTTACCTTTTTTTTCTGGCTTCTTCTTTTTGCCCTCTTCTTTGGGAGGGGGGCTCTGGACGTTCGCAGCAGGGGAAGCAGAGGGTGCCGGTCCGGAGGCTTTAGGAGGGCCGGGCTTCGAAATGCACTCAACGCTGTTGTCACTGGACGGCATGGCCACTGCCGTCGAGGGGCGGCCTACACCAGGGCAAACAAGGGCCAAGTACATGATTGAATAACGGCTCATCGTTGGTCTGAAGGAAAAATATTTTGTAGGCTCAGAGCTAGTTGCATCAACAAGGTACAACGAAATGATACAGAGGGAGATTTATTTACGCACCCAGTGGGAGGACTGCACTCCTGATGCAAACAGTTTAGATGGGAAAATGACACCGTGTCCAAGTTGATGGAAACGAGGAAATGGAGCCATAACGCAGGGAACAATGTCCTACAATAACTCTCCAGGAAAAATAACCCCTCATTTAAGGCGCCTGATGTTTGAATTCCTACAAAAATCCAGTGCCTGTGTCTGACAAACATCGGTCTGCAGGCACACCACCGTCGCCATAATGCTTTTAATTACCTTAATTCTATGTTAGGACCTGAGCGCAGGACCTTTCCGGTTTATCTTGGAATTACGGGCAGCAACCTCTTAAACTGTTGACACCCCCCCAGGGTTGCTGGGAGGTTATATGGTTTCACTAGTATATCATAACCTTTAATACATCAATTATTGTACATAATAATAAAATATATTATATTCCTGCATCTTTGGAAACATTGGAAGCTCGACTAGAAGTTCAAAGTAAAGCTGCATTGATCCATAATGTTATGTTGAAAAAAGGATTGCCATCAGTGATGAACCCACAGAGAATGACCAGCTACTGGGTTTCTTTTAGCCTCTCGCAGCTCAGAGTTTGGTTTTCTGACCTAACGTCTGGCTGGTGAACACACTGAAGCATTTAGAGGGCAAAGCAGGAGTTGGTGGAGGCCAGAGCGCTAAAAAAGGGCAAATGCTCGTCTTCAAATCGTCACATGGTTATTTTTCTCAAAGCACTATTAAGTTCATATTCAATAGTTTTTCCCATCTCTATAACATATCAGCTAAAGTCTGAAAGAGTGTTCAAAAAGTTCTTATTTATCCATCTTTGGATGAAGCCATGTAATGCCACTGGAAAGGAACCGCCAAAAAAGATAAACAATTTACGATTAGAAACAGTCTTTGGTATATTGGAACGCATTCCTTCTCCGTTCCAACACTAACTAATTGGCTCTTTTTCAATAAGGTTTAAACTGCTCATTTCTTCCAGCCCTGCAGCGTCTTTCTGGAAAACATTAAATGTGTGTTAATGATCTGAGCTGTTTGCCCTTTAATGTCAATGTATGTCAGATGCACATAGCCGACAGACATGTTGACCCCATCACCGTCCTTAATGGGGATTCTTCAAGCACCACGGCTGCTTTAATTATTCAACAAAAAACAATCCCGTTATAACGGGCTGGGGCGACGATGCAAAAGATGCGATCCTTCATAGAAAACCGAACAAACGCTATAACGAGCAACAACTGACATCACATGTCTCTAATGTAACACGACCGCTTAGGCGGCTACATGTGAAGGATAACCACATCAAGGTCTTCTGAAAGACAAACAAACATTTGATCTGTTTTTGCTGTGAAAAAAAGAATCCAACGTACCTCCCTTCTTCTTCTCTTTTTCCAGCAGCTGTTTTTTCAGTTCCTCGATGTCATTCTTCAGTTTGGCATTCTCCACCATCAGCTTCTTTTCCTCTCTGACACTGGCCTGGACCACTGCAGCAGAGCACATTCTTGTTAGCCCTCAGCACTGGAATGAAGTTCCACTATTCAACGGGAAAGGATCGGAGCTGCTGATCGGATACCAATACATCGTGGCCTTAAACTTGGTGACTACCAAAATGTACAGTGTCGCTCTTTTTCAAGTCTAAAGAATCCACAAAATTGCCAATGAATCCCGTTTTTGAAATCCCATGGACGTCTTAAATGACAGTTTAACGCAGTTCTTATATAATAAATGTCATCCATTGTGCAAGCGATACAATTATCAATGGACAAATTCACAGAGAGTATGCAGAGTGGAAATGTATCATTTACACAAACAGAACTTTGTGCTCGCTCAAATTTGGTAAAAATGCGACTGAATAACAACGAAGAATTTCTTGATTAATTAATAAGTGCACAAGATATATTTCCCTCATTCATGCTCATGCATCATCAAAAACCATTGGAACCATCTTATAGAAACATTCAGAAACCCAACTTTAGAACTCATCAAAACACACATACTTATGTATGTACATGTTGGCCCATCATCAGCTGACAAAACGTTCTATATGTACAAGCTCTGTTGTGGGGGTCCGAGTGTGTCTCGTACCGGTTTTCTCCTTCAGCAGCTGGACTTGTTGCTTCAGGTACTCGATGATCTGGTCGGCCTCGGTCGCTCGCTGCTCCAGCCTCAACAAAGGATTGGGACTCGACATCTTGAACAAAGAACGAGCTAAAAACCTAACAAAACCAAAAAAGACATTCTTCAATATCAATACGACACCAAGTTAGAAAATATACTGAATTTACTACATTCGACAAATTCTGCAATCAATTTCTGGCACCTTTTGTTTGAAATGGAGTGGATGTGCTCACAAATTAAAAGAATACTTTTGTTACCCTATTGCAGGAAGTTCCAAGTTCACTTAAGTGACACATTGTAAAAAGAGATGGTATTCTAAAGTACTATGCTAAACCTCTACATGTCTGGAGTTACAAAGTTTGCATTCCAGTACAACGGAACCACAAACTACAGCTCTTAAGAGACCACTGAGTGCAGCCGACTCCTCTCGGACCGTCAGAACAAAAACATTTCATCTCTGCAAAGGTGGCTGCTGGGCTCTTCCATAGGACTGCATTTCATTGTACAATCACTTCCTATTTTATTCAATACGGTACTGGCGGTTCATTAAAATTGATCACAAAAGAAAAATCGCAACAAGTTCCAAAATGTCTGACAGCAATCAGAATCGGACGTGTTTTCAGTGTGCAGACCCAGTAGGTATTAACTGCGTCTTATTGGACGGGTTTCAAGTTGATTTGGTCAGTTCAAATGATTGAATTCCGTCTTTCATAGTGACATGTGAAGAAGTGACATTCAGAGGTTAATCCTTAAACCACACTATGTATCAACTTCATGTGCATTCAGCTTTGGACATGAAGTTCAAAAAGGTCCAACTTTTGGGCCACTGAACACCGGTGTCAACACAAATTGACACCGGTTTTTCTTATTTGTGGTAATGTTCCATTTATCATGTTCAGCTTGGCAAATTAACTCGAATAAAAAAGTAAACAGGAAAATAACTTCTTTTTTAAATTTTTTTTTAAGGCTGAGGCATGGAGAAGAAAACGTCTTACACATCAGGGAGGCGCTGAAGAACAACAGCTGGCCCGAGATAAAAAAAAACAAAATGTTGTGAGACGAGGAAATGAGAAACACAAAAGAACTGCAGTTGATAAAATCAAGGAACAAAGCATTGCTCTTCGAGAAACCAAATTGACTTAAACAGGACCAGGGGAAAAGTAATGTCAAGAGCCACAAAAGGACGAATCTCATTTGGGTAACCCCTGAAAATGAGTCCTGGGGCCGAGGCCTGATTCATCTCCTGTTTTGCAAATCTAGCAGGTTAACAGTGCTTAACAGGGGACAGCTGATGCTCAATTTGGGAGCTTTTTGCATTAGCAAACTCCTAAAAATAGGCATGGCCCGACTGGTGTGCGTAGTCAACATTTCTCCACACAAACGTTTTATGTCGACATCCATTATAAACTTAAAACAGATCAAACAGGTGGTTTTCTTTGATATGGTGTTTCTGAGCACAGTGTTGGCTCATTGCATGGTTCATTCCGACAGTAAAAATAAACTATGAGAATACTTCCCCACCTGTCTGCCAACCAGACAAATATAAATAAAAAGAAAGAACAGTATGCCAGCACCACCTGAAGGCATAAGAGGGACCTACACATTTGAACATTTGAAGTCTTTAGCCCTAATTCAATTAAAGGATTCAGCCATAAACTGTACCAGTAAAAATACATATTTTTTGTCGCTCAGATATTGTCAATAAACATCTGTACTCTCGTATCTCAAGTGTCATTTTTTTGTTCTGTTCATTTCAGAATACACACTGCAGAGCAAAAAAACATAATTGAGACACCATGTCAATAATGTTTGACAATGCAGAAAGAAATTGGATTACAAATGTAACAATATAGTAACCAAGATAGATACACATTAACTTGCTTTTAAAATTACATGTAGTTCATAACTGACTAAAAATATAAACCAAAAATCACTTATTACTGTCTATGCCTGCATAAAAAAAGATTGAATAAATATTTAGAGTATAGAATTTCATTATACTGCTGAGTGCATTACTGAAAAATTCATATCATGCAGCTAGTGTTTTCTAATAATGAACTATGTTATTTGCATTTGCTTTCAAATGGGAGAAATTAACATCATATATATATATATATATATATATATATATATATATATATCATTCATATAAGGTATTATGTTTTATACAACGATAGGTTAAACAGCATTTTGAGAAAATTGGCAAATCAATGAAGAAGACGTCTAACTAAATGGAGTCACTTGCAAATACAGCAATCAAACTAAAATGTAGATTAAAATGTACTGTGATATGTGGAGGGTGGATTTCTCTACGACGTGTGTTTTACGTTTGTTGCAAGTTAATGTATTAAGCTATTAACTGTATTCGGTTCAGCTAACACGGAACATGTAACGTTTTCTTAACCACACCGTGACAATGGAACTCAACGTTAACATAGACTATGGGTAAACTATCACGAAACGTTAGCTATAACTGACGAAACACTAGTTGTGCGGCTGGTTAGAGGTTATTCACGACTTATGATCGGTTAGTTAAAACAAATAAACAGTTTTTTTTTGGAACTTACATGGACTCTGAACCGCAACCCCAACACGTTTCATGGAGATGTGGGGGCTTGACAGCTGCTCGTAGTGACTCCTGCCACAGCTAGCCGGCTAGCTGGCTGACATGCAGGCAGGCAGCTCGAGGCTGCTCTGAGGGGCCTCTCTGCTAGATCTTCGAAACATCCGGATATGAAACAGGTTCGTACGTTTCCCGTCAGAGTGCGGCAGCCATATCTTCTATAGATCGGATACCGTCGCAAAATATAAGCAGGCAACGGAGAATGCCCGTGTGTAATAACTACAATGAAAAAACAACTCTTAAAATATACGGGAAAAAACAAATAATGGACAACGTTGTTGAGGGGTTTTCAAATATCTTTGTTTGGTTTAAGTTACATAGTGGTTTTGTTTTTTCAAAATACTCTGTCGCACGCAAATGACGTCATTGATCACGTTCCCTCAGCTGTTCCCATCACATCGCAGAGGCAGGAAACGAATTCCTTTGAAATGTTTTTATGCTAATTTCTATTTAATTCCGTTGACATGGCAATACAGCTTTACCATTAAGTGTGAGTAGACTCGTTATTTGGATGTCATGCACATTACATTAATATTCACTCATCGACTCTTAACAACGTTAGGCATTACACGTTATTTTCGTAAAATAGCTAAACTAAGTTAGCTTAGTGGCTTTATTTATTACTCACTAGCTAGTACTTTAATGACTCTGTTAACCTTTCACTTGCTCTAATGGTGGTCTTTGCCTCAGCCAGTGTTTACATAAAGCATCAACATTTAATTTATATTTTAAATCACATATTATCCATGAGTCATGTTGAATTCTTCCTCCCATCATCAGTGCTTCTAGCCCGGTGGCAGGATGAACCCTCTCAAAGATGCCCAGCTGGGGGCCTTCACCTTCTTTGCCTCAGCTCTTCCTCATGATGTCTGCGGTAGTAATGGCCTCCCTCTCACCCCCAACTCCATCAAAATCCTGGGACGTTTCCAGGTCCTCAAAACCATCACTCATCCCAGACTCTGCCAATACGTGGACATGTCCAGAGGGAAACACGGTATGACTTTGTGTCTTCCTCTTCCAACCTGTATATCCTCTCCTCCCACTTGATAGTATGTTTTTCATATTTGGCCCCTGATGTGTACATTCACTGAAAACGTAGAACCTGGGTATTTGTTGAGGTTTCATGCTGTTGTTCTGTGTGTAATGCTAGTCTGTTGTTAATTGAATTACATATAGCGTTGGATTTACAGTTGGATACAAATAATAAGATAGTGTACGACAGCGTTTCATTATACTCCAACAACACAAGTTACCATTTCAACATTTTATCAGCTGATTACAGCTAAAATGTATGAAGCCAAAAAGCAAGTTTATAAAAAAAAACGTTCTCAGATTTGTATTGTTTTGTACTGCATTACTGTATATAATAGAGGTGTCAAAAACATGAATACATTACATGTGCATTTAAATCTTGTAACTTTTCCTCATGCTGTACAGAACGACTGATTGTTGTTGCTGAACACTTTGAAAGCAGCTTAAGTGACTTTCAAAAACAAGGGAAAACCGTCAGGTGAGATTCTTCTAAAAAATCCTCATAAACTATTGAAGTATTTACAATGTGATGAACACATTTGTTTTCTACCTTCGCTCTAACTGGTGAGCTGTTTTTTAGTTACTATTGTTCTGTTGATTAATTACATTGCCATTGGAATACTATGCATGGACTTTTCCATCTACTGGTCGAGCTTACGTTTGTAAATTAAAAACATTCAAATTTCTAATACTTGTAATCTACTTGAAGAAGAAGAAGATGAATGGTTTGTTGTGTCGTTTCGCTGACCCAGTCAACACTTGGTTTGATACACTGTCGGGTATTTGTTTGTGTTAGCCCAGGGAAGCTGCTGCAGATAGCCTATGAGGTCCTCGAAGGTCTGGAATTTATGAACAAACATGGTATGGTGCACAGAGCCCTCAGTGCACACAATGTGCTCATGGACTGCAAGGTAAAATTGGGCCAAATTTTTTATTTATATATTTAAAAGACATACGATTTGTTTTGATGTTATTCTGTGTGACTGTAAGACATTTTTTTTACTTCATAGGGAAATGTCAAGCTGGCAAAGTTTGGCCTTTATCACATGACTGATCATGGGGCCGATGTAGATTTTCCCATCGGGTACGTCTTCTCCTCCTTGTTCATCGCAGAGAAATAGTGCTCTGCAGCTTTTCTTGGCTTTGTGTTTTATGCACTCTCGGTACACGTTCAAATTTTCACTTTATCAGTTAGTTCAATCATAAAGAAGACAAATGGCAATGCTATTGATGCATAATGGTCCATTGCTTTTTAATGGAAACCAGATTTTGGGGCTTCAAAATAACTTCCTGTTTTAGAAACCGTAACAGATCGTTGGACTTGAGTCCTAATCCAAAGGCCTTTCTGTTCAACCAAGTATCTCTGTTTAATATCCTTTGGCAGAACGAAAAGAGGAATGATGGCCCATGCCCATGAATCTCAATAACATCTGGATAAACAAATTGAGTGAATGCAACTGTAAAACAGCGTTGCACATTCTCAGGAACAACTGAATATACTTTAATTTAATGACAGAAATGTGAGCAATATGTGTGAACTCTCCCTCAGGTACCCATCGTACCTTGCTCCAGAGGTGATTGCTCAGGGCTCCTTCCACCCCAGTGACTCTTACCACGATGAAGCGCCTCTGCCTTCAGGACCCAAAACTGACGTGTGGTCGCTTGGGGTTTTGCTGTTTGAATTATGCGCAGTAAGAATCCTTCAACAACCCCTGCAGACAAGAAAAATACATCCACACAAGATATTTGGTGCTGTTTGGGCCAGCTGCATGAATCATTTGCCCCATTGATTCTAATGCTGTAAATCACTTACAGGGGAGACGACTGCTGCTGAATATCGATATTAGTGAGAGACTGAAATTCATCCTAAGCTTGGGTAAGTAAAAAAACCTCTACATACTGAGCAATATGCTCTTTAATGGCAGTCGGCTTACAGCGTGGCGTTGTTTGTCATTCTCAGGTTGCATAGACGACATTGTCACCGTCCTCGCTGAGGAACATGGTTGCCTGGATGCCATCAAGGTGAAGTCAAAATCATTGGCTGCCTCGTTGAGTTAATAATGAAGAAAATATTAAATAAAGCGGGGTTTATAGAAAAACATATTTTATCACACTATTTAAGTTTTGTGTGAGTACTACCTACGCTTTTTTGACCTTTTGGGGAGATTATTGGAAGTTTTAAATGGATCTTGTGCGTGAATTTTGTGTTCTCTAGTTAACAAGGCCTTTTTTACAGGAGCTGCCTGAAAATGTCCTTGCGTTATTAAGGAAATGCTTGACATTTCGTCCATCCAAAAGGTAACTGATATTATTTTGTATAATTGTAGAACATTGACTATTAGTTGATCATGTGAGTTCTGAAATACTCAGTGTATGCATGACAAAAAAGATTCCATGCTAAAACCATGAAGTGAAATGAACCGCAAATAGAATAGAAGTTATTGTCTTTCAACATCTATGACTTTATATTACTAAATGTTTAATATATGAAATGATCACTCAGGTTCTTAAATTACAACATGAAGGCACACTATTTTTCTGTGGTGACCATGTTTGCTGTTGTCTGCGCCCTGCAGGCCGACCCCTGCAGACCTGCTGGGAGACCCTGTGTTTAGTGGCGTTTCGGGCCTCTACACGCCCTACAAGAAGCCCGTCAGTCTGTTCTCTTCCTCGCTCCGCTGTGCACATCTGGAGCTCCCAGAAGACATCAGGGAACTTTGCAAAGGTCTCCCCAACTTCACACAGCTCACACGCGCAGCCCTACACTCACAGCACAATATCAATAGCAGTATTTAGTGTCAGAAAGATCAAATTGGATTTTTCTTTGGTCATTTATAAGCTGCACAATGAACATTGTGTTGACAAGCACAGTTTCCACCAGGCTCATTTTGGAAAAGACAGTTTCTTTGACTTTTTTATATGTTGCCCGATGAAATCAAATTTCTTTCATTTATATTAAAGTTTTGTTGAAACAAGATTCCATTGCCTGATGATTAAACCGTCCTGATGTCGGGAGAAGATACTAAGCTGGATAGTGACTCCATCATTTGGGTGTATGTGCTGCAGATGTTTACTTTTTTTTTTGTGTTTATGTGTTATTAGACGACGATGCAGACTACCTCTCGGAGCGGGCCATAAATGAGGTTTACCATCTGTGGTGTCTGGCTGGGGGAGACCTGGAGAAGGAGCTGACCAACAAGGAGATTATTCAGTCCAAGCCTCCAATCTGCACACTGCCCAAGTACGTTATGCACACATGTGCACACTGATGATGAAGACATTTGCTAACTTCAGTATTCTATATACTGATGAAACATCTCCCTCTTTTTTTTCTGTCTTTCTTAAGTTTTGTCCTGGAAGACGGAGAATCATTCGGCCAGGGAAGGGACCGCAGTTTCTTGCTTGACGACACAACAGTGACCTTGTCTCTGTGCCAACTCCGAAACGTAAGACGACAAACAAGCAGACACAACAATATATTGTTAATGTGTGTATTGTGGATATGTTGTGTTGACGTAGGGCTTAGAAATGTGGAGAAGATAAAACAGTATTTGGACCTTTTTTATATTGAAGTTGCAACAATATTGTAGGGTTTAAGTCGTTTGTTTCAAATTACACCATATTTCTATATTCTAAATCAGGAAACGTCACTCATGCAATATGATATATAAAATCTAAGACAATATCTACTCTCATTTTCTCATTTTTAAAACTCTTTTTAAAAATGTTTCAACAACGGGGTTCCTTGTTCATTTCATAGCTGATAACTAATAATACAATACTACATTTATGTTGTAGTGGTTCCACCTTTGAACAGAATTTAACCTTAAATTGTAAATCCGTATTTTCCAGAGACTGAAGGATGTATCAGGTGAAGCCTATTACCCTCTACTGGAAGACGAGTAAGCAACCTTCATCCTTTCCGCTTTGGTCCCTGTTTTGTCTCCGGTAATCTCATATGTCCTTTTACCCACCTCTCCTTTAGGCAGTCCAGTCTGCCCCAGTCCAACAGCAGCAATGAGCTGTCGACCACCGTCACCCTCCCACTCATCATCCGAGAGAGAGACACTGAGTACCAGCTCATCCGCATCGTCCTCTTTGACAGGCTGCTCAAGGTCTGCTCCATTCAAAGTCATACACACACGCACACACACACACACACACACACACACATGCACTTCTTCCACAATTAGACAGAGTGCTAAATATTTCAGTCCCTGGTCCTTTTTTTTTCTTCATTCAATTACTATTTGTGTTATCATTAAAACAGTGTACAGTGTACTGTCGAGGCTTGTTAATTTATACTCTGTGTCATGTTTTGTCGTCAGGCCTACCCTTACAAGAAGAACTTGGTGTGGAAAGAGGCCCGAGTGGATATTCCCCCTCTTGTTCGAGGCCTGGTGTGGGCAGCACTGCTTGGCATTGAGGTGCAGCACAATAGTCGTCCTATGTTTGGAAAAGCTGCACTTTGAACATTGTTTTGAGTTGACATTCATCTCTTTTTTTTTTAAACAGGGAGACATTCAAGCCAAATACGAAAGCATTGACAAAGATACTCCCATACCAACTGACCGACAGGTAACTTGTTCAGAAGAAGACACGGCAGCATCACGGTGTTTTGCCATCATTCTTTGGTCGGGTGTGTCATTCTTTGGTTGGGTGTGTTTTTGTGCGCGCCGACAGATTGAGGTCGACATCCCGCGCTGCCACCAGTACGACGAGCTGCTGTCGTCTCCTCAGGGCCACATCAAGTTCAGGCGTGTGTTGAAAGCCTGGGTGGTCTCCCACCCGGACCTGGTCTACTGGCAGGGTTAGACACTCTTCTGCCAAATTGATGTTGCTCTCACTGCATTTTTTGTGTATCGTTTCCCTTTTTGTTTTACCACCAACAAACCTTCCACCCCCCAACACGCTCGCCCCCTTGTTTGCATTATTTGTTGTTGTACTATATGTGCTCTGACACTAGGTGGCGCTCATGTCATATCTTGGAAATTCCTTCCCGTAGCTACAACTATGCGATACAATACATTAGTATTATAAACTGTTTTCTTTCCATCATTTCAGGTTTGGATTCACTGTGTGCCCCATTCCTGTACTTAAACTTTAATAATGAAGGTAATTCGTTAAGTTTGAAAAGCTAATAACGTATTTCTGTCACAGATTAGTAGTGTATTTATTTCAACCTTACTTTTTTGTTTGTTTTTGGTTTCCTCTCATATTTATCTTGTACCTTTATAGCTCTGGCATATGCCTGCATGTCTGCCTTCATCCCCAAGTACTTGTACAACTTTTTCCTGAAGGACAACTCTCACGTCATTCAAGGTGAGATTTACTACACACATATTTTGCTGTGTTTTCAGCAGCAATATCTTCTAATGTTAAAGCTAATATATATTTTTTTTGTTTCTCCTGATATAAATTACACACTAGCTCAAGCTAACTTGTTTCTACTTAAGCCACGCAGTGTTTTTGAAGTCAACTGCCACTTCAAGTGAAGTATTACACGGTCAACGCTTTCAGCCAAGTTAAAAAACAAATTATCACCGGCTGGCACCGAGCATCAAGCCCTCAGCTCAATGTTGATTGCGTTTAAGCTACATGTTGTTCCTAAGCTGTAAAAAAAAACACATTTCAGTCCATCTTAATGGGGTTTACAGCTGAGCCACATCATTTCGAGGGAAACAAATGAAACTGCAATAGCCTGCAGAGAAATGTCACAAGTGATTCTTATGTGACAAGAGCTCCACCACATACCTCTTACACTCCGTGGGGAATGTGCCCCTCACTGTTTCTTTCCACTGCTCGATGCCTCGGAGAGCCAGCTGATGGTACTCTGTCTGGTTGGGTGATCTTTGTTCATTTACAGTGGGGGGGAAAGCTGCTCGTACGAGATGTTTCCGTTTGACATTTCCATGGTTGCATATTTGATCAGTAGTCCACCTGTAAAATGTTGTCTCTTTTAAAAAAAAATCTCTTTGTTATAAGGCATCAAATAGTTTAAAAAGCACCTGAACTCAGAAATCATTGCTTGATTATGGATGTAATAAAGAGTTTATTGGGTAGGCTTATGTTTGTCTCGTACATCTTGTTTTCGTACTGTTGACTGTAAACTCTTTTGTGTGGTTAAGTTACATCGTGCCACTGGCACTCGGGTCTAAGGTTGCTTTCTCTTGCTGTACAGTCCTCTTGTCAAGTACATACAATCAGGTTTTTAGCACTCAAGCTGCGCACCAAGTTATATAAACACCTGTGTTTGCCTACGTTTCAGAGTACTTGACCGTCTTCTCCCAAATGATTGCCTTCCATGACCCGGAGCTTAGCAACCATCTAAATGAGATTGGCTTCATACCAGACGTAAGTCTCCAAGAGTGCAAGTGCTGTGACACAGTGACGGGCCTCTTGTCTTTTATTGCATGTCAACTATTGAAACTATTCCATTTGTCTTCTCCACACGAGGGCCAAAGGAAATGACCGTCCATAGACCACGGTGCATATCTGGTGATTGTCACTGTCACGTTTTGTTCTCCAGTATTTGTGGCGAGGGTCAGGTTCCCCCTGTAGTCCACTGGTGATTTATACAGCGATTAATGTCTACAATGCACACTGAGTGATTGTCCTCGGCCAGCCTTACCTTACTTCTCTTACTATATGCCCCACATGCTGCACCTTAACTTCAGCTGTGGACAGACAGTGACAAGGTTAAGGTGTCTACAGCCTCTCTGGGGTTTCAGTTAGTGTGCTGACGAATGAGTGTCAACTGGGGACCAGACTCCGATGGGAGTTGGATCCTATGTCATAGAGGAATAAGGGATTTAATCGTCCTCTTCCTCCTCCTTGCACGTTTTGATGCTGCTGTTCATCTTTTTTGAAGTGGTGCAAGTGAAATGTTGATTTTCTGTCATAGTTTAAAGTGTGTCAGAAGACATGGAATCGGGAAATCAACAGTGGATTATGGCCTCACGTCCGACAGATGTCTCCTCGACAATTCCTTCAGTTTCGTACTCATCCAATTTTCAAGCTTGATGCTTCAAAGAAAAACATAACGTTATGATGCTGACTCGACGCGTACTGCATGTACTGAGCTGCCAGCATTGACTTGCCTTTCAAAGGAGACTCTGAATGTGTGTTTTGCTTAAGAGACCAGGATGATATTGGAACAAGCTTTGTTGATACAGCTTTCATGTCTGAGGTCACTGCCATCAATTAAACCTTTCAGACCATGAATCCCCTTTTCCTCTGTGAACTTCAGAGAACGGTCTCAACTGTTGTTTTACTGAGGAAACCAATCCATCAGCCCTAAAAGACCGAATGTCACTGCAGTATGAAATTGATTTGCTTCCCAATGATGCTTACAAAAATCATTGCTAGATTAATACATAGTGGCTCGTGCATCACACAGAAACCACAAGTAATCTCTGGAAATGCTGTGGGATTCAAGGACTCCGCTCCAGTGGTGCCCGAAGCCATCGGCAGAGAGACAGATTGCCTGTGGCCAGCCATTCTCAATTTGGCCACATCTGCTCCGCTGGTTTTGCCATTTACACCTTCACTAATCCAATCCGGGCTGACTCGCACTGCTGCTAGGCAGCGGTGAAGTTCAGACTCCCCGGTCATCACTCCCCGGGCTAAGAGGAGGGCTGTCGAAAAGTTACCTGCTCTCACGCAATTAGCCATCAAATAACTTTCTGAGATGAGCTCCGGCAATTCCTGCAGACTCTGCTCCATAATATCACGGAGCTTCGGTGTTGGGGGCCAGCGGGTCGGCAGGTGTTTTAACAGGTGGCTAATGGTGGATCGCGTGAGCAGTATTTTATTTTTATGCATTTCCTTCCGGGGAAAGGTTAGAATGGAGAGTAAGGAGGATGCATGAAAGAGCGATTTGTATAATGAGATTCATTGTTTGCTTTCACCCCATTGAGTAATAACCAAACTCAGCAGTTTGCTTTCTCCGGCCGCCTGTTTCTCAGGAGGCTCAGAGACGTGTGCTGCATGTCCCGGAGAGATCTCTGTAGTGAGAAAGCAGTTCACTTCTAACCTGTGAGCTCTCAGCCATTCGATTGGACATGCTGAGTATTGCATACAAATGAATGCTACATTATCTCAGAAATGTATTCACTGTATATCTTTTTCTCTTTTTTTCTTACCGCACAGCTTTACGCTATTCCATGGTTCCTGACTATGTTTACACGTGAGTAGCTTTTCGTTATTCTCACAATGTGGTTATGATGTCACTAAGCGTAGTCCAAAAAACTTAAGTCTGCATCAATCAGAGTATGAATAAATACACTGAAAAGGTCACTGGGTCCACTATAGGCCAGATCTCTGATTTTGTTTCTCTCTCTCTCTGACCTTTTCACAGACCTTTTTTGCTTCTAGCTGCTAATTAATTTCAAATCTGAAAGGAAAGGGCTTGACCGCTCAGTGCCACAGGTCTTTTATTTATCCCTGTTTTTTATTTAAATACATCTTAAACGCTTTGTTGAGGGTTTCAACAACATATTGTGGTCTTATATAATTCGATAGTTTGTTCAGTTGTCATTGATGATCTCTGACAGGAAAAGGCTCAAAGTGTATGCATTAAATCAAGCAAAGTAGTTATAAATGTGTTTTTATTTTTCTCTCCTAATTCATACTCCACTACATCTCCACTTCACCAGGAGTGCTTTCTATTTTTCACAGATTCAAACTTATGATGCATTGTTATTGATTTAACAACCTAAAACTACTGAATCTAAAGCAGATAAAATGAGCTCCTAAGCCAACACAACATTTACCCATGTGTTTCATAGCATTAATAATGATCCAATAGTACAATATCATATAATAACACCAACATGGGCCATTGTTGCTGCCGATACGTATACACTGTATATTGTTAAATGCAGTGATTTTACTATTGTCTTTAGTAAATTGTTTGAAGTACTTGTAATGTGTCAGTTTTAGATTTTTTTGGCCTGCCGACAAGTGCGTGTCACTGTTTTGAAATAATTTTGCCAAAAGGTCAGGCAGAATTGGACAGTGTACTATACTCTAGTTTTTAAAAGGTCTTTTGAATCAAAGCTGAACAAGTGTCGTGTCTCTGTGACTCTGACTGAGCATCTGTAGCCTTTACAGGACCATCATCACACTTCCTGTGGGCCATAAGTAACGACTCACAGGACTATTAATGCTTCGAGTTAGCAAAATAACAACTAGTTGTGCCTTTAAATATTGTACGAAATACAGCAGAGGCCTTTGTGAGTGTTGGGGTGGTTGTTATCGCATAGCTATTTTAGGAAAAGCGATTACATTGTCATGATTTTACAGCCAGCTGAAAACCTGCAGATATTTGTATTCTAACCTTCAGTCTGCATGAAGAGGTAACATTAAGTTTCAAGAGTAGGATGTAGCAGACAAAATCAATTCCAGGCGCTCTACTTCAGGATGGTAAAAATAAAAAGCCTTTAATAAATATTGATATAAAATATTATGAAATCTAACTTTCCTTCCTCACGAGAACCTTTAGGGAAGCATTATGTATTTCTATACCCTGTTATGCCCCTATTTATTAAAAAACCTTTTATTTTTTGATTCCCCCAAATTAGATTTTTTTGTCCACCACATATTGATGAATTTTCTCCCGCAGTCCTGTCATCTTTTTTTAGATTTTCGTAACGAGTATTACAGAATCCAGCAATAACTGTAGGTGTCCTTGCTTAATTGTGCGACTATTTTGTTGTAATTGGCGTATTGTAATGTTAGAGTCCTCTCACCTTCTGTGCAGCAGAAGTGGTATGTTCTTATAATTGTAAGGGTTAGCTGCTGGTCTTCAGCTGCGTTGAGCTTCTATCTTCAGCGGGTCACAGCTGGGGCTCACAAGTCAATGTTACATATTCAATAATGAGCAATTAACCTCTGCCATCTACAGTAAATACGGACACATCCTACGGTAGAACTATTTGAAACACTTTTTTTTGCCTTCTCACTCGGATTGTAGATTTTGTTAACTTTGGAAGTCTTCACTCTAATTGACAGAACACAACCTATGGTTTACATTAAATTGATCTTGTTCAGTCCTTTGCAGGGAGGTATTGCAACACACACACACACACTCTCAGATCACTCCCGGGGCAGAGAGTGTGAGGTGTGACCCTTTTACCCCCTGCCCCCTTTCCTCCCCCTGAGGCAGTGTGTGAGTCCAGTATTCAGGAGGCGTGCCCCTCTGACTGCTAATGTCCTCAATCCAATATGAGACAAGGTTGGAGGGTCATCCTCAATTCTCACACACACACACACACACACACATACACTTCCTGTCAGTCACACGCTCTAGTCTGCTCAGCTGACTGCTAATGTGGAGGACGGCATTTTCTCACCCTTCCTACGGTCTCGGCCTCACCAAAGCCACTTTGCACACTAACACAAAGACGCACGCGTTTACAAGCGCAGCGTAGACCTTCACAAAGATAAAAACAGCTGGGTTGTTCTGGTTCTCATGCATGAATCTCAAAGGAGAGGAAATATTCCATTTTTGAAAACTGCAAGTAATATCACTGAACTAATAACTGCAGTGGGCCACATTATCGGGATGTAGTTTTAGTTGGCTTGAAATAACCGGTGCAGTTTCCTTGTTCTAAAGCCCCTCAGCCCCCTGATGTTCTTCCTGTCATTTTCCCACCACAACACCCACCACAAAAACATTTTCCCAGCTGCCTCCCTCACTGCAAATATTCCTGCAGGCAAACCTGCCAACGCACAATATTGCTCAGTGCGCTTTCCATTTTAAAGCCATCGAGCCATCTTAAGTAAATGCATTATGCACATGCAAATCACAATCATTATGAACGAACCGATTCCCCATTTCTCTCTGTGTGCGCGTTCCATGCTGTTATATCTTGATTGCATGAGCCCATTGTGTATCCCTCATGGGATTGGTCTTCTCAGTCACTATGGTCATTTTGTAAAATAGCTCCTTTTGTTGTGTTTTATTTCTGTACCCTCCATACAGATGTGTTTCCACTGCACAAGATCTTCCACCTGTGGGACACGCTGCTGCTGGGTAACTCTTCTTTCCCCTTCTGTATCGGCGTGGCCATATTGCAGCAGCTCAGGGACCGCCTCCTGGCCAATGGCTTCAATGAGTGCATCCTACTCTTCTCTGACCTTCCAGGTGAGAATATAAGACAGCATATACATCTTTGGTCAATTTGATCTCTTTCCTTTTGTCCCTCAAGGTTATTACAAACGAATATAACTTGGAAATAAACATACAACGTAACATCATCTTCATTAACTTTCTTGATAAATTAAGCAGTTCTCAATAGTTGCTGTACAAGCAAATACTAACCCTTACGTAAGGGTTGTCCATCTGTGCAGGAAGCTGTTTTTTCATTCAACAGTTCTGCGTTCATAATATCCCCAAAGTAGGCAGCTCTGCTCTCAGCAGACACAATCCTTCCTAGACGTGCTCCAGGCGTGCCCCACTCTGCTCCGCATCTGTGGAACAGTCAACCGCTGCCTCCTGGGAATTGTCTGCCACTTTAATCACGACCTCCACGGGATGCTTCTCTAGCATCGCCTCCAAAGTTGATTCGAGTGTTAGTTTTTGTATACCACTCAGCTACTAAAACAATTTTTTATCAGGGTATGGCATGGATTCAACAACAATTGCATGGGGAGGCCAACTCAAGGTTGTCCCTCTTGATTTCTTTGACTGGTTTTCCATTAGTGTTGGCTTTAGCTAGAGTCATTATCTCTTATTTTTTTGAGCAGAGTAGACTGTTGCTATTGGGTTCTTAAGTGCCATAATCTTCACGTGAAATCGAACTAGCATATAGATTAATAAAGCCCTACTTTACATGTGGATGTAAGGCCGGCAGGCTGCCCCAAGGCTTTTTCCAAACATAGAGAACCATGTGTTAAACATGGCATTAAACAATGGGAGAATGTGTATTGTTGGTAAACCACACTGGGAGGAAGTGCAATTCAGTTGCAGTGATGCAGAACACAAATATAAAGTGCCTTAACTCGGCTGTGTGGATGTTAATCCCTGTTGGTTACAGTGCATGGCAGGCAAGAGGTGTATTCCTGCCTCTTTTCTCAGCTGCATTAAAACGAGGTATTCAGTGGGTTGATTCTGATCCTAAAGCCTGATGGAACGGCATCTTTATATCTTTGCTCTGTTGGTGTCATTTTCACACTTTTAATGTGAAGCTTTGCTCCGAGTACTTTCATGTTTTTGCCTACTATCTATACCTCACGGAGTGAATACCCACTGTGGACACAGTACTGTCTCTTAATATGCCTTATTTATGGCTCCTTGTCAGTTGCACAAAGAGATTACTTCTACAAAGTGTCGGTGACATAAAATCAGAGAGCGCCATTCATAGTATATGTCTTCAGAATACACCTCTCGCCTGGGGGATAGCTCAAACAATTTCCTTTAAAACTCTATTTCAAAATGCTCCTCAGGCTTATTTCTTCGAGTAGAAAGACAGAATGACATTGGGGTTTTTAAACCAACAGAGATAGGGATGATTTGTCCTACAGGCGTGCTGGAGCACTCTGTAAACTAAGGCCAGCAGCCTCTCCTTTAGCCTAAGTTCAGCGTATCCATAACTCACTGTGTTTCACTGGCCAATAGATTCATGTGATTGAGGCCGAAGGAAAAAAAAAAAGGAGCGCCGCTTCTCCTTATAAAGGTAAAATATGTTGGCCTAGAGCTGCAGTCAGCTTCTTTGGCTGGAGTCCCTGAGAGTGGCTTCCACTGCCAGCTCGTTTCTGTACGTCACTTGCAGGCTTTTTATCATCGCTTGTGTCTACCTGAGTACTGACTGTGTAGTATCTGGAAAACCATATTAACTCAGAGCCGTAGACTGACCTCAAAGGGCCCCGCCATGTTCTAGTACACAAGATGGTATTATGGTACTTGTTACAGACGGATGAATCCAAGTTCAGCACAATAACCAAGTTAGGTCACGGCTCTTACTATTGCGGGCTTTTAACCCTCCAATGTATCGGGTTCATTTTTTAGACCTACTAGCAGAAATGTCCAAATGATGGCAAATTTGCTGTGTCTCTCTTAGCTGCAATTTCTCAACAGCTTATGGACGGATTGCCTTAAAACGTCCCGTCATGGTTCACGGAAAGGATGAAGTCTATTTGCCTTCTTCGTTGAGCTTGTGAAGGAATTAATGCAAAAACTAGGGCGTTATCAGCCACCCGTACTTTATTTTAGAGCTAAATAGAAATGTATTACCGTAGGAAAATGCTAAACTAGGACGGTGACCATGTTACTTCCACACAAAAGAACAGCTTCGCAGAGCTGCAAGTGCATCTGTGGAAACTGTTAGTCTGGTAGCTTCCGCCATGTTCGTTAATTGAGTTACAAAAGTTCCAAACAAACCTTGACAGCCTCTGTAGGTTTTGAAAGGTCACTCTGTATTTGCTCTGCGTCACTACACTCATGTAGTTACGAGTACACAAAGCCACACAAACACACACTGAGTTACGGTAGATATTTTGTGATTTGTGGCACACACCTGCTCCTTCCTCACATCAGGTGGGCAGAATTGATGTCCTCGTGCCAGTGAAGCAGAGTCCACATGCACCACCTGCTTCACATGTGTAACAAACCTGAAACGGCTGACTGTGAAGCCAGAGAAACCGAACCAGATGATGGTTGAACAGAATAAATGGAGGACAGTGGACATTTCAACCTTTAATCAGTCAAGATACCGGCACACACATGAGAAGAATCAAATACTATAGAGCTGAATCTGTAGGTAAATATTGAACGATTTCTATTAAAACACATGCATAAACAGATGCATTTTCAAAAGTAATTGGTAGCTTTTTGTTTTTTTGCACACCAGCGGTGACATTTCTCCTCATGTCGGCCTGTGCGTGCTGGCAGCCTGTATTTAGTGCTGATGACACAGATGTGAAAAGGCAAAGGAACACGCGTATACATTTTGACTTAATCTAACGCTCAGCGAGGTGGATGAACTTTACAAGATGCGTAAGTACGCTTGACATTTAGTTTTGAAATATAAACAAGTCTGCTCTGTTTCTGCTCCCGTTGGCAACTGTTGGAGTAAAAGTTAACGGTCAAGATAACGTTACAGGACAGTGGCTCTTAAATGATTCAGACACACTCCTCTCCCTCCTTCTGGGCAGTAAATGGGGCCTGTGACCATGATTCTCAGTGACAAGCCTATTACGCATAACACTGTGAAGTCTCTAGTGGCCAATATTCCAACCAAGAGAAGGACACTAGATTTAAAGGAAGCGATGCAGACTAAAGGGGTCGTGCTCCCACACTCGGTTCCTCAACCTGTCGATACATTTTACTGTTGCTCATCCTCCTTTGCACAATTTTCTCGCCTGAAATGTGTCACTTAAGTTGTTTTTTGGCTATCTCAACTATAACCGAAAGACTAAAATACTACAGAATTATTATTATTAATATGAGTTTTATGAATAATATCGGTCTGAATTTTAAATTAAAAGTTAAGCGGGTAAGACCTGCCCTGCAATGTCTTGCCTCGGAGCCAGCGATTCATCTCCGCTGCCGTTTGTTTGCAATTAATCTCCTTTGTGATTCCCATTTGCCAAATCTTGTTGCCTTGGGTAATCTATAACTTTCTCTTCTTCGGAGACTTCATTGATTCACAGTAGACCAGAAAGGCTCTCTGGCTGACAGGAGCCGTGTGTTTACTGATGATGCAGCAGCATTTGCCTTCACGGGACATTAGCATCTGTCTCAATGAGCAGAGCTGGCCACAGAAGCAATGAGCTCTAGTTATAAACGTTTTGTCCTAAAAAAAAAAAAAAAAAAAAGTTTTCTTGTTCTTCTGAGTTTGTATTCTTTGAATAAAGGCGTCAGCTAAATGGCATGTAAAAGTATGAGTAGAATATCTGAGGTTTAAGGTTTGGTGTTGTAAGTGGGTGACAATTTTGGAATGACACATTTTCCTTCTGCATTTGGGGATATAACTGATTATTTTACAAATGCAATAATAGTACTACAGGCATCCATATGCCCTGGCAATATTTGCATTACAAAATCCCTCCTGTGTGTTCCAAAAGAAATCCTTGGACAACAGTATAACGGTGAGAATCAACCAGGGGGGGATGAACAAACCTCCGGACAATAAATCAATTTCCAGGCTCCCACCATATGTTCTCAATATCATTGTGATTTACAAATAAGGAGCTATTCAAAAAGGGAGAAGGCAATTCCCTCAACCCATGGTTGGCTCTATAATCTGCGGTTAATGCACAAAGTATATTTTTATTTTTTGTCTGCTTACCTATGCAGGATTGGTTGGACGACTATGACGCAACATCATCACAATGTATTTTAATTTACTAAGCTCTTTAATCTCCATTATTATGGGATCTCTGCCTTTGCACCACCATCCTATTCCCAGAGTCCCCCTGAGTTGCGCCAAACCAAACTTGCTATTCTTCTGTTTCTTGCAACAAGTCGCAACCCACATTCAACACCTCTACATAATTACTGAAATATGCTTTTTGGCTTTTTAATGAAATTGGCTGCCTTGGAATACCCAGCTGAGTCCAGGGCTTGTTAAAACAACCATCAATCTCCTCTTCCCCATTCCACCCTCTTTTAGCTGGAGGGGGGGATCGCATGCAGCGTTCGTTTCCCAAGGAACCGGCCTGTGTGCTTGTCGATGAGGGATCTGTTTCTTTTTTTTTTTTTTTCCTGGAATGAGCCGTGTAACTAAGTCCGTGGGGTCCAAGCCCATGAGAGCTGGCAGAGGCAGACCGGGGCGTCGCTGTGGGACATGGAGTGGGGAAAAGATACATCTTTTATATAAATTGGCTGGTCCAGGTGCAGGTCAAACCAAGGAGCAAGCATTAGGCAGGCTTGGTTATTATCCGCAAAAAAATGGGGGGGGGGGGGGGGGGTGAAAGAAAGTCTGTCAGTGTTGAACAGTGTGAAGGAAAAGAATTCCTAATTTACCCAAATCCTCTGCTAATCCAGTGAGTCCCTGTTCCCTAATCCTCTCTATTCTCAACATGAGAAGCAGGAGTAAGATGGATCCCGCTGGAGAGGCATTAGGGAGAAAAGAAGAACCTTTTGCTCTGTCCTGAAAATGTATTTTGGAACAAGGGCAGCAGCAAGCCATGACCAGTTGTTACCTCAAAGAGCCGCTGGCCCTGCTGAATGACCACTTACGGTGTTTTAAAGGCAGCAAAATGCCAAGGTCAAGCTGCTCTCTTCTGCAACTAAACTTCCCGCACCCCATCTACGTAATCATATGTGCTCTATGGGTGGGAATCATATTTGCATTCATTCATTCATTCATTTCATTCTCCCACTCGCAGCAGCTGGTTAAGTTAGTTAATATTTTCTGTGGTAATTGAAAATGCAGAGATCAGCAGCATGGCGTCGAGTTTATTTAGGTTTTTAGTCAAATGCTATTGCAACTGTTCAATGGTACAGATGTTCCCTTCAATTGGATTTGCTTGAGTTTTCCTCTTTGGCCACCATTTAGTTCAAAATGTTTGTCTGATATTTTATTAGTTATTGGCTTTAGTTGTGTTTTGTGCTACTTAGAAAATGCTTAACACACAATTAACATGGGGAATAATTAAACAATATACTGTAACTGGCAAACATCATGATGTTAGTACTATTATGCTAATAGTTAGCATTCATCGCAAACCACCGCTGGGGTGATAAGTGCAGCCCTGCAGAAGCGTGACTATAAGCTCTCGCTGTATAACAAGAGCCTACACTTTTCTCCCAAGGCTATCGATTTCCACTTTTGAAAATGTGTTGTTTTTCAGCGGCTTGATAATAATTGGGTGTAGGTAATAAAAGCAATTTATGAAAAGGCGATTTTATGGCCGCTCCGTTGTTCATGACTTTGCTCATAGCTGGCAATAGCATCAACATTTTCAAATGCATTTTATTGTTTTGCTGCACAGAAATTGACATTGAGCGCTGTGTCCGTGAATCCATCAACCTCTTCTGCTGGTCTCCAAAGAGCGCAACGTATCGACAGCACGCTCAGCCACCAAAGGCCGCTGGCGACATCGGCTTCGGGAAAGCGGCGACATACTACTCGTCCGACTACCAGGACATGCCCAAGACGGACCTGGTGAGTTGGATGAATGAAGTTTTGTCCACAGGTTGTGAACTGATTTTCCTTATTATCTAAAAGCTGGATCTCTGATTCTTACTGTCAGTGGCCGAGAACGGGGTCTTCTTCTCGTTTGCCCTTAGCTGTCCTTTTTTTGCTTTATCCATTTATGCCGAACGACTCAAGACTTGGTTTCTGTTGTCTGGTGTCTAAAACATACTATGTTTATTTGAGGTCTCTACATGAAACAACACAGGGTTCAATGAAATGATGCTGTGCGTTAGAAACCAAGAGAGACAGGGAGTTAAATCTTTATAAGCTACAAATCTATACCCTACCAAACAAGTAGCAGAGTTGTAACAATGAAGTAATCTTTTGGAAATTTCAGAAGTATTCAGGTTTTTTTAAACAATTAAAGTATCTCTGCAATATCATTGTTTTTATCCTTTTTGGTAATAAAAGACATACAATCAATCTCCCCGATAATAATGGGGCAATACGTATATATTAAGAATCTGATCAAAATACAATGTTCTAGTTGTGTAATATTTCCAAAGTTCTTATTGAATCCCACTCATAGACTCCCACTGAGACATTATGAGTGGGAGTGTTATTTATAGGTATAATTTATTTTTGGTAGTGGTAGAGTTTGTGAAATATTTGTCAACTTTTTTTTTTCTATTAATTTTTGTTCTCCTGTGAGTTTTTTCTTGCTACTGTGTTTCTCTGCACAAGGCGGGACTCACGGAAAAATGAACCAACACTTATTGTTTTCTCTAATCAACACCTGACACTGCAGTGACCCCAGCAGGCAATGTTAAGCTGTATTGATTTTTCATGCTTGAATGACTTCCTTAGGAATTAGAAGGTACAGTTACAGCTTCATTCAGAACATGATCCCCCCCCCAGTTTTCAATTTCCCAAATGGCCAAATATTGACTTGTTTTCAAAGGCATTCTCTTAACGAAACAAATCAAAAATATCTCTTCAAATGCCGAATTCTTATTCATGTAGAAAATCTTACAATTTTCTTTGTATTTGCTCTTTTAAAAGTTGAAACGTGGCCAAATACTGTAACACCATCTAGTCTACCACCAGGTAACACAAAAATGCAGATATATGTGCAAATAACAATAAACACATTTATTTAAAAGTACTCTGACAAACTGGTCCCAGTTTACTACTGTGCGTCCATAATTGAACAAGACCATCCTTATGAAGATTGACTTGATTGGCTCTGACTCAGGCAGAAAGGAGCCAGCTGCAGAGCGCTTCAGACTAAGTTTCGCTGCAGCCTGGGTGGAATTAGGAGAGCTCTGCACCCAGCTGCAGTGAAATGAGTCTTTCCTTAAAGGACTCTGGTGCCGGGAAACGGTACCACCGCAAATCCAGACAAATAGAAGGCTCCTTTATAGCAGCATAAAGGTGCTCATACTTAAAGAGTACTGGGTGATACCGTCCTTTCTTCCCCTCGCGTCTATTGTCTTTGTTTAGTTTTTGTGATGCAGCTTTGTTTGTCTTCCCCAACTGAATGGATTGTTCTCAGAAAGCTCACATGCGCTCTCGTCAGCCCGTATCTGCTGTGTGCCCAAGTGATTGCTGTAATCTTTCTCAATCAGCCAACGCTGAACAAGATATGGGGCGGGAGGTGGCATTGATCCATGGCCACATCTCTCTCTCTCTCTCTCTCTCTGCGCCCCTAACATTCAACATTCAGGCAGTAACACATTTTGAGATGACACACCCATCACTACACACACACACACACACACACACACACACACAAAGCACACACAGCAGTAACGGCACTGTGCCACTGCAGGAAGGAAATCCAGAATTAGGAGTCTGTTGATATATTAATGTGTTGGTCAATACTCATTTTTAAACATGTCGGTAGATATTACGCCGAGACTGCTGACTCTACAAAATTCTTATTTTGCAATTGAGTTTCTCAGTTCCTGGTTTAGTTTGTATAGTGTCTGAAATGCTGCGAGACAAGACTGTAGCAACAGGGAATGAAGGTGTATGGGAAGTCCCATCTATCAACATGCCGTCCCTCCCTTTTTAGTTGCTCTTATAAAATCAATCCAAAGATTACTGTTTCCTCGAGAAACACACACACAAACACACTGTTTGTTGTCACAAACCAATTAGACCGACAGAACTACCGAAAGCTCTCGCCTTTTTTTGTGGTTTTCGACGACGTCTAATCCACTAAATATTCTCATCATCATCACGGCTGACACTGTTGAGACGCTCATACGGCGCGCTGTGTTGCACGCCGTCCTTTCGCCCTCATCTCTGGGAGGAGAGCAGGAGTCTCTGTCAGCAGATTCAAAGCACCTCGCAGTGAACAGAAATCCATCTCGGTGGACAGCTGCTGTCCACTCAGCCCGGTCCGAGTGAGTGAATCTCTGTGACACTAATAAGACAACCTAGACTCAGACAAACAAATACCACAAATGCTCTACATTTCATTAAATTGACTAATTATTTGATCTCTCCCACATTCTCAATTTCCTAATTGCTGATGGTGTTCATGTGAATATTTATGGACGAGTTTTGCTCCTCTGTGGCAGCGATGGGAGCAGCGTGACATGTTCACAGATGTGATGGGATGGACCACAAATGCCACTTTTTCAATTAGTTGATGGAAAATATCCCTACAATGCATCCTGGTTCTGAATTATGTCTTTACTGATTAAGACAAGACACAATCCCATGAACATCTGTGTAATATAAAGCAAAATCTAGTGCAAAATATCTAATACATTTTGGCCTTTTGAATTACCTAATGTTTAATTGACAGTATGTCACATTTGGAGCTGTCATTAAGTTTTGGGTTACAATACCTGTCTGCCCCATTTTTTTTTTCTTCATTTTTATGAATCTGAATCATAAGTCAACGTTACAATGTATTTCAGTGATAAGCAAAGCTAATACTGCTCCTAACAGTCATTATCAATATTTCAGCTGGAGTACATATACAAGCACAATAAGTTTTGGTTTCCTCTACGATTTCATTAACGTCTTTCACAAACACTAAATACAAAAATGAAGAGTTTCAGTCATAGAACATCAGTGCAAATCAAGTCGCTTATACAAGCACCGAGGCCTGAGGTCAAAGTATTGTTTCACCTAAAAGAGGTGCATTTCCGCTGCTTTTTGTTAAAGAAAAAATAATGAATGTTGAGCGATGTTGGTACCTGCTGTGCCGACCAGAATTAAAACAGTTTAATGGTGTGTGTTAATGTGCTTGTGAAGCTTCTGTGAAGGGAGGGTGGGGGGGGAGGTGTTGTCAGCGGTGCACTCAGATCATGGCCTCAATTATGCTGATCTTCTCTTGTGTTGATGTCTGACTGCAGACAGATCAAATGGGTTTGTGTGCTTTAGAAGTGATGCTCAAACACCACAAACGGTGAGGTCTGATAAGTGAAAAGCCTCAGCTCGGCATGCAGCGTGAAGGTCCTTTGAATGAGTCGTTCACCTTGCCATCGGGCTTCATCCGACTCCATGGTTACCAGTTCAGTACGTTAAGTGATTGGGTTTCCTTCGGCAACTGTGTTCCGTGAGTATTTGTGAGGTAGATGCGCACTCACAAACCACTAGCAGAGGATTTGTGTCTGCTTAGCGGTAGCTCGGGTTTAGCCTCATCACTGTCAGGCCAGTGAGATGCGAAAGTGTCATTAAGCCATTTTTAGCTGCCACAGACTGCTCCTCCTGACATTTAGGTCACAGCAGAGTGGCTCTGTTATCCACAGGGCGTGACAGTCTGCATGTGTTGCCTGTCTCTGACATATAACGCACATAAATTCCTGTGTAGCAAGCGAGAGACATCATTTCTTTTTATTTTTATTTTTTTACTCAAGTAGATCCACAAATGTTGCAACTCATCATTGCTGCACACGGAAAACAGGCTTATAGGTGAGCTCAGCCAAGCAACCGAGCCCGTATCTATGGCGATGGCAGCAGTACTTATGCACTTTCACGGGGCAGAGCGGCCCACAGCTCGGCACTGTCAGTCACGTCAAACCCAAAACGGCATTGGCTGCTGTGTCAGCGGAGGATTTTAACCAAGGGTTTGGGCTCAGGACGAGTGTTCAAAATGTCAATCAGTTGTTTTTCTAGTATATGTGTATAGAAACGTTTTGCACGGGTGGTTATCAGAGCTTCTTTCCCGCAGTGTTCTGTTAAACGTTTAAAAAAAGCTGGTAATCATTGCCGGTCACAGCAGAGAGTCCAGAAGCAGTGTTTCACCAGAGATGAAGAGTTGGTGCATCCGTGTTTTCTTTGGATTAGGAACTTGTTTCACCATGTGGGATCTTTAACGACCAAGTACTTACTTTTTAAACGAATAAGCTCAATTCCCCAGTAGAAGTTTAAGTGCAATCTGGAGAGCTCCCAGTTTTTAAGAGAAGCTTCCACGTTCCCTTGGTTCTCATGTATTTGAACCACAATCGTATTGTCTCTTGGTCTGTGAAGATGTAGAATAAAATGTAGAACGATGCTAAAACCATTGATTTGAAATCCACAATGGTGCATTTGAAATAATCGCCAAACTGAAAGACCAACAATGACATTAAAACAACATATACGTACCAACATTGTTTCCTTCTGCCTGCTTTGCAAATATATCTAACTATGCACTGAAGTCATGCTTGTTCAACACGTTTTACATTTTGTTTCCTTTAAGCTTTTTTTCACATTTCATTTCTAAAATAATTTCAAGGCCTTTGGGAATCATCGAGGTATTAAACTTGCTCACCAGTGCAGAATCCATCATCCAGTGCCCTGCAGCCGTGCCTGTGGCTCAGTGCCTTAATGAACCCGTTTGGCATCCCACACGGAAGCTGGCAACCGTGTTCTGGTCACTGCTGCCGGGCGTCTGTGGCTCTCTAAACTGAAATACTGGGTTAGTTTGACAAACTGTTTAAAAGGAGGGTTGTAAAGGCTTCATTCATTCAAATTACACTTAGTTAACACCGAAGGCATTCTGTCTTATTCGGTGGTTTCTCAATATATAAGAAGCAACCATATCCAAGTTGGTTATTCTTTCTGTCCCGAGTCATTAATTGCTTATTACCGCACCACGTTTTTCTCCTTCGTATGATCTGTTTTTTTTTTTTTTTTTTCTTCTGTAGTCTCGGGAGCCGTTGGCGCTGTGCGACCTGAAAGCAGAAGTGTCCCCGAGGATCTCGGCCGAGGACTTAATCGACCTCTGTGAGCTGTCGCTGGGCGGACCCGCCAAAAGGACCAAAGCCGGCAAGCCCAAAATCATCGCTGTCGACATCCGCGGTGTGGAAGAGTATCCTTTGCCATTTGTAAAGTTAACAGACTTTTCAACTTTTAACTACACTGTGAAATCTCTCTCTCTCTCTCTCTCTCTCTCTCTCTCTCTCTCTCTCTCTCTCTCTCTCTCTCTCTCTCTCTCTCTCTCTCTGACGGGGGCAGATCAGGAGATGGTGCACACAGACTGGAGCTTGTTTGAGCAAGTTTTGTCCCAGTTGAATTTATTTCAGCAACCTTTCTCCCACTTTCATTTTTGAAGTCGGAAAGTGGCCGGACACAGCTTGCGACAGCACTTCCTTAGAAGTATTTTGGCAATTTGATTGTATTTTAGGCAGGAGCAGTTTTAGCTGTAACTTCTTGTCCTGGTGCCGGTGCTTTGCTGAGATTTGAGAATGAGCCTTTGGGTACAGCGAGCAAACCACTCACTGGTTCCAGCTGAGGCAAGAAGGAGCAGACTCAGGGTGCATGATCTACTTTAGAGAGGTGCTGCCAATATTCTGCAACATTGAGTTGAACACATTACATCCCACCCAGGCGGCCCCCACACCACATAAGACTTTGCTAAACCAAAGTTTCCCATTTTACATGGTTTATTTTTCAGAAAATTGAAATAAACACATGATGAGCTGGAATTGTTGTAAAAGCCTAAAAAAGGACTGTTTTTCCAGGCGATAAGTGGTTTTCACTTGCAACAATATGTATTGGTGACATACATGGATGAATACATGAATGTAGGTCTCCCAATCAAACACATTCTGTGTAAATCCCTTACATTGGAAATTAAAATGTCAACGGCTTGCCACATTCAATAACATCTTCATTAAACAACAATAAATAAGAAATACTTTTCAGTAATAAATGAATGTTGCAAATCATAACTTAAGAGTACGTTGGCCCAGAGGACCCTGCTCTGTACAAGATGCAGAGGACCCAAATAATTGAGCCTTAACCTTCAGATGAGCGGACCGGTAGTTGTCTAAAGGGGTAAAAGTGCCATTAATCAATAGGGATTAGTGCTTAGAGCGAGATTTCAAAATGTCAGTTCCTTTGGCCAAATTCCTTCATGAGCGTTGTGATAGACAGCTCCTCGGGCCGACACTCATGGGTAAAAGGAATTTGACCACTTTAGCAGGATTTGGCAACCCTTGTTCACCTCTCTTTGGATCTTAGGTAAAGCTCTGTTGTGGGTTTCTGCTTTTAGAAAAAGTGGATTAAATTCTGTGGAGTTAATCAGGACAATCTAGATGTGTCTGTCTCGGTTCCCTATGGTTGTTCTCTGCTGTAAAACAAATGGACAAACGGTTAAATGTACCACAATAGGATTTGTCAGTTCATGGGTTAGATGCTGGTTATATTTTGGCAGCTGGTGTGACGTGTTGAACATCTTTGACCGAGAAAGAAGACCCTCTTGTCTCGGGATATGTAGTAATAATGTCAACGGCTACGCTCTCTGAAACAGGATAAGCACCTTTTCTTAAGAGTTATTATTCCATTACATACTACTGTGGGGTTGTTCGCTGTCCCTGTGCCGATGCTCACTCCATTTCCCACTAAATCCCTCACTGGGAAGCCGTCTTTTTCTTTTCTTCTATTCTTTTCTTTTTTTTCTTTTCCTTTCTGCTGCTGGCTGCCTCATTACATCAAACATAATGTGTCTGTATTATCCCTGCTCCTTCACTCCCTTTAGTTAATAGAGCTAGTTTTTGCCGCACTGCTATCTAGAATTACGTTTTTTTTTCTACTAGAAAACCATTATGACAAGCAGTATAAGAAGCTGTTTAATTAGGATTAGGATATTGTTGAACTGATCGGATATTGCTAATTATGGTCTTTCTTTTTTTTAATCTGTGTTGCCCCGAGGGTTTTCAAATAAGGTCCCTTACCCATTCAATGCACTGCTCCTTAACCTCACGGCTTGCAGCTTCAGCAGAGGCCACATTTCTGGCAGCATCAACATTCCCTTCAGCGCATCGTTCAACCCTGATGGTGAGCTGGTGCAGTGTCCTGCAACGGGAATCCTGCAGAACTACAGAGGACGTGTCATCGTGATCATTAGTCACGCCATGAAAAGTGCAGCTATGGTGAGACAGCAGCCAAACACACACACGCACACACACACACAAACACACACGCACCTACGGCTCTAAACTCTAAACTCTTTAAGTATTAAGTCAGACATATAAACCTAAGATGAGCATTACAAAACCTACCATAGAGATCCATAGAGATCTCGTATACAAACACTTAAAACTGTTGTGCAAGTCAGTCTCTCAGTAACGTTGCTTATAGTCATTTCTATGTTGTACGTCTAATGTTGTTAAAGTGCGCCGTGGATCTTCTAAATCCCCGGCCCCGCTCTCTGTACTCTTACACTGTTCGAGGCATCGGTTTACAGGGCTTTCTGGGTGGCATTTTATGACACTCTCAAGATGGACTTAATTACTTTTTTGAGTCCAATGCATTATTCAGATTCCCACCCAAATGTAACATTTTCATATGAAATGACTCACAAACACCAGAATCACAGTGTGAATTTCTAGATCTTACATAAATCTTTGTTTTTTTTGGACATTTCAGCGCACTGAAACTGAACCTCAGCATATGAACAGAGCTGAAGATTATAGTGATCGTTATATCTTCTCCTTTTGTTCTCTCGTTGGAATAAATTAGCCAAACCTAAATATAAAAGAAAAGAGTCAGCAGGGAAATTGCTTTTGGCAACTTCCCAAATTAGAAAAAATGTCCTCCATCCGTATGTGTGAAAGTTTGAGAGGAAAATAAGTAGTTCTCCTTAATTGAAGGAAAGGCCATGGCAAGTTTATTTTGTATAGCGCATTTCAACAACAAGACAATTCAAAGTGCTTCACATAAAACCATTAAAAAGATCAAAATATAAGGTAAAAGAAAATGAAAGCTAATAGTAGAATAAACGTTGCACTGCAGTTTAATAGATATATTATAATATATTAGTATTAAATGCAGCCGCAGACCAAAAAGTCTTCCGTCTTGATTTGAAGCCGCAGACCTCGGTTCCAGACATCTACAGCAGAAAAACCTGAACCCTGCTTCTCCATGTAGGGTTCTGACGAAACATGAGTCATAGATTTCTTTTAGGGAGCAGCAGAAAGTTATCCGTTTCCAGCCTGGTTAAAAATAACCAACGGAGAGTCATGGAAGAATAGTTTCAGCAGATGGACCGAGGTGTAAAAGCAGCTGTGGGTGAACTGTTTATGGCTCATGTGTGAGAACGTGGCCTTAGGAAATCTGTGCTGTTATACAGCATTCGTGTATTTATGTATCATCATTATCTACCTATTTTACTAAGTATGAAGAAAGATCACCATCTTCATCATCACAAATGCAGCCAAGTGTGATGACTATTTACCCCTCGTCCCCAATGCGGACAAACCGCTGTTTGAAATTCCACATCCAAGGTTCAGTTGTTCAGATCACAAAAGTAAAGGTCAATAAAATGCCTCGGTTGCCACTTAAATGCCATCCACATCTCTGTGCATCAGACCATTATCATTTACTCCGGGGCAAAGCAATGAATGCACTCTCTGAGCTCAGGCTTTGGCGTGCACCTCTAACATTTAAACCCTATTGGCATTCAGAAGTAAACCTTGATTCTCCATGATCTGTTTTTATTTTATTGCATTGATTGAATCTCTTTAACTGTTCCTCATAAAGCTCGCTGGATGTGTGAGCAACAACCAAGGAGGACAGAATATGTTGTATTTTGTTTTGTTTCTTTTTGATTGACACTTTAAATACATGGAATGAATTAATCAGGTCAATCATTAAAGTATTTCAGAGGGATTGTTTTGCAGATGATTTGTTGCTTGGTCTCAATCCATATTTTGCAGGAAAATGTGTGGTGCTCTTTGTTTTTCAATTAATTTTAGATATTTAGACAGCATGACTTCAATGTGTCTGTGAGCTTTGGCTCGGGGCAAATAACATAGTTACGCAGAGATTGCCATACACATTTGTAGATCAAAGGCATGGCAACAGTGGAGCGAAATAACAAAACAAAATAGCGAGTTAAAAGGTGTGCCTGAGGTAGAACTAAAGAAATATGTTTTTCCTGCTTTTAAAAAGAAAACTGCTTAATTACAGGCACGTGCATATTTTATTAATTGGACTGTGTGTGCATGCGTAGACTGTATTTGACTGATGTTACCATGACTCCCTTTATTGCTTCGTTGCACCTCAAAGAGTTGGGAAAAAAAATAGACCTCTTAAGTAGTTAGTGAAGGTGCTGTGACCTTGCATATTGTGCAGCATTACTTCAGCCACCTTCAACCTGAGGAGGGCTTTAATCCAAAAACCCAAAGAACTCAAGGTCATGGACTTTTAGGGAAAT
The DNA here is from genome assembly GCF_949316345.1 of Pungitius pungitius. Lineage (NCBI taxonomy): Eukaryota > Metazoa > Chordata > Actinopteri > Perciformes > Gasterosteidae > Pungitius > Pungitius pungitius. Next base: position 14,898,895 of record NC_084908.1, on the reverse strand, counting down.
GTCACACATTTTGGAAATGTTTTATTTTTCAAAATAAATGAACTCACACAACTTTGATAAAGGTAATTTGTAAAGCTTGACTGGTTTGTCGTCTTTTCGGAAGGCGAACCATTGAAATAAGTGCAACAGGGACTCTCTCAAACTCTAATCTTGAGAGGGGATCATTTCATTTTGGTAATAATTTTGTTGTTTTACAATTTCTCAAATATATACAAAATCTCAAGTGATGAAGAATTTGTTAAGCCCAATGGACCGTGCGCAACAACTCACACAATGTAATCGCTGTGTAGATTGCGAATAAAAATAAATGTAATTAAAGCCCAGCCTTCAGCCTGACTTACATTCCCATCCAGAGATCTCACAATCTGCTTTGGTCCAATTTCAAACACACCGGCTTACACATCACATGTGACATAAGAGGTCACAACGAAGGCAACAAATGCAAATTCACAAACATCACAGTGTTTCCTGAATGTCGAAGAGCTGTCGTCAGTTAGCTAATGACAGCTGAAGGAAACCACACAAATATGTTTGACTCATTCCCGGTTATTAGTGGTTGCAATTCCTAAAAGGAAGGAACTATGACTGCTTGTTCCTTTTTTTTTGTCCTCCCAGTTTGCAGCACACCTGGTGAAGGTAAATTTCCAACGGGTCTCTATCCTGGACGGCGGGATCAACAAGCTGAAGCCCACTGGACTCCTGACTGTCCCCTCCCCTCAGATTTGAGCACGCAGCTCAGCAGACTAACAAAAGGGACGAAGGTATTTGCATTCTGAGCTAATAATGAAGCAAAGAAAGAGATATAGACTGTGGTTATTCACATGTGAATTTAACTGCTGCAAAATGAAAAACGCCAATATCGATAACATTTGATTTCATCGCCAAATAATCTATCATGATATATATTTTTTAATTTTCTGCCTCCAAACGAATGATTGAATCAACCGTTTTTTCTCAAACGACATCTATGTCTTGTTGTCGCTTTGCACTGATAAATGTAGCTGCCTGTGAATGTCTACATAGATTTCAACCTGTCTGATCGGAGCCAGTTGATCTAGAGAACTGTGTGTGGTGTTGTAGCATCCATCATTTACTATGAACTCAATGAATAGATGTATGTAAATGAATGAGCTTATTTTTGCTCATTTTCACCAAAACAGAACATTATAAGTCTTGCAGGAACAAAGCGAGCTGTTGTAATAATTTGTGTTTTACAAGTGTACAAAATGAAGTGGCAACTGAGTGAATGTTTACTTTAGAAAGGATAAGTGATTTGGGAATTTGGTGATTTAACTTGACCTTGTTGACCTGTTAGTGAATTGTGTCTATGTATTTGATATGCCATAGAAATTGGTTTTCTATCATGTTACAGTTTTTTTCTAATAAAACTCTCTGACGAATAATCGAAATAATCTTTAGGTGAATGTCTGTTGTTGTTATATACTGTCAGGACATCATCATTGCATCATCTTTTTGTGGTATTGTGAAAGAATGACGAAGAATGAGAATCACAAACATTAGTCCTTTTGATAATGATACGAACTGGAAACTCACCAAACCGTGTTTAAAAATAGAAATCAGTGTAAATGACTTCAAGACCTACATCAAGAGTTCATCCAAGGAGTCTCGAACGGGAAAGACAGACACTTCATGAAATGTTTTCAACTGACTGCAATAGATTGGTGAGCAAAAATATTTAATGTTACTTCTTATGTATTTAGCCATTGCCATTGTCAGAGTGATATTAGTGTGCACAAGTTTCTTTGCACTAAGCTGATCTGGTAACAGTTGCAGGGATGTTCAAAAAGGTAATTATGGTTCTCTCCACCAGGATTCCTCTGCTTGCAAGTGTGAAAATGGCGAATTGCGAAGCATCTTTATCCACGACCAACCTCCACTTTTCATCAAGCTGCTGGGCACAGATGGGGAGAGTGAACGCACCTGGCCCGTTAGCTTTAAAGGATCTTCATCTTCCAGAGTAACACAATATAAAGAAATGTAATATAATGTAAAAAACACAAAGACCAGCAGCAACCGCAAAGGGGACAACAGGCGAGGCCCCGATGCTGCAAACGCTCCCTGATGTCGGTTTAGTGGATGTCTACTCAGCGAGCAGTCCACTGACTTTGTAAGTGTCAATCAAAACCATAAAAATTCATGTTCAAGTTGTTTAAAGTATTGGTTGTTTATGTCCTGCTAACTTAAACGGTATTATATTGAATAGTGACACAAGTCAGATTTAAAACATCCTAACCACTTATTTTTTTAAATGTATCATTGATGTCATCAGATGCCACTTGGCCAGAGGACCGGTTTAGTGAGAAATTTCCGTGCGAGCTGATAAAGGAGAGCCAAGGAGAGCTTCAAGGGTTAAGCGCTGTGATCAAAGGTCCCCTACACGCATCCTACCTCCATCCAACGGTGGTGGAAAACAGTGTGGCCATGTGAATATCAGAAGGTGAGACCTCCTCAGATCTTGGCCAAATTCATCTTAAAATTGACAAAAATGAGAAAGTGACAAAATGGATGCTCTGTCCACATGTGGAAAGAAACATGTAGGTAAGGTAAGTACTGTTTCAAATAACGAGACACATCTTACATTTTCTTAATTCTTCAATGGATTATCTGTGCACAAAATAAACACATGATGTTCTTTTTAGGGAACCTTTTCCCATTTGTCTTCTTGTGCATGACTACTTGTCTTGATCCTCATGGCATAAATACATAATGTTAGCTCTGTGAACATTCCCGCATATTTAACCTCCCCTCGTACGGCTTCACCAATGTCCTAGTAGCACTGACTGCATAACACAGTCTGGGAAGGTCTCTTACCTTCATTCAGCCCGAGGCCATGTACCATATTCTAAACGAACCAAAAATATTTGTTTCTGTCTTTGTATTATTGCTCTGCCTCTTTGTCTGTTTATGGGTGCAAGGTTGTGAGTAAAAAGCAATGCTTTAATTTGTCACCCTTCTAGAGATACATGTGAAACCTCACAAAGGAAAACACACACAATTACAAACACAGACATACTGGCAAATACACACAATTGTGTTATCTATTGGTTCTGGCCTTTGGATTTCTTTTTGCTATGGTTGTTTATATTAATAAGGGGCCTGTTTGCTTGCCCTTTTGATCCCGAATATGCTGGCTGGATGGAAAATTGAGATATCGGGAGGTCTTTCATCACAGGTCAGTGACAGGACTTTTGATACAGATCTAATATCAAAAGTGCAAACGTTATTAGAACAGAGTTTGATTCATTTTCTGTGTGTGTGTGTGTGTGTGTGTGTGTGTTTTTTAGAGATGGTGGAGATAATTGGGGTTTTTTTATTTCAAGAATTTTGTTGACTATTTGGCATGGTGGTGTGATGAAAAACTTGGGGACAGACTAAGAATATAATATAATGTTTTTAAGGCATTTTCCTGATTCTTATGATTTATATGTTTTATAAAAAATTAGGGCCGGGACTTTAGCGCGTTAATTACGATTAATTAATTACACAAAAAATAACACATTAAACATTTTTTACGCATTTTTACACTTATTTTTTGCACCGCGGAACGTTTCTCACTGGATGAGTTTCGGAGGACCGATTATACTGGAGCACCAACTAGCGTTCATGACTTCAGACAACAACCAACCACAGTGAACATGAACGAAGAAGCTGACGAGACCGTGTCGGGTGGCCCCGTGAATGGGAAATCTTATTATAATAAACACACGGATGGAAGCGTCGATAAGAGCGTGGTTGTGTGCAAGCTATGCAACAAGGAATTCACATCGAGCCTCAAGTATCACCTCAACGCAAAACAATTAGCAGCTAGCGTGGACGTTAGCCCGACCCGAGTACAAGGACCCACACCCAACCCACACTGCACCAGATGACTGGTTTAAGGACCAGGGTAACTAAGACCACGTCTGAAAAAATAACCAATGTTCTGAATGTACTTGAAAGTATTGGTCTACTTAAAAAAACCTAGTTTACAGAAGGTCTACTTACTTATAGGCTACCTGAATTTCTGAAAGTACTATATTTCTAAATATGCTATTTCTACACATGTCTGCTGGAATTGGTTGAACAAAAATAAAAATCCATGTGAAAAAAATTACTTCTCACTGTTCTCAGGTCAAATATGTATGCAATTAAAATGCGATTAATTTCGATAAATAATTACAAAGCCTCTAATTAATTAGATTAATATTTTTCATCGAGTCCCGGCCCTATACAAAATATTAATTGCATGATGTGTATGAATTTTCAAAACATGCAAACTATGACTTTAATAACTATTTAAGGCAACTATATTAATATATCTCTCGACATTTTAACTGCAAACTATAATTACTACTATAATTATAAAATGATTTTATAAAAATTGTTTTTTGACTTTAATTGATATTCTTTTATACATACTATACTATTATTTATGATTTCTCACACTAGTGACATTTTGATGGCACACTGAACCATGGTATTTTATGCCCTACTATACTTTGACTGTCATATTCCATTCTGATATTCCAGTAGGATGTTTTTTTCATTACATGTTCATGGCATTGGAGATGTATTTTTCCTTGAGACACTTTAAACAATCAAAAGAGAGCACCGAAATGTTTTTTTCCCCCTTAATCCCACAACCCTAGAAATGCCACTCCAAAGCCGCATGTCAGTTGATATTGAAGTAACTCAGAAACCCTGCACTGAGTCCTTCATAACGCTTCCAGTGTGCCCGTGAACGTCTACCTAGGCAGCCTGTGCTCCATCGCCATTGTATAAATATCTCAAATGACTATGAATACCCTTTTTTATCTGTCTCTTTTGCTGAAATAATAAATCATCTTTCATCAAATTAATCTTAGAAGTAATATATTATTTTAGTTCCAAACTGCCAAATAAAGCAAAGCGGACTTTATAGAGCAGAGCCAGTGATTGGAGACAAATGTTGGGAAGCGGTGTTAATTAGATTTTGTGTTGGTGTCATATAAATTTAACTGAAGTCATTCCACTCATGTAAGTTAGAGACGGATTGGGATTTGAAACTTTGATCATAACAGAGATAGTTTCAAAATCTGCGGCATTGTTTCATTAAAGGCATCCTTTTGAGCTTTAACTACACAAACATAGTTTTGCTTGATCATCACCAAAATACAAGGCGTGAAACCTTAATCAAATTGTTCTATTCTTTCACTTCTTCCTCTGTGATGTTGTAAAAATGCCACCTGTTGACAGGAGACACAATATGGGGACCTGCTTGTCAATGCAAAGCTCCACAATCAAAAGGACACCTTCAGAAAAAACACAATTGACTTATTTTTCACTGCGTTGCTTTCAGCTACTGGAATAGGAAGAAAATAATTGCGCCTCGAGATTCACAAAATATCAGTCAAATTATTTTATTTACATACTGGTGTGGATACATCTGAATTTAGTGGATGAACCCCTGCATACAGAAAACCTTGAAATTCCAGCCGATGCCCTTCATCATCACAGCATAGGATATGCAACTATGTGATTTGTCAGTTACAGACAGAGCATTTCAACACATTGATACTGATATACACAGCCTTGCACAACATAAGGTTTCAATCTGTATACGTGTTCTTTCAGTAAAATTTGATATACCAACTATTTTAAAGTCCAATTAATATCAATGTATGAATTCACGTAACGTATAAATCACACAACAAATGGGATTGTGGATTTTTCAGAGTATGTACACACAACTACATTTACAATAATACAATTTTTGAAAGCCTAAAAATGTCTTGGTATTGTTTTTATAACAAACTGCACTTAATATAACGAAGCACATACTGTTTAATAGAAACAAGTGTTGATTTGCGAAATCACACACAGATTCTATTTGAAACATTTTGAATATCTGAAAGATAACAAAAGAGAATCAAATGACTTTAGGAGGCTTAAATAAAAGATCGTGGTAGAAAAGGTGCTAAATTTGAAACCCCTCAGATCTTTTAAACACTGTGACAAATAACTTCTTTCATTCAAAGCTGTGCTGCAAAACGGGGCAGGGCTACATCGACTCCCCGGTGGAGGTTTTACTTTGGGTCTACAAATAAAGTCTGACATTAACAATTGGTCTTTTTCCATACTTTTTTCTAAGAAATGTATACCAGCAAATAAAAAGCAAAAGCTGGTGGCTGGAGGATCAAAGCGAGGCCGAGGCGATCCTCTCACCAGGAGGAGTCGGAGTAGCTGGAGGGCAGCCAGGCCCGGGTTAGGTGGAGGACAATTCCATGGAAAGTTGGATCATGCAGGTTTTATGGTAACAAGGGTTATGGAGTTAGAGGGTTTTTTTTTTTTTTTAGATTCATGGACAGTCAAAAAAGGAGAAACTCGCTGTTCTGTAGACACACAACCTGTTGGATATCATTGACAGAATGGCTGAAAGGGGTGAGGAGGAGTGGGGGTCAGCGAGAGGCCGGACAGAGTGAGGGGAGGTCACAATAGAGTCAGTTCTCTTAAAGATGGGTTCCCTTCTTGTTTTCTTTCGGCCTTTCTCTGTTCCGTCGGTCAGAGTCTTCTGAGATTGTGCTCTTCTGTGCAGGAGCCTTTCCTCAGGGTTATGTCGTCCACGGCCATCTCCCCGATGCGGCCCCGCCCTCGCTCCCCCTTGAGAATCACCTGGTGAACCGCAGCAAGGTGCACGGGAGTTATTATGACCAACACACAATGCTGCCGACGTGCGTTTCCACTCAAAGCGGATGGGTGTCAATCTTACAGCAGACTGCTGCTCTGGTCTATTATTCATTAACAGGAATACACACATTTGACATACTTCCAAAATGAGTGAATTGTTGAGTATTTACTGTGTACTTACACTTTCCAGGCCTGTGCCCCACAGTGTGATTTGGGTGTGCCTCCACCCGTTTCCACCGGTCCGGCCCCAGACCGCCGGGCTGTACTGCTTTCCCTTCTTCACAAACACTTGCAGCATTCCCACGTGGTGGCCCGCCATCTTGTGCCGGAACGACAGGCACAGATTGCCATCGTTCCAGGGAGGGTTGAGGGGGAGGACCAGCCGGGCCCCTCGCCCGGTCCTTTTGTTGCCTGTCTCGGGAATGGTGAGGTACCTTCCCCCTACGGATGTGAATTATATAACACAGTCAAAAAATGAAAAACACACAGGAGAACACAGTCTATAGGAGGCAACATTGAAGCCTATTTTAGAAAACGAATGTTCCACCTTGGCCCTGACCTTGGACTTATTTTTTGTATTTTATTTTCTGGCAAAATTCAGTGGGACATGTGTGTCTGGAAAAACAAGTTTTTTACAATTGCATACCGAAGAAAAAAATGGATATTTTAAAAAGACTTGACCCACTTATACTTTGTCACCTCAAAGTAGAGCCGTTTGCCGGTGGCTGCTAGGATTCTTTTCATTAATTCATGTATTAGTTAGTAATAAAAGAGCTATATAGTCAAAGCGCCTCTGGTTGATAGCTGATTAATGCTGATGCATCTATCTGTGTAGGGCTGGTGTTAACCACAGGGGGTAAGATACGTATCCGTGGGCCACACAGGCTTTTGTGCACATGTTGTGAGCCCCTCCAATGGCATTAAAAGACATGTGCAGGCAGACAGACACAAATACCATTCATAGTATATTTACTACATGCTACTCAACAATGAAATTGTTCATTCCAGGTCCCAGATTATGATTTACAGTGAATGATTTTCTAGGGAACGTGAAGGTCTGGGTAGAAATCTTTATTTTCTCCCTAATGAGGAAGCACAAACTTGTCTGGAAACGCACCAGTAAATGCAAGTTCAAGCCAGTTGGCAGAAGGAGCCAGTTGTAGTTAGTGTTGCTTAAACAGAGCCAGCACACTTCACGGTGTAAAGACTGTTTAGTCTTCACACCGTGTCTAATGAGTCCTCCCAACATCATCCATCACGTTTTCCCCTCCTCTGGAACACAAGAAAAACAGTCTCGTGTTCCCATTTCATGTGAGCCACAGGTATCTCTGACGGGTTGCGTGATCCGTTTCTCATTTATTCGCGAGAGAGAAAAGCACTAATCCGCATAAAAGATAAACAACTTCCCTCAAGTCCCTCTCGTCTTGACCTGTAATCGAGCGGAACAAAGCGGAGCTGCTTACATCGTCTGACTGTGTGTGCGTTTGCATAGTGTGTGTGTGCCGGTGTTCTCAACTCCATTAAATGACTAGAATAAACAGATGTCCTCATAAGAGTGTGTGAGTCACAATGGGCCCTTCAATTACCTGACGGGTCAGGCGTTGTCTCCCAGTGGAGGTCTCCATCCCTGTCCCTGATCCAACCACAAAGACCGTCATCGAAGGAGCAGCTCAGATACCCCGACTCTGAAGATAATAACACACACGTTTTCACTGATTTGTAGGACGCACACACACACACGTTCACTCGGCTCCCTGCAATGCCTCACGTGAGCGCTGCTGTGTGACTGCAGCATCACGAGCAGCAAGAGAACAGTGGAGGCGTCTTCTGATGATCCGAAACGTAAAAAATATTGGACTTGTGGAAATGGTTGGGGACATAAAAAATTGAGTTGCTAAAATCTTTTCAAATCTTCTCAAACTATTAGGAAGTGAATGAAATTGCTGAAATCAGTGTGTGTGTGTGTGTGTGTGTGTGTGTGTGAGTGAGATTCTACCCATACAACTTATTATATTTAAGTTACAAAAGGCAGGCAAATCACGTCATGACTGTTCTTTCTCCCAGTGACAGGAATGCAGTTGCGGCATCATCCAAGCATTGCACTACAAATTGGTTTGAAGATAACAGTAACATTTAAATGAATTCATTTAGTCCAAAGCAGGTTTCCAAAAAACACTTCTAAGTTCATTTCATTGAGCCAATGAAAGCGCTTTCAGAAAAAGAATGCATCAATACAAAGACATAACTAAACCATTAAGGAATATACTCTCCATACCATTAACATTAATAGATGACATCAGACAAACATAAGGCACAAAATGCCGCGTGCTCACAGAAGGCGTTTTACACTGAGTACTATGGAACTCACGATGTACTTCAAAATGCCCAATTTATCATTCAGTCAGGCAATCAAGCAAGCATAATGCGAAAAGTGGAAAAATCTGGCGGTATTGAGCTGTGCGCCATTATTTCAATGGATGCCGACCAGATGGCGTGTCTTACCTGCGGGTGAAAGGCCTATCAAAACACATCTGGTCCCAGTATAACGTCGCGGCCTATGGGAAGCAACCACTACGGGATTCGACAGTCACTGTCGCCCGAGTGAAATGGGGCCCGTTCGTTCATCCTTTAAAGGGCCTCCGTACAAAATGCCCGTCAAATGTCTCGCGCTCACCTGGGTCGTCCTTGGCTTCATCCGCCGTGTTGCCGAGCTCGATGTCGAAGTCGACCCCGAGGACGGTGTTGTGGCCGTGGTTCCGGGGGACTGGGGAGAGGGGGGGGGGGGGGGGGAGACGCAGGTTCAGATAAAGGATTGATGTATTTTTTCCTCACCCGGCTCGTGGTTATTGTGTGGCTTTGTTTCATTACTCCACAAGGACTCCGGAAGGATGAATCAATGTCCTGGTTTAGTGCCTGCAGGTCCACGGCCGAGCACGTTCAATGGGACACGGCGCATGGTCAGAATGCCGGAGAGTCGAATATGAATCACAACAACAACAAAAAAAAAGAATTTAAAAAAAGGCTGATTGGTCGGCTGGCTGAAAGGTGTTGCTGTTACACCACACGGCGCCACAGTAAATACAGCACTCAGTCAGCCCTAAAATAGCCTCCCTTCCCTTCTCTAATGGCGGGGGGGGGGGGGGGTCACACTGCCAAAACGGATGTTGACTGACAGGTGGTCTCTCGTACGTTCAAATGTATTGTTTGTATACTATTTGCACATTTGCATATGAGACGAAGTCAGTGGATCTTAATGAGACAAAGTATCAGTAAGCTCCCAGACAGGAAAGGTTAGTGCCCCGGACTTCCTAGTGCCCCCCCCCACCCCACCCCCCCTTCCCAAACACCTGGCAGACTGACAGGCGGAGGGATCTGACCCTGCAAAGAAAGGGCGATGGTGGCGCATGGAGAAGTGTGATGCGCTGGGAGCTGCAAGGTTGGCGGTTTGAATCCCGGCTGCCCCATGTGCCACGTCGAAGTGTCCCTGAGCAAGACACCCAACCCCTAATTGCTCCCCAGGCAATATGTAAAGCATGCGTTATAATGCAATGTAAGTCGCTTCGTCAGCTAAATGACATGTAATGTAATTGTTCAACAACTATGTTGAAACATTTACAGTTTGGAAAATTGAGGAGGGGATCGATACTGATCTCAGGATGAATCTTCACATCTAATTGGAGCAGTATATTTCCCCCAAATAGAGAATTACTTCTTAAAAAGGGTTCAAGGTTTCCACTGGACACGCGACGTGCCCTGACTTCAGGGCACACCTGCGCTGAGGCACTCTTTATGCCATGAGGATCTTATTCAAATGATTCCTATTTCCATTTAATTACCTGAATAATCATTCAGCAGTGTCTCTCCTCCCTCCCTCTCTGATATTATTCAAACCATCTTCAGGAAACGGATTTGTAGAACGTCTCTGCCGTGATGCAAAGTATAAGATTGATGTTTCCTTCAAGCAGTGCAGACAGGTGTTAATGTAATCGTCTCTCCACTTTCCCTTTTCAAATTATGAGATGCCATCTGGCCAGGTGAACAGGAACCACAGCATCTCACCTATTATCCTGTACTTTGCTGTTAAATCTCAAGGTTTTTCGGGTTTGGTGAACACTGGCTTTCGCTGTGCCTACAAGCAAGCAAGCCACAAACTCACCCATATATGTTCAATTGCCATTTTTTGTGCAAATTATACTGTTGGTGCATCTGGACTGAACAATCCAATCCAATCCAAGGATCACTTCTGTTACATTAAAAGACCCATCAAATGCCCATTTTACCGAGGCCATGTAAGAGGGACTCCCATTTCATGGTGACCAGAGAACGTTGAGGAAGCTCATTCGCAGTCACTCAAGCATCAAGAACCATAAGAAATTCCTGGGGGGTTTTGGGGTCGGTAGACATGCCAGATATCCAAATGAACGTGTAGAAGCACTAAAAAAGTCACATTTTCCCCTTTAAAGCATAATAATATGCAAATTTACTGAAACCACACGTTATTTTGTGCCAACAAATCCCAAAAGCAGCAAAGCGAAGTCTTAATACTTAATAGCTTAATACTCCAACTTCTCTACTGTCTGACTGACTTTCAAGTTAAAGCTATTTTGATTTTTGAAGAACTAATTTATGCTGCGGATGAATATGCCTTTGGTGCTCTGTCTGTCTTTTCATGGAATCTTTTGAAGAATATAGAATTTCACCAGTCTCACCTTTTAAATATTGTTATACAAAATCTTGCAGATAGATCACCTAACCTACCAGATTAAAAAAAAAGAAAGGAAAGAAAAATAAGATGTGACTGAACCAAGTCACAAGGTAAGGATCACATTATTTATTGATGCATGCATTTGAAACATCAAAGTCAGTCCATCATCTTCTACACCTCTAATCCTTAGTTTCTTTGAGCTTTCCAACCCCAGCTAACAGCGGGCGAGGGGCCGGGTGCCCCCTGGACTCTTCCCCAGAGACAACCACTCGCTCTCAAAACCCCCAAGCGCGTGTCTTTGGATTGTGGGGGGGGAAGCCTGAATCCAACCAGAAAGGTGCCTGGACGGGCTCGAGCCCAGGAACCTTCTTGACGTGAGGCGACAGCGATAACTTCCACAGCACCGCGCCACACCGGGAGAAGAAAGCGGGCAGATAGATAATTGCAGTGCCTGGCTTCAAAGAGAAGTCTCCATCAGCTGGCACTACTACAGCATTTTTTATAATTAAATTCTGTAATTCAGTTTTGATTAAGGACATCAAACTAGTAAAAGAGCGATGGTGCCTTTTGGATGTAATTGCTGTCACGGATCCTTGCTAGACAGGGTGTGTCGTTTGAAAATGTGGATAAACAGTGCAGCTCAGAACATTTTTCTCTATTAACCGAAGCCAAAAAAAGATCATTACCGTGAGAGGAAAGTGTTCTTACTTTCCACTACGGCAACTAGAGAAACTACTCAATCATCTTGGGCAGATGGGCACTATTTCCTCATTGGACTGCTTATTACATCGCAATAGCTTAATTGGGATCATAGTAGTATGCCAGCGGAACAACTACGTAAAAGCATTAATAAACAAAGCTCCCATTGCACTCATTTGGTCTGATTAAAAAAAAAAGATCTTTGATTTCAACAATTAACACTTTCATATTGTAAGCTAGAATATAAAGTGTGTGTGTGGGAACTAACTGCCAACTGCTGTATGCACTGCTCTGTACTGGTCCTTCCCTCCTGCTGCTGGTAGACCTGTAAAATGACCTAAAACACTTATAATAGATTTGTGTGTGTATATTCTTCTGTATATATATATATGTTTTTTTTTGTTATTTCGGGCTCTTGTTATGTTATTACAATAGTTGTTTACCTTTGTTTGATGAATGCTTAAAAACTGCAGAAAAGTTCTCATGTTTCTTAAGCTGTTTCTTAAACTATGAAGCAAATAAATACTGAATGAATGAATATCAACAAGCGTCTTTCCACTACGGTTGGTTGGTTTGCTCTCATCATTCTTATTTTTGTCATTTTCAGACCAAACAGCGGGTTGAGGTTGAACGAACCTTAAACGCCCGCTGCACACCACCTCGGTATCAAACAGCTGTCAGACAAAGTCGGCACCGAGCCAGTCAAACGAATGGAGCTTTGAGCAGAGCCAGATATTCCCCTTCTGATAAAGACCAAAAAGCAGACTCATACGGCCAGCGAGTGGTTCTGTCAGCTTGCCAGAAACACGACTCAAAGTAAATGATAATGCTTTGTATCCCCCAAGATGTGTAAGTAGGCAAAAGTTCACCTGCGGGTTAATCATCAACTCTGTGGGGAGTAATGTGAGCTGATGTGTCAGAGCTGTGCAAATAATTTGAAATAAATGAATACAGGTTTAAAGGTTTGCTCCCATCGGGCACGTATATATATCTAATACATAAATAAAAGTATCAGATAAAAAAGGGTGTAAAGGTGTAAAAGTCTTACTGTGGACATCTCCTCTCTGTTTGGTAACCTCCTTCTGGATGGTGTTGTCCACGGGCGTGACCGGCGGCGGTGGCGGCGGGCGCCGCGTGGGCGCCGCCGGCCTCGGCGGGACGCGGGGCTTGTGCGTAGGTGCTGCTGGCTTCCTGGTCGGGACGTGGGGCTTTTGGGTGGGAACTGCCGTCCTGCGTGGGGGCGGGGTGACCCACTTTGGAGGCGGGCGCGCTTTGGTTGACGCCGCGGGCGCGGCCGTCGTGGCGGCGGTCGATTTGGGGAAGATTGGCACGTTTCTCTTCGGAGTCACTGGCGTGCGGAGAGTGGTGGTGGTTCGTTTGTGATCCACGTCGGGGATGCTGTTGTGGTGATTCGGAGGCCCTTTGTCTGGTCTCGCAGGCTCAATGGCCACCTTAGGAATGGCTGAAACAACAAGAGAAAGCAGACGCGGGACTGACAAATCAGCACTAAAATGTTAACGGCTACAGTTGTAGAGTAACTGCAATAATCCGTCGGGCTGAGTCTACTGAGACTGAGACCCGATTTAACTAAAAGTTCATTCAAAACCAAAAAAAAAATGGTGTGTCTCAAATCTCCCTGAAGCAATAGCTCACACAAGAGAGGCCAAAAAAAGCAAGATAGCATTCATTAATAAATACATTTGTGGATATTGTTGTAAATAGAAAAGAGAAAGAAGGACGTTTGGATGCCAACTCGCTCACAAAAACATCCCCACCTTCAGTGAATTTGTCCTTTCGTGAAATCAATATTGATCTCTGAAAGTGACTTTTATTGGTCCATGTGTTCCTCCCGATTAGCCATTCTTTGTGCGCCCAAGGCCATTGGGCTTATGCATAAGCATGCGTGTGTTCGTGCGGGGATGGGGACGGAGACTGAGGGGGGTCGGTCAGGTGTGGCGGCGGCGGCGGCGGCTTCATGAGGGTTTCATGAGTGAGGAATGAGAGTGGACAAAGGCAGGAGGTCCGAGCTCAGGTATTGGCCTTCTCAAGTTGCAGGCGACTTTGATATGCGATACACAAATAGGATATTGCAACTCGACTCCTCCAGCACTTGTGGCTCACACCCCCCCCCCCCCCCCCCCCCCCCACGACGACGACGGGGTGAAAATAAGTGCAGCGTACCACGCCAAGAGGCTTCCCCTCTGCTCCACGGACTGCTGCACCAGTTGTGTCTATTAAATGATTAAAGGACTGTGGAGACTAAATACATTCTTGTTCGCGGAGCTTGCACTAAAAACTGTGAGCAAGCAAAATTAGGCTACGAATTGACATTTGAGGATAACTGAGCTTTTTTTTGGGCTGGATAAAGCAAATGGTCACTTAGGGGCGCATGTGATAAGAGAGCAGGGGATTTAAGTGATGACTGACAGCCATTACAAAGAAAGGAATTTCAGTCCCGGCTCTTTGCTGAGAATGTTACTGCTTTCATGGCTTTTTTTTTTTTTTAAAACACAGGCAAAGAAAACAAACAATATGTGAGGCCCCGGCCCTCTTTGCAAAAGTTAGCATCAGGGCCACGGGGTTTGTTCTCAATTCTTACGTTTGCAATTGTGGCCCATCCCCCTGTAGCCTTCGTTGCATTTGCACTTGTATGAACCAGGCGTGTTGTAGCAGGAGGCAAAGCTGCTGCAGTGGCCCTGACCCGAAGAACACTCATCCACATCTGAAAAATGGTCAGAACACAACATTAAAACATGTTCATATAACCACAAAACATCAAAGGATAAGGCTTCGCAATTCCCATCAAGGAGAGCTACAACATTATGTCAAAGGTATTGTTAACAATAGCGTTTAAATGAAAAAGTGATTGCTCTGTGAATGCTAGAGAAAGAATCCTCAGAGTGGAAGCTGTTTTTATTTTTTTTTAAGATTTAAAAAGAGATTCCGAAGTAAAAGGATAAACATCTAGGCACACCACATACATGGGCCCTGGACTATTGTTTTGTATATATTTTATTTTTATAAGTACTATTAGCCTTCTATTTGCCTCCCTCAGTGTCATGTGAAAAAAAAGCATCTGCATCCGTAAAAGTATTGACATTACTGGTTATACATATACATATAAAGACATGCACGTATCCTTGTAAGTTCTACCTGTAAAAGCCACACTGTGGCGACCTTGTGAAGGTACCTGTGCATTGGTATTTCCCGTTGACGTATTGCAGGTCGAAGCCTTCGTGGCACTTGCAGATGTAGCTACCAAAGGTGTTTATGCATTTCCTGAACCGAGGACACACCGCTATCCCTGCTGCACACTCATCCACATCTGCAAGAGAAAAAAAAGGACGCTGGTTATACACAGAAGAAAATATTTAAATCAAACATAACATATTCATCATTTCCCACTAAAGAGTTGGCCTTCTACAGCACGTAATGCATTGAAAATTACACAATGCCATGAAAAACGTCCAGTAAAAAAAAAAAAAGGGAAACATCTCTATTCACATCAGGAGACTTCGCTCAACTGCCCTGGTTAGTATTCATTTATGAACAAAGCACATTATGTATTCTGTTCAGTGAGCAGAATGCAATACACAACACCTTGTTTCATTATTTAAAGACTGATCTGTTGATCACCTTTGCAGGAATGTGGACATTAATATTTAGACACAGAGAGGCTGACACGTTTACTTAAAAATCAATCATTTATTATTTCTGCATAATGCAGCTGAGGCAGCGCGGTGCCACAGGGACTGTTGTGTGAAAGGATCTTTACACGAAGACACCTGGACCAGCTGGGAAAACAAGCAAGTGAAGTAAGTGGGCTGAGCTTTCTTATCCCTTAACGGTGATCCCATAACAACTGCTTCTCATCAGCAAGACACTTAGTGCCCAACAGTTGAATTATTCAGCTACTGAAAGAGCAGTTGGGGAATTTTTGTATTTTACATAACACACTCGTGCAGACAAAAAGACAGTCGCTGTCTCAAAATGTATGAAAACACCGCTGACAAATGGCTGCTTTTTTAATCATTGTTACATCTGGCGTTGAAGAAAGTTTTTGTCATTATTTCAGAGCTGGAGATCTTTAAGCATCAGATTTACACCTATTAACTGTTAAACATCAGCCTTGTCTGACAAATTAAGCATTTTCTCTGAGAGGCACCAAAATAAAAGGCTGTCTCATCCTTAACTTACATTACATTTGCATTTTCATTATATTCATGTTAATGTCACAAGTCAATTGGTGATGGAGGTTCTATTCAATCATCTCTTTGGTTACATTACATAGAACCAGAGACTCTCCATAAAACAGCGTCTTCGAGTGGATCCACAAACATTCCATTAAACAGCTGTAACACCTGCTGCAAGAAACCGTTCCTTCCCCTCCTCCATCCTTTTTCATGATTTATGTCTGTCCTGCTTTAAATTCCCCCCCCCCCCCCCCCCCCATTGGGACACGAAGACAGGAAACAGTCCAGTCTGGAACAGCCTGTATTTACACCTGACACAGGTTAACTGGTTAACTGCCTCAACTGCCCCTCCATCCGCTAACTTGTTTTGAAGAGGAGGACCGGAGCTGGGCTTCCTCTGATCTCATTGCTGCTGTAAAAGCTGGAGAAAGTAAGTGCAATGAAGTCACCGTTTGGTTGACACTGTGTGTTGAAGGGCTGCGGCCCTTAATTTAAGCAGACCTATTGGTAAATATTTTTTGGATGGATTAAAATTCCCTTTTTCACTGCCAAACATTACCACTCAGCTAATTGAAGGGCTGAGAAGAAGGCTGTGTTTGCGGCGCTTTACATCAGCAGCTTAAGGGTCGGCAGACGTACCGAACGGCTCAGGTTTTCCGGCCCCGTGGCGACATTCGTATTTTGAGAGTAACACATACCGACGCAGGTTCTTCCGTCCGGAGCGAGCTGTAACCCCGGCGACGGACACTGACATCGGACCTCTCCTTTCAGCACCTCGCAGCCGTACTGGCAGTTGGCCATGCCACAAGTGCGAGCATCTGGTTTACACGACAGAAACACAACACACGTTAACACATGCAGAGAGAGGGCGCGCTCATTTTCTATCCCTTCCACAGCCGCCCTTATCGTTATCCTCAAACCACTATGGGAGAGCCAGGCCACTGTCCGATTATTAGCTGCGAACACCCTGAGGTGGCGATGACAAAAAACAGCACACGCACACACACTCTGCCATTATTAGGTTCCTGCGCTGCGCTGGTGGCTCTGTGTCTGCGCGCCATCCTCCCCCAGCCACTTTCATCCCACCCGACTCCTGACAAATCAAAGCGTGTGTGGTGCAGATGTGTGGGGCAGATGTGTGAGGCAGATCAGGACTAAAAAAAATATATATATATATAATGGAACAGATTTTCTTTCAGCTCTATAACTTTCGGACCCTAAAAAGGAAATTAAAAGTGAGGCTCCATGCTGCCGCTGCCACTTCAGCTGCCGCGAGCTCCCCGGAGTTCAGTTTGATGACTAAGGCAAAGCCGGGCTGATTAAATGCTACAGTGATCTATTGATCAAAGCAGTAGAAGTTGAGACAAGAGCAGCGGCAGGGTGTTTAACGCCATCAAGCTATCGTCACGTAACAGCACCTGGAATAGCGTTAGATTTCTAAGAAGTTAATATTCCAGACTTCACATATGGATAAAGGTATTTCCTTCTGGTAATAAATAACTAATTAAAATAGGACAACTGGGAGGCACGCCATGCTCCAGAGGGAGAGAAAATAGTTATCAGGTGGGAAACAGGATTTACAGCAAGACATGTACAGGCAGTAACTCCCATTCTGTGCAATACCTCAGGGCAACTGATAAGAAATTCATGTTCACTCAAGGGTCTAAAGGGTTAGTCCTTTTCTTCTGAAAAGGGTTCTTCAGGGGGCTTCTTTAGACTTTGCAGTTGCTAAAATGAAGCAGATCAACACGGGGCTTTGATCAAACCAGTCAATCAAAGGACTGCGAGGCTGCTGTCAGAGGTACTCGCACTAGTGGGAAAGCACATTTTCTAATAGAGAACATACGTCACGTCAGCATTGCCCAGCACGGGCATTCAAAATAATACACGTTTAGTGATGCGAAGAAAGCCTTCACGGTAGCATATCCAAGCTACGTAGCGAAAGAAAGATTGTTCAAAATGTTCACAACAGTATGTGGTGTGCTTCTGTGTGTGTGTGTGTGTGTGTGTGTGTGTGTGTGTGAGGGGCCAACTCACTTCCACAGGTCCCGTCGGGCATCAGCATGTAGCCGTTGAGGCAGTAGCACTTGTAACTCCCGTATGTGTTCATGCACCTGTGTTTGCACGGCCTCGGCTTCAGCCCGCACTCATTCAGGTCTGCAGACAGGAGGGAGACAACATGAGTGGACTGGAGGACAGAGAGCGACACAGAGGTGAAATTAGTCCGAGGGCAAAGGTTAAGAGGTCAGTAATGTCAAACCTCACCCATCCATTTACGTTTTGGGGGTTTGTGTGTCTGTGTGTTGGCGTGTGTGTTTTGTTAGGGGCTGGGGGTCGCTTCGAGGAAGTGCCATGTTCTGACAGGCCTGTAACCTCCCCCTTTGATGATTTAACAGGAAGCCAGCGTCAACCGTCAACCTGCCCATTACCTGCGAGCGATAAAAGACGCCATTACAGCCTCTGACTCACCGTGACTTCATGCGGTTGTAGCTGCAACATACACATACAGTTCCTGTATTTTTATGCGGGATAAAAGAAGAGGAAACTCACTCACGGCAGCCAGGGAAAATGAATAAGAAAATGCTGCTGACTGAGAGAAGAGAATATGCCCTGAGCTCAACACCTGTCGAATGCTTATGCAAACTCAAGTCATTAAACCCTTCTGCCAGCAGCACCACGTTCACGTATTGCAGCCCCCAGGTTTCCTGGTGTGGTCTACGTTGCCTCGCAGGAATAACTTACCGGTGCCCCTAAATGGAACAGAGACACCATTGATGTTATGAGACACACCTGTGTGCGCTCTGCTCCGCGACAAGTCAAAGTGTCCCCATTCTGAAGGGTTTATGGCGACTAAATCAAATAAACGAACTCATGCTCTCGATTCCGTTTGAATCCAATTTTTTCGGACTGAAAGATAGGTGACGCTCATAAGACTGCAGCAAACCATCGGCCCGACAGCTTTCCAGTCCCACACATGGAACGACATGAATCACGGCCTCGCTCTGCTTTGGTATATCAGCTCCGGGGCCGTGGTGTGGAATGATTTAGTGATGCACCTCAATGGGATGGATACAAGCTCGATGTGGTTAGTTAAACCTGATCAGTTGCTGCAGAGGTCAACGTGTCCTTCAGAAAAAACGCCCACGCTGAGCCGACGAAGCGAACATGTTTACTTCTTAGTGTAGAAACCACTGGACGCTGGTTTTAAACAATGTAATTGATTAAAGTAACATTCACAACATCCAAATTGTAGCAAAGCAACCAGTAATAGTCATTGAACAAGTTTGTATTTCTTCTATTTGAGTCAAATGGACTCATTTAAGTACATTTTTGATTCTCTCTCGTGCTCTAACAGAGATTATCGCCTGCAGATTTACTGTTGTGACACAGAGAGGAAGACTTTTCATTAACAGTTTTCTTCAAACCTCTTTTTGATTCTCTTAAAGAAAACCAAGAACATCACTGAGAAGTGATGGGGCTAGTTTGCAAAATGCGTTCCTGATGCTTCTTACTTTTACAAATATTTTAAAAGGATCTAGAATGTGTCACACACCTTTAGGATTAATGAATATTGAGTCTTGATATTGTTCAGATATCGGACAAAATCTCTCAGTGTTATCAGTTAGAATTAATTTAATGTTACAACTGGGATGATTGTTTTTTCAGAATGTTTAAAAAAAAATTAAAATAAAACTAACTATTATGTCTGAAATAATTTAAAACCACTGTTGGCTTTGGTTCAATATTATTTCTAATGAGGTGGGTTGGGTTAACATAGTTATGAACAGAGACAACAGGTATTGATTGAAGTGAATATCTCACACACTTATTTCTTAAATCCCCAAAACGGTATGTGTGGGGTCCATTGGGAGTATTAGGGCTAAACCCCGAAATCCAACTACAGAGGAATCCAACAAACAGGAATGATGACACAGGCTTTAAGTTATATGAATAACTTGTGCTATAAATATCCTCCTGTTTCTGGGCGCGGTAGAATCCTCACAGATAGATTTTGTGTCATTGTACAGCACATGAGGGGTCATTTTCATCTTGGCCAACCGCACTGTAAACGGCTCCGTGTTTAGCTCGGTGGACACATGCAGGGTGCATTCTCTGAGTGCCACACGGCTTCTCCATTTAACAGATACCAGGGATTAATTTGGATGAATGATGGAGCAGATGCCAGGTTTGTACATCAGCCCCCATCTTCTATTTATGGAACCTTCTGGTCGCTGCTGGAATTTGGGCTTGTTGAATCCTACCAATTGCCACACGGCTTTATGTCATTTTCCATCACTATAAATTCCTCCGGAGGCACAGGGGGCGGTTTGTGAATGTAGTTTATGCATAAGGGCCAAGACAGTGAAACATTTATAGGGCCACTGTCATTAAATACAAGAGAATGGATAACAAGGAGCAGACATTAACACGTCAATTCGTTTAGATTCTAACGAGGACAAGCATGATGAATGTTTTTGTATGACAGATGTGCTTTTATTTGAATATCTAACTGTATCTTTGTCTTTTATTCTGACGGAAATTTCTCTGCTGATGGGTTTTTGAAGCCTTTTCTCTTCTTAATTGTTTTTGAAAACAAACTAAGTCAAAATGTCCTTGTTGAGACACCAAGCTGAGCCCTACAGCTGCCTCCTTCAGCATAATGTCCACAACACAAGCACACTCAAGACATACTTTGCTATTTTAATTAGAGGTATCAACCTTGTTCCCCTGCCTGGTTTTCACAGTAAAAAACTGGCATTTTCATTACTGTGATTAAGCCAAACCGTAGCAACACTGTATTTTCCCCGCGTGGCAGAGACGCAGGTCTCCACTCACTCGTTGCACTAAAAAACAGCTTAAAAATGTAAATGAGGGGATTACTGAAACAGTCCCATTGTGAGACAGCTCCCTGAGCATTCGGCACATGCCAGACACAAGACACAGCCAGGGCCGCCTCCTCCTCCATGTAGGAAGGAACCGATAACATCAACAGAGGACGCAAGGGACAAAAACGGCCAGAGGACGCGGAGATGAAAAAAACGAAGATAACTGAACAGACACGACCACCAAGTGACAGTTCGACGCGGTCCCAGGGCCCAGCGCTGCTCAAACAGTAAGCGACAAACCCGAGAGTGTTAGATGTACAGCATGCGAAGGGATATAAAGTGGAGCGATTCACCATCTCCACTGATTCTTGACGTGCTCCTTTAACTATCACAGGGAGATTAGCAGTACGCTTTTTCTTGGGGATGTGTTGGGCTCTAAAGTGGAGAACACCGGGTTCGGATTCTAGGCCTTTTTTTATGGCAGCACTGGAAGACCCACCGTGTCCATGTCTTGTGATGGTTTTAAAGGGAAAGAAGAGCTCTTTTTCAGCTACTAAAAAAAATAAGAGGGAAGAAGCAGTAAGAGAAATAATTACAATTATGACTGCTTTTGTACTGAGAAACTGTTATTTTAGGTTAAAGGGTGAGACAAGGAGAGGCAGAAGTAAAGCGGTGAAGACTGTGACAAGCTTGGCATTTGTGCCGATAACTGCTTTTGGGTGGCGTCTCGTCTGCCAGCGTGTACAGGAAACTGTTAGAAAAACAGTTAGAGGGACATTTACTCCTCTGCAGTTTGCACAGCGCAGCACCATGCATGTTGCCGAGATGGGTCGGAAGCGGAGAAGGTGCTGGGGGGTAGAGGTCGATCGACGAATCTCACCCTCCATTACTACCCTCGCCGGCTGACGGTCCGCGGGAAGGAAGATAGGAAGGCGACCGCCCCACACCGGTGGGGTTAAATAGTCCGGCTCTTCTTCAGAAAAAGGGGAAATGTGTTACAGGGGATGAGGGGAGTTGGTGAGAGGGGGTTCGATTGAAGTTAAGGAAGCAAAGGGTGGAGACGGAGAGGAGAGAGAGACACACACAGATGAAGTTAGAACAAAAAGCACCAACCGATGGATTAGAACCCCTCCGACCACACCACATTCCTGGAAAGTAAAGAGGAGCATTATGCGGTAAAGAGGATTACATGTGTGGGAACTGGATGTGGCTTCGGTATCAGAAAAGTTCTAGGAGACCTGGAGGAATCCAATGTCTCCTTCTTTTCCTTTCCTTTTCTGCATTCCTTCTCTGTGGGTGACATTGGATCACCCACGTTGCAAAGAATATTACAGTGTCTCCCGGAAGATCCCGTCTCAATTTGTAATTTGGTAAGGTAGACAGGGCTTACAGGTTATCACTGCTTCACTACAAAACACACATGAGCCTCAAGAGTTCCAGGCCCTCCCCTCTGCGCGTATCCATCCATCCATCCGGTAACTTCTCCTTCGGCAGTCAGGTAACGACACCTATTGTTAAGTGACAGGAAGGTAATGCAGCTACCTCTGACCATCCTTCAAGCCCTATTGAAGGACGCGGTAACTTAAGCTGCAAAGTAATGCAAGCCCACTCTTCCCAAGAAGGAAACAATTCCCTCAGAATTGACCTAAAAATAGGCACTATAGAGGATTGGCGCCCTGTTTAAGTAGCTACACAGAATAATTCACACAGAATATCATGTTACCAAACTCCATGGCTTGCATTTATTGTTCTTTATTGTTGTAGTTGAATGAGGTGAACATGAATAAGAAACATATTTCTTTTAATCTCTTTTGGAAATAAGGTGTTATTTAAATTAATTTAATGCTAAATCTAGTGCATTTTTAAACCCAAACAATAATAATAATAATAATAATCGTATACGTATCAGATTTAGGACCACGGGCCAAGATTCGAAAAAAGCAAAATTCTGTGTCCACACAGAATTTTCACAAACCCAATCTGATCCGTGTCACATATGGAGTCACGCCACTTTTGCATGTAATTTGAACACAGACTAAGTAAGTAAAGATATCTTCAAAATGCTTGTAAACTCGAACAGATCCCATGCAATTGTGAAACAGAAAAGCTTTACTGAAACATGAGGCCATGGTATAATGCCACAAATATGCCCCAGTGACAAACTGTGCACGGTTATCTGATGCGATGTGTAACCAACACCCCTGGGACTCAATAAATGTTAGTGAAATGCCAAAGATTACATCATGCGGTATGTATAATAAGATGCAATCTGTTCCATATAGTTTATGGACGCGGCTGTTCATAAAACCCAGCTTTTGCACCATGATGAAAACAAAATCTGCAGGAGGGTGATGACATTAGTGGTATGATTACAACAATCAGTCAACACAATCAAGGAATGTGCTGAAATCTTAAAGCTGCTGCCAGATATCTCCTTCCTGTCTGCAGCAATGTGACACCGTCCCATATATTTTCATTGGTTCAGTGATAGAGGACCGTTCTGCAAGACAGCTCTTAGTATGAGGAGATACTGCCAGTACTTACAGTGTGTTGTATTGTGAACGTTGCCTCTCCATAGACATTTGTTAAAATATCTGTGTCATGACAATCGCCAGGTTAGCAGAAATATCCTTTCTATCAATCTTATTTCACTTCCTGCTTCCTGCTTGAGGAGGTCGGTTAAGGTCAAATATTACGAGAAGATAAGTGGGAGGGACATTCCCATGATAGTGACGTGGATGCAGTACTTATTACGTGCAGCTGTTAATAGCGGACAGAAAGGAAGGAAAATGGTGACAGAGCGGCGTCTGTTTCTATAGCAACAACACTTTGCCTTCACACCACGAAAGGTCCAGATACCCGTAATCCAACTAAAGCGGAATAAGTCTGTGTCTGTATGTATAAACATGTCAACCGTTCATCAGATCGCCAGCTACAGTAGTAACTGTAACTTTACAATTGAATAACATTTCATCACTCGCCCCATACACCCAAAAACAGACAGCCGAGACACAGACAGCTGTGGGCAATATTGATTAGTAATTATCTCAACAACTGTTCATATATTCGGCTTATCCGTTTGCAATGGAGAGGGACTTAACTGATCTGAGGACATTTACAAGTGTTCCTTTGAGCACCCGATTGACTTGTATACCAGTAATTGCTAGGGCATGCATCCTTGTCATGACAGGTGTATTAATGAGGGTCCAAGTGCAGTGTGGAAAATATACCGTTTCGGGGATGAAAGCTGGAAGCAGCGACGTCGTGAGCTGAGCAATCAGCCCGTTCCAAACGTTCTGAATCAGACAATAAAGACTTTCTTCAACTTGAAGTGGAATTAATTGTATAGTTGGTGGACAGAAAAGGATGAAAAAGAAGAAAGCAGCATCTGCAGGACGCTAGAGCCGCATTGCTTCTGATGCCAATACTCCAGCAGAGTCTTTTTATAGCGTCGGGTCATCTACACTTAATTAAATCCACCTGCACAGAATAATCATCTTATTAAAATGATTGGATCAGCAGTGGGGTGTTCTGCCGCACTGATAAACAGATTATCCCTGTAATGAGTTTATTTGTGCAGCGTATAGCGTTTTTCGTCCATCGTCACAATGCGGTGTGACAGGTCCAATTTTCATCAGCAACAAAGTGGAAGCTCTTTGTGAAAAGGATAGAGATCCTCAAAGTAGTGCTTATTAATCTTGACAGTTGAGTACCTGTGAAGTTAAGGCTGAAGGTGACACGCATACAGGTGTTAAGATTTTCTTTATAGGAAAATTAATCAAAGAGAAATAACCATTGTGGTGAAATTATTTGACAAGTGAAAAGAGCCAAAAGTCTTTAAATAAATCTCTTATAAGAATACTAACATTTTGACAGAGGAAAACATGTCTTTGGTTCGGTAGAGCGGTAAGATCAATACAGTATCTACTCTGCATTGCGTTTGGTGCCACTACTGATGTTTGTTTGTGCTCCATACATTTTAGATTCCATGAATTTTGTTGTAGTTTTTTAAATTAACTTAAATTGGGCAACGTGGGGGAGTTGCTCAATTTGATACCAACCTTCAACATGCTTCACATTATTTTAATGATTCAATTTATTTATATGAAATAGACACATCTACTAAACTAGCGAACGATGGCGCTGAAGACAACACCTGGCGTGACGGCATGGCGTGTTCTCACGACAAAGCGTTTCTTGGAGACAGGACTTGTAATGTGAGCTCGGCTTAGATCGCTGTATCACGCTGTATCGCTTTCCATCGCTGTGACCCCCCTCGACCTTTAGCCGAGTCAGGGAGCGGCCCTCGGCCACGAATTTCCCCCCCGGTCGAGATTAATGACGTAGGGCATTAGAACGCGTCAAGAAAAATCTAATCTCTAGTTTGGCAAATAATTAAATTGGTTCACGAAGCATCTGCCAGATCAAAACAGAATCCAAGGTCATCTCCCCCCTGAATAGGCTGAAAGGGCATGTCTGGCACTCAAAGCGGAGTAAGACAGAGAGCTCCGTAAAACATCTAGAGCTTATTGGATAAATGGGGCTTCGATGGACACTTGAAAGTACAGTTTCATCTTGAAAGGCCTTGGAATCGCATTTGTCAGATAAGTCGGTCTGAATGAGTGGAAACGAAAGTCTATTGTAGTTGGATACGTGACGCTTTTTTTTCCCTTTCCCCTTTGTTGCAGATTAAGACAAAGTACAGACGTCTGGACGGGCAGACAGGAGCCACCTATAGTCTCCAAGTGCAGGGTGAGTCATTTGGAACATTCCGGAAAGGATTTCAACACCCCCCCCCCCCCCCCATCCCCCCCCGAGCCCCACCAACTCCTCAACCCTTGTTGTTTAATTACACACTCTCCTATTCCTATCTTAGGGCGTGAATTCCACAAGTATTTCCCGGCTGCTTGGATGCACATCAAGTAGCTGGGAAGCCGTTCAACATGTCCAATCCGTCAATGTGGAAGTTGCACTGGAATTCTACTGCACTTTCGATTGCATTGGTTGCACTCGGCTGAGCCAAGTTATCTCAGGTCAGTAATTGAGATGTTATCTACACAGGAGAGAATGCACCTCCAGGATTATTCAATAAGGCCTCACCACTCATTTCCATCGGAGCTGAACCAGCACTTTCTCTCTCTCTCTCTACTACTTTGGGCTGGTGGCCAACCAGCGTCTGCTGCATTACTGTCAACTTAAACACGCTCGGCTTGAGCGGTGGAGATCCGGACGCGGTAAATAATGGTTACCTTGCCAATTGCTCAAGGCGGCCGTTCTCCTTCACTTGGCTGTCATGTGAAAAATATGCATGTCTGAATGGGGGGTCCGCAAGATGTCCTACTATTATGTCTCCTGCTCATTTAGTACATTTAGTACAGTAACAGCATATACAGATATTCACATGCAACCGCAAAGAAACATCGTTTCATAGTCTAAAAGTCATGAGCGAGATCTCACCTTGATTGCAGGTCTTGCCGGTGAAGCCAGGGTGGCACTTGCACTTGTTGGGTCCCACGCAGTCTCCGTGCTTACAGCCCGGCTGGCACACAGCTGTTCAGGGAGGATTCAAAGAGGAAGAGACAGATCAGTGCAGCGTCCTGGCGACTACTCGCTGCAGATCAGAATGGAAACGCACTTATTCCTACTGCTCCTTCAGTACTTCACACTACAGCAGTAACACAGACGCCTCATTCATGTGTTATTTATTATTAAATGCTGTTATCGTTGACTAATGAGTAGGAGAGCATCCGTTTCCTGCAAAATAACATACTTTTGTCAATGTCCTTAATGATATTATATATTCTCACATTGTGTGAGGTCATGCAAAATTTGACTTTTTAACTCTAGGCCACTAGTTCCTGGTTTGAAAAACGCGGCACTAAAATCCCCATGTCCCAATGTCCCTCTTGGACTGAAGCTGAAACGATTAGAGCAGCAAAATAGAATATTATAATGAACGGCAAAGAGCTGCCCTGCAGATGGTGCAGTATTTAGAGTGCGTAGAGAAACGTGGTCGATGGGGGAGATGCACGACTTCACTGAGTGCGCATTGTTACCCTGCTCAGCGCATTGTGCTTGCTGCAGCTTGCTGCGAATGCAAGTCTGATGCACGAGGTCTCAGTCAAGTGTTGCTAATTTTCACTAGAAGCTTCATTAATTCCGTCATAATACAGTGCAATCAGAGGACTTAATTCTCACGGTGGCGGAAGAGGCGGGATAAAGGCCTACGTGTGTGTGCGTGTGTGTGTGTGTGTGTCTGTGTGTAGAAAGGAAACATGAGAATTGGTAACACACCAACATTGCTGTTTATTTTGAAAGGGTGTGCTTGCGTGGTGGTAACACCCGCGCCGATGGACACCTCTCATCTGCAAATCTGATATGTGCGGTGCTTTTATTGTGAAGTATAAGAACTGTAACGGCGAGTCTGCTACTACTTCACCGGTTACAGTTCATTTCCGTGGAAGAATTAAAAGATGACCAGGTTAGCGGTTCACTCTTAATTTGAAATGAATACTTTTCGAATTGAGCTACATGCAGCATGCAGGGCTACCCGTGAAAGAACGTCTTTAGCTGCTCGGGTTTCAGCCGGTAACATTGTTCAGATGGAATTCAAAAGCACTAAAGGGATGTGAGGAATCCTTCAGCTGGAGTCGATAGCGTCGCCACACTCATTCCACTTTATTTGGCTGTGTAATCACACAGAAAGAAAGAATTGTCAGCCCACTTGGCGAGGCCTGTGATATGAGCCGGGGTGTTAACACACCGAGCAGTCAATGTTCACAATTACAAAATGAAAAATGGCCCAATTTTGCGGAGGAAATGGAAAATAGTTTATTAGACCTTGGTCTGGTGAGTAGATAAAATTAATGAAGCTTGTGATGTTGTTAGTTGGAGGGAAGTCAAGTGGAGGGCTTTTTGTTATCCTCCTAAATGGGGGAAGACTTGATTAGCGGGATCAGCGGCAGCCATCAACAGGCTTTGCCTCCGGGGGTATTTTTAAGCCTCTTGCCTGCCGAAAGAGATCCGGGAAAATGTTGTTCATAGAGCACAGCGGAGGACACGGGGAACTGAAATGGTTCGAGGCAGCTGGACGGCCAAACATAGCACGTATGACCCTCTCTCCATGAACACTCAGTCGTCACTTAATCAAATTACAATCATAGTACATTTGAAAAAACAACTATTTGCATGAATTACTGAGAAATAGTCCACCAGAATTGAATTGTTCAGCTGATTAACAGGTCAATCCTTATTACATCGGCTACTAAACGCAGAACCATCCTGTGCGTCTTAAGCCTGAATCCTGTTTAATTTGCATGCAGCGAAAAATGTCATCAATTGACCAGCTAGAGGATGAAGCATGAGGACGTTGGCATGGCGATAGGACGGATGTTTGTGTGGTGTCATGAGCAGAGCATCTCCATGCGCAGGACAATTCTCGGGATTTTACACTGCACCATGACGGCGGACATTAAAACTGGAGCAGGGGGAGGGGAAGGGGGGGGGGTTAGTAAATTACAAAAAAAAAACTTTATTTATTTATTATTCATGTTAAGACACAGCTCCGGGGGGCTGGAGGGAAGATTTGATGGCCGCTAACACGGGGCGTGAGGGGTTAGCGGGGCGACGGCTTCACTCTATGAATGAGTGATTGGGTCCAGGATTCAGAGGATGTGCCGCCAGCGATGTCTAATACGATTATTTAAAAAAATAAATAAAAAAAACATGTGGAGCTAACCTTGGGGCTGGCACCTTATCCCGGCTACTCTGTGAGTTAAGGCGAAGAGAGCTGAAAAACAAACAGCCAAACAAACAAAAGGTTGCGAGGTATTGTTTAGTAAAAAAAGAACCATGATGTTAGAGGGCAGAGCCTGGTCATTCTGACAAGGAAACAAACCAAGACAAACACAACACACTTTGGCGTTCCGGAGTCACACACTTTTGAGCACATATGTTCTCTCCCATTGCGATGAGCAAAAAACGCGCACACTTTTTGGACTGACCTCTACAGCCCGGCGGCCATGAAGGGGAGCAGGCGATCGCGGTCAAAGGGAATCGCCCCCAAACGCTCCGGGTCGCCGCCTTTGTTGTCAGTTTGAATCACTGAACTAAAATCACTTGCTCAACAACAACATTTAAAAGCATATCCATCCCCCCCTCTGTCCCCCAGAGAGCAACCCACACGGGGACGCCTGGGCCAGCGGTGCAAACGGGCCCGACAGCGAGGAGGAGGAGGAGCGGCGGCGTGGGGGCCGCTCGGCTGCCGTTCTCCAGTTGTGTTCAGTTCATCCGTGATTTGCATGCAGCGAGCCCCCCCGGGCAGTCTTTTGCTTTTCAGAAGATTTAATACGGAACTTCTTCTGTGTTAAAACTGGAAATGCAAATGTTCAAATGCTCAAGAGAGCACCAGTAAAATGTCCACGATGGCAGCCGGTTAGAAGGAGAAGCTTCGAGTGTGGCTCTGCCTGTCAGAACATTATACGGAGGTTCAGTGTCCTATAAATCTAAAGCCCCTCCCTCGCCCCCCCCTCACTTAACCCCTCAACCATTTCCCTTACACCTCAGGATTTTTACTTTTTTACTTTCTCTGACTTTAAGTCCCTTTTCACTCTTCTCACAAACTGAGAGCTGAGAAAGCAACAATCATATGGCTTTGATCTAATCTCTTCAATCTCCACAAAAAAAAAAAAAAAAAGCTCACCTAGACCGAAAATTTGTTCTGACTGAACACACACACACACACACACACACACATGCACACACCCACAATTACACCTCCCTCCGGTAAGGTTTAAATCAGCACCTTCCTGACTGGATGGAGCGCTCATTGTAGTCTCAAGTGAATGGATTTGAGTCACTCACCCCGGCTGGAGCGTTTGGAAACATCACCGACTCAGAGAACATCTGATTTTGCTGGAATAACATGCAGTGGAGTTCAGTACTGCAGCAGCTCTGCTGAAGCTCAAAAATATTTTGGCTCAACATGGAACGTGTGGGACTCCGGAACGACAAAGAAGAAAACATGTAGTCACACACTGCTGTTTGGCTGGTTGGGTAATTTATGCAGACATGACTTATGTGATTGTGCCCGATTTATTTTATAACCAGTTGTCGACTGGCTTTTCTTCTCCTAAATAATTCCAGCATAGACTATGTTAGGTAGGAGGTTCAATTAAAGAAGAAACCTCTACTTTCCAACTGTGAAATCAACCCCTCTCAAGCTGGTCCAGGCCTGTCCTCATCAGCATAACTTGTTTTTCTGACACCAACTTGCTTGTGTTGGAATAAAATTATCATATTTTCTTTCTAATAAAAACAAAGCGAGAGTTGAATAAAAGCATATTTGTCTTGCAACGACCATAGGTTAATCTGACTGAGCCGAAAGGAACACAAAACATCGGGGCCATGAACTCAAGTAATATTGTTTGTAGAAATGGCACTGTGCCTTTTTTTTAAACATAAAATTGGAATTTAAAAAAAGAAATGCTGGTAAACCCAGCAAACACAGAAACTTTTACCAGCAACAGCACGGACCTTCGGCCCCAAAAAGCAGTGCGTGTCATGTTTCCCACAAAAAGGATACAAAACACAATAAACAAAGGAAACTACAACTTTAGCATGGCATGGTGACCTTCGATACACGACTACAGCATCAAAAAACACAAACACAAAACGAGTGGATTAAAAAGGTTATTTTAACAAGCTATAAATAATAGAACCAACAAGCAGAGTTTTCATAGCAGGAACCCAACAACTGATGTCATGAAACTTACAACATATAACAACTTGTCGGTTCTTACAAAGTTTGGTGTGTTTCACACATCTTGAAATTTTGGCTTTGGCACTAATCTGACTGATCTTCTTTCACTTTGTAAATGTGAAAATTGAATGTCAAACAAAGACCAAAAAAAAAATCAGAGATATTGGGACTGAATGGGAAATGGTCCTCTGCAGTGCACCAACAATGCAAACTGGTTACTGCTGTGTTTGTTGTTTGCACAGCAGCTCGACTAATCACAATGGCTCCAGGGAAGTAAACCAAGTTTATTTCCTTCATTTCAAACATATTGCTCGTTCCTGAGTTCCTGCTGTAGAAAATGATGCATTCACATGGAATCAAGAAGATGACAGACAACAACAACAACAACAACCCACAAACAACCTCTTATTGGTATTTAAATCCCACCAACGCCATTGCAACGTGTCATGCATTTCATGTTGGTCTTTTTGTCTGTTTCACCAGGGCCGTACCGTCTATCGTATGCGTGATTCCTCAAGAATGCTTCAACCCCCACAACAAAGCGGCGGCCATAACAGCGTGCGCAACAAGCCATGCAGACATTTGTGAGGCCACTGACCGGATCCGACACCCGTTTAGTATATTCACAGTCACACCTCCCTGGGTGGCATTACCGCGGAGCGGAGGGACCCTCGCGCCATGTAAATATGTCAGAAAGAGCACGTATTAATATTTCATACAGATCACGTGACGCAGGCGCTGCTGTGACGGGACACATCCTCTGAACCCTAAAATGGCGTTTTAAATGAAATGAAATGAAAATGAGGATTAGTAAACCTGGATTGTGTTCATAACGGCTTCATCCGGCGGCGCATTCTAGCTGTTTTTTGCACGCTAGTAATCAATAATCAATCTCCTATGCACCCGTTAATGGGTCCGATTGCAGCTATTCAGTCTCTCCCTTATCACAGCCGCCTGCCGTGGGAATATGAACGTATGCCTTTGCTCCGGTTCAACCCGTCATTATCATCAATCTGTGCAAAGATTTAGCGGAGAGCTCCGTTAGCCGTACGTTTTCCTCCTCTTTTGACTGCGTGGATGTCTCAAAGCGTCTCCCAGAGGCCCAACTGTTACTGCCATAGCGTTGCAGCATTTCTTATGTCTAAAAGCATCTTTCACCCCATATTAAAACCTTGCTACCTTGTTAGCCCCCCCATTCTCCCCTCCCCCCGCCACCCCAGCAGCAGCAGCAGCAGCAGCAGCAGCAGCAGGCGTGATGGCACTCACGCTGGCAGTGACCCCAGGACCGGCGTGTCCATCCCCAGCAGCAGTCCACCCTGGCCCCGTATCGGCACAGGCCGTTGGACGAGGCCATCTGCCGCGGCCACCTGTGAGGAGATGACATTATGAGTTTTCAGCCAATTAAAATGTCGAAATGAAAAGCAGGGGGCTTCAAAGAGACCATTTTGTTTTCCTGCTTTAGAGCAAACTGACTTGTATGAAGTAATTTACCTTTTATATAAGTAAAAGATATTTCAATATTTTAAGCTTTACCTACATCATAAAGCCTTTAAGGCAAATGTCTGATTTTTTTTTCACGTCTTCGAACCCAATTATTGGTCTGACTAACAGTGCAAAATGCAAAGTTATTCAGTTTAAAAGCATCGGAGACAAAGAACAGCAGCAAATGGTCACAAACATCCGTGCAAAAAGCAAAACACAACATTTTCTCAGGGTGTTTTCACTGCTTCCCCAGAGCAGATTATCTCTGCGTCACGGAAATAAAAGTGATGGAAGCGATGGCACATCAGATGGTGTTGCTTCCTGCAATGTCTAGCTGGAGACGTGTTTTGAAAGCCTGCCAGGCCTGATTTGAATTTATCATCCAATGTGCATCGGTGCACCACTGACACTCACATCTGAGAAGACCCACATTACTGTTGTGTTCATTGTGAGGTTGGTGAAATAGATTTGAAGCCTTGCAAACCGACTTATCTCCATGTGTAACATCGCCGAGTTTATGTAGCGTGCGTCACTGTGCCTTATGTTAAAAGAAATATGCCAGACAATTCCATGACAGTGGAAGATCAGATCCCTGCTGCTGCAGGGGCACCATAACAGGCATTAATGCTCATAGTGAGGTCGTTATGTGTTATTTTCCCCAAGAACTGCAATTCCTCTTTGAGAAATTACAGCCGGATGTTTTTGTTACACCATGTTCTATTCTGCTCAGAGCAAGAAATAGCGTCTTGGCAGACAGTGCCTGTGGATTACCTTTTTATCTGTACCAATGCTCGCCACATATTTATGGGGAGAATAGGGCGAAAGAATGAAAGATAAGGACACTGATGAAAGTCCTCATCTGAGAGACATTCTGAGATTTGAGCTAAAATCATTTAATTACTATTTGACTATTAGGTGATTAAATATACAGTAAAAATGCTTGTTAACCCGGTTTTTAAATATAAGAAATGATCTCGATATACTTCAGTATGAAATAGATGCTTTCTTTTGGGCCTCAATGAGAGAGTGGGGTTGTTGCTAAGTATTCGAGGCACATCCTTTGCCACTATCCCTGCCTGTTAGTCGCTCTATGCCAAGATGAGGAAATGGTAATGCTTGCCCCCTCTGCCAATCACCTCATTGGGAAAAAAAAAAACCCAGATGGATGCTAAGTGAGAATGGCAGGTCCAGGGAAAATGTTTGTCTGCTGGATGGAAGGCAGCGAGGCAGTCAGGCAGGGAAAAACTCAGAGAGAGGATGGGAGGGATAGAGAAATATATTTAAAAAGGGTTAAAGGAAAACAACAGGTAAAGAAAAAGAAAAAAAGAGAGGAAAGGAAATTAAACCCCTGCGTGACATTTAAGGGAGATGATTCTACCCAGAGGTTTTTCATATGCACTCTTTAATGTATTCATAAGCATGGTAATTATCATCCTAGAATACGAAGAGATCCTCTAGGTACTGCTTATTCTGCCGTGAATGCACCTGTGACCTGATGGTTCAATCTTTCCTTTGTAGTTCTACAACATTACAAAGTGATCATTGCGCCTGAAAACTCTCAAAAGTGCACAATATTCTGTGGGTTAAATAAGAAATATGTATATATATTGATATTACATTAGTGTTTCTTTCGGTTCTTCGCGTTTTTGAAGTCTGAAATAAAGCAAAGTGAGGTAATATCAGTGCTTATTAAACTGTTATTCAATGACTTATTACACGCAGACGTTAATACAAATAAATATATATATATACGTGTCTTTGCCAGGATCATGGCCGCATGATATTTGACGTTTCATTTGACATTCTCCCCTCTCATTTCTTTCTATACTCGTACATACACACACGGAATCCAGTTTCATGCTCTCGGTCCTCTCTTAATGCTGAGATCAGCCGTGGGCAGAGGTTCACGATGACACCCTCTGAACTCGCCTCTGAGGATTCAATTGCCCGGGACACCAATTCACCACGGCAACGCCGAATGCACATTCCCTTAGAAGATTTATGCCGTGAACCAAATGATGACGCGTCAGAATCAACAATGGGAGTCACGGTGACACTGCACCAAAATAAATAAATAAATAAAAGAGCACATCTTCAGATACATCTTCTCCCCGGTGGTATTACTGAGCAGGAAGCTGACATATCAAATGGACCCAAGCAGGATACCTGTATGGGCTGAATAATGATCCGAAATGACACCAAGCCTTGAAGGAACCCAAGCAGATAATTATTACCCTTCACGCACGCAATGGGACACGGGTCTTCCCGAGTGCACGCTACCAGAGGAGAAGCCGAGCAGTTGATGTTCACTTTTTGGAGGCGCCATCCTTCCTCCATTGATTTTACTAACGCGTGCACAGCTGGGCGAGGAGGAGCAGCGAGGTCCTTCGCTCAGATGCACAGTGCGGGGCTGTAAGCGTGATAATCAGGACCATGAAGGTGGATAATTTCATTCATCTATCCATCACCCATCCGTGAATTCACACCGGAGCGTGCGAATCGTGCCCGTTGAATTGATTTCTCGCACAGACGCTCATAGATTGGTCGATTGCTGCCTCGTAGCATCTCGGCGTGAGAGACTTGCTGGGACCTGCCGGGGCAGGAGGCCGTGGAAGGCAGAAGGTGTCCGGGGGGGGGGGGGGGGGGGGGTCTTTAATGAGCCACCTCGGCGGCGCGTGCTGCCACGTCGATCACATTGACACACATCACCTCGTGGGATGTTTATAAATATCTGAGGGGAAGTAAGGAACCGGCTCCATTTGCACACCATGCTGAGAGGTGTCCACCTCACCTGAGAAACATGTTTGAAACACCTGGCAATATACTGCTTCTTTACATTATGTTACCTTGCTCTGGGAAAAAAAAAATGTTTTCGCACCCAACGACTGGGGCATTTCACTTTTGTAGGAACAAGAGGTGGACTTTTAACAAACAGATGTGCCGCCGTACAAGAGCTGATGTTTTCTTTTACAAAGCATTGAAGCATGGCAGGTTTTCCGCAGTGAACAATGGCAATGAATCCGGTCCAGTCCATTGTTCATTTTACAACTGTGGGATTCAATGCCACATCAGCCTTACGAATGGCCACAATATCTACTCTGACACGCTGTGAACGACGCTTAGCGTGACAGATGGTGCAGTGGTGCAGTTTTCCGGAAAAGGCCAAAAAGAGCGAACGACGAGACTCCAACGGCAGCTTTCATCTCTCCACGAAGCACCTCCTCCGACCCCTCGATACACTAACAAGTAATTCATTGACAATGACATGTTCTTTTCTGCAAACCTTGTGAAGCCCTCTGAGGTGACTTACTCAAGTTGGAGGAAGGCTAAACTATCCGCAACATTTTACTCCATTTCTAAAATACTGACCCAATATTGATGCACGCTTTATTGCATTATTGTCAGACTCTTTTGATAAGTCTGTTTTCCTTGTTGGGTTACACCGCCCTGAAGTGTAGGCCAGAGCTTTTCTGAAAGATATTTCCCCACTAAACCAGGCTTTCACTATGTGCATTAAATGACCTGCAAGAGTCAAAAATGATCATTAGTCACAAGCAGAAATGCTTGATAAAGGCTCGTTTAGTGAGGAAAAGAGCAATTGAACGAGTGTCTCTAGATTAGAAACAACACTGAACAGTGTGTCAGCGGAGTCGGACTTTTTTTATCGGCCACTCTCAGAAAACATATGGCAAGATCCAGCTAATAAATCCCTTCTATGACTCCTGATAAAGGTGTCAGTACATTCCTCACGGGCATTCGCTAGATGTTGAACCCTCAAATCTATAAAAAGGTATTACTTTTCATTTCAAACTGCTTGTTTAAAATGACCTTGATAGTATTTTCGCACTCCTTCTCAGCCCCTGAAAGCCCAGATGTAGGTCTGATATCCCAACGCCAACATGACCTGGCACCAGTTCACTACTTTGGATTATTACTGAGGAGGTCTGGTATGCGATGCTTGGCCGCGTTGGATTCAACAATTTAGTGACATCACTGGGTAAGAATATCCTCATTAAGGCTTCTGTGTGACATGGCAGGAAATTGGCTGCCCTTGAGTCCTTGGTCGTAACGAAGAGTGGCATCCACAAAATTGCAATGTTTCTAGCAACACGTTTGCAGGTAATTGTGTGCAGCTAAGGGAGAACCAAATGATCTCGCCAATGACACCCGTAAAGGGCCCTTCAGGACTAGATGAATAAGCGCGTTCTAAAAGGTGATAAGAAAGAGAGAGCAGGTAATAAATGGCTTTTTTTCCCCTGCTTGTGCCGAGATGCTGAAAGGATATTCTTTCAGTGAATTAATATCGAGACTCAGGGCACGGCAAGCCAGAAAATGGTCAAATTATGCCCATGGTTACAAGGCAGATGTTAATAATGTACAATATGCTGCTGCTAAAGTAAATGAGCATTACACAAAGGCAATGCCTGAAAAAAAATAATTATCCACCGTGATTAAGAAAATAACAACTAAAAATAACATTTAATTTTCACATTTAATTGTAATATTTCTGCCCTCTCCTTTATTCTCTCACACACACTTTTACTGCTGAGACCCTTGATATCCAAATCGCTTTATTTGTACTGTGAAGTACTTTTGAACACAGCAGCAGGAAAATTAAATAAAAGAACTGAGGAGGAAGAAAGGCTATAAGCCCACACATGTCCGAATCTATCAACAAGCAGGTGGAATGGCAGGATGACACCGCTTTTTGAAATACGTGCACACTTTAATGACATGGATTTATCAATAATCCACCCAATTTAAAAAGTGCAACATAAGAGAGAGAGATAGATCAGAGAGAGTTGGGGATCAGCCTGTCTGAGAGATACATATGCAAGAAGAAATGAAGTCCACAACTCCGATAACAGCTGCATTCTGGGGCATTGGGCAGACTCTGTTTTCATGTAACTCTCTCTCCCTGTTTGGATGTCCTTGGGTCCAATTTTTCTTCTGAGCTCTAGAAATCCACCCAATATGACACGCACCTCTTTAAAGAGTAAAAGAACGCTTGACAAACAGTTGTTGTTTTTCTCAACAAACTGGATAGCTGGTTTCAAAGTAATGGGTGGGACCATAAACTACAAGTCGTTTCCCTGATGCGTGGTTCAATCACGTTCATTATCTCAGATGCAGATCTAAATCTTGGACACGTGCATTCTTCAGGGTCTACGTCTCCACACCCCTGTCTGCACATACTTCCATCCCATTCGTGTTGGAACATGAAGCACCGGGCAACGTGCTGTCACGTCACTTTAATAAGCTGCACAAAACAAGAGCCGCTTGGTGCGGTTTTTGTCGCACGTGAAAACACCGTTTGTTTCTTTAACGGAATGTTGGCCGCAAAGCGCGAAATCCACCGGTTTTTACGCACTTGGATGATTACCGATTTCACAATAAAAGTTTAGACTGCTTCACAAAGACCTCGGATCAGCTGGTTACTCACAGTGGATTTAAACGCACGCAATTCAATCTGAGCAACACGTTTTCACTCACAGTTGAGCGTTGGCGGTAGAAGATCTAGAAACACACGCTCCCGTTCGCAGCGCTATTTTTAACCAACGGCGCGTTGTTTTGTGCCGAAACTGACTATAAATGGATTGAACTGCGATGCGGGCTCAAACTCTCTGTTGATCAACGATCACGTGAATCATGTGCACCTTACCTGCCATCAAAGTCGGCACTTGCGCCAAAGCAGCAGCTGCACAACAACAGCAACTTTATCCAAAAATCCATGATTTCTCGAGTTGGGCGCCCACGCCGGTTGTTTATTTTTTCCTCCGTAATCCAAAATGACCCGCGGAGGAAGCCGCGGAGGACACGCTCAACGCGAAGGAGAGTTTGTGTGACGCGCGGCGGAGGTGCGCAAGGGGAGGAAATGTCTGCTGGCGTCCCCCACACCGGTCATGTGCGGTGTACAGAAGCGCGAACCGGTACCCTGTCTGAAAAGTGGAGAGACCCCGATGGGTGTGAGTAGTTGTGCGCAACTGCGCGCGTGCGTGCGTGGAGCGGGATGCACTCTGCCAGGATCAGAGCGCACAGCTCCTTCTCTCTCTCTCTCTCTCTCTCTCCCCCTCCCCTCTCCCCCCCTGCACAGGTTCAATCGGCGGGCTCTTCAGCCAACAGAACCCACTGCAGCCAGACCCCCACGTGGGAGGGGGAGGGGGAGGGGGGGGTGGGGGGGGGGAGAGAGACTTGCCATGTAACGTCATGACCTATGCAGCCAGGAGGAAGAGCCTCCCAGATGCGGGTCCACGCCGCGCGTGCTTCTTGGCAAATGCCCTAATGAATTGCGCAGCCTGCTGAGGCACGCAGGTGCACGCGGGCCACCCAGGTAGATGAGGCTGGCACAGCGAACACAGGGCGGTGGGAATGACTGGAGAGGACGACACAGGCAGGCAGCACAAAATACAACATGAGCAGCGTTTCAAAGTAGTCACAACACAAACAAGAACACTTTGGGATGGGGATTTGTGTTGAAATAATTTTGGTGTGAATCCAGACGGATGCTGACCGAGTCAGATATTTTGTCAACTGCATCATTGTATGCAAATATATATATATATATATATATATATATATATTAAATTAATAACATGACATGCAATATCTTGAAAATGTAACGCACTGTGACATATGAGACGCTATTCTAAAAGTAAGTTGCGGCCCTAAGAGGGGAAGCACAGAGTTCAAGACACTGAGCGTCTAAAGGCCTCCTCACAGACACACACACACACACACTCTCAAGGTCTCCCTCATTTTCAGGCCCCTCGCGATTCAGAGGACTCAAGTCAATAAAACAATTCTCCTGGAAGAAATCAATGACAGGGGAACTAAACGCCATCATTTTCGGATATGATGGAGCAGGAGCTGGACGAGGCGAGGGTCTGATATGATTAGCCCACTGCTTGTTGTTCACTGTCATGGCCGTCTTTTGATACATGGCACCGTCGCCTTGTTACGCCCCGTCAGCGATTGAAAAATAAATCTGTGCGGTGGCACACGGGTTTGACATGGCTGGAAGCGCGTGATCGGGGAAATGCCTGTTATAATAATACTATTAGTCATGTGATTTTCATGTCTGGACGGAAAGAATGAAATGCCATGCTGATTTATTACATCTAAAATCTAGTTATGTATAATTGAGATTCTCAATGTTGTGCCACATTACTTTCAGTGGAGATCCAAGACTGATCCCTTCAGCCAACAGACACATTTCAGTATCATCTCCTGAGGGCGGGATGCCCATCTCTGACAAAGCCATCGTCCACGTCTGATCTGACATCCTGCTGCAGGAAAATGTGAAATACTTTGGGTGACTGTGAGATCCACAACCTCTCGTCCTTGAAGAATTGATGGTATTTTACAGAAATAAACGTTTTTCTCTTTTTTGTTGTGTGTTGAATTATTTGCTTGACAAGTGAATGTTCAGATTTGTTTCACTCCTTTGTACTGAAGCTCCTTCTTGGAAATTCATTTGATAATTATTCAAAGGAGCATCAACTGATTTTAACTGTGTTTAAACGTTTGTACCAGTTCCAGGAAATTATGAAGTAATTATTATCCAAGACCCGTACGATGAAACACGATCGTACTGCTTGTAGTTTTAATGAAAACGCTTAACATCATTATGTCCTTGTAGAAATGATGTCTAAATTGTTCTGGAAAGTGTCAGGGGTAAATGA
Source organism: Pungitius pungitius (assembly GCF_949316345.1). Taxonomy (NCBI): domain Eukaryota; kingdom Metazoa; phylum Chordata; class Actinopteri; order Perciformes; family Gasterosteidae; genus Pungitius; species Pungitius pungitius. The sequence goes on along the minus strand of NC_084908.1, from coordinate 14,858,882 downwards.
CAAAAACAAAATGGTATTTTAATGACTTTGGTAAACCCACCTTTTAATGAGGGGAAGTGAGTCATTAGTGGCATCCTCAGAAGACAATGCTATAGGAGACTAAAGTACTAAATAAACGCAAAAAGGGACTATCAGAAGGGGAACCCTAAACGGAGGATATATAAAAGCTGACTGCACATGTGACCGGTGTAATCTATTTTAAAAATATATATATAGTATACAAGTGAAAAAATCCACGTTGTTGCTGGTAATGTATGTTCAAATAATATAAAAGCGTTACATTTAAGATGATTAAAAGGGCATCGTCTGTTTTTAAATTTCTTATTTTGAAGCAGAAAAACCAATTCAGGTTTCCAACTACTCTAATGGTGTAATTCCGTTAAAAAAAACAATGAAATGCATCCAGCTCAGCATACGCTACTCATAGAATGGCTTCATAAGGGTGACCACTTGTGAAGAAACACTGTATTTACATAGAAATAACCTCAGATATCTTCATCACTTTGTCTAAACAAAGAATCTTGTGCAGCCATGCACCTTGCAGCCCGAGGTTTTTACGTTATATCAAGTCACTTCACACCTCGATCTTCCATCTATTGCGCACGCTTTAAGTAGCGCCACCAGAGTCTCTCACTCTCTCTCTCTCTCTCTCTCTCCTCCTTTGTGCACATGGGAATTTCTGTAATGTGCACTTGTGCAGAGCCACAAACACGAAGAGGGAGTCGGACGTCTCCTTTTGAAATTCTTTGAAGGGGCTGCGTCCGGCCATTCACCTCAGGATAGATTGAGTCTGCTGACTGAATTTGGATGAGCTGCGCACTGGAAAAGCCTGCACCAGTCATGTATCCCGTGAGCAGGAAAACTGGCTCTGAGACTTTCAAAAAGCAGTCGGAATACGCCGAGAAGTGTGTGGGCCTGAAAACAAGGAGCATATTGTGGGATTTTCAACAACTGGGATCCATGTAATCAAGCACACTGACCTTTTCTACAGGAAAAGATTCATTATACATACACAATACATTTCTGCTAAACATATAACTCCATGCATACCATATTCACATGAATATTCAGTTACTCTGTAGACCCTAAATAAAATGCAAAATATGACCCGATTGATGAGTTTAGATTAATCTCTCAACCCTAACCCTTCTTTTATATTCCCTTCTCGCACACACAAGATATTGATTGTTCCCCATTTGATCTTCAAGTGCAGATTACTTTTTACTGCCTTCTGTTAATACCTGGCAACAGGGGGAGCTTATTCAGTTCAGGAACAGAAGGCCGCATCCAGACTATTTGCCAAAGCGGCATGTGGAAAGTATGGTGCGCTTAATTCACAATGAGGATGTGTTATTCCTGCTGCCAGCAGCTTCATCACACATTTTAGGCACACACAAACGAAACGGCAGTTGTTGTGGCTCAAACTTTTAATTTTCCAAGCGTCCAATAATTGAGTGAATTTAACAAGGGAGAGGAGTCATTTCCAGATCGCAATTAGTTTATCGCATCAAAACACACATCGCCTTTAACATCACTCCTGAAAAGTGATTTTGAGACCAGCTAGACCACAAATAATGAACTAAAACCTCGTATATTTTCCTAGGCTTGTTAAAAATAAAATCAAGGGTGGAAAAAAAATGTGTGTGTGCTGGGCACTTTGTCAAACCCTGACCCCACCGCTTCTCAGAGTTATTAATTGTGCACCGGTGCTTCTTGTTGTCCAGCATCGTCTTGCAGTCCGCTCTTCAGCCTTCCCACCAGCATGTTGTTCTTGGGCGAGCAGCTTTCAGGCTCCATGGTCATCACCTGCACAGTGTAGCCATGAGTCTGTGCCACCCAAGAGCGGTCCAAGTCCACCAGGCCCATACACTGTTTGCCTGCGGAGGCACACGAAGAGAAGAAACCAGAAGAGACCTTTTATTTTACAAAGTGAGGCAACATTATAGCGCCACAAAGAATCGCCGTAAAGGTCACGATTACGTAGCAACACGTGACTACTAAAGAAATGACTTTGTAATAAAAAGACATTTCTGTAATAAAACGGCCAAAAAAGATGGCCATATGTTATAGTTCTCCAGTATGCATGTGTATTATTTACCCAACAGAGTCCCCTTATTCATAAACAACAACCACCGATTTCCCTAAAAAAGACTTCAAATGCATTAGACAGTTCGGTAGAAGGCCGACACAGTAAATGTGAGCTTTAGTCCGTCATGTGGCTTAGATGGGCACACTCACTGGCAGGCTGTGGAGAAATGGGATGAAACATGTTTAAAAAATGAGCCCCGTTAACTGATATGGAGCACAGACGACACGAGGTGTCAGGCTCATAAAAAGGGGCTTCAGACAGTGAGGGGCCTCCTCGCATTCAGAGAGAAGCTTTGATAAGCTGGAGGACTATCAGAGTAAAGAGTGTTCTCGGCGTAATGAAACAGCGTGCTGTGAAGCTCCTGCTCCGGCCTGGAGGTTTCAGTCTGACACAACACTTCCTTCTGAATCCAGGATTAGCATTCATTACACAGCTAGAAAAGGTCTCGACATTTTGGAAAAGTACAGCAGTGGACTGTAAAAAAATCCTACAAAAAACAACAACATTCATCATCATCATCACCCTAAGATGATTACTGTTAATGGACCGTTAATAGAATTAAAATAATACACTAGAGCTGAGTGAAAATTGTAATCATTACCAATGAGTCGCTTCTCAGGAGGGAGCTGGACAGCGGTTTGGTCCGCGAAGCGACAAAGGATCATGTGTTCCTGAAATAAGGACAGACAATGAATACACGACCTGTTCATCACATGAATATCACAGTGTTCTGGAAGATATCCAGATTTTAACCACACTAATGGAGAGGCTGTATTGTTGAAAATGTCCACTACTTTGGTCTACTGAATATATTAGTGCAATACATTATTTATGCATAGGCATTCATAGCACATAGGGGATGAGTCCTACTGACAATCCTGATCAGGGGAAATTGGAAATAAAAAATAAAAAAAGTCAAATCAGCATGTCTGAAGTGAACTAGGATTTCTTCAAGTGTCACTGGACAGCGGAAAAGCCACATCATTTGCATAGGAAGCCCTTTACAAGATCCATTAAAATGCCCAAAAAGGCCAACTGAACCAGGTTATTTATACCCAGACAATAGACAAGTTTCTGTTTTTTACGTTGCCATGGTTAATGTGTTTTTTGGAACAAGTGATCTGGGAGGTTTGTCAGCTTTTGCTCGCTCTAACTCTACCGTACTCCTTCCCATTGGTCTCCCCGCGGGGTTGAGCCCGAATGCCAGGCTGCAGAGCAGGTGCTTATAGTTGTTTTCCCATTTCACACAACCATTAGTCCTTTTTATCCCAGTGAAAAAATATCCGTTGAACTACTGTAAGGAGGGACAAATATGGCTCTGCTATAAAAACAATGAAAAGCTGCTCTTCATTCGGAGCTAAAGGCGATTTAGGGTGTGGAGTGAAATGGTCAGATAATGTATCTGCTAGTTTTAAAAGAATGTTATTTTTGATTGCAACTGTTGAGCGGCGGTGTGTTTAATTTCATATTTCCAAACCGATATTAAATCAGATATTTGTTGTTGCTTGCTGAGGCTTTCAGTCAAACAGCAGCATAATCATAAACATGTCAGAGCAGCACAATTGGCCCGTGTCTTCTGAATAAAACATTCTCTACTCTACTCAAGCTCGTATGTACACATCAGTTTCTTCTAGTGCACAGTGGAGAAGGAGTAAGAGGTGGCCTGTTGGCGCGACAAGTCAACTCTTGAGGCTTCTCCTGGCTACGTCCGACAGCAACTTGTGCACGGATTCTCCCCAGGGGCCCTGACAGGTCCCATACATCATCACGGGATGGGCCCTCTCAGGGCTTAGCGGTGTGTCTGCGCTGAGCGATAAGGGGCCGGGAGGCTGCAGGGGGGGGTGAGCCTCCCTCCTGTGCCGCTCGGGGGTATCTGAGAGCCACAACATTCTATTCATTATATATTTTAGTGTCTTATTAAATAATTGAGCAGCAAAGCGGGAAAATAAACGCTCACTCTTGTCAAGCCAAATAAGTTGTAAACGTTGAAAGGTTTAGATTTTTGATACATCCAAATTAATGAAGGAGGCGGTTCTAGTAGATCTTCATATGGTCAAATTTGGCATTTTTGAAACATGCATGTAGATCAAGTTCTAAATAGAGATTGTGATTTGGTTGGATCTCCATTTGTTACTCATTCGTCCGAATCTCTTCTGGCTTCCATGTTTGTGGAATGGGGTGAAATTTGAGTTATTTCACCTTTCACTGATTCATTGCACATCAATGTTGTAAGACTCCAATGAACATAAGACATTTAAATAAGGCATGACCCATGAAGGTGTCTTTCGATGTGCATATAGGTGAATTCTGTAGAGGATGTTTTGCAGTGTGTGAACGAATGAAGACAAACTAGAGATTCAAACATAGTTAAAACAATACCTTGTAAGTCAGAGTCTCTTTGAACCTTTTGCTGTAAAAAAAAGGGAAAAAACAATACATTTTTGTGTTAAATTGAATTATTGTTGTGAGGTGTGTACATTAGACATATATCTTGTGTTTACTTTCTAACCTTTGTTGTATCAGAAAAAATCCTGTGACAAACAAACAAGCAAATATATAACCAGATCTAAGGCTTCACAGAACACAAACGGCATTGACATGGGAACAGAGTTGTTTGTTTTTTTCCATTGGTTGAATGAACTCAGATCATCATGGAAGCTAATTAACGTCAACATGGTGAAGGTGGGGGGCTAGTGGGCCATTCGGGTCACATGGAGAGAAGTCTCAAGTTTGACTCAAACTGTTAGGGCCTTAATGAAATGGACAGTTAAGTTTCACAGCTCATAAAAACCTGTGAAATGCCTGGAATGTCGACACCTGCAAAATATCCACATGAGTACCTGGAACATGACCTGAGGGGGAAACACTAAAAGTAGCAAGAGGAAGATTGACACAGTCAGGTGCGTTTGGCCCTGCAGACACACGGCTTCTCGTTGCCCATTACAGCCGCAAGGTCTTTTTTTCCAGCATTCTCTAGTTTTTTAGAAGGGGTGAAGTGTCAAGTTTGGAGAAAGAAAGGAGAGGAAAAACCAAGTATGTGAAAAGTCTCAAATATTTATATCGTACACTGAGAACAACGTCACGGTTCCTTCCTTCTTCTTTGTTAATTGGTTTTGTGGTTTTCAGACACACCATTTTGTGGTGGGTTGAGCATTTTGTGATGGTTAGAGACTACATAAAAAGAAAGTAAAATCTGTCTTCAACGCAAAGAAGGATTTTGACCCGGACTGGAAGAGACTTGGTCCACGTCGCTCCCATAGGTTTCCCTAAATCACAGCTGGATATCCCCACTTCAACTTGTCTTTCACTTCCTAAAACAGCGGCCCTACACAACATCTCTTTGCTGCTATAGCAACAGGATCAACAGCAAGTATCGCCTCCAACTTCCTCTTCTCGGCTGTCATTCGTTTCTTTCATCTCTTTAGAAATGGAAATGGCAACATGAGAACTCTATCAACAATAAAGTCGTTCAAAAGAAGAGTAGCATTTCATGTCAGTATTCCAACAAAATTTCTCTCACTCTCTAATATCCCAGACAGCATCGGCACAGCAAACCCTCAATTACGTAGCTGATGGAAGATTGAAAAGCAGGGGTGGACCTTGATGTGAAGGCGATGTCACACAGCCGCCTTGTACTGTCAGCGCTGATTACAGACAGGGAGTGAACAAAAAGCTGGTCGCGTCCGTGTGTGAAAATGATGGAGAGCGAGAGCCTCAAAAAAAAAATAGAATGGAGAGGAAAAAATAAATCACAGAGAGAGAATGGGAGAGAAACAGCAGCGGTAGCAGGGGTCTAACAAGAAAACAACATGGTCAGAAAGAGAATTTGAGAAAGCAGAAAACCCCCCGAGAGGGCACGCGGGTCCCAGGAGCGGCGAGCGGCTACAGACCTTTTGGGGAAGGTGAACTTGATTGCGTTTTGGATGAAGCCGTAGCAACATGGGCTGATGACAAAGGCGGCTCGCGCCTGGATGCAATGCTCCATCACCATGTCGGTTGCAACGCCACATGCATGGAGGGCCACCTGATGGCAAAAAGGACAAAAGAAAAACAAAAAGAAGCTAAAAAGTTATCAAGATTTGTGGAAAAAGTATTTCTGGGCAACAACGAGACGAAAAGTGAGAGCATTTTAGAGCATACAGCCAATCCCAATGATTAGCTCATAATGGCTGCTGCTTTTAATTACATCAATGCTGTCAGTAGGTCGACCTTGGGGAGTGAAAGCAACAAAATGCATCGTGCTTTAGGAGTGGAGGCACAAATGCATCAGGATTCCAATTGAGGGAGTGAATCATGCGTGTTAATGAACAACTAGCTTTACATTAGTAGTGGTGTGGTAGCATATTGGATGGCTGAGTGGAAATAAAAGACCAAATATTATAGCCTGTCTGCTTCCCAGAATGCAAAAATAAAAAAATGATTTATTGCAGGAAATGAGTTGAATATAAAAAACTACAGTGGCAAAGTAGATGATTTCATCTGAGAAATACATTAGCAAAGTGGATTCTCTGTTAATGGTCCACATAAAATGCATTATCAACGGTTCGATGCGACAATAGCAGCTTGGGCACACTGAAACGAACCCTGTCCAACTCAAGCAGCGACCCCAAACTTCTCTTCTTGTCTTCCAAGAAGTTGTCTCCTGGCGTCGGGGCGTCTGAATCCGGCGCACGTTGCCTTGACAGCGGACTCACTGAGGACAAGGCCAAGCCAAGAAGGAGCAGCACTCTAAACATGGCAAAACCCACTTATAAAGTCACTTAAATGTCCGGGTGGGGGCACATTTCTCAGAGGTGCTTAGGCGCTCCCTGGAAGTTGGGACAGCTGCAGCAAACGTTCAGCACACAACCCGCCGTGAGAAATGTAGAGGTCAGTTCACGAGCCGCGCTTTGGAAGTCTTCCCTTCTGCATTATTCCACTTCATGAAGATCTGCACTGATCTAAACATGAATTTATATACAGGCATAAAAACCCAAAACTCAAGAAATAACCTGAAATAACCTAATCATCTGCTTCTTTGATTTCACTTTATTTCTATCCTGCATCCATTCATGTTTTCAGGGAAACGCCTCTTATGTTCTTGCACCAGCATGTTTTAGACTATATCACAGATTGCATGATGTTACATCTAAAGAAAGAATTCTGTACTAAGTAACAACATCGCTCTTTCCCAGCTACTTATGTTGCATGTCTTAATGTTGCACATTAGTCATGCTTTGGTAAATCTTAATTAGTTTTTATAACCTCAAGCCTTGATTTAACACAAACACAAAGCCACTCAAATAAAACGCATTCGGATATGTTCTTATAATACATTATGCATATCCAATTCTCGATTAGGAAAGCATTCTTACTTTATCAAAGTCTAACTTCCTTTTGTCTTTGACTGCTTACTCAAGCCCTATTAATAAAGCCATGTAGCAGGCCAATATGTAATGTGGGATACTAATTAAAAATGGATAGTGGGAGGTGGAATTAAATGCGCCAATTTAAAACCACCCGATAGACATCAAGTATTTCACACATAGCCTGTTAAGCATATTTTTCCACATACATTTCTTTTAGGAAGAATAAATCATAAAACAATATGCAACGGCCAAAAGGACCGATGCCCATTCATCAAACTGTGTTGTTTGACTAATCAGTATTTTGAGGAGAGGAAAAGCTGTTTTCGATCTGTATCTTCCACTTAATGATCACAGAAATAATGAGGCTTCATTATTCACTCTTATTAAAGTAATTACATTCCTCTCCTGTCGCACCCGACAGAATGAGCTCGTGCAATACAGCCGACTAAAACTCCTCTCGATCCCCATCACACTAATACTGTTAGAGAGGTGTGCTCAAACTGTTTTTAATAGCTTCGTCTTTGCCGAAATGTGCGGTGCAATAAAATATGACTCTTAACAATAGAGCTAATGAAGTAAAACATGTCCATCATCAATAAGAATTTGATATCAAAAGGAACTTAGAAAGTGAGTTTCTGGTACGTGGGCTTTGATTTATTTAGTTTTCCTCCCAGAAATGACTTTGACTGTAGATAAACAGACAAAATCTTATGAGACTTAAAAGAAGAAACCAACACAAAGCGTCTAATTACTAATCCTAATAACTTGGGCTTGATGTGTACACTACGTGTTTTATACTATTGCGTATGTAGTAATAAAGACTTGTACAAGAGTAAGCAACAGCCCCTCTGCTGCACAGAGCCCCGTTTGCCCTTCACACAGTCAATAGGAAACAATCAGACCCTCAAGCAGAACCAGAAATGTACCTGAATGAAGACCAAACCAAGTCAACTTTAACCTCTACAACTTTTCCTGCCTTCAAGGTCTGTTCAATGTTATTGAAGTAGAGAATAAAGACAGTATAGACTGCAAGCAAAGGCTAGGAGACGAGAAACGGTGTTATGCTACTAAAGAAAGGAGGAGCAGATACTGACTAATAGGGACACCTCAACTTAATTAGCATGATAAAAATGAGTGTGACTAAAAATGGCACCATTTATAAAACATAACAGGATTAAAAACTGGCATGATGGGTGGTTCCTTCCGGTAAGATTATCTGTGTGATACAGGAAGAAGCTCGGCGAAAGCAACAGCTGAGGCCGCACGGAGCAGCGCACAACAGTACAAACTTGCACCTGTGTGATGAAAAGGGTTTTATTGTTCATCGAAAATCCGTGTGCGAGTGTGTGAACTCCCTGACTAGGCTTCAAAAACCATCCACATGTTCTAGAGAAGAATAATCTATGCTGTTTGTTACTTGCCAAGTGGAACGGGTCTCAGTGGAGTGTTGATGCTGGAACAATAGCTTCTAATTACAGCAGGTTCATATATAATCCCTATTTTTCCCCAAAGAGTTAAAACGAGGCTACTCGAACAGCTGGCGTTTTGGGAACTGGGCTGTGACACAAGGCCGGAAGAGGTTATGGTGCAAATAGTGACCTGAGATCACATATAATCAAGAATAATGATGGTAAAAGATTCTCTTTTTTTCGTTTTTTAATCCACAAGAAATGGTTTGCCTGATACAGCTAGACTCAAAAAGCCACTAAAAAGGCACAGTTAAGTACCCATTTCGTCTAAATGGATAGTAATTATCTTGAAAAGTCAAGAGCTCTGCAGATGAAGGTGTTTAAAAAGGACAGGCGAGGGTTTCCAAGGGGTTCAGCAGGAGAGTGCAGCCCAATGTTGATTTTAGTTTTTTTCAGCCCCATTAAACAGAGTTTGAAAGGTAGCGAAATATTTATTCTGTTGTTGCAGGTCAGTCGTGCAGAATTGAAAACACATTTAATAAGCTGGACCTTAAAAAAAACATCATACTGCATCAGATATATTGTTGTATGTGAAATGAATTAAGAAGTAAAAAAGGCGACATTGCCCATTAAATTAAATGAAACTTGAAAAGGCTGTCAGGTCTTTTTTCTACAGACCCTTTCCACAGATGATACTACCCGATCGAAAGAGGACTCCTAACCCTCCTCAAGTCATAAGAGCATCACTGTTGTTCAAAACAAACAACAGGGATAGGGGCAGTAAGCAAGAGCGCAGAAAGAGGGGAACAGACCCCACTGAACAGACCCCTTAACTGACATTAGCTTTGCCCTTCATTTTCCGGGTAAAAGGACCTTTTGGCAGTCTAGTAATCAGGGAGGAGATGGTGACATACACCGCTTGACTGAACTGCACGGCACTAAAAGGGTTCTGATTAGAGCTCCACAAATGAAAAGCCAACTCAGCTGCGCTGATAAAAAAATAATAGCACGATGACATTTTAACTTTGTGGAAAAAGATGATGGGGGTTTGACGCGTCTCTCCATGTGATGTGTGTCTGAGCTTCTGCAAAATATGAACATATGTTGATACTAAAAATACAACTTTCAGGCACCTCGCAGTTCAATTGGGATTGTGACAGTAATAAAAATGTTTTCGATATTTCATCCAAATTACATAAGCAAAACAATAGTGCAGTAAATTCTATTTTGCGACTTAATGCTTTTTACTTGAAGTTTGATTGGATTTTAATGACTTGTAGTTTCCAATTTTCACAAAATAGCGTACCTTAAATTGCTAAGTGATTTGAAATGATCACCATGTCCATAGAATCTGTGGTTCATTATGCGAATGGAGACTAAATTGAGGCAAAGGCACCTTTTCTTGTACCGTGTGAAATGCCACACTCACCCCAATGTGAAACGTTCCGGTGAAGTAGTCCAAATTAGCCTGAACAAAGCCAATGTTTTTAAGGCCAAGCTCAGCGCTTCGACTCTGGGCCCGGACCAATGACTCCTCTTTGTTCTCTATGAGGATGACCTTTAGTAAAATAAACACAGACGCATTTAATTGGTCCTGGAATGAGTTATAATACAGTTTAAAACTGACAAGACATATGACATCATAGCAAGAGCTTTAGTGGTAAAAGAGCAAAATAATAGCATGAAACATAACTTAATTGAATTATAATAATTGATGATTGTAGAATTGCATTTAATGATACGTATTCATCACTATCATTATGAACAGATGGTTTATCTACAGATCTCTTGATCAAAATGATAAGTCTACTAAATGTTCACGTCTTCGGAGAAAACTATTTTCTGTGATATGGACACACACATCTGAACATGTTACCTGGCAATCCGGAAGTGTGTGCGCCAAAGCAATCCCTAAATGGCCCTGCAATTTGGCAAAAAGAAAGATAATACATTTAAGGAAGAACAGCATACATCAATGGAGCATCCGTGGAGTTATGATTAGTGCTACCCTTTCCCACTGAGAAATGACCCTTTTGTCACGCTACGGCTCTGAGCATTTTCATTTAAATGTAATTACCATTCTGCCTGTACACACCCGCCAACACCACAAGGAATTTAAAGAGGCAGGGAAAACAGGAGCGAAGGTGAGAAGATCCTTCAGCCTTATGTAGCCATCGGCTGCAGTGAGAAACGAATGCAGAAGCTTGACCGAAGGACGAATACGGTTACCGTTCCACTGCAAAAATCCACAATGGTGTGCCCTGGCCTGGCCAGCTCCGTAACCATGGCAACCAAGTTGTTCAGCTGTTGCCTCTTCCGAACCACACGGATGTTTGACACATTCCCTGCAAAAGAGCACAAGTGGGAAGCAACAGGTTTTTTCAGGTGTCTGATTGGAGGTTAAAGAAAGATAAACATAAATTATATTTTTCACTGAACACATAAGTGAAAGTAAAATAATCACTCCAAACATTTTTCATCTGTTGTCAGAAAGTAAACAATTATCTTCCAACAACAGTCTTTACAACTTAATCAAAAACGAGCCTCGAGCCAAAATGGGTCCTCCTGGTCTGTGACAGAACTTTCTGCTGCTGTGAGACCAGCAGGTACCCCATTAACTCAAAGCACATTTCAGTCTGATGCATCTTCATCACCCGTCTGATAGCGCGCCACATTGGCAGCGAGCCGTGGCCACGCTGTGCCGATGCCGTCTCTGGCCCATAAATCTAGAGTGATGAGTGTTTCATTTGCCCCACAGTCACACCCTTATATCCGCAACTGGAATAACAGAAAAAAAGAAATCCCCCCACGTCCCTGCTCACAGCGCTTTGAACACGAACACGGGGGGGGAGGGTGGAGAGTAAAAAAGACTTTTCATTTTGCCGACAAGTATATCTCGTAGTTTCATTATTCTGGCCCTCATGCTGCCTGTTACTGAGTTGATCCCGGTTGTGGGGAGAGCCGAATGCACAAAAACAGCAGGAATGTCATTGAAATGATTCTGTTCTGCTTTAGGACGAATAACTCACATGGGTGCATGCGCCAAAAGGGGCTTCAGAATAGAGGCTTTTTTAAAAATGCATCTTAACACAATTGCAACTTGGAGTGTGCAGAAAAAGCATTACAAAAGTGGTCTAGCACAGACACATGGTATGAACAGTGCACAACAATGCTTTAAAACTAAATGGATAGATTTATTTTGCATTTGAAGGGCACACTTTGCCATCAATTGTATATTATAAAATTCAGATGGAAATCTCAATTACTTTGCTTGTCTAATATTCACTGCGTTTGGCAGCAATTTATTTGAGCTTTGCTGAAAGCAGGTGTCTAAGTCAGTAAATTAGAATCCAATTTAATAGCCAGTTAAGGAGCACACATAATGAGACTTTAATTCTGTTGATATGATTGATTGATATTCAAAACAATACACTGAAAGAAACTTAAGCCTCACAGACAGAACGGGAACTGCAGGGTTTAGTGATAATTACACAGAACACTTTCACATAGAAGTAGTGATGTGATCCCTTATTAATACAAAATCATGTATAATGGCCATTTTAATCCCTAAATGTTTTGCCCAAAACCTTATTTAGAAAAAGCCTTAAATTTACAGGGCCAAATGTTAATATTGTACTACAGTGCACTTTGTTGTCTATTAGCCCTGAGAGTGTGTGCAAAACACATTTCAATATTCAAAGGAAAGCATGTTTGTGAGAATTGGAAGGATTGTTTAAAAGCTGCTAGTTGCTAACATGGACTGAGTGCAGAGCTGCAAGGGAAGCGGTTTGTGAACGCTTTCATTGATTTTGAAGTGTGTGTGTGTGTGGACTGCATTTTCTACTCACACAAGACTTGAAAGGTCACAAAACATCAAACCCATCACTTACATATGACTGTGTGGGTGGCAGCAGCACTGCAGAATACATGCTAATCCGCCTCTCCCTTTGTTTTCACTTTCATTTTTGATGTGTTTTCAGGGAAAATAATTATACTGAGAGCTCTTTTAAGTGCAGGCCCTGGGTTGCGTTTAATAGACTACATTTCAGATGGAAATGATAAAGTATATATCCAACAGTAGAGGTAAAATGTTCCAGATAGGCCTAATGAAACCAGTTCAATATTTATTCATGCCTTAAAATGTACTTGAATTTTAAATGATTAAATGATTAGAACAAACCGGAATCTTCTTGTAATATAATTCACTTAACAGTTTATAGCTGACACCTAAGGGAAAATAGACATAAAACGAGTTACTTAATCTCTTGAATTTCCTTTAAATCTTCAGAACAGCTGGGAAAAGGGAAGGAAGTCGATACCTAAATTAAAGATACAAGTGGTCATATGTTATCACCTTAAATGATTTATCTTCACTTCAAACCTCACTTTAGATTTTGGTACTCTGTTATTCATCAGTGTATGACACATGAACATGAAAAAATGATTGAACTCTAGGTTATATCTCACATAAAAAAAGAGGGGTAATGTGAACGAAGGTACCAGTGAAGTTACTTCATTCACCTCTATAGTTTACCTGACCCTTGGCCCTGCACTGTGTCTTACAGGCACTGTGTCAAACAGTGAATCTTCATCATCATGTGTATCTCAGGACTTCTTCATAGTCAGAATGCTAAGTGTGGATGACTAGAATCTACATTATGTCCAATGACGAGATGTCAGCTTTCTTCCATCGGTCATTACCACAATTTTGGCACAAAGCGACCACAGTGTTTTTGGGGGCGTGGTAAAGTTTAGCGACAAAAAGTGCAATATTTCCAAATGTAATTATTGTTGTTGGTATCGTCAAGAAGACCAGGGAGAGTTTCCATTTTCCTCTGAGCCGAGCCTCTACCAACAACTCAGGCCACTCAACTCTTTTTTAGGAACAGTTCTGAGGACCCGTAGGGCAGCGCATGGAAAAGGTCACAGAAGGTCTTTTGAGTGGATATTACAGAGACAGTGTTAGAAAACTACATCATAAATATATGTATAAATATTGACCTCATCACGGCGCTAAATGAAAGAACTATCTGGAAAACATTCATTTTATTCGGTGGACTTTTCGGTCCTGAAGCCTTTTACTAACTAAACAATGACAGCACGGCACAGAAATCCCACCAATGTCAAACTAATTTGATTGGTCGAAGGCCTCGATTGTTTTCTCTCACCTCGATGGTGGAGCACGATTGTCTAATCACCATTAGGTGTGTGGCCACTGCAACATATCGGTGAAAGAAGGCCTGTGGGTCAATATTTAATCTTGATAAAAAGAGAAAGGCGCATGGTGGAAGAGTCTGTAGCACATGTTTCCATCTTGCAGGATTTGTGGCTTCAATCCACAAATTCTCACCACAAGAGAAATTCGCCTCAATGACAATAAATACAACAACTGAAAGCAGCTGAAATAAAAATGTAACGGAATAAAAGATCAAAAGTTCGATCCCAGCTTGAACTTGCAGGATAAAAACATCACCACAGACCATGTAATTCACAAAAAAGAGACCTACGTCATCTGCAGGGATTTTTGATCACCAGCCACTTTTCTAAACAGATGCAGCAATCACTGCGTGAAAGAAACTACCTGCTGCTGTCATCTAGCCCGGCTCAAATTATTAGCTCAACCCTCGTCTGCCGTCACTCACATCACACTGCACAAGACTTGGGAGGAGATACAATGTTTTAGCAATTAGTCAAATCCTTTTTTTTTTTTTGCATCAAGCCAAGTATGCAGGAGAATGATAATAACAATGCATAAATTACCACTGAGGGGTGACAGCTGAGACAGCATCAAGACAATTTAAACGCCATTTTTGATCGGATTCAGACGTATCCTCCCTTTCCCAATCACAGGGGAACATAACGGCAAAGAAGAAACAATGTTTGTATCAGGAGTTACTGAATAGTAAAATATTATTCTCTTACAAGGAAAATGAATAAATCCACTTTAAATACTTTTTTTATCCATACTTCAAAGGCCATTTTGACAATATCAAGGAGAGTTTTCTTTGAAGACCCTTTTCTGAAAAAAAAAAATCCTGAAAAATTGCACTGGGGACAAGTGGTATTATTATCGTTTTCATCTAATATAAAAGACAAAAAACAATCAAAAGAATGCTCCGTAGGAGAAGGGCCTACCTGCGGAGTGTTATTTTCCCTAACATTCATTTTCTCATGCATTCTAACTAGGTCTACGTTCTTCCAGCCTCCTTTGTAAACAAGGTCACCAAGCCCGGCTCAAACAATCCACCAGCAAGCCGATTGCTGAGACATGGGCTCAAGAGTCTCCTGTCGGTCGGTACAAGACAAAAGAGGAGCTGCGACGTTTTAGCAATAAAATCGGTGCGATCCAGGCCACCGCGGCCCGTGGTCCAGATACTCGGATCCCAGGGCAAACAGGACAGACATCTCGGAGCAGACAAAGTAGACGGTCGATGCGTCCTGGCATGACTGGGGGACACAAATTTGCATTGAAAAGACCGAAACTGCAAGTTGGCATCGTGCGATATGAGCCTCTGTTTGTGCTAGACAAACCATTAGGGTGGAACACACTGGCATTTGAATAGTTAAATCCCACTTTCTAACAAGTCTAATCAATGACTCCTCCATCATGTCAAGATTTACTTTTTTCCAATTACAAAAATAAGATATTAGAAAATCTTTGAGACAAGGGAAGCCATAGGAAAGAGTGCTGTTATCACATCCAACTCGCCTTCAGCAGCCACAACATTAACAACAAATATTCCTTTGTAGTGTACACCGAAGTGCAGACTGGGTTTTGTTGTCTGCATAGCAATTGAACACAATATAATTACAATATTACTGTGAATGTTCATATTTGCCTGCAGCAGAAAAGGGACTCAAAATATTTACATTGTAAATATAATCAGCAGCATTCAAGCTTTCCAATTCTTTCATCCAGTGTGCCGTCGACCCCCTTTGTTAAAATGTTCAATTGGTTGTAATCTTAGATTTTTTTGTCTTTCCACAGGCTAAATCACCTGGATCGGATGGTGTTTATGAACAGGTGCACAGTCAGCATCCCATCAGCAAAAACTAGTTTCAAAAAGCCAGAAATGACAGAACCAGTAAGAGTCTTGGTTTCCTGAGCTCTCCCTTTTTTTTGCCCTGCAGCTTCAGAAGTGCAAAGAGTCTTATCAAGCAGGTCCATCACACAGATTAGAATGTAAACACATTGCCGGGGTGCAGAGGGCCTCTGTTTGGTCTCGGCAGGACCCGACATCTTTTAGAGGACATGTGGGTTTGAAGAGCAAACGTGAGGAGGGCGGGTCAAGATTCCACTTTAGATTATGGGGTTCACTTTATGACTTCAATATTTTGGGTTGATCCTTTGGATTTGAGTTATTAGCATACTGGCCAAAATGCATGTTATTTCCAGAAATTATATTTGAAAAAGCAGGCGGTTCGATATGAATTTGAGGAGAAAGTAGCAGCTCTTTTGCTCTGAGCATCTCACTTGAAACATGTGCAGTAGAACAAGGTTGGAGACTAGATGAGTTCAAAGTTTATACATAGATGTGGAAACAGACGCAGGCCTAAAAGGGTCCGGGCAACCTGTACGAGTCATGTGTTGGCTCGTGTTACAAACTGTATACAATACAAATTAATTCCTGGATGAAAAGCATCTCCAGTTGAGTTGTTAACGATTAAAAAACACAAATTAGGATCGGATAACGCCATTTTACATTAATTCGATACGTTCATATACTTCAGTGTAATTCAGTGTTTCTCATTTTCAAAATGGATTCAGGATGATATGGAAATTTTTCATGATATATAATAGATATAAAATGTAGTTAGTATAATAAATAAGACTGCTTTGATATGCTGATCAGAAAAAGTCAACTAATGATTTTTTTATACGCTCATATTTTAGTTTACAGCTTAAAACCAATATAATGAAAACAAATAAAGCACAGGTCAATAAATCAAGAAGGGTCACTAGCTGGAAAGGAGAATTGATTCTGAAGACAGTTTCAATGTTGGGTATTGAGGCCGTTTCAAAGCACTCCTGGTGTGTTTTGCACAGGTAAAAACACACGCTATGTGTATGTATGAGAGTTCAGTGAGCTAAAGTATAAACATGAAGGTGTGGTGCACCATTATCTTCTCAGCACGACTTCTGCAGCTCATCTAATCAGCTCACGTCTGAATGCCTGGCTGCTGATCCGGTCCTCATGAATGGACCAGTGTGTTGGTTCAAAACGGATCTGTCGGGCCCGCTCAGTCCTCAAGGATAAAAAAACAACAACAACAATCTTTTCTCATCAGGTGAGATGTTCATAACATTGCACGTCTCATAAAAACAAGTGCAAGGGTGGCGTGGGAGCTCCTAGCAGGACTGAAGAGATTAAAGTAAAGGAAACTGTCTTATAAATGAACCTGTTAACACCTGACTTCTGCAGTCGCTCGGTGTATTCATAAAGTTGAATTCGATTTTGAATTCATGCATCGACTACAGAATGTGAACGTAACATGCGCCAAATCAAAGGCCGGCCAATGCAACCGCAGCTCCTGTTAAACGGCCCCGGTGTGAGTGAGAAAGCTTCACTTCCTTTATGTGGCTGGAAGAGCGTAAAATGCTGCTCCCATGAGTGCTGTTAACTGCACACAAGGGCGCCGCAGCAGTAAACGGGGCGAACACAATAAAGAGCGAAGGAGTCGCCTTTACTACTAGATCAACAAACCGCCTGGAGCACGGTTACAAAAAGTATAATGGATTACTAACAAAGGGAGAAATGCAAATGCAGGGAAAGCTAAAGGCTTAAGACCATGGTACATATCACGACACCTTCCTGGAAGACCGGGGGGGGGAACCTTGATCATAAAATGGTTACTTTCCCAATGACATATTTGAATAAAAGCAGGTCAAAAATGAACGCCACTGATCATCAGTTGACGCTTTAATCCCTACAAAGTCACATTCCACATAGAGGCGCATTTACTAAATTCAAAATCATTTCAGGCACTTGGTGCATAAACACGGTCTTTGTAAGCACAATATATTTGGATCCTATTC
Source organism: Pungitius pungitius (assembly GCF_949316345.1). Classification (NCBI taxonomy): domain Eukaryota; kingdom Metazoa; phylum Chordata; class Actinopteri; order Perciformes; family Gasterosteidae; genus Pungitius; species Pungitius pungitius. The sequence goes on along the minus strand of NC_084908.1, from coordinate 14,840,999 downwards.
TTTCAATGTGTCCATGAGCTGTGACTAAATGTCTCAGGTTCTCCATCAGTTCATCCGAGTTTGATGGCGTGCGCACTCGCTACTTGATGTGAAGGAACAGAAAGAAAAACTGTTTTCCAACTCTTCAGTGCTGGATTTGTGTTGCATGACATTCATTTCTATAGGAGGGACAAATAGATTTATTACAGTTTCATGGCTTTTTAGACACCTGAACTCTGGGGAACATATTGTTTATGTGACAAGGTTCATGCTCTCCTGCTTTCAGGAACGGCTACAACATCCGGGCGGCAGGCAGTTGGTTCTACCTTCTTATCAACTCCTGCAGGCATCTTGGCGATGCCGTTGCCATAATTACAAATGCTGGCACTTAAGAGTGTGTGCGATGTTGCAGAAAAATGTTTGCATTCGATAACATGTTCTTCGTTACGGAAAACCGCGGACCGAAGAAAATGAACTTTAGGTTATCTCTGCAGAATGTCGAGGGTAATTATTAACAGGAGATAAATCTAAACTCACAGTGCTTTACTGGCAGTGTGAAAACTTTGAGGAACAGCCAAACACCGAGCAGCCACTAAATATAATCTTGTTGAGTACACTTGAAAGTATAAACAAAAATAAAAGATGAACAAAATATATTGAAAAAAAACAAAAAACATTGACCCGCCTGAAAGCTCCGATTGTTGTAACGCCTGTCAGAGAAGGAGCGTCTACTTTCACAGCGACGCTCGGGTGGCGTAAGACTGTGGTGACAAGAAAAACAAAAAGGTAGTGAAGACAAACAAAAGAGGAAAAAACCTCTCACTCCACATCCTTCAGCAGCCCTGGAATGTCTGTCAAAACATGACCAGACGTAGCTGCAGCAGAGCGGTCTGCATAATTAAACGGAGCTCCCAGCGTCCCTCGTGCAGGTCAGAGCACATAGCTAATTCGACTGCACGGGACCAAAACCCCACACGTGTGTTTGGCCTTTACCGGGGCCTCGGGTCGGTGCTGCAGCTACAGGAGGACGGAGCAGCGCATCCGCGGATGTTTCACCCTTTTACAGCAAAAACCGGAAGCAATGCCGGGGTTAAAATCATTTTTCATGATAGATTGATATAGACAGGCGAAAATGTCTTAAATGCAAAGATTTGCTAATTGTCTGTATTTTGAGCCAGGGTTAAATTCCCTAATAACCCTTGGCACAAACAGAGCATGAAATAAATGAAAAGGCTAGCAAACACTTTCATATCCAATCATATTTTCCTAGTTTCCTTAAAACTACTGATATTTAAATTCATAAGATTCCTGGAATGAACGATGTAATCTGATACACAGCAAAGACAGAATAACATAAGAAGAACTTAATTTATTAATTCAATTTGGTTGTAACTTCTGCCTTTAAAAATGTTTTATAGACAACAAAAACAGTTTCTTTACCCCATAAATAGTATGAAACAAAATAGTCGCTTTTGTAGAGAATAAAAACTAATGTCCAAAGATTATCAGAAGAGTTTTTTGGGACTGACCTTTTAAAATAAGTGGTCTCTCGAAGCCAATATTGTTTGTGTTGCAACATGTTCTAAATGAGACCCTCTGCCTCTTCACATTGTTTCGGATCACTGGACTTATCAAAACAACCAAGAACAAGCACATCAGAGCACCTCTCCAAAGCTCCCATTTATCACGGCAACACAACGCATTCCCTCATCGCACAGTATTTGTTGGGAACTACGGAGACATCTGGAAGATTTATGTTTTCAACAGAAAACTATGTAGTGAAAATGTTTTCAAAAACGTAGCCTTAAGAGACCTCAATGGCGCATTGAGTTATCTTAACATTTATTATGATGATATTGGAGGTTTTGGTCAAAATAAGTTCACATTGGGACCTGTGTAGGTTAGATGTTGACGTGCAGACAGTCTCCTGAAAGCGGTTCGATTTGCCTTTCTCACCTTCCTTTTCCTAAAGAAACTCCCATGCCATCCGCTTCCTTACTGCCAACTGGAAAAAGATCAACCCGAGCTAAGGACCCTGGGAAGAAGACTCACAAGGTCACAAGAACCAAGAACCAATTTGAATTTCCTGTGATAAAATAACGTATAATGTAGTTCATACAAAAAAAGAGATTCCATTCCACCTCAACGTACCGGATAAACGCCACACGTTACACGCACATCTGTTTGATTGTTTTTAGTTTGGGTTTCTGTGTACTTTGACACGTTCCCCAACCCTCACAGCGCTCTGTACAAAATGCTTTACGTCACGTCTCTCTTGCAAACTAAACAGATTTTATTCAGTGCATCTCTTGCGCTCTGTCCTCTGCCCGTACAAGTCAGGGAGTAAGTGGCACAGCGCTGGCACCGGTGGAGAGCTGAGTCAACCTCTCTTGGCCTTCCACCTTTGTAAAACCTTGCAGCCAGTATGGCTTTTAGCCGCAGCAATGCACTACTGAAGGATGAAGAGGGCTGGCTGGACTCCAGGCAGCTGGTGCCCCAGAAATGTTGGGTGATCCGAAGCTGGGCCCCCTCCATTGAGGGAAATGAAAGGATTCTCCCTTCTGCTCTCTGCATACGTTTGACACTCCTGGAGTTTGAACGGAACAACAGATACTCTTTTCTCTACTTGTGCTCTTTGAATAATTAGAGCAGCACTTGGGCGAATAATTATTCTATTCTATTGAAAAGAAAATAAACACTTCATGGAAGGCCTTGTTACTCGGTCATTCTTGCAGGTACCTTTCATCTTAGAAAACGCTTTTACCATTCATCACAACATTTTAAAAAATGACTCAATTTAAACTATAAAAAATGTTAACAAAGGGATACTGTCCACTTTTGACCTGTTGCTAATCCCCGCGCCCCCCCCCGCCCTATCCAGCTCCACAGGTTTTAGCCCTTACGCGTGTAACTATTAGTCCGTCAATTAGTTGCTGTGATTGGTCGGTCTGCGTTCTGAGGCGGGACATAGCAAAGGATTCATCGTTTTTGTGAAAGCCACTAAAGTTTTCTGAATGCAAGACACACACAACCTGCTGCACATCGTCTTCTTTGACCGCATTAGGAGATATTTAGTGTCTTGTTTTAACGTTTCTGTGTCCCGAAGAAGGTTCATATAAGACAAAAGTGTGGACGTTGTTTCTAGTTACCGTAGATTTTTTTCCAATGCACCCGTAGACCTACTGGTGGGGGCGAAAGCTCGGTTTTTTGTTACCATAATGTAAACCATGTAGGAGCTATGGAGGCCCCTGCAACTTGGGTGATTTATTTTAATTGAACGCTCCACAGGTACAGAAACAGACAAAACATACACCCATAATCACAAATCACCCCTATAGCAGTAAGCCAACACCCTGCAGGTGCACAAAACACCTGGGAAGACTTCTTTTGACGACAAGATGCCGAACAGGGACGACCAGAGACGCACACATGCCAAAATCCATACACAACCTTCCTTTGATCCAAATGAGATGTGGGCACTGAGGGAGGTCCCCAAACGGGCCGGAGCACAGCTCTCATTACACACTGATACCAAATATGACACGTTATCACTTCCGCAGTGTTTCCCAGATACAGAACATAAGAATAAGCCTCTCTTTTTGTCTACGTGAACAAAATGATACATTTCGATGGGATCATTTTTGGGAGGGACGGGGAGTAGAACAAATACAAAAGCATTACATGTACTGGTGGGAACCGGTGAGTGCTTTTATGGTGTTGTCAACATGAATAAAACATGTATCCTTTGTGTTAAAGCAGTGCTTAGGGACTGAAAGGTTACAAATGTTACAGGGTTACAGAGGTAATGAGAATGCAGGACAGAAAAAGAGGCCTGAAGCAGAATAAAAGAGAGAGACAACATAAAGAGGAATAAACTGGGACAGAGACACTCAAACCGCTTCTGTGATTATGTAAATGAACGACAGTCTGCGAACAAGTCTTTCAGAAAGTGCCAAGCCACAAACTGCAAACTGAAACCAACGCATGTACCGAGTATCTTTCCAAATGAAGTATAATGAGACGCTTTCAAACTTTCAGTTGCTTATTTGGGTTAGTGAATTGGTTTAAGACCACAGGATGAAACGTTCATTTAATTCTCCTCTGCTTTATAGGTGCATCAAGTGCAAATCTGTTTGGATTTATTAGCATCTTACTATAGAATTTCTTTGCTATGACGATGGGTCTAAATATCACTCCACATTAAGTAACACTGCTTTTTGGTAGTTTATCACCATATGGAACCTAAATTTTGGGAAGTCAGTCCGAGGAAGTTTACACATGTTAAATGAGAGGGTTTTGTCTAAATATTTTGTTTCAGGCATTAGTTAAGATCTGTATATGTTGTAATGCACAGTAATACATAGTTAAATGGATAAAACCCATCAAATGTCATATCCAAATTAGAAACACGCATCCTTTTAACAGCTAAAAGAGTGTTAGACTGTGCACCAAAGCAAAAGCATTTGCTTTTACATCCTTCTCAGGCTGAAAACACTAATGAGTAATGAATTATTTGTCTTGGGGAAACGGCATAAGAAACGCTACGTAATCCAAAACACACTGAAAGCAGGTGCGGGTTAGGCAAATTGTCTCCCTGCCCCATAGACTCTGCAGAGCCTCTCTGGAGATTATTGAACAAAACAAAAACTACCCGAACAAATGAATATTCATGATATGATGTGACATTTGCAGGGAGCTCATCTCGGCGGCCGCCAGTGGCTCTGCATTTAAATGGGCACAACTCAAACATGGCGGCAAATAGTGAAACTCTGCAGCACGCCTCCGGGGAGTCTCAGTGTGTTTGAACTTCAATTGAAGAAATAAAGTGCCAATTATCCCTCTAATTGGGAGTAACAAAGCTGGCTGCCTGATGTGCTCGGCCCCGTGTTTACTGCGTATCTTTAAATCTCCAATTTACAGGCTCTAATGAGTTCAATTAATAAAGAATGAGAGGAGATGTGGGAGGCAGGGCCTGTTGTTTAGAGCTGTAAGCACAAGGGAACGAGGTGACGCCGGCACGACGGGCAAACTGAAATCCCTGCTGATGTTTAATAACGTTTTCATCAAATCACATCCACGCGTTCTGTCTTATTAACATATAATCAAGAAATACTTTGGTATTGGTTTTGATCACGGCCGATTTACCTTTAATTGAAAGTGCATTGACAGCTTTTAATGCAAAGCACACACGTCTCCTTGAAGGCGAAGGCTTAACTCAAGTAGCTGTTAGCCACGCTAGCCGAGTGAAGGACCATCGGTCCACAACAGGCAAAAAGGTCTCCACCACTTTGCAGGAATTGATATAAACTATTGCACATTGATTGCATGACCATGTCAAAGTCTTCAATTCTTCAGGGAAATCTCTCACCGTTTAGCCAACATCTATTAAAGACATTTGGCACAAACATTCATGGTTCCCAGACGTTAAGGAAATAGAAATGGTTGGACAGCTATGCAAATTACAAGCACAATAACTACTATAATGAAGATTGCCAAGAGCTTTGGTAACAACTCTACCAATTCAGTGCAAATTGAATTAAGTCAGTGGTCCACAATGAAGTGAATAGTCCCTCCCTCAATATGCTTGCCAAACCAAGATGGAAAATAAAGGACATTTTACTTTTACTTTTTTTTTTTTTAATCCTAAGATTGTGACTGTGATCCCATTTTCAGATGTCATTTAATTAAAAGCTCCAATAGTGCAGTGCCGCCTCAAAGAGACGCTAGTTTGAGTCTTTTCACTTCAGAAAAGGTAGAAATCTGCTTAAAGACATTTTGGAAAAGGGTTCAACGCTTGTCTGGTGCATTTGCTCTTCAAGAACGGTTGCAATTCCTACTAATTCCTTTGCAACTCCAAGCCTCCGAGATCAAACATTCTCAGAATATTTTATTCATTACAAGCATTCAAAGTGGGAGAGTCGAATTTTTGAAAGTTGACAGGACGCAAGCTTACTTCAACAAAGACTGGTGTAATTAGAATTTGTGTGTACACAGAAAGTGTTTGAGGTGTAAATCAGCCGACTAATCATACTCTTAGATTACCCTCGACATTTGTCTAACAGACGCTTAAGCCTGCAGGCGCCTTTTGGCAAAATTCTGACAGGCATACTGACTTCTCATTTGTATTTTTTCCTTTTAAAAGATCTTGCCTCGACTTTGTCCTTGTCACTTGTTCTGAATTCACGACCCAGAGAAATGCATGTTTTTTTTTGGAAAGAACACCGAGGGAGGCATTCAGTGAACACCATCACCCGACGGAGCCACGGTGTCGCGTGCAGGCCAGCGGTTAAACCAACGTGTGACGAAGCCCGCTGTGTTTCACCCCGCAGAGCTCCATGCAGCTCGACAGCTGGAGGATGGGGGGGGGGGGGGGGGGGACGTCTTGTACACAGAATTCGATTCAGATGGATGACTGAAGTGTTGTGAACAAAATGGCCTTGTGTTAAATCAAAATATTTTTCAAATCGAGCACATTTCTGTACATGACTTCAATGTGCGTTTAGCTGTAGGTTGAAAGATCAAATCGATTAGTAGCCGTCGTTGATGCTGGAAGTTCACCGGCAAAGAGGAGGACTGAGATACAGAGGGACGGGTGAACACGTGAGTCAAAAAAACAACAACAATAGAACTCATTTGAAGTGGTATTTTTGGCCGACTGGCAAATGAGGCAAAATTTGCATCTCCTTTCACCTCCGTTTATTCTCCGGCAACTCCGGAGGGAAATATCAGGCTCTTAAGCTGCTAAATGTTCCACTTTCTCTATCAGCTTAAAAGCTGCACAGAGCTGATGAGAACTGCAGGTCACATTATCATTTGATCCAGAAAAACATTTAATACGACACAGCCTCATGATTGAAAAAAAGCATTATACTACTATGAATATAACTATATAACGATAATTATTTCTACAAATACCTCGCCGCCAATGAAAGGTGTCGCATGTCACGTCATTGTCGTGTCAAAAGAAATACTTCTTAATGAGATGGAAGATTAAATCTTTAAAAATAATAATTTATTCAAAGTTGCAGCAGAGAGAAACTTAAGACAATTTAATAGGAATATTTCAATTTTTTGATGCGTGTCAGATCCATCCACTGATTTGTGTCTATATTACAGCGAGATGATATGCCCGAAAATAAAATCCATTACATGCAGCCGGTGGGTGAATTCAACACAGCATCACTATATGAGCACATTTAACATTTTTATGAATCAAAGTGAGAGAAACAAACACAGGAGCAGTTGTTGCATTAACATTTCTAACTATGATGCATAATGATAGTATCTGGGAGCTATAGGGACTATTTTTTAGACTAGCGCTGAAAATGTGTGACTTCTGGTGTGGCTAATATTTACAAAGACATGATGGTGATGGTGGAGGTCTTGAAGTACAAAGTCAAAGATTAGCTTCAAGCAACATAGCATAAACTAAACTAAAAAAATAGATTTCTAAAAATCCAATTTTTAGCGATTGAGATGTTAAACATCTTGAGAAATAGGCGTTTTCAATTTATTGTCAAGCGTCGGAGGAGAAGATCGATACCACTGTCATGACTGCACGGTAACAATTGAAGCTGCAGTCAGCCCAAAACAACAGCACACAGCTGGAACAAAATGAACATCTACCGAATGCCAAATGCGAGCGGAGAGAGAAACAGAGAATAAATGTGTCCTTTTGCTTTGGCAAATATGTAACTGTAGCATTCATGCCAATAAAGCTCATTTGAATTTAATTGAAATGATTTGAGGGGGGGGGGCGAGTGCTTGTGTGACAGTGGGTATGAAGTTAGCAGTAACGTTACACCTGTGAGCGTAGCCCTGCAGTGTGTGTGTTCAGATGAGTGCAACTCCTCAAGCTCTTTATAGCCTTTAGTGTCATTAATAAGTTGTGCTCACTAATTCTTCAGCCTTTTTTTTTTTGCATTCTACTACCAAACCAAAGAACACTACGGCCAAGTGTAGACTTTGTGAAACCTCACATCGCTGCTGCAGTCAAAGGAGGAAGACCAGAGACAAAATGGAGCCAGTTCTCACTCCAGCGGTTCAACCTCTGTGGTACGGTTGAGACCGAAGAAAAAGACAAGTGAACTCATCTCACCTCCTTGTACCAAAACAGCCCCGGAGCACCAAACAGCAGCAGGTCCCAGGCATGACAACTATGCGGTTTGCACACCAGCCCCCCCCCCCTTCGGCCCCCCCTTTTTATGCCTGATTGTCTCGTTCACCCCTCTTGCCTTGTTTTCTCTTGATAACCCTTGTCTCTCTTCAGGCTGTCTCACCCCTATCTCAATCTCCCACTGTCACACACTCCATCATTCTAACCTGCTCCCCCCCCCTCCTCCTCCTCCTTCTACCAAGTGAAGCGCTGCAGACAAGACGATGACTGCACCATACAATGGCCCCTGTATTCACACGGCTGTTTATGTGTCTGCAGACAGGGTGGCGGGGGGGGGGCATAAACAGCTCCCATGCACAGAGGTCCCTTTGTTGTGAGCTTAAGTGTGCAAGACGTGTTACCAACTAAATGGATGAATACACAGAGCGATATTTAATGGACACATTGTGCATGAAAGTGTGATAGTCTTTCATCTTTTTTGTATAGGTAGATATTAAGTATACATATTTACATCGGGGGGAACCCAACAGTGAAGACAAGTCAGTGAGGGTCTTTACGGATTGGCGTTTACCAGCAGAACCAATTTCAAATGAAACAACTACCACAAGGTTCAAAGTGCTGTATGGATTTGTCCAAAATCACATTGACTATGCAAATTGTAGCCGATTTTACCCTTCAGAACAGAGATAAAAAATGTCTCAAATTTATACACGCGTCATTAACCATGAGATGTCAAGAACAAGGGAAAAAGTCTGCAATTTAACCTCCTTGTCATTGCCGTAAGGCAGCGACCCGGAGTCTGAAAAGGACAAGCCCCTTAATTACTTTAAACCTGCATTGATTCTCCTCTGGTCTCCCTGTGCAGACATTTATACAAAAATTATCCTATTTATCTCTTGATCGATTATTAAATATTATCATTATTAATTGTTAAAAAGGCATTCATGGTCTCAATTGTTAGGTAGAAACGTTCAATACATCACGATGTTCAGTAAAACATAGTGTGATCGAGATTTCATGAATGTTTATGGGACGGCTCACCATAGATTTTTTTAGGGATGTACATATTTATGCTTCCGTAAGGGGGGGAATCCTCCCTGCTTCGAGTGAGCATGTGTGCAGTCATTTGTCACCTGAAGGTAGATGGATGACAAAGCCCACATGCTGGGGTTCAGTGAAAATCGCCTGCCTTCAGCCTTTGCTCCCGTTTAATTACACAGCACTGAAACGCAGAGGCGACCGGGTCTACACAACGGATTCTGCAGAAGGAGATACCACACGGAGCCGTTCATCATGCAGAGTGCAGACAGCAGTGGGACGGCCAAAATCTAGTCTCTCGTTATCAGAACAAACAGAACAGCACTTCAGTTTAAATGTCAGTCAGTGGGGTTTTGGGGATGTAAACAGAGGATTCATTTGGAAGGCTACAAGTGGTTGTAAAAAAAACAAACAAAAAAATAATAGTGGTCAATATATGTTGCCCCCATTCAATAAAGTTACCAAGTCAGAAACTAATTAAAGCATTCAAATGAAGGTCATAATGGATTGATGGGTATGGAATATTCACAACAGCGGAAAATTAATCCCACACAAAAGGCCTTTTGTAGTGAAGGTTGTCTGATGAATGAATCAATGTATACAGACACATTTTGTGTAATTCATTATAAAGCCTGCACAAATTATTGATTAATTTGCCAGGTCTTTTACTGATTAATCATCGTTGAAAATTGATAATAAAATGTCAGACAATGACAAATTCACGATAAAGCTTCCAAAGCCTAAAACATATCGAGTTTTCTATGAAGTATGAAAAAGAAGAGTTTCACATACACATCGGAGAAGCTGCAACAGTGATCGTTCTGCTTTTAAAGTGACCAAAAACCAATCAATTTTGTAAATGATTTCCGCTCCATTAGTGAAATAAAAATAAATAAGAGATAGCAAACCTGTGAGCCATTAAGTCAATAATATGCAACAGAGCATACGGTTTGTCATGTTCAGTAGTGTGTGTTTAAACCATCCCATTTATATTTTTGTGAAGCACACTGTAACCAAGGGCCTTATAAGTACTACAGAAATGCAGATTAGGTTTACTTATGATACAATTATTCTCAAAGAGTTTGTTGCGTTTCATGGAGGTTCATTCAGATGACACGACGGGGGGTAATGTAGTGTAAGCGCGGCCTGCAAGAACCCGGGGGAGAGAAGAAGAGGCAGAAGCTGAACTCCCAGTGCCACGCACAGGGACATCTTGATAATTAAATACCTCTCCAGCTTCAATTTCCTGTTCTGTGATAAGTGGAGGAATAAGCCGTCAGCATGGACTTGTGCTTATCAAATTTCCCAAGTAAGTGGAAAGGACAGGATGCAAGAAGTGAAGGCAAACACAATGATGGGGAAAACCAAACATAATAGGTAAATATTCATATTATGTATATATTCTTGTCATTATGAACCCGGGAATTTTCTTGCAAACAATAACGATGATACATTCACGCCATTTGCATTGCTACCGACGGAGATGAAGAAAAAAACATGCAGGCAAGAGAAAGGGCGACAGAGGAACATTGATATTTTTTCAGCAGTGCCACCTGGGGCATCCACCAACAACCCGCCCATTGCCTATTAGGAGCTGCTCTCGCTGCAATCAGGCTCTACGCTCTACAGAGAACAGCAGTTGTTTGAACCTACAGTATGAGCATGTTTTTGTGGGCTTCTGCTGCGCCGAGTCCGTTTAAGTCAAAGATCCATTTCACACTTTCGCTACACAAAAATAAGGGAGATCGCACAGACAGACAAGCCCTTTAAAATTCATTAGGTTGCCTCGTGGGGAACAACATGCAGCTGAGGCTCAACACAGGACTCAGTGTCTGCAGGAGTTCACCAGGGTATATTTGCCAATTCTTACCTTCTACATGGTATCAGTAGCATTTTGTTTAGGCCTGTACCCAGCAATGAGGTGAAAGAAAGAGGGTGTAAGTGCAGTGAATATGCATACAGATGTGGAGAGTGAGGCGGTAAAATCAATGAGGAGGAAGAGGTTCTAACGCTCCTGCGGAAGTGCTGGGGTTAAAAATAAAAAGGAAACAAGGCCAAGGAGCACAGAGAAGATTTTCTAGGGAAGAAGGGTCACACGAAAACGGAGCCAGCGAGGAGGAAAGCCATCAGGCAGAGATGCAAACTCACCTTCAGTGGGGCTGATGGCTCCCGGTAAGCTGTCCCAAGGGAGTGTCCAGTCAGGGCAAGGATGAGGCGTGAACTCTGCCTCAATGCCACTTTCCTATGGGAGGAACGAACACACACACACGTTACCATGGAAACCCCTCTACAGCCTTCAGGTGGTCCAAATGGTTGGAATGAAGCATTCATTCAGAATACCATTCTTAAACAATCGAGATTGCTGCTCTGAGGCTTTACCCGAGGAGAGGCCACTGCACTGGTAATTATCTGAAGAGACGCCTCCACTTTCCTCCCACACATCCAGTACACTTCAGCAAAATACCAGGGTGATGCTTCAAATTGAGGTAGCAGGCCAGTGTTTCCCCTTGGTTTATGGGGTGCTGCCCCCCCCAAAATATAATGGTTGGGGAAACACTGCAGGTTCAAAAGATCAGAGAAGTAAATGCATTTTGTTCTTTTTTTCTGTTTGATAAAAGTTACAAATATAATCCTGTGGAAATAGTTAGCTGACCGCTGTGATAAATGGTCTAATGGCGACTGATTAATATGACATATGATCTCACGATTAAGGTGTGGTGTAGGCGAAGGTAATATGCAGTATACCTCCCATCATAGCTTATACCCAACGCAGCATTGTATTTAAACAACTTGAAGATATCAACTGAACGACTGCAAATATTAAGACTTGCACGATGTAATTCAACACAAAACATACAGGGAATTGCTGAATAAACACTATTTATAAAAGAAAGAAATGTATCGTTGATGTTGACTGCAGTAACCTGTGGCATTCATTTCCATACCCTTGAGTCAACCTAATTTACTTTAAAGAAAGGGCAAAAACATTCAGACCACATTATAATGTAATCCCTTTCAACACAGCATGAACCACAGGTTCAAAATGACACGTGCTAACAGCGTTTTAACCGTGTAGCATTCACACTGAACTGCATCGAGACGTCACTGGCATCGTGTGAGGTATTACAGTGTAAACTGTGGCTTGTGGCTTTTAACAACAAGTGACAAAAGGGACGAGTTACCACACTGTGGTTCAAATGAACATTTAATCACGTAGGCCACATTTCCACAATGCCCCGGTTAAGGGGGCGCACTCCGTTACAGCTGGTAGAGCAGGGTCTTAAAAGGGAAATCTACGGCCGAACCCTGGCGCTCGATTGAGCACTAACGAGTAAAAGGAAGCTGCCACACGGCTGTTGAGTTCCAGTTTCCGGGGTCGGGAACGGACGCAGACTTTCAGTAATCCCAGTTTCTGGCAGTTTCCCCGTGAGCCCCATCCTGCCAACATTGTGCCTCGTGTCGGCCCATCTGCCTCTGAGTGTTCGTCTCTTTCGGCGGTCCGTGGGAACGACGTGCTTCAGTTGTGACGTAGGGAGCTGAACGGCGAACAGTTTGTCAAACGTGATATTGATATTGAGCTTCGTAATTAAGAAAGACTCGACTTGCTGACAGAAAATACAAGATGTGATTACTACTAATCCTGTTACTTCACTAATCCTCCTTTGGACAAACTACCATATTTCACTGATTGAATTTTGATTGAAAACCTGTCAATCAACGTGTCAGGGACAGCATGCAGGATTCAGTCTTGAATGTGGGTACCAGGGCGACTGGTCTGTTTAAATTTGGATCATAGGTTGTGCCTCTACAGCTCATTGCACAGACAGTTTGAACTGGCATCCATTAGTGTGTGATAACTGAAGTGTGGAGAAAAAAAAGGAGTTAACGAGCCCTTTACAGATCTATATTTATATTATATTGAGTAGCAGGATAAGCCTGGTGCCTCTGGTTCGCAGAGAGAGATTGCATGTCACCATGTCAGACCTCTGTCTCCACGTACTTGCCTCAGAATGCACAGCCATATATGAGAACATATGCATGTGTGCGCACACACACATGCACACACACACACAACAACACAACAGCTGCAGCGCAGACATGATGGTGGCGACATGCAGTCATCCTTATAATCCCTCTAGCAAAGAAAGAATGATGCCCATTGTGTGAGTGTGTGGGTGTGTGTGTGAGAGAGAGAGAGAGAGAGAGAGAGAGAGATTGTGTACCTGTGTGTAATAGAATTCCTCTTAGTTTTAATGTCTGATTTCAACCTGCTATGAAAACTGTCATTTGAGCCCTTCTTGTCCCGTCTGAATTCAATCCGGAAGCATGCCATGTTAAAGGCAAATCCCATCCTGACCACCCAGCTCACTCATCCGCCTCATCCAAACAGGCCAAATAGCTCTCCTTTTCTCCCTTATCTCTCTTCCAGTCACTTAAAAAAAAAAAAAAAAAAAGAAAGCCAGCAGGAAATCACAGGAATATCTTGGCTGAGTGAGCAGAGCAAGAAGGCCAAGTGAACAGTCTGAAGGCTTAGTAGTGAGAGGTTAGTCAGGGCCGAGGAGGCCGTCTCCTTTTGAACAGCTGGGTCTGCTTATCTCCTTCTGAAAGAGCCAGTAAAATGGTGTTGGGGCAATATCCAGTGTACTGTAGAGCTAGGATTGCTATAAATGTGTGACTGTGTGCCTCTGGCTTCCAGGGGGAGCCACATTTTGAGAGCTTGGACACGTTATGCTACTGTTGTGTGGCGTCTGGTCTCTTCACGGTAAGAGTTTGAGCCATTACTATATACTACTTAGTTTAACTATAAAAGCTTTGTTTTGTATTCATTGTGTTTATTGCACTTGAAACGACCATAAGCTGAATGTGCATTGTTTGTCGTATTGAAACAGGAGTGGCAACAGGATCCACTTTTAAAACTAGTCCCTTTTTGTTATTGGTTTGTATTGATTGATCAAAAATATTGTTTCATAAAAATAGTAAGAAATACTGTGAGAAGAAAATAATGTATACAGACAAACATCTTAAAACAGCCCACTTCAAATGTTAATTCTTCGACTGAAAGCACTTATCGTTTTAGAATTGGCCGAGAGGCAAAAAGTTTAACGATTAAGAGTCAGCCAGAAGCCAAAACACTAACTTGGAGATCCCCTCTCAGCAAAAAACACAGCAAAAAATGTGTGGATTAAATTACAGGGGCAATAGTTACAGTAGCAGTCAAAGGTTTGGACACACATACTCATTCAATTGAATGAGTATGTGTGTCCAAAGATATAGTGGAATGACGTCTATCTGAGCAGAGAAGGAAGTCACTCTCCCTTCTCTGAGCTTTGTTCACTTAGCCGGGCAAATCTTTAAGTGCTTTAAGCGCATGTTGGTGCATGTGAGCGGGCCCCACTTGCACCCCCGCGCCTGCTGCCCTCATACAGTGGTTACAGCAGACCACGTCGTCCCATCAGACAAGAGTTGGCTAAACACTGTTAACAAGCCTCGATCTGCACTTTGACTGGACACCAAACGACAGATCCTCAAATTCCTGGATGTGTGAGATCCTATTAGCAGACATAGAGAGTTTAACACGTGATAAGTGAGGAAATGTTATAATTTACTTGAAGTTTTGTCATCGTGGGCCTGGGGCCTCCGACAAAGCGGAGCTGCAGGGTCGTGTCCTGGCCTTCTTCTTGCTCCAAAAGGCCAGTTGGGGCGTCTTCTACGGCGGGCGCTGGGACGTCGGACACGAGAACTCGGGGGATGGACAGATCCATCCCACATTCCTTGGCAGCCCTAAGGACCCCGGGTACCTCCTGAACGCGACTGTACCAACGCAGCAGGTGGGGGAGCTGATGTAAGGAGCTCGCAGCGTGAGCTTGGAGGGAACACTATCAAAGGAAAAATAAAAAAAGAAAAGGGGGAAAAAAAACATATTGATTAAGTGACTCATGTGCCGTGTATTCTCCAGTGGAGCGAGATGTCAGGTTCCACTGGCTGGAGATTACTCATCACGCTGGCGGACAGACGGACGTGAGGGGCCGCCAGGAAAAAGCATCAAAACCGCGTTGGCAGGAGGGGGGGGGGGTTAAAGACATGATCAGAGGCACAGTGTTGATGTGTATGCAGAAGACAGGAGAACATACAGATGCAGACAGAGAGGGAGGGAGGGAGGGAGGGTGGGGGCGCGACAAATGGGGGCGGAGTGGAAAACCTCCGTCGCGGCCGCATGTGTCGTGGACAGCGATGGCCGTTAAGGGGAGACGCGCTTGGCTGGGTGTGAAACTGCAAACCACTGGAGCACGGCTGACTACTAAAAGCCTCATTGTGAGAACTTCAGTCCGTTCCCACAGTCGAGGAACAGTTGGAGGAGGCTCAAGGGTGAAAGGGGAGGTTGAGAAAACACGTCGCTGACCGACAGCAGCATCGCTGATCAATAACAACGTCCCATTGAAGTAAACGGATCGCCGCTGCGGCTACTCAACTTCTAACCTAATAAGTATTCTGAATGAATTTCGCGAGCAAAGAGTTTTACCGTCAATATAAACACCCACCGCTGAGTCAATCAATCAGTGGCAGATTAAAAAGAAAACCTTCCAAAAGGAGAGTCATTGAAATACATTTCATCCCAGTGCGTTTGGATAGAAACTCCACCACACACTGCTATCAGTCGTTGCCAGGTGGCTCTAGACCACCTTTGCGAGCGCAACCTGCGCCAAGTCTGATGCAGCGAGGATCTTAACTCACGGTTCTGCCTGGACGGATCTGAAAGGAGCCGGGTGTACCGACGGCTCAACCTGAACAAAGTGTCAAAACCTTAAGGCAATGCATAAATTGGACCTGCACATTAAATTCCTATATGGCGCCACCTGCACGAGGTGACGTTGCACACGAGTCACGTGTGCTACTGTGCATGTTGGGACAAAGTTCCCAGAGGCGTATAGAGGAAATATATAGCCGGTGATAATAACCTTAAATGAGCATTTGACGTGAATTCACGGATCTCAAATAGGCAATAACTCAGTAATAGGGTTTATGACGGTCAACATTCAAACATGAACCCTAATACTCAAAAGGTCCTCACCAAGTACTGGTAGATGCACGGCAGCAGAACCACGTCGGTCAGAGTGAAGTACAGTCCTTCTGCAAACACGTGCTCCAGGGGAGGCAGGTCCGTGGTCTTCACTTTCCTGATCTCGGGGTTCTCTCTGCTGGTCGCTGTAGGAACTGAATCCACAGAGAGCTTGGCCAGAGCGGTCCTGAGCTCGTGCTCGTCACTGACCTCGGGCGATCGTCCGGGCTCGGTGTTTCGCTTCCCTTTGCCTTGATTCTTTTTATTCCTTTTCTGCGCTTGGAGTTTCTGTCTCCGGATCTTGTCGTCGTTGTGGACTTTGACCGGCTCCGCTCGCCGGCGCTCTAGGGTGAGGATGGCGAGAGGCAGCTGCTGATTAGTGGGGTCTTTGAGGTGTTGTTCTACCGCGGAGGGGATTCCGATTTCACACAGTCTGGTCCACTTGCTCACCTGAGAACGAGAAAGGAAAAGATGTCAAATATCGCAGGGACTTTAAAAAAGGGCACAAAATACAACATCATTGCTTGACTGTTAAATATTTGTGAATGTTAAATTCTATCCATCTCAGTATAACGCTGCTGAAACTTTTACCAAACCCTAAATAGGCTGGAAATATTATTACGTCATTATAGTAAAATAAATAGAATAAGTACAGATTTACTAATTAGTAACTTATTGTTCAGAGTTGACGACCGACTACTCATACTCACTTAACGTTACATGAACATTGCATGCCGCTAAATTCCCAACTGAGATTGCCTTGTGCCGCTCTGACAGAGGAACCCACTACCGAAGGAACCTGCCACCGACCAACGGCACCTGCCGTTCTGACAAAGTAACCTTCTACAAAGCACTTCTCACACTCGGGGTCACTCCAAAGTAACCTGTTGTTTCAGATCCCCCACACCAGAAGGTTTTTCTCCATACCGATGTGACCTCGTTAATATCAATAACACCAGATATTGCTTCTCGCGCAGCGTATAACGTGCACACGAATCCTGGTCGGTTCAATCTTTTAATATATTTTCTTAACTGTATTTTGTAAGTGTCTGTGGTGTACGTCGCGCTATGTGTCAAAGTGTTTTAAGACACGCCCAAAATAAGATCTTTCAGATTACCCACACTAGAAGGTTTCCTCCATTCATCCTGTTCTGCTTTAACTTAATAGATGAATTACACGGATAAGGGCAGGATTACTTTGTGGATCTTTGTGGCGCACTGCATGGAGCAGCCGGCCGAATGGGGTTTTGATGTTTTGATCCACAGGGTTCAAATGGAAAGTCGTTCCGACCTTTTCTTTAATGAATTTTCTTAGATTTTCATACGTGGCTGTGATGTAGTGCTCACTTATACAAT
The DNA here is from genome assembly GCF_949316345.1 of Pungitius pungitius. Classification (NCBI taxonomy): domain Eukaryota; kingdom Metazoa; phylum Chordata; class Actinopteri; order Perciformes; family Gasterosteidae; genus Pungitius; species Pungitius pungitius. Next base: position 14,823,453 of record NC_084908.1, on the reverse strand, counting down.
CGTAAACGCTGCAAAGGATATGTGATGCGTTTTGAAGACTTTCAGCATGTTTGTGAATGTGTGACAAATGATGAAAACAGAGGGAGGCACATCTGCGGCTGTGAGTAAACACAAACACGCACGTGTAAGGAAACCAGTAGGTTTAAAAACCAGTGAGGGTGTAACACCCGCTCAAAAGAGCCAGATCTCTTGTCATCTATTTGATCAGGTGCCTCCCTGCTTGCCACTCACCTCAGCACAGGCCTTCAGACAGGTCTTCTTGAATCCCAGCAGTGCCAGCACATCCTTTCTGGAAGGGTCCGCCTCGGTGGTCTTGTCGATGACATGTCTCAGGACCACCGCCAGCCCGGCCCTGCACAGCATCCCCGTCTCATCCAGGACGGCGGGGAGGCGGCAGCCCCTCACCAGCTGGGGCACATCCTCCGGCCGAAGGTCAGACACGTCCAAACCGGCTGGCAGCTGACCCCCCAGGGCCTGGGAGCCGCCGGGTGTGCTGAAGACGAGGAAAACTTTGAAGGACTTGCACTCGCAGTAGGACAGGAGAAACAGGGCGATGGAGGTGTGCAGCGGGAGACGGGGCTCCCCGTTTTGGCAGCAAACTTCTAGAAAAAGGGAGGGACGCTGTGGGTTTTCCTCGGTGTGCTTCATCGTTAAAAAGTAACTACTGTGAAGGGGAGGAAGAAAACAACAGAGAGGGGTTAACGGGGGACGTAGAATATCTTGGAAATGAGTTCAGGTGTCTGTTGGTGTGTAGTGCGGCGAGACGCGTGTGAAATGAACTGCACCGTGAGAACCGGCGCGAAAAATGGCATTAGTCGATACTTCAGTAATGGAAATATACACACCGGCAACTTCATTAAGAGCACGTTGCAAGGATGCACGCTTCCTGTTCCGAGCTGCTTCTTCTTCTTCTTCTTCTTCTTCTGTATACTGTTACGCTCGGTTTGCTCAACAGCGCCGCCCGCTGTCTCATATCAACACGTACGAGTCAATGACGGCCAAATAAACAAACTTCACGTGCTTTTTAAATACTGAAAAAAAAATCAGTTTCAATTATTTGGCATATCTAAGTATATATTAAATATAGATTGTAAAGCTATGTTAAATTAATTTAATAAAGCCGTCATTCGACCCATGGTTCCGAGCGACTGGATTCCGGAGGCATTTAAGGGTTGCACAGGGTACAGGCTGCATACCGCTAACACATCAGTGGGAACGCGCCTCATCTAGGAAGTGGTCAACCTTTTAACGTTTGTTGCTCACCAAAACAAACTTCTGGGTTAAGGGCCAATCATTTACCAAATTCACACCGTTAGGTAACGTAATCTAACTGAAAAGTGTAACCGGGCAACTTGGTTTTGTTTATCTCTCATTTATGTAACGTTAACACACCTTTGTAGCCGTGGTGTTTGATTTAATTGTGCCGGACATTATTTCATGATTCCCAGGGTTAAGCCATGGCTGGACCTGTCAGTCTGGAGCTGGATCCAATCTTCCTCAAAGGACTGAGTTACCTGCACTCCAAGAGCAAAGACTCGGTGGAGAAACTCAAAGCTTTACTAGATGAGTCCCTTTCAAGAGGAGGTGACTCATCCTACCGTTCGTTGCAAAAGGTGAGCAGCTCGTTGTTGTTGTTTTTTTTTTTACATTCATTGTTCAGAGTCGCTTTCAATTACATTGTAATATCATTTACGCAACTGAATGCCAAGTATTCCGTCCCATCATTGTGTATCCTCAGGATATAGAGGTTTCCAAGGGGTCTGTGTCCAAGCTGAGCTTAAGTAAACAGGACTCCAAGTCCTCCTCCAGTTCCTCCTCCTCTTCCTCCAGCAGCAGCAGCAGCAGCAGCAGCAAATCCAACTCGGAAAAAAGCAAGAAAGACACTGAGAAGAGACCTGTCGAGAAGGTACGAAAAATAAGTAGACTTTCCAGAATTGAGTCGAAACCTCATTATACATATTGTCGTATTTGAGGCTACATTGAGCGTTGCTTTACATTTCTTTTTACGGACCTATGTTCCAGTCCTGTCTTACTGACTGTGTACACGTGTTCAGTTGTGTTATTGTAAGGAATTTGATGAACTGAAATGAAAAAGCCTAGACATCAACCAAATGTATGACATTGATATCAATGATCAACTCTTTACGTCCTAATGAAAAACAGGTCAGGGTCGACTTGGTTGAGGTGGACCCTCCCAAAAAGCCTCGTTTGGAGAAACCGGAGAATCGCTCTTCTCCAATCACCGTTCAGACGAGCAAAGACCTTCTGCCCAACATAAACGACTACGACGAGACCAACGCTGATGACTTTGCAATGGAAATGGGCCTGGCCTGTGTAGTTTGCAGGTACATTTTAATTATTGGCAACGAAACACAACCTATTTTTCTCTTTTATCTTAAGGTTGATATTAGCTTAGCTCAATCTTTGAGATAAAAAGGTAAAGTTACTAACCTACCAGATGCTTTTCCATCGCCAAAGACAAATGACGGTGTCCATGGGGAACCAGTTGGTTGAGTGCCAGGAGTGCCATAATCTGTACCACCAGGAGTGTCACAAGCCACAAGTGACCGACAAAGAAGTCAATGATCCGCGACTTGTGTGGTATTGTGCCCGCTGCACCAGGCAAATGAAACGCATGGTAAGGGAATATAAACGATGAGCCAGTCTTTGTTTGAATTGTCTTAGTGCTTTGTTGGTTTGATGTGATTTTAATAACTAACTATATTTGTTTGTCCTCAAGGCCCAGAAACCTCCACAGAAGCCGTCTCCTGCATCTGCATCATCAGCCCCTGTGGTCAAAGACACACTGGTGAAAAAGACCGAGCTTAAAGCCAAGCCTGATACAACCAGCACTTTCCAAGCCTTCAAAAGAACAGAATTGAAGGTTTGTGTGAACTAATTGTGTTCAGTAACTTGCCCAAAGACACTTTGACATTTGTGCAAATGGCTCCTGCAAAGGAGAAGGAGCAGAAAGTAGACTTTAGACCACTTACTTCTGTTGCTAAGGCAATGCTCCTGGACAGTATCATTTCTCCAGAGGGAGTAGATCAGAACATGTTTTTAGAGTACTGGAAAATGTTTGCACAGGTAGGATTTGCATGGATTTGTAAACTGTCTCATATGCAATTTGGTGGTTAAAGAGCTTTCATTTATTTAAAAAAATATCAAACATATCAATATTAAACCTAAACTGTAAAAAACTTCTATAATGAACACTGAATTAATCAATATTGGACATCTACTTGGAGTCTCAATGTCAAAACATAGAAAGTTAGTATTGCAGTATGACAATTACATTTTAGGGTCTGTTGAATGTGTGCTAATTGTGGTGGCTATTCATTGTTTCAGGCATCGACACCATCAGCCAATCCCACCAGCAGCAGCTCCACCTCGTCAGGCAGCGGCCTCACAGGCTGGGCCGCATTCGGCGCCAAGACGAGTCCGTCTCTAGCTGCCGGCTCCAAACTAGGATCCTCGGGCCCAAGCGGGAGCCACAAGACCCTGCCGGCTCCCTCTGGCCAGAAACCCGTCGGGCTGTCTGGCCTCGCAGGAGCCAAGTCAGGACCCGGTGGTAGTGCGAAGACACCCGGGACCGGCAACGGAAACGGCTCGGGCCAGGCGCCTCTAAAACCGCCTCCGCCGCTGACTCTGGGTAAGCAGCCCCTGAACCGCTCATCGAGCGGCGAAAACCAAGGAAAAGGGCCCGCCTCCTCCGGGGGCGGCTCCCCGAGCGGCTCGAGTGGAGCAGGGAACGGAGGCAATAACGGAGGAGGTAACGGGAATAATGGGAATGGGTCCAAGGCGGCACCGGGGGACAAAGCGCCAACGTCCCAGGAGTCCCAGCTCAACGCCATGAAACGGTTACAGCTGGTGAAGAAGAAAGCGGCGCAGAAGAAACTGAAGAAATAAGTAGAGAGAGAAACAAAGAGGGGGAGGAGTTGGAAATTAAATGTGGAACAAGTGCCAGAGCATTAAAAGAGTAGCCGTTCATGAGTGACACCATCCAGTCCAGAAACTTGAATCCTGCTTTGTCTGAGTGCTGCTGGACTGTATATCTCGTTCTGTCTTAACACGTCTGACCGTTGACAAAGTGTCATTTTTCATCATCAAAAACATTAAATCTCTTCTTAGAAACGGGCATGAGCAGTGACTTGGTTTCATGTGGTCTTCTTAAATGTTTACCATTCCTTCTGCAGGACAAATGAAGACTTCATCACCTTTATTCATTATGCAATTGTTCAAATACATATATATGTCATAATATATTTCTTAATTTCACATTAAATATATACTCTTCATGTATGAATCGGTTCACATACAAAATTAACTTCATTGATAAATCACTTCATCATCAATTAAAAATTCACCAACACTGAAGTGAAAAAGTGCTCGGCACAGTGCCCTGTATTCTCCTTCCATATTATATATGTTAATCACAGATCACTGGTCCCATTAGAGAGCTCTCTTGTTATTATCTTCTGAAGGCAAAACAAGTTCAACACTTTTGGTACGAAACATATAAGATGTGGTGACACTTGGTGCAATTTTTGCATTTCACTGTGCAGAAATGCAACATGTTTTACAGTTTTATAGGGTGTGACATGCTTAAAAACAGTTTATGCGTAGGACATCCTGCCAAGGTAGTTGGCCGGGACGTATCCCTTCTGTCCGTTGGCCTCGGCTAACCACCAGTCCTTATTGCCTCCGAGGTCGTGGAACTGAACGATGCGGACGTGCTGGTACTCCTGCAGGGTCAGCTCCTGGTCGCAGCGCGCTTGAAATGCATACACTGCATAGAACTGTGGGAAGAGACGCAAATCAGTTGTTAGAATGTGACAGAACTGGTGGTAAGTGGTCTTTTTTTTTGGTAAATAGCACAATTTGAATATGCACTAACATCATAGTTATACTGAAGTGTATCATCCTATAGATCCAGAAGGAGGCGCTGTTCATCAGCTCTCCACATGGACAGATTGTTTCTGCTTTTATGTTAGTTTACAATCTACTGAACCTTATGAAAATTCATGTTTAAAGACCAATACGGCGTAATGTTATGATGAAGATCAGAGTCCTATTGTAAAATTGTGCAGATGAAAGCATGACCACTAGAAGAACAAAGCTTTTATAGCCAGAGTGACATCACCCTGTCATCATTTAATATTATTTAATGTTATCATTTGCATTTAGTTTTACTATATCTCTACTAACATGAATGTGTTTCAGGTTCATCCCCCATTTTTCTGATTTCCAACTATCGCTCGGTTTATTTTAAAAGTGTTGCGCATCATGGGGCCCGTAGGGTTTCTGCAACTGTTGACTTTGCAGGACATTAACATTCCCCGACGTCGGCTGTTTTTACCCGAAGCTGCTCAGAAAGAGATATTTGACCCGTCCCTCCTGTCCTCAGCGCTGTAGCAGCTCACAACGACCCCAATAAGGTGGCGTTCACAAAAGCACACACCTGCTGAGCCTCCGTGTCCTCGGGGCCCTCGGGGCCCTCGGGCTCGCCCTGCAGTCCGGACAGGGTGGAGCCGCTGTCGGTGGTGTTGAGGTTGAGGTTGAAGCTGCGCAGGCTGCTGCTGCCGCTGCCCGACACGAACAGGCTGAGGTCATCAAAGTCCTCGTCCGCCATGGCAGGCGCCTGCTGCTGCTGCTGCTGCTGCTGCTGATCTTTCGCCCTGCGGCCTCCCCGCTGGGAGTCCCTCAGAGGGTTGTACTGCTTCAGGAATGTGGAGTAGACGTAACCCTGTGTGCCTAACGGGGTCACAGGAGAGGTGCAGTTTGTCAGGATGCTTGACCTCCCGGAGTTCATTTTGAAGGGGCTGGTTCAGTCAAATTAAAAGGATCAATTCTTGTTTTCCTCCCGTATTAAATTGGGCTACGGTTTGGAGATATGTTTCTCATATTTGTTCCTCGATCAGACACACATCAGATAAATCAAACACTGGAGAATCAACAGCATCAAAATTCCATTCACATCATAATCGAGTGGACACAAATCTAACAGACTGAGCTAAACAAAAAAAAAGCTTTCCTTATTTTGTGATTTGGGTGAACTGACCCTTTACATGGTGAATCCAGAGAAAACTGCATTTCATAGCACATTTTCCGTCAATAATACTGTAAACATACAGTTTTAATACAGTATGTCTTACGTCAAGGCTTTAAACATTTGTATTTGCTCACACAACCTTCAATCCCTATGAGTGAACAGAGAAATGTGTACATAAATATTGTGTTGTTATCAACAGAAGGATGAACAACAACCTCCCGGGAATGCTTCTAATCCCAGAGGAACAGACAACAACGTAAGAACAAACATGCACACAATCTCTAGTTTTTTTTTTCTTCCTAGCACTCATAAAAAATAACTTGTTATTGCCGAACACAGAGCACCTCTCCGTCGGTGATTTCCAACACCCACAGGGAGAGGCTTTGTACTCTGGGCCACACTGCGTACAACGCGCAAACAAGACGTCGGGATCTCAGGTGCTTCGGCAAGACGTGGAGACGGAGACAGGCTTTGCAGTGCGGAGCCGCGAGGAGAGGCAACCGTCTCCAGGGGCTGGCAAAGAGGGGCCAGCAACCATGACATCACAGGAGCCCCCTGGGACTAACTCCTGTGTGCCGACGCTGGCCGTGTTGGAAAGTAAAGTTTTTGTTGGTCTACACAGCCCCTGGGTCATCTAACACATGCAGGAATGTGTTTAAAAGGAGAACTGTAGCAACAATGTTCCTGCAGACCATCTAGTGTGATAACTTAACTCCCCTCTTGTGTGTTTTACTCACTGAATGAGCACACACACACACACACACACACACACACACACGCACATGCACACACTTGCCTCCGGTGTGAACCAGCCAGCGGCTGCTGCTGCCCGATGGGTCGGTGTCCTCCAGCAGGGCAATGAGCTCCCCCTCCAGGAGGGCGAGGTCCTGCTCCTGGCAGCCGTTGCACTTCCTCTTGAGCAGGTACAGGCGGCTCACCGGGTATTCGGCCAGCAGCCAGGCTCGCTGCTCCTCGGTTTGATGCTGCACCTCCGGCACCTCGGGGGACACAAAAGGAGGTGATTATCAGAGGCGGTTGTGGTGTGCGGGCACTTTGTTGGTTATTGTTGCCTGAGATTATCGGGAGGAGGGAAGAAGGGAAGATGCTCCTGTGCATATTTGGCTACATTTTTAGTCTCAGGGTGCCCAGTTAATCCAAGCAGTGTTCGCTTGGTCTGCCTTTGATTCCACTTTTTGCTGCTAATCTATGGATTGAAAATTTTTTAAATACAGAAATGTATGAAATGTGTGTCTCTATTTTCAACCTACAGTTAATGAGAAGATTACAGTCAGGAATCTCAATAGTACACATCGCAGATTTTTTTTCCTAGTCTCGTTTGCCCACTTTCTTACTGCTATTTTCTTGTCTCGTTGTCTCTCGAAGCTGACTTTTCGCTCCATCAACTTCTGCGCGTTGTCCTTCACGAAGGTCAGGTTGTTCAGCTCTTCCATGATGCAGTTCTGCACTTCAGCGATGTTGGACAGGGGAGCCTGAAAGGGGCAAACGCGACGCACTTTAGTCCCGGACCCTAAACAGACTGGAAATAGGGTTTAGTGTTAATGATGTGTGGCACCCTCACTGGTAGCTGCTGAATGGATGGGGAACGGAGAAGTATTTTATCCATCAGCCCCCTGAGCAGGGCCACGAGGTACACCACGCAGTTGGTCAGGATACTGTAGGCGGCCACGTTGAACCTCTGCAGCTCCTCCACCAGCAAGGCATTGAGCGCTTCGTAGTCCCTCCTGGCGGGACCCGGCGGGTCTTCTGACACCGGTGAGGGCGAGGAAGAGTTGGTGGATGACGTGGATGAGGACGAAGAAGAAGAAGAGCGCTCCAGTCGGCTGCAGTAATCCAGCAGCTTATCATACCGCTTCTGGATGAGCTTCTGCGGGGCTGTGAACATGCCTTGCAGTGACGCGAGGGGGGTGAGCACCAAGCGGGCCATACTGTCTTTCTGCATCAAAAAGTGAGCGAGGCAGGTCGAAGATGAACACAAATGTTCCACTTTTTTACATTACATGTCATTCAGCTGACGCTTTTATCCTAAGCGATTTACGATAAGTGCATTTCAACCTCAAGGACACACTATTTCAATTCAGTATTCTCTATACATGTAAACAAGTATTTCTACCCTACTCATGTGTGTTTTTATACGAATTCTATATAGAAATGGCTTGTTTTCTAATTCACATTATTGTCTCCTTAGGGAAGAGCGTAAAGTTCGGCTTTACAGTAACAGAGGTGCTCCAGCCTGAAAGACCAAACACACTAATGCTTAAACTGATGGTAATAAAAGTCTCTGTTAATCAGTTCCAGTCATGTTTTCACAGGCGACACAATGGATCCCCTTTCATAGCAAATAGCAATGCCTTTGTATCTACATTTATTTTATAGAGCTTATTACAGACTTTGGTTTGAGGCTGTGCAACACAAATCACTTTTTAATTAAAGGTAGCGTTATCTCAGAAATGACAGCAGTGAGAAGAGGGCAGCAGAGGGAGGAGGTCACTGAGGGACGTAGTGGGACGGTTCGAGGCCCAGAGGAAGTGACAGGAGGACAGACAGTCGGAGGACCAATGGGGGATCACGTAGGAACAGGACAGCAAAGCAAGGACGGATATAGAAGATTAAGGAAGGAAGCAAGCTACGCTCTGAAGAAAACTGGCACATCTTACATAGTGCTTATAGGGATCGTTTCCATTAGTGTCTGAAGAGCCATTGGTGAGGTTTTTGTTTGGATCCTTGATGATGTCCTCCATGTCCTGGACATTCTGAACGGCTACAGACACCATCTCCTGCAGAGCGGACGTCAAGGGAAAAAAAAAGTCTCTGAAAGTTAGCGGATTATTTCAAACCATCTGACGCGCTTGTTAATGTGTTACTATGTACCTACCTGGGTGTGCTGCAGGTAACATTGGACGTTCTTGGTAAGCTGCCTCACAGCCTTCTCCAGACTGCGGAACAGCTTTTCCTCTCGATCAAATATTTCATCTCTCACCTGCAGGCAGAAGAGTTTAAACATGTGTAAGTAGTAGCTCAATATGCATCGGCCCGCCACCACTTACTGCATCTATGCAACATGCGATTTGTGTATCAATAATGTGCCTTTGTGTAACGTGGGTTTATTTAAACTGTGCAACAGGCCTCGTAACTTTTATTCCATGCACTCACTTTTATTATCATGAGAGAGTGAGGAGGGAATTTTACCTGTGGTTCAACTCCAGTGAGGATTTTGAGATAGCCGGCAAACCTGTCGCCTTTCTTCCGAATAGAGTGGATGTTGAACTTGTGCAGTTTTCCCCTCAGTGTTCCTTCATCCTCCAACCGCTTATACTTCATAACTGAGAGTGAAAAAGAAGCCCAAATTGAATTGGAAGATAATCTGCAGAAGAACTAGTTTTGTCGTCACGCGAGTTCACAAACGCGATCAAGTAATAAAACACCTCACTTTGAACAGAACATCACCTATATCTTTGCGTCTCTTGAACTCGTTGATGTTTACATTGATGATCTTAGCAGCTGTGAACGCCTCCTGCAGCGGGTGGTAGTCAGGGTGGTCTTCGGGCGTGGCGTGCCACAGCTCCCCGAGCAGCAAAGGGTACTTCATGATCCTCTGGACCGGTTTGATGAGCAGGGAACCCATGTTCAGCAGGTTGGGTTTCCCTCTGTGCGAAGAGATGCGTTGCACTCATTGACACGACATGACATTCCATCAGCAACATCTATATAGTATATTTTGAATACCAATTCATCATTAAAGGGTACTCACTCTTGGTCGTAGATTTTCCTGTATTTACAAAGACAAAAAAAAAATACAGTCGACAATGAGACAAAACACAAAGTTGGGGAATATCTGAAAAATTATACGAAGTTAAGAATGTGAGATGATGACTTGACTCACTTCAGAGATAATATACATGTGGTGAAATGTTGCTTTATTTCTTCGTCTTTCTCATAGGATTTGAGTGACATGTTGGCATCATCGTGATGGTAACAGTATATCTTATATACATCTTCTATTGCTCCCTTCGCCTGGATGAAGATATCTCCTTCAAATAGAAATAGAAACACATCTTTTGTGAAGCATGAACCACAGAAGTAGAAGTCAACAAAGGTTCACGTTAGGCAAGTAGTCAAAGTGTAATTACCTATGACAACTGCCTCCGGATCAGGGTCTGCGATGGCCCCATTCAGTCTGTGGAGGAGTGCTGCAGAAACCTCACACACTGTCTCTGTGTTGGTGAACAGCGTGTCCACATCCACAACCTGATAAAGGAAAAGGAAATGAAATACTTAATGCAAATTAAACCAGAAATCTGTTGTAGTGGGGTTTTTTTTGACAAAAAGTGAACCAAAGCAGAACAAAAGCTGCTGTGTATAGATATATATACATATGATCACATTCTTCAAACAAATGTTCAATGAAGGCCTGATTATTACTAATACATAGTGTGATACAGCATAATGCTTACTCCAATTTATGAGGCATGAAGATAAAACATTCTACATTAAATGAGTCTCCAGCAGAGACTACACGATAAATTGTTAAAAAACAATTTAAAATCATTTCCCCTATAGATTCTGTGTGCCCCAAAATCTGATCTGAGCAAAAGAGCTTGAGAAAAGGAAAATGCAGTTATGCGTGTTTACTTTATTCCATCATAATGTTATGGTTGGGGTTAATGTTATACACAAGGATTACTTGTGGGTCTAAGTGGGTCAACTAAGTGGATCAACGTGTTCCAAATAAGTGACACTGTAGGACATCAACTTCTGCCCAGCGTGCAGCCAGTTTAGTATTAAGACTCAACTTTACAATATAATCTTATTTATAGAAAATGTCACCATTAAAAAACAATAATCCTACTTTAGTGTAGTAAAGACGTTGTATAGACGTTGGTGTGTGTGTGTGTGTGTGTGTGGGGGGGGGGGGGGGGGGTACCTGCAGATTGCGTAGAGGCTGGACCACCTCTCTGATGGACAGCTCCAGGTCTGTGAGGAAATCCCTTTCAGTCTGCACCAGCTCCTGAATGACCATCGCCCTGCGCTTCATCTTCCTGGACCGGACCTCCTCCGGGTCCAGTGCCGGAGAGGGGGGAGCGGACCGGTCCAGTGGTGTCATTTTCTCTGCGAAAAGTTGACATTATGTGTATATAAATATATATCAAATGAACAGGTGTTGGCTGCGTCCAGACCCACTCGTGTGTACAGCATCGGGCCCAACGTGTCATACAGGTCATTTATGGAAAGAGAATTGGTAATAATGTGAGCATAAAGCCACGTTTCTCCAGAAAAACATGTTTTTGCCAGAATATTATAAGCCATCTGTGTGCATTATCTATAATGCTACTAAAATGCTAAACACCCCCCCCCCCCCGTGGGCAGTGCCTGCTCCGAACAAACCCCCCCCCCATCTCCTCTAAAGCATTGGCATGTCGCGTGTGCACCCATCAGTATTTCACGGCGATAATGATTTAGACTCCAGCGCCAAAAGGCCTCACTTAACATGCCAGTCAGGCTCACTCCCCCCCCCGCCCCGCCCCGCCCCCCCTTCTTTTTTATGGCCCGGCTGTCTAATCAGTGTGTGGCTGCTGTGTGCTTTGCATGGCAGGCAGGAGTGTCTGTTCGGGGGAAAAGGGATGATGCTTCCTTGCTGCCCAATCGACGCCACGCACAGCTTCCTTCTCTTTTCTCCAGGAGGGAGGGGGAGGGGGGGAGGTGGGGAGGGAGGGGGGGGGGGGGGGAGGCTCGTGTCAGGTTACGGAACTAATCGAGCAGCTGATGTAATGCTCCGTCGTGCTCAGGCATTCCATCTGCTCAGACTGGGAGTTTGACGGGGGGGGGCGGGGGGGGGCAGACAATGATGAACATACGCCTGCATATGGACACACACACACACACACACATTGATTCACTCAGGCGGACACACACACAGACAGAAGTTTGACTTTGTGTTGGCGAATTATCGGTCCGAGTAATGATTGGCCTGCTCTTATTACATTCATTCCGGGTTTCTCTCCTTTTTGAGATGAGCAAAGTAGTCGAAAATATGAGGAAGTGCATCGTCAAAGTAAACAAGTAGGGCAGGTACAGGAACATTCTTTTTTTTTTACCCCTTAATCATTTAATTAAAATAAAATATCTTTATAACTCCGTTGAAGGAAACAGGAAGTTGCGGGGGGGAAAGGTACAGCGGCGAGCCGTGGATGATGTCACTGTTTCCCATGAATGCCCACTTGTGCAACCCGCGTTCACACGTGGCTGACTCTGGAAGAGGTCTGACAACATTCTACTTGCACAAGTGTATACAGCTTCTAAATAATCCCTTCTTTAAAAATGCCTTTCCTTTCCTTTTAATACTTGATCCAAAAGTTGAAGCAGTTAAAGCTGCACACTCTTAACTCCCCACTTTCCATCTCCTCTGAATGTTTGCAGACGATGTAACAGCAGAAGGTGATTTTATTTTATTAAATCACAGCTTCCTTTTGAATTCAGCTTCTATGTCTGTATTAAAGTGTACACATATAAATGCCCTTTCCTTCAGCAGTTAATAATTAACTGGGAGGACTTCAGAAAAAGTCAAGGTCAAAAGACGAATGAAACTTTGAAATAAATCCTTGATGCATATAAATCCACATTTTGCAACAGAAAAACAGAAAAAAGAAGTGTCACATGTCTATGTGGGCTTTCAATGTAAAAGGGACCACAGAAACCCCAAAAAATCATCGTAATGGCAGAACCATATTCTATTTTCAATCTGGTTTTCAACCCTGTTCATGGATCATTATCTTTTATTTGATTTATTTTGCCACTCTAAAAAGCTTTAAGAGAAGCGACATAAAGGTTATCTTAGTCCTTTACATGCTGCGTGAGAGCTGTAGCATTCACCCCTGGCCCTGAAAGACTTCACATTCACCATGAAATAAAATAAAATAAAATGTATTGCAGCCTATCCGGACTCAGCAGCGGATTCTGCATTATGTTTGGCCGGGTATGGTTGCCGGCACAGGAGTTCCCATGAAAGAGGATACAAGGCTTTTCACTGTTCAGCTCATTGAATGGAATCTAATAGACGGCAGCAGAACAGAATACAAGGCACGGCGTATCACGTGTCGCCAGCATGGAAAACGACACGCCTGACTCTGCCACATCGCAAGGTGCACAATGGGAAATTCATCACTGAGAATACTGAGAATATTCTGTGTACAAAGTACAGTCGATATTGAAGAAAGACTGAAGTCGGCTACAAAAACGATGCATCAAGATAATTATATTAACGAAAGGTGACCATTTATTATTTAAGTATATTTTTATGGATTTTTTTTTGAAAAAATCCAAAAACAAAGTCTAAAGGCGACACACACAGGGTGTGAAACATTAAAGTCCTCATACAATTCATCCCCACGTCAAAGTAACCTGTTCCATGCGAGATTTTTCAACGAGGACATTTTACCTCGTTTAGTTCGGTACTTTTATTGCGTGTGGATTTTGTGCTGGTTAATCATTTTCAGAAGCATCACATTCAGCGACTGTAAACAGTCAGACACAGTGATGTCATGTTGCCATGGTTCTGCGGCTCGCCCAACCTGTCTGACAGGCAGACGTCGAGCAGCAACTCACATGTTTCCTCTTTCAGTGAAGTCATCGTTCTGTCAATATTTGCAGTGGCCATACCACTGCAAATATGTAACGCAGCTTGTCAGCTGTGAGGCTGAAGTCAAATAGAGCAGCTGATTGGTTGACTGAAAACACCCAGAATTGTTATTTTGAGAACCCCGCATGCTTCTTTGGGAGGTTGGTTCAAGACAACAGAAAGTGCAAAGGAGAACGCAGTGTCTTGATTTCATGTAAACAGAGCAAATGGTGATACGGCAAGTTTGTGTGTGTGTGTGCGTGTGCGTCTTATCAGCGCAGGAACCAAGTGGGAAGTAAGTTGTATGCCATTTTAAACAATGCGTCCGCAATCACTTTGGCATGTGGTGCAAATGGTTCACAGGAAAGGAAGTCCAAAGAACAAGTGGCACAGGAAAGACGACATGCTTATGCTAATCTCTAATAGTAACCCCTTGATGACACTGTGATGTCAGTCATTTTGCCTGAAGTGCAGCATTCCCAGTCCCTGAGCAAACTCTGAGGACAGGTGAAGCCATTGTTTTTTTCCGTGATGTGGACGTGTTTGTGTGTGTGTGTGTGTCAGTGGAAACATTACATCAGTGGTTGTGATGAGTTAACACACAGGCCATTTGTTTTTTATCACAACTTATTCTCCATCATTACCAGCCCATACCACAATCAATGCAAATTGTTTAGTCGTATCCAACGTTGACCCCAGTGCGAGACCAGTCGTCAGACGTCACCCGGAGGTCGTTAAACATCGACAGCGACCATTAATCTGAACATCCGTCCTCGTGCGTCAGCGCTGCCTCCGTCTTGTTTACCAGCTGGTTCTAGAAACAGTTTTAAAGCCACTCCTCTGGGCCCGGGTTTGGAGCGCAGTTTGCATATGTGGCTGCGTCCCTTCGGGAGTCTCTCCCCGCTCAGCACATAGTAACACAACAGGTGCCCAGTATCCAGAGCTGTGGAGCGGGGCCTGATCTATGAGCAGCGCTGACACGCTTGTGACCTGGGATGATGGAACAAACCCATGCGTCGAGGCTGGTGACCTCTGCCCCTGTATGTTGCTGTCTGTGTATTTCTGTCAACTGGTTGTTAAAACAAATCTTCCCCCGTTGTGTATTAAATGTTCGCGGCGAATGTTCCTCCTAAATTCCATCTATAGTCGACACATCGGACTAAAACGTTATCAACAAGTTTGCAAAGTAAATAGTTCAGCGACTTTGCACACTGAGCGTCGTCGGCTCACGTGTTTGTAGATTGTTGCCATAGTTTTGACCCCCGGGGGAGGTCATTAGGTGGTGTACCTTTAAGTTTGGCGCTGTACTCCGTCTTGTCGGACTGACTCCTCCTCACCAGCGTCCCGAGGTTGATGTCCCATTTGGCCGAGTCTTCAGCCACAATAGTGTCCGTCTTCCTCCTCTCCAGGTAGCGCAGGAACACGGGCCGGTTCCTCCTCTTTATCACTTTCTCCTTCTCCTTCTCCTTCTCCTTCTCGCCCCCGCTGGCCTCATTGGGATCCATAGTGAGGCCTTGAGCTCTTTTTTACAGGGGTCAAAGAGAAAAGAAGGGGAAGAGAGAGGGACGGGAAGAGGGAGAAAGAAACGGAGAGAGAGAGAGAGAGAGAGAGACAGAGGGAGAGAGAGGGAGGGAGCCCGGGAAGTGCAACAGGTGCAGTGTTCACCGTGCACTGACTGTCGCCGCTGCACAGGTGATCTAGCTCCTCCCTGCATGCCTGTCATGAGAACCATGTGACCACACCTCTCCGCTGCAGTGCAATGCTTATTCCCTCGCCTGCAGCACTACGTCCCCGCCAGACCTCACAGGTCCGCTTACCCGAGAGAAAAACCCAACGTGGACAATTACAATTCAGTTTTTAATGTAACAAATATCTCAAACAAACTCCCAGAAAACTGCATTTCAGGTGCAACTCTGCCTCCTCTTAGATAAAGACTGAACACATTTTTGGAAATGACCAGGGCGCTATAGATCCTGTAAATTAGACGTGCCATTGCAGAGAAACAAAGAACAATCAAGTTCCAAAATCAAGTTAGTTGAACATTTAATTTACACTCTACTCTTGAACTGTAGGAAAAAGCCAATGTGAATAAAAACACACCCTTTACTTACGCAATCTATATTGCCACAACAGCGGCATCATGTTCGGTTTGTTTGTTCTTTTACTTTTGAAACAACATGGGTTGTCAGTCAAACTGTGATAATCACACACACACACACACACACACACACACACACACATATATATATATATATATATATATATATATATATATATATATATATATATATATATATATATATATATATATATATATATATATATATATATATATATATATATATATATATATATATATATATATATATATATATATATATGTGTGATTGTATTTTATACTTTTTATTTCTTTATAAAAACCTATACATGCTGTGCTCGTAGCACACCTGTTTCACTTCCAATATACTGTGCATCTCGCATTGTATTCCCATCATCCTCAGTGTGTACGAAGAACTCAAGAATTAAACAATTTTGCCGTTAATGAATTGTCTTCTAACTGGATAACAAGCACAGTTTTATGTTATTCAAACAGCAAATGTTCCTGTTGGCACATTAC
Organism: Pungitius pungitius; assembly: GCF_949316345.1. Classification (NCBI taxonomy): domain Eukaryota; kingdom Metazoa; phylum Chordata; class Actinopteri; order Perciformes; family Gasterosteidae; genus Pungitius; species Pungitius pungitius. The sequence continues at coordinate 14,807,151 of NC_084908.1, read as the reverse complement.
GTAACAAAGTGGACTTGGTAAGCCATGCTTAACAATCACATTCTCTATACAAACATGAAGGTGAGTAAACAGCGTTATATCATGAGCTCTGACGATTTTGTTCCCCTGAAGGAGCTCTTTTGACTTTGTGTCACTCAGGGTGTGGCTTTTCTTGCCCTGCTCAAAGAGAGACGTGATGCCTCTCCCACACCTGAGAGAGAGAGAGAGAGGGCTCGGAAATAACTCATTAAATATTTATATATATATATATATATTACATTTTTGTAATAGATTTTTATTTTTTCAAAATGAATCTGCTGAAATCCAGGTTGGTTTCCAATTTTGATCCCTTGTACTTCAAATTCCCAACTCTACGACATGGTGCCAATGACGCTTGTAGTTTAAAATTTAGATATAAATTGTCCCTAATTAAATCATTTTGACCACTAACAGTTTGTGTTTACAGCCAACCAGCAGACAAAAGTATTGTCTCATGCTAAACGAGGAAAACTATGTTTGCTTGGTGAGAAACAGCAACAAAGAGATCCTTTGTGTCCGCAGCAGATAGGTGAAAATACAGCTGCATGGGTGGGGGGGGGCGTTGGAATGGCAAAAATGAAAACCTTACTTTCTTACTGCTGGCCACTTGGGCGCCATCGATGGACGAGTCATGGTGCAGGGCTTCGCTTAAGGGCAAAGCCACGGAAGTAAGGAACATCCGTACGGAGTTCAAACCTGATTAAATACATTTTAGTATTAATCACATTGCATTCACAAAGGAAACATCAACATTACACACATGTCCCCTCACATAAACCCACACAAATTGAATCAATAGGATCTTTGGGCTTGGAGGACTCAAAAGCAAGGCACTTTGTACGGCCGCTATCAAGGTTGCCGGGCTGGATGTTTGCTCATGACACAATGGATACATACAGACTTTGATCTCATGATGTATTGTGCAGATAACCATCACATCCATTAACTTCATATCATAAAAAACAAATGTGGTGGGACATTAAAGCAAAAGCAACGGTGACCTTTGTGATTGTTCTAACTGCATTTAGTTATTGAATGTGGAGGAAAAGTCCACAAGTTCTGCATTTATCTGGTGTGAATAACAAAAGGTTGACTTCTTGTGCCGGTTCTTCTTTTATTTGAAGTAACTATAGTGCGCGTTATTAAATCAAGAAATAGAAAAGGCGGGAAACAATGATTAAAAGGTGCAAACCGCCTAAATTAAGAATTTCTATCTATTCTGAGACTCTGACAAATTAGTAAACGGGTAAAGTTAAAAGCCCTCTGATCGTTATGTAGAAAGCCTCTTGTGCAATAGTTTGTCACCAGTGAGGATGGTAATGTTTAGTAGGAGACATGAGACTCTATTTAACTATGAAAAGTTATATGTAGCCAAACACATTCACTTGCTAATGCAGTGAACCCAAAACGGCACATTTACCAAACGTAGGGCCCAGTTTGTGCCTGCAGTACGTCCCACCACTCCTATTGACACACGCACCCTGAAATGTCTTTACCAAGTCATTGTTCGTTGTGTGTGATTGATCACATCACACATTTAAGGTTTTCGTATTTAAAGTTTTCAAGAGAGATATTGTTGTATATTTAAGAACATGCATCGTTACATTTGGCTGCTGTTTCCCGGTGAATTCCATGTTTTCAGATGTTCTTAAATAGTGAAGAAAAAACTGTGTTCCCATTTGTTCGACAAAATGACTAGTTTGCAAAGAAATCAACGATGTGCCTTATTTACGAACTGTGTCAATGGGAAAAATGGGAAATGAATTGACTTTCGGAGACTTTAACTGTATGCCCATACTCTGTTTCTTTATCGGAGCAAGGGCCTACAGTAAAAGAAAACAAGTATTTTTTTTTACCGTTAATACATACCTTACTGTTAACACATTCTGCAATTCGCATGACACATACTGCACGGCACTGTCAATGCTTTTACTTTGAAAGCACCTCTCCGGAAGCTTCCCTCCCACCACGGCGGACCTGCGCGCCTGCGGACCTGACGCCGCCGAACGTGGCGCGCGCAGGGTGGAAAACTGGGAACCGGAACCGGAGGAAGGAGCAATGAGAGCGGTGCTGCTGCGCTGTCCACCCGGCTGCTTGGCGACAGCTTTCGGCTCGTTTTCTGCGTCTCGAAACAAACTCGCCGCCCAGTCAGCAGCAGCGGCGGGTCCTCGTCTGCTTTACTCGAGAAACACGATGCACTATCAAACGGAGGCGCGAGGACGTCCCCATTCTCCCGACTACCGGATTTATTTTAGTAAGTTTATAATCGCCACCACCGGAGGGACCTGCGTGTCCGCTGCACTGCACGGTGCAAACGGCTGAGCACCGCGGTCCGGCGTGGACCGGTGGACCGCGGGTCGACCTGCGCGGGAAAACGCGTGACCTTTGAGCTACTATCCCGGGTTTTTATTTCGCCCCACGGTGCTCCTTGTACACAGCTCTAAGAGTGAAGACGCCACGAGTGTTTGGCATTTCCTGTAAGGTGGCAAAGTAACAAGCCACTTCCGGTTTGGGTGATCACGTGATCATCTACACACAAATCACCCTTTGTGATGAACAGCTATTTTCTCTAGGCGGTAAATGGGTTTCCAAAAAAGTTGCGGTCATTAAATTGAAACATTATTCAGCTTAATATTTACATAACACAATATCACATTGTTCTGTTTCCCATGTGGGTAATGTCGCCCTATTTCGATTTTTTTTCCAGTATAATTGATGCCCAGCATGAGAAAAACCACATTGGTCAGGGGGCAAGTTATAACCATTTTAGTAGAAACTCTCCATGAATCAGTCGATCACGGCCATCCTCGATGGATGACGTTGGTGGACTTCAGTGACAATTGAAGACCAAGAGGTGTGACTGAATGTGTGAAGGTTTCATTTGTGAAAAAGATGTCCCTTGTTTTTTTTTCCCCTTAGAAACTCCTGAAGGAAAATATATTTCACCATTCCATGACATCTCACTTATAGCGGAGAACGAACAGGTAACCCTTTGACAGCAGAAGTGTTATTTAGATTTTGTTCCGTTTTATTCTGTATGCCTATTTAAAAGTGCAAAGATCATATTCCTGTATCTGTCTTTCAACAGGAAAATGACCTGCCAACTAAAAAGCCCAAGAAGAATGAGAGCGAGGTACCGTCAAATATATTAATACTTAATGCCAGTGGCACCACCTGAAATGTTGTTCATTACATATTACTCAAAGCTTTCTTTCGTACTTCCAGGTGCTCTTTAACATGGTCGTGGAGGTGCCTCGATGGTCAAATGCTAAAATGGAGGTAACAAAGCTATAAATGGAATAACATCTCACTTTTTGAAATTATATATTTTATTATTTTAGCCGTAACACATTAATTATGTCTTTTAAAAAGGCTGAGACTGAGGTGTTTAAGTGATAAGTGATTAGCATTGCACTAGCCTCCACCTATTTTATTTATTATTTAATAATTTGTCTCTAAATTGACAATACCTGACTTTCTCTCAATAGCTTGCCTTAAAAAGTCTAAACTGAGCGTCCAGTTTCTTGCCTATTTTTCCCCGCAGTTTGCACGTAGTCTCATATAAAAATAAACATGCGTAACTGTCCAAATGTCCAGATTGCAACCAAGGAACCACTGAACCCGATAAAACAAGATGTAAAGAAAGGAAAACTCCGGTATGTCGCCAACATATTTCCCCATAAAGGTTACATTTGGAACTACGGCGCGCTCCCACAGGTCAGTAAATTCACCGAATAACAATAACAATGATACCGTTGAAAAATGTATTGTTTCCAGAATTTTTGTGTTTCTTACATCCTTCTTAACTTTTTCCTTGGAAAAGACATGGGAGGACCCAAACCATACAGACGAAGAGACAAAGTGTTGTGGGGACAACGATCCCATTGACGTTTGTGAGATCGGCACCCAGGTAGAGTGTGTGTGTGTGTTTGTGTGTCATATCTTTTTACTCACTTTATACAGATTCCTTTGACAGTTTGGTAGTAATTAGCTGGTCTATTCTTTAGGTGTGCTTTCCCGGTCAGGTGATCCAAGTGAAAGTTCTTGGCATCTTGGCCATGATCGATGAGGGGGAAATGGACTGGAAGGTCATCGCCATCAACGCTAAGGACCCGGATGCCAAAAACTTGAATAGTGGGTGCTGTTCACACACCGTAGACACTCAACATCTAAACACTTTTATTACGCTGACCATCCTCTACCCTGAAGAAACATCCAGAGAGGCCCTCCCACATGTTTATTCGTGGCCTGTAGGCCACCGTAGTTCTCTGACATGCTTGTGAAACGTGCAGCCTGCAGCGTCACCGCTAGATGCCACCAAACCCCTAAACTCTGGGCAGCGCACACAAGATGCATTTTAAAAAAACAACAACTAGACAAGAGCAGCAGTAACAAGTAAGTAAAAATAGTCCAAAATAAAAAAGAAGTGCAAATAAACACACACTAATACACTAGGAACTAAATAAATACATGTACACACAGTGGTTATTGCACGTTGTATTATATGATATTTAAGTAATTGAATTTGAAAAAAAGTCAGAAATTAAAATTCAGATCCAATATAAATATATTAGAAGGCAGTGACTTCTGACTGTGGTTAAAACGTTAACCTAAAACGTACCCTGTGCAGTTTTTAGTGTCAACAGCTCGGTTCATTTAACGCTTCTTCTAAAAACTGTGTATCCTGACGGCTTTACAATTGTTGAATGCCTTTACTCCACTGTTTTTGAATACTTCTAAGGATGTACATTTTCAACACTTTCTTTTTGGCCTTTACAGTATATTTCAAATAACAAGTGTGAATGAAGCGCAAATTGGTCCTCTGTTATTCTGCTGAATGTCTCAATGTTTTCCTCAGGCATAGAGGATGTCCGCAAGAGCCGGCCTGGTCATTTAGAGGCCACTGTCGACTGGTTTAGGAAATACAAGGTACCAGATGGGAAGCCTGAGAACCAATTTGGATTCAATGGACAATTTAAAGATCAGGTACAGACACACTTTTTTAAAAATAAAACACTACAACGATAGGAGTTGACATTGTTTTCTTTTTGTAAATAGATTTTAAAACAACAACAACAATGTGTTTCTCTGGCTCTCTCAATAGGACTTTGCTGTGGAGATCATTAAGTCCACCCATGAGCACTGGAGGGCACTAGTGCAGAAGCAGACAAATAGCCACGGGATAGAATGGTAAGTCGGAGGTAAAGCTCATGCAATGGGTTTGTGTCTTTTGTAAATATATATAATTATTAACGCTATTTACTTTTTTTAACAGCAAAAATATCTCCTGCAACGAAAGCCCTTCCAAATGCAGTGCAGAGGAGGCCAGAGATGTGGTGGCATCGGTGAGAACTTCCACTTCCTGTTGTTTCTACAATGATGAAAGCAAGCGCAATAATAGCATATGAAACGCTATTCGGATTCTGTTTGGTGATTTTCCTGTTTAACGTGTGACGCCTCAGGCTCCTGCGCCGTGTGCCGGCTCACATCCTGTGTCCCCCGCTGGTAAGTAAATAATCACTAACCTGCACTAAAGTGTGTATTCAAGAATTATGTGTTTCAATACTTAATAATAATTATCATGTGACTCCAAATTGTCTCTTGCGCAGTGGACAAGTGGCATTTTGTCTGAAGCCCAAAACACAACGTGGAACCAACGACCCCCTTTGAAGCAGCTGGATTTATTGTTGGTATGGACTTATTCTCAGCCGCATAAACTGCCGTCTAAGTTTAAAATGTGCAAACATTATTTTATTTTGAGGTGAATCCATGTTATCCTTTCTATTAAATTATACTGTACAGGCACCGCCGTGTGATTGGGTCCCTTCTAAAATAAGACTGAAAGTCATGCTAACGTGCTCTAATTTGCCTTCAAGAGTTAAGTCTGTTCCTACTAGCAACCACAAAGAAAGCAGTTTGTATGTAACATGTAAACAATTTCTTTGTTTGGGTAAATAAAGAAATGTTGTGATCGTGGCATTTTCTCTCCATTTGTCTGTAATCACACGTTTCAGAACTTGAAGAATGTAGATATTAGTATTAACTTGGAGTAACAAGTCCAATTGCTTTAAATAAATATAAATTTTATTAAAAAAAACACCCACATCTCAGCAATATCAGGAATGATATAATAAACAGCTTTCAAATAAACTGCATCCATTACATTACAATACTTACAGTATTAATACCCATCATTAATTCCATTTTTTTGTAGCATACCAAACTTCAGGAGAACAAGGGAAGCCTTAAAAAATAAAATGACAGGCAAAAAGTTGCACTTTTCTTTTTTACCCTTAGTGTCTAACTGCAAAAAGTCCAAGTGCGTATCAACCGCTAGTTTAACCTTTTGAGCTGAGCACATACCGGCACCAGTTCAGCCCAGAAAGTCATTCAAGTAACGTTGACTCTACTCTGAAGCATCTTCAAGTATGGCTATGTTTTTAACCCGCTATATCTTAGACACCTCGGCTTTCTTAACCACAACCTGCTACTGTAGCTGGGTCTTGTACAACAAAATCCGACATTTTCTTATGACAAAGTATTTTACAAAAATTGGAACAGTTTAAAAAAAAAAAAAAAAAAAAACTAGAGCGACTAACGGTCAGCTATGACTGTGAACGTTGCCGTGACAGTGAGCATACGTTTACAGACGTTCTGGATAATCTAAAGATGATCATTCTGGTAACCTGAAAGAATATCTAAAGCTATGAGGAGCATCGCTGATGAGGGGAGCTGTGGGTCAATTTGACAGAACAAGAAGAACCTACATCAACATCAAAGAAGGAGTTGTATTCCTGCATTACAGGCTTCTGGTATGTACAATGTGACATAATTTATTTATTTTTTAAACACATTTACAATCTATTTAAATAAAACGTTTTGTAATTCTTTATTACATTTTTTTTTTCCTGAAAAAGAAATGAAGTGCTTTCAGAAAATGAATCTGTTGAAGTGTGGGGTAAATTGTTACTATAACATGACATTCTGCTATATATATCGCGTTAATTCAATCAAATAGACGGGGAAGAAAAATCATTATACAATTGCTTAGTGGTTATAAATAAATTTAACTATACACTGGCACAAAGATGTGCAACTACGTTAATCACTGCCCTGGTCTTGTCTCCTAAATACTGAGCCAATGTCATACTTTCCCTTTAGTCAACTCAGTGCATATATGTTCAAATTCATTTTTAAAAGATTACCTTAAAATATAAGTGAAAAACTGCAGGAAAGTATCGTCATCCTGGCAAAATATTTCTTTTTGTCTTTGTGAAGTTGACACAAATCAGATTCAGGAAGCAATGAAAAGTACCTGAATGAGAGAAATACCACATGAAGACAGGCGGCGAACGCAGACTGGGTTGAAAATGTCCCTGATTTTACAGTAACATCAAAGAGTCAAGTTCAAATAATACTTTCTAGCAGAAAGAAGAAAGTAAGAAAGGAACTGCTATGCCTTCTAGAGGCCTGACGTTGAACTGTTATCTCGAAAGCAATATACAAAAGAAGGAGAAATAGGTTGTAAACCTATTGCCAAACTAGTTTTGAGGTATATGACAGGTTTGTACTGTACATTATTTAAAAGCCTTCCCGCTGTCCAAACAGTCTCACGTTGTATGTAGGTTGGATAGCACCTCATGATCAGTTTAACCCAAAGAAATACAAGGAAATAGGCCGTTAGCATTCTTTACAACACAAACTCTCTAACAGTAATTCCAAAAAAGGGAAATTAATTTACTGTACAAATCTTACCTGTTTATCTTACAGTTTAGATCACAAGAATTAAAAGACCCCACAGCAAGCCAGCTGCCCTCTGAAATTGACACCGGGCTTACCCTGTTTCATGTTTCTCAGTGTAGAAAAACATTATTTCCTAAGCACCACAGACACAAAACTACATGAAATATTCACAGTCCAGGTTTGTTCAATGAACCCAAGGCGAGGAACATTAAAACCAGTTGGTGACAACAAGTAAACCTGGAAAAAACTGAAATAACCAAAAAATTATTTCCTCAAAATGTTAGAAATGCACCACAAGAATGGCTCGATTTACAGTATAAATGACATAGGTAAGCTAGAGAAGCACCAACACAAAGGGAGATTAAAAACATATTTTTGCATGTTTCATGGATTTCTCAAACTATCCACAGTTATAAATTCATCAATTTAATTTTAGTGATGCTGAGAAATTGATTACTCTCCATGTAGTATAACCAGATTTCAAGAATACCAAAACATTGAACTCACATTATCAAAAAGTGCCCTAATAAGCACTGACTTGCCGTAAAACATGATGATGCTGATCATTTGATCGAGTGATGCTGTTTTCAGTGCCTTGTTCATTGGGTGTCACTCGTAGAGTGAGTTATGGTCATAGTGTGAAGGCATTTGAATTTAAATAAATGGTAAGAAGCATACACTTTAGCACCGTGAATGTTGTCACTTACAAAGTCAGTGTTTTATGCCAAAGAGTACAATTTAGTAAGAAAAATAAAGCCCCCCCCCGAAAATGAAAATTTGTTTCCATTAAAAATAGGTCCTTGTGTTTCTGACTGAAAGCACCAGAGATGTCGACAGTGTGTTTCTTGCAAAAAAGTTGCCAAACCAAAAAATAAATAGATCCTTTGCAGGGTCAACGAGTAAAGCTTGATTGTTAAAGAGGTGAAAGGTCCTGATGCGAAAGGTGATTCAAACTCCCGTCGGCGTGGCCGGAAGGTTCAGAGGAGGCCGAGTGGAGCCTCGCGGCCCTCGTCACCAAAAACAAAGCACCCGTTTCGCACGTTTGGCCTTCTTGGCGAAGGCTTCTCACGCGAACTGACTGTAGGGCCCCGTGACCTTGGTGAAGGCGTACGGCGTGGTGCTCACGTGGGTGTTGGTCGTGCACGACGAGGACCCCTCCATCAGCGCCTGGATGAACCGCTTGTAAGGCGGCTCCCCGGTGGACTCGGCCTCCGTGTGCTCCCGCTTGGCCCCCTTCCTGCCTTTGCTCGGCGTCCCCTCGCCGCCGTTCCTCTCGGCGTCCTCCTCCTTCTCTCGGGCCTTCTCCGCCATCTTGGCCTCCCACAGGGCCAGGCCGTGCTTGGCCTCGTTCATGTTTTTGTGCTGGTAGAAGACCAAGGAGATGCGCGTGGGGTGCGTGCGGTCGGGGTTCTTGATGGGCGTGGTGGCGTGCAGCTCCCGCTTGGCGCACTCGATGAGGACCGAGCCGTGGCTCGGCGCCACCGCCACGCCGCCGATGTCCGGGTCCAAGAAGTTGTGCTCGTTGTCCGACCACACCTCAGGCTTTTGTGGGGTCGTGGGTGTCTGCGGCGCTCCGGGCTCCTGCTTGATACCCGCGAGGCCCCCGTTAGGCGGACCTGAGCCCGCCTGTGTTTCGGGGTTGTAGCACCCGCCGCCTAACGGAGCAGAAAGCACCTGCGGGCGCGGCGTGCCCGTCTCCGTCTTGATTTGCATATGGAAAGGCTCTTGGCCCGGGGCGAAGATTTGAGGGCTCCGGGTCAAGTAAGGGTTTGGATACCCTCCAAACTGATTGCCTTTGCTCACGGCAGCTGCGTAGTCGAGGCCTCCGTGAGCCGAGGGCGCCCTCGAGAGGGGGTCCACGAACTGGGGGTCCGAGGCTCCGTTGGCGCCATACGGCCCGTACGGTCTCATGGGGTGACCCGGCCTCATGCCGCAGGCGTCGTAGCCGTTCACCTGTAGACCCGGCTCGGCGTACCTCGGCGGGTAGCTGACCTCGTAGCGCTGATGCGCGCCGTACTGCTGCTGCTGCTGCTGCTCCGAGTAAAGTGCGGGCCGCTGCTGTCGGAACGTGTCCAGGTGCTTTGGGTTCGAGGCATAGTACGGGTGACAGTTGTCGAGGGGCATTCCTCCGTTGCACTGATAACCTGGATATGGACGATTGGTTCCGTTGATGTAGGCGGAGGGGTAAGGGCCGGCTGGTGTCGGTGGCTGAGGGGGATACATGGCGCCCGGCTTGGAAGTGCTTGGAAAGGCCCCCGGCTGGTTGGGGAACCTGGGGTAGCTGGCTACATTTGTTGAGCCAGGGTAAGGGGGCAGTATGCTCTGGTGCTGTTGTTGCTGCTGTTGTTGTTGTTGCTGATGATGATGATGGGCCCCTAGGGGGTGCGTCGGCTGACCCGACTGTAGGATCGACCCCATGGCGCCTTGAATAGGTCCTAGAAAGCAAAAGCCCCAAAGGATAAAGGCGTGAGCAGCACGTATGAAGAAACGTCACGTGTGAAATGTGTCTGAATAAATGATACCCTACCTGCCATAGTGCTCTGGGCGGGGTTCTCGTAAGTGCCAGCTTTGGACTTGGCCAGGAGGGCCTTCTCGGCCTTTTCGTTGTCCAGCATTGCGATCTTGTTGGCGGCCGCCTTCTTAGCGTCCAGCTTCTTCTGCCGGCAAGACTTGGCGGGCTCTGAAAGCATGCGCACCTGGCGGCGGAAGGCACTGAGGACTTGGATGGCGCCTGATTTGATTTTCTCCTGCTGACCCTCCTCGCTGCCAAATTCATCCGTGTTGGAAGCCTTGTACAGGGGCAGCACGTGGAGCTGCTCGTCCTCCGGGATCTTTCCAATGACTCGGTTGTCCTCACTCGTTAATGTACACACCTGGAAGCACGGGTTCAGAGTTCAATACTTTTGTCATCAAATAATAAATTTACTCCCTCTATTCCGTTCTCTGGTTCTCTGAGAAAGACAACATACTTAGAAAGACGAACTGTCCTTACCACAGTGCTGCCACCCTGCATGTTGTGGAGGTCTCTGTGAGCATGGGCACAGAAGTCCAGACAAGCAGTCACCCCAGAGAAGGGACAGCCCTCCTTGAGCCCCAGGCGACAATCGGGAGCCCTTTGTTCATGTTCCACCTGTGTCCAGGAACAACGAGAGGGTCAATTTGAACGAGATGTTAAGAGGTTCTGGTCACTCAACAATACAAACAGGGTTGATGAATTGCATCATTTGTGGCTAAAAACATGCTTTGTTTAGATTTGATCAGAAAATCTATTATACATTTGAAAGGCGAGCAGTAAACCAATGTTTAAATATACACACCTGGTTTCCATAAGCGTCAGGTGCCAAAGTTTTATACAAGGGACCCAATATGGTTGCTAGATTTTGAAAGTTGTGCTCCAGTTTTTCTTCCTGAAAGCCAAAAAGCAGCAAACTGTTAAGTAGCTTAATGATGAGCAGCTTATTATATGAACTGAGCCGAGCTGCTCCCACCTCTTTCATATCATCTCCCAGTAGCTTGAATTTTCTTGGGATTTTGCTGCGAGCAAACTTGCAACCGTTGTAGTACATGCTCCAAGAGCAGCCGAAAGAGAAAGATGCCCCGCAGGCATCTGGATTCAACCCCTGGCACACACAGGTCCTCCTGAACAGGGAGAACAAACACATGCAATGCATCGTTTTAGGTCAATTCAGTTGGAACCAACTTTGATTACCAAAGAAAAGCAAGGGCTACGTTTTCCTTGAATGTGTGCAAAAAAAAAAGAAGGATCCAAAAGTAACGTTTGTTTGCTTTGAATTCTGCAGCCCGGTCACTTACTCCTCATTGATGGAGCACCGTCTCTGGGTGTGGGCTCCGTGCTTTGTTAGAGTTTCGCTGAGCTCGAGGTACAGGCGGTCGGCCAGGCTGGGCAGGATGCCCTCCCAGACCAGGATCACGACGACGATGCAGGCCGTCTCACATTTGTGACCATTGCGTTCCCGCACCAGCACCAGTAGCTTTTCATCCACACCGGACCGGCGAATCACCTGAGCAAAAGACAACGAGTAGGTAATGGTGGGAATGCGGATGTTTGAGCCGAGTACCTGCCTGCTTCTCCAATGACATATGCAAAAGTAATTCCTACCCATTTGGCTATGGGGCACCCTTGTGTACTTTTTCCTTCCTTGCCGGTGTATACTATTTTCTCAATCCTGATGGCGGGACCAGTTAGACCAGACCTTCAAAGCACAACACAGGCATGTAAGTAAGTAAAACAGTAGACTGTGGTGACACAACACAGTCGACAAGTCAAAGGCGTGGTTACCTTTTCTCCATCCTCTCCCGAATACCGGCAACAGTCGGCGCGGCCCCCAAGTGCGTGTAGTATGGTCCTTCGTCCTTCTCACTGATTTGTTCTAAATAGCATAAAGGGACAGGCACAAAAATTGACACACCACCTGACGAAATCGGCTTCCACAACCAACGCAAAGAGACTCACCAACACAGTGACAGGATGCAATGTCGTATTGTGTTTTCATGGGGGTGTCCAGGAGGTTCCTGATAGGGGTATCCAACAGCTTCATAGGAGAGTCCATGAAGCCCTGCAGGAGGTGTTCCTTCTTCGGGGTGGAATCGTGTGGTCTCTTTAGACTGGTGGTGGCCGGCGGGGCAGCCGGCTCAGCGCCGCACAAGTCGGCGTTGGTCGAGAGGATCGTGACGGGTCCCGAGGATTCCACCTTGACTCGATTTGCCGAGTTGACGACGAGGGATTTCTTCTCGAACACAGGCGACAGCTGGTACTGCCTCAGGCTCTGCTCCATGGAGGCCAAGATGTTTCCCGGCCTCTTGCCCTGCTCGCACAGGGGCGGGGGATTCTCCTGCTTGATGTGCGCGCCGCCCGGCCCCGCCTCTCGCATCGCCAACGGCTGCCCTCGCTGCTGGGAGCACGGCAACTCGAAGCGGGAGTCGTCCTCCAGCTTCACTGCTCTCAGGCCGTGTTTGGGGTCCATAGTGCCCTGGAGTGGGGGAGGAGGAGGGCCCTGGCGCTCCTGCCTCTGTAGCAGGTGCATACGCAGGGCCGCGTGCCTCTGAAAGTCTCCGTGGGGACCCGCGGGCGCCAGAGGCAGCCGAGGCCCCCCTTGGAACTGGCCGCACGGTGTCGGCCCTTGCTGCTCCGCTTTGGGGTACATCTGCTGATTCAGCGGGGGAGGCTGCGACTGCGCCGGGCCCTGGGAGAAGTCCCCGTGGCCGGGCTGGTGGCAGGGGTTGTTTGGCTGCTGCGGGTGAAATTGCTTGAGGCCGCCGCCCGAGTCTGGTGGAAACTGCCTCTGGTGCTGCCGGAACCGCTGCATGTCCGTCGCGTTGTCGTAGCTGAAGGCTTCGCGGTCGCCGCGCGGCGCTTGTTGGTTGTCGGGCTGAGCGGAGTTGTTTCTGAGGGGCTGGTTGGGCTGGTGCTGATGCTGACCTGGCTGGGGCTGACTGCGGGGTCTGTAATCGGGGGACTTGAGTTGCTGCCCTTCGAACTGCGGCGGGTGGGACAGGGGACGCGGGAGATGACAGTGCTGCTGTTGCTGCGTGGGTAAAAACCCTGGTGACAGTATGTCCTGCAGGTCAGGGTCCTCGCACAATTGCTCCGACTGCATCTGGGTGTGGTAGCGTCCGTCTACCTGCTGATCTGGGTGGAAATGGCGCTGCTCGGGCATTTTCTGGGGTAGAGGCTGCTGCATTTGAGGTACTTTCGTATTTGATTGCTGCCACTCAGAGGCAGTGTTGTGCTGGGCCGGGAGCCGGTCCTGCTGTTGCTGCTGGAAGCTGTTGGCGCTCTGGCTGCCATCTGGGAAACCCGCCTGTGTCTGGAACCGTTGGCCTGGATTTGGCTCCAACATGTGGCCGTGAACCTGTGGGTTAGCTGTCTGCTGCTCGGACTGAGGCTTACCAGGGAAGCCCCTCCACATCGCCGGCTCCTGTCCCTGGGGCGACTGGCCGCTTGCTAGGTGCTGCTGGGACTGCGAGGAGTTCAGCTCTGCCCAGCCTCTCTGGTGGGGAGTCGAACATGACAAGTTGGCCCTCTGCTGAGGCGTGTGCTCCATCCCGTTTTCCAAACCGGCCTGACTCGGCTGCTGGAGACCGGGGCCCACGGGTCCCGCGCTGTCGGCTCGATGCGAGTTCCCAGCACCGTGTTTGAAGGTCTGGGGTTGGATCCCATACTGGCCCCTGTCAGCGCTAATGCGCTGATGCTGACCAGACCTGGGTTCATCACTTTGCCCCATCTTCTGTAACCCGGAGTTGGGAAAGGACGCATATCCGCCCGTCTCCGCTGCCTGTCCAGGAGCATCGCGATCCAGGAACGAGTTCTGGTTAAACTCTTGGTTGACCTTCTTGTATATACCTTGAGGGTTTGTGTCCTCTGGATAGCACCGTGGGCCGTTTTGATGTTGTTGTTGTTGTTGTGTGTTATTGGCAGTGTTCGAAGGCGGGACCATGCCCGGGTGCTGACCCTGGCACAGCTCCTGACCCGAGTAAGATGGTGGCCGCTGCTGATGCTGTTGTTGTCGTTGTTGCTGCTGCTGCTGGTGCTGCTCTGCTTCAAAGCTGTGGGAGAATCCATTCACCACATAGTTGCCGGAGTTGTAATTGTTGCCTCCTTCAATATTGCCCGACGCCCCGGGCTGCTGTTGCTGTTGGTCCGGCCTCTGAGCCGAATGGGGAAACCCTGAGGTTAGAGATGGAGGTTGCGCCCCATCACTTGGCAGCTTATTTGCCCGTGAACCGTTGACAGCGTCTAGCTGTGACCCAGATGTTTGTGGTGCGATTGACACGTGCTCAGGATAATACTGAGATAAGGTTTTCTCTAAGAGATCACCTGGAGTGCTGTCAATTGTCGACGGGGGTGATAAAGCACCGTTCGGAATCGAGGCGTGCTTGTTCCTGGGTAGACAGAAAAAATCCCCATTAGGAAAATTACAATTCCTCTTGTCTAATTTGAGCTCTGACTGCGAGGTATTGCTCTCAAACTCGGCTGCTTTTGTCAGCTCAGGGAAGCTATCCACCAAATCCGAGGTCATGTTGTCATTTCTTTTGATCTCAGGTTCTACTTTGAGTTTCTTGGGCTGGTGGGCCAGCAGGGACTGCTCGGCGAGAGCATGCTTCAACTCTCCATTCATCAGTTCTCCGTTCATAACGTGGGATCCTTGATCAAACAGCACCTGGGCCGAGACTGGACTGTCGCAGTTCTCCCTGTGCCTCTTCATGGGGTTGGCCTTGTAATGGTTCCAGCCCGCGTCCCCAGTGATCTGCTGGGAATCTCCCTCCGAAGACTGGCCGCCATTCTGAAGTTTGTTAGAGATGTTGCGAGATGTGCCAAATTGTGCTAATATCAGATTTTCTTCCGTCTCATGTCTGGCCTGTTCCGTTTCCATCTGGCCTGCTCAGAGTCCATCCACAGGGCTGCCCTTTGTCCGTCCTGCAGGGCAGAGAGAGGGGGGAGAAATATTCGGTTACATCACTATTCAAGCAGAGTTGTGTTTTCAAACACAATACAATGGCCGATGTAAAACAAACACAGGATTGTTTTGGTGGGTTGGAACTTCACTTTGTCAAATTTACTGTGCTGACAAACGTCAAAGAGTCTTGGACCTGAAAATGGCATAAGAGGGGGCGGGGGGGGGGGGGGGGGGGAGGGTCCGTAGAGGAATGTGTTTACACTTGGCACTGAATTTGTATCAGCTGTCTGCACAATCCTGTCATAGAATAAGTTTCACCCTGGCCTAGTCCAATAGTATGTAAGTATAGTAAGTATGCACTATGTCGTCTTATCTGTCTTACTGTCTGATGTTATGAACCAACCGCCAAGTCAAATTCCTTATTTTGGTAATAAATGTTTCTGATTCCTGAAAGTTAGGATAAAACAAGAAGTAAATACAGAGCTACCCTTTAGGTACATTTACTTGTGGTGCTAAATACAATGCCCTTTATCTGGAATGAATGGCGGAAGTTGGTATTTCATTTTAGGACCTTTATCTCAAACTGATATCTGTGACTTCCCGTCCTGTCCTTCACACTATCTGCTGTGTTATGAATGTAAATAGTAAATCTAAAAAAAATGCTTGCTGTCACCTTTACAACTGTTTTTACAGGTAAATAGCTGGTGGGATATTAGGGAAGTGCTTTGACTACATTGTATTGAAATTAACGTTTTGGTTGCCAACATGACAATAGACCATCCCCCGAATGTAATGAGAGACAAACAGACAAACATCACCTATATCAAACATCATAGCACTCACATGTCAACCAGAGGCTTCTTTCTCACACAGACATCACACTGATCCTGAATCCTTTCTCTGGATTCTGACCTAAGTTCACGTTCCCAAAGAACCCTTTTTCTTTGCATTTGGGTTATTGAGTATATTATCAGGTGACGGAATACATTAAACCAAACACAAGTCCAGTTGATTGAAGGTAGTAGGATGCGAGGCTAATGATGTCCCAGATGGTGGACGGGAGGACGATCCGGCTGCTCCTCAGCTGTTGAGTCGTGGTATTCTCACCCCGAACACATTGCTGTGTCAAATATGCGAATACTACTCAAGTTTGAGGCCTTTGTTATCAGGGATGAACCTCAGCACGGTGAGCTTTGTGCCGTGGAGTTACACGGAGCTGATAGTATAAATTCAACCATAAAAATGTTTCCTACACTAACTCAATCATCACGATGAACTTTCTTGCTTTTTTTATTACAACTCTTGAATTTATATAAAATGTGGGAGTAATAATCTCAAAACAAGACTTTTGTTAAATATTTCACCCGTTAAATTATGTAACTTTAATGTCTTGTTTCACCTGAATCTCATCTACCTGATAAAGATAAGTTGGCCAAAGAGAAACTTGTAATTTGCATTCCTTGGGATCTGTAGGTCTAGCAACAAAGTAATTTAATAAAGCAATAAAGGTGATGAATGGAAACCAAGCTCTCCTCAGAAGGTTAAACAGCACACAGACATATGGTTTCATTTTTGCTTACCCTGTGTTCACTCTGCCAAAAGCATATAGATTCCAGTAGAATATTGATTTCTGTCTACCTCCCTCAATTATTAATGCATGTCACATCTGCAGCATCTGCACAACAATTGCAGTGCGCAGACACAAGAGCTGAGTCTAATCCATCATAATTATGAGCCACCCTGCTGCACATGCTAAAGGAATGGGCAGCTGATGAGCACCGAGAGACGCCCGGATTCTGTTCTAACGGCAATTGGAAACACTCGTCCTGGTCGAAAAGGTACACGGTCCTTTATGAACATACCGGTAATATAAAATCTAAATGACCAAAAATACCCTGCACTGGTCACCAGTCAATTGCAGGCTGTCAGACTGACACAAATAAATGTATAAAGCCTAAATAATAACACATTTGTCACGTTGAATAATATTAAATTATGGAGAGAGGCGTTAAATTAAGGATTGGTCAAAACACCGTTTTTTTTAGTCCAATAAACGGCAGTACACCAAGAAGATTTAGGTTCCAGTAGGTTAAAAAGACTTCTTGCTTTATCTTCTTAGACATTTAGGTCAGCTAAACACTCGCACTTTAAGTAAATAATGTCTTCGGAGCTTTGAAGCCGGCTGCTACAGTTAAGTTTAGAGAAATATGCTATGCAACCTTTGAAAACATAATTGGATCCAGCTTTAGATCCCCACAAAAGGCCTGCTGTTAATGCAAAGCGACTATAGGCTCACTATAGGCACTGACTGATGTTTGGGGGGAAAAACAGCTAAATATTTGAGGGACTCTGGCATGTTTCATTTGGCATGATCGTGCTCCATCATTGGGTCCGATCATCACATCTGGAAGCGGTTACAGCTACTTATGATTCTGAGCGAAGAGCTGTCGTCTTCAAACGGCACGTTTCATCCGAGGACTATTAACATTTTTTGAAGAAATCGTGTATAGGTAGGGTTTCCATTTCAGCCACCACCGGCATGGGCATCTAAAGAAATATCTCTTGGTCATGTACATTGCTTTAATCATTTAGGAATGATCATCAACGAATGTAAGCTCGATGATTAATGATTTGCAATTAATGCAACAACTGACATATGTATGAGATTTCACTGTACGGTTGGTTGATATGAGTTAGAAAACATTCATGGGATATATGCATATCTGGGATATAATGAAGCACCTGCACCATCACATTCATTTTAAGTGATCAGCTCATATTCCAGCTGAAAATGACTTTTCTCTATTACCGTAGCCACCCTTACCAAACTGGTCCCATGCACCATGAAATGAGGCAAAACCAAATGCAGCTCCGCATGTCGTGGCCCAGTGGACCGTTCGCAGGGGGCATTAAGCGTCCCCCCAGACCCCCAGAGTTTAGCGTGCCAAGTCCCCCCGCAGACGAGCCGGGCCGTTGCGAGGGTGTCTGGAAGCTCCCCCCGTTGTCACAACAGAGCAGCCGTTGGCCTGTCAGCAGGAAAAGGGAAGCGGCACACTGCAAACAGAGGCTGCTCTCAAGCTGATGGCTGGGGAACCGTGTGTTGAGATAAGAGCGATCGTCTTGCATCCCAAATGTCCCTTTTTAAGAAAAATGGCCTTATAGTAGGCCCATCAGATATACTCAGACCGCAGTGGAGCCTGAAGAGGAAGAGTCTGAGGCAACAAGTTGCACAACCAATCTCACTTTGGCTTGTTTGCATGAAATAAAAGAGGGGGAAAAAGGTGAAGTGACGACGATCGGTCATAACATTTTGTATCGCTGATTTGCAAGATGCTGTATATTTTACTATGAGACAAATGACCTAACGCTAACTTCCTCCTACATTTGAACTAAAAATACTGCTGGAGCTCTGAACAATATATCATCAACAGCTACAGAAAGGAAAATTGACAATAAAATGAGAAAAATTTAAAAAAAACTCAGCGGATTCTGCCGTCACTGAGGGAAGATTTATGTTTTCTGAGGAAGAAGGAGGCAAAATAATGAACCTAATGCTCCCACATCTCTGAACTCTTTCACACATTAAAGCGTCTGATCCCTGCAAACGTAACAAAGAGCCAAGCGGGTGACTACCACTTCCCGACCCCATGTGACTACTCCTTTGTTTTGTCTGGCCCTCGGTGCGCTCTGCTAATCAGTAACTAAGTCAAGAGGCCAAGACGTGCGCTTGGCCGCTCGGGGCGCAGCTCCGTTCCTGAGGGACACTCCGGGATTTACGAAGGACCGAGCGGAGCCCAGCAGCTTGTCACAGTTGGATACACCCACACTGACAAGAAAGAAAAAAAAGAAGAAAAAAAATCTTTGCAAACCCAGAACAAAGCAAGAGATCCCAGCTGAGTGTGTGCGGCCTGTCAACGTTCAAACATACAAACCTCCACACCAGTTGCACACTATTGAAAGTCCAACTTTGACTTATTGCTATTGGGAGCATTGGCTGCATCCTCTTTATTATTCACAAGGCGTGACTCTCGCAGAGATCTATTTTTGCTCCGGAAGTAGAGCACTAAACCAAACCAGCCTGCCTCTTGGTGGCTTTTGCGTGGATGCCTGCTGGAAGTTCTAATGCTTTGATCTATTTCAGTGGTTCTTTCTAGTAGCTAATGTCCACCAGAACCCTGTTGCAGTTTGTTGCATGACTCGGCATGTGTGGCTCGAACTGGATCCCCAACAAAGCTTTCTTTCCCTCCAAAAGCAAATGTCTTTGTCCCAATACGCTGTTGTTTGGCTTCTCGCAAAGCCGGTCCTCCGCTCCTGTGCCCTGTAATTACACCTCAGGTTCCTGTGCACTTCTGTCTGCTACACTTCCCTCCGGCTGGGTCTCTCATCTGGTCCGTGCAGCCCGCTGAAGCACTGTCATTGCCTGTTGCTTCGGCGCCTATGTATTTTCTGGCAGGGGTTGTAAAACAATGGCCACAGTTTGCACAACAGTCACACGCGAGTTAATGCATGTGATAGAAGAGCTCTATCTAGGCAATTCTTTAATAATGTATATATCGCTTTGCTTTTGCAACTTGCACATTGCTTTAAGAGCATCTTTTCAGCAGAAGTAGAATACAAAGCTTGAGCTACAACTGATGTTTTATAGATATTTAGTCCCTTTTCTCTGATGCTTGGTCTTCGCAACAGCAGCTCACAGCGTGTTTTTGTTTTTCCCAGAGGAAGCCGGTGAAATATGAGAGCTGCCATAGTAGACGGGGTCTATTTGGCGTGACTTGGCAGCCGTATGTGACATTCACCACTAACGACAGCTGCAGGGGAACTCAGGTCTCTGCACTTTCAGGTTGAGGCCTAGGCAGCTCGGGCCTAAAGGCTCCTGCTGCGGTAGAGAGGGAGCGAGGAGAGGAAAGGAGGTGTGGTAAATCAGACACACTTTCTGTTCTGCGGAATAGACCCGAGAATAAGCTGTAGTCTCAAGTGTATATTTCCGTTTCTTTGCTGATTTGGCCCCAGTCATATTTCCCTGCTCGATAGATAACAACGTGGAAATGAGTCATGACAAAGTGTGCCAACAGTGATATTCATTCTAATGTTACCTGATACTAACAGTTTACGTACTCAATATCAACACTTCGTGTGAACTATTGCATGCTAGTCATAGCAACTTAACGACTGACGATATTAATAGAGAGCTGATCATGAACTGGAATCCTTTTTATTTCATGACTCAGACTAGAGCAAAAAACACTGAGACAATAAACATTGTTGTTGTAATGATATCCCTTTGGCCTCCATTGTCATTTTGTATCCCATTTCATACAGAAATATTGGCTTATAATATTAATATTTTAAATGAACATATATTAGAAAAACTAGAAAAAATATATATTATTTGAAAAAAGTGAATGGAGGTATTTTGCCTTTAACATGCATTGAAACAAGCAGCAAATGACTTGAGGAGGAGCTGGAACTCCTAACAGTAATCGGATCAGATGACTTGCATTCTGCAAGAGTTTGGACCCTCCCCCCGTAAATATAGAGTCGCACCCACTGCTCCGCAAACCTCATGACCTCTGACTACATTTTCACAACTCTGCATTCCAGCTGGCTGTGTAAATAACAAAGGTGTATGCTCAAATGCATTTGGGGCAGGTTCAATGTTCACATGGCTAGCATATGTACTGAGGGAGTTGCCCTCGCACGGGAGAGAGTTTTGGGCCCGCGGGGCTGCAAAGTGTGGAAGGTCCAAACCCAACCAACGCAATGTGAAAACAAATGCTGGAAGCATATGCTTTCACTGACTGTTGTTACTGCAGGACAGATGTTAATTTGTGCTCTGCACGTCGGGCACTCGGGATTCATGTCACATGGCGCGCTGGTACAATGCACCTCACATGGGCTGCCCGGGCCTTCTCTCTCTCTTTCATTCTATCACCCTGAACATATGACGCGCTCCACTCGGGCTAAGAAACAAACAAAGCCCCCCTGTGTCTGCGGTCGGTTTGCTTTTGATCCTCCACATGCACATGCACGTGCACATGCTAGACCGATCATTAGACCATTTTCTTTTTTGGGAGGTTGCTTGTCTCGCTGATTTTCTGTCACGAGAGCAAGCGTAGGAACAGGTGGGCTCTGCACACAAATCTAAACAAATAAAGCCTGAAAGTGAAATCCTGATCCCAAAAACTGGACGAGAGTAGACCACACACACACCGGTCGGAGCTGTGTGCTGCCTGGACATTTCCTCACTGGTAAAATCAAAGCAAAACATTTTTTTTTTTCCTTGAAGGAATAGTTTGATTTTCTTGTGTGCTTACATGTTAGAGTGTTATTACAGAAAATTGATACCCCTTTTTTGCCTGAGCCATAAATATGAAGCCACTCCAGTTAGTTTCTACTCTTTGCAAAGAACTACTTCACTCAGATGCTGACTGTAAAATTACAACCTTTTTTTGGACTTTTTTTGTTTGGATTAAACAAATAGGATCTATTGTGTCTATTGGAGATATCAAAAAGCTCAAGGCTAACTTTTGCCAGTGTTTTCCAGCCTCACACTTCCGAAATCCGAAATGTTAAGGTGCATGATTGCTTCAGCTGGTTGTGCACCACAAAGCATGGACTCATTCCTCTCCTATCTGGGGAACATGCAGCCTCTGTTTTAGGTTAAGAATTGGCAATCTTTGGTATTGATCAGCGAAGGGATGCAGACACATGCGATGTTTATTACCAGGAATGCAAAAGCTTGAAGGCGCGAGTCAGCGCTGAGACGCACGCTGCCTCGCGAAGAGGATCTGACTGTTCAACCTCAGGTCTAGTTTGTTCTGTCAGGTAGAGCAGCGCTGCTTCCTGTTGATGCTCACTGGGGCCTAATCACTACAATGTGACGAAATGGCTGCATCACATGACAGCCTGCAGCAGCAGATCTCTGCCTCGTCTCTGTTACCCTTTCCCTCCACGCTTGACCAAAAAGCTCTGCTGCCACAATCAGTTTGCAGAGAGACTGAGCGCCACCGATCAAATTATTTATTGTTCCAATTTAGTGCAAAATTAAAATCTCTTTAAATGTCAACGGGGTGCTGTGCAGCAGTTGCATTCTAATTCTCTGGCAGTCCATCTTACCCAAAGTGTTTGTGGTTTGTTTGAAATGTCTTCCCTAGAGAGCCCCCTCCCCCTCAAGAAGAAGGATCTGTACTATCTGCATTGTCCTTTATGTCTAATGCAAGACAGATGTGGCCGACTTGTGGAGATTCCCACTGCGCTCTCTGTTCTCCAGCAGGTCTACGACTCGTTACCGCCTCAAACTGAATTGTGAGAATTGTGAATTTCATTGAACTACGGCATTATTTGATTGAGTTCCTTTATTAAAGTAAGTAAAGTTTTTGGATTATTATCATTTCTATGGTACTTTGTTCTGTGAATGGAGTTTTAATCTCTTTTCAGCAAACCCTGTGACGCACACTGTCATTAACTGCGCTCCCTAAATAAATAGGTCAATTCAGAGCTAAGCAGACAGAGGGGTGTTTGAAAGATGTATCCAGGGTGTGAAACTCATTCAGCAGTAAAAAGCGGTTAGAAAGATAACGGTTTAGACAAAGCCTAGAGATCTCAGTGTGAAAGTGAACCACCACAGCACCGCGTGGCCAACACAGCAGACGGTGACAGCGTCACAGGTTTCTGGGCAGAAACGCAGACCTCCTTCATATAGCGCTCAAGGTAACCACTATCTCTATCACGATTCCAATGGTTTACCTTGAGTAGCTCAAAATATAAAAACAACTTTTTTTTGTCAATGGATGAAACTCTCCCTGTAAAAACTATACAACTAATGACCAAATTAATCAAATAAAGCCAACTCAATAACCTAAAATGATGCAGTTGAAGCGGAAAGCTGAAATGGTCAAACAGTGGCACAGTCAGAACTGGAGTAATACACTGTGCAGCAGGGCAGTAATAACAAGGGCAGTTTTTATTTGATTAACCGGTAGAGCTCACTCAAGGTAAAAGAGGGGAGATTAACCGGCAACATGGTAATTACCTGGAGACACGTGCTCATAGCCCCAATAAAGATGGACGGCGGTTTGATAGCACTGTACAGGGTTCAGTGGGATCAGCAAGGATTCGACATATAAGACACGTTTACTCGTAACGGCCCACGAGGCCCGAAGAGCTTTTCAACAACCGCTTTTGTTGAGTCTATTTTTTCAGGGGCGAGGCTGCACCGGCCGAGCTGCTGAAAGTTTTTGTACTTGACCCGGTCCGTATAGTGAATCCATACATTTTGGTGTGCTACGAGTACGGACATCACGTGCTTTAGAGGTTTGATGCTTATGGTGTCGATCAGTATCTGGTGAGCCTGTTTGAGGTGGACGTTGGCATAAAAAAAAACTCAACAGCCGTTGTAATGGATAAACAAGGCCTGTGTACGTTTGTGATACAACCTGTTTAACAGGTTACTGTTAAAACTGCACACACTGCGCACGCGAGAAGTCAAGCTAGAAGTCACACTTCATTTACTTCAATCGGTTTGATGTGCTGACAATTTTCTTTTTCCAAAAATATAGCATATAAATAAATATTGCATTTCTTTAACTCATTCCTACACCAAAACACATAGAATACAGACAATTTGGCCAACAACGCAGCCCCCTCTAACAAGTGGTGACAACATTCACCAGTGAACCAGATTACATCTAGAAACCACCAACGTTTCATCCAAAACCATGTCAGTGCCTTCACTCAGGGGCCACGGACTGTTTAACAGAAGAGGGCAATCCTGATAGCACACATCGGTTACACATTAGGTCTGACTTCATAAACCTGTTGGTCTTCATTTTCTCTGAGAATCAGCCCAACCTAAAAAAAAAGGAGCCCAGTGTGCGAAGCTTACACGCAGAGACTAAACCCTTTTCCTGTGGCTTCAAGCTGCATCACATGGAGACTCTAATTAACAAATGGGCTTCTGAGCGTGCAGTCCCGCTAACCTGCCCCCCCACCCCCCCCCTCCCCTCCCCTCCCCTCTCCTCTCCCCCTCCCCCAACGCTGCTCCTTCCAACCAGCCCCCGCTTCCCCCTTTGTCTGTGCAACAGTCAATATTATCTGACTAACTATCCGATGAACTGTGCACAGAGCAAAGTTGATTTCTCTCAGAGTGCATGGTGGTAGCCATGGCGACCATCTTATGAGCGCTCCGGAGCCCATCTGGTCTAAACATTACCCCGGCGCGGCTGGCTGCAGAATGGGCTGCCTTGCCGCCGCGGTGTGCACATGTGCTTTATGCATTGAGCCTCCAAAGTGAATCAATAGTGCCACATATTCAGAAGCCTGCGTTTGCAGATCAAGGCCTTTAAAATGCATTTCAGGAATGTTTGAAAAAAACCTGAAATGTATTTAGCCAACATGTACGAATAAAATAGTACTTAAGTTGTCTTTAGCTACAGGATTTATTTTTAGGGCCGAGAAATATGTGGTCGTTGCACTTAGCTAGGGAGGTAGCACGAGGAACACTTTATAGTAACCTTTTCTTCCTCTTACATCCTCCCAGCCACTACAATCTGGCATGAAATGAAAAATATCAGACACGGAGCCAAGTGAAGAGCAAACCATAGTTCCCATGTTTCTCTGCTTCTATGTTTGCATGATCCAAATCCAGACCAGCTTCCAATTAAACAGGAAGCGGAGGTGAACAGTAAACAGAGCAAAGGGAAACAATGTCACGGGGAGGGAGTAAAAACATGCACATGGCAGTGGAGGAATCCCAAATGGACTCCACAAGAGAGATACAGATTTTAGATTTATGGGAGATTGAGCTTCAGATAGTGTTTTATTTTTTCAAACAAAATCTCTATATTCTTTCTCCTTGTATTGTTCGAACAGGAAGTGACGCCTGTGGCTAATGGCTAATTATTGGCTTATTGGCGGGCTTTTGCTCGATGGTTCTCCAACAAACCCAAGCACACCCTCAAGGTTACTTCCATTATGTTTTCACACCATGTTTTTGTTCTATTTAATTGACCTTTTCTTTTCTTTTTATACTACTTATCTTGTAATTATACAACTCTATGTGCTCTATATTGTGTTTCACCTAAATGATATGCCTTTTTGCTGTGCCTAAATTTACCTGTGCATGTAATAAAGAGATAAACACGCTATTGCTGAACCTAAGGCCAACAATATATTGTTATTATAGTAAGAAAGGGTTGCTCCGTCTCATTCGTCATCTGGAAAGCAAATGTAGTGATATCCTCTCCCTCGTTGGTTTTTAAGCAGCCTGACCTATACACCGCTGTTGCTAAGCTCCCTCTTTCCCTCCACTGGCTTTGAGTCACATGACTCTCATTGAGTAGAAATCGCAAATCCTTCTGAGAGAGAGGGACGTGTTCTGGGATTCGTGGTTTCACTGTGAGACCGTACTGACACTTCTCTGCCTTTCCGACACCTCGGACTAACACACATTGTAAGCCATAATTAATAAACACGCGTGTGTGTTTTGTTTTAGTGTTTTCCCGAATCTGGGTTTGTACCTCCCACACCGCCAGCACTCTTATTTTGGTGGGGAAGCTTCTATCCATTCACAACCACAGCTAAAATCAGACTTAATGTTCCAAATATAAATGCATATAGGGATGTGAAATCCGTCATTTAGCAGCAGCTGCTGCCCTCGTACATTCCACTCTGGAAACCTAATATTGAGCGCGGGCCGCTGCGGGCATTCAGAAGTAGGTGGTGATGTCATTTAAAGCCTTTAGTAGGGTTACGCTCCTAAATGACATTGAGGACCAGCTGTCTGTCTTTGTGCTCCTTGCGCCGGCACCAGGGGGCCGTGGGGCCTAAGCTTTTCGGTGACAGCAGCCAAAGCGTCCGTATCTGACAGCCATCTTAGAAGAAGGGTTAACAGCCATCACAAGCGGTTGTTTAGATCGCCACGGAGCCCCACTGAGGCGCAGCTCTGACGGCGACGGGGGGGAGGGGGGCATTTGTTCGCTCATTCTTTTTCTTATTATGCCAATTCCCAGCAGAGGATGCATTTGGACAAACTCCAAATGAGAAGAGTCTCCTCTTCTTGCTCCTCTTTTCTGATGAAGCGTTGAGGAAAAGCCTCTTGGTTGTCACAGATTTAACTAGAACTGACTGACCTCTATACGTTTTGACATTAGAGTCCTAATAAGGTTAAGGTCCAAGCATGTCTTTGGTTGACTTGTCAAGATCTGTGAGGCCTACAGAGTGCCTGCGGTTTACCTCTGCACACATCGCGCTCGGCAAAGAGAAAGTAAGCAAGTCATTTTTCTCTGCGTATTTTCGTTTTGACTTAGAAATAACCATCTTTTTTTTTTTTTTTAAACCCTTGCTTTCAAGAGCTCCAGCTTCGTTTATCGCTGATATTTCTACTTGGTTGCTTCAATTAAACCTTGCAAACACCCCCGAGGCTGCAGGCATAGAGGAAGTTGGACCAAAAAAAGTTTACAGAAAGGTTTTTATTTCCCGACATGTCAATATTGAGGCCGGAGGTCGACATGAGGAAAAAAACGCCCGCTCTGCGCCTCGCCGCTTTCCAGCGCCAGCGCCTGCATTTCCTTCTTTTTTTAAATGTATCCTGAACTTCTCGTCGTAGGGACCCCGCGCTACGACAGAATCCCGCCCACCAGCGTCAGAAAGGCCCCCGGCGAGGGGCGGGGAGGGGGACGCCGCCTCGCTTACGTAAGATTCCCGCTTGTGTCTCTCTCGGCCTCGGAATTCCACGATGGTGTTTGTAAACAGAGCGGGCCATGTGCGCGCGGAGGAGGCCTTTGAGTCGCTGCCCTCGCCTGTCTCACCCCGGAGGTAAACCCTGACATCGATACACACTCGCTGAGCCAGCGACACTTCTTCCCCCCCCCCCCCGCGGGCCGCCTGCCACCCAGAGCGGGGCCTTATCGCTCGCGGGCCCCCCCCCCCCGTAATTACGCCGCGGCTTCGTGCAAAGAGAGAGAGAGAGAGAGAGAGGCGGCCACGGGTCACACTCGCATCTGGTGGGGGCAATTACTGATAACGTCGTTGAATATAGGACTCGTAAACGCGTTGTCACTGTTACACAATTCCAGTGATGACGAAAATCCCTTTAACAAAGGTCCGGGCCTCCGCGTGATGGGAAGCCTCTCTTGGAACTAACATGTGTTTTGTGATTTGGATTCGGTTCCCTTTTTTTTTTTCTTCAAAAGATGCCACTGAAAAGATAAGCCGAGAGACACAGAAGACACATACATTCAGACATCCAGGCAGACCTCCAACAACTGCCGAACGTCACCCAACGCAGCTCCTGCCCCCGAACCAAGCGTGGCCCACGGCGTGCCGTCGCGTTGTCTCTACCCCCAAAAAACTGCTCCTACTTTGCACTCGCCAACAAGAGACGTCTCCCAACTGGGAGCCGCCGTTGGTGAGTGATTCTGTGCGTAGATGAGCGACCCCATTATGGCACCAACATTCCACTGCAGAAGCGCCTGATTGCACGGCGCTGCTTTCTGTCACGCTCTCAGCAGAAAAAAAAACAACCCCCAATAGCAGACAGGAGGGAAATCAATATTGCAGAAATCAATACGACACTCAGTTGCTCGCCATTTTGTCTCGGGTGAAAGCAGCCCGAGCTCCGGCTGGCCAGCAGGTAGTGCGGTATAAAATGTCTAACCTGCCACTGGGCTTGCTTCTGTGGGTCATTTGTGCAACAGCCCCTGGGTGGAAATACGATGCGTGGGCTGAACAGAGCAGGGTCAGAGGTGAGGGCTTGGGTAAGGGCTCGGGTATTGTAAGTGGGCCACATTGTTTCGGAAACGCTATGGCAACTGGACATTCTTCCCAAAGGTGATATTGTCTCTGCCTCCCCCCCCCCCCCCCCCCCCGGGAGTGACATAAAAGGCGACTCGGGGGCCACGGCGAAGGAGCAACCAACCACGCGGCTTTATCTGTAGGTGTGGATAGATGAGAAGAAACTATGTGCGTGTGATTGATCTATTCCGGCCCTTCCCCCCACCGAGCCCCTCATAAGCCCATTAATGTTCTGCTGCCTTCTCAGATGCTGGTGTAACAGCAGGCACGCAGAGCTTGTGGACACACAGCCAATAAGATTTTGTGCTGCTATTTTCTCGAATTTGGAACGCGTCATTGTTATGTAGGTCAGGATTAGCATTTGTAAATCCTGCGTACAGTGCAACTCCACACAAAGGGGAAGACACGTTTTACAACCACACCGTGACAAGCGGAAGGTGCTTTCAGTACAAGGAACCCATCCGAGCTGGGAATTAGATAATGGTGAAATGTGATTTAACTTAATTCTGTTGCACGTTGCTGTTTCTTCTCCTTGTTACTAGTACCTGACCATTAGTCTTTCACATGAGACATGGCACGGTGTAGTCTCGTGACCAATTGGGCAATACATGTGCGTAGACACCCAAAAGTCTGAATCACCTGATCGTGTGTAGTAACAACACACTTCATGGGTACTATGGAGAAAGCCCGTTCTAGTACTCGCGTTGACTCTATCGACAGTCGCCGCGCTCCTCGTATCGTATCGCCTCAGAGGGGAACGCCGCCGTTGATGGCTCGCAGGTTTCCCGACACGGAGACAATAAAAAAAGGGATTGTCTTCCATTACAGACAGATCGTTTTCAGTAGAGAGCAAGAGGGTGTGTACTGTCGCGTGTGGGGCCGCATACTCATCCACCGAGAGGCAGCGTGCCAACACAAGACATTTGGAACTAAGGTCAAAGGAGGTTAAAACTAAGTGCATGGCTGTGATGAAATAATATTTGCATGTGTGTGTCATCATCAGCTGTTTACATAAAACATTTGACTAAAAAGTGACCTTAGTTTTACTTTACTGCCTCTTCACATTCTCTGGAGGCCCTTGCATGCACAAACGTTAATAAAGTCCACTTTTTGCTTTATGTTATGTTAAAAAAAAAACCCTGAATATCCTGCATTTCTCCTGTGTAATTACCGTGTAATTTGAATGGTCAATTTAAGGTCAGTCAATATCCTCCTCCTCGTGGGCGTCCCTTTGCTCTGCGTTTTACCTGGGGCCATTACAGTGGTTGCCTTACGACCAGTAGAATACACAAGCCCAATACACAAACCTGAGTGGGATCAGTTAAAATCTATTGGGCCATTCAGATGTTAAACTGAGAGAAGCACTTCTCTCAGTTAATGCAGGTTAAAAAAAAAAAACAACTAACAGCCCATTAGCCATTTGCTAATTGAGATAAGACCAGATGACTAGTGTATTTCTAAAGAAAATGTGGATACTACTACAACACCAGCATGACGGTACCTTCCCGTTATCACTCCACCGTTGTAGTTTACTTATTTATCTGAGCAGGTCAGCGTGCTGTTACTCTACACCAATTCCTCTTTAAATGATTACACGCATCCCAGCACAGACACACATTCCTCTTTGTATTCTCAATAATCTACTTGTCAATAGCTCCCTTTCAAAAAAAAAGACCACGGCAGTCAGATTGTTGTGACCTTTTAACTGCTTGTGCTCAATTTAAAAAAAAAAACTACAGTCCCGTCAAGTCTCCGCTGGGTGAAAGCTTCTCTGGAGGAGTTTCCCCAACTTGTGTGAGAAATAGGATGTTTGCTCTTCTGCCCCTGCCATTCGTGTTCCCCCTGTTAATGGCGCTGTAGGATAGAGTTTCATTTCCTTCTGAGCTTTCTGACCTTGTCTGCCTTCGTCTCACTCTGCCACCACAACTCTCTCCTCCTCCTCCTCCTCCTCCTCTGCTGCTGCTGCTGCTGCTGCTGCCCGGGCTTTGCCTTTGTGTCCGCTTGTCTTTCAGTGGTGAAAGCAACGAAAGCTGATTAACAGAGATACACAAAGCCAGAAGCTATTCCAGCTCCACTGCTGTGCAGACACTATGCACTTAGCGCTAAACACGTCTAGGGTGCACTTTTACTGTCCTACTTCTTCTAGTCTCTCTACTGAACAGCACAAACAAACACACACACACACACACACACGAAAATGAGAAGCTAGCAGGAGATAACACTCCCTGCTAAACCTATTTAATGAAAAATACTATCTGTAATGAGCTAACCATTTCACATATGCACTTATGCAAAACCACACACATTAAACACTAAAACACGCCTTTATAGATATAAAACATTCCAAAAAAGGGGGAAAGTTTGAAATGTTGAGGCAGGATAGAGAGCATCATGAAGGCATTAAATGAAGCTTGGACGAGAAACTCCTGGACAAACAGTTTAAAGTGCACCGTTTTCTATGATGCGTTCAAAAGCAGGACGAATGTGCACTGAACACAGAACACAGGAAAACACAGAAGGTGCGTTTTTCAAAATTCAGCTGGCAAAAAAAAGAGAGAGAGAGAGAGAGAGATCGTCAGCCATGTTGGAGTAGCTTTATCTAATATCCCCTCCTTATTATGTGGAGTCTTGCTCTTACGGTGGGGGAGCATTTGCTCTGCCTCGCCTCCCACACACACAAAAACCCCCATAATACACCAGCGTTAAAGGGGAAGAGCGTAAGCAGAGTATTAACACAGCAAGCAAATTCTCACCTCCTTTTTTTTTTTTACGTCCCTCCACTCTGTAGAAATTCCAACAAGCCGTCTGGATCTCCTCTTTAACCAATCCTAAA
The DNA here is from genome assembly GCF_949316345.1 of Pungitius pungitius. Lineage (NCBI taxonomy): Eukaryota > Metazoa > Chordata > Actinopteri > Perciformes > Gasterosteidae > Pungitius > Pungitius pungitius. The sequence goes on along the minus strand of NC_084908.1, from coordinate 14,776,347 downwards.
GGGCAGCCATCTTGCCTCCTTCTGTTCTTCTATGAAACAGACTATCCTCCACATCAATATTCATGGGAACCGGTCTGACGTCGGCTCTCATCGTCAGGGAGCCCGGGTGTCGCTGTTTCGCCGGCCCAGAGGAGCACATTCGCATGTGGCCGAGGGGCAGCGGAGGCACATAGAGCCAGATGCCCCCGGGTCAGGTAGGGTGCGGGAGGCGGGCAGGAGGGGAGGGAAGAGAGCCTCACTTTGCTGGCAAACTTAAAACAATCACAAAATCACTTTCCTGCCGAAGTCCTCCCCACACAAAGAGACAGGTTTTCTTTCCCTCCTCTGCTCCCTCCTCCTCTTTTTTTCTTCCTCCCTCAGCCGCACACAATAGTGAACACCGCGATGGCTGCCCCCAAGCACAGGAGTGGATTCCCTGTGAGCGGGACAGGACTTTACCCCCGGTGCCCTTTATGCTGAATATTGCACTGGCCTCAAACTGTCTGACTCGCAGCCTCCGCCTCCTTCCTCTCCTCAGACAGGAAGGCAAGTGACTCAGGGGTTTTTCCCTCCCTTTTCTTTCCGCCATGACTATCGCAACTTCCTTCTTTCATTTTCTTTCTCTCTCTGTCATTGGTCACACAAGTTCCCATGTTGTGTAATGGCTCTCGTTTTTTTTCGGAGAGCCATTACGGCAACAACCAGAAGGGGGTTGTGTGTGTGTGTGTGTGTGGGGGGGGGGGGGGGGGGGGGGGTTGGGTGGGGGTGAGCACCCTGTGTTTGGAGTCCAACCAGTTGAGCAACGCACTTATTTTCCAACGGCTGTGTCTCATTTCGGCACTCCTCGGCCGGCTGGTTTTTTTTAGGGCGTAAGGCGACGCTTCCAGGGCGCACGCACGCAGAAGATTCGCCTCCCGTTGACACCGGGCCACGTGGGCTTAGAAAGGGATAAAGAGAGAGAGCGGTGTGAGAGAGTAAGGGACTAAAACTAAAAATGCTCTGCAAGGCTTTTGGAATGACACGAGTAAAAACGCACAACAAATCCTCAAAGCTGTAACTCTGAGGTTCAGCAGAGCTGTGACTGTTGTATCTTTTACAGTGAAGGTCAACAAAAGGTCCAGTGATCTGCGTGTCTGCAACACAATTTAGGGAATGTGAGTCTTTGTTGACAAACTAAAACAAAATGTAAGTCATTAGCATGTTGTTGACAATAACACATGCGTTTTACCACAATGACCAATAGTCAACGGCACTCAAATTCCCTTTACTATTTAATTACTCTTTACTAAGAGGCGGGACTCAGAAACATCCCCCTCTAGCTCTTCCTTTAGCTTCAGTTCGGGCTTAATGGAGACCCCCCCCCCCACCTCTTTCCCTCCAGCCCCTGCCTAACCGCAGTGGCATTTGTTGACTCAATAGTTTCAGGCTCAGGGCAGAGAAGGAGATTTGTTTTTACACAAAATGGGGGAGGGGAAGAGGCCGAGGGAGGAAGGAGGAGTCCCTCTTGCTGCTACTCCAATCCCTCTAAGACCAAATAGAGCCTTTTCCATCAGATCCGTCTGATTTCTTCGTATAGCTCAGTTGTTTCCGGTGCAGCAGGATGTTGGACTGCCAGTGTTTTTAAACCACGTCACACAGTTGCAATTAAGTCAAATTGGGGGATTCTAGCAGCTGACCTTCTTAAACTGGTAACAAAGGAGTCTAGATTTAAAAAAGAAACAAAAGGATGTTTAAGCTTTTGGATAAAAAATATTAGAAAGCAGTTTCTGATAGGCTGAGGGTGCCTGCCCCGAACACAGCCTTTATCAAACGTCCTACTATTGTGTCATGCAAAAATATCACTTTTGTATCATTCCAATGAAGAAATAAGAGCGGGTCCAGCGGATGGAGCCGCTGCCGTCCCGTTGTAAATCCTCGTTGGAACAGACCAAAGCCAATGAAAAGGCAGCAAACCTTGCAGCGCACCAAGCAGGCGTCCCGGGGATCCACGCCGCCGGGCCGCCAGCGGCTCTTCGGACCCGTCGGCCTCCTTTCCATCTCCACGGGCCTCGCTCCCCCCTCCAGACGAATGCTGTCAACAAGAGGAAGAAGAAGAAGAAGAAGAAGAAGAAGAAGGAGGAACCGGCTCAGAAAGCTTTAGTAACGGCTCAACACGAGACATCTAACACGTGCGCATTTCTTCTCTCCTGAATGAAGGGCGGCAGCGGGCTGAGCGCTACTGTAACTTGTAAATCAGAGATTATCTCACCGCCGCTCTCACCGTGTCGCATTTCAAAGGCCCGGGAGGCGTGTGCCGTTCACCTAGTCCGCAAACACAAGAGCCCTGGCCTCGCGCTGACCCGAGGGGGGGGGGGGGGGTCATCAAAACCTAGGCACACTTGTCACTTGACTGATTTCACACTTAAAGATGATAATGAGCATTAGCCAGTGTTGTTGTTTTTTCTTCTTCTTCTCGTGGGCTCGCTGCTCTTGTTGTTTTATGCAAACGAACCCGGGAAGGACCCAATAGCGGCTCCTCGGGTCAAAGCTCTGGTCCTAAGGCCCGTGTGTCAATGTAAGCCATTAGGTGGTTTATAGCCCTCCTCCCTGCAAGGGCTGTGTTGTTCTTTCATTACAAAACAGGGGGAAATCATGAGTGGACATTATGGAGCTGGGTGGTGGAACTAATCCCGAATCAAAATGAGTCATCCATTTCAATGTTTTTGTGTCACAAGTCGGTAAATGATAAAAAAAAAACTCACTAAAAACTAACTGATGTGGGAGGCATTACAAAGCTGAACTATTGTTTTTTGCAAACCTAAGATGTGGAATTCCAATAGACAATGAACATTTACTGGTAACCTTCACCTTTTTAGATTGATTTAATTAATTCATTAATCAGCTTCTATTCTGAATGTGAATGGTGGATTGTTCTTGGTTGCTTGATATTACCTTCAGGCCATTTCTATTCATTCATTCATTTTGACCACCAAAATAGAGCTTTTTAAAAACTATTTATTTCATTTTAAGATAGACTCAATGGTCTGTGTGGAAGGTTTTCTAATGTTTAGTTATTTCGAAATATGTTCCATGTGGATTGCAAACACTTTGTTATTATTTATTTTCCCACATCACTGTGAACGAGACCTCACTTTGCAGCCTGAATAGGTTCTTATATTTGCTGAGAGTAAATTGCCCCTAAATAAGGTGGAGACGCAAATAAGTGGAGGCTGATTTGTGATGAGAGGGCCGATTTACGGCCTTATTTACATTGGTGGGAGAAAAAAAGGGGGTGACATGGGAGGGGTGACATGGGAGGCGCGACGGAGCAGAGCGTCGTCGTGGAGCTGAGAAACGCAGCACTTCTCACAAGCACCAACGGTGTGAGCACACATCTCACCTGGGGCAATCCAAACACACACACACACTGCCTGTAGGGCAATAACTAGGTATCCTCTGCCTGGGCCAATACACACGCGACTGACCGCAGGATCCTCACCCCCCCCCCCCCTACTAACAAGACGTCACCCACTGCTGCCCCTCCTCCTTCAGTTATCTTAAAAGACAAGGGAGAGTCGTTAGTGTGGGTCTCACGTAGCCTAATTGTTTGAGCCGCAGCAGGGGGTCTGAGGCAGGCTGATTTTGGGGGGGGGGGGGGGGGGGGGGGGTGGAGCAGGGCTTTAAAAAAAAAAAAGAGAGGGAGAGTTAGTGGAAAATAGTTATGTGGCATTACACAGCCGCGTTTACAAAAAATTGGGGGCTGTTTCCCGACTATTTCAAATTCTCATAAGCAAAGGCAGGACTGCGTTGCCTCTCTTTCTGCGGTGTGGGGGCCATAATGTTCCTCCCCAGGCACAGCAGGGCTGGACAAGGCCAATCGAGCCTCTGTGGGCACAGCCCTCTAATAGGTGCGGGGAAGCCCTTTTCTCCCAGGTGTGTGATATAAGCCAATGCCCCCCCCCTCCCACCGCCACGCCACCGACCCCCCCGGCCCTCCTGTTCACAATCTGATGGAAACAATCACGTGTCCCTCGCTGATCAGGGGATCAGTGTTTCTTAACCACATCCTGGTGATCAGCGGATGATGACCCCTGGTGGTGAAGCACGATGACCCACAATGCATCTGGTCCTCCTCGGGAGGGGATTTTGTGCTGCAGTTACTAATTCCACCTCGACATTTGTGCTTCCACCGATCCTCTGCCTTATTTGAAGTATTCATCATTTGTTTAATTATTTATTCTATTTGTCCATTCGATTTATTAGGTTATACAACGAGGGTGACGGAAACAAACAGTTGGGACCTGCTTTGCACAGGCAGTAGTTGTTTTAAAAGGAGCCGCGTGCAGACAGCTGGCACTGGGGACATTTGTGACTGTTAACGTCACATCTGCCTACAGCAGCCTCGTTCGCCTCCGTAGCGTCTAAACAACATCCTGATTCATTATCCTCGTACAGTTGGCTTCTGGTTCTGCTCTCACCTGTCCGCCAAATGTCCCAGCAGCAAACACTCTGCTGTGGCAGCCAGAACAGTCCCCCCCCCCCCCCCCCCCGCCCCCTGTGTTTGAGACCAACGCAATCAAATCGGGGATACTGATTCACTGAAGGTCCTAAAGAAATGTGTGGTGAGTAACTTTAAATGTTAGTGTATTATTTCCTGTTATTACTATACATTAATGGGATGTTGGAGCGAAGTTGAACTACCTTTTAAAGTGTTTAAGGTATGTTAGTTAAACACGTGTCATGCATGTTTAGAGTGCAGTACAAGCTCATTACATGTTTTTTAACTGCAGCGCAATGCCACTAATCTATTTTATTCATTTTCCCATTAAAGAGAAACTTAACGAAGAAAGACAAGCACCAATATGTTACTGTTTTCATTGTTAACCAGCTGTATTTCACAAGTATGCAAGTACTTGTATTACCATTTATTATTATACTATTAATCTGACAGCATTTTGTGAGATTTGACACCACAAAGCACAAGATTCACTTTTTTGGCGCTCGTAGTTGCCCAACGTGTTTGTCATGTCTGTATTATGATATTAATAATAGTCTATGTGTCCCACATCCACCAGTGAAACAAATCGCGTGTTTTGCTTACTAAACATTGCATTTTTTTTTTTTTTACCCCTGTAGACCGACGAGGTGGCTGCACCCAACTCAACAGGCTGCCCAGCAGCAGCTGCTGCTGCATCCCCATCGCTAATCCAAGCTCCTTCCAGATTGCCCGGTCGCGGAGGCGTCCCTCCACCTGCTCCCGACTCGGTTCAGCATGACAAGCACACGGCGCAACAACTGCCCCCCCCCCCGCGGCCACGCTGCCAATCAGCGGACAAAACCTCCCTCCCTCCCTCTCAACCGCCCCCGGCCCAGCGGAGACGTTCGAACCTGACGGGAAATGAAACCTCAGATACGCAAAAAGTACGACTTCGGTACAGCGACGGCGATGAGCGGCTGGCGGGGCTGTGGTGCTCAGATGGAGGCATCCAGAGCAGGCGGGAGGGTGAGGAGAGGGGTGGGGGGGGCAGGCTGGCATTAAGGTAATTAAGGTGATGCTTTGCAGCAAACAAAGATGTGCTTGCGACTCAGAGTGTGTGGCGTATAACAGCTGTGGCGTGACACATAAGCCCCCCCCCCCCTCCTCCCCCCTACCCGCAGCCCATCACTGATTGTGGCAAGTCCTTGGCGGTGACCTTGCCTCTCTATCTGCCCACGCCGTTTGGAGCGGGAGACGGGTGACGATCAATTTCAGCTGCGAGAGTGCTGCGGAGGAAGGCAGCATATGGTTAGACGTGATTTACACACACACACACACACACACACCCCTCACAAACAAGCACTTACATAAATGATCATGTTTTGTGCTGCTGCTGGTGTAACTGGTGAATCAGTAATGAAGGTTTGTTGTGGCAAAGAAGTGAAGCCTGCAGCCCAAACCTTTTTTTTCTTCATTAAAGGCAATTCTCTTCGAGGTATTAAAGGATAGAATTGAATTTGTCTTAAACACTATGGGAATGCTCACATCTAGAGTGACACAGGTTTTACATGCTGTAACCTACGGTTTGTGCTGGTCAATGAGAAATCTATTTTTTTTATTTTTTACATGAATCCAAAGTAAGTGATGAGGGACAAAATCTGCAGCCCTCATTCTGTGAACAAATGTGCTCCAAAGTTCATCGGAAGCTAATGCGAGGCATCACTGGCCTGAGTTCATCGAATAGAGCGGAGGTCCCTCAGGTGTGTGTCGAATGTGCAGCGGGAGCGTTAGAATCGGTGTGCTGTGCTCTAACCGCTGACATTTAGCTGCCGTCCTGCGCGCCGTCAGTCCGAGATGACTCATAGCGCGTCGAGCGCTGAGCGTCCGCAGTGCCGCGGTGTCTCTCTGATGCGGCTTGTGATGAAAGCTCACAGGCAGGTTTGAGCGAACCTGGGACTTTTAGCTGTGAACACAATGGATTGCATTGTGGTTGAGGGATGGGTCACGTGACTGGTAAGACCTCATAATGAAGAATGTGGTGGGAAAAATATCTTTTAAATCTGTGATTTGGGATTTTTCATGAACTCTCCCTTTCTTTAGTGTGTGTAGAATTCGTTATTTGTCCAGCTATGTTTTCCTTGTTGCTGTTTCTCTAAGTAAATCATCACAAACGCAAAGAAAAACCGAGTCAAGTTCCATGCGGGTAAAATAACCTTGAACCTGGTGTGCGATTGAAGATTGCATCCAGCCGAATAGCTCACATAGTCTCCCTTTTTTTAAAGACTGTGGTAACGCGAGCCGTCGAATCACGTTTCCTCTTTTTAAGGGCATGCATTTGTGGACCGCATCTCGCTTTTTTCCACTTGAAGGGCACCCTAGAGAGCCCTTCATCGTCTATTATCCGGAAGGGCACCGCAGAGGGCACTTTAGCATGTTTATCTGCCGTAGGGGCATCCGAGAGGGCACTTCTGCAGAGTGGCGCGGCCCTCTAAGTAGCGTTGCATAGTTATGAAAATGACATTGCATTTCTGCCGATGGACCCTCCGGGATTCTACACGCCGTGGCCATTTAAAGTGGGTTGTGATGCGGCCACCGAGAAGAAGAGTTAAGTACAGTGTCCTCCCGGCACATCCCATCTCAACCCACTTGGTTTTTCAAGGGAGGTCAAGATTAAAGACAAGACCAGAAGGGAACTTCTTACATGGGATCGCATTCTAAACCGAGGACTTTGTCTTCTGTCCTTAGCTATGTAGACGAAAAGTGTAAAAAAAAAACACTCCCTTTGAATCACAACTTTTTTTTTTTTTTTTTATAAACATCCAACCAGTGCAGATGAATAAGAAGTAAGTAGAAACGAAGGATATTTGTTTTAAAATAAATGATATGGAATGCAACATGACATGGACCTGACATTTGCCAAATGCTTTATTTTTGGCAGCAGTGGGCTTTTAAGCCCCTTTTACAGAGAGCTTCCCCATAATGATGTTCTTATTCCGTGAGACTTAGCTTATATGATTTCATGTGCTAATGCAACATGCTTGGCCATCGCCAAGGCAACAGCACTGGTCTCATTAGGGTTTCTAGTCATGGAAGTCGTGAAAAAGGAAAAGCGCTGATGGGGTCGTTAAAAACATCATCAAAGAGGTGTGTCTCTGCTCTCTCGTTAAAACTTTAGATAACGCCAAAAAGCTTCGCAGTTATGGGAAAGGGGAGGCGAGCACATACGGGGAAGAGTCACTTAGTGTTTGCTTGAATTTATGTTTATTTAATTAGTGAGTCATAATGGATTTAACATCTCTAAGAATACCATTTGGTTCAGCTGCAGTTAATGACATCAGTTGCGTGGATAGTAAATGTATGAGAAATTAAAGCTAGTCATCTGCTGAGCTTAATTTGCACCTATTTTTTGTGTTAAATAAGGGTTTGAAGATATATATTTAATGTTTGAGCCATTATTGAATTATTTAATATGAATCTTTTTTCTTTTACCATCTTCTATAAATCTATCTATATATATAGATAGATATATAGGATAATAGCAGTAAGCATTGACACTGTATGGCTGTAATATACATTGCCTACATTCAATGTCCACTAGAGGGCAATGTGTCCAATGCATTCAGTCTGATGTCACAGGTTTCATAAGGGCGACAAACCACACAAAGAGAAATTACAATGAGTCCGATATTACACAGTGTGCAGATTAGAAGAGTGAAGCCCCCCCCCCCCCAAAAGCTGATCATTACCTTGATATGAAGCAGCCTTTTCCATTCTCCTTCAAGGTGTCACATTATTTTTTGCCACTGCTCTTTACACCGGATCATCAAGATCATTTTTTACGGTTTGCACCAATGTCATGCTCCAAATTAAATCCAGCAATCATCAAGCACAGAGTAGGTGATTTAATGATTGATAATTACAATGTAAAATAAGAAAGAGGAACTAAGGCAAACAAATAAAATGTTTTTTCTTGTTACATTTTTATTTTCTTATTAGCCATTTCAGTCTAAGAAGGGTATCTAGAAAATAGCAATCATGAAAATTTTCAGAATTCTTTTTTTTTTCCCCAACAAAGAGGAAGCTGCCTGCATCCTCTTCCATTATATTTTCCCTTTCCTCTCTCTCTTTCTCTCTCTCTCTCTGTCGACTTCACTCCCCCCCCCCCCCCCCTCCCTCTCCTGTGGGATCATGGGAATTGTGCAAGTAGCGTGGCGTTCCACGCTCTGCCCGCGGCGCTCCAGGAGGAGGCGTGCAGTAATGACCTGCTCCTCAGCTCGCTCGCCATCATCGCCCTCACAATTAATTCCCGCCTCGCGTTCCTCTGTGGGTGAGGGAAGGGAGGGTTGGGGGGAGGGGGGAAGGGGGGGGGCAGGAGGGGATGAGAGCGTGGGCTCCCTCATTAGAGCTCCTTGTAATGTGTCTGGCAGCCGTTCCCATCCTGCCACTTCTGCCCTTCCACTGCTGCTGCCGTGTTTGTGTTATGGATGCCTCCCTCCACACTTCCCTGCCTCACACAATGAGTGACACCGAGTGTAAAGGTGCACCTGGTCGGTGTTTTTATCCATCGGGGCTCTGGGAAACACATGAACGCACCTTTCACATTCGTGGCATGGGGGGGGGGGATATTTTCAGTAGGCTATTCCAGGTCCATCCCTTTTCACAACAGACACGATTCATGGAATGGTCCGATATATACTGTTACGCTAAAGAAGAAAAAAAAAAAAAAAAAAAAACGCCTCTGGAAAAAGTGGTGACATTTTGAACAGCTGGTGACATCAAACGAAGGCAAAGCAATGGACTTTTAAAACAAGGTCTGACCCTGATTTCAACTTTGAGCTTGACCCCGGGATACTTCCCAGGGTCATTTTACCACCTCCTGCTTAGCTCGGTTGGTCTTTGCCTGCATGTGTGAAAGGGTAGCAACGTAAGGAATGAAAAACCACTTCTTTTCACACCACATTGTATATAAAAATTCATTATTTTCACCAGCATCTTTTTGATTTAGCAAAAATATGGCATGGAAAAGCCCAAAAAATTAAGTTGCCAAGATTTCTTTAATTTTTAATTTGAAATGTATCAAACGATAAAGGGAAAAAATGTGACAGCATGAACGCGGTCACTTCTGGTCACTAACCAACGATGAATCACCATCTGAATCTGCTGGCCCATCACCTGTGCTGCTCAACTTAAGGTACCTTAACGCACACTCTCTCATGTGTTCTTTGTGATTAAGAAGCAGGTCGAGGGGCTCTACAGGTGCAGCGAGAGCGTCACAACGTTCAAACCCCGGAGCGGCGCCAAACTCTTTGTAGTTGACACCAACACACGCACAAACGCGCACGCACACAGTGAGTCACTCGCCGCAGCGGCGCTGCGATGCAGAAGACCGTAAAAACAACCAACCAACCAGAACAGGCCTTTTTGGGAAGGGGGGGGGGTCATAAAAAGACCAAACATTTCAGACCTGATAAACAATGTTCCTTTTGAAATACGGAAATAATAGAAAAGAAGAAACCTGAAATCCAAGTAGGAAGCTGAAAGCGAGCATGGTGTCACCTTTCACATTGGGCTTTACTCCACCTCTCTTATTGTGTCCTTTGACGGCAGCAGCTGTTTCCAGCTCTCAGAGTCCTCCATTCACTACCTGATCAGTGGCAGAAGTCACACAGGCCCATTAGGCCACTAGCTGCTCAACACAATGCACATAATTAGCGGCTAAAAAGGCAGAAAGGCCCACGGACAAACTCAGAGCTCAGAGCTGGAACAAGACGGAATATTTTGGTGCTACATTTGCAGAGTGGCCAGAAACACAACTCCAACAGCATGATAATCGTTCCACATGCAGGCACCTGTTTTTAGGTTAATTTAAACGCCACATGCGTGTACGTAGCAGAGACAAAACAATCCACTTCGCTGTTAGCGTGTCCCAAAGATTTTGCCGCATATAGCTGATTATTTTCAAAAGAAAAATGAGCAGAAAGGCTGGGAAAAAAAAGGTGCCAACTGAGAAAGTTGAATTACTTTGGCCATAGACGCATTAAGTCTTGGGAGATATACAAATACAACGTAAATATCAAGCCGACTATGTCCCGACCAAAGCGGCATGTATCTTTTCCTGAACTACACAGTAACAATATGGAACGGCACACTGTATCGTACACAACAAGTTACAGACTGGAAAGCATATATAAGAGAAAAATGTGGGGGAAAAATGTTGTGCGTCGCCTCAAGCGCGTCCATATCTATGCATTTCTGAATGCATCAAACCAACGTATACAAATTTCCAGCTTCTGAGCTGCCAAATTTGGGTTTTTGGGAGTGAGCACCAGCAGGACACTTTAACCGAGTGGTATAAACACGTGGAGAACAGCTCTCTGCATGCGGGGTGGTGTTACCACGCAGGAACCGCTTGGAAATAATGTCGCCGTGACAATAAAGCTCATCCTGGGAACACACAGACAGCGAGCTGTTTGTACACAAATAAAGACACTGACTTCTGCAAACGGCGTCCCAAACGCTTTCATTAGTCATTCTTCTCGTTATGGCGGCGCGTTAACTGTCGAAAGCGGGTTCAAACTCTGCTTTTGCTGTGCGGGAGACAGTTTCAGCATCTGCCATTGTGGCTTCTGTCAATGGCTGTGGCTTAGTGGCAGAGTCAATGCGCAGATAAATAGAGGCTACTTCTGGTTGACAAGCTAGGTGAAAGAAGTATAAAACTGATTTATTTCAGCTAATATTGATGAAACAATCGCGGCCATAAGAGGGTGTTTTTGCGCGCTTCTCCGTTTGGCTCCGAATCCAAAACATGGCCGGGCGGGAGGACCTCTAACTTCTATCTCGTGTAGGACGTAGTCTATCGAACCAAAAAGTCCATCCGGACACCGCTGTCAGGTGACCCAGACCGGAGGCCGCAGAGTGAAGAATGTTCACTGGAGAAAGTGACTTAAAAAATAACCCATTCTGGAAGCTGTAGCATTTCTGGTTCATTGTATAGAAAAAGGAACTAAATACATGTATGTAATTAACAAACAAAAACAACCTACAGTAGAATTTTGTGCTATAGTCCTGTTTCATTCCCACATCAAGTTATGCTATTTCTCTGACAATGTGGGCTGAATCGAGAAAACAACACTGTTATTAATAGTGGTTGTGAGTGGAGAGGCTCGTCATCAGATGTCATTATGTAGATAGTCAGATCACATACTAATAGCAGAATGTGGCAACAATATCAACTAACCAAATGCCCACGGGCTCCATTGCCAGCTGTGGCGCGGAGGTAACCTCACTGCCACGTCGTCGTGGCGACACGGAGACGTCCAAGCGCAAAAGTGGCGCGAACCACTTCAAACCGAGTCACATCCCGAATGCGACTTACAGACTTAACCGGGTGCTTCCAAGATGTTTGTGTTTGCCGACGCTGTTTGCTCACCCTCACTGGGAGATGAGCACCGCGACAGTGTTTGCACACATTAGCACAAAAAACACAAAGTGGGCCCCATCCTGCTTCACCAGGAGGGACACTTGTCTGTGTTTGATACGTCCAACATATCTGCTTCAGTCTCAAAGAGTCTCTCAGCTACAGGTGTAAGAAAAGCAAGTCGTCGATGGTGCCGTGTTTCTCACAAACTATGCAGAGATTGTCGGCGCTTCGATTTTGTGTCGCCTCTCAATATCGGACGTCGCGAGAGCGGATGAAAAGCAGCCGATCGAGGACCTGAGCCCATTTCGAATAGACGTGCGAGCGGCTCGAAAACAGCACGCACCGGCGGACGCATCAGGACAGAGGAGGTAAACATCGCGTTTGATGGCGGATCGTTAAGATATGATCCCAGCATAAATCTCCATTGTGATCCCAGCACGGAACTTTCGTCACGGGGGCCGGCGTGCGGACGGAGGTGGAGGCGCCGTCTCCTGTTCTCCGGGAGCAAAGCCACTAACTGGATAATTAAAGGGGGCTCTCTACACTCCAATTAGCAGGCGACGTGAAAGGGAGGAGGGATCGCCGGGGGGGAGGGGTGGGGGGCGTGAAACCCGGGTGACGCGCATCAGATCGCAGCAAAAAGGCTAACGTGCGCGAGGCCAGGGCCCCGTACATCACAGCGACGAGGCAGGTTTCTAAATAAATACTGCCAAGGTTGGCGCTGCTCTGCGACGCATCGCTGCCAAACCGTAATCTCATACTGTTTATTTTCCAAAGTATGGTCTCTCTCTCTCTCTCTCTCTCTCTCTCTCTCTCTCTCTCTCTCTCTGACTCTCCGTCTTTCTGCCTGTGTCTTTCTCACCACGCGTTAAAGGCCTCAGAGGAATGCTGTTTACCATAAGAGTCTTTTTGAGCCCATCGGAGACACGGCCCAGCTCCTCCCCTTATTCTTTTTTTTTTTTTACAACTCCACTGTAAAACAACTGTGACCCCGTTTGGTTTTTCTTACAAAAAAATCAATACATCCGGCAGTAATACAGCAGGCGTTTGAAAGGAAAACAACAGGTGGAGATTAAAGGCGGCCAGCTAACCCATCCATTTACACACAGCATTTTTCACCTCATACATACATACATTTGTATATTTTTGGGTCTAATTTTCAGGATCCTTTCTAGTGTCCTCGCGAAAAGAGTACGGCACAGCGGCATGCATGCTGTGCATCTCCGCTGTGTTCCTCCTCACAGATGTGCGCCCGGTATCAAATGGAGACGGGGGGGGGGGGGGAATCAATGGATTCACGCCATTGCCCCTCCAGCCCCCGTATCCCATGACTTCACTCCTCTGTGATTCCATTTCCATCGACCGAATGCGGGCCACATTTAAATCTGGGGTCGTGGTTATTAATTACTCCTGCGAGTTTGGTTGAAAGCCCGGGGAGACCTGGGGGGGGAGGGGGGGGGGGGGGGAGCGAAGCCGGCGCGCGAGCGGGCGGGAACAAAGGCCCGCCACGAGGGCTCGCGCCTCCCACCGCTACAGACCCACATGCTGCCGGGGCTCTGCAGACAGAGGTTAGGACCACCTAGGCAGATTTCCCCTGGGGGCCATTATCGCGCGAAAGATAAAATGATTTTCCGACGGAGGAGCTTTCACACACACACACACACACGGGGGGGGAGATTCACGGGGGGGGCTGATACCGACGGAAATAACGCTTTGAGGGCGGTTTCCTTTTTGGGTAATGTGACAGTCAATGGTGCCTGAGAGGGCTCTGATTCAGCACTGTTTTAGGAAAAGGTCCAGACAAATGCATTTCTTTGTTTCCCATGCGGGCTTCTTGTACGCGACATGGGCTTTTATTGCATTGACAAACGGTGACGAAGAAACGATGAAAACAAGACCGAAGAAAAACATTCACACCAACGGCACGGGACAACTGGCGTCTGCGTGCGAGAGTCGTGGTGCCACGCGCAGTTTGAACAAGTTGACATTGGCTAGACGGAAAAAAAATCCGTGTTCACTGGGAACGTCTTTGCTGTGACTCATAACTTTGTCTGGTTTTAAGCCGGCGGTGCTTCGCAGCATGCGTAGAGTGTTAAAGGCAGATGAAAAGTCGTTGCGCCCACAACACAGCGTCTGCTACGACGGCCCTCAAACCCAACCGAGCGCTTTGTTCCCCACTCACTTCCGCCCAGCGTTTCCACGGCGGCTGCTCCGTGCGTCGGCGGGTATCTGTCCAAGCCCGCGGCGCCGGTACGTGGCGGCGCCGTCGACAGGGTGGCGGTCTGACTGCTTTTAAATGGAGGAGAGGAAGTTTTAGGGTCTTTTGAATCAAAGCCCGAAAGCCTGAAAAAAAGACTTAACATGACTGTGGCGTAATGTGTTACGGGTTCAGCATCCTTTGAGTCAATGGTGGGAGTTTCACCATTTGTGTGTACGGAGAAATCCTAGAACGTCAATCAAAACGTACGATACCTGAACAACAAAACCAAACGTCACTTTTGAACGGCATAAGGGCCTGAACAGCGGTCCACAAACACATTAAAACCATTCAGCGTGGTTAGCGCTACGCTTCTTCCCTGTCCTCTCTGTTGCCATCGTGCAATACCTTCATCCAAGTATTGCCTTTGGCGGCCTATAGGCCGGTGTCACACGGCTCACCTGGAGGGGCTGCATGACTGAGAAAGGCGCCCTGCAGCTGTCAGTGTGTTTACTCTACAAACCTGTCGGAAAGTGGAAGCAATGGAGGGACTGTTTTCTCCTCTGCGGCGCGGCGTCATTCATTTTATGCGTTAAGCCTCTTGGAATAATAATTAAAGCTGGGATGGGTTAAGGATCTTTCGTTTAAATCTCTTTATTCCCAAACACAAATTTAATAAATCCGACAGCCAATCCAAGCGTCGCATTTGGCCACAGCCGGACGGGCCACCTGCCAGAGGCCTACCTGCACGCTTTCTGCTCGCTGTGTTCCGCCAGGCGCCGGCTAGGAAGCCCGATGTTGTTGTTGTTGTTTACTTTGCTCATGGTCGTTTTGGGGGAGTGGCTTTGGTAGGAGGCCTAAAGGGACGGGCTCGCAACCTGTCAGCCACCGTGGTACGTTTGGAGACTTTAGGGTCTGCTCGTGGAAACTATTTTCTTCAGCAAACAGCTGCAGACATTAGGCTGGCTTTTATCGATTTTACTTGTGGTCAAAATCTGCAACAATTTTGAGGCAAAATGACAAGAAATATCCCAGGTTCTCTCTTCTGTTCTTTGAACTGGGAACTTATGATGGACAATTGTTTCTTTTTTTCTGACACCCTTGAACACTAATCAAGAAAATAACCCTAAAAAAATAATCAATAGTCAAAATAATTTTTAACCACTTTGATAAATCAGTTACAAACCCTTTATAGATCAGTGTTAGGCCATTCACACAAACAACTTTTGAGTTTTAGAAGTATGAGATACCTTGATTGTCAACATTTATAACTGCACAATTTCCAAATAGAAAGATTCAAGTTGGATTTTTGTTAGTAACTGATCTATAAAGCATTATGAAATCACTTGTGAATCAATAAATCCATTTGAAACTATTTATAATAAAAGCAAAAGTGCTATCCTAGTAGTTTCAATAAGTGATTTTGACATTGTAATTCTCTTTTTGTTCCCCTTTGTACCTTTATATGGTAAAAGTATTTGAAGTAACATTGCAGTCCAACGCTGGAAATGCATCGTCAAAGTGTAGTTCACTGCAACCTGTTTTGTGAATTTTCCCTCCGTGTTAATACGGAGGTGATGGTTCCACGTTCACTTTTTAGATAAATGCTGACGCGGGGAAAATAATGTGTGACGCGCATGCTCGCTGTAATAATTTAATTTCAAATCAAAGCCTACGGGCTTCAACGCGAATGAACGCACGTTGTCACACATCATGGGGGCTCGTGGAATAAATGTGCCCTGCCTGCTCGTGTTGTCAGCCTGTGGGAGCTGCAGGCATGGGTGGCCAGGAGGCGGGATTTATAATGGTGATGAATCCCGGAGGTCTTAGTAATTATGGCTGTCGCTGGACGGGGGGGGGGGGGGGGGGGTGAGGAGGGGGGGGTGAGAGGAGGGGGATGGTGGGGGGGGGGGGGTCCATGCCGGCGGAGGCATTTTATCTTAATCACAGCTCAGCTCCATTCAAATTAATTTGACAAGTTTCCCCAATCCTTATTAAACGACGCATCTGACATATGACAGCCCACACCCTCCATTCTCTCCAAATGCCGCGTCATGAAAGAAACACATTCAACAACATAAATTTGGTGAAATGAAGAAGAAGAAGAAGAAGGAAAAAAAAGACATATAAAGGTTGCAAGGCGCAGATATTTCCCCGTAGATATTTCCCTCCCTGCAGGGCGCCCTGAGCCATCCATCCCTCCCACCTCCCGAGTGTTTCTATAGTAATTTCCAGCCAATGATCAGTAGGTGTCCACATCCCTGCTTCCTCACCTCAGCACCAATCAGCCACACACAGCGACAGGAGACACGGACGGAGCAGAGAGACCAGGCAGACACACAATACAGCCCCCCGGATCAAGAGGAGAGGAAAAATATATACCTTTTTCGATTCTCCCCCCCCAATCCCCTCTCCTTTTTTCTACGGCACCCTTTTGGCTTATTTATGCACTTTGCGACCTTTTTTTTTTTTTTTAACGTGACAAGAAAGTCGATAAAAATGCTCCTTTTGTTTTGAGCGCTCGGAACACACACACACGCGGGCAGACCCGCACGCACGCACACACACACACACGCACGCGGACGCACGCGCGCTCTCCTCCAGGCAGCCCCGTGCGTCTTCACGCATCTTTTCGCGTTATTATCCCCCCGCGTATCGCTTCGCCGTCATGTGCCGTTACGCGGTCGCAGCCTGGTAGCATCTTGGGAGCTCATCGCAACGGGAACCTGGTAGGTGATGCTCGCTCCCTCTCCCCCCTCTCTGTCCCCTGCACCCCCCTCTCGCTCTGTGTGTGTGTGTGTGTGTGTGTGGTGTGTGTGTGTGTGTCCGTCCATGTTTCGCCCGTCCCCTTGCACGCGTTTACCCCCGGTTTCCCCCGTCCCGATCCGTCTCTTGTGTGGCAAAGTGAGCCGGTCAATGTCAGACCCGTTTTTGTCGGGTTTTTTTTTTCTTTCTCCTTTTGGCACCATTTATCCGCGCCCCCCCCCCCCCCCCCTTTGGATTATCTGTGCATGACCTTTGATCGGAACGTCTACCTCGGACCAGCCCGAGTGTAATTAATGGCATCGCGGCGGCACAATGGTTCGATGCGGCTTCCTCTTTTTCTTCTCACTTTTCTTTCTTCAAACAACACTCGCACTCTCCACCTCTCTCTCTTTCTCTCTCTCTCCCTCCCTCCCTCCCCCCTTGTGTCTCTCTCCAGCAGGTATTGAACATTTCTGTCTCTCTAAACTTTGTTTACAGGCTGAAAATCAATGTCCGTGACTTGATTGCCTTTGGGCTGCGTATTTCGCTGCAGGGGTGAATTGATTAAGTAATAATGACCCTGAGGAGGGATGATCATTAAGCCGAGGAGGGTTTTGTTTACTGCTGGCTGCAGGTTGTTTTGGACGCCACGTCGCCATTTAACCTGCAGGCTCTGGAAGAGGCTATGGGGTGCACGTTTGTGTGGTGGGGGTGAGAGGGGGGGGAGAAAAGAAGAATAACAATGATTTAAAAGAAATGCTGACACGGACACTCTGATGATACCGAGCAAGAATTTGGATTTTGGATTGGAGATGTTCAGAAGGAGATACCTCAGTAGTCGGAGCACTTTTATAACGCCACCCGGTACAAACTCTCCAGTTGCATGTGTGTATATTTATTCTTTTTTTTTTTTTTTTTTTTGGAGACAGCTGCTGGGTAGCACCATGGCAGTGATTTGAAATGCTTTAGTGTTCCAGCAATGGATCAGCTTTGGCAATTAAGAGAGAAAGCCCTGAAAAAGGTAATGGAAGTAGGGGGAGATGTGTCTAATGGGCTTTTATCTGTGGAAACCAAATCCACACTGGTGAAGCGAGCGAGAGAGGAAATGGAGCAGCCCCCCCCCCCCCCCCCCATCCCCATCCCATCCCATCCCAAGGCAGCTGACACTGTCGTTGGCCTGGTCCATGATCTGGATGTAAATTCACCAGAGGCTATCTGTCCTGTCATTGAGTAAATGTAAGCGCACTGGCCATGAATGAACACCGGGTGCTCTTAAGAGGCTGGACTACGGGTCGTGTTTACATGGACGGCCCGCTTTTCTTTGGCTTTGATGAAATATGTGGAAATATTAGAGAATGTTCCTTCGGGGCACCTGAAGCAGATTATTTTTAAGAGCTTATTGCAAGCCTAGAGTAAAAAGATGTGTGTCGGTAGTCCTAGTGGGGCTCCAAACTTTTCAAAATAGGGGTATTTTTTCATATTCAAGTTCTATGTTTGGATGGAACGTAGCCTCATCTATATTGTGTATGTATTTATTCATTCTGTGAAGTAGCTGATTGGACCTTCTGAAAAATATGTAACAATACTTTGACAAGACTTCAAAAAAAAAAATGTTGAAAACGTGGCATCTTTGTGAAGCATGCTAATTCACTTCCCTATTATAATAACGGCACGTTGGTCCGTCACCGCTATCACGCTATTGTCCCCATGAAGATCGGTTCTGACTAATTGTCAAGAGTTCCATTAGAAAACGCAGGGCGTAAACAATGTGCTTGAAGATTTTTCAAATGTTCAGCTTTTATCTTCAAGGGAAAAGTTGAAGGAGAGGAATGAAATTTGATTCGACGGAAAACGTTTGCCTCTTTTATGTGTAAATATTCTTGTCTGTTTTTTTTTCACTTTTAGCACGGGAGGAAAGATAAAACCAGGATGGTGGCGCACTGTTCGTAACCAGCTCCAGTTCGTAAGCTCCCTCTCCTTCTCCTGAACATTGACAACCACCCTTCAGCCATGGCCAACATAAACAATGCGCTTTGCATCGAAACCGGACAGAACGCAGACGTGTCTCTCTTACAAAAGGATATTCTTCAGGATGGTGGATTAAGCCAGCTTTTGGATTATAACGCCGAAATGGAAAGGTACCGGTCTTTTGCAAACTTTTACAAAAACAACGGGGCATTCCCGCAGACTGCCAAGATTGCCCGCATCACAACGCCCATTTTCCCCAGCGCCAGAATTGGCATGTCCCCTTGGAACTGCGATAACGCCATGCTCTGGGGAAGGAAATCAGCGGCAATAAACCCTAATAGGACCAGCATGCATAGAAATGACTCCCAGAGGCCGGGGAAGCCTGGCGTGCCGCCAGAGACGCTGCAAATGGCAAATAATAATTTCCTCTCTACCTTATCCCCCGAACACTGCAGACCTTTAGCAGGCGAATGCATGAACAAGCTGAAATGCGGCGCTGCTGAAGCAGAGATAATGAATCTCCCAGAACGCGTTGGAACTTTTTCCGCTATCCCGGCTTTAGGGGGCATCTCATTACCTCCCGGGGTCATCGTCATGACAGCCCTTCACTCCCCCGCAGCCTCAGCAGCCGTTACAGACAGTGCGTTTCAAATTGCCAATCTGGCAGACTGCCCACAGAATAATTCCTCGGTATCCAGTGGAAACCCAGCGAAGAAGAAAAGGAAAAGGTGTGGGGTCTGTGCGCCCTGCAGGCGGCTAATCAACTGTGGTGTCTGCAGCAGTTGTCGGAACCGCAAAACGGGCCACCAGATCTGCAAATTTAGGAAATGCGAGGAGTTGAAGAAGAAGCCCGGCTCGTCGCTGGAGGTGAGAACCGGGGCTCTGCTTCCCCTTCTTTTGTTATTATCCCCTTGCACTCCAAAGCATTAACCTTTTCATCCAGTCACGTTCTAAGCCCTTGAAAATTGTTTCCATGCCCACCCATGCCTGAACACCCCCCCCCCCACCCCCCCTCCGGCTTCTCAAATCTGCCTACCCGCCTAGCCTAATTGGCAGTAATTAGGGGTGTTTGTGTGGAGCGCAAGCTGAGCTTGGCTCAGACACCCCTAATTGCTGCCAGTCAGGCTGGGCTGGAACGCATCCGAACAACCCCGAGCTTGGCTCTGCTCCAAGCAGGGGCTGGGAAATGGTTTTCAGCAGAGAGCCGTCCCTCTCTCTGCACCCGGTCATTTTAACCAATTATGGAAACCATCTCTGGATGGGGAGAATCAATATCCCACAAAGCCTCAGCCTCCGACCACCAAGAGATGGTGAGAGTAATGGCAGGGCTGCTGATGGCGTTTCTCAAAACATACCCAAGTTTTGTGTGTGTGAGGGGGGGGGGGGGGGGGGGGGGGGTGAAAACACCCAAAACTCCAATCCTGTGTGAATTGATTGTGCATATACAATAGGGTTGAAAGGAAATCATTTTTTATTATATTTTGTCATTATGGGCCATAATGGATCATGATACATATGCAGAAGGATGCAGAATCTGGAGGAAAAAAAAAACCTCATTAATCTCCGCTTAATTGAAAAGTAGCAGGAGGCTTCATTAGCACACAATCGGAGGGCACTGTGGTTTTTAAAGGGTTCGTTTTAATAGATTCATTTAGTAGCTGACATTTGGTTGGCAGAGGCACAATACGAATGTTAAGTTATGAATGTGGTTCTCTTTACCCCACTTGCTCACTGACTTAACATGAGCTTGGATGGGTGAGTCAGCAGCAAATGTAACCTGAGGGCCTGATGTTTTGCTAATTAATTAAGTGATTACATAGAGAGGAAAAAGAGGTTAATCATAAAATATTACCTAATCTACTCACGAGAGATACTCTGTGTGTTCATTACGCATTTGTGCCATCAGATTGTGGGATTATTGTTCATAACTACGCAATACATTAGAATAGGTGTGGTTTCCGCATGTTTTAAAGCGTGACATAACCTGTGCCGGCTGCTTTTGGGTGATCAGGAAATGATAGAAGGACTCGGGAGTCGATCGAGATTCTACCTGCATGCAAATGCTCCTGACCCAGTAGTGCTGTGACATAACATATTATCATTTATTCATAGGATTCTCATAATTTATGTCTCACGTCCTCTAGTGCTGCATGGAGGACTTCTGTCGACGCGTTTGCGGGTTTGACGGCGGCTAGTATGCCTGATTAAAATCCTAATAACATTCAATCATTTTGACGGCGAGGGCCAAAAATCAAAAGGGTTTTCCACTTTGCGACTGAGAAACAGAAATCGAGGGGCAAAATGGAGAGGGAATATTACCTCCTCACTCCCAAACACACCCTGTGCACAAAAAGCACTGTTCAAATGATTTTAAGTTTTCAGCTTGGATCCCCACGTGGTGTAGTGCAGCGGGTTGAGAGGCTAAAGTACGCACAGGTTGGACGTGTAAACCGTAGAAGTGGCATCCGGGGAGCTGGTTTTAATGTTGACTCCATGTATCGTGTACTAACAGGTGTCCCCCAAACAGGTGTTGAGGAAGCTCGCCCTCACATTCACAATGCACGGGGCAGGCCCGGCGTTTGAAAACACCCATTTAAAAAAAAGACGGTTAGAATTACCGCGGGCGTGAAAAACCCCCTCCAACAAATCCGCACACGCTGTTAAAAAGCCCCCCCCCCCCCCCCCCCCCCTCCATCGCTGACTTCAGTAATTCGTATTATGGAATTCTTCCGGAGTAATTGTTATTTTTGACTCTGCATCCGTAATTACAGGCACAACTTGTGCTACGGAAACCGGCTTCCACTTTAAAGGCGACCCGAGAGGTGTGAAGTTTGCGCTCCTCGCCACAAGCAAACATCTCCTTCCCCGCTCACTTTGCACGTTGTTGGTGGCGCTGACGGCTGAGCGGCGTTCAAAGTGGGAGGGGAGGGCTGCTGGAGTCAGAGGAGGAGAATTTACAGCTAAATCACATGTGAACGGCGACTTGTACGCTTTCTCTCTCTCTCTCTCTCTCTCACACACACACACACACACACACACACACACACACACACACACACACACACACACCAGCACAAGCGCCAAACGTGAGCCGACTGCACCTTTTGCCTCGGAAGAGACGATAAGCTGCTGGCAGCCAGTTAGATTTGGCTGTCAGTGTTTTCCACATGGGAATCACCCTGAACTAATTATATCTTAAGCAGCGGTGGAAAATGCAAATCAGAATTTTACTCACACCCCTGAAATCGGAGAGCCAATTTAATCTAATACCCCCTTTAATTTAGCGCGCTAATGCAAGGCCCTGGAGAATTGCCCCGTGTCACTGCTGTGCTGTTCTGCAGCAGATCCTGCTCTCTCTCTCTCCCTCCCTCCCTCTCTCTCCCTCTCCGTCTGCGTGCCGCTCCGAGGCTCCAGGAAGGATTAGTCTGGCAGAGGAATCTCATCTAACCTAACATTTCCCGAGCAGTTACCTTTGCTTAGCTTGAGCTCCTATGGCTCAAAGGTCCTTCATTAACTTTCAAATGCAATAAAACTCACAACTGGGTTGAACCCAGCTCTGTTTACCTCACCTGTTTACCTCGGCTTTGGTTATTTCTGAGGAGAGATCCGCGGAAAACGGCTGTAGCCTTTTTCTTAATTTCAGTAAATGTAAAATTTCTGAATGCCATTTTGGCACTAAAATTCCCATGGTCCATTTTAAAGTGACGAGCTGTCTCGCTGTGGCCCGTCCTCCCAGTCAAGGCCTCGGTGTGACCGTCACCCACAAGCACACACTTGCGTTCTCAGATTGTTCCGTTTGAAGGATAACGGTTGTGTTCCTGAAGAGCTTCAAGAAAATACTCCAAAAATACTGAAAATATTTTTTGTTCTTATTGATCTCCGTTGGGTCTTCCAAGGTTACCGTTTGAGACAGGCGCCTCAAACCACAACCTCCTTGACTATACAATTTGACATAAAGATGGTCAGAAATCAGCCTTTGTTCACCATACGACGCGGACAGCAGGACTTCAGCAGCCCCTCCGCTTTCGACGTTCATATTAACTAAAGACCAGACAAAATGCGTGAAATAACAACATCCAACGAGGCTTTGGTTTGATGATTACCATAAAAGGATGTGGAAAAAGCAAGAGAACAAAATTCTAATTGAACAGCTTCCTCCTTTCAATAAACAAATGCCAAAGGCCAGCGTCAAGCCTTGAGCAAGAAAACAGCATCGCAGTGAAAGTCTCTCTCTCTCGCTCTCTCTCCCTCCCCCCCCCCCACGCTCTTTGTGCGCCGTTGTTGTCTACATGAAATGGGTGAGATGAAAAGGTGGCACGGCTGCCTAGGAACCTTTGCTATTGTGATAAAAGACAGGGCCCAAAATGGCAGGAAGCGGGAGCTTGCGGAGAAATAGCTCGGATTCAGCGCCTTAATGAGAGCACGGGCGCCAAATAAGCAATGGCCGCCAGGTCTAATTTGTTTTAGGTGTGCTCAGAATAGATAAGGACAAATCTGTGGCCTTCACCCCCCCTTCCCCCTCCCCGCTCCCCCAACCTTTGCCTCCCTGGAGATAACACAAGAGTGCTGCCAGCCAATCTCGGTGGGCAGAGGAGACGAGGGGGGGGGTATTGAAATAATAATAAAATTTAAAAAAGGGAAAAGCCGGAGGGAGCCGTAAGATCTGCAGATCTCCAACTCACTGGATTTATTCAAGCTTTAAAACTGCAGATTAATTTGGTCGCAGGGGTCTGGGGGAGTGCGGGACATTAAAAAGAAAAAAAAGAAAAAGAAAGAAAAAACGAGGCTGTTCGCCGCCGCGCGTCTCAAGCTAAAGGGCAACCTTAAGCTCCTGTCAAGACAATAGGACTTTGCCATCTGAACCACAACGCACACCGCTTAATTATACACGTCCTCCCTGCAAGCTACCCCCGGCCGCTTGAGAGCGCGGCGCCCCTTTGCTCATTGTCATGCCCTTTTTCCCCCTAGATCGGTCGTGCCGTGTGGATTTTCTGTCAGCTTCCATTTGCGCCGAGGAGATGTCCTCCGGGGGGGGGGGGGGGGGGGGGCGTTGTCGCGCTCCGAGAGGCACCGTCAGGGGAGGATTCATCGCTTTTTGCCACGGCCACCAATTAGGGCCAAAGCGTAATCGGAGGCGTCTGGACGATGGCCTTACATTACGTGGTCTGTCGACCGCCCCCCCCGCCCCCCTCCACCCTCCCCGTTTGATTTAACATCCCCGGTTCAGCGGTGAAAGGAAACTCATTGCCATTGTCTTCACTATGGTGCGAGGAGAGGGGGAGAGGCGGAGAGGGGGGAGAGAGGGAGGGGGGGAGGGGGGGGTGGAAAGCAGCCTTGCGGAGGACGGACAGCGCGAAAGAGCAGGTGCGGGAGGACGTTAATGTGTGGCACTTTAAATTTTAAACAGAGGAGAATCAATTATTGATGGCGACTGGTGGCTGAGAAGTTAAAAGGTATCTCGTCTTTACTGAGAGCCTGTATGAAAAAAAGTGCGAGGGAAAAGTCTTGGGCGAGTGCATCACGGGGTTTAAATGGGAGGGGAAGCGCTGCCACGAGTTGTTTTTGTTCCCCGTAAAAATGATGCGTTCTTATTTTTGAATTTCCTGCACATTTAGTGTGTTTTGGCTCTAATGCAACAATTTGTACAAAGCCCTTCCATTAAAAAATATTGCCCTAATTGAGTAAAGCGCAACAAAAGCCAGTGGCAAAATGAGTGACTCAAGTGAAAACATTAAGAGTCCAATCAGAAAAGTGCTTCTTGAACATGGTATTCCCTATTGTCCATTTACAAAATGCCTCCAACAGGCATGTTGCCTCTTCCTACGAGGCTTGGTAAGACACCCGGTTAGCTTTTAGATAGTATTACAATGTCCTTAAACACAGGACGCTACTGAATAAACCAAGCGGAATAATCAGCATACCGGGTCAGTATACCAGCATACCATGCCCTTCCAATGCGGAGAATATAACAATAGCAGAATTATTTTGTTGTATGTTAAAAAAGTGTAAAAACATCATGTGATCTTATTTCACCAGAATAAATATTTCCCTCGAATGCTGTTCAGCTGGGCTGCTATTAGCAGTGTTCGATATCCAGTGGGATGTAGGGAGCGGCCTTATACAGCCTGCCATGGTGCCTTTATACAAGGGCACCTATCGACACAACCCCCAGTGGTCAACTACAGTACTGCAATGTTTCTTTATTAATGTTTCACAATATACCCTCAAAATAAATGACCGCTCGGTCATAAATGAACAAACAGATGACAGGAAGAACTAACAGAGTAGTTCCTGTGTGTGTGTGTGTGTGACGTCATACAAGTGAGCTCCATTATGCCTTTCTAGCTGGTTGCAGGGTAAAGAAGCAAAAAATACCATCTTTCATTCATGCTTCAACCGCATAGCCTTCCCATTCAGTTGTGGCTCAAACCTGCTCTTCGGTTTATGGCTGGTTCTGATACCTTTAGATCACGCTCTCCCAATAGTTTCTCTTTTAATTGTATGTACAACTGAGAGGTTGATAAGTGTTGACAAGCTCACGGCGTTCTGCTGAACTGGGGATTCAACAGGACGGAGTGAGCCGAGTCGTGTAGTTTCATCAGTTCCGTTCCGGTTGTGAATTTAATCAACTTAAGAGAAGTTAATGCATTAACCCCCCCATCCTGCAATCATGTATGTATGCATGCAATTAAGAAGACTGGAATTGATTTCTACGAGGGCATCAAGTCACCGTATTTAATTCTAAGGTGGAGGAGGAACCGCTCTGAAAAAAAACCCCTCTTCATTTTCCTGGCTGCTCAGAATGTTGTGCTTCTCGCTCTGGGTCTGGTTGACATGATGCTTCCTGTTGCCTGGTGCTGATGGCGCGGATTCACCGACAAAAGACCAGCGAATCCAAGGGCCACGTCCAATCACATCGCATGGTCGCGGCTTTTGGATTGATTTCGTGCAAATGCAAATAGAGATCTGGTATAAAAAAAAAGGTGTCATGGAAAGAATCATGAAGAACTGCAGCTCCAAAATAGTTGATTGTTTGACTAAATTATTAAGTATACTCTCATGTGTACTATGGATTGAACATATTCTGTATTGCTAAACAATTTCGGTATTAGACATTTAAAGATACCAAAAATATTGTTTATCGAACATGGATATATATATATATATATATATATATATATATTTCGAATATGGATTCAGCGTGAGGCAGAAAGCATGAATGATTTTGGATTAGTTGCATCCTGTATCTTCATGTAGCTTCATGAAATGCTCTGGCTCACGTCCTTGCTTTGTTTATGTTTGGATCAGAAGTGCGCTTTAAAAAAATATAAAATAAAAAGAATCTTGGCAGCCGCTCCTAATATCTTTCTATATATGGCGCATATCTATATACAGTGTTTGTGTATAGTTTGTGTACTCATAGAAAAACCTCATCCGTACAGCTACACCAGAGCTGCAAAAGCAAGAGACAACTCCGATCTTTGTTAACCTCATTATATTTGCCAAACCGCTGAAAGGAAATATACAGGGCGATAAAATTGCCCGTCTGCAGACTAATGAGTTCATATCTATAGGTTAAAAGGCGGTAAGTGACAGATGGCTTTGTGTCATCCATCCATCCAAGAAAACTGGCGTGAAAGTGAATTTGTGAGTGACAACTGGTGATGGGCGGAATCGGTCAATGTGGTTTAAGCGTCTCAGCTTCTGCAAGTCAAATCCTCGCATGCTGCCACCTCCTCTATTGTGGCTCGGCTCTCACATCATGAATATTTCATGGCGAGCATCTGACACCATGCCCAGAAAGATATTTCAAGTTTTTTTTCTTTTTCTTCTTTTTTTTGTTGTTGATAGAAACCCTGGGGTTAGAGTGTCACAGAGGCGTGAAGTCAGTCTGTGCCCCCCCCACCCCAGGCGAGAGATAGGATTTATGATGCACCAGTTGATGACATCAGGTGGATGTTTTCCTCGCTTTGTCCCGCGCCGCCGATAAACCATCGAGCCGTTTGTGGTCACTCCTCCGTGGGTCCGTCTGTTCGGGAGAGGAATGATTTCAATTTGCGAGCTGGAATGTCAGAGCGCGTGGTGGTGGTTCGGGGGGGGGGGGGGGGGGTTTGCCCGGATTAGCTCCGTCTTAATGCTGCCTTTAGCATATTACTGGCTTTCCCCCGACGATATCTCACTTATTTTTGTCTCTGTCGCGTTTAACCTGTAGCCTTCCTGTGTAATTCCTTGTTTTTGCTGCAAGTGATCTATTAGTTTCCTCAATGATTTTAATCCTTGATCCCCCCCTCCCCCAAAGAGCTGACTACGCATGTGTATATACACTAAACTAAATACAATCCATATTAAGACTTCCTTTCAACACAGCCATGTATTTTTAAATGAAGTATAAATGCATTAGAGGAGTGTTTTTTGCCTTTTTGGCCTCTTGGAATAAGGCTTCTCCTCGTGACAAAGACAAACGTCTCCCCAAACCAAAGCAGAGAGTGGGTTTATGGGTACCTGTAGGTCTCACCGTGCAATGCACCACCCCGAGCATTGACGTACGTAGTCTACATACGTGAATAAAACAGCCAAATTAATGTATAATAACTGCTGCTTTGAAGAGAAAAAAAACAAACAAAGACGTCAGCGATACTCTTTCGGCACTTTTTTGCTCCATTGAAATAGTCCTGTTATTTGAAAAGGTTTACATAAAATATCATAATTATGCAGCAGGATTCTGTTTTTACTGCTTTCCACTCCTTTGAATCACCTTGCGACCCTCGGCGTCACCTTGGGACCTGAATTCTTTTCCTTCGACTGTTATTTATTCGGGTGAAGTTTGATGCCTGGGCAGGAGACACCTCCCCAACTGCACGCAGTGGCTCCTGGAAGCCGCCCAGTGCAGCCACAGCGTGACCTGCCGGCCGCCGAGCGGCTCCGCGGGAGCAGCCGGGGGTTAAGGGCGCTGCTCAAGGGCTCCGCACCGCTGCTAATGAGGAGAGGCGTGCGCCGTTTCTTCTTCGGTCTCTTCGCCCACATTCATCCGTGACCTCTCGCTCGTGTTTTTTTTTCTTTCCTTTTTCGTTTTTTCTTTTCTTCATCCTATTTTCATTTCAATCCAATCCAGAAAGTTTCACGTTTGTCCAAGCCAAAGAGATGCTACCCCGCTGTGGGTCTACAAACCCTGTCGATGGAGGCTCCTGAAATAGCCCCTCCCACTGCGACCCTCCCTCGTGGTGATCCTTGTATCCTGATTATTTTCCCGTTGGTGATTGCCAAGAGTAACATGCGTCACGTTGCGTCAATGTCAGCAGTGGTTGCTTATAACAATCTGTATTTTAATTAGCGTAGCGCTAAAGGTGTTGTATACAACAGGTAAAAAGATCCAACATTTTTGTTACTGAATTTGATGGACAGATTGGTTCGACCCAAGTCTCCAATATGAGAGCGCAATAAAACATTCAACTTCTCGCTGTTTGTATTTTCAAATCCTAACCTAAATATTATGTTGATTTACAGTAAATATGCAGAACTCTGTGTATAGACCTTCGGAGTTTAAGGGCTCCCACACAGATGCTGAAAAATCTGCTCAAAACAAGAAGGCCTGCTCCTACTTTGCATTTCAATTTAACATTTCAGAGAACTGGCAGCATGTTGCCTCGCTTAGGCCTCGCTTCGTTACACCCACATGGCTTCACGCCGTGCCTGCTGACGTCTTGCGCTGTTCAAAGGGCTGAGACTTGGCTGAGAAATTGGGGATTTCCATACCAGATCCCTCAGGTATCTACACACTCAAAACGCGTGTCCTGCTCATCTCACCCCTTCATTCCGCGCTCCCACCCTGCAACCGCAGCCCCCTCTAACCCGCCCGCGCTGCTCTGATTTCGCCTTCTCGGAGCTCAATTGACCTCGCTGCTGCAATTCCTTCTTTTTTTTCTTCTTCTTCTCCTCCTCCTCCCCCCCCACCCCACTCTGAAATCCCAGCGGCCCCTGAAAGCTCCTCCGAAAGTCCCCCCCCGCATGCCGCGTCCTCGGTCCCAGAGGACAGTCGGCTACGTAGCAGCTGATGGTAAAAATGGCCTCACTTGGACTGGGGCCACTTAGGTAAAGATAATTGAAATGGACGACATCGCCGCTGTACTCAGCGGTGGTTAGGCGATCCCGGCGGCTACAGGCGGCGGCCTCTGACCCGAGGGTGCTGCCTACGGGGGTCGGCTCGGCATTCCGCCCGCGTGCGTGTGTGTGTGTGTGGGGGCGGTTTCGCCATGCATGTTAAACGGAAGCGGCAAAGCCCAGTTCCAGCGGCAGAAAGCGATGCACCGCGTGAGCTTGTATTGTGCGTCCTAGGTGCAGGGGCTTTGCCGATCCTTGACTCAGAATATCCGTCTAATGGAGGCAATGCTGCCCAAATATTTGTATTTCATCCCCAGTTAACGCCCAATTATGTCTTCCTGTTGTGCGCCTGTATGTAGATACTACCTGTGGATGCTGATACATCGTCATAGTCAAAGATGATGGCATTAACCTCAATGCTGAACATCTAATTAAAAACCTATCAGGCAGCCAGGATGCATACTTAATAAGCCAGTATTCCCCGCTCCATTGCAGCAGCTGACCTTGTTGCTCGGGGGTTTATCTGTCTCCCCAAATCCAGCTCTTCTGGCTTAGCAGGTGTTAGACAGCTGATAGCCGACGTTTGCTGTGACATCACTGATGGGAGGGGTAGGGGGGAGGGGGGGGGGGCGTGTCCAGCGGGGAAGCAAGTCAACCGTTGGACGTCTCCTATCAACGCCGACGTGGTCCTAAAGGGACACATTGCAGTGCTGCCCCAGTTTCACTGGGCGGCTTCCATTTCCCCGTCCACTCGACGGCTCCCTCGGCGCCGTGTATTTCCTGGAGCCACCGAGCCGCCCCGCTGCAAACCCACTCCTTCGGAAGGGGCCAGCAAAAATATATACGTCCTACAGGAATACCGCATTGTAATTACATTCCACCATTAGCATACGGAGGCTCAGAGTCACACTGCACTCAGCCTCCAGCAGCACTTTGCCATATGGTCCGTCTGCGCTTCTCAGCTGATATTTGGCAAGACTCTTGCAGAAGGTCAAATATCAAGTCAGAGGACTGTGCCAGAATTGCATCTATGCTAATTGCTCTCTCCCTCTCTCTCTCTGCCTCTCCCTCTGCTCCCTCATCCGTCTCACGCTCCTCTGCTCCTCGCTCTCTTTTCTCCCTCTCCTCCTCTCCCACTGAAGTAAGTAATCTGCTTTAGGATGTTTCTGAGATGGAGATGGATTTGGATTTCCTTCGCTGCCCCTCAGCCTAATCTCCCCCCTGTGACCGCCTCTCCCTGGCACAGCTCTTAAGCACACCATCATACGTCCCCCTCCCCTCTATCCCCACTTCAACCGTGCAGAGTCAGCAAAAAAAAAAAAAAAAAAAAAAAAAAAAAAACTCAAAAATTCCTCATTACTCACAAACATCCGCAATACACTTAGCTTGATTTGCTTGCGTGGACGCCTGGGGCAAGGCTGTGCCTTATATTAAAAGATTATAGTTGGAGTTTTGGAATGGCATCACGACCCTGGTGTGCTCAGTTCTTTGTTTGTGTGCACAGAGTCTAGAGCATATGGAAGCGGCCGGTTATCTCCATACATTTGCTATTTAGAGGAAAAATACGTTTAAAGAAATGGCTGAGGGCATTCAACTCAATTTGGTGATATCTCAGATTTAAAGACCTCCGAGGATAATTTAATACGGCAATAATCTGTACAGAATATGAGCATAAAAAAATCGGCTGTTAAATGTCTAGGGTCGGCAGTAATCTGAAAATGAAGCATCAGCCTTGTTTTTTTATGGGCCAGTTATTCTTCGCTCACCTTGATTCCTCAGGGAGTGAAATGATAAAAAAAAAACACTTGATTAATGCTGAATACTTAAGATCACACACTTAGTCTTTCATTGAAATCATTATCATTATTGTCATCGTCATATGGTTAATCACAAGTTTGTCTTATATGGCACATGTGATAAATGAGTGTACCATATGTAATGACTGGGCGTTCGTGGCCTTTGGCCATTTCTGAAGTGAGGATGAGATGGATCCAAGATAAATAAAACAAGATAAATATCTGTTACTATTGTAAGAAACATTTATATATATATATATAACTAACGAACAAAATAACCAACAATCTCAATCGATTTTGATCCATCTTGTTTAAAATTTGATTCATTATTATCTATTATCATTATCTGCGAGTTATAATCTGAGCTAACTGAGAGTAATGGGAACGTGTTTAATTGTTGCAGGACCAGTACAAAGATCAAATGGCATTTTTTTTTGTTGCCTGTATTATTGTACTCAAAATACACTTAATGGGGAAACGGACCTATGAAAGCGTTCACTGAGCTATAATATTAACCGTGCTTTGCGTAGTCAGCATTCCTTGCTGATCATCACCAGATGAACGTTATTGGTGATTCTGGTGATGAATGTCAGACATCAAGGTGCAAGTCAAGGTGCGTTACGGTGTTGCGATGCAGGACTGGATGACGAGATGAGTGGTCCGTCCGTGATGGCGGCCTTGGAGGGGTACCCTTTATAAACGGCATTGGGTGGCTGGAATATTGGTTACAAGCGACGAGATGAGATTTCAACCCCCCCCCCCCCCACACCTCCGACGCCTGTAACGGCGCAGGTGATGGATTGCTATACCTTCCAGGTTTGAGCTTGGCTACGCCCCAATATTCCGGCAGAATAAAGTGACAGGCAATATATAACACATCAGTAAAGGCCGACTGCACCGCTGCAACCCCCCCGAAACTCCCCCTCTCCCCCTTCCTTAGACCTGGAGATCGGCCGGAATGTTCCACTGGCTCCCAGAGTCCTGGTGGCAAAGGTAGAAAACTAACTGGCCTACCTGGGTTTTTTACTCTGTGTTAACATTTTAATTATTTTTTAAAAAGGAGTAAGCGGCTAGGGCAAGCGGCTTGTGTGTCAGAGAGGAGGGAGGGTGTTTTTTTTTTTCAAATTTACATATATTCTGCTTGCAGCCTGTCAGTGCGGCATCCGAGGATTTGTGGTCACGATACGTGGCCTGGTTTCCCGTCCGTAAGTTAATAAATAATGGGAATAGTCTGGGTAATGTGAGGGCCACGTGCTATAATGAGCACTGCTGTTCAACCTGCCACCGCCTTGCTTCCTTCCTTCCTTCCTTCCTTCCTTCCTTCCTTCCTTCTACCTTTTTCGGTTTCATCTGTACACATCTTTCCCAGGATACTTTCTCACTTCGAACACTGTGTATTATTCTTGAGGGTTCCTGGACAGAAAGAGAAAAGGTTTAGAAGGCAAGTCCATCCCCAATTACGGAGAATTAAAAGTTTTATGATGTTACGCATGCTTGTGTGGGTCTGTGCTTTGAGTCTGTCTGTGTGTCTGTGTGTGTGTGTGTGTGTGTGTGTTGGTGGGGAGAGGCTTCTGTGACAAGGCTGGCTGGAAGCACAGAGCTGAGGGGTTAGTGCCAGACACGTCTCAAGAGAAACCGGGGCACATTTGCAATCACCCCGAGTTCAAAAGGGTAATTTATTCACAGTCTGTGGTTAAAGTGGGGCCGCTCAGAATGCCACAGGGATTCTGCCGGGAAGCAGAGCAGTAGAGACACATTATTTTCATTTTCTCTCCCTTTCTTGTTCTTTTTTTTTTTCCCTCCTCTTCCCCTCTCTGCATTTTCCCCTCATCGTCCTCTTCATCGCCATCGTTGTTGTTCCTCAGAGCCCTGTGCGGCGTCTTTTAACACACGCCGGCGAGCATATTTCACTTTTACACTCATCCGCCTTGACGTCCCGCCGCTGATTGAATTTTGAGGCGCTGCGGCGTCTGCCATTATCATCCTCATCGCCCTGAGTGGTTTATCTCTGGCCGCGGCTCGGTGTGACGCCAAGGCTGCGGGGGAGGAAAAGGAGAGAGAGCCAGGGCGGGGGGGGGGGGGGGAGGCAGGATGGGGGGGGGGTGTGGGGGGAGGGGCTTGGGGACTGTTCATCCGTAACTATTTTGCGCCAGGGAAGATAGGGGGGGGGGGGAGATTGGCCTTAACCGCGGCTCTGGTTTGAGATTGTGGTCGCGTGAACGGGGGGGGGGGGGGGGGGGCCGCGGCGCCTCGGGGGTCAAAAGCTGGGCGTTCGCAGAAGCTGCTGTCGCGATTTCTTTCCGGGGGGGGGGTCGGGGTCTCGCTCCTCATTTCGACGTCCCTGCTCCCCGCCGCGCCTCCCCGTCAGGCACGCGACGTGGCTCCAGCATCGACCCGCACCTGCCAGGCTCAGTTAGGATCAGCGGGGCACCCGCCCCCCTCCCCCCCCCCCGCCCCCCCGAGACCTCACGCCGCCTCCCCGGGAATCAGCAGAGAATTATTCCACCACGTCGGTTTTACTGCGCCGTTATCGCAGAGAGCCACCGGCAGACACTTAGAACGCTCTGCCTCCTGTGCTGGTGTGGTGGGGTTAATTTGAGGTCTGGAGAAATCTCTTCCTCCTCCTCCTCCTCCTCCTCCTCCTCCTCCTCCTCCAGTCAGTTCAGCACTCGGTCGTGTGCAGTCATTGCCAGAGCGGGAAATTGTCTTTCCCCCGGTGTGCCGCTGTAGCCAGGTTGTTATGTATGCTCTGCTGCAGAGGCAGCGGCGCTGACGTGAGGCTGAGCCGCTGCCGCGGCGTCTTGATGTGAGGTGAAACCTTGGCGCCGCTCGCCGTGTCCCTGGTGTACCACTATCAACCCTTACCTCCGCCCCAACCTTTCCCTCCCAGGTTGTTTTTTCCCCCAGTCTCCCTTTTATATCTTTTCATCCCTCTGTGTCTCTCCCTTCCTCCCCCGTTGTTTCTGTATTCTCGTTTTTTTTTTTTTTTCAAGTCTCCCTGGCGGTTGACGGAGTGATTTTCAAGGTGCATGCCGGCGGGGGGGTGGGGTGGGGTGGGAGGGGGGGGGGGGGAAGCAGAGAACGCGGAGCTGTGCTAATTGAGCCTTCTTTGTGCCCGGTCACT
Source organism: Pungitius pungitius (assembly GCF_949316345.1). Lineage (NCBI taxonomy): Eukaryota > Metazoa > Chordata > Actinopteri > Perciformes > Gasterosteidae > Pungitius > Pungitius pungitius. Next base: position 14,742,564 of record NC_084908.1, on the reverse strand, counting down.
GCGCTGTGCTGAGGCGGGGGAGGCCCCGGGAGTGAATCCAAGCAGCACTCAGAAGCCCCCACCGGATCGATAACGCGGGAACTTAACAAAACAGAGACATGCCGAGTGCACAGATCGGGACCATTATTGTCTCTGGCAAGCCGCACTTCCACCGGGGACTGATCAATGTGAGAATATGGATCCAGATAAACACCTCCCCCCTTTTTCTCGCCTCTGCGCCTCAACCGCTCAAAGTGTCGTCAACGTTCTACACCGAGGGGAGGCTTAAAGTGACCCCTATCCGATGACGATGTGCACCCCCATATCCATAAGGCCTGTGAATAATGCTCTACATGTCGCTCTCTCCTGCCTTAAATGTGCAACATCCAAGAGCGGGAGCCTTTCGATGGGCCTGTTGTCAGCTCGCCACGCGCCGACGGTCCCAAAAGACCTCACACTTTTCATGCACTGTGTTTGTTGGGCTTTGACTGCAGATTAGTCTCATAGTCTTCCGGGCTTTGTGTCTTTTTGTGTCGGGCCTGTAGCACCTTTTACCTGTATTTGGTTTGTCGTTGTATAGTGCTAGCCTTGTTAAAGCCTTGTTAAAACAGCGGGCCATGCGTGCAGCCTAGCTTGGCGTTGGTTCCAATTCCCGGCCATTTTATGATGCTTCTGAATGGCATCAAGTGATACAGTAAGGTGTTTCTATTATTTTGTCCACTTCAATCAACAGGACACCCATGCAGGACACCCATGTTAACCACAAGGGAGCACAACAAACATTCCAATGTATCAATAGACCTATTCCGCTCCATGTTTTTTGGGGGGGGGGTTAGCGGGATTAGAAAACTCACAACGTAGCCATCTTCAAATCCACATAATTATATTGAAATGTACTGAGAATTCTTCCCCAAAACAAGAAAACCGAATTAATAGCCCTACGCTGACATAACAAGGGGGCAGGCGTCATTGCAATTAAGCAAAAAAAAAAGACAATGTGAGATGTGTGCGAGCGCCTTGACCCTTAAAAACACGTTTGTTTCGTTTCGGGGCTTTAAATTGGTGATGATGGTATCCTGCTGTTCCGGGTCTCTCCATTATTCACTTGGAAGGATAATAGCAACTGCTTAATGTGGTGTGAAAAATGGTAAATGGTTGCTACAGTGCACACATGGGTTCCCGCACCTGTCTCCGTGCAGAGTTTAGGTTCCCTCCCTTCGGGGATTAGGAGGGATGTCCTAAAAATCACGTTGACTTCCCGTGCTGTTCTTTACCTAGCGACTGCTCACTGGTGTAGATGGACCTCACAGCTAATGTGTATTGGGGCTCATTCTTTTTTTTTTTGCTCAAGGGTTTTAATAAACACAGGCACTGAATTTTAGCCATTGTTTGAATTGGAGATCTCAGACAGCTAAAAGGCTATTTGTGAATGTGTTAGCTGCACGGCCCCCTGCATCTCCTAAAAGCTTCAAATCAAATGTAAAAAAAAAAAAGTGTCACGGCTCGAATGGCGCTCATTTATTATGCAGCGCGCGCCGCGCATTTACTGAGAGGCTGAGATTTTGATATAAGACCACACACGCTACCAAAAAGGCACCACGTATTTGCGTTTGAGAGAAGCTGTGATCAGCAGATCTGTGCTATTTTGTTTCTCAGCGAAAAATGTCGACATACATTTTCTGCCAATCAACTAATTGAATAATGGCGTCATTCTACTGTGATGCATTTTATACATAAGACTGATCTCCTCACACCAGCTCACGCTGTATAACTCAAGTGTTTATTGCAAATGCGTCAAATAATTCAGTGAACCGACATGATATTGATGGCGTTGATACATAACACGGTCATATATGGATCCCCCTGAAAGCTGATCTAGGACAATGCTAAATAATGGAAGCAATGTCCACATCTGTATAAGCCTCTCATCAGCATGCCTTTAAGGAGCCACAGATGACACTTTGTATTAGGATGTGAAATCTGCACTCAGAATAAAATGATTTTGGTTGTGATTATGCACTATTTCCTCCCCCTGTCAACACCGTAAAAAAAAAAAGAAACAATAATAATCAAAAAATGTGCTAATTGGTCATGGGGATTGGTGGGGGACTTTTGTATTTTATGTCTTTGACTTCCAAATGAGTTTGGGAAAGGAGAGGCTGTCACTCTGCCACAGAGAGGGTTTTTTTGGGGGGGGGGAGGATGAGGAAGAGGAGGGGAGGAGGAGGGGAGGAGGGGCGGCTGCTGGCGCGGCCTCAAATTGAAATGATGCACTGTTCCCCCTCACTGCGGCTCGAGCTCGCAGTAATTAAATGCCTCATTGTTGCTTCTCGGGAATTTGTATTGAATATTTTACCCGGCGTAATGATTATTTGGGTGCGGGTGGGACGTGGATGTAATCACCTTGGCTGGCTCTTTGATGAAATACTTGGTTCGGTGGGTGGGCTTGGAGTGTTCGTAATGTCTCTGCCGCTTCAAATGAGCGTTTCCCTGGTTTCCGATTCCAACGCTATTGATTATTGGCTTGCAAATTTCTGTCATTTCCCCCGAAATGTGCGTATGCTTTTCTTAAAATGGTTTTATTTGCCCGCACACAACCGTGGCAGGACCTTGAAAAGTGGAAAATTAAATTGTGTCCTTCACGTTTTTGTCTCCCGCAGAGGACGCCCGTCAGCAGCGGGGAAGCTTTCCGGTGGTTCTTTTAGAGTGGCGGCCCGTGGCGAGCCGTGGCGAGCCCCATCCAGCCGCAGGAGGGGAGGTGGGACTCTTGACTCTCTGCCCGGGAGCGCTTGATGGGACCACAGAGCCCCAACGCGCCCCAAAAACACATTTTGGGAGGACCAGGAGAAGAAAAGTGGATGGACAAAAAGATAAATGAAAACATAATGGTGTGGTTTTGACTCTGTAATTTTCCTTTTCTGTGTAATTAATGTACCTTTTGACAGTATCATAATGTATATTTTTGGTGTCTATAAATGTGTTTTCAGTGTTGTGGCTGTAGGTTTACAGCCAATCCTATGTAAAGGACTCAAACAGACAATCATACAATCATTCGGATTCCGTCCCACCCGAGAGGCCACATGGATTGATGACATGACAAACACAAACCACTCTGGAGCAATAATCTATTCTGTTGATTATTCCTCACCCTTTAACTTCTTTCGACTTGAATTATTTATCATCAAACCGAGTCATCTTCTAGTTATGTGTTTCATTTCCTCTGAAAACCATGTCTTGAATGCGGCGCTGCTGTTAAGGCCGTCCCTGGCGCCGCGGAGGGCCTCGCCGAGGACGCCGACGCGGGTGACGGACTAGTTGACATGTTTCCTCAGTCGAGAGGACTCGCCGCAGAACAGGGCACATTGTCTTGTGTGACGAGTTGCACTCCTTTAAAGATCCAATTGGGCGCCATTCGATTTTTACACAGCACCCGGTGATTATGAGTCAGACCGCTGCCTGCAGGTCTTATTCTCAAAGAACATCAGACTCCATTCTTTTTCTTCTTTCATGAAAGGTTGTAACTGTTTAAAAGATAGAGAGTAATGCCAGTAAAAGAACTGTATGTTATGTTGAAAACATTCAAATTTAGAATGAATTCCAGTACACTATACATATTTGACCTATCAGATGTTGTTCTGGAGCTAAGAAATAGTCTGGACGTTTCACACATTCCAAAAACTAAATGATTCAATAAGTTACTCATTGTCTTAAACCCTATTGTTGCATGTGTAAATGTGTTTTGGTTTCAAAGATTACTAAAAATTTGTATATTGTTGTCGTGATGCTTTTATGTGTTAAAATAAAAAAAAAAAGACTTCTGTAAAAGACAGCTTGACAATGAATGTTTTATAAGGTGGGATTACCAATGAGAGGAAAAACAAGCTGCCAATGTAAATAAAAGGAAAAATCTGCGATCAATTATGATCACTTGATAGGGGTTGGGGGGGTGGGGGGGGAATCATATTGCAAAGCATTAACAGAAATAACAACCAGGAGGAGACGGCGGAAAGTAGCAGCATCGGTTACCTCCCCAGTCACGCATCCCTTGAATACTAAGATGCTGCACGGAGAAGAGTGGTTCCCAGAGGCAGCAGACTTTAAAGGACTAGTGAAATCCCATGTGGTTTGTCATGCCGGAATGCTCTTGGGTGGGGGCAGAAAAGGAGTGCGGTGGTGGGCGGGGTGCTGAAGCAAGACAGGCTCCTGAGATAGCTCGAGCAACTGAGCGATTGCCGGGTGTGTGGGGAGGGGGGGGGGGGGGGGGGGAGCGGTTATGGTAGGATGGGGAGGGAGGCGGTGGCAGGGAAACAGAGGACAGAGGCACACTTTGAGCGGCAGCCGGAGGTGGGGAGGGGCCTCGATGCTGCAAAGGGAGAAGGAGCGGAGGAGGAAATCATGCGGGCCCGACTTCTTCTGCCCCCCTCCCCCCCGAATGAGCACGCACGCCATCAAAATTAAGCTGGCGACCGGTTACGACCGGCCCGGGGAGATGACTTGAAGGGCGCCGCTTCGACGGCGGCGTGGCGCCTGAGGCGCTCCCATCCCCCCCCCACCCTCCCTCCCCCTCACTGGTCATCAGAGGTTGATAGCGTGCATCAGGGGTATGCTGACTGGCTCCCTCCCTGGCCGGCAAGATTAAATAACATCAGAGACAGCCGCCTCCCCTCCCTCCTCCTCCTCACCTCCCCCCCTCCGTGCTCTGGAGCTGGGATTTAACGTCCTCAGGCCCCAGTGGTAATGTTCAGTTTCCAGCTTCAGACAGGCGGAGGTGGAGGCTGAGGACGTAGCAGGAATACGTTAGTGAATTAGCGGGCTGGCGGGGGACGCGCTGCCCCTCCCGCGTCCTCGCGGGTCTGCAGGTTAAGAGCCGATGTGACCGCGACGATGACTCACACGCAGGTGTAAGAGGAGAAATCACATTGAGGTGAGCCTATTGCTCACCCATTCTCTCCCAAAACAATTGTACACTCGGGGGGGTGGGGGAGGGGGGGGTGACACCAAATGTTTTATCAGCCACGGCAGGAAACAACCACTATTGGTGCATTCAAACACGTCCGGCAAGTCCCAGACATTTTGAAAATCAAAAAACGGATTTCAAGCTGCATTAACTGTAACTAGTGAGCTATACGTCATTTGACTTCGTACAGCGGCGCGGAACCAAAATAAACACATTTTGCTGTCAGTTAATTGCAAAAAGGAGGTTGAAATAACTACATAATAATGCAGATAAATGAAGGCCTAAAGTGCTTGTTTTCTGAATGGAGTCCGGACCAATCGGCTAAAGGCGGTGCTAATATTGTAGCCGCTGTGCTTCAAACATACATTGAGTTATGGCTACTGTCGGTACAAACAGGACATACATTAATGGAGCACTGGTGGACCACAGAGGGCGACACAAGGTTTTCACACACAAACACAAGTAAACAACATGAGAATCCACAGTGTTTTGAGACATGCGAATTTCAACCTTGAGTGAATATAAGCAAATATGTAAAATAAGTCAACTTCTTCATAGGATAGAGGGGTGAAGATAAGACCAGACTAAAAAACAACTTCAGATGAAATTGAGAAGATAGCGTCCGAGGTGGAAGGCAGAAGAGGTACACTGCTCCCAAATGTTTTCACTGGACTGACAATGATTAAAAACATGAGACTGGGCCGCGACGAGGTGAATATTGTGTCGTCTGAGATACGCACCGCGGCTCCGGGGAAAATATTTGATATTAAAGTTGATGTGAAAAAAGGAATAACAGACAACAGAAAGGTGAGGAAACCGGGGGGGGGGGCAGTGGAGGACAAGAACCCTCTGAGCTGTCGAGATGAGAGATTATCCCAATTGTGGACAAACATCGGTCGGGGTGAAGGCCAAGACATCTGGCGAGGACAGCGGGACCCGGACGTAACATGTGTCAAATGTTGGATCAGGGCTTTTCCGGTTAGCTTGAAGCTCCCTTGGTAACCTCGACCATCACGACGCTAAATCAACATCTGAAGGGCGCTTCTTTAGCAGATGACGAGGACACACTGAAATCACTGGAGTTTACACTGTATGCGTTATTCCGCTCTCATCAGGACCAGTGGAGGAGACATGAATCGATCGCCACCGAGCTAAAGGCTAACCTGTTCCTTAAGAGTGATATGGAACGCTCGGGTCGGTGTGAACAGCAACCGCACATTATCGCTGAATAATGCACCCCCCCGTGACTCGCTCTCGGCCAATCAGCACGCTGGATTTCCTCTACCCGTGTTATAATATCACGTACCCGTTGGCCAGGGGAAGCAAAAACAACACGTACTGAGCACCTTTCCCACCGTGCAGGATAATAAGAGTACAAGGTTCTCTTCGTTTACCTGATTTATTAATATTCGTACTTCAGTGCCGCTCTCTTGGGACGCTTTAAAGGAAAGCTCGAGCCATGTGGATTCTTACAATCTCCCGGTAAATATATAAAACAAAACAAAAAAATGTCTTGTTGGCCGATAATAGTGAGGAATGACTTAATTAACCTTAGGGAAGTATCATTTGGCAAATAATATTGTACCAGTTTTTAATAAACGATGAAATACGTTTTAGCAGTGAACTCAATTTGAACCCGACTGGATTCTCACACACACACTCACACACACACACACACAAGTTGAAGTTGTGTATGAAGTTTGCTGACGAGGTCATTAAGTCACCAACACGTCCCAGTTATCTAAACTCGAACCATCCACAAGATGCAGGTCTATGAAACTGGGAGGAGCTCAACGCCGGCGCCGGCTTATGAATGAACACCAAAATGGCCACGGGGGCCTCCGACGGGGAGGGGGGGGCGCGCGGCGCCGCTCAGCACAGCGCCGGGCCCATCGGGTGTGCTTGCCCTCTCCACCTCCTCCTCCACAAAAAAAAAAAAAAGCGCAGTCTCTGCCACGATCCCTGCGGGCCCTTTGACTGAGAAGGCGGGAGGCGCTGAAACGGGACGCCGCGACGAGTATGTGAGCGCCACGGAGGGGAGGTTGACCCACGGAGGCAAAATGTCCTCTCAGTCTCACGTCTAAACAAACGCATCATTTGTTCCCACAAGGCTCCTCGTTACAAAAACTCCCCTCTTGCCCTCTTTTGATAAATGGATTTGTTGAATATTAAGCAGGTCTTTATTTCTCTTATCCATCCGCCTTCCCGCACCGAGTGACAAGAGGACGGAGAACGAGACGGAAGAAGAGAGACACGCCAACACCCTCTCTCTCTCCCTCCTCCCTCCCCCCCTCCCAATCCTCCCTACCTTGTCTTTCATTATTTATTTACGGTCTGCAGTTTTTCCGCCGCGCGCATATTGATGCGGAGAGGCCCGGGTGTGAGTGCGTGTCAGAATCATTTCCTGACGAGGGAGACAAGGTGGAAGTAATCAGCAGAGCGCTGATGCAATATGACAGCCCCGAGAACCGCTGGTACACAGCTAAGAGCAGCAGGGAGAAGCAAAACATCTCCCCACTGAAGGAGGCGGCAAGATCTGCCAGAGCAACATTTGGGAAGGGGGGGGGGGTACATTTAGAAAGTTTGAGGGAAGAAAATTGGATTCTAGGGCTGTTTTTTTTGTCTCAGCTCATCTATGAAATTTTCTCCTTACGTGTGAAGAAGAATCTGTATCTATCAGCGTGTTATACAGTGTTTTGTCTCCGTAAGGCCATTCAGAGAGCTGCCCGGTTTGTTTAGAAAATGTTTAGTCCCCTGTGTTCGCTTTTTAACCCTCGAGGGAAGTCATTCGTGCAAATGGATGTTGGGATGTGAGGGCCGGTTTCTACAATCGTGACCAATGTCCAGAGTTTCTGAGATGAAGAAATTCCCCCCATTAGGCATCAATAGTTTAAAAAAATAAAAAATAAAAATCTAATGAATTCAAATCAAACTTTTCAGTCTGTTGGCTGGTGCAGAATGGAGAGGAGGATACGCAGACTCACAGGGATACGCACACATACGCCAGCGAGGCACGTGCTGAAACAAACTCCCCCTCCCCCCCAGGTCTCTCTCTCTCTCTCTCCAAGGCAGGTGCAGATTGATTAGTTATCCCGCAGCCATCATCGAGCGCACTGAGACAGCCGAGCACGACCTCTCCCCGTGTAACGCACCTGCACCGTCTCCATCACGCACCTGTACGTCTCCATCCCATGCATTTATATCTCTGTGCCTGCCATCACCTTCCTCCGTCTCTCACATTTGTAGAGACACCCTCTCCCTCACACACACACACGCACACACACAGTTATATAGGTACGCACACACACAGACAAACATCAGGCTCACGATGACAGGCTAAACCGTCCCGGCTGCAGTAATTGATGGAACGCCGAAGACGGCGCATTTAGGGTCTCCCTGCCACTCCTCTTCCTCCGCCGACCCGAGAGAGCAAATGGGTAAACGCTCAAAACGCGCACACATACACACACACACGCGCACACACACACGTGCGCATACAGAGTGGCGTAAGCGCGCGGATTGATTGATCGGGGCGGTGGGTTTCATGGCGGCCGGTAACATTTCTCTGCATCATGTCGACGCCTCTGGCAGCAAGAGCCTCGGAGTGATCTCTGAGGAATTAGGTAATCAAAGTCAGCGGGCTGAATTCCGCCGGGGCGGCCATCATGCAACGGCCTAAACAGATTTAGAGTAAGTGAAAATACCCATTTTTCTTGTGAAGATTATGTATGTGGAATATAATAAAACTCATTGGCAATAAGGGCACTTTATTGATAATAAATTGCTTCATCTGTCCAGCAGTTTGAAGCGCGCAGGTTAAGGAAAGATGGTAGTTCTTGGTTAAATATTTGGTGTGAGTGAGTGTGAGACAGGTCACGTTGCCTTTTTCCAGTTCAAACCAATAACGCCACTTTTACATTTACCCACATTTCTCCATCAGAAGATGTTCCATTTGAAACAAGGTCTAATCCAGAATGTCAAAACAGAAAATGATTTGTTTCAAATCTTTCCATTTTGTTATATTTAGACTTACAGGGGAATATGTGTGTGTGCATGCAGGCAGTCGACGTACAATCGCGTGTAACTCTCGTCTCCCGGGTCATACCATTCAGCCTCAACCCTCTCACTGCAACGCCAGACAGACGCAAAAAGGGAGCCCCTCGGGCGCCGAGGAAGCGGCACGTGGGTGTTGCACCCGACCTGGACCAGAGGTAAAGGCGCCGCCTGCTCGGGGGAATTACAGTTCCTTCAGCAGATTTGTCCAAGCAAATGAATAGAATGCAAATCCTTCTTCTGGGAGACGGCGCGTGATCGAAAACAAGCAATTGCTGCACAAAGTGGCCTAAATCCATTTAGTCATCCCTTCCGGTCCGGTGGGTGTAGTCTGCCTTTCACGTGCCAGCACTATCATTCAGAGTTCCACAACATTAAACGTATTCAGAACAGCATTTAAAATAATCCATCACCATTCCAATCTTCAAGAGCTCCAGCATCGTCCCGCAGCCATTGAAGAGGATAGGATTCTATAATCAAAGTCTTAGTTCTCAAGTTAATGGAGGCACTGGCAGCGCGGCGAAATGTTATATATGCATTCATCAAATGTCAAAATATGTTGCAAAATACCCGCGACTCCCGAAGCATTTCAAAGTTATGCCAAAGATTCAGAAAATGGAAAAAATACTAAATTCTCATGGCTTGATGTTACCCTATTTTTACTTATATACTAAAAATGATGTGTAAGCAATTTGTTGTTGCATTAAAAAAAAGGTTACACTCAAATTTGAAATTAAAGAAACCGGTTACTAGTTTTATTTTTTACGGTTTAAGTCAAGAATGATCCCACTTAGTTTGTCAGATTGAGGCATCTTACTAATTACACAATGGTATCGGATCAGTACCCCAACACTTAGTATCTACCAGGTATCGCTGGGACTGAAGAAAATCCGATTGGAGCGTCCCTTTAACTAAGCCAACATACTTCCAAGAGCAGATAGATGAATAAATACATTGTTTTATTTGACTGGCTGGTGCAGTACGGCTGTTGGAAAGAAGGTTCTAGACAACAACATCTCATTCTCATTCACTCATCTCCCAAGGTTTCACCCTCATCCACCCGTCTGGTCATTCATGCTTCGACCTCTCCATTTACCATCTGTCCAACTGTCTCTCAGCTGTTGCACTAACCCACCCTCCCATACATCCACCCACCGAGTCTCGCCAAGTGCTCCAACGGACCCATTATCTTCCCCCATGAACAAAATAAAAAAATAAAATACACACACACACACACTTCTCGGCTTTGGTGCAGTCTCTGACTGAAGACCCGTGGCGCAAAAACCAATTGTGGTAGATACGAGGGACTGAAGAGGACGGACGGACGGACGGACGGGGAGGGTCCGAGTGTCACGTCCCATTGGGGTCAGAGGATGGCGGCTACATTTACCAAAGCATACAGCCCCGAGGAGCAGAGTACTTCCCCTGTCGCTGTGGATTACTCCGTTAAGATCACATCTACCAGTCTCGCAGTGTCCCGCTCAGACCACTCGCCATTCAAAATTCATGCAACATGCAGAAAGGTTGGTGCTGAAGAAATGTTAAACTGCGACAGGGCTGGAATTTTAAGAGAGATCTATTATTTGGTAGCTGCGTGTGGAAGCGCTTAACCGACGCAGATTGGTCATTTTTGGGGGGTAATCTAGAACAATGAAAGGAGTCACGCTCGTTTCTCAAAAGGGATTTTCTTAATGGAGAAAGCACAATAATATTTATATTATTAGAAAGATGCATAGACATACTGTATATGTCTATACTACCCAGCCGGCTTTCTGTGTGGAGCCTGCATGTTCTCCCCGTGGCTGCGTGGGCGTCCTCCAGCGGTCCAAACACATGCTCTGGGGATCGGGTTAATTGGTGACTCTAAAATTGCCCGTAGGTGTGTGGATGTGAGAGTGAATGGTTGTTTGTCTCCGTCTCAGCGCCGTGACTGACTGGCGACCAGCCCAGGTGGGACCCCCCCGTCTCTCGGCCCGATGTCAGCCCGGGTTTGACTCCAGCCCGCCTGCGGCAATAAGGTAATGAAGTAATAAGCGGTGTAGAAGATGACTGACTGGTTCCAAATTAGGAAGAATGCTACTCTATACAGAGTGAGCAAGCCTCTGACAAACAATACCAATTATGTATATATATATATATATATATATATATATGGTAACGCAACGCACATCTGTGTCCAGGCCAAAGACTTGAGAGCAGCTTTGGGTGCCCTCTTGACTTTGGTTAATCGTCTCCTGCACTGATTTGCTTGAGCTGAAGAGCCAATCGAGTTATTTGTCTCACACTGGCGGCCTTCGAAATGGACCTGGAAAGAGACTAAAGGGCAGGGCAGGACGCACCGAGACACAATCATCCTCTGGCCTCGCCTTCCGTAACTTCATCAAAATGTATTTGCGTGTTTTAAAACATCCATTTCGCTGCACGCACGATTTTGTAACAAAACCTATCGAAGACGCAGCCACGTACCTTATTGTTTTTGACGTACTAATAGGGTTGATCGTACGTCTCTTTGAGCGATTGTGTCACAGTGTTCCACTGTGTGTTTGCCTTTTGAATAATTGATACACGACAGGCTTACGGATTATGTATTTATAAGAGAAAAAAAAAAAAAAAAAAGAGCAAAAGATGATTAAGGCATGGACAGTGCGCTGAATTTTCAGATGAATATAGATTAATGATCCCCCCCCCCCGCAGTGACAATGGAGGCCTCAAATATCACTTTGGCCAATGGTGGCAAATACACTATGAACTTTGACACACTTAGACAACAGCATTTTAAATATGACCCAACTGCTGTAGAGCATCCTGAACTGACTTCCTGCCCCTACTCCACGTGGACTGGGACTTGGGATGATACCAGGTGCAAGAAGCATCAGGGTGGAGGGGGGGGGGGTGTTGCTGCAGAGGCATTAGTCATCTGTTGCTTCTTACAGAGGACGTCTCTTAGCCGTCATTCTGAAGGCTGAATCTGTGCACTAAAAGGCACACGGGAGAAGGGAGTGACCACACTCTGGCCATGGGACGCAATCCTACAACATTCATACAGCCGTTTCAAAATAACAATATTTTAGTTTTTTACGTAGTGGTATCGGATTGGTCCTCGGAGTAAGCCGATATGCAAGTCATGCGTAATGGAGAAAAAAAAATCTTTTGTATTTAATAATAAATCAGCACAAGAAGTGGTTAAATATAAAAAAGGTTCTGGATGGGAGCCCAGAAGCCGTGGCTGGGGGATGGATTTAGCTGCACCGTACATTTACTACCAATGTGCTGGTTTAACTAGATAGCAGGGGGAACTTTGGAAATGGCCCAAAAGACATATCCGGCGTAAAGAGCCGTCCCCGGAGAGAAGAGGGACACCAAGGAGTCCCACTTCTCCCGCTCAGCAGCATGATTAATAACCCCTGTGCCCCATAATCTCTCCATCATCTATCTATGTAAATGCCCCCGGACCCGCAGCGCCAACACACTCTGACTGATGGCTGTTCCGCAGCGGTGGGCCGGTGGTGTGTGTGTGTGAGTGAGAGTGCGTTCGCACATTTTTGCATTTGTACGCAGGTGGGCGGGTAGGGGGAGGGGGGGGGGGGGGGGGGGGGGGGGGCGGGGGTGTTGTGGATGGAAAGAAGGAGATGAGAAGAAGTCACATGGTCCCTCGCCCTCGTCACAGCCAGTGTGGCCTCACAGACACGCTTGCTGGTGTGTTGCAAACACCCACCGGGAAAGGGGGGGGGGGGGGTTGCCGAGATGGCACGGCGGCGTGAGAACAAGGCACATGGGAGGCTATAATTTACTGGCACCAACCAGGATTTTCAGCCGTGGCAGTTTCAATAAATAGGGTGAATGGGATTAATTGGCCATCTCCAAGCCCCATTTTAAATATAACATCAATTATTGATGCTTGTGTAGTTTCGGATTGAATAAAAGCGTCTCTCGTCTCTTGTTCACATTAGAGAGGGTTTTCGAAGGTTTCAATTTGTTGGTAGCAGTGGGAGAGCAGGCAGCGGCAATGTCCCCGCGTTGGTCTCATTAGGGTTGGCAGTGCACAAACAGGACGCTGTTGGACCTGATGGACCGAACAATGACCTGGTTTTGGGCCAGTGAACTATTGGCTGTGGGGGGGAAGCAGCACTGAACGCACCTAAACACCTCACCTCGAGCCTCATGCGGCCTTCCAGAAAGCTGCAGCCGTCCGCTAAAGGCATCTCCAGGATGCTAATGTTTCCTGCACATCAGATGATATGTGATTAATACAGAAAAATGGGAATATTACGCTGCGTTTAAAAAGGTCCTTCATTTTGACAATACTAATAGTACTGTACAGTAGAAAGGGCAGCAGATGATCATTTAAGGGTTGACCACAGTTACAGACTTCGAAAATGTAATTATGTTGAAAATAGCAACAATCATTAGTTAACTGACTTATTGGAACTCGGTAGAAGTTAATGAATCAATGCTTTGATATGTTTGCTACATAATGGGTTTAAAAACACAACCAGTATGAGTTCATAAAAGACTGGAGCTCTAGATTTGTGTGTGCGTTTCTCAGATGGTTGAGGATGTGGGGACAGTGACTGGGAAGAATGGGAAGCATTGTGTGAGGAATCCTTCAGGCCGTTTTGTGCGCTGAGACGGACAGTGAGGCGGTCATGAAAAGGTCAACGAATAACAGCGTCTTAATGCGCACCTGACTCCTGGAGACAAAAGGGGAAAATCAGAAGGCCACTCTGTTTCTGATACGGAAAGTTCACCAGCAAAGCATCTACTGAGACGTAAATATAGTATAAACTACAGTATATTTTGATTTAAAAATATGCAGCAGTGACCAAAGCAACATTGTAAAAAGGACGCGTCTAGTCCGTGATCATGATCGGGTGAGACAAGCTCACGGTTGAAAACACACATCTATTGCTGCACCAAATCGGTCAGCTATTGTTAAAAAAAAATGTTGGATTTTATTATGCAAGTTTGATTTACTTAGCTGGCTAAGGGAGGATACGTCGTGGAAAGAGATGAACAAGATTGAATAAGTTAATAAGATAAGCGGGCACCATTAAGCAGACCACAGAATATTTTCAGACCTACTGAGCCGAGAAAGAGGCGGCTATTGATTTGAACACAATCACCAGATTTCCACTAATATCTCCTTTGGGAGGGACTCAAAAGGAACATCATTGTTCAACCTCAACCAATCCTGGTGTTTGGTGAGAGTTTAACAGTTTATCACAAACAGAAACCTTCTCAAGGGAGGGGCGGGACAAAGACAAAATCCACATTCCAACCCATTGCATTACATTTACTTTCATCCAAAGCGACTTACAATAAGTGTCCTGGATGTAGACGGGACCCGATCCATTCACAGCATGGTATGCGAGCACCAATGTTTTGAACTGGGCAGCCACTGGTAACCAGTGAAGAGAGCGGAGGAGTGGAGTAGTGTGGGAGAATTTAGGGAGTCGAGCTGCTGCATTGTGGATGAGCTGCTGAGGTCGAATGGCGGCAGCGGGGAGACCTGCCAGGAGAGAGTTACAGTAGTCGAGGCGGTTGGGCCATGTGACGGTAGTGTGTCCACAGGTGGACATTTGTTAACGCCTTTAACAATACGGGAGATGATTTTATGATTTGATCCCAGGTGAATTTGCATAGCCAGCTTAGAATTATAGTTTTCTGGAACATTAAAACTTAAGATAAGAATTTTACCCTTTTTAGTCTTTTGTTCTCATGTTGTCTAATGTGAGACACACCTAAGGTTGTTTGTATGGAGGCACCAAAGAAAAAATTAAAATGATCAAAATGATCAAATTCAATATGGCTAGTCTAAACTATTGAAGCATCATATCGTTTTTTTTTTTATATTAATTTAACTGTTAAACATAATTTTTATGAATTTTTATAAAATTCTTATATAATATTACATATCATTGTTGTTGTTTTGGCCTCCTTTCCCACTCCTTCCGCCCAGCGTGTATTGATGCAGACTTCTATTAAACGATGCATTCTCAGGATCTTCAACTAAACACCTCTGAGGGCTTGGTTGGACGGAGTAGGATGTAGGAAGCATCCAAAACCTCAACTGTTATTCAACGGATCAAGTACACGACGGTTCCCGTGTAACTGCAACATGAAAAGAACTTTATTTGCTCTTAATCCTTCCCAGATGCCACAGCAACCTCAAACGCACCCCTGCAAAAGAGGAATGCTAATATGCGTGAACGCCACTTCAACAATCGCACAATGAGAGTTGATTTCCAGCTAGATGTTAACGATCTGTACGCGTGCTCCAATAACCCGACTGCATCCGAAACAACCCTCCGCTTGGTTTTAGGATCACGGTGAAGCCTCTTGTTGCTCACGGCTCAAGTCTACGTGCCTCCATCCGAAGGAACATCAATAATAAATTCGAATGAAAAATGCTTTGGTTGATCCTTTTTTCCCCTCACTGGTGGAGTATTGTCGTACCTGTAGGAGGTCCTCCGGGGGAAATCAGCCGTGATGATGAGTGGTGCCGAACAAATCTTGACCCGATTGTGGTGTTAACGCCGACCTGGTCTGATTAGTTCACTATCAGCTAACCTCAATCTTGTAAGTGATAATTAGGGTTGACTGATTGTTGGATAATTACAATGCAGGTGGACTGAGAACAGACACACTTATTGATTAGATTCTATCTGGACGGCATTTGGGCATCTATCATATTTCAGGATGCCGTACCATATAGGACCAAACTATTAGTAAATGTCATATTGTCAACAATACGAGGTAGCATGGACTCGCCCTTCTCACTTATTCTGCGATGTGACATTGATTTTTAAAATTTACAACATTGTCGAGACAAAAATACATTTATCTACATAATTAATTAAATGCTCATGAGTATAAATCCATGATTTTCTTTAATGGTTTCATTTTAGTAATGAACTAACCTGGAGTATATACAAAAAACACCATCAAAATATGACTCATTTATCCTATACTGAGATGTGTAGTTCACAATCACAGCGAGGAATTTGATTCGACTTTAGTGAAAATAACTGAGGAACTAGTTGTAAAATGTCTTAATTTATCAACAATGCCTCTTTAAATGCAATTATACGTGACCTAATCATCCGAATTGTGTTTTTGTATGCAAATTACCATAAATAGTAAAGAAAGAGGACCACATTTTAAATTGTTCAAGCCGGTGGGCAGTCTGTCGATCATAGTTCTGGAAACTGGTATCGTCAGAGGAGACTTTTAGAGAATCGGCCTCTCAGATGTGCAAATAAAGCCTCTCCATGAGAAACACTCATAAAGAATCATCTTATCTTTCAACAGGGAGGACACATGAAATGAATCGCCGCTAAAAGCAGAAATTAAAGTTATGTAATCAGCTTTTGAAAACTGAGCAAATTCCATATTGTGCACTGGGGAACCGCCTTCCTGTCACTCATGAAGCCGAGAGCCAATCAAATCCATTTGGTTGGACGTGGCTAGAAACCCACCGAGTGATCGTTTCCGGACCGACTTTGGGACGTTCGCCGTGATTCAAGAGTGTGTGCGTGTTTACCAGTGAGCTTCAATTACAGGGGAGGATAAAAATCAAACCTACAACTTTCCTAAAAAAATATAAATTAAAAAAAAAAACCTTCACTGTGGCCCGCACTCCAAAGCACCTTTTTTCAGCGAGCCGGCCCTCACACAGCTCTTCAGAGGGGAGACATGTTGTTAATAATTAAGGCTGTGGCTGGAGGCACAGGGAGGCTAAACTTCCTCTAACAAGTGGCTCTCCGACAGCGCAGACATATGGCTCTCACTTCTCCTCCTCAGCCCTCCAGACTTGTGCATTTCACACACGTCCAAGGGCGGGGGATGAGAATCCTCCATCCTGACTGCAAAAGAACAATAAATCAAATTCCTAATGGTCTGCAACACTCGGATCATTTTGAGTGTTGCAGCGTGACACGGAAAGGGGATTTTCTCCTGCAAATCGAGTAAAGCGTCTCGCCGATGCTCCGGAAGTTTGGTAAAACAGGCCTTACTGTTTATTTGGAATGGAGACCTCCCGAATGTAGAAATCTGAACCACAAACACATCAGACTCGGAAC